>NC_090436.1:232604366-233854366 GCF_031143425.1 Pleurodeles waltl
TAAATTGTGTTCATCATTGTAAAGCGCTATGATACCCTATCTCTCACAATTCTTATTTCACTGTTTCGCATTAAAGGTTTGCTTTTGTCACGCATGGTCCAGTATAGCTGCTTGTTCATTGGTATTGTGTGATAGGAAAGAACCAAACTAGGAGGCAGGGTTGGCCAATTTATGTGGCAAAAAAGTCCACTTATCCATTTACAATGCCAATAGCTCTAACACTTTCAAATGCGAGGCCTATTGCGTTGCAAATGCTTGTTTAACCCAGAACTCAGAATGTGACTTCACATGATTAGGTCGGTTTTTGTTGCTATATACGGTAAATGTGCTTTTTAACAACTCCCAACACCCCTGCACACCTACAAATGTATTCGTATTTGTATTCATTGAAGAGTGAAATTGTCAGAGCGTGTCACGTTCGATTCTACCACAGCAGAGCTTCTAAAAACGTGAATAAAGGTGGCCGCGAAGGCCATTTCAACAAGACACAGCTCAACAAACGGTTGCCTGGTAAAACAATTACTGTGTTTACAAATCATTTTATATTTTTACCAAACCGTACAGCGTTCTTTCTCGTTGACAAGCTGAAGTTCCTTCTGTCGCCATAATTACTGCTGTTTCATCAAACAAAAAATGCTTACGTTAAATTCTCACCGCTGGAACCTGCTAATTCATTTTGCTCCACTTACTGTATACTTGTCAAACAGTCCCCAGGGAACCCTTCCAAGAGGCCCAGAGAATGCGCTCTGAAAGCGGAAACAGCAGGGGCATCCTGCGTTTCTCTCTAGTTCAGCAGTTCTACATGCCAACACCAACACTGCCCCGCTCTGCCTTCGCAATGTTTTCCTTCGCGCCTTTGTGCATATAAATGCGCACAGTGGAAATCACTTTGATTTTAAAACACAGCAAACACTAACGTTCTCCTTCCCGCCGCCTCATTTTTCACATAAATATTCATGCGTCTGTTCATAACCCCACAGATATGCTGATGAGGGTTTGAGGCAGTGCGATGTGCAGCTGCCTTGCATATGATAACTGCAGGGTGTTTCGTAAAATCTGCCTTGCATATGATAACTGCAGGGTGTTTCGTTAAACAATCACCTCGTGCGCAGTGGCGTCTCTAGACGTGATTCTGTTTTGGGGTGGGGTTGCAAACAAGGGTCAACAGATACCACTGGCCCTACAACAGGCGATCGTGAGCATTGTTTGCACGACGTGGGTTTTATAATTATAGTTAGGGCCATGTTTTATGGACGTCATTTAGGGGTCGCCCTGGCTTGCCCTTTGCGGCCCCTAACACTGTCTTTGGGACCTCTGGATTCAGAAGTGGCAAAGTCAGTGCCTGGAACACAGTGGGAGCTCTTTTTATTTTTAAATGCTTTAAAATGTATGTTGTGTGCGTGCTTGCAGGTGTGTGTGTTTACTGCGAGAGTGTGTGTAGGTGTGAGTGTGTTTTTAAGCACAGGTGTGAAAGTGAAAATTAAGGACATAACTTCCACTACCCCTGGCATTTTGGTGAATTGACTGTTGTTAATTCCATGTTTCCATCGGAAATTGTATTTTTTATTATAACGTTGGCACCGTTTGACAATTCTTCACTTTAACTTGCCCCCCAAAAAATCTCATCCATCTCGGGTCCTCCTTGGAAAGTTGCAGGATAATCCCTCTATCAAGAGTTGAGAAAAAAGGGGATGGTGGGGGGTAGTCTCAACAGAAAACAGATTTTCCCCATGCAGTTTTCTGTAGGAAAATTATACACAACTACAGAGAAAACAGCTTAACAGAATTGCGCCAAGTTTGGCAGAAAGCTAGATTTTGGTCCAGAAATCCTGCTTTTTGTGATCTGCTGTAAATCCCTTTACTAGTTTTTGAGAAATTAAGGTTTAAAATGTATGTGTATATAGAGACATGGAGCATCACATCAACAAAGATTTGGCAGTAGACATTTTAGGACTCAGGGCCTCAACTCCCTGTCCTACAAAAAGAATAAAAAACACGTATCTAGGCCTGGGGGAGGGTATCAGAAAGGTCTCAATTAAAATCAAACATGCTCAACCCTGCCTTTTTCAAAAGCAACCCCCCCCACAGGGTGGGTCAGAGCCATTAGAAGTCCCTGGGGATCTCATCCACTGGAGCCAGTGTTTTTTCTATTTTTATTTTGGGGAGGTGGCCTTGCAATTCCCCGACCGAGCCTCAGAGAGACCCCGGGGACCCCATTCCAAAGTGCCAATGTTTTTTTTTTTCTTAGAAAGGGGCTTTGGGTCCCCCTCCTCAGGCTATTGACCAGCCCCAATGAGCCTATCCCACGGGGTCTGAACAGAGCAGTGTCCTGGGGATTGACTCTGCTGTTCCCTGCCAAGAACAGACCAGGGAACGAATACAAGGTAGGCAAGGTACCGTGCCTGAATTCTACCAGGCAGGGAACACAACTATGCTCCTGCCCAGCAGAAGCAGAGAAAAAAGATGCTCCCACCCGACAGAAGCACAGTGACAGACCAAGCAACCCCCACACCCAGGATCCCATGGCCCCCAATAATGGCACTTTTGTAGTCGCCCCACGTGGGCACTGGGGGCACCCACTGTAAAATAATGGCCGGCTCCCCCTGACATCTACTATGGCTGCTGGCTGAGAAGCCAACAGGTAACGTGGGGGCCTTGGGGCTGCTCTTGCCACCCCAAACATATAAAAAAGAGGTAGGTGTCCTGGGTGGGCACCCATATTAAAATACTGACCCCCAACAGCCCGAAGTTATTATAATGTGTGGGTGTTCCAGGCAGGACTTGGACAACCATGAAAAAGATAGATTAAAAAAAGAACAACAAATGAGCTGCTCCTGCCACTCATTCATTATTCACTGATACCCTAAAGTAACTATAACTTGTGCCCTCACCGTGCACTGCTTCCCTTATAAATTATATCACTCATGATATGTTTATTGACTGCTTTGATAACATCCTTAATGGCATCTTAAATGACATCTTTGATAACCATTCCGGCCATTGGCAAGGGCATAAGTTACAGTTACTTTCGGACAAGAGTTATAGTTACTTGAAATAACTATCACTAGTTAATTTCAGTGGTTTTGTTAGGTTAAAACATTATGCTTTAACTGCTATTTTCACCTAACTATAACATCTCTTTAACCTTTGTTTTTTTTCAGTGAATTTCTAAGGTTTTTGTTTTACAAAAAGTAAACTATCATTACTATTCCAAACTATAGCAACACTGTAACCTTTCTTTTTTCAGCAAATTTCTATATTTCTTTTAAATTAAGGCAAGATATCCATCACCATGCACGGCAGTGTTGGCCACAGGGCCTGGCCTGCAGCCAGGATCTGTCCCAAACCCCACACATGCACCCCATACCCTTTTTAGGGTCGAGCACAAAGCGCTCCGATCCTGCTGTAATCTCTCTTTGGGCTTCTAACCACACCCATGCTACGTCAGCCACTTTAATTGGTTTGTGGGCTTGCCTTTTAAAATCTGCTTGCTTTCTTTAGTGAAAGGCATGCATACGTCATGCCTTTTCTGGTGTTTAGCCCTCCTTGAGCGCACCGACCAACTACTGAAAACATACGAGGCTCCGTGCTTTCCGTATGGTTTCTTTTTCTCTGTATTTCGCAGCACAATCGCGCTGGGTTTTACACAGTGCGATCGCGCCCGTTTTTTTCTACAATTGATGTGGCAAGAAAAGTCCGGTTAGGAGTTTACAACACTAATAGCTCTAACTTGATGAAATGCGAGACCCGTTGAATTGGAAATGGTTGTTATTTTTTGGTGAACTGCAGATCCACTGTGATTCTTTAGGGGTGTCACACTTAGCATTGTGGTGGATCTGCAGATCCGCAGATGTACAAACAAAAATTATTTTAATTTGACCACAGAGGGGGTCCCTCTGAGTCGACTACCAACAAGTACCTATACCATGCACCATTATATTTCATTTTGTTGTTTTTATTTTTTAGAACTCAGGGACCAAGTCCCTGGGTCCTAAGATGGGAGCCACAACTTTTACTTCAGGTTGCGGCCCGCATTCACAAGGCATAGTTGAGCCTGTGGACCCCTGGACCTTTTTTCATTATGAAATATACATACAATTTGAGCCTTAATTTCTCAAAGAGTACTGAACAGATTTACACCAAATCACAAAATGCACACTCTCTGGATTAAGATCTAGTTTTCTGCCAAATTTAGAGTAATTCTGTTCAACCGTTTTGATTGTAGCTGTGTCTAAATGCTAAATGGGACATTTCATGGGAAAAGCAAATTTTTGTGCTCCCCTTTCTTTAGGCTCCCACTTGATGATGATGAAGTGCCCTGAAACTTTCAAGGAAAAAGTTGAGGTGGATGAGACTTTTCTATGGAAAGCTTTGTGAAAACTGGTTAAACGGCACTAAAGTTATTAGCAAATCAAAAATTATATTTCCTTTGGAAATGCTCTTAACTCTCTCTCTCTCTCTCTCTCTCTCTCCCTCTCACACACACACACACTGATTTGAACTTTTGAAGAGGAGTGTGAATTCAACATTTCTGTAGTTTTTGAAAGGGGTGGCTCTTCAGAGTGTCTCCGTCACTCTCACTCAGTCTTGTTCTCTTCACACCACTCTCTCCTGCAGTATTTTTGTTAACTATTTACGTTCTTCCTTAAATCCTTCTGAAACACTCAACGGTCTTTCCTCTTCACCGCCCACTTTTCACTCTTTCTTGCATATACCTCATTGAGAGTTCTTCACCTCACCTAACCTCTCACACACGCACACACACACACACACACACACAATCTACCCACTCACCAGTAAGGACTACATTTTATTTACCTTTTGCACTGTCAATATTGTGACAGCCATGTACCTTCTTCACACACTTTCATATATAATCACAATTACAATAGGCAGATCTGACCATTGATTTGAGTGCTCTGCAGAGAGGCCAAGAACTGGATGAGCATATATTCCAAATTCCTGTATGACCCACTGACAAGCACTGTGAGAAATGCACTCTTCATTCTGCCTGGACACCACAGATCTCAATTGTGGCCCACCCGCAACATGAACTCACACAGCTACGTAGCCAAAACTCTTTTCACACCGTGCACTAGACATATGTAATATGTTGCATGAAAAAACTACAAAAATACACCACCCTGGAAAAAGCAAGTACTCTTAGAGAATGCAAGAGTTAAGTAAAATGGGAACACCATTGCTGGTCCCAGTCTGAGAAGGTAGAGCCTGGTACCTGGCACCTGTCGCAGGTGGTGGGGTACCAGATGTGGCAAGGACACTTATAGACTGGGCACTGGCCCCATCAGCCGCCCAGCTCACCTCAATGACATTACTACTCATGCATAGGTAATAAATAGACTATTTTTTGGTGGCAAAGGATGAAACATATGGTCTCCATATTTTAGTTCAGGATTCATCGAGAAAGAGGACCACCTATGCACCTCGACTAAGTTACGTACAGTGTGTTTTCAAGTCTAGCAAGACAATTTTCCTTTTACACTCCTTAGCACACTGAATTCACAGTGTTCTTGTATGTTCTTAGGTTTTGCTGTCTGTTATCGAAAGTCTTCTTGTAAATCAATAGAGTGGGGTTTCTTGTATCTCAATCTCTTGGTAAAGTCATGAAACAAAATCGACAGCTCATTGTCTGGATCTTTAATTGTCAACATGAAGGATAAGAAAGAAGCTATAATCTGAAATACATTCCAAGTGCAGTGAAACCAATGTGGCTTCAAAGAACTGACAAAAAGGATGGTGTCCAAACCCCAAGGGTCTATTAACAAATTCAGTTTAGGCTATCGGTTACATCAAGCGGCAAAACTTATAGAAAAATGCAGTACAAACGTACATATTTAAATGTTCATGCAAATTAAATTTATATATAATCATAAAGAATATGCACAATATGACACAAGCAGGGCTTATAAAGGAACTTCCCTTGTCTAAATATAGTATTGAAAATAGCAAGGAAAAATTATATGAGGAAGGTGTCAGCATCAGCTGAACCAGATTTAAGGTTCAATGAGAAAAGTTTGATTACAAGCATGAAGCTTAACAAAACGGGCAGGGGAAATAGCTAAAGTTGAAAGGAGGTCTTCTCTCCGCAAAGTCAGGATAGGGTCTGGCCTATTATCCTGAAGAACACACAAATAAAGCACAAAAGAAGTTTCCAGAAGGCTTCTCCTTATCATCTTCCACTGAACAAACCAATGAAAAGACAGTGTTCTCAGGGAGCAGGTAGACTAGCTAGTTTCCCAGTTTCCTTGAAGGAAGCAATGATCTGAATAACATTAGATGTAACATCAGTCTGGGCCACCTGGTACCAGATGGTATCTCCCACTGTCTAAGTCTCCATATCCAAGGCCAAAAGTTAATTTAAAATTCACTAGTCTGCTAGTTTAATACAGTGAACAATTAACCTATTCTAATCTAATGAGGAGATAGATAAGACACATTTAAAGCAAGTAACAAACTAGAAACTTGCAACACCTTTTATAAAACGTAACAAGCACTGGGGTCTGGTTGGAGATTAGACCAATGCTAGATTCAAACAGATTCTAAATTAATAAAGTTAGCATAAGTGATTATATCAAATGCAATTTTAAAGAAAGCATAGCTTCCTTACTTGGTGCTTACATCTATTATAGTTCAGCTAAATGCACAAGTCACTCTCATTAAAAGGAATATACAGCCATCCATTGCACTAGATTACTAGAATGCACACATATTGACACACACACATTGATACAGTTAAACACATGTTGAGTATATGTATTGCGTTAAAAAATGTATGGACAGTAAATTATGCTGCTCCAGAACCAAAAACACGACAGTTCACTGCATATCACTGGTTGGCTTTTTTGTCACTCTCATTTGCTTACTTCGTATTCAGTGTCCTTCCTTCTTCTTCTTGTGTTTGGCCCTTCTCTAGAACATTACTTTTTCATCAACCTTTTGATTAGATGACCTCCACCTCTCCGATGCTTATATTCATGGAACTACCTTATCTTTTCATTTCAGCATTCCACTTTAGTTTATGTGCTTTCTTACTCTCTTCCTAATGTGCTGCTTCCGCCCCCCCACAAATCAACATCCCATGCTCCCACGCTACCAGCTTATCCATTACTTCCCCCACCCCTCCCCATCTGTTTTTCATTGTTTGGGAAATCCCCCATACTTCTCATTGCTCTCCCTCTTCCCTGTATGTCTGTTTCTCTCTCCCCTGTGCCCCCATTCCAAATCCCGTGCTGCTCTCAGTAGCATTCACTTTTTAACCCCTGGCCCACTCCACCATTGCTCATCAATCTGCCAGCTCCTATACCTCTCCTCTCCACACATCCTTGCTACTACCAATAAAAAGACATATAACATTAAGGCTTCATTTCAGCTGAAATTGGAGGTATTTAGAATGATATTTTTTAAGCCCTGCTAGACCTGGCATCCTTGGCAGGGTAAACTCCCAAACTGTTTGCCTTCACCTCCTCCTGATTGGCTGAATTTTCTTTTGTTGGCTTTAGGTCTCTTTGCACTTTACCACTGCTAACCACTGCTAAAGTGTTTGTGCTCTCTCTCCTTCAAACATTGCAAAATTTGCCTACACCTAACTGTCACATTTAATTTAAGTCCCTAGTAAAGTGCTAGTGCATGTACAGAGGGCCTGTAAATTAAATGGTTCTAATAGATCTGCAGCACTCATTGTGCTACCAACTAAAGTAGCCATTTAAAACATGTATCAGGCCTGCCACTGCAGCCTGTAGTGCAGTTTTACACTACCATTCCAACATGGCAAAATAAACATTTTGCCTGGACCTAAACCTTCTTTTTTAATACCTATAAGTCACCACTGAGTTAGGCAGTTAAGGATCATAAGGCAGTGTGCATTGTGTTTAAAAAGAAGGACACATGTACTTAAGTTTTTCCTGCCCTGACATATAAGAACTCCTAAAGGCTTAGCTCTTCCATTGACTAACACTGAGTTAGCTTATTACATTTAATAAGTGGTAACTTTGGATTAGAAGCAAGTAGAAGAAATATACAGTTTACACTCTAACAAATTGCAATTTAAAATCGTCTTTAACTGCAAAGTCGTAGTTTAAGTTACAATTATGAGAATTACACTTTTATAAAATTGCAATTTTCTTATCCCAACCAGTTGTGCCTTCAGCCAGTGTCCTGGATCACATGATTGTGAATTGCTCTGCTTTTGGGGTTTGTGTACTTTTTCCAGACAGTAACACAAAAGGTGCTCAGGTGTGGACAGAATGGGCCTTCCTGGCAAGATGGCAGGTGGGGGAGCTGTACCAAGCCAGACTTACACTTCGAAGGAGTTTTGCCTCCTGTGCACACAAAGGAATCTGCCTCCAGGTCTGCCTTGTCTTTTGTCATCCACAGTTTGGAGCCTTGACAGGGGAAAGTGAGGGCAGGGAGTCACCCCCACACAAATGTTGGCACCAGTTATAAATATTGCACCTCCAGAGCCACTCGGCAGAATACTCCTGGACCTGCAGAAGTTATAGAAGAAGGACTGCCCTGCTGTTAGAAGGACTTCCTTGCTGCCTAAGAAGGAAGATTGGACTTGCTTACCTTCATCCCAGACTAACCAGGTTGACTACAAGGCTTAATTGCCTGACTTCCTGTGTGAGCTACAGCAACACAGCAAGCTTCAGAACTCTCCCTGCAATAGCCCATCTGACCTGCTGCAAGTGGAAATGTCTGTACCTGCAATTGGACCTGTCTGAGCCCTGCTGGTCACAGTTGGAGTGAGTCTCTGATCATCAAGATGTTCCTCGCCAGGTTCTGGACACTTGGCTGGAATCAGTGTGGAGCAGAGTGTACTTCTGCTCAAGAAAAGGCATAGAGGCAAAAAGTGTGAAGTTTGTTGCTTCTCACAATGGGAAAAAGGGCACATTTGTGCCAAGAATCTGCCGTCCACAATGGCTGCCAAAGTAAAGTTCTAGTGAGACCTGCTGTTGGCGCTGACAGCCACCGACAGCAATGACTGGCAATGCGAGACCCGCACTCCGTGCTACAATGACAACCCACGACGATCGCCGATGTGAATCTACAGCAATGACTTCCCACAACCCTTAGCTTGCTTCTCATGGCCTCATCCACCGTAAACTGAATTGTCTGCACCCGTCTCTGAAGGTAACTCACCATCAGGACTAACCTGATCATTGTATCTGACGCACACTTCGTTGTGGTCAGCCTGAACTTAGGACTTTACCCAGTTTACCATGACTATATGACCGCAAGTGGCACTTTGTGCTTTTAGGCACTATTTTCACTAAAAACTTTGAAATTGCCTGTCTCTGACTCTACTGTTTGGACTATAGGTACTATATTTCTCTAAATTGGTTTGGGACTTTTCATGTGTAGTTTTTTCACTTTAATACTGTTTGTGTGCTGTATAAATACTTTACACATTGCCTCTAAGTTACCCCTGTCTGCTCTTTTGCTAATCTCACAGAGCACAAGTTGATTTGGTGACTTCTGTGGTTCATCCTGACAAGGATTGTGGTTGTTGTATGAGTGGGGCTTCTCCCCACCATTACCTAATAACACAATGTCCTACACATGTATTCAGTGGTAAGATCCCATACTTGTGTTTGTGCAGCAGAGCTCAGTGATTTTGTGCAAAACTAAAATACCTTATCAATAATCTTACATGAGATTCAACCTCTTTGTAAATTCTCCTTGAATGGCAATTTTTCTTTTTTTCTCCAAATTTAATTACAACCTCATATGGCACCCATAATTCTTGCCTGCAAGCTTGGAGAAGAATATCAGAAACCTGAAGTGCTACACTGTGACAGAGCTGAAAGGATTTTGCAGGGAGAGGGGGCACACAGTAAACAGGAGCTCAAAGAGACAGGAGCTTCAGAACATATATAGGCCCTGGGAGGAGGACCACTGGCTGCTGACTAAAGCACAGGAGGAAAAGGAGAATCTGGAGGATATGAAGAAGCAGAATGATGGAGTAATGGGGAGGAGGATGAAACCCATATGCCCATGGACACAGAGGAAAGAGGAGGGCCCACAGGAGTGAAGTCCCCTCTTGGATCTAGAGCAGGCACCAGTGTGTCCTCACACAACCTTTCCCCTTAGGAACTGAAAGAAAGGAGGGCTGAAAGGAAGTTCAAGCTGCAGCTGGCCAGACTGAAAATGGAAGCACCCAAAGGTGAGGCTGTTGCACAAAGGGTCCCAGAGAGAGCCTTGGCAAAGAAGAGGGCTGAGTCAGAGAAAGCCCTTGTTGAGAAGAAACTATTGCTAGCTCATAAGATGGCTTAGAAGGAACTGGACCTAAAAGCCAAACAGTTCTCAAAGTCCAACAGTAATGCTGGTGGAGACAACCCAGTGTCACATAGAAAAAGGAAGGTCCAAATCCCCAAGGATCCAGTGCCAAAGTTTGTTGTGGGGAAGCCCTTGTCAGGAAATATGGCCTCGCCCCTGAGAACCATAGGCTAAGGTTCAGGGACAGCCAGAGCTGCCTCACCAGTCTTAGGCAGATAATGTAGATTACTTTTGCATGGCACTGGACGACTGGGTAAAGGGCGGAGATGTGAGTGATTATAATGAGCTGTGCAATTTGATTGCTAGAGAGCACATGTTCTGTAGGTATTTTCCAGAGCGGTGCCAACACCTGACAGATAGCAAGCTCACTGACTCCAGGTAGCTTGCCAAGGAGGGGAATTACCAACTCAGTACCAGGATCCGCATCAGAAGAAGAGGGTGGGAGACAAAAATACAGATAAAGAGCTCTCAAAGGGTCCCCAAAACAGTTCTCAGGGGAAGGATTCCCAGTTCCAACATGACCAGAAAAAAGTAGTTTTCCTAAGAAGAATCCTTCTGAACACTTTCCCCTCAAAATGCAACAAGTGCTACAGGTACAGGATCCCCACTGCCCAAAAAGGAATATGCCTCCCACTGGCGTGCAGACACCAGGGATGGCCAATGTAGTGCTTGGGGAGGAGGTTGCCCCAGTTAGTGTCAGGGGAGGTACAGATGTAACACTAGTGTCCCTGGGTGACAGAGAGATGGTACTGTAGGCTTACATCCAGAGTAACACAAAAAAAGTATATAGCCACTGGGTAACCATCAATGGGAATTGTCTGGAGGCTCTGAATAGTGTCATTTGGTGTCCTCAGAGTAGGTCATTCCTAATATTTCCACCAGGATGTAGTAGCTGGCAACTGCAAGAATCACTATCCCTTGTTCTGGTTCCCTTTAAATGGGAAGGGGTCCTCAGGTTCCCTAAGGGTAGCTGTGGGTCCAGCAATGCATGTGGATTCTCTTCTTGGTAATGATATGGAGCACATCATCTTGAAGGAGGTGGAGCTCTAGTTCCACCTGGAGATGTTCAGATTGCCTCAGTGGGAGCACCTGCCCACACAGTGCATGGCAGCCTGAAAGGTGAATCAAGAGGACATATAGCCTAGAAAAATGGCCTGATGACAAGCTGAGGGTGGATGACAAGCAGAGTTCTGCAAATCCCAGGAAGAGTGCCATACTCTTGAGGGCCTACAGCAGCAGGGTGAGACCCAGGTAGCTGACAACACCTCTGGTAATCACCGATTTGCTGGGAGTATGGTCTCCTGTATAAGGTTCCTGAGCCTGTGGTAAACCCATGTGTTGGTGATCCCTCAGTGGTACAGGGGCTTCCAATTAGGACTGGCCCATGATGGTCCCCTGGTAGGACACATAGGGCAAGACCTAACCTTCTATTGGCCCCGGATGAGAATTACTTTAGATGTATTCTGCAGGTCTTGTCCTACCTGCCATGCCAGTGAAAAGTCAGGGGGAAAGCAAAAGGCTCTCCAGGTTACACTTCCTTTCATAGGTACCCTGTTTGATTGGGTGCTCATCAAGTCTATTGAGCCCCTGGATGCCAAGATTGCCTTAGGAAATTGGTTCATTGTGGTTTTGGTCCTCAGAGGTCATGCCTCTGAGAACAGTGACTGCGCCTGCAGTGGACAGGACAGAGATGGGGATCTTTACCAGGATAGGTTCCCTCTAGAGGTGGTGTAAAACTGAGGTGCCAACCTCATGTCAACATACAAGAAGTCAATGTGGGACGCATGAGGGGTAGCCTACAAGTTCTCCATGCCCTACCGTCCCCAGACCAAAGGGTTTCTTGGGAGGTTCAACAAGACCCTCAAAGGCATCTGTCAGAGCCCTTGAGGTGGAAGTGGGATGTCCTTTGTACCATGCCTGCTGTTTGCTTATGAGGTGGTGCCTCAGAAGGGAGTAGGGTCCAGTCTCTTTGAACATCTGTATGGCTACCCAGTCAGAGGGCCTCTCAGCCTTGTGAAAGAGGGATGAGCGAAAGCTCCCAAGAACCCCTACCCCAGGATATAGTAAGCTACATGTTGGCTCTCAGGAATCAGATGAAGTGCTTTTGGAAGAAAGCCATTGAAAACCTGGAAGCCACCCAGGAAGTCATGAAAATCTAGCATTACAGAAAGTCACTCTGAGTTTCATTCTGGGCTAAAAAGTGTGGGTAGTGGAGCCAGTAGAACCCCTGGCCTTAGAAGACTGGTGGAACAGGTCATATGAGGTGAAGGAGCACAAAGGGGAGGTCACAACCTGGTAGATCCCAAGACCCCCAGAAACCCATTACGGGTTTACCACCAGAAGCCCCACTTTGAGAGGTCAGAGGTTACAATGCTCCTGGTATGGATGATGGGGTGGAAGAGGAAATTGAACCTCTCCCCCGCCCGGCTATCTTTGAAAGAGTAGGATGGGCCAGTGGAAGAAGTGTTCTCCCCTACATTGACCACATAACAACAAAGGGACTGTCCCCCTCTGCTGTGTTAATTCGCCTCTCCATTCTCACTTACCTCTGGGCTCACTTCTTGGTGCACCCAGGACATTTACAACTGGGATAGCATGGCTGGTAAAAATAGAATTTATAGGCTGTCTGCTAAAGTGAGTTTGTAAAAGGCAGGTCTGACTATCAAGACCAGTAAGCAGCAGATAGAACAGGAATCATTGGTTTGCTTAAGCCAACGGGCCCTGGGGCAAGGTGTATCCCCTACAGCCCAAAATTCAGACCATATTTGCATGGGATTTTCCATATACCCAGACTAAAGTGAGAGCCTTCTTTGGCCTCGTTGGTTATTACAGGAGGTTCGCCACCATTGTTCCCCCCTTATCAGAGCCGACTTTGGAGTAGCAGCCCAAGAAGGTGATCTGGACTGAGGCGTGGCAGAACACTTTTGACACCTTGAAGGAGGCCATGTGCACAACACCAGTGTTCAAGGCCCTTTACTTCTCTAAGAAAATGATTGTCCGGAAGGATGCCTCAGAGCATGGCATAGGTTCTGTGCTGTGTGTCATAGCTGAATGAAGAAAGCCCAGGGAAACCTGTAGCCTTCATCAGTAGGAAGCTACTT
This sequence comes from Pleurodeles waltl, assembly GCF_031143425.1. Taxonomy (NCBI): domain Eukaryota; kingdom Metazoa; phylum Chordata; class Amphibia; order Caudata; family Salamandridae; genus Pleurodeles; species Pleurodeles waltl. The sequence goes on from NC_090436.1 coordinate 232,617,764, forward strand.
CTCAGGGAATAGAAGTAGAATGCTATAGAAATGGAAGGCTTTGCAAGTGAAGAAATTGAGAACATATTTGCTTGGGACTCAGATCCTCATTCAGACAGTCCAAAGACCTCTCAGATGATTAATGCAGATGAGGAGTGAGAATCACAACCGGTTGAGGTGGTCCATCTACCTACACAGAATGGAGCTTTCGGCAGAACATCACCCTGGAACTGACCACAACAATGCTAATGGTCTTTCCAGGTTCTTCCACCTTAGTGATGAGAACTCCTGTGAGCGTGGGTAGTGAGTGCTCCCAGCTTTCAGCGATCAGCTGGGGGTGCACACATTAGACATGATATCCTTAGCATGGTATTCCCCCAAACAGTTTGCTTTCACGCTTCCTGTTTCACTGAATTTGTCTTTATTGGCTTTAGGACTATGCAATTTACCATTCCTAACCAGTGCTAAAGTGCTTGTGCTCGCTCCTGCTCACATGGCAAAATTAGCCTACACCTAATTGGTCATTTAATTTCCATGTATGTCCCTAGTTAACTGTACTACATGTTCAGAGGGCCTGCAGATTAAATGGTACTAGCTGGCCTGCACAATTCATTGTGCCACCCACTAAAGTAGGTGTTTGAAACAAGCGTCAAGCCTGCCTCTGCAGCCTGTAGTACAGTTTTAAACTGCTATTTCAATCTGGTAAAATACACATTTTGCCAGGCCTAAACAGTCCTTTTTAAATACTTATATGTTACTAAGGTAGGCTCTAAAGACCCAAAGGAAAGGTGCATTTTGTTTAACCTTTGGACTTGTGTGTTTATGTTTTACATGTCCTGGCAGTGAAAAACGTTTGAAGTTGTTTTTCGCTGCTGTAGGGCTTATCTCTACCATTGACTTACATTGGGTTACCTTATTACATTTAATACTTGTTAACTTTCAATAAGGAGCAGGTAACTACTATACTGTGTATATTCTAATGAATTATACATTTAACAAGTGTTTAACTGTAGAATCAGATTTTAATTTAAAAATATGAAATTGTAACTTTTAGAAATTTGACATTTTGTTGTCCCAACCACTTGTGCCTTCTGCCAATGTTGTGGATCACATGGCTGTAAAAATGGCTTTGCTGCTTGTGTATTGCTTCCAGACAGTAACACAGCAGAGGCTATACCCAAACACTTAGACTTCAAAAGGCTTTGCCTCCTGCACACGCAACAGAAACTAGCAACTGGCCTGCCCTGCTGTTTGAAGGACTGCCTTGCTGTCCCATAAAACCGGCATACCTTCATTCCAGGCTACTCAGAGGGACTCCAAAATTCAGTTGGCTGACCTCCTGCATGAGCTACAGGGACACAACAAGTTTTAGAGGCCTTTCTGCCCACCTGACCTGCTGATACTGGACCTGTCTGGACCTGCAACTGGACCTGCCTGAGCCCTGCTGGCCCCTGTTGAAGTGAGCCACTGAATCCCAAGAGGTGTCTCACCTGGTCCTGGACACTTGGCTTGGTATTTGTGAAAATGCAAAGTTACGGTGAGCCCTGCATGCCAACAGTGACCACCAGTGACCATCAGTGACGACCAGCATTGCTACACCCACAGGTCATGCTACAGCAATACAGTCTGCGATGATCACAAATGTGAAGCTACAGCCACAAAGGTATACAATGCTCAGCCTCCTCACAGCCTCCTGCATCATCAACAGAACTCTCTGCCAAAATGTGAAGATAACTCATCAGTAGGACTAATCTGATGCATGTAGCCAACCCATGCTCCATCACAGTTGGCCTGAACTTTTGACTTTTCCCCGGTCTACCGCAACAAGATGACCATGAGTGGTGCTGTGTGCTTTTAGGAGCTATTTTCACTAAACACTTTGAAAATGCATATCTCTGTTTTCACTAATTAGATTTTTGTCATTTGGAAGAATGTCTTAAGGATTAATATCTTAAAATCCACCTGGTCCATAGGCTCAAAAAGCGGGAGCTACAGTGCTCCAAAATTAGAAGCAGATCTCAGGAAGGAAACTCGACTCAGGATCAGGTAGGTTACCCCAGGAGGACCTGAATACTCTAAGAGAGGCCCATTGGATATGACAAGTGGAAATTGTTAACCCAAGTAACGTTCCGTCCTGCAGTTATAAGGCAGCCACGGAAGGATCCAACTCTTGTCCTTCACCATTTACTGAATGAAACCCGGTGTCTGGAGTAAGCGTTCAAAGTTGAAGGCCTCCTGGATGCCGTTTATATTGAGATTAGATTATCAGGAAGCCGTCTTTCTCTGATTCTGAGCCTTTCAATTTCCAGGCTGCTAGTCTGAGCCTCATGAGAACTTCTTGCTTTAAGCTTGGAAAAGTTAGGGAAGTTGGGAAGGTTGGGAGTGCCCATTCCTCCTTGCAGGATCTCAGGAGAGAAAACTAGGATGAGCGGACCTATTTTGCACAATTTCACAGTAGCTCTCTCTCTCCCTCCTGACTCTTAGAAGAATTTTCAGAAGAAGAGGGAAGGGAGGAAAGGCAATGAGGAGGCCAGGTGGCCGTCTACAGGAAAGAGAGTCTACTGAGCATGCCTGATCTTCATCTCTCAAAGAACAATGGGGGTCATTCTAACCTTGGCGGGCGGCGGAGGCCGCCCGCCAAAGTTCCCCCAACAGAATACCGCTACGCGGTCAGAAGACCGCCGCGGTTATTCTGTGTTTCCCGCTGGGCTGGCGGGCGACCGCCAGAAGGCCGCCCGCCAGCCCAGCGGGAAACCCCTTCACACGAGGAAGCCGGCTCCGAATGGAGCCGGCGGAGTGGGAAGGGTGCGACGGGTGCAGTAGCACCCGTCGCGATTTTCAGTGTCTGCTATGCAGACACTGAAAATCTTTTAGGGGCCCTCTTACGGGGGCCCCTGCAGTGCCCATGCCATTGGCATGGGCACTGCAGGGGCCCCCAGGGGCCCCAGGACACCCCTCACCACCATCCTGTTCCTGGCGTTCACGACCGCCAGGAACAGGATGGCGGTGAGGGGGTCGGAATGCTGCGCCGCCATGGAGGATTCCTCAGGGCAGCGGAAAACCGGCGGGAGACCGCCGGTTTTCCGTTTCTGACCGCGGCCATACCGCCGCGGTCAGAATGCCCTTGGGAGCACCGCCAGCCTGTTGGCGGGGCTCCCGCGGTCGTTGACCCTGGCGGTCAATGACCGCCAGGGTCAGAATGACCCCCAATATCTATCCACCAACACATTTGCCCTAGTTGTGAAAAGCTTGAACACTGGTAACCCCTATCTTCTGATAATCACATAAAAGACTAACAGATGAAGGCAAAAGTTTATTGACAAGGCAATGTTAGTGCTTAGGGAGTTTGCCATGGCTTTGAGGGACCCCTAAATCTGGATTGCTGAAATTGACGTGATCCTTCTCTTTGCCCATATAGAGATCTTGTCCGAAATATTTGCCAAGGAGGATGATCTCACCAACCCTGCATGTTCAAGTAGGTCTTTGTGGTAATATTCTCTGTCCTGAATAGGACCACCTCCCAGTGATCTGATGAGAGAAGGCTTTCAAAGTTTGATGACCAGCCTCTAGCTCTCAACAATTTGATGGCTCCCTGGTCTGACCTAAAGACCATCTTCTCTGGGCCTGATGATGACCAAGCCAAGCTTCCCATCCTGAATGACTGGTGTCTGCTGTTATGACTAAGATGGCACGAGGAGAATGTGGAATCCCCTTCTATAGATTTGATGAGAACAGCCACTACTGAAGATGTTGCTGCACTTCCTATGACAAATGGATTCTCTGAGTAAGATTAATTGAGAGAGGATTCCATACTGAGAGAATGAATCTCACCAGTCTCTGATGAGGTGGAACCTTGTCTAACGGACCAGAAAGTTGGTGGTGACGTAATCTCCCTCTACTTAAAGACATGAGGATATGTTGGGAGCTAGTTGAGCAATCCTTAGCTGAGGTAACGGAATCAACCCTTCGTTTGTACAGAGCTCCTATGAAACGTTTGTCTAGGGATAGACTTGAATGTAATTCTTTTAGTTTATGAGAAGCACATGCTGCTGCAACAAGCTCAAAGCTCTCTGAGTGTGTTACTGGACCAATTAATTTGAAGCTGCATGAATGAGCCAGTCTTCCAGATACTGGGGAATGGAAATGCTCTCTTGAAGAAGCAAGATACTTTCGTAAACATCCTTGTGGCAGGCTTCAGACCAAAGGGAAGAACTGCAAATTGGAAATGGTGACTGCCTATTATAAAATGCTTCTATCATAATAGTATTATGGAGGTAGGCATCTCATAAATCTGTTGCAGTAAGTCATTATTCATCTCTTATCACTGGAATTATTGATTGCAGCATTACAATTTTGAAATGTATTATCCATATCCAGATGTTCACCTTCTGTTGATCCAATGCCAGCCTGAAAGAGCAGGATGCTTTTTGCACATGAAATAGAATGCAGTAGGGTCCCTTTCCATGCTCCAAAGCGGCAACTCTTACAATGGCCTTCTTCTTCAAAACATATAGAACTCCTGACAGGAGAGCTTTGTGCTTTTTCAAGTTCTTTGGGAGTGGTGCAAGGATCAAACCTGTTCTGAAAAGTCTATGTGGTGGCTATTGCGGACTGCTCCTAAGACCTACTGATTGTTCACTTCTTGCCCTCAGATGTCTGCAAACATCCCTCCCTCCAAATGGATCCAAGGAATAATCAGGATCTTTTCTTAGATGTTCAGGCTTGAGTCATTGAATCATTTTTCATGGTTTGCTTCTTAGGTTGGAATCTTCATTTGCAATTTATAGTCCTTCTTGGGAGGAGATTAAGAGGAATGACCCTAGGACTTCTGACGGAAGAAAGATTACGTTTATTTGCTCTTATAAGGAAGGACATGCTTTCTATCTTGAACAATTTTGGTTGTCATCTCAACAAACTTTCTCCCCAAATAGCTTCTTGCCATTGAAAGGTATTCTCAATAAAGACATCCTTTCAAATACACCCACTCTCCATTGGGGCATCTTTTCTTCTCTTATCTTCTCTTATCTTCTCTTATCTTCTCTTATCTTCTCTTATCCTATCTTTGCTTATCTTATCATATGTGAATTTGTAAAGCAAATAGCTACCCTGAGGCTTCCCAGCACTGTGAAAGTAAGTACTGTTCTAACCTATAAGTGTGTATAAAAATTATTTGGCGTAAAGTCAAGTTTTAAGAAGCTTCCTAAATTTAAGTTAATTGGGCTCTGTTCTCAAACCAATAGGCATTGATTGAATTCCACAATTTGGTGGATATATAAGAAAAGGACCTTCGTCTCCATCTGGACTTTTGAATGCGAGGGATCTTCAGAAGGCCAGTATTAGAGGACCTTAGCATCCTATTGAGGATGTAAGAAGAGCCCTGGTCATGTGAGGTCCCTTGTCATTGATTGCCCTGTGAATTATGCAAAGTGTCGTGAATCTTAGTTTTTCCGCTACCGGTAACAAGTGCAAAGAGGCCAAGGCATCTTTAACTGAAGATAATTTGGGCAACTTGAAGATTGCTCTAGCTGCGGCATTTTGGACCACTAGAAGTCTCTTTAAGACTGATTTAGGTGAGCCCAGATACAAGGAATTCCCGTAGTTTTGCACAAGGTTCTCAGCAACATGAAGCATGTACAGGTCGGTTTTTAATTGGTGCTTCCATTGTCAGGGAGCTCTCCAGCCATACTCCTAAATTTGTTTTAGGGGACATTTTTGCTGGCAGAGTCCCTAGACTGTCCGGCCAGCCTAGTGAGAGAGGTGAAGGTCCATTATTCCCCAATAGCATCAGTTCCATTTTGTCTATGTTACGTTTCAATGAGCAGCTTGCAATCCACTGAGACACTTTTTCTAGACAGGGGCCCAGCTGATGCTGGCATCCATCACTGGGGGCTAGAGAGACCATCTACATGTTGTCAGCATAGGATATAAGAAGTCCTTCTTCAGTGATAAGAGGAAAACTGTGTATTTCTCCAGCCATGTGTACTATCTCTTGTTCAATGGGTGTAGCTTCTCTCTCCTTCTGGAGTTCACTGTAAATAGAGAACACTTAGGCCCTCATTCTGACCCTGGCGGTCTTTGACCGCCAGGGCGGAGGACCGCGGGAGCACCGCCGACAAGCCGGCGGTGCTTCAATGGGGATTCCGACCGCGGCGGTAAAGCCGCGGTCGGACCGGCACCACTGGCGGGGTCCCGCCAGTGTACCGCGGCCCCATTGAATCCTCCGCGGCGGCGCAGCTTGCTGCACCGCCGCGGGGATTCTGACCCCCCCTACCGCCATCCAGATCCCGGCGGTCGGACCGCCGAGATCCGGATGGCGGTAGGGGGGGTCGCGGGGCCCCTGGGGGCCCCTGCAGTGCCCATGCCACTGGCATGGGCATTGCAGGGGCCCCCGTAAGAGGGCCCCTACATGTATTTCACTGTCTGCTGCGCAGACAGTGAAATACGCGACGGGTGCAACTGCACCCGTCGCACAGCTTCCACTCCGCCGGCTCGATTCCGAGCCGGCTTCATCGTGGAAGCGTCTTTCCCGCTGGGCTGGCTGGCGGTCTGAACGAGACCGCCCGCCAGCCCAGCGGGAAAGTCAGAATTACCGCCGCGGTCTTTCGACCGCGGAACGGTAACCTGACGGCGGGACTTTGGCGGGCGGCCTCCGCCGCCCGCCAAGGTCAGAATGAGGGCCTTAGTTCTGGAAGTAGGCTGCAAGTTCATTGCAGCTTCCCTCTGAGGGATAAGGCAGACTATTTTCCACTTTGAGGGTGTTGAGAGATTTTACAATTCAAAGCAAATCCCTCAAAACATTAGCTACCTTGACCAGTAAGTATTTGCAATATGCAGTTTGTATCCTTTTCATCTCATGATGGTAAAACCGAGCAGATACCCAGTAGGAAGCTTTTACATCATTATCATATTTACATCTCCATTTTCTCTCCAACTTTCTACACACCTTCATTAGTGCAACTAAATACTCATTGAACCATGAGGCAGATTTCTCTTTGCTACCCTTTTTTGGAGCAGAAATGGGGATTGTAGCGTCAAGCGAGTGATTAATCCAATTATTTAGTATTGCATTTGCTGCCATAGGTGGTTATCTAACACAGGTCTAGCGTTCGAAAGTGCCAACAACGAGGTCGCTTTGTTCAGTTTAGACCACCTTTGGTCTGTGTTTGGAGATTCTTCTAACCACTACTACAGCTCCAGAAGCCGTTTTCAGGACATCGGGTGAAATGTCATTAAAAAGTTTGTTTGTGTTCAATGAAAAGAATAAATCAGAACAGTCCTTGCCCTCTTGTATAGCTGTTGCCAGACCATCAAAATCCTTCACCATAACAAAGCTGAAAATGCAGAATAATTGGAATAACTGAAGGAATAATTTTGGTCTGAAAAACCATCTTTAAAGCAATCTATACCTTTTTTAAGTAGCGTCAGAAGAAGAACAATCATCAGGGTTTAAAGAGGTTCTTTCAATTAGGGTGGCCAAAATACTATCCACTTTGAGACTATAAGGCAAAGCTTTCTTTGTGTCATCCTGACTGGAAAGCTTTTGAATAAACCTGGGCACTGACATTCTATCTGGCTTTTTCGACTCCCCAAAAATAAAGCCCTTTGCCTTAGAAAGCAGTGGAATCGAAACTCGCTTGTGGCTTTGCATATTGGAGAAGCAACGTATCTTCATTTTCCTGTCTTGGAAATGACTGGAACCCCAAATTTTGCTTGATAAGGCCATAAATATCTGTAAACTTCTTCCTGCTTATATGCATATTCTTGAATAAGTCGAATAAACGTCATCATCTGATGCAATAATTCAGAAAAATGACTTGTAGACGTTTTATGTTTCTTCTCGCCATCTCTGAGATCTTCGCTACTGCTGCATCTATTATCTATTGACCCTCCTATCCCATCATCAAGGCAGGCTCATCCGCCAGTGCCTGGGGAGACACAGGAGGCTTATTGCTTCTGGCTGGAATCAGTTCCTCTTCGTCTGCAGAAAAAAATGTAATGAACCTCCTCTTGCACTTTCTTTTGCCTTTTCATAATGACAAAACAGCACAAGTCCCAGAAGACTAGATCTGCTTAACAATGAAGTATACATCTGAATTTTTTAAACAATCAGCTAAGTACATCTATCAAAAAAGTATAGCTATATCTATATAAATAAGATGATATTTATATTACCTGAAAATAATGGCAAAACTATTCAGGGAAATAGAGAAAGGAAAATAAACATGGAGTGCTGACTAAATCGTGTAGCAGGAACATAACCACAGGACATTGCTAGGGAAAGTGACTTACCTCAGAACCAGCTTACATTGACTCCTTACCCTGCTGCAGTTGTCTAGCTCCTCCCTAGCATTGTGCTTCAGCCACCCCTGGCCTGTTAGCCATAATTTGCACGGGTGTCTATAAAAAAAGAAAGTCTGCTTTCCTTTCTGCACAGCATATCAATCTTACACAAGCTATTTCTGGATCTTTCAAAATAAAAGAGTACTCACCAATACTGTAAAAAGAGTAGCAACAATGTAACTCTTCTATACAGCCAGGATTAATTAATAACAGCACATTAATTAGCATTCAATTACTCTACTGGTATTGCAATACAATAATAAGAAATAATACCACATTACTAAATATTTTATTTTTTGTACTTTATCTAAAGCTATAGCTATCAACAACCACAAAAGGGAAATTAAACAAAGGAAATATTTTCAGCAAACATTTTCACAAAAATAAATCCACCAGTCCAATCAGTCTGTATTAGTTTAAAACCAAAGTCCCAGTTGCGTGGCAGAAGTCGTATCAAAGAGAAAATGACACAGTTTTACTTTCACTTTCGCAGGCCTGTAACAATGGACAATTGAAAAAGTTAATGTATGTTTTTCGGTGGACAAAGTGCTGGTGTCATATCCACCTTCTTCATGTCCAACCAATGAATCTTGATAAACTTTGATGCTTGTCTCTAGTCAGTCATATAGGGGTCCAGCGTTACTGAATTGACACAGTATAGTGTGGAACCTTAAAGGGGTTTTAAAGGAACATTTACAATACCAGACACCCATCCCACTTCATATATTCTTAAAATGCAGATCTATCTTGGAATGTGATGGACTTGAGGGGTGAGTAAAGTCAGGGCAGATTGAAGACAGCAAAGTGTTTTTAAAAATTAAAAAAATGTGTTGCTGGCTGCTGCACAGCCCATGGGGCAGCTTACAGGGAGCTGGCTTGGCTGCAAAATCCCTGGGGTTTCCCCTGTGATCCACAACAAAATTTAAAGATGTGAGTGTCCTGGGTGAACTCACCAATTATTCACTTCTCTGGCTTTGAGGAACCCATAATACCCTGTTAAGGCTTGATAGTTAGATTTTTTGGATTCTGGTGGTGCAGCTAGAAGGTGCAGGGGAACTACCAATCATGTTTTAATGTTGTGGGGAGCTGCAGGGAGTGCAGCATTCGCCCAGCAACAGAGCTTACCATGTGTTTTAAAAGTACTTTGAGCTGGGGCTCTATTCTCTTCACCTTGAGTATGGGCCCCTCCTGTGGTTGTGTGTATTGATGCAATTTGTGGCCTGAAAAAAGTTAAAAGAAAAATATTGGTGCACACATGGTGTGAGTCTTTGCTGCTGCAACGCGAACACTATAGGATATATGCAAGTGGAGTCAAGCCAAATTAAATGTCCTAGAGTGCCATGGGACTCTCACAAGATTTGCAGTGGTGGCAGCCATTGTGGTATTATGCAGTATAAGTTCCTCATGTTTCAGAATGTTTGTTGATAAGTAATTAGGTCACTGAGGGCCTGATTTAGATATTGGCAGACGGGTTACTCCGTCACAACAGTGCACTTGAAACCTTGTTACCAGAAGATTGAAAAACAACATGGTATTTGCCAAGAATATCAAGGGCTATTGGATACAGAGAAGTATTTGTGATTAGCACTGGAGAGTATTTAGACTTTGATGTGCATGCTAGTAATGGGGTCACCCTTTCCAAGAATTATGAATCCTCTTGTGCTGATTATTTTCTAAGAGAAGCAAGAGGAATCATCATTTTGTATAGAATGTGTTAAGATTGCTTTGAGTCACACAGTATTGAGGTATTGCTAGTGGTGGGGAAGTGGATTTATATTGTAATGAGTAGAAGCACAATACTAATGTGTATTAATTATGTTACAGCTGATTAATGTGAGAGAGTAAGCATCTTTCAGGGCACAGACTATATATAGAAATTATTGAAGGTGATTCCCTAGCTATAAGTACATAATAAAGTTCAAGTTCTTTTGTACTTCTATCATAAAAACATAATTCATATGTCAGTAATGTAATGTAACCAATACAACACTAAAAGTGTTTCTTCTTGCAGCTATAAAGGTTTCTACATTAGAGGAAGCTATAAAAGCTTCTACATTAGAGGAAGAAGTACGTTGTGAGAATAGATTGAAGATATCTAGTGACCCTGTTTCTTGTTCTCTAACTTGGGTTTTTTGCAGACCAGCATAAAGATTATTTCCATGGTTGTCAGTGGGTTCAGGGAAGAGTGGGTATTAGCATCACTCTTCTTGGATTGTGAGTACCAGTTTACTGCAAACCTGAAGATCGCTTAGTGATATCTGTACTCCAGAAATGTTCACCCATGTCTACCCACTCCATTAGACATTGTAAGGCAAGTGTTGTGTGTGTTTTTTTAAATCACACACCCCTTAATGGAACAAGAAGCTTTTTTAGGTCACCATTCCTGGATCCATCCTCTTATGGCAGGTCAACATGTGGCATGTCAATAACACGCAAACATGTACGGGATAGATACACAAATGCAAATGGCATTGGGGAATGCCTGCCACCAGGATCGAACCAACATGAATGAGCATTTTATGGGACACTAACTTCCCTGAACTGTATGCTTGTGTAGGGGGACTTGGCATTGACTAGATCCCTCCAAAGCTTCTTGTGTGGCTCTTGGTCTGGAAGTGCGAGAAGCCTGACACAAATATCCACAGTTTTTTTTATATAAAGTGGCACTGTGAGTCAGGTATCCATGTTCAACTTTCAATTTGACATAACACGGTAGACCAGCACAGATAAAAGGACTAAAGTGGAGGCTAAGGTTTAACTATTCCTCATGAAGAAGAAGGAATCATGCCCCAGGACAGAGAGAAAAAGTTGCTGTTGGTGACAGCTGAGGAAAAGGAGGTAGACTGAATTGTCGGTTTACAATCTATCTGCATTCAATGAAAGAACAACTTGACTCAGTTGCTGTAAACTGTAACATGGTCAACTTACCTACCATGCATTGTCACTGCTCACCTCCTGGAAGCTGCTGTGGGAAGAAGAAATATGATTGTGGCTGTCTACACCATCATCCTTGTGAGAAATTTGCATCCAATACATGTGATACCTAATAGTGAGTAAATGGAGAGTCTATAGTTAGGGCTGCCTATGTGACTTACTCAGTTATGTAGGTCAGCACCCCCCAGTGCTGTGTTACTTATCCCACTGTCCTAATTGTCTGACTGCCACAATTGAGTGAGATGATCAAGTTGTTCCCAAAAGGTTGTTAGTTCTGTTGCAATGGTGCCATTATAGTCTTTTGCTCAAATGAATTTAAATGTTTGTGCAGCTGCACTGGCCATTTACCTTTAATGCTCATACCTGAGCATGATGTGTTACCATGAAAATTTCAAAGTCATAACCACTAGGTTCACCCATTGACCTCTACTGCAGGTCCTCCTGTGACAGTACACAAACTGCTTACAAAACTCACTGAACTTTCTAGCCAATGAACAAAGTGCCTAGACCACCAAGTGGTCCAATCGCACAGGGATTTTGTTGTGTGCTCAATATTATCTTAGGATAAATTTGAAGCATTGACAAACACAGAAAAGTGAGGATAAGGTGGAAATCACTGACAATCTATTGTTGCAGCCTTGGAGGAGAAGATTTCAGATGAATTGATATTTAAAACGTTTACTTCTAGATCGAAAGTAGATTATTTGTACATCCGGGTATTTAATAATTTAAGGCCCAACACACCTTATCTCCAGCATGTATTTCCGTTCTGAGTAGGGATATAGAGGGGTCAGGTGCAGAGTTGCAGACAGAAGTTTCCTACTGAAGGTGAAGTCTTTGTTCAAACTGTTAAAGTATGCTGGGCCTTTTGTCCAGTTGCCAATATGTAGTGCTTTAAGATGTGGTTTATTGCAGTCAAACATTTGTAAGTTCAAAAACAGCTTAGGTATGATTTACGTAATTCACAGTCTCTATACAGGATTCATTATGACACCTTTAAACATCAGATTTTGAATGTCTAAGTGCCCCAAAATTGCACCTTTTGTTAGCTCATGTGAGATGTTTGGAGTAGAGGGACAATTTTCCACACCCTGAATAGGTATGCCTTATCACTCGTAATCCTGTCACTGATAGGAGGCCAGAGTGATTAATTAAAGCTGAAGATGATCCTAATTTTAGCTTTCTGAGTGGTGGATACCTTGCCAGGATGAAGGACGTCTATGCTGCTGAAGGACTGACACTCTGCTGACCTGCTGCCTGCTGCCGTCCTGCCAGGCTGAGTAGGACTGAACCTGCATCTCTTGAACCCAGAACCCCTGAGTGACTCAAAGGGCTAGTTTGCTGGTCTCCTGACTTGAGCCTCAGAAACAGAAGGCCCCAACAAACATGCACCTGCATCTGGACTTTGCCATTTGTGAATCTTACCTGCAGAGTGGTGCCACCCCAGTCCTGGACTCTTGGAAGTGGACCTAAGCTACTTTGCCAGCCTCTGTATATCCAGCAGAACTGAAAAATCTCCTCTGCTGCACGGTGCAACCCCGAGCAGAACTGATTCATCATGGCTGCTGCGTAAATCACAATCACTGCAAAGACCCACATCGCATCATAGCCTGTCGCTACATCAGAACTGCCAACTGACAGATCCTTGATGCAGATTCTTATCAACGTAACCTCACAGATTCTTGCAACTGACACATCACCCCAACTGCGTGATGCACCTCTGACTCTGGACTTTGCATCACAAGCCCTAGTCAATGGTATCATCGATAATGACTGCAGCATCACTGCATCTCTGAACTGATGCATCCCCCTGGCTGCATGATGCATCATCAACACGGATCCTTGCAATGCTCGGCAAACCTGGATTGAAGGAACTTTATTCAGCGTTCTGAGTCTTTGTAGCCGGCACGCACTCCTTTGTGGTTGGCCTGAACTTCTGACTTTTCTAGGGTCCGGTGTTACCAGATATCCATAGTTGGTGCTTTACACCTTTTGCTGCATTTCTTACTAAAAATTTTACAATTGAATCTCTCTAGTTTTATTGATTGTTTTTTTTTTTTTCATTTTAGTCTTGTTTCATTTATTAAAATGACTCTGTTTTTCTAACTCTGTTGTGAGCTCCTTTTGTGATGTGTTACTGTTTGAAGTGTAGGACAAATACTTTGCGCACTACCTATGAGCTAAGCCTGACTGCTCTGTTCAAGCTACCCGAGGGGTGAGCATAGGGTAATTTAGGGTTTTCTTGTGACTTCACCTTGAAAAGAATTGTGGTTGCTGTTTAAGAAGGGGTTCACCCCACCCCCCAACCAGCAACCCAATTTCTTACAAATGTCATGAAATGGTTGATTTTATTCATATTTCTGTAGTTACATTTTATTATTCAGAAATGTATACTTCTTAAACAAAAGTACCTCTACAAAGATGCAACTGTTGCAGTTTTCCAAGAGTATTCCTGGAAACAATTGTAAATTAAAAAAAGGATGGATATTTTCCCAAGACTAGTTTTAACGCGTCCATTTATGACTATTTTACTCACTTTGGGACTCGTTTTATGCCAATGAATCTTTTGACCCTGATTGAAGACACCTTAGGACGAGATAGCTAATCAACATGTCAATCAATATGTCAATAATGTCATCAAAGTTCACAGTAATACGACAATTCAAATTATTCAAAGTCATTTAATAAACTCGAAAGACTACCTTGACCTTTCAGTCATTTATAACCACACCAGATTAATATGATTTTGTGAAGTTTATTCCCTATTGATTACAATTCTACTAGCAAGTTTATTAGTCTCAAAACCAAGAAACACATTAGCATAGTCACAATATGACAACTCTGATAAGATTTCATCAAAGCAAGAATCACAAACATTAGAATATAACACGGCGTCAGCATAGGTTATCTTTAGCAGAGTATCATCATAATGTTATTCAACAAAGCATAGACTCAGTCATTTGTCTATTTGCGTCAGTTTAGTGAACCCCTCTCCTAACCTCGAATTAGCATTAGCATGTTGGGCTTCATGCAAAACAATTAAGAAACACCAATTTAGAAAAAACATCTAGCTATGGTCTCTATCAAAAGGCGCAGTTGGTACCTAGAAAGGAAAAGCAAACAGACAATTACAATTTCATTGTCATATAGTTACCCTCCGTATTTGGGTCAGCACTCAGGATCGGTCTTCGTCCTCAGGACATCAGTTGGTTCGCCATCAGGAATTCAGCAATCGGGTAAAAGGGGCACTTCCCTAATAAGGAGGTTAAGTGTAAACGGGCAATATATTCCAAGAATGGTTTTAAGGACCAAACAGCAAAGTCTCTATGCAGAGTGACAAAGTGTCTGGGTCATAGCAAATCGCATCAGCATCTCCCTAACTCTCTCCTAGTCTCCTATTCTCTCCTGATCTCTAGTCTAATTTACTTCCTGGTGTCAATGGTTTTTATCCCCTGGTTGTTGTATATTCCCCTAAAATTTGGTTGGACAAGGGGTTGCACCCTACTATCTTTAACCAATTGTCTTCGCATTAGCTCATCAAACTTGTTACCCCATAACAGTTCTCACGTATTTTATTGGTCCTTATGATTGACGTCTTTAGCGGGTGGCATGTCCGGTATGATTTCATAGTCTTGTGGTCCTTCGCACATCTTCAGTCAGTGGCTCCATTGTCTGTACCGGTTCAGGCGACCTTGTACCTGCTACTGGTCTACAGTGTTGCATTCAACTAAAATGTTTCTACAAGCAAGTTGAATTTCATGAGAACGGATCTACTACAGTTACATTCAGCTTCTAGTTTGGAGGAAAACAAAAGTTCATGTCCTTCAGCAAGTCAGCACACTGCACGTTAGAAAAACACTCATTTAATATGAGAGTCAGGCAGCTAGGCCTCGACTCATGCTAACTAAAACCTAATGATTTATTAGCAAAACTTTCACATATACCTATTATTATTCATGTAAAATCATATAATAATATAGCATTTCAACATTATTAGTCAGTTTCATTAGTTCCCTTATGTATTGGCGGCCACTCCCCGTGGGCACATTTCAAGCGCACGTTATAGTAAAATACATTAATGCATTCTCTATGCGGAATTATTACACATTAGTTCATAAACATTTCATGTTAATATTAATTATAGAAGCTACGCTCTCTCACTAGTAATAACCACACAAAAGGAAAGGACCATACTTGATTGTGAATCATGAATGCCTTACAACATTTTGTGGTATTTCATTCAAAATCAACCCATACACCGTCACAAGTAGAATGTAATCAATCCCAGCCAACTTGGGAAATGTATGAAGACATCTGCACCTTTCGCAAAATAAATAGTAGCAACGTCTCAATTGTAATACAAATGTCAGTAAATCATAAATATTTGCAGTTTCATAAAGGTTCAAAGATGTTGATGGAACTTCATGAAGGTTACAATAACCTAGATGAAAGTCATTACAGTGCGGCATGCCTTGGGGTCATTCTGGGTTCAAGTCGAATGGGTCCTTTCCTTCCTCAGCAAGGCAGAGGGCAGCATGCAGCACAGCAGAAAAGCAGTTCTTCCAGAGCAACAGTCCAGAGTGGCTGTCCTTGTAGCAACAAAGCAGTCCTTCTTCCTGGCAGAGTTCTTCACAGGTCCAGTAGTGTACTGAGTTGGTAGGGTGAGAGGTCCAGTACTTATACCCAGTTGTGCCTTTGTAGAGGGAGTGACTTCAAAGAAGGGTTTTTGAAGTGCATCAAGGTCCTTTCTTCCTGCCCTGGCTCCAGACTCACCACAGGGGTTTATGCCACACTTTGAATTGAAGCAGGACACTGCCTATTCAGGTGAAAGTGTGAGCTCCTCCCTCCTATCCTGCCCAGGATGACCCATCAGGGTGTTGATGGTCCATCAGTCACCCCTAAACTTCATTTGTATGTGGCTGTGTAGAGGGAATGCACAAAACCCAGCTGCCACGCAGCCTAGCCACACAGGACTATAAGCAGGAAAATGCCAACTTTCAAAAAGTGACATTTTCAAAATTGTAACAATAAATCTGACTTTACCATTAAAGAGGGTTTATTATCACAGTCCCATAGGTACTAAACATGACAAATCTACTCCTTCTCATTTAGGAATTTCAGCGTATTAACTGTAATAAAAATACCCAGTATTAACCTATGAGAGGGGTAGGCATCAAAGTAGTGAAACAAGAATGTGGGAGTTTTTCACTACCAAGACATGTAAAACTTAACATGACATATCCTAACTTTTAGTTACATAGCACCCTGTCCTATAGGCTACCTGGAGCTTACCCTAGGGGTGACATATGTATTAAAAGGTGAGTTTAAGGCTTGGAAAATGTTTTAAATGCTAAGTCGACATGGCAGTGTAACTGCACATACTGGTCGATAATGGCAGGCCTGAGATATGTTTAAGGGCTGCTTGAGTGGGTGGCACAAGCAATGCTGCAGTCCCACTAGTAGCAGTTAATTTACAGACCCTGGGCACATGTAATTCACTTTACTAGGGACTTATAAGTAAATTAAATATTCCAATTGCTGATGTACCAATCAACCCACGTCTAGGGAATAGAGCACATGCACTTTAGCACTGGTAAAGTGCTGGGAGTCCTAAGGCTAAACGCTGTACGTAGGCGGAAACTGAAAAAATATGTTTTCAGGAGTTTCACCAAGTGTACATGTAATGAAGCTTCAACAGAGTTAATCTATCGAAAACACGCCACGGAAATCTGGGACACCATTACCACCTCTCCCCTGATGTGGCCTTCATCACCAAAACATGGCTCAAACCCTCTTCGAACCCTGACATCGCCACCACCACTTCCAACAGCTATAAGATGATACACCATAACAACATCAACAAACTCGGTGGGGGCCTCGCCATCATCTTCAAGTCAACCCTCAGATGCATCGTCACCAACGACGACCCAATGCTCCTCATGAACACTTCAACTTCCAACTACGGACTGACACTAAGACCATGATAAGAGACACCCTCGCTTACAGTTCCCCCGGGCATTCTGCAATGCCATCCCCAACTTCACCGCTCCCCTAGCCATAGACTCCCATCATTACATCATACTCGTAAATCTCAATTTCCATGTCAACGACCCAAACAACGCTAACTCCACTATCCTCCTGGAGAGCCTGAACACCATTGGCCTCAACCAACTGGTCACTGAACCCATACACAAAGCTGGACACACACTGGCATTTTTACCTAAATCAACAAAATCGAATTCACACATGTCACAGAACTCACCTGGTCCGACCACGCCATCTTTCACTTCACCATCTCCGAAACCCAGCACACCATTGCCAAGCATCACAGCATCGCCCACCGCAGCTGGGGCTAGGAAAGTGAGGACCAATGGACACAGGCCCTCAGCACCACACAACCCAAAACCCCTGCAGACCTTGACGAGGCCCTCCAGAACTTCTCTGCCTGGTTCACCAACTGTGCCGACAGAGTCACCATGCTGAAACCAGCAAAATCAACAAAACCTCAACACAAGCCAGCTGTTACACCCTATAGCTCAGAACCACCTAGAGCATCTGCTGCAGATTCAAGACACGTTGGTGTGTCACTAAGGATCCCTCCAAAAGAGCTGCTCACAAAGTAGCCCTCAGCAACTACATATGTGCATCAAGGAAAACAAGAGAGCAGCCATCACTGCCCACACCAACAGGAACTCTTCAAAATAGTCAAGGAATTTTCCAACCTGACTTCCACATAGAACAACATTCACTCCTCCCAAGAACTCTGTGACACCCTTTCAGGCTAATTCCACAGCAAGGTTGCCACCATCTACAACAACATCAACCCCTATCCCACCACTCTCAACCTTGACAACCTCAACCAACCAGCGAACACCAGCCAAACAATCACCACCTGGTCTCCACTCACCACTCAGACCACCACAGCCATCATGTTGTCCATCCACTCCAGTGCACCCACTAACCCCTGCCCCCACCACTTCTTCAACCTCGGAACCTACCCAGTCAGCACAGAACTCATCAGCATCATCAACACATCCATCTCCACTGCAACCTTGCCGGTCAGACCTCTCCTAAAGAAACCCTCCACCAACACCCAACAACCTAAAAAATTACCAACTGATATCTCTTCTCCCCTGCCAAGCCAAAGTACTCAAAAAAGCCATCAAGCAACAGCTCAATGAACACCTGAAACAAAACCAGCTACTCAGCGCCTCACAATCAGGATTCCAGGAAAACCACAGCACTGAGGCAGTGCTGATTGCTGCCACAGATGACATCAGAACTCCCCTCGACCACGGAGAAACTGTAGTCTTTGGTTCTTCTCGATCTCTCTGCTGTGTTCGACACCGTCTCCCATCACACCCTCATCGTCAGAC
This sequence comes from Pleurodeles waltl, assembly GCF_031143425.1. NCBI lineage: Eukaryota > Metazoa > Chordata > Amphibia > Caudata > Salamandridae > Pleurodeles > Pleurodeles waltl. Next base: position 232,636,393 of record NC_090436.1, read on the forward strand.
TCCACAAGACAGGCATACAGCAAAATGCCCTCAAGTGGTTCTCCTCTTTCCAGACAGGACACACATAGAGCATCCAACTGCCTCCCTTTACCTCCACACCCAAGAACAACTTATGCAGTGTACCCCAAGGATCATCTCACAGCCCCACTTTGTTCAACATCTACATGACCCCCCCCCTCACAGACGTCGTCAGATCCCACAGACTCAACATAATCACCTACACAGACAACACTCAACTAATCCTCTCGTTCAGCAAGGACTCCAAAACCAAAACCAAATTCTGCAACATCATGACCAAGGTTACCAAATGGATGATACACAGCTGCCTCAAACTCAACTCAGACAAAACAAAAACAATGAACTTCAGAAAGAACACCTCCGATTGGGACCACAGCTGGTGGCCAGCAGAACTCAGACCATCATCCACACCAACAGACCATGCATGCAACCTTGGCATCATCCCTGACAACCAACTGACCATGAATTGACAAGCCAACACAGTCACCCGCTCCTGATTCCACATCCTTTGCATTCTCTGCAGAATATTTATATGGATCGACATCAACACCAGAAAAACAGTCATGCAGGCTCCCATCACCAGTCGCCCCTGCTATGGCAACACCCTCTATGCCGGAATTTCCACACAGCTCATCAGAAGACTCCTGACCATAGAGAGCAAAGCAGCCAGACTCATCCTGGACCTCCCCAAATGGATCCACACCACCCTCCACCTCAGAAACCCCCACTGGCTGAACATCCAGAAGAGATTCCAGTTCAAGATCCTTACGCATGCGTACAACTGAACATCCATCTGCCAGTAAGACACCTATGTTCCACCTCACTCTCCCTCACATATACTCCCCGCAATTGTCATAGCCACAGCAGGTGCTGCTCCTTCTCCTACATCGCCGCCAAGACCTGGAACAACCTGCCCCTCCACCTCCAAACAGCACCCTCCCTGGCAGACTTCAGAAAGAAACTGAAGAACTCGCTTTTTGACAGACAAACAACACCCACAGCGTCCAGATACCCCAGGGTGACAGTGCTGCGCTATAGAAATACTAATTGATTGATTACTTAATAATTTACAATTAAGATCTGAGGGCCAGATTTATAAACGTTTTGCGTCACCCTTGTGCTGCACAAGGATGACACAAAACCTATGTGAGATTTATCAAGCCAAGGAAGGCTACCTTGCATGGCCCTGCATGGTTTGATAAATATGGAGTAACGCAAGGCAGTGCAAATTGCTGCCTTGCAATACTCTGCCACCGGGTGGCGTTCCATGGGTGGAGTTTGGGTGTTCCCACGCACTCACACATGGATTTTGGCACATTTCCAGATTTACCATTAGTGGTAGACCTTGAATATCTTTATTTCTCCTTGTTTTTAACGCTTTCTATGTTTTCGGAATTCTGTAGCACACACAGAATGAGGAATATGCTTCTGAGGATCGTTTTTGCTCAGGAGGGTGCCCCATTCTGCACAAAACCAATTCTGCCTACAACACAGGCACCCTTGCACCATGATGCAAGGTTGCATGTGTTGGTGCTAGCAATCAAATTGCAACAATGATAGGAAAGGACAGGAATGCCCCAGATAATACTACATTTGCACATTCCTGCCCATTCACGCAGCGCAGCAATGTGGCTTACTGCGTTGCACTGCATAAAAAAATTATAATTATGGACTTAATTACTTATGTTGACCCATCTTAAATAACACATGTAGCCTTCTTTATACCAGTAGCTGGTAAGTTGTTGCAAGGAAAACTGCACGAATATATTTCGTAATAAAACAAAAGTGTATAAAATGCTCGAATTCTTTAACCAGTATTGCAGTAAATAATAGTAAAATACAGAATGTAAATGGGGGTTAAAGAGGATTGTTTTTGTTTCTATTACATACAGTAACGTTGAAATCGCCGTCAAAATTCACTTGGCAGGGAACAAACTCGTTTGGAATAAAAAAACGTCTGGAATTCCAAGATTTCTTGCTTCCTGTTGGACTATTAATAGCTCAGTGCCTACACATAGCGGGCTTTCTGTGTAAAACGTAGTTGCCTGCAATCTGAGACTGTAGTTTGCGAAAGGTCTGGGCTCTCATGTGACAAGGTTAATTGCAGTGAGCTGACAGGAAAATCATTCCCAAAGCCCCATTGTTGCCAGAATCAAGAGGCACAAAAGGCAAATTAAAACAGTTTATTTCCGTGCCTGCTGTTGTCGATCTCTCAAATTAGTGAACTGGAAACACCTCGTTTATTGCAGCAAACATTTGAATCATAGAATGCTTACAGCCCTTTGGTCGCGAGTATAACAGTCATGAACTATTCACGTACATCCGAGTCTGCTGAGCTACCATGACCATACACTAGGATATTAAAAAGTGTAGTTCCAAATTCGATCTTTAATGCACAATTTTCTAAGCAGAGCTGCTTTGAAGAAAACAGTTGAATATGCAAATATCCATGGACTCTCCAAATTCTACCGAAATGTATGGCTTTCTTCATTTCTACATTCTATTTTCGCAGCCATCATTTCCTGGTTCAATATCCGGCATGTAATGCAAAAACAAACCCGAGAATCTACTTCAAGGCAATGGGACCGAAACATAAAGTTACACAGATTTCACAATACTATGGTATTCGTGCTTTCTGAAATTTCTAGCAACACGGTATTTGTGATTTTGAGTGCGCATTAGAAGTACAGATAACTGACAGATCACTTAAGTGACATCTCAAAGTTAACATAGTGAGTTATTAAATATATACATTTTGCTCATGGCACCTCATTGCAGGGAGGTTGAATGGAAGAGCTGGAAACATGTTCTTGTTTTCATTCTTAAGTAGTAACTGTGCTCCGTTATCTGCCTTTCACGCTGTCTGTGGCTCTCAGCAGGCATTGTGTGATGTCACAAGCCAACGTTAAATAACTTCAGTTGACAAACTGCATCGTTTTGTTACTCTAGGTGATTAGTGAGCTCATAACTTATCTAATTAAATTAGCGGCGGTTTTCTGTAAACAGATTTAAGACTTTTATTTACTATAAGATAATAAAATTACAATACTGTAGATCATGCTAACGCATAACCACCATAACACCTTCTGGCTTTAAAAACAAGTATTTTTTCAGAAACCTGTTTGTCATTTAAAGTAAATTCACTGAAGGTTTTCTCAAACAGTTTTATTGAGTCATTATGGTGTCACAGACATCAGTTTGGCGTTTTTCAAAAGTAAGCGAGCTTTTCAACTTCATTAAGGGCCTGATTCTAACTTTGGAGGACGGTGTTAAACCGTCCCAAAAGTGGCGGATATACCACCTACCGTATTACGAGTCCATTATATCCTATGGAACTCGTAATACGGTAGGTGGTATATCCGCCACTTTTGGGACGGTTTAACACCGTCCTCCAAAGTTAGAATCAGGCCCTAAGTGTCCTAATTTTATCTCCAAACACCTACTTGTCATTTTTAGTAAATAAACTCATTCAGACAGTTTCTATAAATACGCTAACATTGCCTTAAAGTATCTGTCTTTCATGTTTATAAAATAGAACTACTTCTCTAAAATTAACTTTCCTTTTTCAGAAACTGCACTAGGTACTGAATGCTTGCATACCCTTGACCAATATGGACCGGTCTGACTTAGGGCTTTAGTATTAGGAGCCCTCACAATTTAGCAATTCATAAGAACAGGATGGTTTCCTGGAACTGGCAGAGCTGACATACATTAAATGCTGCATACCATCCCATTTGTTCTGGAATCCAGCCCTGATTATCAGTTATGTATAAGTACTTAACCCCTCAGACAGGACTTGCTTGCTCTCTTCAGCCACAGAACTGAGGACGCTTGCACACCAGATGTAGAACCTGTCTCACCCTTCCCTTGGACCTAAGTTTGCAAATAATCCCACCTGCTTGCTGTTGTCACCTGGTTAGAGGTGTAGGAATTACCTGATTGTGAAAGATCTGGACTACCCCTGTCAGGAAGACCACAAAGGCACAAGTTGACTGAAAGACCTATGCAAAGATAGCTCAACAGTTCAAGCCTGACCAAGGGCAACAAGTTTACCGCCTCATAGCTGCCCAGGTGGCGCAAGAAGTATGTCTGTCATTGACAAAGGGAGAGTCAGCACTTCCTGTAGGGTCCTGTAGGGTGCCTGTATCTCCCTTACCCCTGCACAAGAAGGGCCAGGTGGCAGTCGAACCTCACACCCTAACATGGCATCTGAATAAGGGAGGTTGTCTTGATTCTAGAATGGAACCATCTTTCTAGGACTAAGCCAGAGATGGGTCCTCACATCCGTTTCCTAGCTTTATCATCAATTTGCAAGAGAAGAATTCCTGCTATGACACAGAAACATACTTGTTTCTGAAGTTCACAAGGTCGACCAGAATCAAGCCCTATAAGATAACATTGGCAATATAGCCAACGTCAACAGGAACTCAGTGGCCAATGCTAATGTGTCTCATCCCCAGAAGGTGTGAGCACTTTATTTTTTAGTATATCCTATTTTTAACCATTTTAATCAATTCTTAAAAAGTCGATTTCATTTTCTACAGTATGACATTCACTCCATATTGATGTGATTGAGTGGTATTTGTTTTGTTATCCTGAATTTAATTGTAGTACCTCTGTCAACTCCCCAGTAATCCTTCACTGCTCTTCCTCTGTACAAGTTCTGAAAGGGAGTAACTTGTTTGTTCAATTGGACTGCAGCTCTAATATGGCCCTGATACCCCAGAGCTAACGAATGTACCCACAAATGACATTATCCCACAATCACTGACTGCCCCTGGATCCCAAGAAAATGATTTAATATCAGCAGTTTTGAACCAGATAAAATCCACAGTTTCAGACCAGTTCTTTATTTACTTATGCCTCGAGTTTGAGTATGGCACAGAAACAGTAACCAATACAGTGAAGAGTTAAAGTGGCAATATCCAGTGTTTATTTGTACTATTTTACTCAATTCTTCTTGCCCAGGTTGACTGTTAAACAACAAATTCATATGGCATGTGGTTGAATGCAGACACGAAGTGAAGAAATGTTCATTGTTCCAGTTGAATCTGGAACCCATGTTAATGAGTTCTGACACCTGCTTCCCTTGTAGCTGCTCCCTGATTGTCTAAAGTCCTAAGTTCACTTTCTTAAGTGGCTTCTTTCCTTCTCTTGTGTACCAAATATTCTTACCCCTCCTCAGTTTCTGCATCCATCGCTCCCCTCGTGCAGCTCTTTTACAGTCTACAAACTCTCATCTCATTCTACTCTTAACTTTCCTTTCTATTTAAATTCTCTTAAAGCACAAGACGTTTTATACACTGCTATTCTGCATTATCAGAACCAAAGTTGCTGCTCTGTGTTGGTCTACGGAGAGAGAGCAGTGGAGAACCATATCTACTAAGAGATGACGCTGCTGCTCTCTTCCCTGGCACCGGTGCACAATCACGATGTCTAATGCCCAAGTGTATGTGTGATGCCAAGCATATGTTTGCTATGGAAAGATATCCTTCCAGTAAAAAAATCATACTATGCCTAGACAAAATTTTAAACTGTTACTATATTAGATGTATGCTGTAAAGTGTAGCACATATTCAATGTGTGAAATTTGAGGGTAAATTAAAAGATTTTTCCTAGTTAGCGCCTGTTTTCTATTTACAAACATAGGAGGTAGTGTGGTAACACCCATGGGATGCTCCTTTCACACAAAGCAGGGCAAAGCAGTGCAAAGGCGGGAAAAGCTCTAGCGGCCAGATTTATTAAAATGACACGCAACGCAGCAACACAACTTGCTGCACTGCACTGCATGACAGGGAGGGAGTAGGAATGCATCATATCTACTAAGATATGATGCATTCATGCCCTTTCCCTATGCTGGTGCAGTGTGTGCAACCGAGTGCCAATGCAGGCACCCTTGTGCCATGGTGCAAGGGTGCTTTTGTCATTGATAGGATTTTTTTGTTGTGCAGGAAGGGACAACTTACTGTAGACAAACAATCCTTAAAGGCATGCTCCTCCTTCTAAATATGCTCCAAAATGCAGAAGATGTAAATATATTTCTCCTCTGTAACCCTCGGTTGAGTCGGCATACCATTTTGACACAACCTCATTGTTTACTACCCTTAGTAAGTCTGAGATAGCATCAAAATCGATGGGTAGGTGCAAGGGAATGCCCATGCTCCAACCATTAAATGCCCTCCCAATGCAGAGTGACACAAGGCAGCGATTTGCACTACATTGCGTTACTTTGGATTTCCCTCGCCACACAGAACCATGCAAGGTGGCTTTGAGTGGCTTAGTAAATTTCACTTAAGTTCTTGCGTTGCCTTGTGTTGCCTTGCGTGATGCAAGGGCAATGCAATGGGTTTGTAAATCTGGTCCCATATACTTTCTCGCCACTTTGCACCACTTTGCAATACTTTGCAGCTGCACTAGGTGTTGATAAATCTGCTCCCACCTATCCCCAGATTTGACATTTCTAAAACTGTTAAATCATATGATAGTTCCCCAGAAATAAGCAGGAAATTCGAGCTAGGTGCACTGCAGTGACATTTTGTTTTCAGCCCCATCCCCTCACAAAGAAAACCGTCTTTTTCATCTCCAGAGATAAAAAAAAAAAAAAAAATCCCGCTGTTTATGAAACAGCACCAAGAATCTCCCCGTGGTTAATAACGCCATATAATTCCAAAAGCAGCTATAGCCTTGAAACTGTGCACAGGAGAAGACATCAGCACTCACGAACCAGTTGCTACGGCTGTGGTACTGAGTCAGTGCCTGGCAGCCGCTCAGTTGCTTCAAACAGTAATCTGCTTTCAGCACCATGTTTAACATCACTCTGCAACAATGTAATTTTAAAGATCAATAATGTTATTTTTGCTAATTACTATGGAACAGGATGAAAGAGACCAGTTCTAGGGATACCTTTTCTTATAAAGTTATCTTCTGTGCTCAAATGGTTTCATGTCTTTCTTGGATTAGAATTTAACTCCGCCCAACACACTAATATGTTCCATGTGGCCATATTTTCAGACACATTTTTTGAGCTGCAGATGTTTGAACGGATTGGCTCAGGTAGTGCCGGCTGAGTTACTCTCATCGTTTAGTATTTCACAAGCCCCCCACTGTTCCGTTCTGGGCATCTTGCCAGAAGGAGCGACCTAATGCTGCACTAACTGGCTTTAAACATGCCCTTCGTAACCATTGTGCCTCACCAAAGCGCATTTGGTGTGTGATCTCGCCTTTGCAGCCTTGGTAATTTGTGCATGTGCGCGAGGTGTGTGGAAAGTGCACTGACACCTAACAGGCCTGAAGCAAAGAGGCCTTTGTGCACAAGGGGCCTCCTTCAGAGCTGAAATGTTTCAGCCGAGCCAGTGTTTCTTTCCGTACATGCAAGTGCTGAGGTGGAGGCATGGAGGAAGACGAGCAAGAAGCTATGAAGGCATAACATTTAATACGGAAGGTCCTTTCTGCATTTTTAAGTGCAAAACAACTGAAAATACAGTTCTCTAGATGCAGATTTGTGCTTCAAAGTGAATTGATTCTAGTACTGGCTAACTCTACTGTTTTTCTACCTCAACTCTAGCAGGTAAATCGTAAAAAAAGGAATGAATAAACGTTGTTGAATGAATTGAAGCTTCGAATTTATGGGTCTGATTACCAAAAGCAAACTCACACTTTTATGAAGGTTTAATTTTTTTTAGGTATTCACGAACTACGAGTTTAATTTCAGTAATATTAATTTTACAGCTACAGAAACTCCGCACTGTGCGAGAGTTGTCCGCCCCGACTGCGGAATCTCCGTAGTCATAAAATTACTATTAGTAAAATTAATATCATAGAGCCTGATTCACAAAGGTAAACTTACACTATTCATGAACTGCAAGTTTAGTTTTACAAAAAGTAACTTTATAACTGGGAGGACTCAGTCAGAGCAGAGACCTCAACACATAAAAGATGAACCTTTTCTCTCTTTTTAGGTGGGGAGTTCTCCGCCCTGACAGCAGAGTCTCCAGATTCCGAAAGTTACTATTAAATAATAGTTCGGGAAGACATAAGAAGACTAAACTTACACAAAAGTGCAAATTTACCTTTGTGAATCATGACCGTTGTTCTAATTTTAGGGGTAATATCTTTAAGACTGCCCCGTTTCAGCAATCTGGGCAAACCTCTGTCCTCGGGCAGATAGCCCACACTTGGGACAGGAAAAAAAAAAGATGGGACAGGTAAAGGTATAAGGCTCTGATCCTAAGGCAATTCAGAAACTACATTATAGTAGTACATTTTTAGAGCTACAAAAAGTAGTACAGAATTCTAATAAAAAATTATTTGCAGAGTTTTAAGCTTCTGCCTGTCCTATATTTTTATGTGTCAGTTCAGGTAGAAAACTGCAGAGTGTGGCCACGTGTAAGTATAAATTGGAGTTCTCAATGAGTGAGGGATACACAGAACTCGGGAAAGAAGACCAAAACATTAGTTTGAATCTGAAGGGAATGGGGAGGAGTAAGGCATTGTTTAGGGAGGGGCGTGGTGGACTTTTGGAGACGGTCATCACCCACCTACAAAACAGTAAAAGCATTGTTATTTGCAGACTCAATTGATATAGTTAGTAGTGAGCAAAACCTGAATAAGTATTTTAAAACATTTTGTTTGTATAAAGAAGTGTTGAAAGATATAAAAATAAATCTCATGTAATATATTCAAGGTAATCTACCTGTGTCAACAATAATATTATTCATATTAGTAGAATACTGGGATACCTTTCCTCATCAAACTGGAACGTGACAGTTGTCCCGCCCCCCAGAAATGACGTGACTTCCGTGACTGGGATTTCCGGTGCCCCTGAGAGCCCGTCACCGAACCGATGTAGGTGTAGGTGGGTCACATGGGTTGTGACATCATATGATCACGTGTTAGTCATGTGCCAGGGTCCTAGTTGAAATGTTGCAAAAGGTCATGATGCGTGGTTAGCGTTACATGTAACCCCTCAACATATCAGAGCCATCAAGAAAAGCATATGGCCGCTATGTGTTGTGGAGGAGTACGCCCTCTTTGAAACATAGAATACTTATAAGGAGCTGGCTAGAGTCGCATGCCAAACTGTGAGTCACAGCTGTAATAGATTGTCAGGGCATTATAAAGAGATAAAACCCTCTCACCAGAAAAGCCACCTTTTTAGGTGCCCTGAACACTATCAATAGATATTATCGTACCCTAACACCTTCGGTGATGGATGAGAATGCACAGCCGGCTGCCCCTAAGGATGGGGGTTCTGATGTTACCAGCTTTCAAGAGGAACTCTGCCATCGGCTTGAAAAGCTCAACCTCAAGGATTTGCTGCAACTGATATCCCTTATTAAGGCTGACAGCAGCAGCAGCGAAGCCTCGAAAGTCGAATTAAATGTTGGAATGAACTTCATTGACACTGAAGATGATGAAGAAGGTATAGCACCACCAAATTCATCTGTCTATGAAGATATGGGTATCAGGGGGACCCTGATCCTGGGACAGTCGTCGTACAGCCGGAGAGTGTAAACTCCGACACCGCTTATGCACCAATGGACCTATGCGACTCTCAAGATTTCAGAGCAGCCGCTGAGTGTAGCGAAAAGTATGAGGTTAGTAAAAAAACTCTAAACACACCTATTGTGTATACACTGATATCATAATTTTAACTAATAATTTGTCTTTTCTTTCTGTTTGAATTGTAGAAAACAAATGCAAAAAGATGCGCTAGAGGGATCGGCACCAAAGGTTAACAATGTAAAATGTTATTGATTATGCTGTTCAAAACAGTCTGAAAGTATTACAAGCCAGAACAAAGAGCTGTGTAAGAAATGTGTTTGCACCTACAATAGCACAGATTTAAAAAAAGGAAACTCCGGGCGTACCCTATGATGCCATAGGGCCTGTTAAAGGTTTTGCGGCGACTGTTGTGAACACATGTGCTAAACGTGACTATCATAACCTATGTAATGGGCATAAAAGTAACAAACCACAACAGGAGGCTCACGAGTGTCTACACGAGTCATACAGAGCAAGAACTATTTGAGACATATGTAGCAGGATAGACTCTCACAAGGTATATAAGTTGTTAAGGGTGGTGTACGGGTTGTCTGCAGTGAAGAAATATGTCCACACTGATATGATTAAGGTATTGGCAGCAGCAGTTAATGAGATCCGATATGCGGGTGAGCCCTGCTCAAAACTCAAACGTATGCAAGGGATGTGTACCTATTTTGACAGAAGATTGATAGCAAGGATCATAGAAAGATGAATGTGTGATATTTATTATAAAAATAGAAGAATTGGGTATTTAGCCCCACAAAGGATGTTTAAAAAAAACACAGAGGTCGAAGGTAGTGGCCCACAACGGTGTTATTTAGCATTACATACTTACTCACTTTTAGGATGAGAATCTGAATTTTGCGGTGCAAAATACCTATGAGTTACACCCTGGATACATATGCATTGTCAGCTACGGGGCAGTGCGACATTCCTGAATGTATAACCAGATGGTGTATCAACATGTGGATGCATACAGCGGATAAATACTGGAGCGTGTACAAAGGGTGTATGCAGCATGTAGGAAGTTGGCTCTGTATATACTATCTGAAAGTGAGAAATAGTGTGCACAGAGTCCAAGGGTACACCGTAGAGGTTGATAGCGGCAAAATTAGATAATACTAATGCTCTATTTTGTGGTAGTGTGGTTGAGCAGTAGGCTTATCAGAGGGTAGTGTTAAGCATTTGCTGTACAAACACAGGCAATAAATGAGAACACACACTCAAAAACTTAACTCCAGGCCAATAGGTTTTTATATAGAAAAATATTTTTTCTTCATTTCTTTTAGAACCACAAGATTCAGAATTTAGGTAAGTACATACATTGTAAGGTACTTCACACAGGTAAGTATAGAGCTTTGATTTAAAACAGTAGTACACACAGTTTTAGTTAAAATGCCAATAAGCTATTTTTAAAAGTGGACACTGCAAAAATCAACAGTTCCTGGGGGAGGTAAGTTTTGGTTGGTTTCTCAGGTAAGTAAAGCACTTACAAGTTCAGTCTCCTGGGCATATGCAGCCCACCGTTGGGGGATCAAGGCAACCCCAAACCATCAGTACCAGCCGGTCAGGTGCAGAGGTCAAAGGAGGCGCCTATGGAGAACAGGGGTGCTCCTGTTCCAGTCTGCTAGCAGGTAAGTACCTGCTTCCTCGGGGAGCAGACAGGGGAGTTTTGTAGAGCACTGTGGGGGAGGGGGGGACACACACAAGCACACAAAACACACCCTCAGCGGCACAGGGGCGGCCAGGTGCAGTTTGCAAAGTAGGTGTCGGGTTTGTTGTTGAAAACAATGGAGGGACCCGGGGGTCACTCTGGCGATGCAGGCAGGGCACAGGGGGGCTTCTCGGGCCAGCCACTGACTGGGCTAGGATGAGGGCCACCTGCTGGTCACTCCTTCCTCTCGGTCCTGGGGGCTGCGGGTGCAGTGCTTGGTCCATGCGTTGGGTTCCTTTGTTACCAGGCAGTCGAGGTCAGGGGAGCCTCTGGATCCTCTATGCAGGCGTCGCAGTGGGGGTACAGGGAGGTCGACTCAGAGTGTCCACGTCGTTGGAGTCACCTGGGAGTCCTCTCTGTGGTGTTGGTTGTCCTGAACTCGAGCCGAGGGCATCGGGTGCAGAGTGTGAAGACTCACACTTCTGGCGGGAAGTTGGAGTCTCTTTAAAGTTGCTTTCTTTGCTGTTGTTTCCGGACAGAGCCGCTGTCCTTGGAAGGTTCTTAGTCCTTTAGGTGCAGGTCAGTCCTCTGAGTCCTGGTCCCGCTGGATGCATCCTGTGCAGGTTCTTTGAGTCGTGAGACAGGCCAGTAGGGCTGAGGCCAAGTCAGTTGTTGTCTCCGTCGTCTCTGTGGGGCTTTCAGGTCAGCAGTCCTTCTTCTTTCTTCAGGTTGCAGGAATCTGATTTCCTGGGTTCAGGGTCATCTCAAAATACTCAATTTAGGGGTGTTTTTAGGTCCGGGGCAATAGCCAATGGCTACTGTCCTTGAGGGTGGCTACACCCTCTTTGTTTCTCCTCCCTGTGGGGAGGGGGCACATCCCTAATCCTATTGGGGGGACTCCTCCAAAACAAGATGGAGGATTTCCTAAGGCAGGGGTCACCTCAGCTCAGGACACCTTAGGGGCTGTCCTGGCTGGAGGGTGACTCCTCCTTGTTTTACTCAGTATCTCCCCAGACTTGCTGCCAAAAGTGGGGTCTGTGTTTAGGGGAGGCAGGCATCTCCACTAGCTGGAGTGCCCTGGGGCGTTGTAACACGAAGCCTGAGCCTTTGAGGCTCACTGATAGGTGTTACAGTTCCTGCATGGGGGGTGTGAAGCACCTCCACCCAGTGCATGCTTTGTTTCTGGCCCCAGAGACTCATCTCAGTAGCAGGCTGCCACAGACTAGCCAGTCCTGCACTGAAGGATTGGGTAAAATACAGGGGGCATCTCTAAGATGCCCTCTGTGTGCATTTTGTAATAAATCCAGCACTGGCATCAGTGTGGGTTTATTATTCTGAAAAGTTTGATACCAAACATTCCAGTATTCAGTGTAGCCATTATGGAGCTGTGGAGTTCGTTTTGACAAACTCCCAGACCATATACTTAATATGGCCACACTGTACTTCCAATGTCTAAGAATGGACTTAGACACTGTATGGGCATATTTCTCATGCAGCTATGCCCTCACCTGTGGTATAGTGCACCCTGCCTTAGGGCTGTAAGGCCTGCTAGAGGGGTGACCTACCTATGCCGCAGGCAGTATTTTGTTGTATGGCATCCTGAGGGGAATGCCATGTCGACTTTGCCTTTTTCTCCCCACCAACACACACAATCTGCAATGGCAGTGTGCATGCATTAGGAGAGGGGTCCCTTAGGGTGGCACAACACATGCTGCAGCTCTTAGGGACCTTCTCTAGTCACAGGGCCCTTGGTACCACTGGTACATTTTACAAGGGACTTATCTGTGTGCCAGCGGTGTGCCAATTGTGGAAACAATGGTACATTTTTAGTGAAAGAACACTGGTGCTGGGGCCTGGTTAGCAGGGTCCCAGCACACTTCGTAGTCAAGTCAGCATCAATATCAGGCAAAAAGTGGGGGGTAACTGCAACAGGGAGCCATTTTCCTACACAGCAGTTAAGACTTTTGCTGACGACCGCGTTACGCACAGCTTTGAAGCTTCTGATCTATGAATATTTCACAAATAAGAGTTTTGTATTGTCAGGCCTAGAACCGTACAAGCTTATGAATGCTGTCAGTATCCTGAGTGCACAAAGTTATAGGAGGGGTGAGAGGGAAGTCGTGTCTAGAGCTATCGAGTGTATATCTATAAAAATAGCAAAACTGGTGACACTGAGACCAGGTAGCCGTGTGTGTCCCAGTAATGTATGTAGCATGTGTCATACTACATACACGTAGTGAAAAGTCAACATAATGTACGGCAATGCCGCCAATGAGATTAGTAGCTAGAAACTGTAAAGTATGTCATGTTTATGCTGTGCTAATATTCTTTATTTTTAATAAAATGGCCCCACACAAAAAATTTGTCTTTCATTTCATGGATTGTAACAGCTGATAACAAGTCCGATGGCGATGAGTTAAAGAAGCTTTATTACGATACAAGTAGTATCTGGAGTTTCAGGTGTGCTGAAGCACTGTCTAGAAGGGCTCTAGTTGAAAATGAGCCAGTAAACAGAGCCGAGGTGAAGACGTGGTTATCTGGGGAAAAGCTGTATTCACTCCATAAGCCCACCAGGAAGCGGTTTAAGAGAAGACCTACAATCCTTGACGCTCAAGTAGGTTATCAATGGCAGGCAGACATAATAAATCTTCAAGATTCAGCAAAACCTAATAATCGTGCTCGATATATATTAGCAGTCATAGATGTCTTATCTAAGTATGCAGACACAGAAGCCTTAGTCGATAAAAGTGGGAACAGTGTGACCGATGCCTTTAAAGCCACCTTCAGGAGAGGACGAACACCTCAAAAACTACAAACAGATGCTGGAAGAGTTTTTAAACAGAACGTTTCAGAAATTACTGAAACAGCTCAATGTTAAACATTTTGTAGTGCACAGTGAGGTAAAAGCGGCCGTTATAGAACATTTTAAAAGAACCTTAAAGTCTAAGATGTGGAGATATTTCACAGCCTATGACACTTACCGATAGGTGGATGTTCTACAGGCTTTTATAGACTTTTATAATGCCACTTACCACAGAAGCATCAAAATGGCACCCATAAATGTAACAACAGATAATTTGTTAAAGGTGTGGAGAACTGTGTACGGGAACCGGATCGCCGCAGGTGTAAAGAAGCCTCTTTTAAAAGAAGGTGACCATGTTAGGGTTTCAAAATTAAAAGGGGGGCCTTTACGAAAAGTTACCAACAGACTTTTGGTGACGAGATATTTATAGTGGAAAGTGTGGAACTTAAAGAGGATGTATCTATTTACAGGCTAAAGGACTATGGCGGTCATTCTGACCGCGGCGGGCGGCGGTAGCCGCCCGCCACGCGGTTACCACCATATGGCCGCTCCGCGGTCAAAAGACCGCGGCGGCCATTCTGGCTTTCCCGCTGGGCCGGCGGGCGACCACCAAAAGAGCGCCCGCCGGCCCAGCGGGAAAGGCCCTGCAACAAGGAAGCCGGCTCCGAATGGAGCCGGCGGAGTTGCAGGGGTGCGACGGGTGCAGTTGCACCATCGCGATTTTCACTGTCTGCTAAGCAGACAGTGAAAATCTTTATGGGGCCCTGGCGACACCCGTTCCCGCCATCCTGGTCCTGGCGGTAAAAAACGCCAGAAACAGGATGGCAGTAAGGGGGTCGGAATCTCCATGGCAGCGCTGCTTGCAGCGCTGCCATGGAGATTCAGCCCATGCAGGGGAAATCCGGCGGGAAACTGCCGGATCCCCTTTTCTGACCGCGGCTTTACCGCCGCGGTCAGAATGGGCTGGGAAGCACCGCCAGCCTGTTGGCGGTGCTTCCGTGGTCCCCGGCCCTCGGAATGACCACCTATGACTGTGACAAGGTGTCGGGCGTCTTTTACAAAGGGGGGCTACAGAAGGTACCTAATGATCCAGACAGGGTGTATAGGGTTGAAAAGATTCTGAAAAGGAAAGGTAGTGGTGCAAGACTCGTTCTGTCAAATGACGAAGGTGGCCTGAGAAATGTAACAGTTGGGTGCTGGGCAGTTCAGTGCAGGTTGAGTATGATGGGGTGGTAGATGCCGAGATGGAGACAACCCCGTTTTATATTACTCTGCCATCCAACGCCTCAAAGGACATGTTCCCTGTCAATCAAATTTCTAATTATATAGTGAAATTGGCTAAACCTGTAGACCTGAAAGGGGATTGGGAGGTAGCCCTAACAGAAAGCCAATACCCCAGAACATGGAATACTTTTTCAATGCTCAAGGCTAAATTTAATGTAAAGCGTGAGCAGGACACTTTAAGCATCCATGCAGGATTTTCTCAAGGCTGTTTCCCAACCGTTGTTTCGGTGGTCGACGCCATTAACAACTCTATAGGCAACATTGAAACGTATACGAATGTTTATCTAGTGGTAGATAACGTTAGATGGAATGTTTTTCTTAAAGCTCCAAATTGTGATACCGTGTTTCACTGTTCGGGTAAATTAAGAAGGGTTTTAGGGACTGTACAACATATCAGAAGTCAAATAGAACTGGACCACTTGTGCCTCGATATTAATGGAGGTTTCGATACACTCTACGTGTTTAGCAACATCGTAGAGTTGCAGAGGATAGGGGATAGTTATTCGCCATTGCTAAGATGGGTCCAGGTGAAGGGTGAAAATAACACAATGGTTAATATACAATACAACAAACCCGACTATGTGTCAATTTCTAAAAAACATTTTGACACAGCTACGAAGAAGAGGAAGAGAAGGAGTACTAAGGTAAATATTTTTTAAAAAGCTGAACACTCTGCAAACATGGCCTTCGTACATTGCTCATCGGGTGAATGCACCAAATCAGAGTTAGACCTGTTTTCTCTAAAACCCACGCAGACTAGCATCAAAAACTGTTTTTTCATGGCGGTATCGCCGTTGGCCGCTTTCACTCCTCTGGCGCCGATAGAGTTTTATGTGTCAGGGTCCACGGATATGTATCTAGATCTCAACAATATGCTGCTGCACCTCATCCGTAAAATTGTAAAAGTGGATAGTTTCAACATAGAAAACAACGCTAAAGTGGCGATGATCGCTTATCCCGTAGCAACCATGTTTAATCAGGTGGACATCAAATCTGTATTTGAACAGTTTAGCAAACAATGATAGTATTGTTGTGAACTATGTAAAAGAAAACGCAAGGTCCAAGTAAAGCTCTGTACAAACATAATACGCAGTTTGTCAGAAGTGTAAGGCCTTGTAATGCATATGTATGCATAATGTTAAATGTCTACAATAGAAGAATTTAAGCTCAAAATCAGACTACGGGGGTCATTCTAACCCTGGCGGTAAAAAACGCCAGGGCGAATGACCGCGGTAGCACCGCCAACAGGCTGGCGGTGCACCGCTGGGCATTCTGACCGCGGTGGTTCAGCCGCGGCCAGAAACGGAAAGTCGGCGGTGTACCGCCGACTTTCCGCTGCCCTTGAGCTGCCGTTGAGCCTCTGAGCCTGCATGGGCTGCCCTTGAGCTCCGCCGCCATGGGGATTCTGACACCCCCTACCGCCATCCTGTTCCTGGTGGGTCTCCCGCCAGGAACAGGATGGCGGTAGGGGGTGCCGCGGGGCCCCTGGGGGCCCCAAAAAGAATTTCAGTGTCTGCCTAGCAGACACTGAAATTCGCGACGGGTGCTACTGCACCCGTCGCACTCCAGCAACTCCGCCGGCTCCATTCGGAGCCGGCTTCATCGTTGCTGGGTCTTTCCCGCTGTGCTGGCGGGCGGCCTTTTGGCGGTCGCCCGCCAGCACAGCGGGAAAGCCAGAATGGCCGCCGCGGTCTTGTGACCGCGGTGCGGTCATTTGGCGGTAACCGCATGGCGGGCGGCGGTGAATCACCGCCTATATGTTTTTATTCAGCCGCCAAGACACACATTTTTTTTTAAAATGTTAAAATATGACATAATAGTGATGAAACAGTTAAAAAGTGTTTATTACACATAATTTTAGTACAATCAATGTGTCCAAACATACTAAACAAAATAAATGATGAAAGAAAGCAATCAATACATTAACCGTTGTAAAAATATACACACAAACATTGTAAAACAAAATACATAGGATCTCAAGTATCATATATTTAACGAGATTTCCTTTATGACCATGTTTTTTTTGCCTCCGAAGGTAGAGGTGGTGTGTTCCAAGAGGGAATAGATGGGGGTTAGACAGGGGCATTGACACACTTGGGGTGGGTTTCAAAACAACCGCTGATTGTGTACTTGGCGGGCTGTAAGTAGGATCTTTCAAACTTTCAAGCAGCATATGGTGTTCAACATTAGCAACAATCGTAGAAGGAACGTTGAGTTCTGCAGTGGCCTGTAGAAACTGGTCCCAACCTCTAGGCACTTTCTGGAGTGGTAGGGCTTTGGGGTGTGTGAAACCTTTGATGAGGTCGTACACATGATACCCAACAACTGGTTGCCCTTTGTAGAGGAATTCATCCCATTCATTCCAAGAGGCTAGATCTTTAGAAGCAGCCATTGTACTTAGTAACATTTGCGCTGCACCTCTGTACCTCTGACTTATATTTTTTTAAAGTTCTTCAACAAAGACATCTGGGAGCGGTGATGTTGGGACCGACGGCTGTGGGGGCTGTTGATCCTGAGGTGCTGCATCGGCTGGTGGTGGCGGATCAGAGTCTGGGGAGTAAAGAGTCAATGTTTTTGTTTCAGAAGTCCATTGCTTATATTTTTGTTGGAAGTTTTGAAGAGCTCTGGAGTAATGATCCGCTTTGTCGTACGGTTTTAAATCAGTACGATTCAAAATGTTTTTGTTTCAGAAGTCCATTGCTTATATTGTTGTAGGAAGTTTTGAAGAGCTCTCGAGTAATGATCCGCTTTGTCGTATGGTTTTAAATCAGTACGATTAATTTTTAAAAAAATCTTGGCATCTAGGCAGTGTTTCATTTTTTCGTATACCCCAGACGTCACCCCTAGACAGCCCCATCTGTTCCAACTGTTGAAGCAGTACCAAGTACATCTTTTGGGCATAATCCATCAGTTCCCAGTTAGGAGGTTTACAAGTTTCTTCCTAGAAATGAGGGATGCCCTTTTATTACTAAGCTTTTTGATAAGGGCACGCCTCTTCTTCAGCATGCAGAACTGACTCTCTGATATAGGGATGTTACCTTTTAAGGTGTTTAGGGCTATTTCTGAAAGGGCTCCCACTAAGTGGTCCTAAGCTACGCACAGGATGGCCTTTCTTTGTTGGGGGCTAGCGGTTACTAGCATTTTAAGAAGAGCTAAATTACGGCGTATTCGTGTAGACATGGCCAACACCTTATATTATAAGGTGTAAAGTAAATGTTACAAAACCTTTTTTTGTGATTATTTTTATAGGCCCGGGGTCTGGTTTTAGGTGTGTAACCTACAGGGAGATCTGGTGGGAAAATATCAGCACATAGGCCCTTATTACAACATTGGTGGCATTGACCGCCTACCGCCGCAACGACGGCCGCCAACATAACGCCACAGTGGCTACCAGCCGGCAACGCGTTTCATGACCGACGACCGTATTCCGCCAGAAATCTGGCAGAACACCGCCGTCGATCATGGCGGTGGACGGCAGTAAGGCGGCGCTGCTGACAGCAGCACTGCTACGCCAGCAAAACACCGCCGACTGTATCATGAGCAATGATAAGGCCTGTCGGTGTTTTGCTGGTGGACGCTGCTGCTGACAGCAGCACCGCAGACCGTCTCGAGCCGGAGGACCCCCTGCAAGCAGGTAAGTCGGGTTCTCCGACTGGAGAGTGGGCGAGGGGTGTTGTGTGTATGGGGGTGTGTGCGCATGTTTTGGGATGCATGCATGCGGGTGTGAGTTGCGTTGGGTGCATGCATGAATGAGTGATTGTGAGTGTTGTGTGTTTGTGGATGCATGGGTGTGACAAGGTATGTTGGTGTGTGTTCTGGTGTGTCGGTATGTATGTGTGCATGCGTGGGTGGAGGTGGGTATTCGTGTGTGCATGTGTGTATATGTGTGCGCATGTGGGTGTTGCATATGTGCAGAGGGGCATGAGGGGTGGGGGACGACTCTGGCGAGGGGGTGGGGGCGGTTAGAGACCCCTATCAGTGCCAGGGAAGGAATTCTCTGGCACTGATAGTGCCTACTGCCATGGTTTTCCTGGCGGTACAATCCCGAAGGTGGGAATGTGACTGCCGCCGAGCTGGAGACCAAAGTCTCAAGCCCAGCGGCCGTTTCCATCCTCCAAATCCCAATTTTTTTACCGCCGGCCTGTTGGCAGCATTACCGGCACTTTAACACCGACCGCCAGAGTTGTAATGAGGGCCATAGTCTGTAGCCTTCTAGAGTCTTGGGTTTTAAGTCTACCAGCAGGTACCAGTGAGGTTTAGCGGTGGTGTCGTTAAAGGCTTCTAAAAAAAACTGAATGTTTCCAGGGTATATCTGGTTAGCGATGATAGATGTTTGTTGTTTGTCCCTGGGGGTTTTAAATAAAGCAGTGTATGAGGTGTTCAGAGTTATGGACCGACTGCTCTTACCCTTGTAAAACGAGTTCTGCACAATGTAGCATATGCTCAGGTTACGATGGTGTGAATATTGGGTAAAAGCTTTTTCTATCTCTGGATGATCCCCACCGTCGTGTATAAGATCGTCTACAATCACCATGTTTACAAGGTGTGCAGGTAACAGTGCATTGTCGCTGAGATTACTAGGTATGGCTTTGTTATGATGTAAACTAGGGTGGCTCTAGACTGTGAGGCACGGAGTATTCCAAGAATGGCACTTGACTCTGGGATCTGGGCATAGACCGACGCCAGGTTGTGTTCAGGAAATAAACTTACGAAACAACTCTAAGGAATGACTACTACTTCTTAGCATTTTGGCGACGAGCAGCTGTTGCAGCACCACCTGTGGAGATTGGATTATTGTGACACAACCTGGTGCTGAAAGTTAATGTTCCGGCGTTGGGACCTAGGTACGTACAGTTTCCTCTCCCAGCCGTGTAACAATACTATTTTATTACAACATAGGCGTGCAGAGCACATTACCTCGTATTTTGAAGTTTGGCATGTTGATGAGTGGACTTGTGACTGTGTGCCCTTTGATTCAAGTGCTGTTTACCAGAGGAGTCTCTCAGGTGTGGGCCGTTGATGCTCGCTGCGTCATGTGTCGCACTCATGCGCTGTGTGCGCGCACATACAGGAAGTCAATGGAAACGTCACTAGAAAAGAAGGAAATGACGAGAACGTCACCTTTATAAAGAGAAACCAATTGAGGAACAGGAAGTTACTTGTTTACAGAGCGTATCTGAGGAGGAATCCATCAAAGCATCTTTTTTTTGTGTTGTAATTTTTTCATAATTGATAATACATATGATACAGAGCATAAAAAGGGATCGAAGCCCCTGTACTTTGTGGAAATCGTACAAACTGTATCCCATGGATAGCCGGGTGGGTTAAATACATTCAACAGCAAATCTAAACATTGTAAAAGGGTAATGGCGAATAAGAAATGGGGGGTAGTAGCTTGATGGGTGTGAAAGCTGAGATGTAGGCTGCAGAGTGTTGTGTTACCTAAGGTGACATGTTGCATTGTGATGGGCCGTGACCTGGAGTGCACTCGCCTTGTGTGTCTACAAATCTATGGCCAATATGTAGGTAGGGGCTATCGTTCTGTGTTGCAACTGTGCCTCGTTGAGGCCCAGGGTTAAGGATACTGCCTACGGAAGAGAGTGGGAAGCTGGGGTTGATTATCATCAGCAGAGGATATCTGCGAAGTCTGCGTTTGAGTATACCGGATAGATGGCGTTAACAAAGAGGAGGGGGGGAAGCAGGGAGCAATTTGCCCGGCTGATGAGAGAGAGGGTAAGTTGTGAGGTGATTATTAGGGGGGGAGACAAGTTCGGGAGGAGCGGTCCACAGATCATGTACTGTATTATGAAATAATCTGATGCACAATATGATAGTATATTAACTATCGTCGCTACCCAGGAGGTAGATGCTAAGGTCTTTGCGGCTATAAAGCAGATCAACCTTTGTGTTGGGAGAGAGATGGTGGAAAAGAAGAGAGGGAGGAGGAAAGGTGGGAGAGGAGAGAGGAGGAACTGGTGTAAAAGAAACCGAAGGAGGCATTTGGGAGAGGGTAGGGTAGGCAGGGTGGATATTGGGTGGATATGTTACGTGACCGTTAGTGAGGTCCCCAGAGTGACAACCACAGTGAGCTTTACCATCTGGAAGGGGGAGGAAACGGAGGGTAGGGCAATGGACGAGTGCGGGAGATATGGGGTGGAAGTAAACATGTATGTGAAAGGTGCATGGGGGAATGGCTAGGTTTTCACTAAGGAGACAGCAAAAACAAGGGCGGGGGGCATGTGACAAGAGTGCCTAACGGCGGACAGGATGTGAGAGAATTTCTGCAAGGAAGGGGGTCCACACCTGATTGAACAGGGCAGCCTGATCCTGTAGATTATAGATGACTCTTTCATGTGCTGCTATGCGAGTCATTGCCACGATCCATTCCTCCGGGGTTGGGTGGTTCAGAGGATACATATTTTTGTAGTTGCTAGTGCCGTGTGCAACAGTCTACGTTGTGGTCTTGACAGGGCCGGGAGATAGTCCATATCATGCATTATGAAAAGAGAGGGGGATAGCGGTGTTGGAAGTGGTACGGATTCAGCCAGGTTGACCTCCACAGCGTCCCATAAGGGCTAGACCGACAGGCATCCACTTAGAATATGGAGCAGATCACAGTGTGTCTCTGGGCAGCCCCAGCACTTCGCTTGTGGAAGAAGCCCAGTCCTGTGCAACTTCACCAGGGTCCAGGACCAGTCATGCATTATCTTGAAGAGACAGAATTTTAATCAAGCTTCGCAAGTGCCTCTGTCTAGAGTATCCAAGATGTCTGTCCAGTCTTCTGTGTCAAAGGTTCGCTGTAGCCGGGCTTGCCATTGTAGGCATAACTTTTCCAAGAGAGGTTGCGAGTATAGGTGATGTGTAATGACCTCATAGAGGCCTGCCATAATGCCTTTGTGTTTCCTCCATGTCTTTAGTTAAGTTACCACTGGCGAAGTCTGATGTCCCCAGCGGGCGATGTCCGTGTTCTGTTGTAGACAGTGTTTTAGTTGCAGGTATCGCCATTCCTGCCGTGGGTGGACGTTGAATTCCTCCTGCACCTTGGCGAAAGATTTGAGCACTCTGTCCTTTAAGACTTGAGCCAGGTTATCGATACCAGCTCTGCTCCACTGCGGCCAGTTGAGAACTGCTCTCCCTATCTGCAAACTATTGTTGTTCCATAAGGGGGCCTGGGCATGTAAGAAAGGGTGCACCCCAAGTAGGCTGTGGGCCCTCCACCATGCCGCACGTGTCGCCATCAAAATCGGATTTGCTGTGCTGGGGGGTGAGGGATCATTACGGTAGAGCCCTCCGAGTCCTCCACCATGGGAAAGTAGTGTCCTCTCCACAGACACCCATTGCGGTGGCTCCATTGATCCAGGCAGTGAGTTGGTCAGTTGTGACAAGTGTAGGGCTAGGGTGTAATGCTCCACCGAGGGGAGCCCCATGCCCCCATGAGAGTGGCACATAATTAGTTCCACGGACGCCGATCGTGGGCATGTAGAGCCCCACATGAAAGCTCTGGTTGCTGCGTCAATTGGCCTTAATGTTGAGAGAGGTATTTGAAGGGGTAGCAGACCCAGAACGTAAGTGAAACGTGGTACAGTGACCATCCTCACTGCCTGTATCTTCCCCACATGGAGAGACCCAGATGGGTCAATTTCTCGAAGTCATGCCTCATTCACGTAATGAGGGGGCTCAGATTGTGTGCCACCATACGATCTATACCACAATTAACTAGCACTCCCAGATATTTGAGGCGTTTTGGGGTCTATCGGAATGGGAAGCCAAGAAGTGCAGCTTTTGTTTTCACCTGTTAGAGGGGCAGGGCCTCGCTTTTGTCCCAGTTTACCCGGTAGCCAGGGAGGGGGGCAAATCCATCAATGATCTCCAATAGAGCTGGTAAGGAATGCTCTAGGTCAGTTGTGGTTAGGAGGACGTCGTCAGCATATAAGTAGATTTTGGAGGTTCTGCCCGGCAGAGGGAGGCCTGCTATCGAGGGCTAGTTACGGATGGCGGGCACTAATAGCTCCTTTGCCAGCAGGAACAAAAGGGGCGAAAGGGGACATCCCTGCCGGGTCCCTCTGCGGATGGGGAAGGGGTTTGAGAGGAATCCCCCGAAGTTAACCTGCGCCGTGGGGTGTTCATCGAGCAGGTGGTCTTTTGAGATGAACTGGTCTCCCAAGCCGAATTTCATCAGGGTCGCGAATAAGTATGGCCATTCTATGCGATGAAACGCCTTCTCAGCGTCTAGGGATGGGGCTAGAGCAGCGTCTGGTGCATTCCTAGATTCCCATAGAGTATGGCAGAGGGTGCGCAGGTGATTTCTGGAGGTGCGGCCTGGTACAAACCCCACTTGAGTATGGTGTATTAGGGATAGTATGACTTTACGCAGGCAATTCGCTAGGATGCTGGCTAATATCTTAATATCACCATTTAGGAGAGATATAGGTCGGTAGCTACTGCAGAGTAGGGGGTCCCGTTCTGGTTTCGGTATGACCGCTATTGTGGCACTGTTGGACATCGCACCGAGAGAGCCCGTCCGGCAGGCCTCGCCCAATGCTTCATGTAGGACATCAATCATCTCCTCTCCCGACCACTTATAAAATTCCACAGGGAATCCGTCTTCCCCGGGTGATTTGTGGTAGGGGAGATCAGATATGACCTGCGCAATTTCCAGCCGGCTAGTTTCCCTGTCCAAAAGGTTGCGGCCCTCATGAGAGAGAAAGTGGGTAAGGCAATGTTGGCGAGAATGGACGTTGATGACCGGTATGGCTAGGGCCGCCATTCTCTGGCGGAGTTCTGCTGTCAGCAGTCGACCAGCCTTCTCTCCTTGCTCGTAGTGCCATCCTTGCAAGCATTGTAGAGCGTATTCAGCCTGGGATGTGTTTAACTTGTTTAAGGCCATGCAGGCACATTCCAGGCATCTGCGTATGGGGAGAGATGGGTGGTCTGTGTATTGCTGCATTAGGCCCCTGATATCAGTTTCCAGAGTCACTTGTTGTTGTTTTCTTTCTCTGTTTGCTAACAGCGCGTCTTGCATCATTTGTCCATGCATGGTCGCCTTGGGCGCTGCCCATGCGACCCTCCTCGAATCTACAGAGCCGAGGTTATCCTGAACGTAGGTGGACATATGAACTTGCAACTGTTCTTTACTGTGTGGAGAGCGATAGCGGTGAACAGCAAATTGCCATGGTTTGGGACCCGGGGACACCAGGCCCACTTGGACAGCTAAGGGGATTGGGGAGTGGTCCGAGAGACCACCTTCCAGTATTCAAGCATCCTGGGCATGCACCACTATGCTGTGCAAAATGAGAAAAAAGAAGGGATTGGGTGCCGTGCACCAGTGATAGGAAAGTATATTCTCTGTCGACCAGGTGTGTCAGCCTCCAGTGAGCCACCAAAATGTTGTCCTCCATTACATCAGACTGTAGGGCCCTGTCACTGTTATTGTTCATATCCAGGGGTCCAGTCCTATCCAATACCACATCTCTAGTCAGGTTCGAGTCTCCCCCGATTACGTAGCAAGTTGCCCCTATTTCCATCAGAAGGCAGTTGATTTGCAGAAAGAACAGTCGTTTTAAACCGATTGGTGGATAGATGGAGCCCACACATATTGAGGACTCTCCTAGCTTTAGTTTGGTGAACACGTATCGCCACTCTGGGTCAACCCATGATTTAATGACAGTGAGAGGTATGCTCTTTCGTAGCAATATCACAGTGCCGCATTTCCGTGGGGCAGCACCACCCAGTTCTTGCAATGTGGGGCTGCAGCTAAATAACGCTGTTTCCACCCAGTTCGAGTGCAGTTTGTCTGATTCCACCCTATTGAGGTGTGTCTCGTGAAGAAGGGCTATATCAGACCGTTTAGAGTGAAGGTATGAGAGTATCTTCTTCCGTTTTATAAAGTGAGTTAGGTCGTTGACGTTCCAGGATATGATCCTAGTGGGGTAGGTGGGTTGGTGGAGGGCTAGCCATGGTGGGACCAAGAAGCAGGGGCAAGGGTGGGTAGGTGTTGGGGATGAAGTGACTGTGTAGGGGACGGTAGGGGTCACTATAGGGGACAACCATTGAGGACTGGGCGGGATGAGCAGGTAGCGAGGGAGCGGAAGGGTACAGCAGATAAGCCCAGGTATCTGGAGAGTAGGGCTGTCTCAGACAGTTGTTGAGGCGGTATGGGGGGTGAGAGAAGAGAGTGAGTCAGAGGTATAAAGAGAGGAAAGAGGGAGAGAGACACCAGGAAAGAGGAGGAAGAAAAGGAAGAGAGGGAGAAAGAGAAGAGAGGGAGAGAGAGAAGAGAGGGGAAAAGGAGGAATGGAAAAATGGGGAGAAGGATAGGAGTACTATAAGCAATCCTAAAAGGCAGAGGGATGACAGTACAAACCCCAAAAGCAGAGGGAGAGGAGGAGGCAGAGCAGTAAAGCCCTGCGAGTCCTGTACTGTAGTCTGCGGGTCTAAACCTGAACCTATGGAGCCCATGCACTTGGCCAGGGGGCCCCCGGCCGAGAGGGAACGCGCAAAACATTCCAGGTCCATCGGTGCAAGCGCGCATGTCGGTATGGTAGCAATAGCCCAGCGTGTTAGCATGTAGTAGAGGCCGACGCAGTGCTGTGGGGTGACTGGCGCAACGGAGAGAGCTGCGATGTATGAGGCAGGCTGCCCAGGGAAGGGGTGGGAGGTGGGGAGGGGAGGGAGAGCAGTGGCAGTATAGCTGTTGCTACGTGTGCAGTGGGTGACAGTTGACCAGTGTAGCGGCGATAGTATCTAGCCATATGGATGAGGTGGCTGTGGAACATCAGGGTGTGGTGGGGAGGGGTGGAAGCGTCCATCGTCACATCTGCTGGGCTTCCCTCACCTCACAGTACGGTGATTCCCAAGTGACAGACGCAAGTCACAATGCCCTTCGGTGATTGCTAACAACGGATTGGAGATGTTGTGGCTATGTTTGGACCGGACAGGCAGCGCAGTGGGGTTAATGGGTTCAATCGGTTCGATCAGTTCAATCTGCTCTATCCCGGGGTGGGGGGAGGGAGTGTGGCAGCAGGGGGGTTGTAGGGTGGGGAGCGGGTAGGTGGGAGGAAAGAAGAGGTGGTTTGTGACCATGTGAACATTATAGCATTGGTTCCTTAAAACATCAAACAACAACCTACTGAATGTGAGCAAACGGTAAGCATTAAAAAAAACTGGTCGGTGTGTTAGGCATAGGACTCAGAGAGTCTCGACGGGTTCTGGACAACAGAGTGTTTTGTTTTTCTTCCCCTACAAACCTTTAAGAGTACATTGCAACTGCAAAACATCAAAGTCAACATGTATATATAGACAGCTACTCATCCGTCCGTTGGTACAGTAGGAGGTCCACTGCTTCATGCACAAGACTCTAGGATCACCAGTGGCTCGATTCTTGTGGTGCACCAGGTATCTTTGTCTTCAGGTGGGGGCCACAGTGGGCTTCAGGGGGGAACAAGACTTATCTCTCTCTGTTGCCTGCGTGTGTATCGCCACCGCATGCAGCACCTGCTCCCTGTCGTCGTGATTCTTCGTGAGTCTCTCTAGGTCTCTCCCCCTGGGGTGAAAGTCTACAGCAAGCCGGCCCGTTCCCCCGGGGGTAGGACCGAAGGACGACGCACCCTAAGTCACCACAAACAAGTCCTGAGGCTGGGCCAGATTGGTAGAGTCCATGGACTGGGTCTGGAGGCCCTCCAGAAAAAAGCGCATCCCCTCAGGATCGTAGAACTCTTTGGACACACCATTTTTTGTGATCCACATTCTCGCCGGTTCGAACAGACCGTTCTTCACCTCCACCTGGTGCAGTCTAGGTCAGAGAGCCAGGAATGCCTTCCTACGCTCACTGATCTCTTTTGAGAAGTCAGCAGTCATCCGGATCTTCTTCCTGTCCATCTGAAATGGTCCATGCGTGCGAGCCACCTGCAGGAGTTGGTGGGTCTGCGTGTGTCACAGGAGGCAGGCTACGATTGGGCGGGGTCAGTTGGCTTCGTCCCGTCGCTTGGGGCCTAGTCTGTGCGCTCTTCAAAACTCCAGGGGGGGTCGAAAGTCAGGCCAGTGATCTTGGGAAGGGTCTACCATAGGTAGGATTGGATATCTGTACCTTCAGTGTTTTCTGGAAATCCAAGAAAGTGGACATTGTCTCTGCGGCTCCTATCCTCCAAATGTATTAGCTTGCTGCGGAGATACAGAAGTTCCTGGACTCTGTCCTTGGAGGAGGTGATGTGTGTTTCCACCGTCACCACGCGCTGTTCTAATCCCGTTACTCGTGACTGAAAGCCTGCAATATCCAGGCGCATGGATTTCGTCTCCGCTGTCAGAGAGGCCATAGCATTGTCCATCCCCTCCAGCCTGCAACCCACCGTTGAGATCTCTTGGAGGATCCGGTCCATGGTTGTTTTTCTGTGCTTGGTCTGCCATGTGGTGGGGCTGGGCTGTTGGATGCACTTCTAAGGCAGAGGGCGGTGTCAGCAAATGTAGTAGGGCTTCAGAGATAAGTAATTGTCTTGCCGGCTTGCCTGAGTGCTTGCTCAATGACCTGCCGCCAAGCATCACAGACTCCTTGGTGCGAATATGGCGCAGTGGTCTGGAGACCCAAGAGTCTCTCACTTAGTGCTGGTGTGTGTTACGGTTGGTGCATTGGGGGTGAGCGAAAGATGTGGAAAAGGAAGGGGGGTGTCTCCTGTCTCTCCCAGCAGTAAGTCCGGTACTTAATGGAGGCCAGGGGCTGTCTGTGATAGAGCCAATGCTTATAGAGAGGGGAGGTGCGTGACTCGCAGATGTGGGTCCAGCGAGAAGGGGAGGCTCGGTGCGTGAGATCTCCGATCCCCAAACAGTGGTCTTGACACCCTGTGTCTGCTGGGACTCCGATCCTAAGGTAATGGGGGGGTGGCTCGTTCGATCCATCATCGGAGTGCTCAGTGGTGCCGGCGGTCCTCTCTGACAAGTTTGGTGGTCTGTAGTCTGTACTCCCCCGTTCTTCGTGCTCGGCAGGGAAGGGAGTGGTCGGCCAGCGCTATCCATTAGCCCAGTTCACGGTGGTGCAGGACGTTGCTCCCTCTTTAGTTTTTGCAGGTCTAATGGATCGCGCTTCTCCTGGATTGTATGCATGGTGGGGAGGAGGTGAGGGGTTCCCTTCACCCCTAGCAATGGGAAGGCGAGGGGCTGACTGGCTGGAATTTCTCACCACCAAAGTTGTGCCGTGGCCGTTCTGACGTCTCGTCCCAGTGGCCACACTCCGTCATCTCTGTTTATCTGAAAGACATCCGAGGGGGGCATCTTGCCCTCTCCTTGCCCCCCAGGGGTCAGGGGCTGGGCTCCATGCCCCTCAAGGTACAGGTGCTTAGCGCTGCTGTCCGTCATAATTGCCCGGCAACGCCGGTTGCACTTGGTCCAAGGCGCCCTGCCTCGTGGGTAAGATCCTCTGAAGGGGGAGGGTGAAGAAATGTGGGGAGCAGGGTCCCAGGCATAGGGGGCGGCTCACCGTTAGGTGCCTGCCCTGGTGCGCACCCCTCATGGGGCTGCCCGGAGACATTCTCCTCTCTGTGCTAGGCCGGGCTG
This sequence comes from Pleurodeles waltl, assembly GCF_031143425.1. Lineage (NCBI taxonomy): Eukaryota > Metazoa > Chordata > Amphibia > Caudata > Salamandridae > Pleurodeles > Pleurodeles waltl. Next base: position 232,665,237 of record NC_090436.1, read on the forward strand.
CCACAGGAGACCGCTACTCAGACCAAGGCCGCAGCGGAGCACACTGCATGTGTGAGGGGCTGCGGGTGCGCTCCTCGTCCGACGAGCGCCCCCCCAGCAGCCGCATCCCACGTCTCACCCTCGGCAGCAGAATCGAGAGGCACACCGCATCCGCAGCACCTCCGCTCCCGGCCTGAGGTCCGCTGCCTCGTGGAGCTCCGCTCTCAGGCGGCCATCAGCAATCATGGCCAGACCACTCACCCCCATCGAAGCATCTCATACACATACCTGCGGTGATTCGCACACCTTGTGTTTCACATTGGGTGCTAGTCTCTATTGACAGTTTTGTATGTTTGCTCACTTTTGAGGAGTTATATTTAAAATTAATTTACAAAGCACTGTGATTCTCACAAGAGTATTTCCATAGTATTCTTATTATAGCTTTGCAGGGAAACATTATAACACCACCATATTTTTTTTCACAGGTGGGTCATCCTGATATTTGTTGGGAGGATTGGGTGGAAATATTGGAGAACTATGGCCCTCATTACAACCCTGGCGGTCGGTGTTAAAGCGGCGGTAAAACCGCCACCAGGCTGCCGGTAACAAAAATGGAATCACGACCATGGCGGAAACCGCCAACATAGACAGCCACTTTAACACTCCGACCGCCACGGCGGTACAAACAAACAGCATGGCGGTTACCGCCAACAGACAGGCAGAAGACAATGTACCGCCCACAGTATCATGAGAGGCCAATCCACCACCTTTTCCGGGGCGGATTCACCGTGAACAAAAACACGGCAGAAACAGCACTTGGAAGGGGAAACGCTCACCTCTACACATCCCACAAGGAACCAGGACACCATGGAGCCGGAACTCCATATTCTACCTGCCATTGTCTTCCTACTCCTCTACCAGGAGCACGCACGCCAGCGGCGAAGACCACGGTGAGTACTGCACCTACAACACAGGGGAGGGGGGAGGGTATTGAGAGTGACACACACATGCAACACGCAAAACCCCCACCCCTACCCTCACCCACTACGACACACACACAAGTACATGTTGATACATAGCATTTACACCCCCCAATACCCCCTGGAAGAATGCTAGGACAAAAGGAAATGAGTTGAACGATTGTAATCAATAAAAATCCATTACTCAAATATATATATACACTATTAACAAATATATACACCAAGAATTCAAGTCCATGTACTGCACATACATAGTCCGTGGACCACTGGGCCCAAAATGTATGAGCGAGGCCCAGACTCAATACCCGATCAAAATGGAGAGAACACTGCAGGGGCATCAGATCGAAATAAACAGGCACCTCAGGGGGAAGGGAAGGGGGGGTACCTCAGCCGAAGAGTGCACGACGCCGGACCTACGAGGGGGCTCCATACCCATTGATGTATCCTGGGGAGTGCAAAGCTACAGTCTCACAAGTCTTTCCAGTGGGTGGTTTGCCCACTGCTGCATCCTGGGGAGTGCAAAGCCACAGTCTCACAAGTCCTTCCAGTGGGTGGTTTGCCCACTGCTGCATCCTGGGGAGTGCAAAGCCACAGTCTCACAAGCCTTTCCAGTGGGTGGTTTGCCCACTACTGAATCCTGGGGAGTGCAAAGCCACAGTCTCCCAAGTCCTTACAGTGGGTGGTTTGCCCACTGCTGCATCCTGGGGAGTGCAAAGCCACAGTCTCACAAGTCCTTCCAGTGGGTGGTTTGCCCACTGCTGCATCCTGGGGAGTGCAAAGCCACAGTCTCACAAGTGGATAACAGTCTCCACTGGTTCTGGAGGGGGCTTTGTGCCCAGTATGCTTCATCCTGCCAAGGACTGAGGTAGTCGATGGGATACTCCACTGGTTCTGGAGGGGGCTTTGTGCCCAGAGTGCTTCATCCTGCCAAGGACTGAGGTAGTGGATGGGATACTCCACTGGTTCTGGAGGGGGCTTTGTGCCCAGTGTGCTTCATCCTGCCAAGGACTGAGGTAGTGGATGGGATACTCCACTGGTTCTGGAGGGGGCTTTGTGCCCACAGTGCTTCATCCTGCCAAGGGCTGAGTAGTGGATGCCTTTCTCTACTGCTTCTGGAGGGGGCTTTGTGACCAGGGTGCTTCATCCTGCCAAGGACTGAGGTAGTTGATGCCTTTCTGCACTAGTTCTGGAGGGGGTTTGGAGCCCAGAGTGCTTCATCCTGGCAAGGACTGAGGTAGTAGATGTCTTTCTCCACTAACGGTTGGCCTACATGGAAGCTGTCCAGGCCCCTGAAACTGACCACCAGCTTCGTACGACTGACCACTGGGGATGGCAGCCATGTCTGCAGTGGTGCCACTGGCACATGATGTGGCGTGGCCGCTGGCGATGCTTGCGGCGGCCTCAGTAACGGCAGTGCTTGCAGCGCTCATTGGCCTGCGGTGCTGGTGGGTGGCTCAGTGAGTGTGCTGGTGGTGGCGGTGTCCTAGGAAGCGGTGCTGGTGGCGGCGGTGTCCTTGGCAGCGGTGCTGGTGGCGGTGGTGTCCTTGGCAGCGGTGCTGGTGGCGGCGGTGTCCTGGGAAGCGGTGCTGGTGGTGGCGGTGTCCTTGGCAGCAGTGATGGTGGCGGTCTTGTCCGCCGTGCAGGTTGGCGGCGACTTCCCTTTCTCTCTCTGCCCCTTCCTCACCTTGGATGGTGGCGCAGCTGTCTTGCCACTCTCAACTGTAGTCCTGGGAGAGCCTTTGGTGGCAGTTGTTTTGCCCTTCTCCCTCCGGGCTGTGGCCAACTTCTTATGTTTCGAGGTAGGGGACTGTCCATGGGCTGGCTCCTTGGCACACTGGCTGTCCTGCTGCTTGGTGCACTCCAGAAGCCGGTTACTGCTGGCACCACTGTTCCCGGTGATGTGGTGGCTGAGGTGCTGGGTTGGGACCTTGAGAGGTGTGCCCTAGGGGACAGAAGGGGTGGGGGGAGGTGTAGAGAAGAGGTCAACATTTAAGAGGAAAAGTTTTTTAGACACACTGGGACGGGTAGATGGAGCGGGTTTGGTAGTGGAGGAAGAGGTAGTGGTTGTAGGAGGTGTACGTTTGCTGACTTTGGGTGAAGGTGCATGGGCTGGAGGCTGTCGTGAGGTGGATGGCTGTTGGGTGGGTGTGTGACTGCATTTGTGTACTTTGGGACGTGGGCTCACAGACACACTGGGAGAGGACACAGGGGATGTGTGAATGGTAGTGGGAGTGGTGAGTGCATATGAGCGGTGTGTGGTGATGGGCGTGCTGGTGATGGACGTAGTGGCTGAAGATGTAGTGCATGAAGGTGTGAGTGGAGACGTGACAAGGAGGGAGGAGGGAGACTAGGAGGAGGGGGACACAGTGGAGGCAGTGGATGTTGGTATGTGTGCATGGGTATGATGCTTGTGTGAGTGCCTGTGGTATGTGTGGTGCTTATGTTTGCCAGAGCTACCCTTGTGTGTTGAGGTGTGTGCATGCTGGTCTGATGGTGTGCTTGGGATAGGCTGAGGTACAGGGGATTAGGGCTGGGTAGAGGAAGGTGGAGGGGGGAGGCTGGACACAGGGACAATGGCTGCCATTAGTGCTGAGGCCAGAGTCTGAAAAGCTCGCTGTTGGGCTGCCTGACCAGAATGAATACCCTCCAGGTATGCATTCGTCTGTTGCAACTGCCTCTCTACACCCTGGATGACATTCAGAATGGTAGACTTTCCAACAGTGAGGGATCTGAGGAGGTCAATGGCCTCCTCACTGAGGACAGCAGGGCTGACAGGGGCTGAGGTGCCTGGTGCGAAGGAGATGCCCACCCTCCTGGGTGAGTGGCCAAAGGGGCACACGCTGAGGGGCTGCTGGGAGGGCGCTGCTGGTAGGGGGGTGGTGGCTGTACCTGTAGATTCGGGGGCAGAGAGGGGCCCGCCGGAGGAGTCCTTGTTGCTGGTCTCAGCTCCAGTCCCTGCTGTGGAGCTCCCGTCACCCTCCGTCCCACTGGTGAATTTGGAGTCTGTAGTCTCGCCCTATGCAGCTCCCTCCTGCTCCGGTGCCACTGCTCCTCCGCCTGCTCCTCCTCCTGATGATGCTATAGCACACAAGAACATAAAGGGGGAGCGGACGACAGAAGAAAGACATGTTCAGTGCATGCAATACCGCTACCGTTGGTGGACACTACAGACACAGCAGCCCTCTGCACTATGCCATGCACTTAGAGTTCCCTAATTAATCACAGGGCTATGGGGTACAAGGCCTATGCCCGATTGCTGCACACATGGAAGTCACAGGAGCCTGGCTAGGTGTAGTTGGCTCTTAACACTGGTGGGGTGGGGTGCCACATGGCCTGCCATACAAAGGGACCTTGCCTACAAAACTCGCCCTGGCCTAGGGGGACCAACAGCCCACCTCCCCCACCCAGACACCTCCAATGCGTGCTGATTCAGCTGAATGAGAGTGTACTCACCCCCTTGTGGCTGCTGTGATGCTCTCAAGCGCCCATCCAGCTCCGGATACGCCACCGCCAGGATCCGGAACATCTGGGGGGTCATGGTGCGACGGGCACCCCTCCCACGTTGGGAGGCCATCCCCAGCTGGGCCTCCGCCGTCTTCTTGCTCCAGCGGCGAATGTCCTCCCATCTTTTCCGGCAGTGGGTGCTCCGTTTGTGGTGGACCCCCATGGTCCGGACTTCCTTGGCCATGGCACGCCAAATATCCTTCTTCTGGTGGGTGCTGACCTACAGGAATAGTACAGGGGAAAAGGAGAAGATATAACCGTCCGGACCGTCATAGTCATTGGCCCGCGTTTCTACCCTTGCCATGACGCACATACACTCACCGTTGTTTCATGCCCATCTCATTCTCTCCCTGTATCTTACATCCACACCACTCCACACAGGCATTGCCCATACAGCATGCTCACACTGTACTTACCTGTTTGTCTGGAGGACCGTAGAGTAGCGTGTACTGGGTGAGGACCCCATCCACTACTTTATCCAACTCCTCCGAGGTGAAGGCAGGGGCCCTTTCCCCAGAAACATGAGCCATTGTTGCTTCCAGACTGAGGTCACAGCAGCACTTGCAGTGTAGGTCCTCTCCTGTTGAAGATCAGGTGTCAAGTGAGTGAACAGATAGAAAATGGGGGTCACGTCCATGGCGGTGCGTACTGTCACCGCCGGCGTACATCGTCATTGGCTCCTGGGACCCATAGGGCCCAATGTTAACCAATGCAGGATTGCGCCACAGTCATCGACCGCCTACCGCAACGGTGTCCAACGCCAGCGCAGTTACCTCATATCCCATTGTCCCACCTTACAGGTCAGACAGCTGCCATTTCGGGGGGACCACATGGCATTATTTTTAAATGCCTACAAATCCAAGAGGAGGGCGGGACCGGGAGGTTTTACTGGTCCAGAGTACAGTCTCCCACTGAATATGATACAAACAAAAGGTATACTGTTCCAAACTATGCTAACATTCTAGGAGACCTAATGTCTCAGGAGCAAAACCCTCAAGCATCACATTGGATGACTGGCATCATCATCGGGGAATGCTCCACGCCAGGCCGGCGCCCAGTTGGAGCCAGACCTGATGTCAGCTATCCGGCATCCCACAGGGATACCCCCTCTAGTGCAGGTCCTGTCAGTACTCCATTTCCTGGCAAGTGGGTCTTTTCAGACGACAGTGGCCGTAGCATCAGGGATGTCCCAGCCTATGTTCTCCAACGTGTTGTCCAGAATGTTGTCTGTCCTGCTGAAACACATGCGCAGCTACATTGTGTTCCCTCAGGTGGAGGATTTGCCTACAGTGAAAGGTGACTTCTATGCTTTGGGACATATCCCCAACATCATAGGTGCCATTGATGGGACACATGTGGCCTTGGTCCCCCCCCAGCAGGAGTGAACAGGTTTACAGAAACCGGAAGAGTTACCATTCTATGAATGTGCAGATGGTGTGTTTGGCCCCCGAGTACATCTCCCATGTGAATGCCAAAATTCCTGGCTCAGTGCATGACGCTTACATTCTGAGGAATAGCAGCATCCCTTATGTGATGGGGCAACTCCAGAGGCACCGAGTGTGGCTATTAGGTGAGGACATGGACCTTATACAGTGTGAATAGTTGTCTGGGGTTGTCCCTAAGTGTTAGTGTGTGTCTAACAGTTGCCTGGCAACCCCAACCTGTCATGGCTACTGACCCCAGTGAGGAATCCCAGGACAAAGGCAGAGGAACGCTACAATGAAGCACATGGGCGAACTAGTAGAGTTATTGAGAGGACCTTCGGCCTCCTGAAGGCCAGGTTCAGGTGCCTCCATATGACGGGTGGTTCCCTATTCTACTCACCAGAGAAGGTGTGCCAGATCATCGTGGCCTGCTGTATGCTGCACAACTTGGCTTTGCGACAACAGGTGCCTTTCTGCAGGAGGATGGTCCTAAGGAGGTATTGTGGCAGCTGTGGAGCCTGTGGACAGTGAAGAAGAGGAAGCAGAAGAAGAGGATATCGACAACAGAAACACCGTGATTCATCAATACTTCCAGTGAGACACAGGTAAGAAGACATCATTGCCTGCTACATCTGATACACTTGTTCTACCTCTCATCTGTCTGTCACTTTCACCCAGTGTATGGACCCTGATTTGTCACTTTCCCTTTCGATTTCACAGATGTGGGTCCCACTGTGTGACCTCTGCTATGTTTCCTCATGGACTAGAGCTGTGTGACATAGGTATGTTGACAATACAATGGATGTTGCTATTTTCCTCAGATATTCCAAATACACATTTGTGAAAGCTCAGATAGTTTGGTGCTAAATAGTGGAGGGGATTGTAAAATGGGCAGGGGTGATAGTGGAGGAATGTCCATGGCAGAGTCAGTTTCACAAGTGCATTGCCCAAAAGGGGCATAGGAACTGGAGCTGGGGCAGTTGATGGATGGACAGGGTGACAAAGTGGGACAGAAGGATGACAATCAGGGTGGTCTCATTTTCTTGGCGGGGGTCTTGGCATTGTTCTCCGTCTTTGTCCTGGATCTCAGGGACCGCTTGCGGGGTGGTTCTCCATCTACAGGGCGTGGGGTGCTGGTGTCGTGGTCCTGTGGCGGTGCCTCCTGTCCACTAGCGCCAGCGGAGGTGGATGGCAGTTCATCATCCAGGCTAGTGTCAGGGGCCCCTTGTTGTGCCACAGTGTCCCTCCTGGTGTTCACAAGTTCCTTTGGCACCCCTACAATGGTGCCCAGGGTGTTATTGATGGATTTGAGTTCCTCTCTGAACCCCAAATACTGTTCCTCCTGCAGCCGCTGGGTCTCCTGAAACTTGGCCAGTACCGTTGCCATCGTCTCCTGGGATTGGTGGTAGGCTCCCATGATGTTGGAGAGGGCCTCGTGGAGAGTGGGTTCCCTGGGCCTGTCCTCCCACTGTCGCACCGCAGTCCTCCCAGTTCACCTGTGTTCCTGGGCCTTTGTCCCCTGAACTGTGTGCCCACTGCCACTGCCCTAGGTCCCTGTGGTTCTTGGGGTGGTGTGTTAGCCTGGGTTCCCTGTAGTGGTGGACACACTGCTCCTTGACGTGCCCTGGGGACAGAGGTATGGACCCGCTGGGTGGGTGCTGTGCTGGTGTTTCCAGAGGGGGGAGGCTCTGTTGTGGCTTGTGCCAGTGTGAGGGGAACTGACTCTCCCGAGGTCCCAGATGGGCCAGGCTGGTCATCTAGATCCAGTTGGACAGCGCTGCTGTCATCTTCTGTGGGGAGAGTGGACATGTCTGGAACCTCCTGTCCGGTGATGTTGGGTAGGGGTCCTGCAGGGGTGTAAAGGCATGATTATTGCATCTGTGTGTGCCATGGTGTGCAATGGGTGGGTGACCCTGTACCCCAGTGCTTGCATTCCTGTGTAGGACCTTGTGTGCTAATTGTTTAGGGGTCTGTGTGGGTATGTGCAGTGGACATGCATTAGTGATGGTTGTCCATGCTTTGTTATTGCATGCAGGGCTTGGTGTTGGGATGTGTGGTTTGTGATAATGGGACATATGTGAGGAGTTGGAGTGATGGGGTGAGGGTGAGGGTGAGGGTATGTGTTAGCATGCAGGTAGGGTGGGGGATGTAATAGTTAAGATTTGACTTACCAGAGTCCATTCCTCCAGCTACTCCTGAGAGGCCCTCAGGATGCAGTATAGCCAAGACCTGCTCCTCCCATGTTGTTAGTTGTGGGGGAGGAGGTGGGGGTCTGCCGCCAGTCCTCTGAACCGCGATGTGGTGTCTTGAGACCACGGAACGTACCTTCCCCCGTAAGTCATTCCACCTCTTCCTGATGTCATCCCGTGTTCTTTAGTGCTGTCCCACTGCATTGACTCTGCCCACGATTCTGCGCCATAGCTCCATCTTCCTAGCTATGGTGGTGTGCTGCACCTGTGATCGGAATAGCTGTGGCTCTACCCGGATGATTTCCTCCACCATGACCCTGAGCTCCTCCTCAGAAAACCTGGGGTGTCTTTGCGGTGCCATGGGGTGGTGTGGGTGATGTGTGAGGTGGTGTGTATTGTGATGTGTGGGGTGATGCTTAGGGGTGTGTTGTGTTTTGTGCGTGGATGTGTATGTGTGATGGTGTTGTGTGCCTCTGTACGGTGGTGTTGTCTTTGCTGTGCTGTCTCTCTGGCCTTCGTCAATATTTTAGGTAGTAAGGGTTTGTGGGTGATGTGGGCGGGTGTTTTATAGTGGTGTGGGTGTGTGGGAGTGGTGTGTGTATGTGTATCAGGTGTGTGTATTTGGAATTGTCCAATGTGGTTGTGTTTTGTAAGAGTGTGTGTATTTTGAGTGCAGCAGCATGTACTGCCAATGGTTTACCATGGTTGAAAGACCAGCGTGTGGATTAGTGGGTCGTGATAGTGTGGGTGTATTCCTATTGGCGTGGCGGTGGAGGTTTAGTTCTTGCCACTTTATCACTGACCTTTGGTGTGATGGACTTGTGTGGGTGTCTAAATTTTGGCGGATTCCGAGCTGTGGGTTTAATAGCTGTGGCGGAATTCCGCGGCGGTGTGTTGGCGGTCTTCTGCATAGCGGTAAGCGGGACTTACCGCCAATGTTGTAATGAGGGCCTATATCATTGCTCTTGATGGACAAAAGTTTTTGCCAGCTAGGAAAAAAGCACTTTTATTAAGTGCGCGTGGGAGTGAAGGACAAATGGTTTTCAAGTACTTATTTGTGGCTTTGGGCCCGAATGGCCAACCTATTAATGATGTGTATAAAGAAGCAATTACAAATTAGAGAGCAGATTTATGAAAAGAGTCAACTTGGTGATGGGTAAATCCTTTACACAACCTCAAGCTGAACATGAATCCATTGATTAGTTTGTAGCAAGAATTAGGGAACTGTCAATTAAGTGTTGTTTTGGGAATATGACTAAAGAATTAATTTGCAATCAGTTGATTGTTTAATATAAAGAGAAGAAAATACAAGAGAGACTGTGGGCAGCGAAGGAACTTACTCCTAATGAAGCTATTGAAACGGCTAAAATGATTGAAGAATCTCAATGTTTTATGAAAGAATTGAAAAAAAGATATAAAATGAGTGATGTATCTATTGTTAATGTAGATGCCCAGAGTAGTTGCGAAGGAGAAGTCAATGTGGTTAGGAGAAAGGAGAAAAGAGAGTTTACATTACCAGCGTCCAAAAACAACTGAGAGTATGCTCGTTGTGGTAGTACTCATCATAATTCAGATTCCAAAATTTGTTTTGTGAAAAATAAAACTTGCAGGAAACGCGGCTGTAAGGGCCATTATGCAAGGGTGTGCAAAGAAAATAGTAAAGCAAGTAAGAATTTGAATTTTAGAGTGGGAATAATTAAAGATACAGATGAGAACATTGGTGCAGCTAGGGTACTGTTAGTAAGTGTTAATCCCAAAGTAGAAAGTGTCGAAAGCATGAATGCTGTTGTCAGAAGTGAAAATGACAAAGGAAGGATGTCTAGGCCTACTGCTACTTTTAAAGTGTGTGGTAAAAATGTAGAACCTATGGTTGATTCTGGATTCATCTATAACATCATTCCAGAATATATTTGTAAAACGCAGTGGGGGAATGTAAAACTTAGGCCAAAAGATAATAATCTGGGAGGTTATCAAGGAGAATCTATTGACATTTTGGGATACATGGAAGGAGACATACAGTACGGGACGAGGCTTACTAAGGGCAAGCTATATGTTTCAGCAGAGGGTCCTCGAATTTTGGGTTGGATGGATCAATTTGATTTGATAAAAAACTAGAATGCTTGAAAAGTTATGTTCACAAAGTCAAGGTGAGAGAGGATGCTATCCCTGAACAGCATAAACTGAGGAGAGTACCATTGTCAGTGAGGGATGGTATGAAATAATTATTGAAGGGTATATTGGAAAATGGAATTATTGAGCCAGTGGAAGCTTCTCAGTGGGTTCTCCAGTTCTTGTCACCCAGAAATCTGATGGTCGTTTAAGGTTCTGTGTAGATTTGCGCTCCTTAAATCAAAACATTGTAATTGACATGTTTGCCCTTCCGAACATCATCAAATTACTGACTTTAGTAAAGGATAGGGGGTACTTTTCAAAACTGGATTTAAGGAGTGCCTATCATCAGATTAAACTTCATGAAGACTCAAGACCACTTACAGTCTTTATAACATCAGAAGGGACGTTTCAATTTACGCGTTTGACTTTTGGGTTAGCGTCGGCAGCTAGCATCTTTCAACAAGTGATGACGACAGTTTTTGAGGGTATAAATGATGGGATTTATTTCCAGGATGATATTCTGGTCAAGGAGAAGACAGTGGAGGAGTTTGGGGTGACATTAAATCGAGAGAAATGTGTATTCTTGACATAACAAATTGAATATTTGGGTTACACCAATTCAAAGGGGGTGATGAGGCCTAAACAATCATTGTTAGATGTCATAAGCAGAGCACCTGCTTCAGGGGATGAAGACCAATTAAGATCATTCTTGGGACTGGTAGAGTATTATACTAAGTTTGTTAAAAACTTGCAGAGAAGACTGAAGATTTTTGAAAAGTGTTACGCAAAGGAAATACATGTTTGAGGGGGGAAAAAACAACAATACTGCTTTGAGAACATAAAGAGAGAAATATGTGAGGCTGGAATTTTATCTGTCTTCAACATGTACTTAAAATCTGTGCTCAAGGTAAATGCTAGTGCTTCTGGTATTAGGGTGGTATTTTCTCAGTGACATGGTAAGGATGAGCAAACTGTATCGTTTGCATCTTGCACATTGACGAGTGCAGAAACAAACTATTTTGCGATTGAATTAGAAGCCATGGCAGCTGCGTGGGGTGCTGAGTATTTCCGCATATATCTGTGGGGGTTGCCTTTTGTCATAAGAACTGACCATAAACCACTCATTAGGATCTTAGCTCAAGATGGGCAGGCAAAGAGTCAGCTAGATTGGCCAGACTAGCTGCCAGACTTCACGAATATATATATTCTGTTTAATTTTTACAGAAGTGGAGAAATGTTCAGGCCAATTGTTTGTCCAGCTTATCATTGGACTGGGAAACAGTTGATGGTTTAAGAGTGATGGAGGCAGAGAATGAAGGTGCAGTGGCATCTGTGCAAGATGCAGTACATTCTGTCTTAGGATCATTCACTGAGGCGCAATGGAAAGAAGACATGGAGAGTGATGTGGTAATGAAGAACGTAGTTAAGATGATACAGTGTGGTGGAGTAAGAGAAAGTACACTTGTGATTCTGATTAGGCCGTATTTGAAAGTTCTTGATGAGCTATCCATGTGTGGTGAAAATATAATTATGAGGGGGGATCGTTTTACCCCACCTGAAATGTTGAGGTTCCAGTTATTTCAGTTAGCACATGAAGGACATTTGGGGCAAGGCTTAACTATTGAGAGGTTAAAAAAATAATTTTGGTGGCCAGGCATGGTTAATCAAATCAAGGAGTGGGTGGAAAGGTACAACATGTGTAAAGAGAGTGAGAAAAGGTTACTAGCTGGTAAGAGTATGGAAGGTCATTTAGAAGATCCTGGAAGACGCTGGCACAAAGTTTGCTTGGATTTTATTGGGCCTTTGGTGGAGGTGCCAGGCAACTTGAAATATGCACTGGTTATGGTAGATGTGCATTCCAAGTGGTTGGTTGTTGAATTCATGAAAGATATTACAACTGAAACCACAATTATAATTTTGGAGAAGATCTTTAAAGAAGAAGGTGTTCTGGTGGTACTTATCACTGACAATGGCACACAATTGACTTTGCACAAAATGGTGAGGTTTTTAAGGGGATGGGGTGTTAGACATTCCCGTACCTTGTCGTACAATCCATGGGGGAACAGCATGGCGGAGAGAGCTAATAGGCTGGTTAAAGGTATTATTCAATTGGCACTTGCTAATCAGTGCAATGTCCGATCTCTGATATGGTATGGGCTTAGCGCACTACTCCTCATAGTGTTACACAAAAAATACCTTTTTTATCTATGCTGGGGCAGTTGCCATGGACAGCATTGGTTCCAGCATGGCTGAAAGAATGGATGTTAGGTGGTAATTGGAGTCAAACAAGTGTAAAACCTTTTGAGAAGTGTGAAATAGAAATCACGCATAAAATAGGAGAAGGTGATTGGGTCAAAAGTAGGTCAGGTAGAGTTCATTGAGGACCCTCCAGGATTAGACGGCCTTTTCAAGTTCAGCACGTAGATACATTCTTTGTTATTTTGGAAAATGGCAAGAGGTGGAATTTGAGGAATGTTGCATAGTACCAAAGAAAAGGTGAGTGTGCGAGAGACAAAGATGAAGGCTGTTCAGGGTTGATGTTCGTGAAAGATGAAGATGTGATTAAAAGTAATGAGTCTGGGGCTTTATACAATGCTGATGAGTTTGGGAATGAGTTCGAGAGTTTGTCTTTGGGTAAAATAATTTGTAAGTCTCCATCTTATTTGAAAGATTATGTGAGACAGTAGGGAGAGTAGAATCTAGGTTCAATGTAGGGTATGTCCAATGTATTGTATTTTGTTTTTGCTATGTTCAGTTGGTTAACATGTAGGAGTTTTTATTTATAGCGAACAGGGAAGGCTGTTTTATGATGTAAACCTGGGTCGTTCTAGGCTGTGAGGTGGGGAGTATTCCAAGAATGCCATTTGACTGGGATCCTGGAGTAGACCGACACCAGGTTGTGTTCAGGAAATAAACTTACGAAACAACTCTAAGGAATGAGGACTACTTCTTAACAGCCTTCTATAAATTTGATCTTTATATGGAACTATCCTTGGGGATAGATCGTGCCAGCATGAATAAAGCCATACATTATTGATGGGGTTTTGGGAAAGAACATTGGGAGCATTTTCTAACAACTTCTTTATAAAATGACTTTTACCACAATTTGAGGGACCTGCTAGAATGCAGGAGAATGGACGTTGCAAGCGGGGTGTCCATAGTTGTGGGGATTCAAGAGTCTAATGCCCTTTAATAACCATACAGTAGGGTTTTGTGGTCCTCAGTCAGGGCGCTTTTATCAAACACTACACGTAACGTTTTCTGTAAAAGTTGGTTTGTGATTTCCCAAAGCTTTTTGGACCGCACTATGCTAGGCTGATGTACAACAATTTGTTTTATTATTTTCACGAGTATCGACATAGCGTATTCGTTCACCAGATCCTTAAGACTGTCAAAATTGATTTTGATTGTATTGTTGACATTTAAGGTGATACCTTTGACTTTCATGCACACTGTTTTGTTTGAGGTTTTATTCGAATAGGTTGTAGGACCTGATGAGGTGAACTCCACTATGTGTTTGCCCTTTTGTAGTCGCTGGTCAGATCACCTAGATAATCACCTAATAGAGGGTCTTCATCACCTTCTTTACTCACAAATATACCAGAGTCTGTATCATGATACAGACACCTGTCCTGCAGTTTATCTAGCACTCTGTAAAGCTGTAAACGGGCATGAGGGGTTGTGAAACATGTTATGAAGATGTTCATATTGTTACAAGTTGTGGGGCACTCTTTAGTGTACTTCCAACACAGAGCTGCGGTCTCATCATTGATAAACTTGCAACTGGACATCTCATAACAAGGGGCAAAAAGGTACTTAAACAACTCATCAGGATCTGTTATTATGGTCATGTTTGAAAAGTTTATACGCTTTGCGAATTTCCCCCATAAGGAGTTTAGGCAGAGTTTGGCTACCTGCCTACGGGCAGGGTTGACCTCGTTGAATTTGTGTCTCAAGCGTATACCCTCGTGAGTGTAATAGTCATCTATGTACTTTTGCTTAGAGGCCTCATCAACACATAACTCTCGAAACCCCAAAGCCTCCTCTTTGTCTCTTAGAAACAGGTTGATATAGTTAGTAAAGAGTTGTGTGGTCGTCCTTTTAAAGTGTCATATTTCCACTATTTTACAAAGTCGGTATCCTTTCTCTAGGGCGTTTTGTGAGGCCTGCTCCGTTCATAGACTAACATTAAGGCTACCCTCATAAACTGTTTGAGTGGGAGATTCTAATTAGAAAGGGATAAATAGATCATATTTAGTATGGCCAGAATGGTAACACAAAATCTTGCTGATTGGTGAGGTTGGATTTTACATTACTATTTTAGAAATGTTACTTTTAGAAAGTGAGCATTTCTCTGCACTAAATCCTCCAATCCATGCCTGGGCTGGGCTGGTTGACAGCTCCCTTGTACATTTCACCCAGATAACCACAAACACTTGATGCGCAGTCACACCTGCACACATATGCATACTGAAAAGGTCTTCCTGGGCTGGAAGGGTGGAGGGCCTGACACTTACATTTTAAAGGACAGTGCTTGTCCTCACCCAAAGGACTGCCAACCCCCCTACTTGGACCCTGGCAGATAGGGTTGTACTGAAAGGGGACCTTGTGCACTTCAATACCACTCTTTGAAGTCTCCCCCACTTCAAAGGCATTTTTGGGTATATAAACTCGGCCCCTGACCCTACCAAACTATACACTTCTTGGGACAGACACTGTGCACCAGAACCTGCAACCTGCCAAGAGAAGCTGCCTGGCTGCCCAAAGGACTCACCTGGAATACTTTGCTGTAAAGGACTACTGCCTTGCTGTTGCCCTGCTGCCTTGCTGGCCTCTGGCTCTGCTGAGAAGGGCTCTCCAAGGGCTTGGGATGAGCTTGCCTCCTGTTCCTAAACTCTCAGAGCCAAAAAGTCTTAATCTCTGCAAGGAAACTCCTTGTGGTGTGAAAATCGATGCACAGCCTGCCGGAATCGACACACAGCCCATCTAGCAGTGAGAAAATCACTGCATTGCCTGAACCAGAATGATGCAGCCTGGCTCCCCGAGTGGAGATCGACGCAGTGCCAATGTTGCAACCGGAACTTCGACATACAGCTCACCGGATCAACGGATCACCAAGACGGAACGACGCAGCCCCACTTCCTGCGAGGGGAATCGACACAGGCGCAGCCTTGCAGCAGAAATGCCGCCGCACCACCCACCGGATCTATACAACAGCTGTGACTTCATCCCGCATGCCCAGGATTTCCACGCTTCGTCCCTGGGTGTCAAAAGCCCCTGCATTGCAAAGAGGAATCAAGCCTGCGTGCTGGAATTTGACACAAAGCCATTGCTGCACCTACCTTTTTCCAGGCACCTCCTCCTCTGCGGTCTTCGTGCATGTAATTTTGACACAAACTATGTAGTTTGTGGTTGCAAGAGACAATTGTTGCTTTTAAGAACTAAAGACCCTTCTGATCATTACAAAACTGATATTTCCTGTTGTGATGATCAAATCTTAATCATTCTGACCTTATTTTAATCAGATAAATATCTTATATTTTTCTAAACCTGTGTGGTGTCTTTCTGTGGTGTTCTCACTGTGTTATTGCATGATTAATGGCACAAATACTTTACACATTGCTGTCAAAGTTAGGCCTGTCTGCTCTGTGCCAAGCTACCATAAGGTGGGCACAGGATAATTTGGATTGTGTGTGACTTACCCTGACTAAGATTGTGTCCCAATTTGGACAAATGTGTATACCTCTGCCAACTAGAGACCCCATTTCTAACACACGGTTTTCACCGTAATCTGTTTGTAGAAAGCTCTCTTTCTCAGCAGGCATCATATACTCAACACCCTAGCTGGAGGGCGGAGGCATGGGACCCTCATAATTCTGGCTCACCCATGTGTTGAAAAGAAGGGAAAACAACCTTTGCACCCTGGGAAACCAAAGGCTTTGGGAAATTTACTCAATTTCATTGGTAGACAATTTAGGGTTGCGATGAACCTCATTTGAAAAGGCACCGCCATTAACAGCATCAATTTGGAGCCCTGGGTTATGAGTTCTACAGCCATGTTTTCACCAATCATGGTCTGCAAAATAAAGAAGGAGTTGTATGATTTAGGGCTATGAGCCATCATAGTATACCCTTTGAATTTAGGCTGCATTAAAGTGGTGAGGAAGTTGTTCACGCACGTGTGCCCTTCAAACTCCCAGTTGCCATCGGAAGTTAGATGATGAGTAGAAATATAGTTAGGCTGCTGTACACCTGTCTCCTGTGTACGCTCTATATCAAACACTATGTAGTCTTCAGTTTTGGTCTGAGGTCGCCCTCTAACCATGTAACACTTGTGCTCTGTCCCAGCCTGAAAATACACCTTACACCTGGGACATTTCATGCCTTTACATTTATGCTAATAGATGACGTAACGCCCGCAAGCCCTACAGTCTATTTTAGGGAAGCAGCGAACAAGTCTGTTGTGTATGCTCAAGCAGTTTTGCGAGCAACAAAACAGATTACATGTGCAACACTGGTCCTTCTGCTAAGAGGCCTCAATACAACCATCCCTCTGACACATTTTACAGTGCATTTCACACTGATGAGTTGTCTGTGTGTTGTAGACATGGTCGCAGTAGAGGCATACGTACTTGGCTCCTAGAAAACCCTCCAGGTTCAAAATACCATAAAAGTGGTTTTCATGATGAAGAACATAAATGGTCTTGTCTTTTGCACGCTCCCAGGTTGTGAAGTACTTCCAGGAACCATTGTGGTAAAGAACTTTCACCGTAACAGAAAAATAGTTCTCAAAAAGCCCTACGTGCACGAAACCAACCATTTTGTTGTGCAGTATTTCAAGAGCCTTGTGGGCTTACAGCCGCTCTTGACATAATATGAGCATCGGGTGTAGTGCGATCCACCAGTAACCCCACTATGCTGGCAGCCAGACAGGTGTTGGTTGTTCCTGTGTTAAAATTGAGCAACCATCGTTGTTTCTTATCAGTGATATTACTATACAAGATTCTTTTTACGGGTCTGGAAATACCACCCTCGCGGCCCAGGACAATGAGGGCTATAACTCGAAAGGTCCCATATGCTACTTTTTCTGCCTAACTCTGCAACAGGTTACAAAGATTCTCTAGAAATTCCACAGTGTCAAACACATCCCTGGGTGTTCTTCATGTGAACAACAGACTGTCAATACCCTGCCCCTGGAAATGCAGGTGAAAGTAATCATTAGCACCCACATTGTATAACAACCTTTCTATTAGTGTTTGTACAGCTTGGTGGATGGCTAAAACACCATGATCAGAGGAATTTATATGGTCCAGGTTAACAAACCTGAATTCCTCGTAGTGTTCTGTAGTGCTAAACTGTTCTATTGTACGACTGTACCTTCTAACACTTTCTAAAATCACAGGTTCTGAATCCTCACCTTGAGGATCACTGCTGTCTGGTGGGATCCCTTGAGTGTCATTCTGGGGTAGCAGACTAAGGCTCTGTGTTGGTGTGTTTTTAAGCCTCCTTGTAACACACAGTTTGGCTTTCATTTTTCCTTTTTATTCACCTACGTCGTCTAGAGCTACTAGCCCACTTCTGTTTGTTACAAGACCACCTGTTTTTAGGTAAGCGCCCATAGCCCATTTGAACAGCAGGTGTTGTATTTATGGGCTGTGTGCCTGCAACTTTGCCTACTGCAGCCATGGCTAAGGACCCTTCAGGGTGTTGGGGGGCTACCATGCTCTGAACACCTCCCCTTGAGGTCTTAAAACACCCTATGTTTGTGGTGTTCACTCCTGACTTTATGTTTTGAGGCCTAGCAGGGGGTCATTTTATGTCAAGGTAATAGATTTTGGGGCTTTAAGGATTTGCTGGAGGTTCCACCAGCCTTTTACTTTTGTCCAGGGTTTTGTTTTTATAGTTACACCTCTGGACACTCTTATTACACTCCTTAGGGGGACACAGCGGCCTAGTCATGCTGTATATTGTCTTTGTCTACTGCGGCTGATTCACAAGCTTGGACCACCTCCTTTCTACACCTTGCCAGACTCAGGATTAATGCTGTCTGGGAGGGTCTGGAGTATCTGGTATTGCACCCCACCTTCCCCAGTTTTAAGGTCTTGAGGTTCAGGCGTGATTTCTTTCAGATATGTTTCCAAAACTCTGTTGTGGTCTTTGGCACCATAGTTTGATCCGTTATGTGAGTCATTAGATGTGTGATGCATATTACCCTGTGCCACCCCTATGGCAGGACAGCTCTTAACCTCTATAAGCCCTTTCTGAATGGGGGAACGGGACGGGTCAAAAAAACAGGGCCCCAATGTGAACACCCTGGTACTTCAGAGGCCAGATCCTCGTTAGATGGAGTTCCAAAACGTTGATTTTGTGAACCGCTCCAGCATGTACTGGAGGGGGAAGACCAATGCGCGCATGCACTTGATGTAGGGCTGGTGGGGTCATATGCCCCAGGGTTGTAATTGGTGACATCAGATTTGGGGAAGTTAAATGGTGGTCATAATACCGCAAGGACTCTGAGACGTAGGAAGCGCTGTGGCTGGGAGCGGGTGATTGAGGTCTGGATAATTGCAGCCCTTTGAGGTTGTGTTAGAAGGGTCACTGGGCATTGCTGTGGCTGTTGCTTCAGAACTCTTTACCACACCCGCTAGTGCCCTGAGAAGTCCAATACACCCAGAAAAGGGATCCTCTATGGTGTGAACATTTTCCAATAGTGTGTCTCGAAGACTAGGAGGGCTAGTTATACAGGGTGTTGGTGCTAGGGCATCGACAGGCCCCTCTATATTAAGCACTTCAAACATTAAGCATTTAGAACGCTGCAGTTTATGTGGAACAGTCTGAGACATAACTGTATATTTAAAAATCAGGTCTAAAGGCAATGATTGTAGCTCAGGGGAAGCCAGCTTCTTCTTGCAGTTCTTTAAGGACAACCAATTTATTTTAGGCTTGTTTCACTGGTTAGGGTCTCAATCACTGGGTCTACACTGTAAAGGGTGTTGTGCGTGTGAGGCTGTAAGTGCTCCACTGTCAGAGTGTCCAAACCCTTGCACATTGGGAGTTTCTGTAGAAATGTTCACGGTACTGGGCACAGCCTTTATTACTGCTGGTGTGGTTCAGTTAAGGGATGTACCTGGTCTATGACAGCTGTCTGCAGAACCGCTACACAGTTTGTTCTGGTGCCCTGCATTGATCACGGATGCTGCTGGAGCCTTTGTGTTTTGAAGGATCACTGTGTTGTCCCTTAAAGGCACTGCCATCCACTTAGCCTTACGGCTGACTCCTCCAGAGCTCTTTTGTGATGACTCTATGATGTAAAGATAACAAAATACATATTAGGTATTGCTATAGCAGTGATATCCTAGAGGCGACAGACGTATGAGAGACAATAAGGATTGAATTCATCTGGCTGTACAGTTTCTGAAAGGCACTTGCTGGATTGTGCTGTAAGGGGCCTTACTTTAGTGGTGGTCCGTCCTTAGGCACTGGGCACTTCCTTTTGCGGACCATCTTTTTAACACCCCCTACCACATTCTGTATCATGGGCATGTGGGCCACTTGTACCACCGGGGGGTCTGGAGAAAAAAAAGAATAAAATGTCACATTTACAATATAATACAATGCCTATACATGCTCTCTGAGAGTGCCTACTACAGGGTTTTTATGGAGCTTTTTGATGCTTTCCCAGCATTTACACAAGGACTCATTTCATTTAACCGCAAAAGCTGTATCCTGAGACAGTATGCTAAGGATGTCTTGAGTCTGGAGGATTTGTTGTACAGCACCCACAGTCATCTGCAGTTCCGCATCATAACCTGTAAAAGCACATGAACACAGGAAAACATTAATGGCAAAAATAAAGAATAAATAAAAAAAAAGTTAAAAAAAAAAAATCCATCCATCTTTGTTTAGAATGGGTGTTGACAAGGTTCTCTGAACTATAAGTCTCTAGATAGATATACCTTGTTGCAAGGCATCCATTTCCTCTGGGGACATCGTTAGCTCTAGGGGATCCTACGTACAGAAGAGACAAAAAGAAAAGGACTTTTAGACCCTAATGCTTTTTACGCTATATTCATAATTGCAGGGTAGCCACGCAGATAAATAATAGTTGATACGTTACCCCTCCTTACAACTGTAAGCCTCATTAAATAGCACAGTACACATACTTTAAGAGACATATACTAATACATATGTCACATTTCAAGATACACTTTTACATACACAATTAAAAAATAAAATTTAGGTTAAGCAGGCTCACTAATGATACCATCTGTTCAGTATCCTATCAATCCACACAAATCCTCACCACTACAATGTTGTGAAAGTACAATACAAAAAAACTCTTGTTCATATTTCTCAAACACCATGAGCTGTTTATCAAAAAGTCCACATGGTGAATCTGATGCACAACATAAGAATCTGCCAATATGACATTATTTATAGGGCTCCAGAGCCTACACAACATTATTTACACATATAACAGTGTCATTTACAGCCCATGTAATGTCCCCCATAATTATAAAAGTATAACACAAAGCATATAGCAATTTGAAACATTAAGAGCTAATTGTATTTATATGTACAAAGGAATGGATGCCAGATCCTAGGATCAATTTCAATGCCTTTGCCCTCACTCCCCATGCTCTCAGCCATATGTGGGGTGGAGCTATGGGGGCTGCCTTGCTAGGGTGGAGCCAGCTGAGGCTCAGCCTCGTGTGCCTGCGGACACATGGATGTAATACAGACTTCCCCTAGCCCCATGGAGAACGCTAGGGCCCCCACATTTGGAGGCCCCAATTTTGCATCACAGCACCACAGGTATGTAAAGCAGCCCCCTTTGAGGGTCCACAGCCTCAGGTTACATTTTAAACCCCTACTCAAGGGGCAAACAAAGCAGCGCTTCCGGTGCTATTCAGACCCCTACAGGGGTTGCAGGGCTGATTGGGGGCTGGTGGACCCGGGCCACACGCATCCCTGCTCTTGTTACCTACTCACCGTCAGGGTCATTCTCCTCAGACAGGTTTCTGCCCCCCTGGGGCCTGGGCAGCCCAGTCCCAGGAAGGCAGAACAAAGGATTTCCTCTGAGAGAGGGTGTTACACCCTCTCCCTTTGGAAATAGGTGTGAAGGGCTGGGAAGGAGTTGCCTCCCCCAGCCTCTGGAAATGCTTTGATGGGCACAGATGGTGCCCATCTCTGCATAAGCCAGTCTACACCAGTTCAGGGATCCCCCAGCCCTGCTCTGGCGCAAAACTGGACAAAGGAAAGGGGAGTGACCACTCCCCTGACCAGCACCTCCCAGGGGAAGTGCCCAGAGCTCCTCCAGTGTGTCTAAGTCCTCTGCCATCTTGGATTCAGAGGTGCTGGGGCACAATGGACAGCTCTGAGTGGCCAGTGCCAGCAGGTGACGTCAGAGACCCCTCCTGATAGGTGCCTACCTCTCTCAGCAGCCAAACCGCCTTTTCTGGCTATTTAGGGTCTCTCCTCTGGGCTATTCCTCAGATAACGAATGCAAGAGCTCACCAGGGTTCCTCTGCACTTCCCTCTTAGACTTCTGCCAAGGATCGACCACTGACTGCTCCAGGACGCCTACAAAACTGCAACAAAGTAGCAAGAAGACTACCAGCAACATTGTAGCGCCTCATCCTTCCGGCTTTCTCGACTGTTTCCTGGTGGTGCATGCTCTGAGGGCTGTCTGCCTTCACCCTGCACTGGAAGCCAAGAAGAAATCTCCGTGGGTCGACGGAATCTTCCCCCTGCCAATGCAGGCACCAAACTTCTGCATCACTGGTCCTTTGGGTCCCCTCTCATCCTGACGAGCGTGGTCCCTGGAACACAGGAGCTGGGTCCAAGTGTCCCCCACAGTCCAGTGGCCCTTCTGTCCAAATTTGGGGGAGGTAAGTCCTTGCCTCCCCACACCAGACAGCAAACCTGCACACTGCGTGATTTGCAGCTGCTCCGGCTTCTGTGCACTTTTCCAGGACTTCCTTTGTGCCCAGCCTAGCCTGGGTCACCAGCACTCTGTCCTGCATTGCCCAACTCGCTGAGTTGGACTTCGACATCGTGGGACCCTGGCTCTGAGTTGACCACTGTCCTCAGATCTTCTAAGTGCCTGTTCCGATACTTCTGCGGGTGCTGCCTGCTTCTGTGGGGGCTCTCTGAGTTGCTGTGCGACCCCTCTGTTTCCTCCTCCAAGGGGCTACATCTTGGTCCCCAGCAGCACCCAAAATCCCAAACCGCAACTCTTGCAGCTAGCAAGGCTTGTTTGCTGTATTTCTGCGTGGAAACACTCCTGCATCCTCCAGCACGCCGTTGGGCATCTTCTGACCAAAGGAGAAGTTCCTGGCACCTTCCGTTGATGCAGAATCTTTGACTTCTTCCACCCAGAGGCAGCCCTTTTGCAGCTTCATCCGGGGTTTAGTGGGCTCCTGCTCCCCCTGGTCAATTGCGTGACTCTTGGACTTGGTCCCCTTTCTTTACAGGTCCTCAGGTCCCGGAATCCGTCTTCAGTGCTTTGGTAGCAGTTGTGGTTCTTGCAGAATCCCCTATCACAACTATACTGTCTTTCTGGGGTAGTAAGGTAACTTTACTCCTACTTTTCAGGGTCTTGGGGTGGGGTATTTTGGACACCCTTACTGTTTTCTCACAGTCCCAGTGACCCTCTACAACCTCCCATAGGCCTGGGGTCCATTCGTGATTCGCATTCCACTTTTGGAGTATATGGTTTGTGTTGCCTCTAGGCCTATTTCTACCTATAGCATCCTATTGTGATTCTACATTGTTTGCACTACTTTTATAACTGTTACTTACCTGTTTTGGGTTTGTGTACATATAATTTGTGTATATTACTTACCTCCTAAGTGAGGGTATCCTCTGTGATACTTTTGGCATATTGTCACTAAAATAAAGCACCTTTATTTTTAGTAACTCTGATTATTGTGTTTTCTTATGATATTATGCTATATGATATAAGTGGTATAGTAGGAGCTTTGCATGTCTCCTAGTTCAGCCTAAGCTGCTTTGCTATAGCTACCTCTAACAGCCTAAGCTGCTAGAAACACCTCTATTCTACTAATAAGTGATAACTGGACCTGGCACAAGGTGTAAGTACCACAAGGTACCCACTATAAGCCAGGCCAGCCTCCTACAAGGGGTGACTAAACTGACCTTTTGGCCAGCATCTGTTGCTCCCCCCTTCGTGGCCACTGCTACTGCTGCTGTCTCCTCACAGAGCCTGCTGGCTCTGTGTTCGAGGCCCACCTCCACCCACAGGCACCCGCCTGCACCTCGTCCCTAGTAGCTTAGTGGCCATCTGCGTTTGTCAGGTCTGTCTGCCTTTTTTATGTCTTTCATTCTTTTTGCAGTATTTTGCCTCTTTTTCTCTCTTTTCCGTCCTTCACTTGCCTTTCACTCCCTTTTGCTTTCATGCTTTCCCTACCTCTGCTGCCCCTGCGGCCCCACTCTCGTAGCACTTCCCTCCCTCCCACCTCCCAGCTGACAAAGCCCCCTTCCCTCCCATTCTTAAGGGTGGCCACTGCATGGTGTACCGATGGTGTGCCAAAGGTAAGCCTGTGTGTGCCCATCTCTGCCTGGACTGGGCCCAGCTTAGCGGACCCTGGATCCCACACCAACCATCAGTACGATGGCAGGAGTCTCCACGCACTGAGTCTAGGACGCTGGAGCAACTGTCACCATGCCTCCCCCAAGGACATCCACTGACCTTTCTCCTGCTGTCACTGCCACCTCACATTCTCCGCACGCCAAACGCCAGCACTCACAGTGCCAGAAACATTTCCAAACCACCACATGTGCATCCTGCTTAACATCCGCTCCCTGCACAAACACGCCGTGGAGATCCATGACCTGATAGACACCACCCGCCCGGACATCGCTTTCTTCCCTGAGACATGGACTAACACAACATCCAGACCAGACAGCGCCATCACCATCCTCAGAGACTACGCAAGGACCGCCCGTCCAGACCTAGAGGTGCCATAGCCATCGCCCACAAGACCACCCTCCGACTTACGTTAAGCACACAGGAATTCACGCACATCATGGAGTACCTTTACTTCCAAATTCACACGACCCCTAAAACCACCACCCACGGCACTCTCATCTACAGATCACCCGGACCACGCCCATCGTTCAGCGGTGCCATATTCGACCTCATAGCCCCCCAAGCACTCACCTCCAGCAACTACATTCTCCTTGGTGACCACAACTTCCACTTCAACGATCTTAGTGACCACAACGCCTCAACACTGCTCGAGAAGCTGGACACAATTGGGCTCAAGCAACTGGTTACCTCACTGACGCACACTGCAGGACACCCTCTCGACCCCATTTTCTCCACCAGCAGCAACGTCAACATCAACAACGTGACCCCACTACACTGGACCGACCACCACTGCATCCATTTTTCCATCTCAATGCCCACAGGGCAAACCCAGTCAACATGCGGCACCTACAAAAAATGGAACCAGATCTCAGAAAAGCAACTCACCAACCCTTTCAGCCACTCCCCACCCCGACACAACAGGCGCCAACACCTCATCCCACAACCTCGACAAATGGATCACCAACTGCGCCGACACCCTAGCCCATCTTCGGAAGACTGCAGGGAAACACTCCTCCAAGAAAGCCAGTTGGTTCACCCCGCACTCCAGGAATAAAACCCATAATTCAGGAGACTGGAGAAGATGAGGAGAAACAGCAAACCCCACAAGACCTGGCCACCTTCAAAGCCCCCACAAGATCCCAGATTCACCAAACTACTAGCCAGAACCACAGACATCCTTCCATCGCAGAATCTCTGCGACATACTGGTCACCTTCTTCCACCGGAAGATCCAAGACATCAACAATAGTTTTGGACCCCAAGACTCTCCGAGCAACTTCCCTGCCAGGACCAGCCAAACACCCATGACTCTTGCCCACCCGGACCCCCCTCACGACGAAGGATACCAACTCCATCATGAGCAGCATCCAATCAGGTGCCCCGGCCGACCCCTGCCCACAGTACATCTTTATCAAGGCCAGTGCCTAGATAGCACCCAAACTCTGCAAGACCATCAAATTCTCCCTAGAGTCAGCAACCTACCCCAAAGATTGGAAGCACGCAGAGATTCACCCACTTCTGAAAAAACCCACAGCCGACCTGACGGACCTCAAGAACTACTGTCCCATCTCACTTAAAGTTGCAGAGAAAGCAATCAACACTCAGCTACGCCAACACATTGAGGACAACAACATCCTGGGTGCCTCCCAATCAGGATACAGAACCAATCACAGTACCAAAACTGCTCGCAGCCATAGATGACATCTGCTCCCTCCTTGACCATGGACAAACAGCAGCCCTCATTCTACTAGATCTCTCAGCTGCCTTCAATACAGTGTCCCTCCATACACTATGAGCCAGACTCCATGCGGCAGGCATACGCGGCAAGGCCCTTCGACGGATACACTCCTTCCTGACAGTCAGAACACAGAAAGTCAGGCTCCCGGCACACCTGTCAGAACCCACTTACATCAGCTGTGGAGTGCCCCAAGGATCATCGCTGAGCCATACACTATTCAATGGCTACATTCCAGTAGCCCCTCCAGTCAGGAACTACAGCATGATCATCGTCTCCTATGTTGATGACACCCAGCTGATCCTCTCCCTGACCGAGAACCCCTCCACATCCATGAGGAATTTCAGAGACCAGATGGAAGCAGTCGCCCCCTGGATGTCAGAGAGCTGCCTTGACCTGAGATCCTCATCTGGGACCCTCCCCGTCAGCTTGGGACAACTTTTAATTGCAATTTATACTCGTCAGGCCCTCCACCCCTACAGACCATGGAAGAAACCTCTTTGTCATCCTTGACTCAAAGTGTACCATGACCAGGCAGGTCAACTCCATCGCCTCCACCTGCTTCCACACCATCCGACTCCTCTGAAAGATTTTCAGATGGATACCAACTGACTTCTGGACAACTGTGACACACGCCCTTATCAGAAGCAGAATCCCTGCTCGAACTTCCAGGAAGAACTCGAACAAGCTGCAGCAAATTCTGAATGCCGCTGCCAGATTCGTCCTAGACATCCCCCACTGAGAACATATCACAGAATACCTTTAGAACCTCCACTGGCTCACCGCTGAGAAGAGGATCAACTTCAAACTCCTCGTAGATGCCTACAGAGCCCTCCATAACAGGGACCCATCTACCTCAACCACTGCATCATCTGGTACTCCCCTTCCAGACCTCTCTGCTCATCCCAGCAGACGCTTACCAACATACCCCACATAAAGAAGTCCTAGGCTGGAAGAAGATCATTCTCATACCTGGCAGCTAAAGGTTGGAACACCTTACCACCGCACCTCAGACAGTCACCGTTGCTGGCTCAGTTCAAGAAGAACCTCAAGACTTGGCTCTTCAACTGATCTCTGAGGACCTCCCCCAGTGCCTTCGGACTCTATGGGGGAATAGTGCACTCTAGAAATGATTGATTGATTGATCTTACAACCAAAGCCAGTCTTGATGCTTGCATCAGATCCTGAGACACATCAAAAGAAAAGTGCATCTCTACATAGGCATGTCATATTCAAGGGCAGGAAGGCAACGGGTTGCAAGGGAATTTTATGCTATTTCCCACATTCCACATATGCTATGAATTACACCCATGTTGCACTTCAGCCACCTTACCACATATCACACTTTTTCTGAAATATGCACTGCTAGCACTCAGCCAACATGTATGCTGTCTGTGATGCCAGTGGTTGCTTCAGCAATATGTGTGCAGTGTTTCTAGGCAGCGTACATAGCATCTCCATTTTTCTTGGATCACCTCTTGAATCCTGCTTGGTTGCTGGATAATTTGATGACATGTGGCTTCTTGCCAAATACTCACTCACCATACAGGCTTAATATTCACACTTGTTGGTGTCTTTCCTTCAACCATATGAAATTACTACTACTCAAGGAACATACATGACCCCAACACACAATGCATGCAGCTTGGCATACATAATGTAATCTAAAAACGACAGAGAGACATTTACAAGGTGTTATTTTATCCAATTTAGGTGGTGCTACTTATACAGTCCCGCTCTATCTGCTCACACCTTACAGATGTCCTACTACAGTATCTCATAGGGCACATTCATACATGCGCCAATGGAGAGCACATTTTTGGTCTCCTTGAGTAGCAATTTAGATAGCTTTACCATACAGAGGGGTGCTGGTGTACTCCCCTGAAGTTGTGTACGCCTGTTGTGTGTTGCACAACATGAAGTGCAACAGGGCTTACACATACTTGTGAACCCTCACCAACTTTGAAACCCTTGAAACCGGGGTATTGCCCCAAACAGAGGGGGGATAAGCAGATGAGTGATTGGCTGGTCAACTCTTTTTTTCATGAGCTGTTAGTTGGTGTGCCTCATGAAACAAGTATGCCTGTGTTACAGACAGGATTGTTTTTTAGCAGGAAGGCAGTCTTTCCTGCATCAAAAACATTAAAAGGGATTTTTTCTTTGTATATGTGATGTTGAATGCATCAATCATACAAATATTAAGTAACAAGGAAACATAATTAAATTTCTCTTCCTTGTGCCTAGGTTGGGGAAGATTACCATTTTGGCTTTATTCCAGATTGACATATTCTTTTAAATCAGGAGTTCTGTCAAAATCCATGGGTGGATGCATGGGAATGCCTTTGTTCCGCTCATCAAAGGTCGGCACAATGCAAGGTAACATAAGACAGTGCTATACACTGTGTTGGGTTATTTCTTTGTTTCCAAAGGCATACAAGCCATTGGCAATCAGCCCTTGGGTGGCTTGCTTTGTAAATAGTAGGTAAGGCTTTTCTTTGCCTTCTTTAGCAGATAAAAGGTTAATATAAATTACTACTAAATGTGGGCAATTAGTCGTGTTTTCCAGAGCAATTTCTTCACACATAGAACACATCATTTAATAACAAACAAGATTTAATAGTTTTAGTTTATTTTCTGATACAAATCATCCTACCTGAGGTCAAAACATATGTAATAACACAGCTTTTTGAATTTCTTACTCACTGCATCCATGTACAATATTTACCTTCCACATTCAGAGTTCAACCTTGTGTGCCGAAGCTCCATTCTGTGTGAGAAGACTTCACTCCGTCAACCCCAGGTGGGCCACAGACTCTGCAGCTGGGGCAGAGAATAGACAGGAAATGACACATAGGGAGAGAAAATCAGCCATTTTGAATTAATTATGAGCTATCCTCTTCCTCCATGCTGCTGCTCCTTGCATCCATCTTGCCCCCAAAATGGCTAGGGACTTGATGTGAAGGCACCCCCCATTACCAAGGGTGCTTGCTAAGTACCCTTAACTTTATGGGGGATCAGATAGCCAGCTGAGCAATGCAGTACATGCTTAAATACGGAGGCACAGTGCAATGCACTGAAGTGAAGGGGGAGTGTACAACCGACAGGCCAAAATGTTCCGAAAACGTCAGGAGCACCCTGTGATCTTCGGCCTGAATAAAGGCCAAAGACATTATGGGTTTGTCGTCCCAGGCACATACACAGCAAACCCACATGACCCAACTGTACCAGCGGGTCCTACAAGCTGCCTGGCCGACCCTCCATGTTCAGCTGGAGTTTGAGTATTAAATGTAATTTGTTGTTTCTGACCTTCAAAGACACATGCCACCTCAGTTTGGACCCAGCCATATACAAATCAGCCTTGACCCTGCTCCTCATGGGAATAATCCAGCCTGAACTGCCAGGCATGTACAATTGGCAGACCAAAATGTGCAGGAAATGCTGGGAGGATCCTGCCAAGGTGGGTCTGAATAAAGGCCAAGGACATTATGGGTGTGTCATTACAGCCACATACACAGCACACCCACATGATCCACTGTATCAGAGGGTCCTACAGGCTGCCTGGATGACTCTCCATGCTCAGCTGGAACAGTTTAATCATAACCTGCCATGTGCTGTTTATGACTTTTATTAGCCTGAGTCATAGCTTCAACATTTTCAAGGTCCATATATCAGTATTTCATTCTCCTAAACATGTTTTCAAGGAATTCTGTGGCTTGTAGTTTTCATTTCACAAATGAGTACAGTTGCATTCCATAATAAAAAAAGCACAGTGGCATAACTAGTGACACAAGGACCTTTGAAAAGATGATGCAATACTGAGTTGTTGTCTTAGTGTGACAGTTCGTGTTGTTGGTATGTTCCAGCAAGCATGCTTTTGTTTGTATTGTTTTTCTTAACTACTGTATATTGTTTGAAATATAATTGAGGATGGCATTGAGTAACTTTACCTTTCTTCCTATAATACATACATATCCAAAAGTGTAGTAAATGCATGCATTTGCATACATTATCAGAAGAATGTCATGTAAGTTATTGGTTAAATTATATAGAGCAGTACTAAATAAGTGCATATGCTTTGCAATGTTCTGCATAAACAATGCTTCATTATAAAGGAAAAAGTGGCTTTACTCGGGTAAAAATCCCTTTGCTAATGTATTTTTGTTCAAAATATGCCATTTTTTGGATTACCTTCAATGTGCTTACAATGTGTAAAAATGGATAATTTTTTGAATTAGTTGATTATATTTATTCTAATTTACGGTTATTATACTTTACTGCACAGGATATCCATTAGTTAGGTCAAGGTACTGCAATGTTAGCAATTGGTATTTAGTTGCACTTCTTTGTGGCAAATTTGTTAATCGCACACATACTTGTTCATTTACACATTACACATGGAACAGGCTGGCCAAGCAACAACCCAGCAGGAATAGGGTAGAAAGGAAGATCCCTGGCTCAGAGGTGGGCACATCAGCTTGATACTACAAATGAGGAGGAGTAGGAACCAACCACCAGCACGGGTAGGGCTTCTGCCAGGGAGAATAATGGCTCTAAGGGTGGGGTTGCCATTGACTGTACAGGTGTCAGTAAAGGTGGGGGAGTCAGTGGCTATACAGGTGGGGGTTCCATTAACTGTGTAGGAGGTGCCTACACAGGTGCAACAGGTGGCTGTGCAGGTGTGTCCAGTCACTGTGCAGGGGAAGGTGCAGGTGGTGTGTAGATTCTTCTCCATGTGTTGACAATGAAGGTGGACTTTGGCATTTCAACATCCCCTCCATCATGTTGATGGCCAAAGCATGGGGTCATACACTATCTTCCCTATATATGGAGTTGAGCTTGGTGCATCCTCATCATTTCCAGCAACAATTCTCAACATTATCCAAGGCATGGGTTTGCCTGTCAATCATCTGAGCCAGACCATGAAGTGAGTATCGGACAGAGTAGACCCTAATGCATGAATATCACACCACACATCATTCTATTGCTGGAAACAATTATCCTCCCACTAGTAAACGTATGTCCATGGCATGTCCCCCACCTGGAATTCCCATGACATGACCAGCAGGTCGACCAACATGAAGAGGGGTGGCATGTGGGAGGTTGTGGGGAGGAGATTCATGCATATGGCTGCCTGTATCTCACAAGGAGTGTTCTCTTCTTCAGATGTTTGGGAGTAGGCATGAGATGCACTTTCATGGAAGGAATGTATAGCAAAATGTACACATCAGCCTGAGAAGTGAGGGGTACAAGGAGGTGATGGTTGTATATTCAACAGTAGCTTCTGTCATTGGTTGGCTAAATGCTGGGGACTGGCAGTCCTCAGAAATTAACTAGGAGGAATAATGCTGGCCAGATGTGAAGTGGCCTTCATTCTTTTAGGCTTTGGCCAACAATGCCCTCCCCTTCATCTATATCCTCGTCTTCCTCAAATAGATGTTGCTCAGCTACATCCTCTACATACTATTCTTGTTGAGCAGTGCTGACAGCAGATATTGCTGCTTGGAGGAGAATCGGATTCTCTCCTCGGATTGCCTGCTGCCCTCTGCTTGTAGATGGTTCGGCATCATTGATGACTCATTGCCTTAGTATGTGAAAGAAGATGAAGGCAACAAATGAAGTACATCACATACTAGTTTCATTGATAGAACACAACAGATTAATGGAATACATATCAAGCTGTGATCAAAGTTACATATTATATGGGTTTGTGAATCCCAGCAGATGATAACTCTGAGATTAACAGTGATGACATAAACAAACATGTGAAAAGCAAACTCAAACTCACCAACTCCAGCCACAGATCTGTCTGTTTGGATATTTCCCATAAAATCAGCTGCTGATCCTGGGTCTTTCAGGTTGGAATGGACAAAGAGTTCCTTGATCCATCAGCTTGAACAATTATTTATTTATCAGAACTGGCAGAGCTTATTAATGACAATTCTGTTGTGAATAGACATAGGCCCTCTTCATGATATTGGCGGTAATGGCCGCCAACATACCGTCACAGTGGTGAACAACCGTTTGCCATATTATGAGACACAAACATCAAACCGACAGAATACTGCCTCAAACACATATCCGCCAGCCCAAAGGTCAGTGTTAAAGTGTTGGTACGAACACCCATACCGTTATGCCAACAAAACAACACCCACCACATTATGACTACAAATCACCACGGCGGACATTCAATGGCAGTAAACCATTGGCTGTACACACCGGCTCGCTCAGAATGGCCGCCCAAATACAAAACAACACAACCTTGCCCAAAACAAAAATCATACACCTGACATCCATACACACACTACACCCACCCACCCACAGCACTATAAAACAGACACTCTCATTACCCACAACCCTTTACGAACACCAAAAATTGCCACAAGACAGACTCAAAAATCACAGAGACAACTACACACACACACACCCCAAACCCCACCACATTACTAAACAGCCTCTGCACACCACACACTCCTCGACACCCATTTCCCCACTTAGGCACCCCTGTTTCACTGATGAGGAGTTGCGGGCCATGGTGGAGGAAATAGTCAGGGTAGAGCCACTGCTGTTTGGTGCACAGGTACAGAAAATATCCATTGCAAGGAAGATGGAGCTATGACGGAGGATCGTGGACAGGGTGAAAACCGTGGGACAGCATCCAAAAATAGGGACAATATCAGGAAGAGGTGGAACGACCTATGGGGGGAAGGTACATTCCGTGGCAGAAAGGCACCAGCTCTCCATGAAGAGAACTGGCAGTGGACCCCCACCTCGTCCCCCACAGTTCACAGCATGGGAGGAGCAAGTCTTGGCAATCTTGCATCCTGAGGGACTCACTGGAGTAGCCGGAGGTCTGGACACTTGTGAGTCAATAGTTACTACTTATCACCCCCAATACCTGCATGCCATCTCACCCCCTCACCCTGACTCCCATCACTCCACTCCATCCCACACAGTGCACCTAGCCCTGTATGCCATACCAATGCACGTACAGCCCTCCCAGCCCTACACGTCCACCCATCACAAAAGCATGCACAGCATGGATGACTAATAATCACACAATACATCACCATACATAAACAAAGGTGTCAGGGCAGCAGCAACAATAGAGGGGAAGCTAGAGATGTACAATATGTCATAGACATCCCCAGTGGTGCTCAAGCCAATCTCAGTGGCGAGGAGGTGCCATGACTATCCAGTCACCCAACAGAAGATGCCCCCAGTGCTGACAGTAACTCTGGACTCTAGGATCTGGATCAACAACCTAGCCCATCAGGGACCACTGGGCAGTCAGTCACCCAGCCCACTCACAGTCCCCTACAGAGCCTCCCCCATCAGTTACCAACACCACAGCAGCCATCCAGCATACCCCCACATCTGTCCCCAGGACACATCAATCGGCAGTGTGCCCACCTGTACAGGGACCCCAGTCCACACTTTACCCCCAAAGCAATAAGGGACCTGGGGTCAGTGGCAGTGGGGACACCGTTCAGGGGACACAGGCACAGGGGAACAGGGACACTGGGAGGACAGCTGTGTGCCAGGGTGAGGACAGGCCCAGGGAACCGACTCTCCAGGAGACACTCACTAATGTCTGCGAAGCTTACCAACAATCCCAGGACAAGATGGGCCAGATCCTTACCAACATGCAGGAGAACAAGCAGCTGCAGAAGTTACACCATCAGGAGATCAGGGAAGATTTGCAGGCCCTCAACACCACCATGGTCTCCATAGCAGGGGTGCTGGCAGATATGGCCAACATCATGAGGGAATGGATAGCACACCAGCGGGCCCCTACCACTAGCCAATCTACTGACCAGCCCTCCACTTCTGCTGCAGCTAGTGGACAAGAGGCCCTGCCACAGGACCCACAGGCCACCAGCACCCCACCCCCTGCAGAAGGTAAACCACCCCACAAACGTTCCCTGCGACCCAGACAGAAGCCATAGAAACATAGCAAGACCAAGACCACTGCCAAGAAATGAGACTCTCCAGATTGTTCCCCTTGTGTCCCACTCTGTCACTTTGTCCAATTTGAACTGCTTTTGCTCCCCTTCCTATGGCCCCCTTGGACACTGGACCCGTGCTACAAACAGACTGGACTAATAAGCTGGACTTACTTCTACCTTCACCCCATTCCATTGCACCTTACCATCTATAATTTTCACTACAATAAACACCCTTGACCACAACATGAGTGATAGGGTTTTATGTTATGAAAATGTGCAATTATGGAAACTGTCACATCTAGTGCAAATGATCTGAACACTGTGATAGCATTCAAATGAAGACCTGTAGATGTCTGTAGTCATCACACCAGTACACAATTGTTATAACATCAACATCTGCAAAATTAGAAGGCATAGGTGACAGTCAGTTGAGATGCAAAGGAAGTGAATGCCATCCTGCAACAGCCACACAGAAAACATCAATAGTGAGAGGAATGGTCAGTTACATGGTCTCACCTGTGTGTCATTGGAAGTATTGACCTATAACTGTTGTCCACATGCTCATCCTCTGCCTCCTCATCCTCACTGTCCTCATGGTCCACTGCTGCCACAGGGACATTTCCAATCTCCTCCTCCTTCAGATAAGGCACATGTCGTCTGAGGGCCAGGTTGTGCAACATGCCGCATGCTATTGCTATCTGGCAGACCTTCTCGGGTGAGTAGCACAAGGATCCACCAGTCAGGCGGAGGCATCTGAACCTGGCCTTCAGGAGACCGAAAGTACTTTCAATAATTCTTCTGGTTCGCCCAAGTGCATCATTATACTGATTCTCAGCCTCTGTCCTGGCACTCCTCACAGGGGTCAGGAGCCACGATATGTTTGGGTAGCTAGAGTCACCTGCGAGTATTGAGGGACAAACATTAGCCTTACACAATGGTATGGGGTTAACTCCTGAAGGCATGCACTGACAAACATTGGATGGGGACTCAGGCTCACCTATCAGCCACACCCTGTGCCTCTATAGTTGTGCCATCACATTTGGGATGTTGCTATTCCTCAGGACAAAGGCATCATGCACCGACCCAGGATATTTGGCAGTGACGTGGAAAATGTACTGGTCAGCCAGGCACACCAATTGCACACTAAGTGAGTGCAAACTCTTCCGATTCCTGAACACCTGTTCATTGTGGTGGGGGGTGCAAACACTATATGTGTTCCGTCAATCGCCCCAATAATAAGAGGTATATGCCCCATTGCATAGAATCCTGCCTTCACAGTGGCCAAATCTTCCACCTGGGGGAAAGCAATGTAGCTGCACATGTGTCTGACCAAGGCAGACAGAACCCAGGCCAGCACGACTGAGAACATTGGCTGTGACATTCCTGCTGCCAAGCCCACTGTTACTTGGAAAGAATCATTTGCCAGGAAATGGAGCACAGATATAACTTGCACAAGAGGGGGGATCCCAGTGGGATGACGGATAGCTGATATCAGATCAGGCTCCAATTGAGAAGACATCTCTTTGATTGTGTCCCTGTCCAGTCTATAGGTGAGTATTATGTGCCTGTCCTCCAGTGTAGCCAAGTCCACAAGGAGTCTGTACACAGGGTCTTGTCTCCTCCTCCTATTTGTCCACAGTGGCAGGTATCTAAGGGACACAAGAGTGAGTAGGGTGTCACAATTTGAACAATGGAACCGCCTCCTCAGCATACATTGAGCATTAATGTGTTGGCCCAGTGGGAATGGCAATGTATGTGTATATCATAGCAATGATGCAGTTCTTGATTATCTGAATGTTGTCCACCACCATAAAATGACGAACACCTGTCCTGTATGTAGGGACAGGTGAAGGTGAGGTAAGTCTGCTGACTTTAGGCGTCATGGTGGAAGGCAGTCTTGCACCGCTGTGCTATTCCTCATTGGTTAATATGGGGCTCTATGGAGTACAGAGACCAATGGGGATCACTGGTGGCGGTGACGGTGTACACCACTGTGGACGTGACTGCCATTTTCTATCTATGACCTCACTTGGTTCCTGACTTTCCACAGGACAACACCTACACTGTATGTGTTGCTGTGACCTGTGTCTGGTTCCTTCCATGGCCTGTGTGACCGGGGAAAGGGACCCTGCCTTCCTTCAGAGGAGTCAGAGCAATTGGTGGATGGGGTGCTACCCCAGTATGGACAGCTGTATGGGCCACCAGACCAACAGGTGAGTACACCATGGTCACAACGCATGTGACAAGGTTGCATGGAGATGTGTGCGCAAGCATCATGTCATTTGGGGAGGTGGTATGTCTGGTGGTAGTGTAGATGGTGGGCGCCGGGTGATGTGTGTGTCAATGGAGATGGAAATGGGATTTGTGGGCCATATGTATGACAGGCTGGATTGTATGTGTAAGAGTGTCCTCTTGTCTGTATTACGTCTGCAGGTCAGCACCAATCAGAAGAAGGGATTGTGGCGTGCCATCGCCAAGGACATGCAGAGCCTGGGGGTCTACAGCAAGCGGAGCACCCACTGTAGGAAAAGGTGGGAGGACCTGAGATGCTGGCCCTGGAAGACCACAGAGGACCAGCTGGGGATGGCCTCCCAACAAGGGGGGTTGCCCATCAGAACCTGTCCCCCCTGATGGCCCACATACTGGCGGTGGCCTACTCAGAGCTGGATGGGCACTATGGGGCATCCCAGTAGCCACAAGGGGGTAAGTACAGTTGGCATTACAACTACAATTGGTAGGTGGCATGGGATCCTGGTGGTGGGTGTCAGTTAGTGGGTGCCCCCTAATGCCAGGTCAGAAATTTCAGCGTGATCCAGCTCAAAGATAATGGGTGTATTGTAAAATCTGGTAACTTATCTAGGTTGCATTCCATGTCAGACAGGGCCTAGTGGGTCCCAGGAGAGGTTCAGTTGGCGGTGTTTGGCTCTCATCTTGCTGTGGTACCTTGCCAATGGAATGGCAGTGCGATGCATGGTGCTAAATCCTGATCCCTGCATGTGACGGTAATGTGTATGCCATCAGTGGTGTTGGTGCTGTAGTTGACCTAGTGCTTCCTTTCTCCCCCCCTTTTTTCTTCTGTCATCCTGACCATGTGTGCATCAGCATCATCTGGCAGAGGAGCAGGGGCACAGGAGACAGAGGGAGATGCATCCCACAGGACCCAGGAGGCAGAGTCCACCGAAGCAGAGGTGTAGGAAGTTGGCTCTGTATGTGCTATTTCAAAGTAAGGAATAGCATGCACAGAGTCCAAGGGTTCCCCTTAGAGGTAAGATAGTGGCAAAAAGAGATAATACTAATGCTCTATTTTGTGGTAGTGTGGTCGAGCAGTAGGCTTATCCAAGGAGTAGTGTTAAGCATTTGTTGTACATACGCATAGACAATAAATGAGGTACACACACTCAGAGACAAATCCAGCCAATAGGTTTTTGTATAGAAAAATATCTTTTCTTAGTTTATTTTAAGAACCACAGGTTCAAATTCTACATGTAATATCTCATTCGAAAGGTATTGCAGGTAAGTACTTTAGGAACTTCAAATCATCAAAATTGCATGTATACTTTACAAGTTATTGACAAATAGCTGTTTTAAAAGTGGACACAGTGCAATTTTCACAGTTCCTGGGGGAGGTAAGTTTTTGTTAGTTTTACCAGGTAAGTACGACACTTACAGGGTTCAGTTCTTGGTCCAAGGTAGCCCACCGTTGGGGGTTCAGAGCAACCCCAAAGTCACCACACCAGCAGCTCAGGGCCGGTCAGGTGCAGAGTTCAAAGTGGTGCCCAAAACGCATAGGCTAGAATGGAGAGAAGGGGGTGCCCCGGTTCCGGTCTGCTTGCAGGTAAGTACCCGCGTCTTCGGAGGGCAGACCAGGGGGGTTTTGTAGGGCACCGGGGGGGACACAAGCCCACACAGAAATTTCACCCTCAGCAGCGCGGGGGCGGCCGGGTGCAGTGTAGAAACAAGCGTCGGGTTTGTAATGGTAGTCAATGGGAGATCTAGGGATCTCTTCAGCGCTGCAGGCAGGCAAGGGGGGGGTTCCTCGGGGAAACCTCCACTTGATCAAGGGAGAGGGACTCCTGGGGGTCACTCCTCCAGTGAAAGTCCGGTCCTTCAGGTCCTGGGGGCTGCGGGTGCAGGGTCTCTCCCAGGTGTCGGGACTTAGGATTCAAAGAGTCGCGGTCAGGGGAAGCCTCGGGATTCCCTCTGCAGGCGGCGCTGTGGGGGCTCAGGGGGGACAGGTTTTTGTACTCACAGTCTTAGAGTAGTCCTGGGGTCCCTCCTGAGGTGTTGGATCGCCACCAGCCGAGTCGGGGTCGCCGGGTGCAGTGTTGCAAGTCTCACGCTTCTTGCGGGGAGCTTGCAGGGTTCTTTAAAGCTGCTGGAAACAAAGTTGCAGCTTTTCTTGGAGCAGGTCCGCTGTCCTCGGGAGTTTCTTGTCTTTTCGAAGCAGGGGCAGTCCTCAGAGGATGTCGAGGTCGCTGGTCCCTTTGGAAGGCGTCGCTGGAGCAGGATCTTTGGAAGGCAGGAGACAGGCCGGTGAGTTTCTGGAGCCAAGGCAGTTGTCGTCTTCTGGTCTTCCGCTGCAGGGGTTTTCAGCTGGGCAGTCCTTCTTCTTGTAGTTGCAGGAATCTAATTTTCTAGGGTTCAGGGTAGCCCTTAAATACTAAATTTAAGGGCGTGTTTAGGTCTGGGGGGTTAGTAGCCAATGGCTACTAGCCCTGAGGGTGGGTACACCCTCTTTGTGCCTCCTCCCAAGGGGAGGGGGTCACAATCCTAACCCTATTGGGGGAATCCTCCATCTGCAAGATGGAGGATTTCTACGAGTTAGAGTCACTTCAGCTCAGGACACCTTAGGGGCTGTCCTGACTGGCCAGTGACTCCTCCTTGTTTTTCTCATTATTTTCTCCGGCCTTGCCGCCAAAAGTGGGGCCTGGCCGGAGGGGGCGGGCAACTCCACTAGCTGGAGTGTCCTGCTGGGTTGGCACAAAGGAGGTGAGCCTTTGAGGCTCACCGCCAGGTGTGACAATTCCTGCCTGGGGGAGGTGTTAGCATCTCCACCCAGTGCAGGCTTTGTTACTGGCCTCAGAGTGACAAAGGCACTCTCCCCATGGGGCCAGCAACATGTCTCGGTTTGTGGCAGGCTGCTAAAACTAGTCAGCCTACACAGATAGTCGGTTAAGTTTCAGGGGGCACCTCTAAGGTGCCCTCTGTGGTGTATTTTACAATAAAATGTACACTGGCATCAGTGTGCATTTATTGTGTTGAGAAGTTTGATACCAAACTTCCCAGTTTTTAGTGTAGCCATTATGGTGCTGTGGAGTTCGTGTTTGACAGACTCCCAGACCATATACTCTTATGGCTACCCTGCACTTACAATGTCTAAGGTTTTGTTTAGACACTGTAGGGGTACCATGCTCATGCACTGGTACCCTCACCTATGGTATAGTGCACCCTGCCTTAGGGCTGTAAGGCCTGCTAGAGGGGTGTCTTACCTATACTGCATAGGCAGTGAGAGGCTGGCATGGCACCCTGAGGGGAGTGCCATGTCGACTTACTCGTTTTGTCCTCACTAGCACACACAAGCTGGTAAGCAGTGTGTCTGTGCTGAGTGAGAGGTCTCCAGGGTGGCATAAGACATGCTGCAGCCCTTAGAGACCTTCCTTGGCATCAGGGCCCTTGGTACTAGAAGTACCAGTTACAAGGGACTTATCTGGATGCCAGGGTCTGCCAATTGTGGATACAAAAGTACAGGTTAGGGAAAGAACACTGGTGCTGGGGCCTGGTTAGCAGGCCTCAGCACACTTTCAATTGTAAACATAGCATCAGCAAAGGCAAAAAGTCAGGGGGCAACCATGCCAAGGAGGCATTTCCTTACACAACCCCCCCCCAAACGAAAGAGGATGAGACTAACCTTTCCCAAGAGAGTCTTCATTTTCTAAGTGGAAGAACCTGGAAAGGCCATCTGCATTGGCATGGGCAGTCCCAGGTCTGTGTTCCACTATAAAGTCCATTCCCTGTAGGGAGATGGACCACCTCAACAGTTTAGGATTTTCACCTTTCATTTGCATCAGCCATTTGAGAGGTCTGTGGTCAGTTTGAACTAGGAAGTGAGTCCCAAAGAGGTATGGTCTCAGCTTCTTCAGGGACCAAACCACAGCAAAGGCCTCCCTCTCAATGGCACTCCAACGCTGCTCCCTGGGGAGTAACCTCCTGCTAATGAAAGCAACAGGCTGGTCAAGGCCATCATCATTTGTTTGGGACAAAACTGCCCCTATCCCATGTTCAGAGGCATCAGTCTGCACAATGAACTGCTTAGAATAATCTGGAGCTTTTAGAACTGGTGCTGAGCACATTGCTTGTTTCAGGGTGTCAAAGGCCTGTTGGCATTCCACAGTCCAGTTCACTTTCTTGGGCATTTTCTTGGAGGTGAGTTCAGTGAGGGCTGTCACAATGGATCCATATCCCTTCACAAACCTCCTGTAATACCCAGTCAAGCCAAGGAATGCCCTGACTTGAGTCTGGGTTTTTGGAGCTACCCAGTCCAGAATAGTCTGGATCTTGGGTTGGAGTGGCTGAACTTGGCCTCCACCTACAAGGTGGCCCAAGTAAACCACAGTTCCCTGCCCTATCTGGCATTTGGATGCCTTGATAGAGAGGCCTGCAGATTGCAGAGCCTTCAAAACCTTCTTCAGGTGGACCAGGTGATCTTGCCAGGTGGAGCTAAAGACAGCAATATCATCAAGATAAGCTGTGCTAAAGGACTCCAAGCCAG
The DNA here is from genome assembly GCF_031143425.1 of Pleurodeles waltl. NCBI lineage: Eukaryota > Metazoa > Chordata > Amphibia > Caudata > Salamandridae > Pleurodeles > Pleurodeles waltl. Next base: position 232,705,489 of record NC_090436.1, read on the forward strand.
CAAGGACTTGATTCACCAACCTTTGGAAGGTGGCAGGGGCATTCTTTAAACCAAAGGGCATAACAGTAAACTGATAATGCCCATCAGGTGTGGAGAATGCTGTCTTTTCTTTTGCTCCAGGTGCCATTTTTATTTGCCAGTACCCTGCTGTCAAGTCAAAGGTACTTAGAAATTTGGCAGCACCTAATTTATCAATGAGCTCATCAGCTCTTTGAATTGGATGGGCATCTGTTTTGGTGACAGAATTGAGCCCTCTGTAGTCCACACAAAACCTCATCTCTTTCTTTCCATCTTTGGTGTGAGGTTTGGGGACTAAGACCACTGGGCTAGCCCAGGGGCTGTCAGAGCGCTCAATTACTCCCAATTCCAGCATCTTGTGGACTTCCACCTTGATGCTTTCTTTAACATGGTCAGATTGTCTAAAGATTTTGTTCTTGACAGGCATGCTGTCTCCTGTGTCCACATCATGGGTACACAGGTGTGTCTGACCAGGGGTTAAGGAGAAGAGTTCAGGAAACTGTTGTAGGACTCTCCTACAATCAGCTTGCTGTTGGCCAGAGAGGGTGTCTGAGTAGATCACTCCATCTACTGTGCCATCTTTTGGGTCTGATGACAGAAGATCAGGGAGAGGTTCACTCTCTGCCTCCTGATCCTCATCTGTTACCATCAACAGATTCACATCAGCCCTGTCATGGAAGAGCTTAAGGCGGTTCACATGGATCACCCTCTTGGGGCTCCTGCTTGTGCCCAGGTCCACCAGGTAGGTGACCTGACTCTTCCTTTCTAGTACTGGGTAAGGGCCACTCCATTTGTCCTGGAGTGCCCTGGGAGCCACAGGCTCCAGAACCCAGACTTTCTGCCCTGGTTGGAACTCAACCAGTGCAGCCTTTTGGTCATACCAAAACTTCTGGAGCTGTTGGCTGGCCTCAAGGTTTTTGGTTGCCTTTTCCATGTACTCTGCCATTCTAGAGCGAAGGCCAAGTACATAGTCCACTATGTCCTGTTTAGGCTCATGGAGAGGTCTCTCCCAGCCTTCTTTAACAAGGGCAAGTGGTCCCCTTACAGGATGACCAAACAGAAGTTCAAAGGGTGAGAATCCTACTCCCTTCTGTGGCACCTCTCTGTAAGCGAAAAGCAGGCATGGCAAGAGGACATCCCATCTCCTTTTGAGTTTTTCTGGGAGCCCCATGATCATGCCCTTTAATGTCTTGTTGAATCTCTCAACTAAGCCATTAGTTTGTGGATGGTATGGTGTAGTGAATTTATAAGTCACCCCACACTCATTCCACATGTGCTTTAGGTATGCTGACATGAAGTTGGTACCTCTGTCAGACACCACCTCCTTAGGGAAACCCACTCTGGTAAAGATACCAATGAGGGCCTTGGCTACTGCAGGGGCAGTAGTCGACCTAAGGGGAATAGCTTCAGGATATCTGGTAGCATGATCCACTACTACCAGGATATACATATTTCCTGAGGCTGTGGGAGGTTCCAGTGGACCAACTATGTCCACACCCACTCTTTCAAAGGGAACCCCCACCACTGGAAGTGGAATGAGGGGGGCCTTTGGATGTCCACCTGTCTTACCACTGGCTTGACAGGTGGGGCAGAAGAGGCAAAACTCCTTAACCATGTTGGACATATTGGGCCAGTAGAAGTGGTTGACTAACCTCTCCCACGTCTTGGTTTGTCCCAAATGTCCAGCAAGGGGAATGTCATGGGCCAATGTTAGGATGAACTTCCTGAACAGCTGAGGCACTACCACTCTCCTAGTGGCACCAGGTTTGGGGTCTCTGGCCTCAGTGTACAGGAGTCCATCTTCCCAATAGACCCTATGCGTCCCATTTTTCTTGCCTTTGGACTCTTCAGCAGCTTGCTGCCTAAGGCCTTCAAGAGAGGGACAGGTTTCTTGTCCCTTACACAGCTCCTCCCTTGAGGGTCCCCCTGGGCCTAAGAGCTCAACCTGATAAGGTTCAAGCTCCAAAGGCTCAGTTCCCTCAGAGGGCAGAACTTCTTCCTGAGAAGAGAGGTTCCCTTTCTTTTGCTGTGTTGTAGTTGGTTTCCCAACTGACTTTCCTGTTCTCTTGGTAGGCTGGGCCATTCTTCCAGACTCCAGCTCTACTTGTTCACCCTGTGCCTTGCACTGTGCTCTTGTTTTCACACACACCAGTTCAGGGATACCCAGCATTGCTGCATGGGTTTTTAGTTCTACCTCAGCCCATGCTGAGGACTCCAGGTCATTTCCAAGCAGACAGTCCACTGGGATATTTGAGGAGACCACCACCTGTTTCAGGCCATTGACCCCTCCCCATTCTAAAGTAACCATTGCCATGGGATGTACTTTTCTCTGATTGTCAGCGTTGGTGACTGTGTAAGTTTTTCCAGTCAGGTATTGGCCAGGGGAAACCAGTTTCTCTGTCACCATGGTGACACTGGCACCTGTATCCCTCAGGCCCTCTATTCTAGTCCCATTAATTAAGAGTTGCTGTCTGTATTTTTGCATGTTAGGCGGCCAGACAGCTAGTGTGGCTAAATCCACCCCACCCTCAGAAACTAGAATAGCTTCAGTGTGGACCCTGATTTGCTCTGGGCACACTGTTGATCCCACTTGGAGACTAGCCATACCAGTGTTACCTGGATGGGAGTTTGGAGTGGAACCTTTCTTGGGACAGGCCTTGTCTCTAGTTTGGTGTCCATGCTGTTTACAGCTATGACACCAGGCCTTTTTGGGATCAAAGTTTTTACCCTTGTACCCATTGTTTTGTGAAGAGGCTCTGGGCCCACCCTCCTGTGCAGGTTTTTGGGGGCCTGTAGAAGACTCTTTACTATTTTTAGTTTTGGTTGTCTCATCACCCTTCCCCTGGGGAGTCTTTGTGACCCCTTTCTTTTGGTCACCTCCTGTTGAAGTCTTGGACACCCTTGTCTTGACCCAATGGTCCGCCTTCTTTCCCAATTCTTGGGGAGAAATTGGTCCTAGGTCTACCAGATGCTGATGCAGTTTATCATTGAAACAATTACTTAACAGGTGTTCTTTCACAAATAAATTGTACAGCCCATCATAATTACTTACACCACTGCCTTGAATCCAACCATCTAGTGTTTTCACTGAGTAGTCAACAAAGTCAACCCAGGTCTGGCTCGAGGATTTTTGAGCCCCCCTGAACCTAATCCTGTACTCCTCAGTGGAGAATCCAAAGCCCTCAATCAGGGTACCCTTCATGAGGTCATAAGATTCTGCATCTTTTCCAGAGAGTGTGAGGAGTCTATCCCTACACTTTCCAGTGAACATTTCCCAAAGGAGAGCACCCCAGTGAGATCTGTTCACTTTTCTGGTTACACAAGCCCTCTCAAAAGCTGTGAACCACTTGGTGATGTCATCACCATCTTCAAATTTTGTCACAATCCCTTTGGGGATTTTTAACATGTCAGGAGAATCTCTGACCCTATTTATATTGCTGCCACCATTGATGGGTCCTAGGCCCATCTCTTGTCTTTCCCTTTCTATGGCTAGGAGCTGTCTCTCTAAAGCCAATCTTTTGGCCATCCTGGCTAACAGGAGGTCATCTTCACTGAGAGCATCCTCAGTGATTTCAGAAATGTGGGACCCTCCTGTGAGGGACTCACTATTTCTGACTAACACAGTTGGAGACAGGACTTGAGGGGTCCTGTTCTCTCTATTTAGGACTGGAGGAGGGACATTGGCCTCCAAGTCACTAATTTCTTCCTCTGTGAGGTCATCATCAGAGGGGTTGGCTTTTTCAAACTCTGCCAACAGCTCCTGGAGCTGAATTTTGGTAGGTCTGGAGCCAATGGTTATTTTTTTAATATTACAGAGAGACCTTAGCTCCCTCATCTTAAGATGGAGGTAAGGTGTGGTGTCGAGTTCCACCACATTCATCTCTGTATCAGACATTATTTTGCTAAAAGTTGGAAGACTTTTTAAAGAATCTAAAACTGTTTCTAGAATCTAATTTCAAACCTTTAACAAACTTTTAAACTCTAAAAGACAATGCTAAACAGGGACTTAACACACAAGGCCCTAGCAGGACTTTTAAGAATTTGGAAAAATTTCAAATTGCAAAAATGAATTTCTAATGACAATTTTGGAATTTGTCGTGTGATCAGGTATTGGCTGAGTAGTCCAGCAAATGCAAAGTCTTGTACCCCACCGCTGATCCACCAATGTAGGAAGTTGGCTCTGTATGTGCTATTTCAAAGTAAGGAATAGCATGCACAGAGTCCAAGGGTTCCCCTTAGAGGTAAGATAGTGGCAAAAAGAGATAATACTAATGCTCTATTTTGTGGTAGTGTGGTCGAGCAGTAGGCTTATCCAAGGAGTAGTGTTAAGCATTTGTTGTACATACACATAGACAATAAATGAGGTACACACACTCAGAGACAAATCCAGCCAATAGGTTTTTGTATAGAAAAATATCTTTTCTTAGTTTATTTTAAGAACCACAGGTTCAAATTCTACATGTAATATCTCATTCGAAAGGTATTGCAGGTAAGTACTTTAGGAACTTCAAATCATCAAAATTGCATGTATACTTTACAAGTTATTGACAAATAGCTGTTTTAAAAGTGGACACAGTGCAATTTTCACAGTTCCTGGGGGAGGTAAGTTTTTGTTAGTTTTACCAGGTAAGTACGACACTTACAGGGTTCAGTTCTTGGTCCAAGGTAGCCCACCGTTGGGGGTTCAGAGCAACCCCAAAGTCACCACACCAGCAGCTCAGGGCCGGTCAGGTGCAGAGTTCAAAGTGGTGCCCAAAACGCATAGGCTAGAATGGAGAGAAGGGGGTGCCCCGGTTCCGGTCTGCTTGCAGGTAAGTACCCGCGTCTTCGGAGGGCAGACCAGGGGGGTTTTGTAGGGCACCGGGGGGGACACAAGCCCACACAGAAATTTCACCCTCAGCAGCGCGGGGGCGGCCGGGTGCAGTGTAGAAACAAGCGTCGGGTTTGTAATGGAAGTCAATGGGAGATCTAGGGATCTCTTCAGCGCTGCAGGCAGGCAAGGGGGGGGTTCCTCGGGGAAACCTCCACTTGATCAAGGGAGAGGGACTCCTGGGGGTCACTCCTCCAGTGAAAGTCCGGTCCTTCAGGTCCTGGGGGCTGCGGGTGCAGGATCTCTCCCAGGTGTCGGGACTTAGGATTCAAAGAGTCGCGGTCAGGGGAAGCCTCGGGATTCCCTCTGCAGGCGGCGCTGTGGGGGCTCAGGGGGGACAGGTTTTTGTACTCACAGTCTTAGAGTAGTCCTGGGGTCCCTCCTGAGGTGTTGGATCGCCACCAGCCGAGTCGGGGTCGCCGGGTGCAGTGTTGCAAGTCTCACGCTTCTTGCGGGGAGCTTGCAGGGTTCTTTAAAGCTGCTGGAAACAAAGTTGCAGCTTTTCTTGGAGCAGGTCCGCTGTCCTCGGGAGTTTCTTGTCTTTTCGAAGCAGGGGCAGTCCTCAGAGGATGTCGAGGTCGCTGGTCCCTTTGGAAGGCGTCGCTGGAGCAGGATCTTTGGAAGGCAGGAGACAGGCCGGTGAGTTTCTGGAGCCAAGGCAGTTGTCGTCTTCTGGTCTTCCGCTGCAGGGGTTTTCAGCTGGGCAGTCCTTCTTCTTGTAGTTGCAGGAATCTAATTTTCTAGGGTTCAGGGTAGCCCTTAAATACTAAATTTAAGGGCGTGTTTAGGTCTGGGGGGTTAGTAGCCAATGGCTACTAGCCCTGAGGGTGGGTACACCCTCTTTGTGCCTCCTCCCAAGGGGAGGGGGTCACAATCCTAACCCTATTGGGGGAATCCTCCATCTGCAAGATGGAGGATTTCTACGAGTTAGAGTCACTTCAGCTCAGGACACCTTAGGGGCTGTCCTGACTGGCCAGTGACTCCTCCTTGTTTTTCTCATTATTTTCTCTGGCCTTGCCGCCAAAAGTGGGGCCTGGCCGGAGGGGGCGGGCAACTCCACTAGCTGGAGTGTCCTGCTGGGTTGGCACAAAGGAGGTGAGCCTTTGAGGCTCACCGCCAGGTGTGACAATTCCTGCCTGGGGGAGGTGTTAGCATCTCCACCCAGTGCAGGCTTTGTTACTGGCCTCAGAGTGACAAAGGCACTCTCCCCATGGGGCCAGCAACATGTCTCGGTTTGTGGCAGGCTGCTAAAACTAGTCAGCCTACACAGATAGTCGGTTAAGTTTCAGGGGGCACCTCTAAGGTGCCCTCTGTGGTGTATTTTACAATAAAATGTACACTGGCATCAGTGTGCATTTATTGTGTTGAGAAGTTTGATACCAAACTTCCCAGTTTTCAGTGTAGCCATTATGGTGCTGTGGAGTTCGTGTTTGACAGACTCCCAGACCATATACTCTTATGGCTACCCTGCACTTACAATGTCTAAGGTTTTGTTTAGACACTGTAGGGGTACCATGCTCATGCACTGGTACCCTCACCTATGGTATAGTGCACCCTGCCTTAGGGCTGTAAGGCCTGCTAGAGGGGTGTCTTACCTATACTGCATAGGCAGTGAGAGGCTGGCATGGCACCCTGAGGGGAGTGCCATGTCGACTTACTCGTTTTGTCCTCACTAGCACACACAAGCTGGTAAGCAGTGTGTCTGTGCTGAGTGAGAGGTCTCCAGGGTGGCATAAGACATGCTGCAGCCCTTAGAGACCTTCCTTGGCATCAGGGCCCTTGGTACTAGAAGTACCAGTTACAAGGGACTTATCTGGATGCCAGGGTCTGCCAATTGTGGATACAAAAGTACAGGTTAGGGAAAGAACACTGGTGCTGGGGCCTGGTTAGCAGGCCTCAGCACACTTTCAATTGTAAACATAGCATCAGCAAAGGCAAAAAGTCAGGGGGCAACCATGCCAAGGAGGCATTTCCTTACAAGAGGGAACCAGTGGGACGGAGAGTGAGGGGAGCACCACGGCGGAGACAGGAGGTGACAACACTGACTCTGATTCCTTCTTTGCCCAACTTGACCTCTTCCCTCCTCCTCCATGCCCCTGTCCTGCTTGTAAGAGCAGGGTCCCAACAACCCAGCCCAGGACCTCAGCCAAACAGTCCACGGGGACAGTAGAGGCACCTCTAAGTCGTGGAGGCAAGAAAGGGAAGGATCACACTCCACCACCCAAGAAAGGAAAGGATCCCACTCCACTCCTAAAGAAAGGTAAGGATCCTACTCCACCACACAAGAAAGGGAAGGATCCCACTCCACCACCCAGGAAAAGGAAGGTTCCCACTCCACCAACCAAGAGAGGCAAGAGGCCCCCTCCAACAACAGTGGGCTAGGAGCCCTCGCCTCCAGCAGAGGCTGGCAGGGTAACACCTCCAACAGCAGTGGGCAAGGAGCCCTCACCTCCAGCTGGGACACCACAGCCTTCACCTCCAGCTGGGACACAGCAGCCCTCACCTTCAACTGGGACACAGCACCCCTCACCTCCAGCAGAGGGATTGCAGCCCACCCTCCAGGGACTGTTGTACAAGGGGCCTCCTCTAGAACGAGTGGGCACGTTCCCTACCTCAGAGACTGTGACCCTGCACTCCCCAGAAAAGGAAAATGGGCATGGAGCCCCTCCAGAACCAGTGGGCAAGTTCCCCACCTCAGATACTGTGACCTTGCACTCCCCAGCAAAGGTCAATGGGCATGGAGCCTCCTCCAGAACCAGTGGGCAAGTTCCTCACCTCAGAGACTGTGACCTTGCTTTCCCTGGCAAAGGAAAATGGGCATGGAGCCCCCTCCAGAACCACTGGGCAAGTTCCCCACCTCAGAGACTGTGACATTGCACTCCCCAGCAGAGGAAAATGAGCATGGAGATCCCTCCCGAACCAGTGGGCATGTTCCCCACTTCAGAGACTATGGCCTTGCACTCTCAACCAGGGACAATTTGGCATGGAGCCCCCTCTAGAACCAGTGAGCATGTTCCCCACTTCAGAGACTGTGGCCTTGCGCACCCCACCAGGGACACTTGGGCATGGAGCACCCTCCAGAACCAGTGGGCATGTTCCCCACTTCAGCTGAGGTGTCCCCCACCACCTTCCCCCTGAGGTGTCTGCCCATTTCCAACATGATGACTCTGCACAGTGTAGTGCAGATATTGTCAGTGAACAAGTTGGGGCTTGGACTGTGCCCTGTGACCATGTGTGCCTTTTGTAATTTGGACTGGACATTGGCCCTTTCTGAACATTTACTCCAATTTCTTTTATCACATGGACAGTATGGTGGCTGTTTGCATCAAATTACAATATCAGTTATACCTATATGTTGTCCTTGCATTATTGTGATGTGTGTCCTGTGACATTGGTTTTCCTCTGGAGCTGGTTTTGTGTATGGTGTGTGTTGTGCATGTGTGTGTCACTCTCCTTTTCCTCCCTCCCTCCCTTGTGTGCTAGGTGGCTGTACTCACCGTCATCGTCTTTGCCAGCATTGGTGTTCCAGGTGGAGCATGGCGTAGAATAGCATCGGGAAGACTTGAAGTTCCGGCTCCATGGCAGTGTTGATCTTCTCTGTGTCTCTGATGGTGAGTCCTTCGTCTTCTGTGTTCTGTTTCCGCCAGGCTTTTGATGGCGTTGGTACCGCCCCAGAAAGCGTGGCGGTTTGCTGTGTCATAATATGGTGGGCGGCACCTTGTCTTCTGCCTGGCTGTTGATGGCTGCCACCGTGGTCAGTAGAGTTCACACCCTGGCGGTTGGTGTGGGTGGTACATTGGCTGTCTATGGGAGTTATCACCGCCATAGTCATCATTTGGCAGTAATTACTGCCAGCCTGTTGGCGGTATTTCCACCACTTTAACAGTCACCGCCACTGTCATAATGACCACCATAGTGTACAGTGACTCCTACATGAAACAGCCATGGTGTATGTATGGCAATTCTAATGCACTGGTCTGTGCTGCTGCATACTTTTTAGTGTATGCACCAGGTGCAGGACAGGCCAGTACACAATATCAAAAGGAATGCACTACTTCCAGTGCAAGCACTAATCTACATCTACAATGGGAACAGTGCATTAGAGAAAGGTGGACTGGTTGTTTGAATCAGCTGACAGATGTCCCTCTGCAGGTGCGTGCAGTGAGTGACAGCACTTGCCTGCAGGAGGATGTGGGGGTGGTCCATAGACCTCCTTTCCTCACTTCCAAGGGGTGCCATCAGAGGCACTCTGACTGTGCACCACCTCTAAATGTGGAGAAGTGTGGCTCAATGGTTAGACCCTGAAGCAGAGATCTGGCTCAAGACCAGGGTTCAAGTCCCGCTTCGGCAGGTCTTGGGCTCAATTCCCCTTGACCAGATAATTCTCGCCTCGGTGCCTAATCTAATTCATGGGTCCCACTCTGCAACTCTGGGCAATAGCTTGCTTAATCTCCACCATGGCCCCAACAGCGCTTGGATGCCTGGCTTCACCCTGGGGGTGCTCAGGAGTGGGCGCCTCACAGGGAAAAGCCAGGAGGGGTTCCATAGCGGTATGAGTACAGCGCCTTGAGACCCTAACGGGTGAGTAGTGCGCTATACAAGTGCTAATTTACATTTTTACATTTACATTTCTAAATGGTGCACAATGAGTGAGCCCCCTGACAGCCTCTTTGCCTCTGCCCCCATGTCCATATTGCAGAGCAGATGTAAAGGCAACGGATTCCTTTATTTGCATGTGGCCATGCCTCCATGCATATGAGGAAATGCTATTCTGGGATTGTGCTGGTTCGTTGCTAGTGAAGCATGAAGTTGGCCTAATGACCTGTTTCTTTTCTGGGACACTTTCAGTAATATGGCTCCAGGTGTGGACAGCATGAAGGCAGCATAAAGATTCCAATTTCAGGTAAGTTTAGTGTGTGATCTGTATAATATCTCCCATACTAGGTATGTAGCCAGTGCACACAACACATATGTTCCCATATCCGAGGAACAGGTGTGTGCCAGTCTGCAAATCTGTTCTAAGAGAACAAGTAGCTGAATGCCTCAGCTCCTCCTTGCACTCTTTTCATGGATATGTAAGCATCACAAAAGCAATCAGGAGCAGGCAGGCCAGTCCCACTGCCTCACTTATGACAGGATGAGCAGTATTGGTTATGTACCTGTAAGAGAACATTGCATTTGATGCTCCCTAATGTCACCTCCTCAGCACCAGCAAATTTTAAATAAAAGTATAGTATTTCAATTGCAGTAACATGTGCTTCATCCAGGGGCGGCTCCTCCGCTAAGATAGAGGAGCATCGCTTCACTGTTTTCTCCAAAAAGGAAGAATACAATGATAATACCATACATTATGTTATTACAGTTTTGTTTTCCTTGTAGGGCAGGGCTGGGCTGGAGGGAGGGGGCCCAAGGAGGGCTATGTGCACACAAAGTGCGCATGTCTTTTTGGCCGGCGCACTTTCTCTGTTCTCTACCCGGCTGTATAGCACAGCTGGGTAGAGAACATACACAGGCTCCCATTCCTGAGTGGCGAAGTAGGCCACTTATATCATCACATCATCATGATGCTGCTGTCAGCAGCATCGTGATTGGCTGGGAGTCTGTGCAGCCGGGAAGAGGAAGAGGACAGAGGGGAGATGAACGCATCTCCCCTCAAGGTAAGTGATTTGTTTTTTAACATGTATTTTTTTTTTTAAGCCCCCCCATCCCTTTGCACCCTGTCCTACCCTGCCACCCCTGTTCAGTGGCAGCTTCCACACTGGCTTCATCTGCCACATCCCATCACATCTCCCTCCCTTTCAGACTCTTTTAAACATCTCTCCTGCACATGCTGTCCAAAGTCCTATTCTGGAGATGACATTATGCTATCTCTTACCACTTCTCAGCCATCCAATTATTCGTATGACAGAGCCTAACAGTGCACTCCATGGGACATGCAAAAATAGTGTCCTTCTGGGAGCATAAGTTTGTTATTCTGGGGTTATTGTGGGGATTGGTAAACAGAACCTAGTTTCACAGAAACAAGACTTCACAAAAGTAGAACCCCATCTGAGACAAATACCCTCAAGCTAAAAGGTAATTTCACACTCTCACAACTGCCGGTGCCTAGTGGTGACTTAGCTTACAGTGCACGCTATAAAAATTCCAAAACATATCACTTGCATAAGGTAGTTAAAAAGGCACAACACCCTCCGTAATCACACACTCCCCCCTTTAAGTGCGGTACAGTGGCATGAGCTATACATATTCAAAGACAAGTTGACTGGACAATTTAAGACAGTATTTTTATAACTAAAGTAAAGCTGTTGTCTACGCATTTATTGTATTGGCATTTCTCTGGCTATTTTCATACGTCTTTCAGAGCTTTTAGCACTTATGTTGGTATCTCTACTTTTTTATTTTTCTGTTAACTCAGAACATAGCTGAATAGGAACAGATCTTATTTTTCTAGTGATTAAAACCCTGCAGTATTAAGGGCCTCAACGTGTACTGTTTCTAGTTGCCCATTGTATAGTTTGTTAGAAGAGCAATACTTACCTGGAAATATTGCATTTGCTTTATAGCTCTTTACAGTTGCGGCTGGTGACTTGGAAAAGCGGCGGGCGGGGAGAAAACATCTTACCTGAACCTCACCGCTGCTCTGCGGCCAATCATGATGCTGCTCAAACCAGCGTTATGATTGGCTGGAGCACCCTGGCTAGGCATTCCAATGCAGACTGGTAGCCTGGGCTTGCTCCCTTTAACCCGGCAACACTGTGCCAGATTGGAGAGAGCCCTTGTTAGCATGTGTGTTTGGCTGGCCTGAGACGGCCAGCTATACAGTACATAAATGATCACTGAGTGGAGTGCTCTGTGCACTCCCCTCACTGCTTGTTACCCCCATGACCCGCCCCTTTTGAAATAAAACGATAATAAACAGAATTTATTCTCGTTTTATTTTTAAAGGTTTGGAACTCCTACTGCTGGGGGGTGGTGGGGTGATGCTCCTCCATCAAAGCAGAGGAGCTGCCCCTGCCTCTTTGTTCTGCAAGCAAAAAACTTTCATGCACTTGAGTACAGAATATTCAGGAACAGATTTACTAACAATTTGTGCCAAGTCTGCGTCACAAAAGTGATGCTTGCCTGCATAAACTGTTGATTTGTTATTACCTTTGAAGTGCAAACCATTATTTGTCCTAAAGTAACAGAATATAGCACTGGCGCTGCTTAGCTTGGTGTTAAGGAGGCCTTCCCATACAACCACCCATGGTTTGTGATGCAAAGCACTACAGAACTGGACTGGGAACTTAAAACAGCCCTAGCAAAAAGTTTAAGTTCAGCCCCCATGTGCAGACGTGCTAATGCGCCCTAGAATCAGAGCAGCTTTTTCTGGGATTGCTTAAGGTGTACCACGACTCCTGGAGGCCGAAACTGGCCTCCAAGTGTTGAAACCAGACTCCTGGGGCTCCAGCCTCCTCAGGGATTGCCTGATCACCCGGCTGGCCAGCCCAGCCATTAAGTCCGATCTACTAAAGTTGGTAGACAGGGCTGTGCACCAAAAAATAGCATCTCTTTGAGGACGGTGTTAACTTGGTGAAAAGTTGTTATTCCTACAAACTTTTTCAACTTTGCATGTGTGCTGCACTGTACAGCACACAAAGAAAGTGGAGAAAGTGGCAGACTATGTCTAGGCATAGTATTTTGTACTGATAGAGTATCAACACGCACGCATCCTTGCAATATGATGCAAGGTTGTGTTCGATGGTGCATGATAGCCTAAGGTTAGGCAGCGTAGAGAGCGAGGAAAACAGCATTATATCCAGCGGCAGCTCCTCCGGTAAGGTGGAGAACCGTGCCCCACTGTTTTATGCAGTGGACAAAACGGAAAAATAAAATGATAATAACGTAGCATTAGTATAATTTTATTTTTCCTCGGGGAGCCAGGTTAGGGCCGGACCGGGCTGGAGGAGGAGGGCTGAAGGCAGAGTGGCACTTGCACATGGCCCTACTCCTTGACTGGGCGCCGAAGCAGGGTTCTCAGAGAAATCACAATTCTGCTGTCATGCTGTTGACAGCAGCGTTGTGACTGTGGGGAGTCTGAAAGTCTTGTGCTTCGGGAGTCAGAGGAGGACAGAGGGAAAGACGGAATCGTCTCTCCCAACATAGAGGTACGTTTTTTTGTTGTTGTTTTTTTTCAGTCCCCTCACCCCTGCCCCGCCACCCCTGTTGACAAGTGGCCACCACTGAATATATCTCTACCTTTCATGCAACACAGCAATACTGTGTTGCCTAAAAACTTAGTAAATCGCCAAAATATTATTACAGCGGGAAGAACCAGCACAACCATGTGATAATAGGTAATGCAATCACATTCTAAAGTAGGAAGCACATGAAATTCCAGAGTAAAAAAAACTGCAGGACAAAAAAGGAACAATAATTATGTCTGTATTAATGTTTTCATAAACCATTGGCAACAAATAGTGTATTCTATACATCTGCACTCTCAGGTAAAATGTAAAGCAGTGTTTGGTATTATATGACCGGCTTGGCACTTGCAGAACGTTTAGCCAGGGAGAGTATATTAAGTCGGCCCGCCCATTGAAGCATGCCACTGTGCGGAGGGGTGTTGTTGGGGTATTAAACAGTTTGTTACTGGAACATTTGCACAAATAACAATGCTGGGCTCTAGCATTTGTTTTCAAGGAAATCTGACTTCAAAAGAGCACAGCTTGCTTCCCTGTGATGTATTGCATTCAATGTTCTTACAAAAAACATTACAGATTTAACAGACATTGGCAAAACCAGTAGGTCAGGCATTGGTTAGCCTATGACAAAATTTATTTAAACTGCTTTTTGACAAATATATGCAGTAAACATTAAGGGCCTGATTACGCCCTTGGAGGATCGGATACTCAGTCACAAACGTGATGGATATCCCACCCGCCGTATTATAAGTTTAATTATATCCTATGGAACTTGTAAAGCGGCGGGCGGGATATCAGTCACGTTTGTGACAGAGTATCCCATCCACCAAGGTCGTATTCAGGCACTAGCTGTGTAAGAGTAAAAGCAAGTAAAAATGTTGCCATCAAAGGTAGTGTGCATATCCGTGTTTATCCCCTTCTGCTCTCAAAATAAATAAATAACTAAATAAATTAATTAATAAATAAAATCGACCCATTACAAAAATAAACAAAAAACAAGTAATGAAAACAGAGACTGGCCTACCAACCTGGCATTGAAGTGGACTACGTTTTAAGTAAATGTGCATATGTGCAAGAGCAAAATGCCATCACCCACACTGAAGAGAGTTAGTGGCTGACATGGGCTGGCCCATTGCCAAAGCTTGAATACTGCGATGGGCAGAAGTTAAATATGAATGACACACAGTTGAACAGAGGTCTGGCCAAAGCTCCCTTTATGTATATGTATGTATGTTTATTGAGACACATGAGACATGCAAAACCTATCTAGACAGGCATGCTTCTTCCTTTGGAATTGAGGGGCCCAACTACCCATTCCCACATTTTTGCAAACATGAAGAGTGTCTGTCAGCCTGACAGACACTGTTCAAGTCAGGCAGCCAAGCACTGTACATGAGATAAATGGACAGGTGCCTGGAAGCCTGAGCTGCACTTTTCCAAGCTGAAGATTTCACAGCCCTGCAGGCTTGACCTCCCCAGCCCGGCAATATGCTCAGAGGTCCTCCCTTTCATGACAAAGTGGTGCGTCACTGGTCAACTTGGATCTGAGCATGTCAGTTTTAAGCACTGAAGTGGCCAGGGCAGTCTGTCCATCAGAGATGCTCATCACAGAGTGGGGTGGGGTCAGCAGTCTCACTGACCCCATCCCACTCTATGATGAGGAAGGAACTGCCACCTCTTCTCAATGGCTGACCGATAATAAGGTCAACGAGCATGAGGAGGCAGGTGTCCCAGTAATCAAAGTACCACCAAGACTACTTTCCTCCTACCTCAGATCATGGCTACGGCCTGTTTTTATTTTTTAGTTTTAATGCATATGTGTATGCATGAATGTATGTGGATTAGTGTATGTGCTGTGAATGAGTGAGTGCATGTGCATGTGTATGCGCTGGTGAACGGTGGGTGTATATGTATATGGTTGTGAATGTATTGGTGTGAGTGAGTGTGCATGGAGATGTTTGTGTGGCCTACCTGCCCCACCACCACCCCGTCTGCTCAAATTACCATCTTCTGCTGTATCTAGGGCAGCCCTTAAAGAAAGGTAATACTTGATCTCATTAGTCAATTTTGTTTATTATTTTCTTAAACTAACGCTGAAACAGTAAGGCCCAAATTTATACTTTTTTAGCGCCGCGTTTGTGCCCCTTTTTGATGCAAAAACAGCACAAACTTACAAAATACAATTGTATAAATATGGGCCTAAGTTCCTTCCTGCACTTGCAGTCCAATCAAATGCTAAATTGTAATGCATGCAAAAACTCTATCAAACATAATACTTTACACTCCAAACACTGAACGACTGCCTTGTGGGCTAATCCATATTACGAATTACACTTGTGGCTGAAGTGGGCCGGCCAATTGGTCCATTCCGTAAATGGTGCCCAGTGGGCTGATCTAAAATGAGAATAATACTGCACCAGCAAACATTGGCTGAAGGAGGCTAATCCAAAACACCTATTCGTATATTACTAATGTATATTTTTGTTAATTTACTAGATGAATTTGGAGAAACAGCTAACACTGTCTGTAGCCCAGGACTAAAAAGACATCTAACCAATAAAGCAAACAGAAAACTAAGAAGAGAATTATGTAACATGTACAAAATATCACTTTTCTGCAAAATCCTAGATTATTTCTCAAAATATCTGATTCTAGTTTTTTAATTGGCAGGAACACCGGCAACATTTGTTCTGTGTATGATTATTGTTATTATGTTACTTCCTATATAGACCGGTAGCACTATTCCAGAATGTAAATTTGCCTATTTATGGTCCGCCTCGTTGCAATATCTCTCTGGAAAATGTTATTAGGCAACATTTAGGGATTACTTGACACAAAAAAGAAATTTAGGGGCTGATTAGGAGATTTGCAAACAGGGTACTCTGTTGCAACAGTAGCAGAGAACCTTCTCCGCTGAACTCAAGGCCCGTTTACCTCATTTAGAGGTAGATGGGCCTTAGGTATTCCAATGACAGAGCCTACTCAGGCTCTATCACCGACATTCTCCTCCAACAGCTCACGGAGGTTAACAGAAAACACTAGGGCCCATATTTATACTTTTTTAGCGCCACATTTGTGTCATTTTTTGACACAAAAGCGGCGCAAACTTGCAAAATACAATTGTATGATGTAAGTTTGCGCCGTTTTTGTGTCAAAACGCGGAACAAATGCGGCGCTAAAAAGTATAAATATGTGCCTAGTTATCCTATTTAGAGTGGATGGCGTTCTGTCTTTTTATTTTACTGTCCTTCACCTGCAGGTTTTAGGTGATGAAAACATAAAGACCAGAAACAACATGTAATATCACTCACATTGTTTATGGTCAGTTAGCTTTACATTTTTCAATAAAAAATTCCTTGGTTGGGAATTAAAAATGAGATAAACAAATATGAAAAACTCCCTATTTGGCAAGATATTTTTTATAAGAATATTATCTCATAAAAACTAAAGGAAGCGCAAGGACGGCCAACTTTGTCCAATGGTATTCCCTACGATCAAATAATGATTACTATGCAGCACTGGCCTAGGGAGGATGTCAATAGAAAGTTGGCTTCTTGTCAAGTTCTGAGAGTCTTTCATAGAGAAAATGTCACATTCTGCTTTGCTCATAGTCATCCCTGAGAATAGTACTCTCATTGCCCTAATTTTGAGGGGTTCATTAGAATTCTGAGTTTTGCAGCAAAGACTGCAACCCCACAATTTACCAGGGAAAACATGCCCAGAAAATACAAGAAAATGCAGATTTTGGTGTGGTAAGCAGACTTCCACAAACTCTGGGTTGTGAAAAAGTTCACAGTTTAATTTATGACGTGAAATATAAATGCATAGCTTATGTTACCCTTTTCTGTTGTAATATAGTCCTGTTAAAATAAAATAATGGTTTTCAAGAGCCATTTCAAAATGTTCTAGATGCAATTAAATTGGCACATAGGATGCCTATGTTTATGGGACATCTAGTGCTACCAGACTATAATAAAGAACTCATTTGAAATTGTATATAAAATAGCTCCAGTCGACTTTCCTATCATGTGTGACACACCTGGGGCCTGTTGTGTTCGGTGTCGCCGGCGCCGCGCGCTTTATTAAACACACGGTGCACCGGTTTGTTTGCTGTAACCGCTACGCAGTTACGGAGGGAGCAGTTTCCCCGTCTCTGACCCGACGTCTTTACTGACTCCCTGACGTCACTGGCAGCCCTTTATTTTCATTGGCTCCTGTGAGCCAAGGCTAAACCAATACAGTATACATAGCGGAGGTTGCCGTGGCAACACCCCTATTACACTTGCACACTTGGCAGTGACCGCATTCCTGTTAGCTCACGGGCGCGACACTACATCCCTCCCACAATTTCACAACAAATAAATGAATGTAACACCATCATAGTAAAAACAATATCAATTAACGACTTGGCTCCATTGACTCATAGTAGGAAGTCACGCAGCTTCGTAGAGGGTGCAGGATTGCTTCTCAGGTGATATCTCGATTGGAAATCTCTTCCATCACATGAACCAGTGTCTCTGGGGTTAGTGTCAGAATCATTGTCCTGTCTTTCACAGACACGTTCTGTGTTGTTAGGGGCAGGATCACTCCACCGGTGCTCCAGCGCCTCATCCTCCTCAGCCCCATCCAGTTCTGTTGCTAGGGGACCATGTCCTGGACTGGCACTGGAGACTTCAGATGGAGCTTGGCATCTCTTGAACCATGATACATTCCGCAAAACTTGTTCAGGGTCTCTCTTTGCCACAATCATTGATCCTTGACGGCTGGTAACTATCCACGGCTTGTCTTCAAACGGCAGAGAAACTTGCTTCCGGGGAACCAGTCCTTTATGAGCACGGCGTCTCCTTCTTGTATATCCGAATGACGCGCTCTCCTACGTCTGCTCGCTCCCTCATTTGAATTTTTCCTCTTGGCATATTCTTTTCTTTCATTTATGGGACTTGGCTTCCAGGACTCATGATGGGGTATGACATCGGTCACTATTCGCCCCATCGATAAATGACCAGGAGCTACTCCAGTGGTAGAGTGGGGCATCATACGGTAATCACGGAGAAAAGAGTAAACAGCTCTCTCTATTGCTTCATTCTTGGCCAGCGCAATTCGAACCACTTTATTCAGTGTCCTCATAAATCTTTCGACTTCCCCATTGGCTTGAGGCCACCGGGGAGTTATCTTTCTGTGCTTAATGCCCAGTGACAATAGGTATTCTCCGAACTCACTCGCACGAAACGGCGGTCCATTGTCAGTCTTGACCTCTTTTACTAGCCCATGAGATGCAAACATTTTTTCCATCTTTGATATGATTTCGGACGCTGTCAAGTTTCGGACTATTTCTACCTCGGGGTACCGCGAGTAGTCATCAATCATGACCATCAGATGATCTCCATTAGGCAGACTCCCAAAATCAAGACTCGTTGACACCCACGGTTTGTGGGGTCGTTCCTTAGTCTCAATAGGGACTGGTGTGTTGGGAGTTCCAGTCGTTTAGCAACAGTGGCATGACCGAATTAACTCTACTACCCTTTCATCCATCTGTGGGAACCACACTTTCGTCCTCAACCTGTTCTTCGTTTTCACCATCCCTTGGTGGCCAGCGTGTGCTAGCTAAATGACTCTATTCGTGAGGCTGGATGGGATCACGAGCCTGTGATCTCGGAGAAGACATCCGTCTTCACTGACTGTTAGTTCTTGCCGCACGCGGTGTAGTCCTTCCATAATCATTCTCGACTCCGGGGTTAGAGACTGCAACTGTTTTGGTCCGGTGCGCCAGTTATTGTTCTGTATCGTCTGTATAGCTCTTTGGAGGTTGTCATCTGATTCCGTGGCTTGTCTTATTGTGTCCATCGTGATAGGTAGTGGTCGTGATCGCTCTGCTACGCATTTGACGTATTCCTCTGTCTCACGAGCTTCGTGTTCTTCTCGCTGAGTGGCAGGTCTGGAGTGCCTTGAGAGGTAGTCTGCTGGGTTGTTTGATCCTGGGCGATATTCCACTTTACAATTGTATTCCTGCAATTGAAGCATCCACTTTTCAATGCGTGGAGGTGGCTTGGATGCTGTGCCTTGGAAGAGTGGTATTAAAGGCTTGTGATCTGTGATGACAACAAACGGGTGTCCGTAGACATATCTTTTTTTGCTCATCGTCAGTTTTTGTGGCTTTGAAGCAAAAAACATGAGACGCTCTACCGATTTATTCCATTGTGCTGCCTGTGTGGATGGGGCACCTTCAACTATGAATGGCTCAATGGGGGGTACTGTATTCATTTTGTAGTACTTTTTTTTTTTTTTTGAGTCTCTATATAATTGTTTGTCTGTCTCTCTCCTTATGTTGTGGTGTAGATAAACTGAAACTCCACTTGCTGTTTCATATGTTGTTCTATCTTTAACTGTGTCTTTAAATGCTGCTACTGGGTGAGGCACACACAGCTTTATGACTCGTTATTTTTATTTATTTTTTGCTTAGGGGCGGAGTCTGGGTTTGAGGGCCGGTAGTCTTACCGGCAAGTATGCCTCACGTGTGGAGGTCTTTTTCTCTTCGAGGGACTGGAATCGGTCCTTTTTCTCTCGGCACGGCCGCCTCGCCACGTGGGTGTGGGCATGGCCGAGGCACGAGCACCGTGTCCAGCCTTCTTCTACAGGTGAGCAGCGCCCACTCTCGTCGCCAGTGTTGTGTTCGGTGTCGCCGGCGCAGCGCGCTTTATTAAACACATGGTGCACCGGTTAGTTTGCTGTAACCGCTACGCAGTTACGGAGGGAGTAGTTTCCCCGTCTCCGACCCGGCGTCTTCACTGACTCCCTGACGTCACTGGCAGCCCTTTATTTTCATTGGCTCCTGTGAGCCAAGGCTAAACCAATACAGTACACATAGCAGAGGTTGCCGTGGCAAAGCCCCTATTACACTTGCACACTTGGTAGTG
Source organism: Pleurodeles waltl (assembly GCF_031143425.1). Lineage (NCBI taxonomy): Eukaryota > Metazoa > Chordata > Amphibia > Caudata > Salamandridae > Pleurodeles > Pleurodeles waltl. The sequence continues at coordinate 232,725,474 of NC_090436.1, forward strand.
ACCGCATTCCCGTTAGCTCACGGGCGCGACACTACAGGGCCTGGTCAACAATATTATATTTGGGAGCACTGGTAGCTAGGCAACTGAATCAAAATTGGGAGAGATCCAGTCTTTCAAATTCTGAGGTTTTCTAATTCTTCTTCTCATCTATATTAAGACTTTTTTTGTAATGGCTCATTAGATTGTATGCATGAGGCCTGAAGTCACTTGACCTTGGATAGGGTGACTTCTCAAATGCTAATATAATTTATTTCTAGTAACGTGGTTAGGTCTCGCCTTCCAGACAGCGCAAGCTGTTTGGTTCTGAAAGAGCTAGTGTGAACTTACTGTGGGCTCACATCCTGCCTCTTGCTTATCATTGGTTTGCTTTATTTCAGTGTTGCATGCTTCTTACTTAACCATACTTTGCTTGGCTGACGTGTTTGCCATGCATCTCCGTGCTGTGTTGCTGTTTTGCTTGTAAATGTCCACAACCTACTGTGTTTCTCACTTGCAAATGTGCTGCTCGCTCCCTATCTACAGTGCTACTAGTCAGCCACACATTCCCTCGCCCCATGTTGTACTTTCCATCATAAGCTTCTCCCAACCACTGTGTGCCTCTCTTCTTCGGGTGCTGCTCCACACCACCCACTTCTCCACCCCAAACCTCTATTGTCCCCAATCTCATGGTCCTTTTTCATTTCTATTTTGCGCATATGCACTAAAACAAATTCATTTTTTAATTTATCGATCCAAGATGCATCTGCCATCTTGTATCAGTACATTAAAAAGGGAAAATGGTATTCATGCCATTTAGCAGGTGAGAACACACAGATTGATGCAACCGAAAACTGTGGTTGCCTCATTTCACCTTTTATTTTGCTCTTTTTTTGCCAAGCCAATTGGTCCAAAAGGTAAGAATTATTGACTTTGCTAAGGCTAGTTGTAATTCTTATAGCTAATTGTTTCATGTGAGCTAATATCGGTACCTGGCTGCTTTGACATAATTTCAAAGGATACGTTTATGTCATCAGACGTCTTTTTCAAGGAACATTCTGGATATCCTGGCTTGGTGAAATGTTATGTTCCATATGGTGGTGGTTCTGTCTACTAATTGTTCAAAACCAGCGTCTTCCACAGTCTGCCAAATATCTACTGTCTGGAAGTCCTGGCTATCATGGAGTCCAAAAATTCAGGTCCACTCGGAATAAGCAGATGAATGAGTGGTAGCTTAACTCTCTTTGCAATATTTCAAAACCAAAATCTCCTTCCCTTTTAGTCAGTCAGTATGGCAGCAGAACTGTTAGTTTCTCTTTAGATGATGATTAGTACTAGATGTTCAAATGTTCCTTTATAAGAAAAGACATTGGTATTTGATAGTCACGACTTGTGGACTGTCTTACACAACACTGACCATTAAGTATGTGAAAGCAAGCAACCTGACTAACAATCTCTATCCATTGGAGTTTAAGGACAAAAGACACAGCCTACAAACGTATTCCCTCTGCAAACAAAAATGATTTATTACTTACCTTTATTGCAATTTATGCAGATGTAGGCTACAAAAAATAACACATTTCAATAACAGAGACTCAAAGAAATTCAAAAGCAAACAATGGTTTAATTGCAACAGCATGTTTGTTATTTATCGCAGTCAAGTGTATGTAGAATCAAAATCAGACCTCACAACACTATGATTTAAGAATATTATAGGATTAATAATTAGCTTGAATCAAAATGCCCTAGTTCAAACATCACTAGAAGCACCATGGACACCAAAAAAAATCCCTTTTAATTAATTGAATAAAAAAAGTTTACAAAGGCTGGGTGGGGTTTGATGGGACATTCCTGCTAAAATGTACAGAGAGTATATGGATCGGTAGATTCCAAATCATGGAATTTGGCCTGGCATCAACACTATGAGACATAAAGCAATTCCATATGTGCAATAGAATTGTGATGTATTAAAAGATGGTAAAAAGGCACTTTTCATTTTTGAGAAATTAATATCTTCCCCTAAGGTATATAGAAATAATGTTCCTGAAAAATGTATGAACATTGAAAAATTGTGCTCCAGTGAAGGTACGAATACATGAAGTTCCTCTTGACAGTGAAGACAAGAAAACACTGATTTTGTTTTTGCTTTAATTTTTTTCGCTACGATGAGGGCTGCTCCTCTCATAGATTAGCATTGGGAATTCCCTTATATACTTCAAGTGGTAACTCCTGATCTGAAAGGAGTAGCATTGCCATGTTAAGTATGTTTGGAATGCTTACTGTTGTAGCTGGAGTTTACATGACTATTATAGAAATGCCATTTTTAGAAAATGTGCATTTCTAAGTGCTTGCAACTCCATGTGCTTTGCAGCCTGTCTCCAATCCAGGTCTAGGGATGAGTGATGGTTACACTTTGTGCATACTTTCCAGACATCAATGACATATGAAGGGCTGGGTGTGATAAGGGATACACCTGCTTTCATCCGCACACTGATAGTTTTCCTAGGCTGAGAGAGGGAGATGTGGTTCACACTTATATGTCAATAGATTGCGTCCTGCCCTCACAAAAAGGGCTGATTTATCCCCTATTGATGTATGGAGCCAAGGCTGGAGCAGGGATTAGCCTGACTGCTCGGCACCAAGCTACCAGAGGGTGTACACAGATTATCTTTGGTGTGCAACTTACTTGTCCTGACTAGAGCAGTGGGTTCTGCCTGGCTTAGGTGCATACCTTAGACAACCAATACCCCCATTTCTATAAAAACACTATTTGCGAGTCATGTTACAGCAACTAGAATGCAGTTACCATTGGCATTGTTCTGTGAAATTTAAAAATGTCTTCTGGTGTCAAATAATTTCTGACCTTGGCTGGGTACGGATTAGAAACTTTGAAACTGGCAAAGTCTTAGAGGTTTTTGGAATGAAGCGGAATTCATATGTTATGGTTAGTTTATAACTGTGGGATGAGTCTAAACATGGCAGCAAAAAATGCCATCCAGAACTGGCACAATTATCCACTGTGTTCGGACAATGATAAATCAAACACACAAGATTCATGTATATGTATGACAAAGCAGATGCAGCCTTGTTTGTCATGATCAATGTCAATAGCTTACATGAATAATGTAGAAAAACCTAAAAGGTAAAGAAATATAAGCATTTCCATCATTGAATTGAATGGGTTTTGTGATGGGCAGCTGTGGTATCTTGCATAAGATGAAAAGAGGCTGGATGCCTGAATTTAATTCCAAGTTTATTCCAGATATAGAGTCTTCAATTGTGATTGTAATGAGAACATTTCTCATACTCAATATTCTTTCATCCAACAAAATGTCTCCTTTCTCAGAATAAGTCACACCACATTATCCGTCATCCTTCTGTTAAAAATCAGATTCTGATCACTGACCACATGGTAATCTCTCTGACAATGGCAACTTCAGGTTACATATCTACAATATGTTATGCTACGATAGGTTATGCTATAATATGTGTTGTAATACATGTCTACAAGCACCAATCCATGACTGAGAGTCAACCACACTGATAAAGGTCCAACAATATTTAATGCCACTTCATCCCCCAAACTAGCTGGGATTTCCCAACACACCTCACATTCTTAACCTTCAATCGGATTATCCATGCCTGGCCACCAAGAACTACTCCTCAATCTTCATATTCCCAAGTGACCAACATGTGCTACATCTATGAGGCATGTCTTCAAGTTTTCTGGTGGCACCAAACGTGAATCTCTCAAACTAAACCATTTTGCACCAACTACTCATCTTGAACTTTGACTGAAAACATTTTGCTCCTCATTACTGCTTGGCTGAAACCAGCTTTGCTGTACTTTATGATGAACACTAGCCAAAGTCAATCCTTGTCACTTTAGTAATCTCTTCACCATGCACTTTACTAGATCAGAGTGATGTTCACTATTTTTGTAAATGCCACTGACGGTATTGGTCACTTGTCAGAGAAATTATTTGCTATCTGATGAAATCTCATTAATTTATTCAGTACTTTTGGGTCCATTTATGTAGCATTTTGCAAAGTTTTCCTTTAACTTACAGACACACACTAATCATAGAGGACAATCTTTTTATTCACCCAGTGCCCAATAATACCATATAAAAAAGTACCTTCACGCTTTTTTGAATTCTTCTAAAAAATGTTAACAGAGATAGTTTGAACAGTTTCAATTGATGACTGATTTTATAATTCTGCTACACATGCCAAAGATTTGTTTAGCAATTACAAAAACCTTGCTGAACTTGGAATCTCCTCTAAACCACAACTCTTTTCTCACCTTTCCATTCTTGCATTTCAACACAAGTCTCTCTAAAGCATTCGTCAACAGAATCTCCAAAATTTCTTGTAGAAGTTCATTGCTTGTAATTTTAATGTAATAATAAATCCTCCGCATATTCAACATTTCTTCGGGATAATGATATCTCTCTAGTATTATTAAAAAATTGGGTAAGTAATTACTATCTATTTTTTCAATTATATTTCATATTCATTTAAACTTGGTCTAACACTTTCATCAACATCATCATCATCATCGGATAATTCAGGTAAGTTTTCCAATACATTTTTTCCCTCTGAGCCCAGACAATGAATAAGTAAGGACGCTTTTTGCCCTGAAAGTAAAGCTACAAAATGTTAAAGATTTGACAAATTCCTTTGTCCATTTTTACCATTGTACCATGGGCTGACCAGGAGGTAGGAGAAGCAGAAAGAAAATAAAAAAGTAACTATGTCTTAAATGAGTTGATAAAAATGTATAAATCGTGTACTATGGTATAAACACTAATATGAGTAACAAAAATCAGTGTTGGTTTTTGAAGGCAAGTCACAAGTTGCTCTGGAAAGTAAAATCCAGAATCCTAATGCTAGACATTGATAGAACTGGAGGAGCACTAAGTGGTCTGACAGCTTGATCTATGAAGAACGCACGCAACAATATTCTGCTCGAAATCCATTAAAAGTGTAGAGTGACAAAACAAAAACTCAGCCTTAAATAAGAATGTCTCAGGTAAATAAGTATAGTCATTATGATAGTTTATGCTGATTCTCAAAAGATTAAAGAATCTTTGTGGTTAACACAGTACCTTCGTAAAGATAGGTGAATTTGTAGTTAAAGTTGAACTCTTGATGGATGTAGTTAGGGTTCACATTTCTGTTCTTCGCAAACTATGAAATTGTGCAAAAGATGAAAGGAGAAAATATGTTTATTCCATACATAAATACTTCAAACTTCAGCCAGGACAGCAAGGTATAACTCACTTTAGGACTGGAATCAGCTGTAAGTACAAGCATTTCAATGGAGAATACACAAACAATATTACAAGGTTCTATTGTTACCAAGCTTCCACACATATCACAATATTTTTATTTATTATACCCCTACTGATATACCTAAAGACTCAGTGGAACTTTGATTGGCAATGAAACAGTCAAGAACATATCCATCATAGAATGGCAGGAGAGAGAGAAAAAACAAGCATTTTCAATGGTCGGGGTTGACCTGGAGGAAGGTGTGGGAGTGGAGGTAGAGGGAGTGGCTGTAACAGGTGTAGGCGTGCGTGAAGTAGATGTAGGTGCCTGAACAGTATGCTGAGGTGTGGTGGATGTGTGTTGGGTTGGTGTCTGGGAACGTCTGAGTGTAATGGGAGGAGGGGGGGGTGGACACAGTGGAACAAGAAAGGCTGCCAGTGTAAATGGATGTTGTCTGGGTTTCTGCAAGTTTGGTGGGTGTGCTGCAAGTGTTACTCAAAGTCGTTGTGGTGAGTGCAGGCGTGCTGTCTGGTGTGCATGACTGGATGTCTGATGTTGTGGTGACTGCAAGAATGGGGCCAGCAACAGTGGATGAGGGTGCGGCGCTTGTGAGTGTGCATGTAGAGGTGACAGACAGGGAGGCGGAAGAGGTGGACACAGTGGGGGAAGTGGATGTTGTTGTGTATGCCTTTGTATGTTGGCTGTGTGTATGCCTGTGGTGAGAAGTATGGTGCTTGTGTTGCTCTGTGTGCTTCTTGAGGTGTGTGCATGGTTGTCTGTATGTGTGCTTGGTAGAGGTGGTTGGAGAGGGGACGGAAAGACCAGGGACTCTGGCTGCCGTCAAAGAGGAGGCCAGAGCCAGAAAAGATCTCTGTAGGCCAGACATTGCACCGTGAATGCCTTCCAGGTATGCATTGCACTGCTGCATCTGTGATGCTAGCCCCTGGATGGCATTCACAATGGTTGCATGCCCTCCAGAGATGGTCCTCAGGAGGTCAATAGCCAGTGAGGGTAGCAGGGCTGACTGGTGCAGGGGATGAAGTGCTTGGGGCAAAGGAGACGCCCACCCTTCTGGGTATGAGGGGGCATGAGCAACTGGGTGGGGAGAAACTGGGAGGGTGGTGATGGTATGGGGGGTGGTGGAAGATGTCAAAGATTGGGTGGGCCCACTAGAGTCTGCCACCACCAGGGAGCTCACATCGGAGGAGATATCTGAGTCACTACATCCAGTGGTAGTTGCCTCCTCGGTGGTACTCCCCTCGCCCTCCAACCCACTGGTCCCCTTGGCGTCGGTAGACTCTGCCTCCTTGGAACCGTGGGCTGCTGCATTCCTACTCGCTGGTGCCACTGCTCCCTCGCCAGATGATGCTAATGTGCACAGACAACACAAGAGTACGGGGGTCAGACAAAACAGGAGAGAATATATTAACACCTGAATGGATGTACATAACTGGTTCACTCACACTCCCACCCAGCTAATACACCAACATGCAGCATCTACAGCTATAGTCATGCCTATGCTCCTGACTAGTGGCCACAACTCTAGTATGCAACCATCTCCCACATTACAGGAGGACCTGAAGAACTGCAGACCTGCCCCTTATCATCTAACTGCCCATGGGGGCTATAAGCCACCAGTCAGAGTCTCTGCCACTAGACAACATACATACCACAGCACCCTCAGACATCCATCAAGGAGGCTTACAATGATCTCAGTTCTCACCCCCTTGTGTCTGCTCTGCAGCCTTCAAGTGCCCATCCAAGTCTGGATATGCGACCGCCAGAATGCGGTGCATTAGCGCATTATGGGGGTCAGGGCACGACGGGCACCCCTTACTCGTTGGGAGGACTTCCCCAGCTGGGCCTTGCAGGTCTTCCTGGCCCAGCACTGCAGGTCCTCCCACCGCTTCCTGCAGTGGGTGCTCCACCGGCTGTAGACCCCCAGGGTCTGCACCTCCCTGGCGATGGCCTGCCAGAGCCCCTCTTCTGATGGGCACTGACCTGTAGGGGACACACAGAAAAGAAAAAGAGAGGTCATACAATGCCCATTCGATACCGATGGCTATACGTCCCCTATGGAATGGACACGTAACAACATCATTCCACCACCTCACTCACGCTGATTGTCATACATTCAATGCCTGTAAAGTTACAAATCGTGCACACATGCATCCACCACCATCACACACATCCATGCACCCCATCCGCCTACTCATCTGCACCTCTGGTCGCCCATATAACTTGGCATACAGGGGTAGGACCCCGTCCACCAGCTTGTCCAGCTCCTCCGTGGTGAAGGCTGGGGCCCTTTCCCCTGTGACTCGTGCCATTTGGGTAACCAGAGTCAGGACACAGCAGCACACTCAGTGGAGTACTTGCATGTACGGATTCTGGGAGTCAAGTGAACCTGGGGTGACGAAATGACATACTCTCTGCGTCGGTGTGCACTGTCACTGTAGGTGGCGATCATGATAGGCCCATATTGCCCATTGACATCCATGTTAACCAATGAATGGGTGCACAGTGGTGAACACCGCCTTACGACATTACAATAGCCGCTAGCAGTATGAGGTCACTTCCACTGTTACATATCTGGATGACAGGGGGCTGCCATTTTGCAAGTACTATGCAGATATTTTCTGGTCATGGGGCCCATGCAGGTCCTATGGACCCCAGCCCTCATTTGCATGCGCAAATTACTCAACAGAACAGTCCAGACGTATCAGTTTAGATATGTCACTCCAGTTTTACATCCTACAATACCTATGTGTAACCTACATGATTGACAGCAGTGTTTAATACACAACAGGTTGTGTAAATGAATTTGTGTCCCTCACATGTGTTCTCCACTACTCCTAGGTACAGACCTATGTGGCGAGGGAGGGCCCCATTTGTGTACAGACCTCTTGATGATTTGGAGACCATGGTGGAACGTCACATCATTATCAATTACAGACTCACTTGTGCTACTATCCATGAACTTTGTGCATTACTGGATCCAGTACTGAGAATGGCAAATAGGAATCAGCATGCCATCACTACTAAAGTGCAAGTGCTCTCTGTACTCCATTTCCTGGCCACAGGCTCATTTCAGGTGACAAAGGGCATGGGTGCAGGGTTTTCACAGCCAATGTTTTGCCATATACTGTCCAGATTCCTGGATGCATTTGTACAACACCTGCAGACATATGTGAAGTTTCCCTAAAGTGCTGAACTCCCTGCCATCAAGTCAGAATTATATGCCTTTGCCAACATCCCCCAGGAGATAGGTGCCATTGATGGCACCCACATAGCTGTCATCCCTCCAAGAGTAGGTGAACAGGTGTACAGAATGTGGTTCTAAAAATTCTGGACCCATGTAATTTACTTTGCCACAGCAGTACGATTTTAGTATCAAAAGACCGATAATGACTAGTACACTAAGCATGAGCATTTTCGCTCAATTCCAGCAGCGTTTTCACCTCGAAATCGCCATTTTCGTCCTGCACTCGTGGCTCCCATTTTATACACAGCAGCCATTTTTAAAAGTTGCCCTCACATAGGCTTATAATACAGTCAGATTTGATTCCAAGGACACGTACACCTTGATTGACTTCTCTCTGGCCTGGGCAAGCTGGAACCATTGCCTCAGGCCAAACCTGTTTGGTCAGTCCCTCTCCCAGTGGCCGAATCAGATAGCATCAAGGCACACCATGCCATAAAACCCTTATTATCACTCACACAGCCTGCCTAATCTTGCTCACACCTGCACCTGCTCTTTTCTTCTTCTTACTTTACGAGGGGGAGGTGCCCGTTTTTATTGGGGGTCCACACTTATCTGATGTAAAATACTAGGCCTTGCCGGGTAATTTATTATGGGTTGGATGACATGAAATATAAGGTTTCATCATGACACTGTTTTTTCCTTTGTAGTAAAAACATGTGAATGACCAACCAAAATGTCAAGAATGTTTGCCTGAAGCTTAAAAAACTGTATATAAGGAAACCTGACTTTGCATTGAAACACAGTCTCCTGAGAACATACAAATCGTGCTGTTGTACTTCTAGGACACTTGTCAATTGGTTGCAGCCAATAAATTTGATCTTTGACTTCACCCAGAAGACTCTGAGTTTCTGTAGTCTGAATCAGAAAAGTACCCGAGGTCTTTGGGTGAACCCTGGCACCGCTGGGTTACCGGATCAGTACCGGTTCTGAAAAACCCAGTACCTCAGTTGGCGCCCAACGTGGGGCGATACCAGCGGTACCGGTCCAAGCCTGAGGTCCGTGGGGAGCTTCGTGTGAAAATTCTGGAGGAAGGCCACCACTTCATCAACCCCTGCATGTCGACGTGGTCCGAAAGTCTTTGTTGCGAGGTTCCCCGCTTCCCGACGGCTATGAAGGACTGCTGCCCTGGCTACCGCCCTGATTTGGACCCTTGATTTTTGGTAAAACGAAACGATAAGACGAGTCTTCTGGTGACGTCATTGATATTTTCAGTTAAGTATAAGTGGAGCGTCTCCCAGTCCTTAGTTGGACACTTGGTTTGGTCCTTAGTTGGACACTTGGTTTGGTCCTTAGTTGGACACTTGGTTTGGTCCTTAGTTGGACATTTGGTTTGGTATCCCTTTGGGATCACTTTGATTTGGAACTTGCAAGTACCAAAGCCGAAGGACTCGTGTATTCACGAGACTATCGTAAACGATAATCCTTTGAAGTTTGAAGCTAGACCAGTGAGCGAAGATGCCTGGTCTTAGCAGACTTGGAAATTTGTTTTGTCTTGCTTGTAAAAGGGACTCCCGGTTGGAGGACTCATGTCCGGTTCCTCCGATTGGAACTCCAACCTATGAACTATATGTGAAGCACGGAGTAGGCCCCATCACGTTTAGTAAAGTATGGGTCCGCTATTCTTGGAAATAATTGAGAAAAGTTTTCTTTTTTTTCTTGTAAATATGACTTACAACTAGGATCTGCAAACGGTTCTGTAAGTAAATTGCGACGGCGCTATTTATGAAAAATAGCTAAAGCGCGCTGTATTGTGTGTACTGAGTGTTTTCTGTTTATATCTGAAATGAGCTCAATGTGTGTTTGTGGGTCTTCTTGATGTTTACAGTTTAAGTAAAATGTTGGTTAATTAATATTAAGTAGAAACTTGGAAAAAATCCAGAAATGAACCATGTGATGTGCTAACATAGTTATATGTTGCTCTTTAATTTATAGAATGAGCAATTGTGCACATATACAAAACTGCCGTTAAATGCTTAATAAATTAGAAAACACATTCAATAGATATAAATAGGGCCCCAAAAAAACAAAATTATCTATTTTTGCAAAAAAAAAAAAAAATACATTTACAGCATTTTTCTTAGATGCATTGTATTAGATGTTCACAGGCAAACTTTTCAGCTGCAGTATATTTGATAGGAATGTTCAATTCAGCCAGCACTTTCCCAGTTAAACATGGGTGGAATTTTGCATTACCTTCCTTTTAAATGAAAGTGGCGCAAAAATGTGACGCATTTCAAGTTAGGCTTATGCAATTAGGCTTGTGAGTTAATGTATCCCAAATAATAGGCAAGGGATGCAGCTTGCTTTTATATGTGGAATTATCACCAAAAAAAAGAATAATTGGTTTTTTATTTTTTTTTAAAAAGAAAATTATTAATTATGGAAAAATTATTTAAAAAATAAGTGCCTTTCAAAATCGTTTTTTAATATTTATAAAGCTTAATACCTATACTATGACCTCCTAACATTAAAATTTAATTTAAGTTATGTTGCACCGCTAAAATGACATTTGTATGTGCAATTTTCCCTTGGCGCAGGAGCAAACAAGCTCATTTCTATAAAGTATAAGTTAATATTTTCAATGGCTGACTCATGGATTGTGTAATAGACATTCTGGTAATGCATATTATGCAAGAAAATTGTAGGATATTGATTTTTTAATGCCTAAAATATCAAAGTCGATTTTGGGCAAAAGCACTGTTTAAACTGCATTTTCTTTCATTCAGAGTACTTTTTAAAGTGTCTCAGGCTTCAGTAAATGCATACATTTAGGTTTGATATATATTTGCAGGTTGTGCCTTCTTATGATTCAATGAGTCAATGTGCCAGTACAAAAGCTTGTTTTAATATCAAGGTTGAAGGTTCTAACTTCAGCTGGGCCTACTGAGTCGTTCATTCATTCGAGGTTGATGAAATATGTACCATTGCATGGGATTGCAACAAGCATTTATTCTAACAACTGGTATGTGTGTTATTAAGGTTTGTGAATTATTCACAGTAAATGTAGTTTAATAATCTGGAAATAGAGATAATTTTTTTTAGCGCCTAAAAAGGATTTTTTTTTTTTTTTTAAATAGAGTGAATTATTGCAGGTTAGAAGGAAAACAGGAAGGCCTACTGTCTTTGACAGATTCAGAGTGGCAGAAGCTAGGAGAGCTACAGAGGCTGGCTCAAGTCATGCTGCTGAGATGCTATCTTTAGTTTTCCCATAAACAATTGAGGAGGCTGTCGTGTTGACACTTGTGACCTTTTAAATCAGGGCCTTGTCTCTGTAAAATGCAGAATGACCCTACAGGCCTCTAAAAGTGGGATTTCTGGTTTCTCCAGAAGAACATCAATACAATTAAAGAACTTAATTCCAAAGGGAAAATATAAAAAAAAGGGGTTTCTTCGAAAGTCCCAACATCATGTTAAATGCTCTGCAGAACTGATACATTTGTGTCTCCGCTCTAAAAAAATAAAATGATGCCTGCTAGTTGCTTTTATTTGACAGAAAACGAAGTGTTGCATTAAGTCTTAGACAGAAAATAAGATGCAGCCCTTTTCTCAAATTTTGAAGGCTACATGCCTTAATGAGAACGATTTGCTAATTAAGACTTATTTTTCACAGTGGAAATTGTAGGTGCCAAATTAATATGGAGTGTCAGTGTAACAATTTTTACTTTTAGAAAGGTAAAACTAAGGTGGCTTGATGTTGCGAAGTAACTGACAAGAGGGTAACAGTTAAGTAATGGAAATTTATTTTCATGTATTTGGTCCTATCATGAATTGTTCTTGCTGGTCCTGTATGTTAGAAGAGAAACAGTAAAGTTATATTTGACAGCAGATTTCCATTGCCTGGTGATCTACTGTCAAAAGGAGAGTAAGGATTTTAAACCTGACAAATTAAACAGGCCCAAATATTGGGTTTTGGGCTGCAGGTTTACAGTGCATAAAGTACATGACATGGTGTTGTGTGTCACCGCTTATTCACACATGCTATTGTTTTGTCTATGCTTTTGGTGCTTGATACACAGCAAGTATATCTGATGGCTTGACGTTTTGTGCGTTTTTATTATTTTTTATTAGTTTTTTGCATGTTTGTTGCTGCTTTTGATACTATTACAAGCTCCCCTGTGTTGTGAGGGGATGGTCATGACGATGCCCATCGCTACGCAACAGTTGGTTGAACTTGTTCTGGTTACTAAATTCCACAGATAATGATATTTCATGCTGTGAACATAAAAGACAACACTTCACCAGTGAATGTCTATTTGGCTATAATGGTATTGAAGGAAAATAAAAAGAGATATACAGGATCAAAGTGTGTCACCTGCAGTTAGTCACGTTACTGCCCCTTCCCTTAAAGGAACAGGCAGCCCTACATTTATGTATCCTTGATTGGACCTAAGGATGAAATTATAGATCTGTGACTCAAGGTGGCCTAATTTCTATATTACATTAGTTAATGATTTTGTGTTTCCTAAGTAGCATATGGCTTTCGTTCCTTAAAAGAAAACCAGGTTTTCATTTTTTCCTGAAGAAGGAACTGAAACATTAGCTAGGAGTACCGTATATGTTGTAGTCGCCAACGGTAGAGTTAAAATTTGTGTAACTTTGGCCTTTGTGTATCACCCGTACTCTTGGTGTTGTGTCACATGCCTGACTATCACCCAAATAATTTTTTTTGTTCTTCCTATAGATTTTTTCTTTTGTTACTTCCCCTGACCAATGTCGCATCATGCTTAGTTATTGAGATTTTAGCTATGTCCTAGTCCCATTTCTCTTTTTCGAATTCCTTTCACCAGTCAGCCCTTTTATTATTATTGATGTATTGTTCAGGTTCACATTTCCAGACTGCAGTGATGTACCAGGGACCCCCATGTTATGTATAATTCCCTTTGGTATGACCAGACTGGTTTTCAAGAATGTGCCTTAGGCCTGCTTCAATGTTTTCCAGCCTGACTGTCAGGGTAGCGATAGACTGGTTAACTGACTCAATATTATAGTAAGACAAGTTTTCCATCTCAATAGGAGATATCTTATGTTTACCTTTTTGAACATGACGAATTTTCAATGTCTATTTTAATTTGGTTTTCGGTTCCCTTCTGTTCCTGCTACTTTAATTTTTGGTGGGATCAGATGTGTCCTAATCATGCAAATATCAGGACCCTCTAGTTCTTGTCTTTTTGTTTGCACATTTGACTATTAGCCTGTGTATTGCATAGTGCACCTGATGCACAGTTTTTAAAGGAAGGTTTCTACATGTCCCTGATAATCGGTATCATGTGATTTCTCTATTGAGATGTTCTAAGGTAAGGAGGAACACCTAGACTTAATCATTGAGGCAAATATGTGTTTACCCCATTAGACAATGCCACTGTGTGAGGAAATCCATTCAGATAGAATTCTCATGTAGCTATAGATGGCAGAGAATAATGGAGAGAACCCAATTAAAGATGCTAGAGACCCTGTTTTGCCCTTCTGCCTTTGTCTTTGTATTTTATGCCCATGGTGTATGGCTACTCCTTTGAAGATTGCAGACCACCTGCTTGCAGTCCCCTTGTTAAAAACCATGAACTGTTTTTTTTTTACTAAATTGAAGGAAACTAACAACTGTGGCACATTTCCTACGTCACTAGATTCTGCGGGTATCAAGTCATAATAACCTGCAGGACATTGATTTAAGCCTAATTCCCATCAGTGACAGCTACAGATGAAAGACGGACATCTGGGCTCTACAGTCTCAGCACCCAGAAAGTAGCAAAGCTGGACAGCGATCGCCAGCGCATGGTATCGTACTTGCTCCATCAGACGGCGTTGGACATCACAAAACCAAAGTTTCAGTGTAAAAGAGCTAAAGAGAAGGATTCCTGTTGTTGATGGCAGAGCTGTTTTGAGGTTTCATTTCTCTACCTGTCATGTGCTGGTAACCTCTGACAGTGTGCAATCCCTTGAGCCCCTTGGCCTGAGTTTTGGCCACACCCCCCCTTTTCTTTGCTCCAACGGAAGAAGGGCAGTGCACCGGAGATTTCAAGTTTGGAAAAAGGCACTCTATTGTGGTGCCCATGAAAGAGCAGTTTGAGCGTCCTCTGACACTAAATAATGAGTGTTGGAGTCTGAAAGTGCTGCTGAGCTTGAGCTATTTCCCAATTAATGGTGCTTGCCTCTGCACGAGATAATTTGTGCCCTTGATCAATGAAGAGCACATTGTTTGTAGTGTCTGCCACAGAGGAGAGACACTGGTGCATTGCTTTAAGACATTGAGACTTTCGAGTGAGCTGTGGGTGTTTGCCAGGAGGGCACTCCAACTAAGCAGTATTTTCTCACGAAGAGGCCTGAATTGAGAGGCCCATGCGAAAGAAAACAACAAAAGAAAATTTGATGGACAATAGAAGCCTGCCAGAGAGGCTTTTTGAACGGACTCTGGGCATAGTTGGTTTCACAAGAGGTTTCCGTGTGATTGTATAGACTAGGTGTTAGGAGACTGATTGATTTGCTGGCATTGTTTTAAAGTACTATTCTGTTTAGTAAAAGCAGAATAAAGTCCATTTTCTGTGGAAAGAGTACCCCCTTTTCACCTTAGAGCATTGATGAGAGTCACCACTGTTCCACCTGAACATACAAAAATTACTGAAATGCAGAGGAGCCCTAAAAATGTTACTAGATAATTTTAGGATTTGCTTTTTGGTTAGGGTTGTGAAAAATTATTATTTCATAGTGGTCACTACTTTCTCCTGTTGTCTATATGTTCTTAATAACGTGTTTTCTAGTGTCTTTTAAACATGACGTTGTCATTTATGGGTAGGATTGTTTTTCTCTACTCAATTGACTTCTGCACCCACTTCCCAACCTATGTCTTTTCCTACTATTGTTTCTTTGCACTCTTTTCACCCTTTTCCTGAACATGAGCAGGTTAGAAGATCAGAATTCGTAAGCAATTCTTTTGTACAGCTTCTGCATCAACACTAGTTAGTAGTGAACATCACTAATTGTTGGGTGTGTGATCTTATGCCACCTACTGCAGATAGAGGTATTCCTTATTTTGTCCTGCCATATGTGGCCTTTTTGTGCTACTTCATGTTCGAGGAGACCTGTCCAGAGAGAGTTACCAAGTACTAGAATTTTGCTCCAGCAACATCTCCATGGCCTTATAAACATAGACCTGGACTCAGATTAGCATGAGAATAGGTTTATTGCCTATGTAAGGGCAAAAGGAGGGTTTGTGGTTCTAAAAATTCTGGACCCATGTAATTTACTTTGCCACAGCAGTATGATTTTAGTATCAAAAGACCGATAATGACTAGTACACTAAGCATGAGCATTTTCGCTCAATTCCAGCAGCGTTTTCACCTCGAAATCGCCATTTTCGTCCTGCACTCGTGGCTCCCATTTTATACACAGCAGCCATTTTTAAAAGTTGCCCTCACATAGGCTTATAATACAGTCAGATTTGATTCCAAGGACACGTACACCTTGATTGACTTCTCTCTGGCCTGGGCAAGCTGGAACCATTGCCTCAGGCCAAACCTGTTTGGTCAGTCCCTCTCCCAGTGGCCGAATCAGATAGCATCAAGGCACACCATGCCATAAAACCCTTATTATCGCTCACACACCCTGCCTAATCTTGCTCACACCTGCACCTGCTCTTTTCTTCTTCTTACTTTACGAGGGGGAGGTGCCCGTTTTTATTGGGGGTCCACACTTATCTGATGTAAAATACTAGGCCTTGCCGGGTAATTTATTATGGGTTGGATGACATGAAATATAAGGTTTCATCATGACACTGTTTTTTCCTTTGTAGTAAAAACATGTGAATGACCAACCAAAATGTCAAGAATGTTTGCCTGAAGCTTAAAAAACTGTATATAAGGAAACTTGACTTTGCATTGAAACACAGTCTCCTGAGAACATACAAATCGTGCTGTTGTACTTCTAGGACACTTGTCAATTGGTTGCAGCCAATAAATTCGATCTTTGACTTCACCTAGAAGACTCTGAGTTTCTGTAGTCTGAATCAGGAAAGTACCCGAGGTCTTTGGGTGTACCCTGGCACCGCTGGGTTACCGGATCAGTACCGGTTCTGAAAAACCCAGTACCTCAAGAAACAGGAAGAACTTCCACTCCATGAACATACAATTGGTGTGTTCTGCAGACCAGTACATCTTACATGTGAATGCCATGTTCCCTGGATCAGTCCATGATTCCTTTGTCCTGAGGAACAGCAGTGTGCCGCACATGATGGAACAACTACAAGGGGAAAGAGGATGGATCGTAGGTGAGTGTGTTTTACAATTTTCTGTACATAACTGACAGCCAGGCTGTCTGCAACTGAGGGTAGTTAGTTACAGTCCTGTTTCACCCACTTTTGCAGGTGATTCTGGCTACCCCAACGTGCATTGGCTCCTGAAACCAGTGAGGAATCCCAGAACAGATGCCGAAAGGAATTACAATAAAGCCCATGGACGTACTAGGAGGGTGATTGAGCGCACTATAGGTCTCCTGAAGGAAAGATTCCATTGCCTTTATCTCTCTGGGGGATCCCTGTGCTATGGCCCTGAGAAGGTGTGTAGAATGGTGGTGGCCTGTTGCATGCTGCACAACATTGCTGTGAGGAGATCTATCCCCCTACTGGAGGAGGAGGGTGCTTTATATCCAGCTTCCTCTGAGAGTGGATGTGAGAGTGGATGTGAGTGATGGTGATGATGAAGAGGGGGAATATGTTCATTCCAGGAACCAACTGATCCACCTTTACTTCCAGTGACTATGAGGTACTGTTCACTGATGATGTTGTCTGCACTGCATAATGTCAGTCTGACTTATTCACTATGGGGGTGTGGGGTAATGTATCTATTGACACTGTTACATGAATTTCAGGTGCCATGTGACATGATAACCAACATGGTGTACATATCTGTTCACTCCTCACAATGTTGTGTGTGGGGTGCCATTTCTGCAATAAAGGTCTGATTATTAATTTAACTGGCAAATGCATTCAAACTTACAATTGATTCAACATAATGACAGGGGACATTGAAATTGATGTACATGTGTTTTAATAGTTGTCAGGGATGCATTGGTACTCTCTACAGTGATAGGGAGTGGGCTGATGGTGGATGTCCATACTGGCTACATGGTCTCAGCGATTGGTGGCAGTGGGTATATGTCCATCTGTTCCTTGCAAGTTGTTGAGTTGCCATTGGCCGGTGAGGATGGTGGCACAGTTTGTGTCAAAGTCACTTCTTTGAGGGTGCCTTGGTCTTGGCAGGTGTTCCAGTGCCATATCTGGATCTGAGGGACAGTTTGAGGGTCTGGTGCTGGGCTGTACGGGTAGGGGTGCTGGTTTCCTATGTGTCCTCAGACAGTGCCACCAGTCGAGTTTCTGCTGCTGATGTTGTTGGCTGGTCTGTGTTCTGGGCAGTGGTAGGGGCTTCCAGATTTTTGGGGGTCTCAGGCTGGGTTGGGTAGTGGTGCTGCAGCACCCCTGCAATAGTAGCCATGGTGGCATTGAGCTGTTTCCATTGCTCCATGGTCTCTTGATGTTGGGGTATCTGTAGGCTTTGACTCTGCTCCAGGGTGGCCAGGATTGTGTGTGGTGGTATGCTCCCAGGACCTCAGAGATCACCTCCTGGGCTGTAGCATCCATCCTTTGGCCTCCCCCCTGGGCCACTGATGCCCTCCCACTGGGCCTAGCCCCCTGTGCCTGTGTCCCCTGCACAGGTCTGGTGGTACCACTTGTAATGGGGCCATCGTCATCCTTCCTGTTGTTAGGTGGAGACTGTGGCCTCTGTATTTGTGTTCCACCAGTCTGTGGCCTAGATACACTGGTGTGGGGTCGTTTGGCAAGAGCCGATGTTGGTGGCTGGGTGGTAGGGGTGTCAGGGGTGTCCTTTGTGGGGCTGCTGGGGGGGTGACAGTCCAGGACTGTGTGAGGGGCCAGGGTATTCCTCACTGCCCACAGTTCCCTCTCCAGTGTCCTAAGTGGTACCTCTGTCTCCATGTGGGACGCTGGCATTCCTTGTCCTTTCCATCAGAGTGGCATGGGTGGTGGTGCCTGTGGGGGGAATTTGGAGATGTATGTTACATTTAATAATTCGGATGAGGGTGCACAGCTCTTGCCTATTTTGTGCAGTTTTTTCCCCTGTTGAGCCATGCAGGTACCTTTTGTGGGGTTGCCATTGCATTTTGCATGGGATGTGGTGGTGCATTGTGAGTGGTGTAGTGCCATTGTGATACCTTGCAGGGATGGGTGGCTGTGCACGGGGGGATGTGGGCCTGTTGGTGCATTTGTGGGCATGCAAGGTGAATGGATGTAGTGATTGAGGCCAGGGTGGGGTGTGATCCGATGGTAGTTGGAGGGGTGAGGTGGTGCATGCATCACAGGTGTGGTGGATATGGGGTAATTGTAGATGACTTACCTGAGTCCATTCCTCCAGTGAGGCCCTCAAGGTGCAGGATGGCCAGTACCTTTTCCTCCCAGTTGGTGTATTCGGGGAGTGTAGGTGGGGGTCCTTCCCCAGTCTTCTGGACAGCAATGTGGTGCTGGGTTGCCATGGACCTCACCTTCCCTCACAGGTCATTCCATCTCTTGTGGATGTCGTCCCTCATGCGTGGATGGTTTCCCCCTGTGTTGACCTTGTTCACTATGGTCCTGGTGATGGGTGTGTGCTGGGCCTGTGCCCCGAAGATTTGTGGCTCAACCTTGAGAACTCATCCACCATTGTTCTTAGCTCCCTTTCTGTGATGCGTTGGTGCTTAGGGGGTGCCATGGTATGTGTTGTGGATGCTGTGTTGTGTGGATATTGGTGAGGGTGCTGTTGTGTAGTTGGGTGTGTGAGTTGTGTGATGTTGCATTCAGTGTCTGCTTGTAGTGTTGTAAGTCTGGCTTATCCTATTGGTGATGCAAACGATTGTGGGGTGTGGCTGTGTGGGTTTTATAGTGTTGAGGATATGTGTCAGGTGTGTGAGTTTCAAACTTGCCAATGTGTGCATTTCTTGCTGCTGGGTCCCATTGCTGGCCGTGGCGGTATGTACTGCCAATGGTCGTTCGGCATCCACTAACCGCCACGGTGATTTGTGCATCATTATTTGGAGGGCGGGGGATTTGTCTGCTTGGCGGTGGTGGGGTGGGATGTGCAGCCTTTCCGCCAAAAAGGCCTGGTGGTGGCTGGTGGAGTAAGAATTTTTTGGGGTTTCAGTTTTTGACATCTTTATATGGCGGGTTTCTGTTCACCGCCAATGGCGGTCCTCTGTTCACTGTTGCCACGGTGGCCGACAGTGTTTATCGCCATGTTCATAATGACCCCCAAAGTAGTGCAGAAACCAGGCAGAAAACATGGAGCCTTGTATGTTGCCAGTAGTTGGCTACATACAGCCCCCCTTGAAGGGGGCTAAACACTTGAAAAGGCATGACATATGCATGCCTTTCACTAATGAAATCAAGCAGATTTTTAAAGGCAAGCCCACGACCCAATGAAAGTAACAGGCGTGAGATGGGCATGGTTAAAAGCCCAAAGAGAGATTACAACAGGGACGGATCGCTTGTGCGCTCAACCCTAAAAATTACATCAAGAAATAAAGCAATGCCTTCATAAACGCTATATACTAGAGCTAACTGTTTTTTTTAACATTCTAGTCCCTCTATTCTATATTCCGCTTCAAGGCTTATTTTTAAACTGAAAAATCGAAGAAATGTAGACGTGCATCATTTGGTTGATTTCCGATGTTATTCCCATCTAACGAAAACTCAATTAGTTAAAAAAAAAAAAAAAACATAGGCCCTAATTACAACCCTGGCGGGTTGGGGGAGAAGTGGCAGTAATACCGCCAACAGGCAGGCGGGAAAAAAAATTGAATTATGACCATGGCGGTTACCGCCATGATCATCCGCCACTTCTCCACTCCGACCGCCAGGGCGATGATGACCGCTGGGCTGGAGACTTCGGTCTCCAGCCCGGCGGCCGTCACCAGACCACCAGCGGTATCACGACCCTGCATACCGCCGTGTATTTCGGATGGTTTGGAACCGCCACAAAATCCATGGTGGTAAGCACTATCCGTGCCAGGGAATTCCTTCCCTGGCACTAATAGGGGTCTGCCCCACGCCCCCCACCCCTGACACCCCCCAAAGGTGGCAGGACTCCCCTCCCCACACCTACCCCCAACATGCACAGACACCCCCTCTCCCCCAACCCCAACATGCACAGACACACACCCCTATACACATACACTGCAACAACACATACCCGCACACATACAGACATGCACACAGACCGACCCGCACACAATTCCCATACACAGAACACACCCCAGCATGCATACATGCACTCACACACCCCCTCTACATACTCACACGCACACCCCCATGCACGCACACAATACCCCCCAACCCGTCCCCTAACGGTCGATCAACTTACCTTGTCCGTTGATCCTCCGGGAGGGGACGGGATCCATGGTGGCTGCTCCGCCGCCAGCTCCCCGTCACCAGAACACCGCCACACCGAATCATGGAACGTGATTCGGTGGGCGGTGTTCTGATGACGAGGCGGTGGAGGTGGAGCAGCCTCCACTTCCCCATTGACCGCCAGTATGGCTGCTGGCGGCTCTCCGTCCGAAAAAGGATGGAGGGCTGCCAGCAGTCATAATACGCAGCGCGGAAAACCGCCTGCACTGACGGTCTTCAGCACGGCGGTTCCTCTTGCGGTCTTTGAAAAAGACCGCCGAGATCGAAATGAGGGCCATAATGTATTTGCCTCTGTCTTCTTGTTCAATACAAATTTGCTCATTACCTTGAGATTATAAATCTTGTCACTCTCTGTTGGCCTTCTAGTTCTGCATCAATGTTAAAATTTGTTGCCCCACCATAATGTTAATTTCATTTTCTGGAGGCAGCAGCCCTATTACTTTCCTTTTAAACAATGCCTACCTTGCCATTTTAAATTCAGATTTTTATCTTTATTTATATTTATTATGTGAGCTTCATCTTCGGACCTTTATGGCTAGCTAGAAATCATGCATTTTCATCTCATTATTCCTTCAAGGCAAGTTGCATATACTTTGCTACTGTTTTTGCTGCACTGGAAGTAGCCATGCCAGGGGAAGACAACTGCATTGAAACACACTGGCAAAATATGAATCCACAAAGACCCAAACCCAGTGATGAGGAGCAATAGTATGTATAGTCCAGGAGACAGGTCCTTGCTTGTACGATTTAAGAATGATGGATCAGTAGAATCTTATGACATTTGTGCCCTCTAAAGACCTATGGTGGTCCTAAACAAGCAACCAAGTAGGCTGTTGTGACACTCAAGGCAGAGAGGTAGATTTGATTGAGGCAAGAGATATTTACCTACTTTAAAAAAATCCCATCTGCTTGTTCAAGTACTGAAAAGTGGAAACTCATGCCTTGCCCTAACTCTGTTGACCTGGACAAGCTAATATAAGGGCTAAGAAATGTGTCTGACACAGGAGGTCAAAAAGTTCCAGGCTCCTACATAGGTAAACCTAATTTGCTAGCGAACCTGTTACCTAAGATTGGGAACAAGGGAAAGTGAGGAAAATCCAAAGAAGAGAAAGAAGCTACATTTGCCTGTAAAAAGTAACAAGACTAGTGAGGACTGGACATTTGTACTGTTTGGAAGCAGACTTGTGCCTTTGGAGTGTTGTCCAAGAAACCTTCCCTGGACATTTGTGAACTTTTGCAGCACCTGCAAAGAAGTCATTAAACATTGCTCCAAGTTGGGAATTTGAAATATTCCACCCTTTCAAAACTGGGACCTAGGTGCCAACCCTACCCAATTAAGAGGTTATTGGTTTGTATGTATATATATATATATATATATATATATATATATATATATATATATATATACATATATATATATCTTGTATATATATCTATACATATATATATATCTTGTCTATAATCTCCTGGTATGTAATAGTATGAACTTTCTTCTGTATGATCCAAGGCTCCAAAATCACCATGAAAATAAGGTCCTATTGCAGCTCCCATCTATGCCCCAGGTTTTGACCTCAGTAAATGTCTCCAAATTTAAGTTGAGGCAACAAAGGTGTGAAAACACACGGAAGAATGCCTGACAAAAATGAAGATGTGATGTGCAGTGCCTGGTATATATCATGTTTAATTATTACCAAATTGTTAATGTTTGCTTAGACAAGAACCATCAACAAAGATAATTTGGTCATTTTCTTCCAATCGGGTGTCTCTAATATCAGGTTTCGGCTTTGTGCCCAAGTCAGTTACTTCAAGACAATCATGCTCAATGTCTTCCAACTTTTCAATTTCAACATTTTCATTCAGAAGTAAGGTTGCCAGGTTAAGCACTGTACATCTTTTCAATAACACAGTTCGTGACCCTAGAATACTCACCTCATAACGAGTTAATCTTGCACCTGTCAGGTACTGGGTTTGTATTTGGGCAAGTAAAACTTCAACTGAGTGAGGGACCATTATTGTTAAAGGATGTCCCATCACAATACCTTCACACTGTGTGAAGCTCTGTCCAACTGTTGCAACTGCATGCAGACAGCCTGGTAAAGCTGCTGCAACTGGGTCCAAAGTAGCTAGAAAATATGCGACTGGGTAGTTTACACCTCCATGGACCTGCGTCAAGACAGACACCGAAAATGCATCACGTTCATGACAAAACAACGTGAAGGACTTAGTGTAGTCAGGCATTCACAAAGCCAGGGCTTTGCACAGACTCTCTCTCAATTCAAAAAACGCCTTCATGCAAGCCTGGTCTAACACTAGGGGATCTGTGACTTCTTTATGAGTCAGCATCTGCAAGGGCTTGGAAATGACTGCAAAAGTGGGAATCCATTGGTGACAATAGCCTACCATCCCTAGGAACATCCTGACATCTCTCTGTGTGGCTTGGGGGAACTCATCTGCAAGATGGCTGTGAGCCTGTCTCTAGATATTTTCCTTATTTCTTTCTCACTCTGGTGACCCAAGTATTTCACTTCTTTCTGACAGTATTGTAAATTAAGTGAGACACTTTATGACCATTTTCCCCAAATGGTTCAGCAAGGCAATCATGTCATACTTGCCTTCGTTTTGGATGCAATCAAAAAAGTTGTGAATGTGCTGCACTAATGTCGATTGGAAAGGCAATTCCAATGACTCCAAATTCTTTTTCAAGATCGGACTGAATATGGAAGGTGACTCTGAAAACCCTTGGTGAATTCGACACCAACAGTAAACTCGGTCAAAAAATTTGAAACAAAAGAGAAATTGACTATCCTCATGAAGAGGTACAGAAAAGAAGGCTTGTGAGAAGTCTGACGGTGAACAATTCGGCATCACATGGTAATCTGAAACAGAATCACGGCTGGATTTGGCACCATGGGGCAACATTTTATCACAATGTCATTTATTTTTCTCAAGTCCTGGACAATTCGAGCTTTTCCACATGGCTTTTTCAATCCCATTGTCGGTGTATTAAATGGGCTGCTCAACACATGTTCCAAGACACCTTGTTTTACAAATTCTGCAATTATGTGAGCAACCTTCATAAGGATATCCTGTGGCATGTGGTACTGGGGAATCTGAGGAAAAATTGCATTCGGCTTTACAGGAACTTTAACTGGCTCAACTCCCTTTATCAGGCCAATCTATTTCCCCATCAGATCCCACACTTTCTCTTTAACTATTTCTTATAAATCAGGAGGAAGTTCCTTTACAGTGAATACTAGAAAGAAATTAATCAGGGGGTACTCCTTATTTATGGTTTCACACTCGGTCTCTGGAGCTAGGTCATCCTCATCATCATTATTCGTCTGTATCTCGATTCCATCATTTGAGCAAGTAATCGAGCACCTTGTCTTACACAGCAAGTGTCTTCCCAATAGGGATACCGGACTTGAATCACAGACTATGAATTTGTGCAAGCCTTTAAAGTTGCCAATTTTAACCTGAACTGGTTCTGTAATTGGGTTAGTCAAGTACTGATTTGCTACTCCTACAATCTGGACTATCTTTCCTGAAAGGGGTAAGTCTGGTACTTCTCTAGTTCTCATTGTAGAGCGTGTAGCTGTGTCAAACAATAATGAAACCTTGTGACCCATTACCTTTCCCTTCACATATGGGCCTTTCTGATCTACCTCTAAAAAAGCTGCAAGCACACATTCCTCTTCATCTGAACTCTCGCTCACCCAATCATCGTTTATTCCATTCTCACTGTGTAACAGGAATTGGTGAACTGTGTTATTACTTTGGTTAAACTTCTGACCTGTGACCTGCTGAGAAAGCATCACCTGCTGCTGTTCTATAGGGGTTTGAGGTATTTGGTTTTGCTGTCTAGGTACCATTTGAACTTGAAGTTGCATTGGCTGCAACTGTGTCATTTGTACACGTGGCATTTGCACCTGCTTCATGGGTTGAACATTTTGCATTGGATTCACATTATTATGAAAATTCGGATTATGACCTCTCATTGCCGATCCTCTCATATTTTGGAACAAATTGATGTCATTTATTAGCTGAGTATCACCTTCCTGCACCATCATCGGCCAATCCTGTTTCCAATGTCTGACCGCTCGGCAAGCATGACAAGGCAACATTCTTTTCATTCCCTGTATGTCATTGTGAAACACTACACTATTCAAATCAGGACTATGGTTCCCATTACCAATTCCTCCGCAACCTCTACCTCTCATCTGATTTTGAAACAACACATTTCCCTTCTGCTGCTACTTTGGAAAATTTCCCTGCATCCCTGTTTGTGCCACTATAGTTTGCATCACCATCGCCCTTTCCTTCAACTTTCTCTGTTTCAGCTCAGTTTCGTCACTACAGTACTTTGCATAGAGCAACACCTCATCAATCGGCTTTACTTAACAGCAAATCAAATGGCTCATAATCATCTGGCTAATTTCAGGTCTCAATTCTTCCACAAATCTGAAGACAAAATAAATTATGTCTTTCAGCTCAATTGTCTCTGTGCCACTGTAATGCTTGAATGCCTGCAATAATCTCTCATAATATGCATGTATCGACTCCTTGGCTTCCTGAGCTGTCCTGTCTATTCTCTGCCAGTCAATATTTTGGGCGAAATTCTTGTTTTCAAAAATTCAATCACTGTATAATAAAATTTCATTAACTTAGGAGATGGCGCACCCGTAGCCTGATCTCACTCTGGTTCTTTTGTCTCCCAATCTATACTCCTCTTACATTCTATCCACAAATCAGCTGGAACTACTTTCTCTAACAGAGTGTTCGAGTCTTCCCACAGGCATTTTGCAAATTTCACGAACCTGTCTGTCTGTTGGTACCATTCTACTGGCTTCTCTCTCAACTTGGGATAGCCATTTGTAAAGGACAGAATGTCACTTCTGCTCCAAGGGACATGAACAAAATTCCCTCCTGGAATCTCTCTCATTGGTAAAATGCTCACTGGATCCTTGCCCTGCTGCACATTTGTAGTCAGCTCAGCAGAATCCCTTTTTCTTTTATCTCTTTTCTTCGCCCATCTGCCTTCCCATTTGTCTAAGGCTCCCCATGTCTGGACACTTTGGAATAACTCCCTAAGGTGTGCCTTCATCCTGAGGATCTCATGTGCTCAAAGTCTTTTGTGTCAAAATCTAACCAATAACTCCTTTTCACGTGTTTTGTCTTCTCTATTTCTATGCCGTACCTCTCTGCCAGGTCTGCTAACCTTTGGTGCACATTGCACACTCCCCTCATAATTTTATCTCAGTTCTGTTTCTGTATAGGACTCCAATCTGTTCACAACCATAGTTCCTACAATGAGCCCACCCACTTCCATTCCTAGTCTAGTATAGCTCAAGTACACCTCTCACTAGGAGCACTCTGTGGGGTATTCAGCTTGTCTAACCATTCAGTCAATTGCTGGGCAGTCAGGCCTTGCAGCAAAATATTGTTGGCCTGGGCATGTGGCACTTGTTGTACCACTGTATTCGAGGACTGTCATTCATTTCAGACTCTGACTATCATTCTACCCTATGACAGTATCCGGAGGAACTCTGAAAGGGCTAAGATCTGGCAATGATCTCGATCCATCATAGGTCTGTCCATTGGAGAGACTTCTCGGATATTCTCATTAAGTCCTCCCCTCATTGAATTCTTACTCAGGACCCCCTGTCCATCTGTACTGTTTTTCTCTTGTGTGAACAAAGGTACAACTGGACCAATGGTGACAGGCACAGGTACAGCATCTGTGCTTGAGACCCTCACGAGTGTGTAGTGTGCTTTACAAGTGTTATGATTGATTGATTGGTCTAACACTCAAGTTCTGTGGGTGCATAGTTCCCATATCCTGAATCATCAGTACAGACCTGTCTTACTGTGTCCCTATTACTGGAGCATATTTCAGCATTGCTTGTGACTGCACTTGAGGCAGTAAAAGTGGAGTTGGTTCTGTCTGAACCAACATGGGTTTCGGAAAAACCTTTCCTGTTGACACTATTAGGTTTGTGGCAGTTTCCACTATGGCTACATCAGGGTAAATACTCAGGACATTTGACTGTGGCACCTGATTCTGTGCTACTGGCATAATAGGTGCATGAGACTGCAGTGCATTGGGCTCTGTGTCATGCTCGGATTAACCTGCACTGGACTAGTAGTCATGTTAACCTGGGTCGGAGCTGAAGGCCTGACACTGGTGCACAGAACATTCTCGTGTGCTGCATATGGTGGGGGACTATTCCTCAATAACTGTAAAATAAACTAATCATCATATGACTCGTCCTCAAGTGTCAATGCTCCTTTGGTCTCTGCTCCCTTCTCTCAGAAGAGCTTCTGTTTGTTTTTCAGGTAGCTTTTCTTCCTTCTCCCTCGCTGTCTTGTGAAATTGCAGGAAACATTTTAATCCCTTGTAAAGTCTCGGCTCTCCACAATTTCTGAGCACTGTCCCATCTAGCCTCCGCTAGTGTTTTTTCTGCCTTCTTCATTCTGCTCTCAAATTTATGTTGCTGTTGCTGTCTGGCTACTAACTCCCAGATTGCAAATGCCTCAAACTGTGCTGGTCTCAGAGGGGGTTTCAAATCATACAGCACCCTCCTTGGATTCTCTAAGCTTCTCATATTAAATGTTCTGTGGGCAGGAAATGATAAACTCCCATCTTTCTCTGTCACTTTGCACCACTGCTTCAACTAAAGTCACGGCGTGACACCCTGCTCTTTGATTACAATGTAAGCTGGTGTACCTTCTGGTGGTGCAATACCCCTATACTCGATGTAATGTACGTAACTCCCTTAGAGCACTCTTTAAAGCTTTGAAAAATGTCATCTTTGTGACAATTATGTGATTCTGAATCAAATCAGGGAGTGACTTTTAATCTCAGAATTCTCTTCACCCACCTTCTCAACCAATTGCGTTTCACGGACGGCTGCAAATCCGTGCGCGACCTTTCCCACTAACCAACCTATCCCAGCGTGGCTTCAATGTCGTCACACTCACATGTACTGCAGCTGAAAAAGTCTTGCAGCTTGTCCTCCCAAACTCAGATTCACACGAATCTAATGCAAAATTATTGCGAGCACTAAACAAATGAAAATCCAATTTGTCTGTTTACTACAGATAAGGTAACACAATCGCTTCTGAAACTTTACGGATTTTTCACTGACGGTGTTTCACTCTAGCAGCTACTCCTTCTTTCTCAGTTTCCCTGATTCGCAAGCAAAATTCGACCTGCAAATTTCACTCTCAGCTGATCACTGGGTCTGTCCTAGTGCACATATGGCCTGCCAGATCTCAGTCGAAAAATTATTTCACTCACTTTAACTCACACTCTGACTTGTCAACCACACCCAATCGACCTATTAAACCAGACAAATTACAACAAAATCCAAGTGTATCATACACTTTTCAATATACTCTTTTAGACCACGCAGGGTCCGTATACCAACAACCACATGGACAATTTTTTAGCACAATGTGCCACACACATGTGAAGTTCGACGACTTCCCTACTCTCACACTTTGGAGTATGCACATTCCTTCTACAACTTCATTTGGTGCACGCAAACTCCCTAAACCCTCACA
Source organism: Pleurodeles waltl (assembly GCF_031143425.1). Lineage (NCBI taxonomy): Eukaryota > Metazoa > Chordata > Amphibia > Caudata > Salamandridae > Pleurodeles > Pleurodeles waltl. The sequence continues at coordinate 232,754,000 of NC_090436.1, forward strand.
AACATCACAATTCACCTGCGATTTGCACAAGCTGTGCAAGTGCAAAACCTACCTCATTCACACCGTCACTAGAATGCCGGAACATCCTCAAACAGTCATTGGCAAGCTCCAAGATTCTGGGAAAGTCATTTTAAGAACTTAGGGGCACATTTTCTTTCCACTTTGTATCACTGAATCTGAGAAAAATCCAAAATTTCACCAATTTCAACAAATCTGCAAATTATTTTGTTCTTTCTAGGAGACTAATCCTTACCCTACTACCCTCTTCTGGTAATCTGGGAACACCTGTTGTTTCCCGCTTGCCACCTCTGGGCCAAACACTCTTCTACCTATCTCTGGAATGTATGATGGGCTCTTAAGGAGAAAAACCATGTACCGTGCCTATGTGATGGGCTCTTGAGGAGACAAACCATCAATCTCTGCCACCATCTCTGATAGCGCGTCAGGCCTTATTAAGTAAACTTACAAGGGAGACACGAATAGGCCGATGGCCCTATTGACTGAGCTTCGAGTTTTTTCCACCATGTATCCCGATCCAGTACAGATCAACAACAACAACAATCAATGACATCAATAAGAGTCAGTAATTTCCATACACCATGACCTGGCAGTCATGAATAGCCACGCCTTTAAGTAAAAGTTATAATGTTTATTTCCTATATTAACAATGCTAATGCCACGTAGCTTAGTCTAAATATCAAATGATAAACATACAAAAATAATACCAGCTGACCACAGCTGCGAAAGAATCGCAATCTAATCAAAGCTTGGGCTACTACACATTCTAAGGTTACAGTACAAATTAATAGCAAGAATAAATGTGCAAACAAAATAACATACATTTAGATTCAGCAAAGAAAAGACATCAACTGTTATTACATGTACAGAATTTCATCAGTGAGAACCCTAACTAACATCAGATAAGAATAGCATGTTTCGGCTTCATGCAAAACTATTTTAATCATACAAATTTGGAAAACATCTAACTATGGCTCCATCAAAATAGCGGTAGGTACCTAGAAACAAAAGCAAATAGACATAACAATCAGTAACATTGTCAGTATACCTGTCCTCAATATGGTTCAGCAAGCTGTGACAGTCTTCGTAAATAGGACATCAGTTTGGTCAGCAAGACATCAGGATTCAGCATCAAAGTTCAGTAAAAGCAAAGTCTCTTCAATCAGTTCAGAAAAGAATAATAACTGAAGGTTCAGAAAGGAAAGGAGAATGGTGCGGAATGGCTTTTCAGGATTGTTAGGAAGAATATAGCTAATGGACTCTCTCCTCTTGGTGCAGTCTGGCTAAATTAGATTTCCTAAAACTACTTCCCACATCCTAACTTGCCAAGGTATCGCATGTGTATATTTAGTCCAATGAAACTAAAACCTCAAATCTACAATTCTACTACTACATGGTTTACATTGATGATTGGCTCCTCTTCTCCCGCTCTCGTCATTCGGCTCGTCAGGTATCAATATTGTTGCAGCTTATGCTCCAGTCAATGCATCCATTGTCTTCTCCTGGGAAGGTCAGTCTTACACACACTACAACATACATTGTTTCACTAGCAAGTCCAGCATTTTCTAGCAAGCAGTTTCTCATGAGAACTAACTTCAGCTATTTAATAACAATTTAATTCTCTAAGCATCCATTTTATAGGTCGTCAGAAAATGCAGCTTGACATGAGGCGATGCAACTAGGCCAAGACCTTGCTAAGTTAAGGACTACAATTAATAAAGCTAATACATACTGCATAACCTTTAACATGACATATTATTACATTAGTCAAACATAAGCCCAACATATCATATCAATAAGCTATTAATGAGTAACATTGACAGCCACTCTGGAGGGTGCACCTTCAAATGCATGCATTGTTTTTCTCTACACAAATACATTTTCTACGCAAATTCAGCACTCAAAATCCATGAATATTCATTAATAAATTTAGCATTTACAGATGCCAGACCTTTTTTCCTATACTTGTGCATATATGATAATGAAAAATAAGAAAACTTTCCCAAACTGCATGCTTTTTTCACTGAAGTGTGGAATAAAAAAATAAGATGCTACAGGAAATGTCCTACCTAATCTCACTATCTAAAAAAGATCAAAACACATGCAGTTATATAATTTACCTGTGGTCAAATACTAACTGAAATGGTTTTCTTAAATGTTAGAGGCATATCACTGTTAATATATTCCAATATCTTGTGAAGAAATCTATCTTGTTGATCTCTTATTGAAAGTATATTGAACCACTCTATTTTCTCATTTTCCCTGTACTGTTTTGAAATGCCACAAGCAGGCACAAAGAAATCCTACATGAAGACAATGACATAACTAAAGGCACACAGGTACACTAGACAAACATACATACATGCACATGCTTACTTAAAGGCTAATAGGCTATTCACACAGTCTAGACTAACCAGATTAACATGTGTACATATACCCAGGCCCATTGGACTTTTATGGCAGAGGAGGATTAAATTATACATCAAGCTTGATTAAATTATACAGTAAGAAAAGGTAAATTCTGTGACCTAATGCAGCACATTTTGCGATAGTACTACTTAATTTAACATTTTGGTATTTTTAAGTCAAATTAACTAGACAGCACATGCACTGACTGTAGTGAGGCATATTGTGGCTTACCAAGAAGGTGAAAGGGCTTGGAGCCCACCAATTGCTCACCATTGGTTGGCTTTCCTTGTCAATCTAATTTGCCTGCTTTACATTTGTGCTCTCGCTTGTTAATCTTGTGCTTGTTCATCCCGCGGAGCATTGCCTTTTTACAGTTTCTTTGAATGGCTGGCATTGTTGCTTTCACTGCTTGCTTTTCAAGCACTGTTTTTTTCTTTTTTTGTGAAGCACTTCTTTGAATGAAAGTGTGTGTTTTTGAGCCATCTCCCATGTGTATGTCTTATCCCCTGCAATGTGTAGCGCTCCCTGTCGCCTGACTACTTCTCCCCACCCTCCTCCCTCTTGCATTCACCTAGGAGCATCTGCCATTGCGTCCCTCTTCCCCTTCAGCCCTCAACCCTTTGCTTTTGCGTCTCCTCCCATGTTGCTTCCGTGCTTGCCCCAGCCTCCTGTGCTGCTTCACCATTCCCTCCATCTTCTTTCATGTTGCTTCCACTCTCTGACAGCCGTTTAAAAAAAAACACGTTTTCTTTTTCTTTTTAGTTAGCTATTCAATTTGGATCCATAAGTAAAAAGAAAAAAAATATCTGCTTAATTTTGTAGACATGCACATGCTTTGCACGCACCCACAAAATGCAGCAAATACATTTGTTTAAACTTTAGCCCTGCTGCACAGCATTGGGGATGCTGTGCAGTACAGCTAAAAACATTGGCAAAGCCAATTTGTCCCTAAGGCAAGACCTTTTGGTTTTGCCAATACTTGTTTCACATTTTAACACTGTCTGGGTAAAGGTTTCACCTAATTATTACCACTTTAACTTCTAAATAAAGGGAAATGGCCAGTCAACCTGTGGAAATGGCCTTCCGATTTGCTGCATCACACGTCGCCCCACTTTTAGTGACTTTTGATCCCTTTGAGCTAGAAACACATTTTGTGTTTCTTAGAATCTGCTGATTATGCATTAGGTTATGGATTATGTCTCAAATGCGGCAATACCATAACTATGCAGAAATAGATTATGCTGTAGAATGCCATAGTTTCAGTGACTCTGCATTCACGGACCACCCCTTTACAAAGAAAAACAAGCATTTGCAATGCAATGGGTCTCGCGTTTGCTTGAGCTCGAGCAATTAGCATTGTAAACTCCTATCCGGACTTTTTTTGGCACATAAATTGAAAATGAAAATAAAACAGTTTCACATAACTAACTGGACTTTTCGTGCCCTATAAACTGAAAAGTAAAAGTTTCACATAAGCGAGCTGACAGCCACCGTCAGTGGAAAGCAGACTCACAAAGGGAAATAAAAGTTCACTCGTAGTGAAACCTATCGGCAAAAGTGCAATTATCAATGTAACCAGCAAAAGTGCACTTATCTATATAACCGGCAAAAGTGCAATTGACTTCGTAACAGGGTCGATGTCATGCAAAGCGCTCAACTTCTGCCAAGCGAGTTCGCACTGCGAAAAAAGAAAAAAAGTAGTCCAGAAACCAGATGGAAAACGGGAGCCTCATATGTTTTCAGCGCTTGGTCGCTGCGCTCAGGGAGGGCTAAACTCCGGAAAAGGCATGACTTATGCATGCCTTTCACTAATGAAAGCAAGCAGATTTTAAAAGGCAAGCCCACGAAACAATGAAAGAGACTGACGTGACCTGGGCGTGGTTTGAAGCCCAAAGAGAGATTACAAAATTGGACGGAGCGCTTTGCACTCGCCCCTAAAAACGCACACTGACACAAATGCATGAATCAGCATGTATGCACACCGAGGCAAGGGACCACACATATATAGATTCCCAAGCACACACGTAAATCATGGGCAATTATATAGATACATTAAGCATACCCACGGAAACGCATAAACTATAGGTACCAAGACACGGGTGGACGCTGAGTATTTAAATGCCAGTGCAGCATAATCTTAATCTGCAGGTCCTATACTGAGGAAATCAGATTCTAAGATGTAAAAGGAATGGCGGCACAAGGCCTATCTGTCATTTTTCTCTGGTAAATAATTTAAGTCTCGAAACTGTGAAATCATGCTGAGTGTGCAATATGAACAAACATTGCCAAAGCCGAGAGATCTGGCTTGCATTTCCTGATACAAACCTGACCAATTGGCTTTGGCAAAGCAGGTATAAAGGGGCATACTTACAAGCAACCTTGTGCTGCCTAAGCATTATTTTTTTATGCTAAGGCGACACTAAGGTGGCCTTTTCCTATGCCATATTTACAAAGTGGCGCAATGCATGCATGTAAATACGGCTCAACCATGGCTTTGTTAAGTGGTTGTAGGGGCATGCAAGAAAAGTGGTGCATCGGGACTGATGCAACACTTTCTTGTAAGTATGCCCCCAAATATTTTCAGCCATCTGTATTTGGGTTTCTCAGGACATGCCCGACATGCCAAACAGTGCTCAGCCTGCTGTGCCCTCATCTTCTCAAGCACAATTTTTTCCGAATGAATTTCTCCTTGCATGTTATCTCCTTCAAGGAGATCTGAACAGGAATGTGTGGTGTTGTGCGTGCATCTGTCTGGATCTGTGTTTGCTTGGCCTTCCGGTGTGCACCCTTCTTTCTTCCCATCAAGGCAAGAAGGTAGGACACATTGTCTGTGTGACATCCTGAAGGGATCCCTGGACTAACTCTGACTGAATCTCTATCCCAAGCATAAAAGTTGCTGCTGCGTTTTAGAAGTAACATTGGCATGTATTAGAAAAAGGTCAAATCTCTCACATGTCTGCAATAACCTCAATTCTGGCCCTGCAGACCCTGATAGGTACTGTATGCGCAAAGCTTACAGAAACTACTCGGTACTTTCGTTTTCAGCCTATTTTCTACCAGATACTAGGTCTGATAAATCAAATGTTTTCTGCTTATTTTCTGTTCATGGAAAAACCTTTTGTAAATCATAACTTGTTCTTTAAGATCGAAATAAATGTCATATTCTCTTGAATGTTGTGATTACTGTGGTTAGAAACATCTGTCAAATTATCCGGTATTGTGTTGCTTGCAATTTTCATGTTGATAATTGTAGTCGCTGAGGCATTTAGCAACTGTTTCCTTAGGGATTTCTGCTTAGAAAATTCGAAAACCGAGCCATGCACATCGCTGAGAGAAGTTATAAAACAAACAATCTTCGAAGTGTATGGTGCATTTTTTACTGCAACTGGCCACTCAGCCTTTTTACACGTATGGACATCTGTTTGAGGTCTGTTTCGCTGGAGGCCATCCAGCATTCATTTCACTTGCCAATTAAAGGAAATGACATCACCAAGTTTCCTGATGACAGAGCCAAAATGCAGAAAAAAATATGTGAAACAAGAGCTTTCTTTATAACTGTAAGCGCACAGGGCAAATTGAACACGCGTTGGCGTTGCATTTGTTTGCTTTCTATTTATAGATGACCACGGTTTAAAATAATATTCTTGTAAAACATTTTTCTGCCTTAATAAACTTTGGGCATCATTTAGAGTTTGGCAGATACAGGATATCATCCAAAAACCGGCGCTTGTGCCGTCTCCTGAAATCACATTTCAGTTGCTTTCTTTCTGCTCAATTTATAGACAGGAGAAGTGCCATTTTCCTACAGCAGAGCCACCGCTGGATGTGCCAGAAGAAATATTTGACCAATGGCCCAGCTGCCACTGGGCCTTTCGACCATGTACGAGAACACTTTCATCCTATTTAGGAAAGTTGTTCTGTAATACATTTTTCCTGTTCTGGACCGCTTGGGAAAGAATGATGGCGCTGAACAGGAAAACACAAAAATTAGCTCCACCCACTGCGAAAAGGGTCCCAGCATGTCTTGGACATTTCATATTTGTCTTGAAAAACAAAAAACGGTGCTGAGGGTGCATTGGATATCCCTCCCGCCCAGCAATGCCTGAGTTCATTCTTCCCACCTGCCTGACAGAGATTTCAAAGTGTGTTGGGCGGTCTTTCACTAGGTCAGTGAAGGGCATCTCTCCACTGACCTGCAGATCACCAGCATCATACGTATTCTAATGAGGCCCTAGGTCTGAAAGAAAGCGATGAAAATGTGTCATGATGTAACATAATAAGAGTTCAATTGACCAGACAGATATTGATGACCATGCTGTAGTTTTCACCAGCAAACGGACTTGAGAAAAATATTATGTATTCCATGTCCATTATGGCTTGAGTTAGTGCCCTGAAAATGAGGATTTCACAAAGTCAAAACGATTTTTTTCTGCATATTATGTGAATTTTTCTGACAATTTTGCAATTATTGAAATTCGTGTGTGTAAAGATATCCTTTAAAATGTGGTTTTCCATTAACAAAAAATCCCCGCAAACCCTAGCTTTGCGTGAGAGAACCATACTTTTTGTCATTGTATTCTGCAGTAGAAGACACAAACAGAAATGAGTGATATCACCTTCATAAGCATGCAAACAATGATCATCCTAGCAAAATATATAAAAAATACAGCTACTAATTTACTTATTTGTTGAATGAGATGGTAAAATATAGTAGGTATTGAGATGAATACACAGTTTTCTCCTGACGTTTCAACCTACATCTGTGGTTCCCAACCTTTTGTCTTTTGTGGACCCCTACTTTACCATTACTGGAACCTGGGGCCCCCCACTGAGTCATTACTGAAAGCTGGGGACCTAATCTGTTAGTAATCTTTAATTTTCTATGCAGTCACGGACCCCCTGAGAAGGCTTTGCGGACCCCCAGGGGTCCCTGGACCACAGGTAGGAAACCACTGACCTACACCAATGTTTTTTCTATAGTTCTTTGCTTCCACACCGATACATAGAGACTCCCATGCTATGTATTTGTAATGCTTCACATTCCCCTACTATTTCAAATACTCAAGGGAGACCCTAGGTATCAAAGAGATCAGGGATAATTATTATTATGAAACTCAAGTACTGCCTAGATAGAAAATGTAACACAATATGCTAAACAACATATGCAAATCAAAACAATGTTTTCATACATAGCAATCCATCCATAAATAAAAAATAAATCCAGAACCAAGTACTGCAGTGTGCTGCGAACAGAGTTGCATGAACAGAGTAAGGGAGGAGCTCAGTCAAAGGTGTAATATGTGACAAGAAAGTACACTGTTTGTGTCACAATTGCATGTGCAGAGATACAGCCCATGAGCTATACAATAAATCAATGGAAGCTGGATCTGGTGATATTATCGACAAAGTTTCAAACCTTATCCAAACATAGGATCATCATCAGTGCAGAAACAATTTAGGCCTGAGCAAATGTGGGATTATAATACATACAGAAACATACATAAAGAAGAAATGGAAAAAATGAAAGGGAAATTGAAATATTAAATCATAAACTGGACAAAATACAATATGTACTATGTACATCCATAATTATGGTCCTCCATTATTTAAAACCATTGGTACTTGTATGAATGGCATACCAAGAGGCATAGTAGGTGTATCTGAGAATGAAGTGGGGCCCAATTACAGACTAGAGCCCCCATTATGACTTTGGCAGTCTTTTTCAAAGACCGCCAAAACCGCAGCTGCCAGAAGACAGCCCACCATATTACGAGTACTGCAGGATTTTTGCCACATTTTGGGAGGAAATCCTGCAATAGTCATGCTGGCGATCAGATGCGCATAGGCGGTTCAACCACCGGCCCGCCCCACCAGAAGGACTCGATTAGTCATATTACGACCTGTAATACGGCCTGGCGGTGTCCTGATGGTGGGGCGCTGCCAGCGGTGGAAGTGCCTGTTCCTGTTCTCTTCTGGACATCCTCCTCGCCGGATAAGGTAAGTCGGGTATCCAACAGGGGAGGTTGGTGGGAGGGTGGGGGGTGTTGTGTTTTCGTGTGTGAGTGGGTGTATGTCTGTGTGTATGTATGGGTGTTTGTATGCATGTATGTCTGAATGTGTGTATGGGTGATTGTATGTGTGTATGTCTGCGTGTGTGTATGGGTGTTTGCGTGTGTATGCGTGTGTGTATAGGTGTGGGTATGGGTATGGGTGTGTGCATATGTGGTTGAATGTGTGTATGAATGTTGAAGTGAATGCGTGTATGGATGTTGAAATGAATGTGTGTATAAATGTTGAAGTGAATGCATGTATGGATGTTGAAGTGGATGCGTGTATGGATGCATGTGAGTGAATACTTGTATGTCAGTGTTGGTGAATGAGTGTATGCGGGGTGTGTGTGGATGTCTGTGTGTGTGTGTATGCAGGGAGGGGGCTCTGTACCAGAAGGGGGATGTTAGGGGCTCTGGAATGGAGGGGGGTGGGGGGCTATTGTGCTTGCTGGGGGAGTATGGGGGAGTCGTCTGCCGGTGACAGGTAAGAAATGTCACAGTAGCCTTTCTGCCAGGGTTTTCGTGGCAGTGATACAGCCATGGAAACCCTGTTGCAAAGCCAGGTCATAATACAACCGGCGGTCTTTATTGGACCGCTGGGTTGGCAGAGGCCAACCCGCCACACTCATAATGTGGCGGTCTTCATCACCAGCCCGTCAGTGGTGAAACCGCCACCATGGCCCTGACGGTCAGAAGACCACCAGGGTCATAATGAGAGCCTATATGCTGAAATCAACCTGAAACAATTTATGATACATGTAAGTTAAACTAACTGTACTGGCAGGGATTGCATGCCAAGAGGCTTACGAGAGAGGAACTAGAAACTCAAATGTACATCATTTTTGTAAACAGGCAAGGTAAAGCTAAATACACAGTGCATTGAAAAAGGAATAGTCAAGGCAAGTTACCTCTATGGGTTTACAGGAGGCATAGAATCATCAAAATCTGTAGAGGAAAGGACCCCTAATAGCTAAATATGAGTATCAGAAGTGAAGGAGTGGGAATAACAGAGCTAGCGCAAAGCTACCTTAATGAGAAGCTGGAGGTATTGAGAATTTGCAAAAGTAAGGAGGCCATTTGGAAGATAATCAAGGTCTCTTGCTACGACACAGAACTGCTGCAGGTCATGATAAATCCATCAGCGGTCCATCTCTTGAAAAAGGTAGCACACCCTCTTACAAGGATAGCAGTGTCAGCATCCTCTACCAGCATAGCAAGGGCGTTGAGAGTGGAAACCACTGGAATAGGCTTGCTCTGCTGTAACCAATCTGCCCGCATGTTACCTATTGGAGTGCAGAAATGAAGAAAGGATTATTATGGAAAAAGCCTTGAAAGAGGTGAAAATAGGATTGGTAATTCGGCCTCAATCTCGTAGGAGAATGATCATATCTTTGTAATCATAGGAGGATGAACACATTTGAATTGTACATCCCATAGATATTTTCAATAACCAGAGAAAACCATGTTATTATAATGCATATTGTCTCAGTTAATATCAGCGGCATGTAGATAAGCTGCTGTACATGTATTGCCTGTAGGAGTGAACAAATAAAGATAGGGCTTCAGACAGGGGCCTTCAATGAGGAGAAATTAGGATGAGTAATTCAACTGCCATCTTGGTGGCATTACAGACATAAATATGTAATGACTATAGAAGAATTACATATGTCTGTAATTGTATGGAAATAAACATGTTTGTTAATGTAAATCTCATAAATATATTTAATACCCAGAGATTTACAAATAAATGTTATTAATATGCAAGTTGTCTCAGTAAACAGCAGTGACTTATACAGAAGACAAGTAATGATAATATGTTAAAGAAATCCAATCTTCCATTCTGCTGTGGTCGGAGTTTAAGCTGTCCAGTCATAGGATCCATTTCAATTCCTCTTTGTTTAGTAGAGGAAATGTTGCTGCCTCTGCTGAGTGGAGTTTTGACTGAGATGGTTTGCCATCGGAGATAATTTTTTATATGATTCTGTACGAAATGCTCTACCAGGGGTGCTGACATGACCTTGCACCTGTGTTCAAAAGTCCTAATGCGGATCTCTTTAGTTGCCTGCCTAATATGGACAAGACCACATTATGGTATATACTGTGTTAATAGTATTGTAATTTGAGAAATGTTCTGTATGTGTGGATCACAAGTCTTTTATGAAGAAGTCAATGTACCTTACATGAATCAATGGATCTAGATAATGGAGGACTGTAATTATATATGTACATGTTATATTTTTCCCAGTTTTTGATTTAGTATTTGATTTTTCTTTTTATGTGATCCTTTTTTCTTTAGAAGTGTCTATTTACCCGACCCTTGGCCAAATAGTATAAAATTTCTGCCATGTAACCCAGTGGCCAGCAAATGAACCATTGTTTAGCCAGCAATAGACTCAATAGTAGAGATGATGTACAATTTGACCAGCTGTTTGATAAATAGTGTGAAGGACGTTTTTATTTAGCCGTCCATAAAGAAAAGAGGGACTCCAGGTAATGGTAATGTGCTGGCCATCTTGTAATGGGAATGCAACATGTGGGAAGTCTTTTAAAGTAAGTCCGTAGACAAACGTACAATACTTTATAAAATGGTAAGTGCATGAATTGAGCTAAACGGTTTACAGGTGGAAAAAAGCGAAATCATTCTTGAATAAAAACATTTATTTTATTTTAATATTCAAATAATATATGAAGAAACAAAACAGAGGGTTTACCATATGGCACACATATATTTTGCACTTCAGGCCGGGAGTATTTGGCTGTGTGCAAAGAATACTCAATATGGTTTGAAAGCATTTTACATAAATGTTTATTCAATCATGAGAATACATGTTTTTTAGTGTTCATGATACTCCTCTGGATGGATGATTTTTGAGGGCTAGGCTCTTTTTGGGCTTCTTAGGGGTGGCCTCATGCTAGCTTTAGGCTTCTGTTGAAGGTGGATTATGCTTGCTTAGTATGTCAAATCTGGCAACACAGCAACAGTCATCAAACAGCAGCAATCAGGGAATGCAGCCAATAGGTGGTTTCTGAGCCACAGAGGGAGGGACAGGTACAGTAGGTAATTGGTGCTTTAGGCACAGTGCTTGGGGGACTTACAGGAGCTAAATTGAGCACAATACTGTGAAAGGACTTCTGTGGAAAGGGAAAGGGAAAGAAGGAGACAGATAACTAATGCACCTGGATAATTTATAGGAGGAGTTCACTCTGCTGCCTGTGAATAAGCACACATTTTCATGCTATGCATAGGGCACTGATGGTTATTGATCCCCTTTAGCCACACTGATATTATATTCACCTGCACAGTGCATCTTGGCAGTGGTAGCTTTGATTTTTAATATGTTAAGCAGTGAAAGGTCTTGTCTCTAATGGGCCCTCATTTCTGTACTTGAGAATGCTATCTCAGCAAAAGAAATCTGGAAGGCAAACAAAATCTTTGTGACAGACTTGGAGGCTGTTTCTGATTAATGTCATTGTGGAGTGGTGCTGGGTAAAGAAGCAGGAGGAGGAGGAGAATAAAAAAAAGGAGAATAAGGTCCAATAGGTAAATCACAAGGAAAGCCGAGAGCACTAGCCATGAGGACCAGGACAAGAACAATCAGGCCAGAATAAGAAGGAAGAAGTGGTGCTCAGGACCAAAAATACCAACAGCACAAGGGCCAGGAGGATCGGAGCCAGAGCAAGGAGTATTAGAAGAATTTACACAAATAAGACCAGGAACAGGATTAGAAGTTTCAGGTGGACCAGAACCTTAGGCTCAGGGCCTAGAATACCAAGTGGAGCAGAAGAGACCGAACCTGGGGATAGTAGCACGAGGGTGAGAAAGTTCGGGAGGACCAGAGCAGCCAGAGACAGGAAGACTAAAGGGACTAAACCTGGATGTCCAGGAGGACTAGGACCAAAATGACAAGGTTCAGAAGGACTCAAACAAAGAGAACCAGGACCAAGCGGGCCCAGACCATTGGGTGCAGTGCCAGAAGGGCCATGAAGACAAGGCACAGTGCCAGGAGCACAAGAAGGATCCAAAGCAGGAAGACATGAGCTAAGAGGGCAAGGCCTAGGAGTACATGACACAAGAGTCCAGGTAGACCAATGGGACCAGCAGGATCAGAAACTAATGCCCTGGGAATCAGATGACCTGGGTGGGAAGGATCAGAAGGGCCAGGTTAAACAGACTTAGGGACAGAAAAGAAAGAGCTGGGAGAAGTTGACCTGAAAGGATCGGTTGGCCAGAAGGAGCCGAAACAAGAGGATTAGTCACACAAAGACCCAAACAAAGAGAACTAGAAATAAAAGTATCAAGTTTAGTGGGCTCAATTCCAGGAAGAGAACATGGGCTGTAGGACATGGAATAGACAGGCCATTGCCATGCAAATCAGACTGAAAGTGGGGAAGACTGGGAGAACAGGACCGGAAGAATAAAGAGGAGATGGTCAGACAACCAGAGCTAACATGACAAGAGGACCAGGGCAATGAGGACCAGTGGAACGACACTCAAGGGGAAAAGGAAGTTCAATTCACAGGCCAAGCAGGACCAGGATGAGAAGGAAAAGGAGGTCCAGGACAAGAAAGGCCAGGATGACAGGAGCCATAATGACCAGGCTGGGTGGCTAAGAGCATCTAAAAACAGGATGACCTGAAGAAGGAGAACCGGGATAAAGTGGACACGTTAGTCGAAGATGACAATGAGCAGGAAGACCATGGTCAAGGGTATCATGACATGTGGAGGAAGACCCGGGAATTAGTCAGGTCAGTAGTAAGTGGACTGGGGCAATAATACCAGGGAACAGATGGGGAGAATTAGGTGGGCTAGAATGACTAAAATAAGCAGGATCAGGAACGGGGCCAGAAGGACCAGAGAGGTCAGAATCAAGGGGCCAGGACCTACTTTTCCAAGTGGAGCAGGAGAACTAGGACTTGTGATATTGGGACCAGGGTGGCAAAGCTCAGGCAACCAGAGATATGAGGACCAGTAGGGTCAGATTAGGACCACAATGATGAAGCCCAGCACAAGAGGACCTAATAAGGAGTACCAGGACCTCAAGGACAAGGTCATGGGCAAGGACAATCAGGATGACTCAAACCAGGAAGACTATGAGTGCCCACCCTAAAAGACCCAAGACAACAGGGCTAGGTGGATAAGGACCCAGTAGACCAGCAGGATCAGGATGAGGATAATTAGTACCAGGATCAGCAGCCCCAGGACGGGCTAAAGCAAGAATGATCAAGAAGCATGTTCCGGAAGACCATGGTCAGGAAGGACTGCAGCCAAGACAGTTAGATTTAGGAAACTAGGGTGACCAGAACTAGTAGACCAGGGCAAGGATGAAGATTAGAAGAACCTAAACAACCCAGAAAAGGAGGACTTGAAACAGGACTAGGTGGAGACCAACACCTAAAGACACAGAATGACCGAGAAGTGATGGAAGAAGACCAGGGTCAGGAGGACACCTATGTGAGTCTAGACCACATGTATTAGGATATATCTTTTATAAATGGTTCTTATTCATGCTTCTTATACTGTCAAACTCTGGTAACTACCCTCTTTAGCCACATATACCACTGGTAAGCTTTGGCTGAAAAACCAGAGCATGCAATGTGAATAAAAATCCTGGACAGATACACTCTGATCTCTGAGTGTAGAAGACATGATATGATGCAGGCACAATAGTCTGAGGGTACATCTGAGGGCACAGGGACTGAACCTTGGCAGAGGAGCTTAAATGTGGGTGGGTGAAAATTAGTGTGGTCTGTGAAGGTTGGCAGGAAGGGTTTGAGAAACTCAGATGGCTGAAGTCAGGAAAAGTGGTTAATGGCTAACAAAGTGGTCAAAGGGTTTGGCAATCAGCAAAGGGAAGCTCAAGATCATAAGAAACATCATAAGGAAGATCATAAGAGAAGGTGGTGGAGGCACCAGGTATATTGTTGCACATGTCCCAAAGATGGATTCTGTGTGACCCCGATCTTTCCATGTGTGTGTATGTGAAATGGGTATGTAGCAAGAGGCAGATTTTTAAGAAATGACACAAAGCAAGGAAGCAAGACATCTTTCTGTGCTGTGTTGCGTGACACTGAAAGAGCAGAAATGTGCATATCCACTGAGATATGATGCATTTCTGCTCTCTCCCTGTGCTGGTGCACTGTGTGCTGCTAGCACCAACACAGGCACCCTTGCACCATGTGCAAGAGTGCCTTGATTATGAGTAGGATTGTTTTTGTTTTTCTTCTGGAGTTTGGCCATGGTTCCTGTGTGGAGGACATTGCCGTAGTCTAGCTTGCTGCTTACAAGGGCTTGGGTGACTGTTCTTCTGGTTTCAGTGGGGATCCATTTGTAGATCTTTCGGAGCATGCAGAGGGTGTTGAAGAAGGAGGAGGAGATGGCGTTGACTTGCTGTGTCATGGATAATGTGGAGTCCAAGAAGAATCCTAGGTTGCGTGCGTGGCCGGTGGGAGACGGAGCGGCTCCGAGAGTGGCAGGCCACAAGGAGTAATCCCATCTGGAGGGGGTGGAGTTGAAGATGAGGACTTGCGTCTTGTCATAATTGAGTTTGAGGCAGCTATTCTTCATCCATTCGGCGATGGCCTTCATTCCTTCATGAAGGTTGGTCTTGGCGGAATCCTTGGTGATGGAGAGGATCAGCTGAGTGTCATCGGCATATGAGATGATGTTGAGGTTGTGGGATCGGGCAATGTTAGCAAGCTGGGCATGTAGACGCTGAAGAGGGTTCAGCTGACTGACGAACCCTGCCGCAGATGGTTTTAGTGGCCTCCGAGCGGAATGGGAGGAGACGGTTTCTCTGGGTCCTGCCGGTGAGAAAGGAGGTGACCCAGTCCAGGGCTCTGTCATGGATTACTGCATTGCTGAGGCGTAAGCGTAGGGTGTGGTGGCAGACAGTGTTGAATGCGGCTGAGAGGTCCAGGAGGATGAGGCAGCGGTTTTGCCATTGTCCAATATGGTTCTGATGTCATCGGTGGCGGCGATGAGGGCAGTTTCGGTACTGTGGTTGCTGTGGAATCCGGATTGGGAAGGGTCCAGGATGCTGTTCTCCTCGAGAAAGTGGGTTAGTTGTCTTCTCGATGACTTTTGCTGGGAAGGGGAGCAGGGAGATAGGCCGGAAGTTCTCGAGGTCCTTTGGGTCCACCTTGGGTTTTTTGAGGAGGGCGTTGATCTCGGCGTGTTTTCAGCTCTCCAGGAAGGTGGTGGACTCAAAGGAGCTGTTGATGATCTTCCATAGTTGGGGTGTGATGACGGAGCTTGCTTTGTTGAGGATGTGGTGAGGGCATGGGTCAGATGGGGAGCCAGAGTGGATGGAGTTCATGATTTCGATGGTGTTGTTGTCCTTGATGGGGGTCCAGGAGAGCAGGAGGTTGGTCGGAGGTGAGTCTGTGGTGTTGGTGGTCGCCGGGGGGGTCTGGGTGCTGAAGCTGTCGTGGATGTCTGCAATCTTGCGGTGCAAGTAGGAGGCTAGGGAGTCGCAGAGGTCTTGAGATGGTGGGATGTTGTTGGCGTTGGAGCTAGGCTTGGAGAGTTCCTTCACGATGTTGAAGAGCTCCTTGTGGCTGTGTGCGTTGTTGTTGATTCGGTCCTTGAAGGTGGTTCTCTTGGCGGTTCGGATGAGTTGGTGAAGTCTGCGGATGGCGTTTTTGAAGGCTGTGTAGTTGTCCAGAGTCTGATCTTGGTGCCATATCCTTTCGAGTCTTCGGCAGGTTTGCTTAGATTCATGGAGGTCGGCGGTAAACCAGAAGGCCTTTCTGTCGGTACGTCTGTTGGAGGGATTCTTGATCGGGGCAAGAGTATTGGCACAGGTATCGATCCATTACCTGAAGTTGCGGGTAGCTGTGTCAGTGTCGGTTGTGCCTATGGGTGGGTTGCGGGAGAGGGTCACGATAAGATGGTCATCTGTGACCTTGTTCCAAATGAGGTGCGGGATCCATTGTGGGTGGTGGTGTGTTGTGGGTTTCTTGAAGGAGAAGTGGATACAGCTGTGATCTTTGACCTTTGGGTAGGTCGCTCCCCTACCCACACAGCACCACCAGTGCTCTCCTGCCTCCTGCCTGCTGCCTTGTGTGCCCGGTTGTGCCCCTTGTGTGTATCTGAGTATCTCCCCTTCTCTCCGTGTATCCTCGTATGAGTGCCCCACAGTTGATGGTCTGAGTGACTAAATTCCCTCTTTTTTTCTTGTCTCCCTGAACGAGTGTCCCAGAGTGCGTGCTGACCCCTTCTCTCTCCTTGTACCCCGAGTGCGTGCCCCCCCCGAGTGCCCGGTCCCTTTAGTGCTCGTTTCCTGTTTTTCCACCTTTTTTGGCCGTTTCCCTGGCCCCTCGCCGTTTTCACGACTTTTTAGGCGCCTTTTCTGGCCCCTCGCCGTTTTCGCGGACTTCGCCGTTTTCCCGCATTTTTTTCTCCACCCCGCCTACCCTCCCGCCGCCCTCCTCCCAGCTGACCCCTCCTCCCCGGCTACCCCATTTATGGCGGCCGCTGCGCGGCAGAGGTAGCGACCCTTGACCTTTGGGTAGGTCGCTCCCCTGCCCACACAGCGCCACCAGTGCTCTCCTGCCTGCTGCCTTTTGTGCCCGGTTGTGCCCCTTGTGTGTATCTGAGTATCTCCCCTTCTCTCCGTGTATCCTCGTATGAGTGCCCCACAGTTGATGGTCTGAGTGACTAAATTCCCTCTTTTTTTCTTGTCTCCCTGAACGAGTGTCCCAGAGTGCGTGCTGACCCCTTCTCTCTCCTTGTACCCCGAGTGCGTGCCCCCCCCGTGTGCCCGGTCCCTTTAGTGCTCGTTTCCTGTTTTTCCGCCTTTTTTGGCCGTTTCCCCGGCCCCTCGCCGTTTTCTCGCCTTTTTAGGTGCCTTTTCTGGCCCCTCGCCGTTTTCGCGGACTTTGCCGTTTTCCCGCATTTTTTCTCCACCACGCCTACCCTCCCGCTGCCCTCCTCCCAGCTGACCCCTCCTCCCCGGCTACCCCATATATGGCGCCCGCTGCGCGGCAGAAGTAGCGACCCTTGACCTTTGGGTAGGTGGCTCCCCTGCCCACACAGCGCCACCAGTGCTCTCCTGCCTCCTGCCTGCTGCCTTGTGTGCCCGGTTGTGCCCCTTGTGTGTATCTGAGTATCTCCCCTTCTCTCTGTGTATCCTCGTATGAGTGCCCCACAGTTGATGGTCTGAGTGACTAAATTCCCTCTTTTTTTCTTGTCTTCCTGAACGAGTGTCCCAGAGTGCGTGCTGACCCCTTCTCTCTCCTTGTACCCCGAGTGCGTGGCCCCCCCCTGAGTGCCCGGTCCCTTTAGTGCTCGTTTCCTGTTTTTCCGCCTTTTTTGGCCGTTTCCCCGGCCCTTCGCCGTTTTCTCGCCTTTTTAGGCACCTTTTCTGGCCCCTCGCCGTTTTCGCGGACTTCGCCGTTTTCCCGCATTTTTTCTCCACCCCGCCTACCCTCCTGCCGCCCTCCTCCCAGCTGACCCCTCCTCCCCGGCTACCCCATATATGGCGCCCGCTGCGCGGCAGAGGTAGCGACCCTTGACCTTTGGGTAGGTCGCTCCCCTGCCCACACAGCGCCACCAGTGCTCTCCTGCCTCCTGCCTGCTGCCTTGTGTGCCCGGTTGTGCCCCTTGTGTGTATCTGAGTATCTCCCCTTCTCTCTGTGTATCCTCGTATGAGTGCCCCACAGTTGATGGTCTGAGTGACTTAATTCCCTCTTTTTTTCTTGTCTCCCTGAACGAGTGTCCCAGAGTGCGTACTGACCCCTTCTCTCTACTTGTACCCCGAGTGCGTGCCCCCCCGAGTGCCCGGTCCCTTTAGTGCTCGTTTCCAGTTTTTCCGCCTTTTTTGGCTGTTTCCCCGGCCCCTCGCTGTTTTCTCGCCTTTTTAGGCACCTTTTCTGGCCCCTCGCCGTTTTCGCGGACTTTGCCGTTTTCCCGCATTTTTTCTCCACCCCACCTACCCTCCCGCCGCCCTCCTCCCAGCTGACCCCTCCTCCCCGGCTACCCCATATATGGCGGCCGCTGCGCGGCCCTAAGGCAAGCCCATCTGCGCCCGTCCGCGCCTGGACCGCGCCCAGCGCCACGACCCCTGGTCCCCGCGACCCCCACCCCCCCCGCCGCCTCCGCCTGACCTACGACACCGCCTCCCTCACCGCTCTCAACCCCGGCCGCACGCCGGGCTGCTGCCGCGCCACCCCGAAGCGAACCCACGGAGCCTTCACCTGTTGCAACTGCCACTTCACCTGCCTATGAACACACAACACACCCAAGAAGAAAAACTCCTCCGGAAATAACCTCGAATGCATCCTGATCAACACCCGATCCGTCCACAGGAACGCCATCGAACTATGGAACCTCATCGACTCAACAAACCCGGACATCGCCTTCCTCACCGAGACCTGGATGAACCCCTCCTCGGCACCCGACATCACCATAGCCATCCCCGACGGCTACAAAATCATCAGGAAAGATCGCACCAACCGCACCGGAGGAGGCATCGCCATCGTCCACAAGAGCTCCATCCGCGTCTCGACCTACACCGACGACTCACTCCCCGACGCAGAACACCTCCACTTCTCTATCCACAGCGACCCCAAGACCACCCTCAGAGGCACCCTCATGTACAGACCACCAGGACCACGCACAAAGTTCAGCGAAGACGTCGCAGACTTCATCAGCCCACACGCACTCCCGTCCACCGACTACATCCTCCTAGGGGACCTCAACTTCCACCTGGAGAACCGCGCCGACAACAACACCACCACCCTACTGGACAACCTCGCCAACCTTGGACTGAAACAACTGGTCAACACCCCCACCCACTACGCCGGACACACGCTCGACCCCATCTTCTCCTCCAGCAAATACATCTCTTTCAGCCACACCTCCGAACTCTCCTGGACGGACCACAGCTGTGTCTACTTCAGCTTCAAGAAGACCACCGTACACCACCACGTCCAACAACCACCGAGAAGACAGTGGAACCGTATCACCACCGAACAACTCACAGCAGCCCTCTCCCAGAACCCCCCGCCAGCACTACAGACCCCGACGAAGCCGCCAACAACCTCACAAACTGGATCTCCGAATGCGCCAACTCCCTGGCCCCCCTGAAGACCCAAGCAAACAAAAACAACCACAAGAAAAACTCCTGGTTCATCCCCACCCTCAAGGACTCCAAAAAAGAATGCCGCACCCTCGAGAAGTCTTGGCGCCTCAACCAGACCAACGAGAACATGTCTGCTCTCAAGAACGCCACCCGCAAACACCACCAACTCCTCCGCGCCGCACGAAAATCAGCCTTCCAGAACAGACTCGACGACAACGCCCACAACAGCAAGGAACTATTCGGCATCGTCAAAGAACTCTCCAACCCCGATGCCGAAAACAACGCCATCCCCCCCCTCACAGGATCTCTGCGACACCCTCGCAGCTTTCTTCCACCACAAGATCACCGACATCTACAACAGCTTCGCCACAACCAACAAGAACCCCCCACCGGAACTCGCCACCGACAACACCGCCATCCACACCTGGAACCCAACCACCACCGAGGAAACCACCTGCGTCATGAACTCCATCCACTCAGGATCACCATCCGACCCCTGCCCGCACCACATCTTCAACAAAGCCGACAACATCATTGCACCCCACCTCCGAGACGTCATCAACGCATCTTTCACCACCGCCACCTTCCCGGAGAACTGGAAACACGCCGAACTCAACGCCCTCCTAAAGAAACCAACAGCAGACCCCACCACACTCAAAAACTTCCGGCCCATCTCGCTCCTCCCGTTCCCCGCCAAAGTGATTGAGAAAATCGTCAACACTCAACTCACCACCGCCCTGGAAACCAACGACTCACTCGACCCCTCACAGTTCGGCTTCAGAGCTAACCACAGAACCGAGACCGCCCTCATCGCAGCCACGGACGACATCAGATCTCTGACTGACAAAGGAGAGACCGTGGCCCTCATACTCCTGGACCTCTCTGCAGCCTTCGGCACAGTTTGCCACCGTACCCTGATACGTCGCCTCAGCAACGCCGGCATCAGAGGCAAGGCCTTGGAATGGATCATCTCCTTCCTCTTCGGAAGAACCCAGAGAGTCCGCCTCCCCCCCTTCAGATCCACTGCTACGGAGATCATCTGCGGCGTCCCCCAAGGATCCTCCCTCAGCCCAACCCTCTTCAACATCTACATGACCCCCCTGGCGAACATCGCACGAAAACACAGACTCATATCCTACGCCGACAACACCCAGCTCATCCTCTCCCTCACCAACAACCCCACCTCAGCAAGAACCAGACTACACGAAGACATGAAGGAAGTAGCGAACTGGATGACAGACAGCCGGCTCAAACTTAACACAGAGAAGACGGAGGTCCTCATCCTCGGCCCTACACCCTCCGCCTGGGATGACTCCTGGTGGCCCTCTGCCCTAGGCAGCACTCCCCAACCCACCGACCACGCACGCAACCTCGGCTTCATCCTGGACTCATCCCTCTCCATGACCAGACAAGTCAACTCGGTGACCTCGGCATGCTTCAACACCCTCCGCATGCTCCACAAGATCTTCCACTGGATCCCCACCGACACCAGGAAGACCGTCACCCACGCCCTCGTCACCAGTCGCTTGGACTATGGAAACGCTCTGTACGCCGGCATCACTACCAAGCTACAGAAGAAACTACAACGAATCCAGAACGCGGCCGCACGACTCATCCTGGACATACCTCGCCACCACCACATCTCCGGACACCTGAAGAAACTTCACTGGCTTCCAGTCAGCAAGAGGATCACCTTCAGACTCCTCACCCACACACACAAAGCCCTGCACAATATCGGACCAAAACTCATCAACCACTGCGTCTCCTTCTACACCGCTTCTCGCACCCTACGCTCGACCGGACAAGCCCTGGCAGCCGTGCCTCCCATCCGCAAAGCCACCGCCGGAGGCAGGTGCTTCTCCTACCTGGCAGCAAAGACCTGGAACTCTCTTCCCAGCCACCTGCGCGCCACACAGGACCACCTCTCCTTCAGAAGACAGCTCAAGACCTGGCTCTTCGAGCACTGACCCCCTCCCCCAGCGCCTTGAGACCCCTACGGGTGAGTAGCGCGCTTTATAAATGCAAATGATTGATTGATTGATTGATTGATCTATCCAGTGGAGATCGGTGGTGTGGCTGAAGGTTTGTGCCTGCTGGTGGAGAAAATAGGGTTGAGTGTGTGTCCTGCGGAGTGGGTCGGTGTCATGACGAGCTGTTTGAGGCCGAGGTTGGAGAGGTTGTCGAGCAGGGTGACGGTGTTGTTGTCGTTGGTGTTCTCGAGGTGGAAGTTTAGGTTCCCAAGGAGTATGTAGTCAGTGGATGCGGAAAACGTGTGTGCTGATGATGTCGGTGATGGATTCGCTGAACTGCTGTCAGGGGCTCGAGGGCCTGTAGACGAGGGTCCCTCAGAGGGTGGTGTTTGGATCAGTGTGGATCTGAAAGTGCAGGTGTTCGGCGGTGTTGAGGGTGTCTTCGGTGCTGGTCGTGAACCTGACCCTTCTGAGTCTAGTAGATAACGAAAAAATGGGACAACCTACTTACCCAAGGGGCACAAAAGTTTACAGGGGCATGTGAGGCAGTTTTTGGATTCACAGGGAAGCTAGGCCATAAGCCTATGAAAGAGTTGACATCACTGTATAAAAGTAAGTATCTCTCAGTACGGACATATGGGGCAAGAGTGTGGGGTTATGTTAGCCCAAGAAATCTGCAATCCCTAGAAAATACATTTTGTATAGGCTGGTAGCCATTCCCAAATTTACTGTAAGTTACATCCTGCACAAAGAATTGGGCATCCACTACCTGGAGGACTATGTTAGGATTGCACCCTTGCTCTTGTGGAGAAAAATATGGTCTTCTGCTGAGAGTTTTTTTTCTCGTTTGGGTCTGGGGGACTGTCTCAGGCTGGATAATATGGCTTCTATTCCTTGGCTCACTTACGCCAGGCAACCTGTTCTAGATATTGGTAAGCCCAAGCTTTTTAACTCACCCCTTAATATCAATGCCAACACAATGAGGTACTAAAGTCTTTATTTTACAAGTCTTTCAAAGTCTTGAAATTATGTAAGAATGGGGGGACCCGTGGAGAGATAGACTATCCGCGGGTACTTTCGGGAGAGGGAAGTGACGACGCAGGATGGGATAGGTGGCATGGGGGTGGGTTTTAGGGAGGGAGATAATAGGGGTGTGGGGGGAGGGACCAGCCTCTTTCCACGCCGCTCATCACGCAGTTAGGATTTTGGCCGGTCCTTGAGGAGGATTTTGTTTTCCAGACTGGTGCTCGTGAGGCAAGTTTGTATCCGGTTGCGCCCTGGCCTCGTGGCAAGTAAATAATTTTGGCGCTGCAGTCGGGCATTGGTTTGCGCCTTTGCCGACTGGTTTTGAAGCATTTTGGTGCATAGCCTGCGTCAGCGCCATGGCAACCAGCCACAACGCTGAGGCAGTAAAGGCCGCGCTTTGCGTTTTAGGCAAGGCCGGCCGAGCCGACCTTCTCAGGCCTGAGGTTTTGGATCAGGCCTGGTTCCGTATGGTGCGGCTGACATGTAGCGCGTCAGGCTGGGTAGCGGCAGTTGTGGCCGCATGCACTTCGCCAGAAAGGGCAAAGAAGCCCAAAAAGCGGCGGTGGGGCGGGCGCTGGGTGCGTCCACCTCCACCAGCCAAATAGAGGAGGGGGAGGGCAATTTCACCGAGGCAGAGCCCTTTGAGGAGGGGGACGGTGGAACAACAGGAGGGGGCCAATGATGACCCACAGGAGCAGCTATTGGTGGAAGGGACTTCACTGATTGAACAGGGGGCTCAGGAGCTGTCGTGCCCAGTGTAGATGTGGCCCCCATGGACTTGTCCCTTCCCAATTATGGTGGAGCCATGGTAGGAACCACTGTGCCGCCAGTTAAAAAGAAGGGCAAGAGCTCCAAGCAGGGTTGTGTCCCAGGCAAAGCCAAGGCAGGCACTGGGCAGACAAAGAAGGCTGGGGAGGCGGAGCTGGGGCGGCTACAGTCGGGTTTGAATATGGGGGCCCCAGGCAGGGCAGGTTGGACTTGAGTGAGGCATGGGATTTGGAGTCCAGAATAAGGGAACAGTGTTGCATAGTGGCGGAAACAGTGGAAAGGTGGGCCCAATTATTCATGGAGCGGGAGGTTTCTGGGGCAGGAGGTAGGCAATTGAAGAGGCCAGCAGAGGGGGCAGGGAACATGGGGCAGTTGGGTTTGGGCACCACAGGTGGAGAGTGGGAGGGGTCAGGAGGCTGTTGCGGCCAGAGGTTTAGGCAGCGCAATGAGTGCCGGTGGCGCACACGGCCACGATTGGCACAGACTGCCAATGCCAGTGTCTGAGACTGGCAGAAAGAAGGTGATGCCAACGGGGCGCAACACGGCCTCTGCACGTTGGTCTGAAGCATTAGAGGGGTCTTCGGCAGCCTTCTCTACATCGCAGGATCAAGGTCAGCGCAGAGATGGTGTGCGCCATGAGGGTCAAGAGGAAGTTTTGACGAATTATATGTTGATGAGTGGTGGTGTTGACAACAGGTTGGAGATGGGTGAGGAGGATGTTTTGGAGCTCAATTATGATGAAGACATCGATGAATGGGAAGACGGGGAGATTCGGGAAGCAGGGGTGAGCAGCATGAAAGGGAGGGGGAGAGGACGCAGGAGCAGAGCAACCACTCTTTCCGTTTCTATTTTACAGGATCGGGTGGCTGGTGGCGAACAACAAGAAGGGCGGCAAGTGCTGGCACGTGGTCGAGGGGGCCGGAAGGTTTTGTGGCCTTTGGTGGCACAAGGAAGAGGTAAGGGGCAATGGTGGTCGGTTTGGGGGGATGGTTTTGGTTTCGGTAGAGCCCCTACGTGTAAGTCCATAGGGGTGGGCGATTTTTCAGTTCATGACACACCGACGGAAAGGGTTTCACAAGGTGGGGAAAGTGGAAAGGACCAGGGGGCAAATACCACAGCTGGGAGCAAAGGGGGGGGGGTCAAGGCGACAGGTGAGGCCACAGGGTCAGAAGACAAAGAGGGTGGTGGACACAAGAAGCGGAATGGGTTTGGCTATGCCTTTGGGTTCGCACGTTGCGGACAAAACGAAGGCGAGAATGTGGAAGCATAAATATGTGGATGTGTTTATGCTCTTACACAGGGATATCCAAGCCATGGAGGGCTCTAAGGAGGAGGAGTGGGAGCTAGCACGGAGACCAAGGGTTCCAATTACAATGGACAATTGGACTTCAGCATTTTTAATCTTCGCAAGTATATACTGTGAGAAGTTCCCAGATAGGGCCATAGCACTTTTCAAGTATATGGATATCATAAGGAAAGCGCAGATGCATTTTGGTGGCTTTGCTTGTTTGAGCTATGATGAGGAGTTCAGGGCAAGGGTGAGTGTCAATTCTGATAAGCCATGGGGGACGTAGATCCGGAATTATGGATGCAGTGGATGGCGTTGTCGCAGTCCACTGCGTCTATGCATATCGCCAGGGGCCTGCCAGTGGTTTATAAGCCGTTTCAGGCCCGCCCGTCCGGCCCAAGGAGCGGCAGGTGTGGGTCAACGAACCCCAATACCCATGACAGGAGCTTGCTGGAACTTTAATAAAGGTTTCTGTTCCAGGCAACCATGCAAGTTTAAACATGACTGCTCCAAATACGGGGGACGTCACTTGGTTACACAATGTTTTTTCCTCTCTAGCCCAATGGAGAGCGTCCAAAGGCAGAGGCATGCAGGGCAATCCTGCACCAAAGGGCTCCTACGCCAATTAAGTTGGAGTTTCTCCTGCCCTGGCTCCATACATATCCTGACAGGGCCACTGCTTGAAAGCTAGCATGGGGTTTCCAAGAGGGTTTTCGTGTCAGCTATCAAGGTCCGAATATGAGGCGGTGGGCAGACAATTTGCGGCCTGCCAAGAAATGCCACAAGTTGTGAAGAGCAAATTGGACAAAGAGGTGTCCTTGGGCTGAATTGCAGGACCTTTTTACGAATGGCCAAGTCAAACTCTGATGATCTCCCCCTTAGGGGTAGTGCCAAAGACGGCGCCAGGTGAATTTCGCCTGATCCACCACTTGTCATGGCCGAAGGGTACATCTGTCAATTATTTCATTGCACCAGAGGACACCAGGGTAGTTTATGCATCTGTGGACGATGCCATTAAACTGGTCAGAGGGTGTGGCAAAGGAGCGGAGTTGGCGAAATGCGACATCCAATCAGCCTTCAGGCTGATGCCCATACATCCCAAGGATTTTGACTTCTTGGGTATGCAGTTTGACGGGACCATTTATGTGGACAGGGTCCTCCCAGTGGGTTGTGCTATATCTTGTGCCCTTTTTGTGGCATTTAGTACTTTCCTGCAATGGGCATTGTGCGGTGACCCACTATCTGGATGATTTTCTTTTTGTAGGGACAGCTACTTCTGGGGCTTGAGGAAACGCTTTGTTTGCCTTTCAGGACTGTCACAAGTGGGGGTGACTTTGGCACCTGACAAGACCGAAGGGCCACAGTCTGTTCTCACATTTTCAGGCATCGAGCTAGATTCCATTGCTTTGATGGCCAGACTACCAGCACAAAAAGTCAAAGAAATGCTTAAATTCCTGGGTACCGTGAGGGACTTGTGAAAAATCGAGCTGCGCACAGCACAGAAGCTGCTAGGTTACCTCAATTTCGCTTGCAGGGTAGTCAGGGGTGGTAAGACTTTCTGTAGACGGCTGAGTCTGGCTATGTCTGGAGCAGTACTGCCACATCATAGAATACGAATGTCAGTTGGTTTGAGAGAGGACGTCAGGGTGTGGGAAACCTTTTTGACACATTTTAATGGGGCCTCCATGTATTTCTGTAAGTACGAGACAGTGTGGCAGGTACAAATATTTTCAGATGCAGCAGGAACCAAGGGATTTGGGATTTTCTGGGATGGCAGGTGGTGTGCGGAAAAATGGCCTACACAGTGGGTGCGGCAAGGGAGGAGTATTGCGTTCCTGAAATTTTTCCCCCTCCTGGTGGCAATTGTGGTATGGGGGCAGGAGCTCGCTAACAGAACAATGCTTTTTCGGGTTGATAACATGACAGTAGTAGAATTATTCAACAGACAGAGGGCAAGGGACCTTAGGGTTTTGCGCTTGTTGCGCCAGTTCATGCTGCAATGCTTGTCTTTGAATGTGGTCTTTAAAGCTGCTCACATACCGGGGCTATACAACGAGATTGCAGATTCCCTGTCTCATTCACAGTGGCAAAGTTTTTGCAACTTGGCACAAGGAGCAGAGCGGAACAAGACTGCGGTCCCGACAGATATTTGGGAATGGGGGGGGGGCATAGTGATCACAGGGCTGGTGGAGATGTCCTTAGCGGAATCTACTCGGCGGAGTTACCGGCTGGCATGGTTGGATTTTCAATCCTTTGAGCTGTTTTCAGGAAATTTTTGGTTGCAGAATGTTAAGGACTTAGAATTTCATGTGTTGTGTTTTGTGCTGTTCATGATACAGAAAGGATTGTCGCCTGCTACCATTGGTGGTAAATTGGCTGGGGTTTCCTTTTACGGGAAATTGTTTTTTGGTCAGGATCCAGCTAGAGATGACTTGTTGGGAAAAATGCTAAAAGGCTGGGGCAGGGTCAAGTCAGTTTCAGGTAGGGCAGCTAGAGAGCTTATTGGTTTCGACCTGCTGCTGGAGTTGTTGCATGTGTTGCCAGTGTGTTGTACGGATGATTATGAGTTGGCGCTTTTCCGTTTATGCATGGTGTGGATGTTCTTTGGTGCTTTTCGAGTGTCGGAATTGTTGGGGGTAAGGATAGAGGTAGGTGTGCAGGTCAAGGGGATTTGCTTGCATGGTGATCGCTTGGGGATTTGGCTCAGACGATCTAAGACTGACAAGCTAGGGAAAGGGAAATGGGTGTGGTTGGAGAAAGGGGGCAGCGTATTGGCTTGTCCGGTGCTTGAGTGGCTGAGTTTCCGAAGTAGGAGGGCTTCCTCCAGAGAGTCAGGGGTGTTTGTACACAAGTCTGGGGCCAAGCTTACAACTTTTCAGTTTCTACAGGTTTTGAGGATGGCTTTAGGGCAGACAGGCCGTCAAGCTATGGATTTTGGCACACATTAATTCCGGATTGGAGCAGCTACTGCCGCTGCACATTTGGGTTGGGACTGGGCAAAGATCAGGGCGATAGGCCGTTGGGAGTCGAGATGCTGTGAGCGTTATGTGGGGCCTTGAAGGTTTGGTTAAGGACATTGGTGTGTTTTGGTAGGGGGGGATCCATTTTGAAACCATTCATTACAGATCTTTTTTCCTTTCTAGGAGGTGTGTCCGGTCCATCAAACGACAAGATGGTTACATGGCTAGTCAGCCATTCCTTTATCCATTGGGCTGCAAAATTCGCAGAAAAGCAAATTTACGGTCTGGCTTTGGGACTTCCCAGTAACCTGCATGAAGTTTTGTGGTGGGGAAAAAGCAGCATGAGGTGGGGAATCCTGCTTCCTTTCATAACGTCCAGCTTGCCGAACTGGGGTTGTCCTGATTTGTTAATTATTCATTTGTGGGAAAGTGATCTGGTGAAATTGTCAGGACTTACACTACTGCAACACATGCAGAGAGATTTGGAACTCCTTAAGCAGAGATTGCATGGCACCTGTTTGGTATGGACGGAGTTTGTACCTCATCGAGTGTGGAGAGGGACAGTCAAGCTTGGAGTCATGAAGCTCGCTCGCAGGAAGCTTAATAGAGCTATGAGGGTTTTCTGTTGCGCGCATGGGATAAAAATCTTGAAGCATGAAGACATAACAGAACAGGATGAGGCATTTTTCAGGGCTGATAGGGTACATTTGTCGACACTAGGGAATGCTTACTATTTGATGGATTTGAGGTTGCTGGTCGGGGATTTGTGGGTGAAAACATGCGGGTCAGAGAGCAGGAGTAAGGCAGTTACGTTGCAGTAGTGTGTTTTGGTGGGGCAGCAAATGGGTTTGTGCTGGTTGGAAGTAGATGGGAGTGGTGGTGAGTCGGATGCGGGCTTGGCCACCCTTGCAAGGAATAAACAAGCAGGTGAAGGATCTGAGTGGGGGTACACACAAACCAAGTAAGGCACGAAAGGAAAAGGGGCGTGTGTAGGGGAATGGAAGCGAAAATGCGGGTTTGGAGTGAAAGGATGAGCGAGGGAATGTTAAAGGGTGGGCGTTATTAAAGTTGGGGTTTCAAATTGAAATTTAAGGTTCTGTTGTATTGTTGCAATCATGTCCTAAATAAATGACCTTTTACACTAAATGGTTGTCACTGAATTATGTCCTGATAGCTAGATCGCGAGCCATGGACACTGTCCTCTGTTATGCACCGATCTCGACTACTGACTCGGTGGAATCATCCTTTCTATGGATTACATACCCTGAATACAAATGCCACCATACGCCCCTGAGATTATGCACTGTGCATTTTCTAGTTGTTTTTCATTTGCAGGTTGCTGGTCTACCTCTCTGCCTTGCTCTCTCACTACAATCAATGACCCATTTAATGCTTTTTTTGAAAATTGTGCATTACCTCGAGAATACACTTGTATGACCCATTTTGAGATCCCAGGGCACTGTATCTTATAAATAAATCCTTCAAATTTTACAGCGCTTAGATACTGAAACCATCTGTTACTCAGTGATTAGTTACATTTGCTGGGCCATAAAGATTAGGAAGATGTATGCCTCGTCCTAGCTCCTTTTTAAGGCTCTTGATGTATTACAATTTTATTCCGAGCGTGCTTTCCTTTTTCTGAGGTTTTTGTTATGAGGCTAATGATGAGGGAGTCTCCAGGTTTGTACTGTACCCCCATTCTCATGGCGGTGTTGTGAATCGCAGATGGTGTAACATTATACATAATGTAATGCCTGTATAACTGTAATGAAATTCATGTTTATCTTTGTTTTATGTAGCTGTTTTTAAGCATGCTAGTATACTGATGTTTTGTTATGGGCTTTTACTGTCAATGTCGACCGAATAAACATTTTTGACTGACTGACTGAATGAATGAATGAATGGGACAGACCAGTATCATATAGCAGTTTGCTTTATATTCCTTCTGAGTGTAGTCGATAATGAAATAGATCAGTAATAATAGACGTATGTGCAGAAACGTTAGAATTAATTGGCATTTGTATTATTGCATTTAGGTTTAATAATATAGACCTAATAATATAGAAGTATTCTTTGCTGCCTTTTTGGGTTCACATTTGTTTGACTTGAAGCCGGTCTGAAGCAAAATCGTATAGGTTCCCCACCAGCTTAGCGTTAAGTTGCCATCGGCAATTTTAACACCGGGATAGAGAGAACTCAAACTTGAGGGATAAGGGTCCTTATCTCACATAGCCTGGTAGCAGTCACTCCGACATGGTCTTGGAATATGAAAAAAGAGTAACTTTCTTGAGTGACAATTCTATGATGTTCTTTAACAGCTTCTTCTCTTGGATGTTCAAGCCCTGAAAGAAAAGTATGTGGTTCCTTGCCGTATTTAGGTGGACCCTGTGTGCCCTAGTGAAGAAGAAGTGCTGGTCAGGGTAGGGCACTGTGTAAAAAGATTTTACAAGAACATATTGCGAGAGGACTTTGGATATCCATGGAATAGTACTGATATTTGACCCTTTGGTTCCTTTATGTATTTCCACTATCTGGGGATTGGAGCATCATGGCAGGGTTTGTATTTCAGTATGGGGTGAGTTTGGTGGGTATCGGGTGTTTGATGTTCTCTTGCGGTATATTTTGGTTTCTATTTTCTTTGTGGCTTCACAAAGATGTCAGTTGATTCTCTACCGGGTAAAAGTTCTGAACATAAGTTCAAAATTTGGCAATCTGTTCAACCTAGCTTTTTTATTCACCCAGAAAGCCTTTAAAAAAGTCCTGAACTTGGCTTTCATGGACATAGAGACTGAAATATGTGTGGAATAATATTCCCGAAATTTCTATGCATGATGATATTAGGCAGAGAACACGTTCATTATATGGGCAGGCATATGTGCAGTTTGCGATTAACACACTCTTCTTGCCTAGTGGAGTCTAGAATCTGAGGGAGATTAATCTTTTGAGTGCTTGAGGGGCAGCTTGCAAGATCTATGATGCATATTCTATTTGTTTAGCCTTGTCCCACTGAGATTTGTTCGTTTTGTTGAGAGACGTTTGCTGTAGACTTTTGGTTGAATAATGTTCTTCATTAGAAAGATTTAGGGCCTGATTTAGAACTCGGCGGATGGCTTACAAGGGTAATGCATATCTCGTCCGTCAAAATCTAAGGCCCATATTTACACTTTTTTTGCACCACCTTTGCGTCATTTTTTGATGCAAACGCGGCGCAAACTTACAAAATACAATTAGATTTTGTAAGTTTGTGACGCTTTTGCGTTAAAAATGACGCAAATGCATCACAAAAAAGTATAAATATGGGCCTAAATACCATAGAACATAACGGGGATTAGGTTTTGGAAGATGGGATATCTGTCACTGCTAAATCAGGCCCTTAGTGTTTCATCCAGAAGAGTTAGCATTCTTCTCTGAAAAGTTATTTAAGGTTTTGCACCTAGGTTAAGTGCTGAGTGGCTCCAGTTATTGTTTCAAAGTTTGTGCCAGAGGGTATTCTCCGTGGTTGTCTTTTCTGATTCAGTTTGAGTTAATGACTGCATTATCAGACTTTGAGTCAAAAACAAATCTTGAGGATCAAGTGTTTCCTTTCCATTCACATATAAAGTTGGTCCTTCTGGTGTATTTACTTTAGATATTTAATCCTAATGTAATACTGTGGTGAGGATTGTGGTGGTAGTTTTGCCAACTCTGTTGTCAGATCCACAGCTTGTGTTGCGTCTGTTTGTCACTGGCAGGGTCTTTAAATCTATCAGTTATATGGAAGGAGCAAGACATTTTCATTAGGCCACCATTGTTTCTAGCATTAGCAGATTGGTCATTTGGTTGTTGTTTGTTTTTGGTGGACTCCTCTAGCAGTGTTTCTGCTTCACCGTGTTCCCTGTTTGGAGCAAATTCATTTGCAGTGAAAAAAGAGAAGTAAACTCATTACATGTAGAAGTAAATCACTCATCTTGTTTAGCTGAGGCCTTATCAGTCATATCCTTGCTCTTGTTGTTATCAGCATAGTTATTACTATTAAGCAGAAGTGATTGATTTGTCTCCATCTTGCCACGTAAGTGATCTGGAGATGAAAACAACGAGGGTAAGTTGTGTGTTTGGTTTATTATTCCCAGTTAAAGTTTGTTGTTACCAAAGTGACGTTACCTATTGTCAGCATGTTGTTATGTATGTTTCTGCTATCACCATATGTTTCTCTATGCTCTGAATGGAGTTTTTGACCATCCATACCTGGTCAGGAGATCTGGAAGATGCTCAACACCATTCCAGCTACTCTGCATCTTCTTCATCGGCAGGTTGTGAAGCCAGGTTATCTCGGGTACACATTCTGCTTCACAATTGCCCCAGTTTGAACTGGTAAGCTCACAACAGGGCATAATTTAGGAATATCATGGAGCTTAGGCAGAGCTCCTTATACACCAGTGAAAGTGTCAGCTGTCAACAAAAGACATCTACTGAGAAAATATCATATGAGAAAAATTATTCTACAGATACTTTATCTCTCAGGAACATTTGTGTGCAGTTAATGTTTAAAGAGGATACCAACTTCTAAATCTTTGAAAAATGCGAAGCTTGTCACTTTCCAGAGAAATTGCGGGTAAAACGCAAATGTTTCACATATAGGCTGTGTATGTTTACCCAGTCAATACCTCCTATGTTTTGATCCGACTTAACTCCTCATCTCCTTTTCATTCTGATTTCTATTTATCCCCACATGTAAATTATTCATTTAATGGAATAGTGGAATTTAAAAGGAAAACGTAAAAGTAAAAAAATTATGAAATCTACTCATTTATGGTTATTCCTGTTTTTTGTATTACATTTGTGATTTTTAGGAATCCCCAAGGGACTCCTAGGACTACTCATGGAATTCTGCCACTTTGCTAATTTCGGGGTGTACTCAGATGCATAACAATCTTTCCAAATACAATTGTGAATAGTGTATATTTGTTCATACTGAAACGTGATGCAAAATGTATTTTCACACTAACATTTTCCCATTTATAAATCATTTTTTATTATATCACACTTTATTTTGTGTTTGTTTCCTCTCCATTCTTATCCTATAAACATATTTTATGGATTTAGCAACAGAGAGGCACCGAAGAAGCAGCTGAGCTACTCTGTGCCAAACGGTCTGTTTCACGGCAATAACGCATTTCTACCAGAGAAGAATCTGTAACGGACAGAAGAATGTTTTTTTAATAAAATTGGGCACCTATTACATGATAATCTAAAATGAACTTTGATTTAAAGCCATTATTTTTCGATTATTGAAACAAATGTTTGTTGGGGGGGTTAAGACTTTTTTTTTGCTTGATTTACTTTCACTGATGATTGTGTGTACGCTGTATAAGTGTTAGAAATGGAGTCTTTGGTTGGCAGTCAGGTTACCCCCTGTCCAAGCAAGGACCCTCAGTTTAGTCAGGGTAAAGGAGAATCACCCTGAGTTAACCCCGCTCACCCACTTGGTAGCTTGGCACGAGCAGGCAGGCTTAACTTCAGAAGCAATGTGTAAAGTATTTGTATCAACACACACAGTAACTCAGTGAAAACACTACAAAATGACACAACACAGGTTTAGAAAATTAGATACCATTTACCTAAACAAAACAAGACCAAAACGACAAAAATCCAACATACACAAGTCAAGATATACATTTTAAAAGAATAAGGGCAATATGTATTAAAGCATTTTCCCATAGTCACAGAATAGGTAAAATCCTTTCATACATCTGGCCCTAAGAGTCTTAAATCCTTTAGAAACCACAGAGAACATTGAACAGAGATGCATTGATTTCTCATTCGCAAGCTAGACCATGTGTCGTTCCTCCTCCGGTCTGGTCGGCGTGCATCGTTTCTCCTCTCTCACAAGAGAGTGATGTGTCGATCCGGACAGGCACCTCGGGTCAAGGCATGCTTTTAGTTGTTTTTCCGCACCCAATGTTACATTGAAAATCTGGTCACACTGTATCTCAAAACCTTGCTGTGTGGGGTTTGCGTCGTTATCAGCCTCCATTAGCGGGTGTTGCGCGTCATTTCTCCAGCCGTGTTGAGTTGGTCTTCCAGCCATGATCCAGGTGGAGCGTTGATTTCAGCCGTGAAGCCGGCAGCGTATCATTTATCACCCGCGTCATGGAAGGTGCGTCAACAATTTCCCTGCACGGCGGTCTGTGCGGGGATTTTCAGTCTTTGTCTTCCAGCTTCACCTTTCAAGCGCCCTTGAATTGGGTAGGGCACCACTTGGCAGGGCAGGAGTCTCAACAGAGAGTCAACGTGCTGGCAAGGGAAGTCTTTGATGGCTCTGAGACTTCAACAACAGGAGGCAAGCTCAGTTCAAGCATCTTGGAGATTCTTCACAAGCAGGAATGCACAACAAAGTCCAGTCTTTGTCTCTTTTCACAGGTAGAAACAGCAACTGCAGGAAAGCTCCACAAAGCATAGGCAGGGCAGCAATCCTCCTCAGCTCTTCAGCTCTTCTCCTTGGCAGAGGTTCCTCTTCATTCCAGAAATGATCCAATTTTCAGGGGGTTTGGATCTATTCTAAACTCCTTTATGCCTTTGAAGTAGGCCTACTTCAAAGAAAAGCCTCTCTTGTTTGTAAGATTCTGCCTTGCGCAGGCCAGGTCCCAGACACACACCAGGGGGTTGGAAACTGCATTGTGTGACGGTAGGCACAGTCCTTTCAGGTGTGAGTGACCACTCCTCCCCTCCCTCCTAGCACAGATGGCTCATCAGGAAATGCAGACTACACCCCGGCTCCCTTTGTGTTACTGTCTAGAGAGAGATGCAAACAGCCCAACTGTCAAACTGCCCCAACCAGGGAATCCACAAACAGGCAGAGTCACAGAAATGGTTTAAGCAAGAAAACACCCACTTTCTAAAAGTGGCATTTTCAAACACACAATCTTATAATCAACTTTAATAAAAGATGTATTTTTAAATTGTGAGCTCAGAGTCCCCAAACTCCACATGTCTATCTGCTCCCAAAGGGAATCTACACTTTAATCATATTTAGAGGTAGCCCCTATGTTAACCTATGAGAAGGATAGGCCTTGCAACAGTGAAAAAACATATTTAGCAGTATTTCACTGTCAGGACATATAAAACTTTTGGGCTTTTGGGCTGTTTGCACCTCTGTCTAGACAGTGAAACAAAGGGAGCTGGGTTATAGCTTGCATATCCCGAAGAGCCATCTGTGCTAGAAGGGAGGGGAGAACTGGTCACTCACACCTGAAAGGACTGTGCCTGCCCTCACACAATGCAGTTTCCAGTCCCCTGGTGTGTGTCTGGGGCCTGGCCTTGGGAAGGCAGGATCTTACAAACAAGAGAGGCTTTCCTTTGAAGTAGGCGTACTTCAAAGGCTTAAAGGAGTTTAGAAGAAGACCCAAATCCCCTGAAAATTAGATCATTTCTGGAATGAAGAGGAACCTCTGCCAAGGAGAAGAGCTGAAGAACTGAGGAGGAGTGCTGCCCTGCCTATGCTTTGTGGAGCTTTCCTGCAGTTGCTGCTTCTGCCTGTGAAAGGAGACAAAGGCCCTCATTCTGACCTTGGCGGGCGGCGGACGCCGCCCGCCAAAGTCCCTCCGTCAGGTTACCGTTCCGCGGTCGAAAGACCGCGGCGGTAATTCTGACTTTCCCGCTGGGCTGGCGGGCGGTCGCCTTCAGACCGCCCGCCAGCCCAGCGGGAAAGAGGCTTCCACGATGAAGCCGGCTCGGAATCGAGCCGGCGGAGTGGAAGCTGTGCGACGAGTGCAGTTGCACCCGTCGCGTATTTCACTGTCTGCGCAGCAGACAGTGAAATACATGTAGGGGCCCTCTTACGGGGGCCCCTGCAATGCCCATGCCAGTGGCATGGGCACTGCAGGGGCCCCCAGGGGCCCCGCGACCCCCCCCTACCGCCATCCGGATCCCGGCGGTCCGGATGGCGGTAGGGGGGGTCGGAATCCCCGCGGCGGTGCAGCAAGCTGCGCCGCCGTGGAGGATTCAATGGGGCGGCGGTACACTGGCGGGAGCCCGCCAGTGGTGCCGGTCCGACCGCGGCTTTACCGCCGCGGTCGAAATCCCCAGTGGAGCACCGCCGGCCGGTCGGCGGTGCTCCCGCGGTCCTCCGCCCTGGCGGTCTTTGACCGCCAGGGTCAGAATGAGGGCCAAAGACTGGAATTTATTGTGCATTCCTGCTTGTGAAGAATCTCCAAGGGCTTGAACTGAGCTTGCCTCCTGTTGTTGAAGTCTCAGGGCCACCAAAGTCTTACCCTGCCAGCACGTGGACTCTCTGTTGAGACTCCTGCCCTGCCAAGTGGTGCCCTACCCAGTTACTGGGTCCTTGAAAGGTGAAGTTGGCAGACAAAGACTGAAAATCCACGCACAGACCGCCGTGCGGGGAAATTGTCGATGCACCTTCCATGACGCGGGTGATAAACGATGCACCGCTGGCTTTGCGGCTGAAATCAATCCTCCACTTGTATCGTGGCTGGAAGATCAAGGCAACACGGCTGGAGAAACGACGCGCAAAACACCCGCTAACAGGGGCTGATAACGACGCAAACCCCACACAGCAAGGTTTTGTGATACATTGCAACCAGATTTTCAACGTAACATCGCTGGGTGCGGAAAAACAACGCAAAGCCTGCCCTGACCTGCGGTGCCGGTATGCATCGACGCATCGCTCTCTTGTGAGAGAAGAGAAACAACGCACGTGGACCGGACCAGAGGAGGAACAACACATGGTCTCGCTTGCGAGTGAGAAATCAACGCATTGCTGGCCTTTTCTGACGCACACTCACCGTGCAGTGTTATTTTGACGCTACCCAGGTACTTTTGCACGCTGACAATGTTCTCTCTGTTTTCTAAAGGATTTAAGACTCTTAGGGCCAGATGTATGAAAGGGTTTTACCTATTCTGTGTCTATGGGAAAATGCTTTAATACATATGGCCCTTATTCTTTTAAAATGTATATCTTGACTTGTGTATGTTGGATTTTTGTTGTTTTGGTCTTGTTTTGTTTAGATAAATAGTATCTCAAGTTCTAAAGCTGTGTTGTGTCATTTTGTAGAGTTTTCACTGAGTTACTGTGTGTGTTGGTACAAATACTTTACACATTGCTTCTGAAGTTAAGCCTGCCTGCTTGTGCCAAGCTACCAAGGGAGTGAGTGGGAGTTAACTGAGGGTAATTCTCCTTTACCCTCACTAGAGTGAAGGCCCTTGCTTGAACAGGGGGTAACCGGACTGCCAACCAATGACCACATTTCCAACAATAGGCAAGTTCACCTTCCTATAAAATGGGTGACACTATAGGAGCTCCGTTGGATTTCCCAGGGTTTAACCTGCTCGGATATGTTCAGAATTTCTGAAGAGAGGTCACAACCATGAAGCATGCCAATGGAGTGAAAACGCAGTGGGCAAGAGTCCTTAAAATAAAACAATATATTTTCCAGGGAGGGCCGTACTTAATGGATAGTCCCCCTTAGGTCTTTGGCACCCCTTTGTGATTTTGGTGTTTGAAGTGTAGAAGAAGGGTGTACCCAGATATTAGCTTCCACTTCCCTCTTTTCTGATTTAAGCTAATGCAAATTAGCCTCCAGGAGCTTCAAACAGGGAAAGGTAATTTTCTAAATGTAACTTTTCCAAACTGTTTGGTAGAAATCCAACTTCTCAGGTAAATTGGATTTTCAATAAATATTTTAAATAGTGGTTGAAAAGGTTTTCCAGCTTGTCCCAAAAACTATATAGCAGAAGTAATATTTAAATATGTGCTTTAGTTTATCTCACAGGCCAGCTAGTGCTTTCTACAGTAAAAATTGCATTTGGTGGCCTGTCACTGCAGGGACATGATAATAGCACATTTCCACATGCCCCAATTTTAAATACCAAACATACAGGCGTTTCCTCACATTAAGATTGTTACACTCAATATTAAATGGTCAAATTCCAGAGGAAAGCAGAAAAAGAAGAAAAGGGTTAATTTATAATTGAGTATATGAAAACCAGACATAGCTTATTTATAGGAGACCTGCATATCTATAAAGAGGAACTTACTATCTTAACAAATAGCCACAACATGTTTACACAAGAGCTTTGTCAATGTATCAATAAAAGCGACTACAATTTTATTTTTTTTAACACTTTTTCCAATTACCATAAAAAAAGTGATCCCTCAGGTATGTGGATAATAACTATACTGCATTTAGAAACTACTATACGTATCATATTCTTCACATACAGGACAAATCAGAATGAAGTGATCACATATACATATATATATATATATATATATATATATATATATATATA
Organism: Pleurodeles waltl; assembly: GCF_031143425.1. Classification (NCBI taxonomy): domain Eukaryota; kingdom Metazoa; phylum Chordata; class Amphibia; order Caudata; family Salamandridae; genus Pleurodeles; species Pleurodeles waltl. The sequence continues at coordinate 232,791,860 of NC_090436.1, forward strand.
TATATACAGGCGTGTTGGAATACTAGGGGATTGTTGGCGACTTTTAAATGTGGTCAGTTAACCAAGGAACAACTAAAGCAAGGATGGCAAGGATAGTCTGTGATTCACTGAAAGCTTTCATGAGAGGGTTTACTAAAGAATTCATGGTGCCAACATGGTGGTTAAAACTATCAGATTCAAGTTGGTAAATGTAGAAGACCAGAATATTAAATTAACTGCTGGCCCAAGCAAAGCAAATTTAAAAAACAGTAATCTGGCACAAAATCTTAAAACTTAATCCTGAAATTAAAACCATACCACATTTAATATTAACAAGCAAGCTAGGAATTGTAAGCATCTACAGCTTGATTGCCTATGGGCTGCCCAAACATGGATAGACAATGCTGCTCAAAGGGTCCTTTTTAATAAAACCTTAGAGGAACGTACATCACTGATCAATCAAATCCATTCCATTAGGCACAATGGACGGTATTGATGCAATTCCTTCTGAACTATGGGCCAGATGTAGCAAGTAGTTTTGCCCATTCTGTGTCAATAGGAAAATGTGTTCGTACATATGGCCCTATGGGCCTGATTACAACTTTGGAGGACGGTGTTAAACCGTCCCAAAAGTGGTGGATATACCACCTACCGTATTACGAGTCCATTATATCCTATGGAACTCGTAATACGGTAGGTGGTATATTCGTCACTTTTGGGACGGTTTAACACCGTCCTCCAAAGTTGTAATCAGGCCCTATATGTCTTAAACTCCCCATAATAGCACCTCTCTTTTTTTGGATACGTATTGAAGTATTTCAAGGGGAAACAGTGCTGGAGTATGGGACCATGTCCCTATTATAATATTCTGTATAAAACAATTTAAATCTCCAGATCTAATATGTTCTTACTGACCAATCTCTCTACTTCATAGCAATTATAAAATCCATGCCAGAATTGTTGCACCAAGGCTTACTCAATAGAAATATTTCCAGCTTGATATCTCCTTGGCAACATGGATTTGCACCAGGTAGAGATTCTTCTACATGCACTAACCTTCCCATAATACTTATTGACTGGGAAGAAGCCTTCTCACAGGCTCTAGCACTTATAGGTCTAGACATTGTGAAGGCTTTTGACAGGCTTGAATGGGTGGTCCTTTGGGGGTGTTATGATCAGAAAGGCATTCCAGTAATATTTGTAAAGGTAATCAAAGAAATGTATCAAGAGGACTTGGGCAGGCAGCCTAAGTTAGTGGCTGCAAGTTAAGAGGGCACCACGGCTGGCCAACTCATCCTGCATTATCCTGCCCCATGTAAGCGTCTTTAAACCAGCGAGCCGTCAGCTTGCACTGTCCTGTGTCCGCAGAGCCAACGCCCCTGGCAAGGTGTGATGGGGGGGGATTACAAGGATATGGCTGCTGGACAAACTGCAAGGTGTGGCCTACCTGTTGGTTGCTTCCCGGGCAGCAAGGAGATTGGTGCAATAAACATGAGGAAGGTCTCCCTCGGTGCTTCAAGGCTGTGTGACCTTCCCCAAGGGGGGAGGAGTCGGCCGAATTCACCAGTGAATCCTCCACAGTGAGCGGTGGGAAAGATGGGGGCAATTGGAGATGACAGTGGTGATGATTGGTGCACTACTAGACCTGTATGAAAGAGCGGTGGGCTTGCCACCTGCCGGACCTCTGTTGTGCAGATTCTCAAGTAATGCTATTCACTGACATGACACAGAAGTTGCAACGCTTGTGCAAATCCATTTTTGAAGTGAAACAGAAACTCAGGGCCATGGTTATTCAGTACAATTTTCTCTATCCCGCTAAGCTTAAAATCTTACTGCAGGTAAAAACATTGGGGCTCATTTACAAGCTCCTTGCGCCATTGCAGAGTCCTTTTTTGATTCTAAGATGATGCAGGACAGTCTTTCAATCCATGCCATATATACAAACTGGAGCCATGGTACCATTGAGCCAGTTTGTAAACCTTGCGCCAAATTATACCTGCACCAGGTATAATGTAAGCAAGGGGGGCATTCCCCGCTAGGAGGCCAACAGGAATGACACTGTGAAATCTACAATATTTAATTTTTTAACACCTGCTCCAGGGCAGGCGTTAATGTGATGCTAGGTTGTTTTAAATAGGCCTCCCCGAGATTTGCTGGACTAGTGACAACATAAGTGATGCAAGTCCAGCAAAGCACCACAACTGTGTCAGAAGTTCTGATGCAGCTGCATTAATGAGCGCCATGGTGCATTGTATTGTAAATACAGTGCTACCATGGTGTTGTTAGGTGGGCACAAGGTGTGATTGATGCACCAGTTTGTTGTAAATGAGGACCGTTGTTCTTTGAAAGCCCAGAGGAGGCCTGGGATTGGGTGGCCGAGAGAGCAACTGGAGTCCTTGAGGGACTGGGGGACTGGCTGAAGTACCCTGGGAGAGGAAAAGGGGAAGAAAATGCACCAGGAGAGGACACACCCAATTACCGCTGACACAAGACCAGCAGCGAGCAGGGTCTTCCTCCAACACATCCACCACAGATTTGAAGGAAGGCTCTCCTGGGGATCATGCTTCTAGGCACCTTCCCGGAGAAGCATAAAAGGTTGCTTGTGGGTACTCTGAGTTCCCTTCATCCTGTGGAGTTGCCTAATGGCTAGTGGACCTGCACACTTTTACTTGGGTGCAGCTGCATTGGAGTTCGGTGATATATTAGCCTTTGTTATTTGTTTTTCAGGTTATATTTACGTTTTGAATGGGTTTGTCCTTTTATCGGGTGACAGATGCTTCAGATTTTGAGGTACTGCATGGGGGCAAAGGGTGGGGATTATGAGTTCATTATTCTGTTTTTGTAGCACGCAAGCACCAGGGGCAAGACTCCTTTTCACATCTCTATTGTATAGGTCCCATTTCCCATGACCACCATAGAGGGAGATCCTCATAGCAGGATTGTATCATGAAGTGTGACTAGATTTCTTGACAAAGTTAAGCGGACATCCATACTAAGACAGGCCCTTAAATTTGCCCCTGCATTCCCCTTGTTGCAGGAGACCCATCTACTCAGGGACAGGTGTGCCTTTCTAGCCGTTTCCACCTGGTGTTTCATGCTGGTTGTACTAGTGGCCACACTTGTACATAAAGCCTTCCACTTGGTGGTGACAAACACTGTGAAGGACAGATTGGGGCGATATGTGCTGGTGACTGGGTCCCTGTACGGAAGGCCATGGATGATAGTTATGTATATGTCCCTTCCACACTACAAGCAGCCACAGTCGCTGAGTTTAAATGGGTAATTGTGGCAGCCACAGAAGATAGGCTTGTTATCAGGGGCAACTTTTATGATGTCACGTCTCCACACCTGGATACATGATATGGGGGCAAGATGGGAGCAACAAACATCTCTGGTGTCCTGGCCATACCAATCTATGAAGGTCCTGCAACCCTACCACACAGGCTTACTCACATTCCCCTTTATCTCATTCGAGACTAGATTATTTTTTCATTTCTCCATCTGATGTCTCAAGGGTAACAAGAGATGAGGACCACCTTAGAGACCTGTCGGATCATTCTCCCATTGAACTTAGTTTATTTCCAACTCCTCACAGACTGACCATGCACTGGAGCTTACCTGCTGGGTGGCTAAAGAACACTAAATTCCAAGAATATGTTCAGGTGGAGCTGGACTTAAATCTTACAGACAAATCCTCCCTGGACATTTCACCCATGATACTGTGGGAAGCCATGAAGGCTGTACTCAGGGGGAACATATCTGCATACATAGCAGGCAAAAGGTAAGCAAGGGAGAAGGAAATACTAGTACTTGAAAGAGAAGTTGGGGAACGGGAACAGCTCCTAGCTCAGACATAGTGGGATGAGAAACTCTGCTGTCTTGAGTGGTGAGAGAAGCCCTCAAACAGATGTTGTTTGGGACACTGCAGCAGTCCTGGTGGACTTGTGCAAACTTGCTTATAAGAATTTAGGAATAAAACCAGGAAACTCATTCATAGATTGGCCACCAAAAAATTTGAAGATACGTTTTCCCTTCAGATGCACAGAAGGGATGGCAGGATGTCACACAAGATATCCAAAATTTCTGATATATTTGTACAGTATTGTGAGGAGCTATACCAGCTATCGACTCCAGGCGGAAATGCAGCACACTATAGTAGCAGAATTGATGGTGCTAAAACTCCCTCCGTAGGCAGAGACTTGGAGAGGTCCCTTTCAGAGGAGGAACTCTTTGCTGCGTCATTAAGAGGTTCCCTTCATTTCTTGAGCCAGCATCTAGATGCTTTGCCAGCAGGAACTGGAAAGGAAAAACTCTTTCTCCCAGACGTTCAAGGAGCCAAGGTGGTCATCCTCACTAAACCAGACAGGCCACCCATGGGGTGCCCATCGTACAGACCAAATTCCTTAATTAATGTGGAAGCCAAATTAGTAACGAAGGCCCTAGTGAATCACCTAATCCCATACAGTAGAACATTGGTCATAAGGATCAAAATTGCTTTATGCCAACCGGGGGCACCCAGCATTGTATTAGGAGGCTGAATATAATTTTGACCCACCTGGATTCAGTCTCCAGGCCCACGGGCGTGTTACAAATAGATTTTGAGAGGGCTTTTGACTCCATAGAGTGGACCTTCCTATGGGCTATACTCAGAAGAATGAACTTCAGCCAGTGGCATAACGAAACATGAGGGGCCCCCCTGCACAGTACATGGATGGGCCCCCCTCCAGACTTAACCAAGACCTGTCAGGCCAGAGTAGTGAGCTGTGGGGGCATTTGCATGCCACTGACTTCAGCCCCTCTTTTTGTGCATATATGAAGTTACTATGAAATCGCCTTTGGACCAGAGTTCAGGTTAATGGTATCCTCTAGAGGTAATTCCATATCAGAGGGGTACTCAACAAGATTGTCCTCTTCCCCATTTGCTATCTGCTCTAGCAGTAGAACCCCTGGCTGGGTGTATTGGGAAGGATGCTCAGGTATGGGGAAATAGAGGATGCATGATTTCTTGTTATATGTCTAAAGCCAACCCTCCTGAGTCACACAATGGGGAGGATGCCAGGTTGAAAGTTAACTGGGGAAATTGGCCATTGTTCTTCTTGTGGGGGCCCGCCCGAGTTGCCGTCAGATTTTCAAGTAGTAGTAACGAGGACATTTAATTACTTTAGATGCATAGCCATAGAGATCCTGGGGTCTGCTGGGAGAGTAATACTGGCTCCCTTCACTGGAAAATCAAGGGGAATATGTTCAAATGGGGTATACTCCCTCTCAACATGATGGGACATATGGACCTCTTTAAAATGGTGGCACTTCCACACTGCTCTATGTCTATAAAGTGCATCCAGCCCTTGTACGATGGCGGTCTGGCGGCGGTTGACCTGAAACTATATTATTGGGTGGCCCAGATGCTTCTGATCAATGAGTGGATCTTTAAAGACCGGAATGATTCAGCGATGAGACTGGAATAGACTGCCTTACCCAAGATGGCTCCATGGTCTTGGCTGTATGAGAAAGTACTTCTGCCAGATCTCCCAGCTGTCACTGCCATTTCAAGCATCTGTTGGAGGGAGGCTCTGAAGTGGATTGGGTGGCATAAGGTTGAAAACCCCCTCTCAGTGGCCATATGGCTAGCTGAGTCTGCAGGAATCTCTAGTTTGCTACACTGGGACAGATGGCATTTTTTAAGTTCGGAAATGTCTGCAGTACTGGTCATATTTTGTCCTACAGACAACTGTCAGAGGATGATGGCTTGCACAAATCATAATTCTTCTGTTATCTACAACTCCAGCATGCATTAGACAGATATAAATAATGGAATAAGGAGGTCCCAGACTACTGCCCTCTTGAAGCCAAGCTTATGATGGAGGCCATTGTAGCAAAGACATCACTGGCTTGTAAGTACAAGTCCTTTGTGTGTAATGCACCTGACCCAATGGGCAGGTTATGATAACAGTGGAAAACCGACCTGCATCCCCTAGAAGAAGAGGAGTGGGTGGAAACTTAAATGGTGGTGCAGGAACTGGTGATGCATTGTACCCCAGCCAGGCTGTGACAAAATGGGACTTGGTACCAGGCCTGAGTGTCCTCGCTGCACCTGGGACATGCTACTACCAATGGTACATGATTGCAGAGTAATACAACTATATTGGGGTGAAATACATTGTAGGTGCAAAACGGTGACCAGACTACTAATCAACTGTGATTATAAATTGGCTCAGTTTGGAGTATTTCCAAGCCAAGAGGAGAATCATGGTCTAAAATCGGTGGTGGAGATTGGGTGTATGGACTACTACGCACAATTAGAAGAGGCAGTATGCAAGTCTGGAGGATGTCCCTAGAAATACTGTCCCATATGGGGACAAAGGAAGGCACAGCTCTACAATGTGAGCGCACACTGAGATACCGGCTGGCAGGATGTGGAGTAAGATTCGGAGCCCTATACTGGGCATTATTAGGCCTAAGCAGGATGAATATGGACACAACATGTTATACAATGGGAGGAGTCAGTGGGCGTGCCATGAGGCTCTGGGGGTGCAATTCTAGTGCAACAATGAAAGAGTTATAAAAAAATTCAAAATAAATAGTAATTATACTAGATAAAGGGCTCAACTCTAAGAAAATGACAATCACACAGGGTAAATGAAAAGAGTGTCCACTTACATTGTGTCTATTTGCTCTTTATATGGAATCCATCCTATAAATGATAACAGATAATTCATATATTGAAACTATCAGATTACTGAAATATTTGGTCAGATTAATGGTTTATGCAGACAATATAATATTGGCTACCCCAAATCCTGTACAAACAGACTCAGCAGTAGTGGAAATAACTCTAGAATTTGCTTTGTATGTTATAAGCTTAATGTGGACAAAACCAAATCTATCTGCATTGGTGCCACTGAATGCCCCCCACCCGGCACTGTTTCAAGTATGAAATACATAGGGATCAGACTTACTAATACACATAGTGGGCTTTGCAATGCAAATTATGAGCAAGCCCAATGTGAAATCTGTTGTATGCTTTATAAATGGTAATGGCTCACAATCTCAAAATTAGGTTGAAAATCATAGTTTTCCCCAAACTATTATGTTTATTTAGATCTTTTTACAATATATCTCACCCCTACTTCCTTTAAAAAGTTATCATCCATAAATCATCCTTCTTATGGACCTACAGAAAACAATGTAAGGCAATGCAATATTACAGCAACTCTAAAGGGAGAATGGGCTATACCTATCTTTCAATTTAATTACTGGGCTGCCTTCTGTAAAAGGTTCATTAAACTAGCTAAATAATGTATAGAGACAATACTGGATCAGCCTTCACACCTAAGTCTCTTTAGCTTTTTTCAGATCCTAAGTACCACACCAAACAGATCAGAAATCTAAGGCTAATACAGCTAGATATGTCCAAGGACATGAAAGTACCCAAAATACATGGATATTCTGCTCTCACTTGGCTCTTGGATTGCCACGTAGATGCTCCTAAAATACCCATTATGGTGCAATACACAGTTCATACATCACTTATTCAATAAGGACATTCATGAAACATTGCCAGGAGTTGAGGAGGAATTAACCTAAAAAAAAATCTGTTGTCTCCAAATTAGAGCACTCCTATGTTCAAAGGACAAGCCCTACAGCCAGACAATATATTATAAGCTATATTTTACACTTCCTCAGCAAGATCCATTCAGAATATCTGGATATTATGAAATAGTTTTGGAAGATAAAACTGATAATCTCTTGGTATGGGCCAATAAGTGGTCAGAGTAGTTTGCAACTAATAATACTCATTACCAGATAGTGCAATTCATACAGCTCTCTAAGCAAACGACTTCAATAGCCAGATTTTGCTTAGGACATTATCAGACCCTGTTCAGAGTATATCCCACCAGCCAAATTGAATGTGGTGTATTCAGATAAACTTTCAATCCGTCACTGGTGTCAATATGCAATATGTCCAGCAGCACTCAGAGCATATTGGGAGAAAGTGTTAACCCATGTTCCCAATGTTGTGAGCGATAACATCAAGTTTGAATCAGTTTTGATTATGATCGGATTTAACTAGACAGGTTTGTATTCCATTTGTCTTCTTTAAATAGCGAGGTATATATTCTATTTGTCATATATTGTTGGCACAATTGCAAAAAGCTGGGTTATGCGAGTGCAAGGAATCAGCTCCTCACACTCTTTCAGTCCAGGAAATTATAAAAATAACTACCTGAAATAAAAGCTTGTAGAAGGTATAGGGCCATGTACAGATAGAGGGTCTGATATAGAAATATGTGACTATGGACCTCATTACCAGTCTGGCAGTCTTGGGACTGTCAGACTCCCAGAGGTGGTTGGACTGCTGCACTCCTGGCAGTCCGATCACCAGATTATGATCCTAGTGGTCGGACCACCAGGAAACAGCTGCCACTGCCAGGAAAATGGCAGTGGCTGGGGTTGAGGTCAGCCACCACGGTGCAGAGTTTAGTGCTGCCATGGTGATCACAAATCAAGGGACCCCACCATAAAAAGGCTGGTGGAAAGCCAGTGCTGGGAGCCTTCAGGGGGCCCCTACACTGCCCATGTCCATGGCATGGGCAGTACAGCAGCACCAAAAGCACCAAAAAAAATCATCAAAAAAATGAGGGTGACCACACAGAAAGGGCCATTTACTCTCAGATCTCAGGTGACACCCTTGTAAATAGACCTTCCCGTAACAGCATAACACCTCTGACCAGGTGTTTAGTCCCTCACACATTTGAAAGTAGGGTCTCATATCAGCAGGATACTGTGGATTGAATTGTAAGCTCTTTGGGGTGGTGCCCCTCTACACAAATCATGTCCTTGTGCACAGGGCTGCAGATTATGCAAGTGTATGTGAGCTCAGCCATCCAAATATACAATGCTGGTACATACACAAGACTGTCACCTTTTTAGAACCAGAGATCAGTCCGCAGTGCGTGCAATGAGACCGTCAGGTGTAGGAGAGCTAATCAGATAGGGATCCCTATTCCTCCAAAGGAGGGTTACAGACCGAAGGCTTCGCTAGAAGCCCCCGAGACAAACACTTTACAAAGGCACATCATCACTGGTCTTCCCACCTTTCTCAGATAATCCCAAAAGACAAAAGAACATGGGTGGGCAGGAAGGTCCACTCAAGCAAGACCTGTGTCCATAAATTAGCAAATAAGCAGACTACATCCCTCTGCTCAGGCTATACCAAAGTCACAAGGTCTACCTGAAAGCAAATAAGACTTACTGAATTCGAATCTGAGAAACGCATTGTTCTACTAGTGAGGCTGAAAGAACTGAATAAGGAAGGGTCATAGGTATCTTTCATGGGGGCAATAGGAGGAGGAACCAAAGATAGTGCATGTTTTAAAGAAGAAAAAAAGTTTTATATAGAAGCTCTGTTAGGCAATTCTACCTTATTGCACGGGCTAACCTCACTTCATTTGGACTATGATGAGGGAGGCTTGGACTGAGAGTAAAGGAGATTACTGGTAACTAATCAGTGTGTCACTACCTCTTATTTCACCGTATCACTGGGTAGCAGAGGCCTCCATTAACCTACTAGTCCCCCGACATGTTCCTTTGGCAGGATGTCACTTTCAAAACATGGAATGCAATTGACCTAAGCAGAAATATTTGCATGAAGCACTAAAAGATATCTATCTGTCCACAAGACTACTGCTCACCAACAATAGGCTGTCAAAGGTGGGACAAAATAATTGAGTGGTCAGAATCCCTGGGGTCCATAAAATTGTTTGAAATCAAATAAATTGAGAACACTGACTGACCCAACCATTTCCCTGGTGCCCAGCATCTCTGCCAATCTGAAGATTTCTAGCCGCTCAAATGTTCCTGTTAAAATTGCTCAAATCTATATACATTGTATGCCTCATCCTTTCTGGTAAGAACCACAACAACAAACCACTGTAATTCAGTGGTTATTAACCTTTTGACATAAGTTGCCCCCAATGAATGACTTTTGGAAGCCAGGGATCCCAGACTCAGCAATTTCTATGGTTTGAACAATTAAACACGACTACGGAGAAGGGTATACATCAAACAAACACATGAATTAAGAAACATTGTTTAGTTCACAAGTAAAAAATACAAAAATTGAATTTTAATTTTAATGGGAAGACTGGAGCATTTCAAAATTTGGTTCTATTTCTAAAAGACAAAGGGCCAAATATACTGTATGAAGGCTTGGCCATTTGCTACTACACATTCCTGTACATTTAAATAGTGTTTTAAAATGTTTAATTTTAACCTTTGCTTTTTTATGTATATGTACTTTATTAACTCGCTAATATTATATAATTTTCTCACCAGTCTCGGACCACCTAAGTGGGCGTTGCAGTAGGCCACCAATCAGATACAGACTTGGTGGCCTGCTAACGTCAGCAGATGACCATTGCTGTGATCGCCTTAGATAGGGCAAACTTTTTTTTTTAATGTAACCCAGTTTCCACATAGGGATATGGTTCTGCATTGAGAAACAAGGGTTTCTTTTTTTGCATTTGTTTGAGAGTTAGCAGTGCTCACTTCAACCACTACTCACTTTTTTAAAAAAACGTAGTTCTTTTAAATTCACTAAGGAGACGGGATCGCATGGGGGCCTTCTTTTTATGGATATCTTACCACTGCAACTTGGAAGTTAGCAATTTTCCAACGTTTTGCAACCAGATTTTAGTCGTAAAACATTGATACGTGAGACACCAATTTAAAATGTGAAAGAGATGCCTACAACACGCTCCTTGCATACCAAATAGTTATGGAGTCGCAAACCCATTATAGGAATCAGTAAAGTTTTACTGACATTGTGTCATTGTTAACTGTGTGCATCACTGGAAAATGATATTTATAGCTGCAAGATTGTGTAGAACAACTCCTTTATAAAACCTGGAACATTCCATTGCTTCAGGGATTAGCAGATATCTCTGAAACAACATCTTACATTGTTTTCATAAAATAAGCGCCTGTTCTTTGTTTACGAGGAGGAAGATAAACCTCCAAGGGAGATTTGAGCTTCCATATTGAAAAGACAAACACGTGCGGTAAATGTGAAGAAGGTAGTTCTTTAAAATAACACAGCATCTCACTATAAGGCTGACACAAAATAGCTTACATAAAAAATAAAAGCAACATCCATTAAGGAATAGCTCTCCTGCCAAGTTCCTGCACTGCAGTATCTTGTTTCACCGCATTTGTACTGACACAGCAGTCTTTTCAATTTCTCAGAAATATTGAACTTCACTCAAAAGTACCAGTTCTGCATGCACTCGTTGTGTTGAAGTATCAGTTCTTCCTCGCCTTACCACAAAAAACTGGAGTGATTCCAGTGAAAGATAAAAGAAAAGTAGCAATAAGAATGTTCTCTTTCATGCAATCGACATTCACAGGTGTAGCCCCAAAGATCTATATATATCTCAGAAAATAAAAGTACCGTATGAATCAATGGCAGTGGCAACGCACACCTAAATGTTGCATGAATATATATGGAAAATGTGTTTCTTTTTATATAATAATCGTTCATCATAGGGATCAATGCATACATTAATTGTGTACAATCACCCAATTTATGTGGTAAGTGATTTTAAATAATTTTCTTTTACCTCAAATTATTCTTCGTTTTTGATACTCATTAGCTTACTTCTTATAAATAAACAATATTTAATTTATCATTATTTCTCACGATGAATGTTATAGCGCATTAAAATGAAAACCACCATTGCTTTTTAGTTGCCTCCAAATTATTCTTCGTTTTTGAGACTCATTAGTTTACTTCTTAAAAACGAACAATATTACATTTGTAGGTTATTTTTCCATCAAGAATGGTATAGTGCATTAAAGCCAGACTTTCTTTTTAGTTGCATATGGTATTTGGGTATGGTTCACTGGCATAAATTAATTCTTCTGATGTCCTTACTTGCCAATCGAGGTACCCCTGCATAAAAGAAACTATACTTCATTTTTTCTCATTGTTTTCCTCTGCGAAGAGTTATATTTTAATTCATTAAGTCCCCCTCGTATCCTTGTAATTGTGCTGTTAGCGCATTTCTGAATTTTGATATTTAGTTTTTTCAGAAATGTGATATTTTCTGTTTTTTCCACAGGACATATAGCACGGACTGAAATATCCAGTAAAAACATAAAAATTCCAATCAATCACGATTGTTGCAAAGAGATCATAAAAATCACAACATAAAAGAATTAGGGGGGTCATTACAACATTGGCGGTAACAGCCGCTTACCGCCGTGCAGAAGACCGCCAATACAACGCCGCGGCGGCGGGAGACCGCCACAGCTATTATGACACACATCACGGAATCCGCCGAAATTCAGACACCCACACAAGTCCGCCACACCAAAGGTCAGCGATAAATATGCGGAAACAAATCCTCCACCTCCACGCCAACAGAAACACGCCCATGCTATTACGACCCACGAATCCACGTGGCGGTCTTTCAACCGCAGTATTCCATTGGCGGTACACACCGCCGCGCTCAAAATACACACACAGCTCCAAAACACCGCCACATTGGACAATTCCAAATACACACACCTGATACACATACACACACCCAACACTATATAAAACACACACCCACATCACCCACAAACCCCTACGACCACAAATTAGAGATGAAGGCCAGAGAGAGACAGCACAGAATAGATAACACCATCACACAGAGGCACACTACACCATCACCCACACAACATCCACACACAAAACACCACATACCACTACACTCACCACACTCATCAACACATACACCACCCCACACATCACAAACAACACCCTATGTCACGCCAAAGACACCCCCGCTTCTCCGAGGAGGAGCTCAGGGTCATGGTGGAGGAAATCATCAGGGTAGAGCCACAGCTATTTGGCTCACAGGTACAGTACACATCCATAGCCAGGAAGATGGAGCTATGGCAAAGAATAGTCGACAGAGTCAACGCTGTGGGACAGCACCCAAGAAATAGGGAGGACATCAGGAAGAGGTGGAATGACCTACGGGGGAAGGTGCGTTCCACGTTATCCAAGCACCACATTTTGGTACAGCGGACTGGCGGCGGACCCCCACCTCCTCCCCCACAACTAACAACCTGGGAGGAGCAAGTCTTGTCCATCTTGCATCCTGAGGGCCTCGCAGGAGTCGTTGGAGGAACGGACACTGGTAAGTCAAATCTTCACTATCATATCCCCCACCCTACCTGCATGCTATCACACACCCCCACCCTCACACCCTCCCCTATCACCCTAACTCCTCACTAATCTACCCATAACACCAACCACCCATCCCAACCCCAAGACCTGCATGACACAACTAAGCATGGACACCCAGCACTAAAGCATGCCCACTGCACAGACCCACAACACCCCCCAACCATCACCACACAAGCCCCCACACAGGAATGCCTGCACTGGGGTTCACGCACACCCAACCATTGCACATCATGAAACACACACATGCAATAATCATGTACTTATACCCCCGCAGGAACCCGAAGGAATGTCACCACACCAGAGGGTCCAGACAACACCACTTCATCCCCAGAAGAGGCCCACAGTGACGACAGCAGCTCTGCCCTACTGGATCTTGATGACCATCCCGGACCATCGTGGGCCTCAGGACAGTCGGTTCCCCTTGCCCAGCCACAGCCCAACACCGAGCTTCCACCCTCTGGTAACCCCAGCACAGCACCCACCCAGCGGGCCCATACCTCCCTACCCAGGACAGGCCAATCAGCGGTGTGTCCACCACTACAGGGCACCCAGGCTAACCCAACACCCCAACAACAACAGGGACCTGGGGGCAGTGGTAGTGGGCACACGGTCCAGGGGACGGAGGAACAGGAACACCGGGGAACTGGGAGGGCTGCTGTGCGACAGAGGGAGGACAGGCCAAGGGAACCCACTCTCCACGAGGCCCTATCCTCCATCATGGGAGCATACCACCACTCCCAGGAGACGATGGCAACGGTCCAGGACAAGTTGCAGGAGACCCTGCGTCTGCAGGAGGAGCAGAATTTGGGATTCAGGGAGGAGCTCAAGACCATCGGCTCCACCCTGGGCACCATCGTAGGGGTGCTGACGGACATTCAAAAGACCTTGAGGGACACCGTGGCACTCCAAGGGGCCCCTGACACTAGCCAGGACGATGAAATGCCCACCACCTCCGCCGGCGCTAGTGGACAGGATGCCCCGCCACAGGACCACCACACCAGCACCCCACCCCCTGCAGACGGACAACCACCACGAAAGCGGGCCCTAAGATCCAGGAACAGGACAGAGCAAGATGGCAAGACCCCCGCCAGGAAATAAGACCACCCTGATTGTCCCCCACTGTCCCACTTTGTTACCCTGTCCAGATTGGAACTGCCCCAGCTCCACTTCCAATGGCCAGATGTGCAATGCACCTGTGAGACTAATAGACTGGACTCTGCCATGGACATTCTTCCACCATGACCTCTCCCCATTTCACAACCCCCCCTATATTTTTATGCACTTCAATAAACACCCTTGAAACCTCAATAATATTGGAGTCAGTCAATGATTGTGAACTTTGTATTGTCAATTACAGTGTTAAAAAAGGTTACCCATTGGAAGGTCAACATACCAATGTCACACATCACAAGCCTTTCAAGGGTGCAAGCTGTTGACACGTAGGTTACCACATTACTGAAACTGAAATGGAAGGGGACAACTCAGTTACCAAATAGGGAGTGAAATGTAGGTAGAGGATAGAGGTAGACGTGTGAAATGTAATATAATGTGAAACATGATATTGTACTCACCTGTGTCTCATTGAAAATATTGCTGTATGACTGACTCCCTGTTGTCGTTTTCATCTTCTTCAGCTTCCTCCTCATCACTGTCCACAGGCTCCACAGGCTCACCCGCTGCAACAACACCATCATCTGGATCATCCTCCTGCAGAAAAGGCACCTGGCGTCGCAATGCCAAGTTATGGAGCATGGAGCAGGCGATGATGATGTCGCACACCTTCTTCGGTGAGTAGAATAGGGACCCACCTGTCATATGGAGGCACCTGAACCTGGCCTTCAGGAGGCCGACGGTACGCTCGATCACCCTCCTAGTCCGCCCATGGGCCTCATTGTACCGTTCATCTGCCCTGGTCCAGGGATTCCTCACTGGACAGGTTGGGGTAACCAGAGTCCCCCAATAGCCATACACGGTGCCTCTGGAGTTCACCCATCATATCAGGGATGCTGCTATTCCGCAGGATGTAGGCGTCATGCAGTGAGCCAGGGAACATTGCATTTACCTGCGAGATGTACTGGTCTGCCAAACAGACCATCTGGAAATTCATCGAATGATAACTCTTCCTGTTCCTGTACACCTGTTCATTCCTGCGGGGGGACCAGAGCTACATGGGTCCCATCAATGGCACCTATGACGTTGTGGATATGTCCAAGGGCATAGAAGTCACCTTTCACTGTAGGCAAATCCGCCACCTCAGGGAAAATGATGTATCTCCTTACATGTTTCAGCAGGGCAGACAACACTCTGGAGAAAACATTGGAAAACATAGGCTGGGACATCCCTGATGCCATGGCCACTGTTGTCTGAAAAGACCCACTCGCAAAGAAATGGAGCACTGACAGCACCTGCACGTCAGGGAGGATTCCAGTCGGATGGCGGATTGGTGACATCAGGTCTGTCTCCAACTGGGTACATAGTTCCCGGATTGTGGCACAGTCAAACCGGTAGGTCACGATGACATGTCGCTCTTCCATTGTCAACAGGTCCACCAGCGGTCGGTACACCGGCGGATTCCGCCATCTTCCAATATGTCCCAACTGACGGTGCCTAAGAAGGGCAACAGCGATAAAAATGTCAGCATTCCTCCAGGTATGTACCCACAGTCACACACAAGACTACACCAGACAATTAACCCATCTGGGAAAGATTTTGAGTGTAGGCCTCGGTATGTGTGACGCAGTAGTAATTGAAGCCATGTGTGCCCCTGAAATGGCGGCTGTCTGACCTCTAAACTGGGACAATGGAATTGTGGGGTAACTGCGCTGGCGTTGGACACCGTCGCGGTAGGCGGTCGTAGAGCGCGGCGCAATGCTGCATTGGTTAGCATTGGACCCTATGGGTCCCAGGAGCCAATGAACAGGTGAGCTGGCGGTGATGATGCGCACCGCCGCGGACGTCACTGCCGCGGACGTCACCACCATTTTCTATCTCTTCAATCACTAGATACCTGACCTTCGACAGAAGAGGACCTACACTGTTAGTGCTGCTGTGACCTCGGTCTGGAAGCAACGATGGCTGCTGCGTCTGGGGAAAGGGCCCCTGCCTTAACTGCACAGGAGTTGGAGAAACTTGTGGATGGGGTCCTCCCCCAGTATACGCTACTCTACGGTCCTCCAGACCAACAGGTTAGTACACAGGGACCACGTTGTATGGGCTAGGCCTGGGTGGACAGGGCTGGGTGGATGAGGGAAGGGGACAGAGTACATAGAACAGTCATGCATGGGGATGAATGGGCCACAGGGATAGAGTTGGGAGGGGGCCAATTACTACGACGGTGCTGTAGGTAATGACTTTTCCTCTTTCCTTGTGCATGTCATGTAGGTCAGCGCCAACCAGAAGAGGGACATTTGGCGTGCCATCGCCAAGGAAGTCCGGACCCTGGGGGCCCACCAGAGACGGGGCACCCACTGCCGGAAGAGATGGGAGGACATTCGCCGCTGCAGCAAGAAGTCGGCTGATGGTTCAGCTGGGGATGGCCTCCCAACGTGGGAGGGGTGCCCGTCGCACCATGACCCCCCTGATGTTCCGGATCCTGGCGGTGGCCTACCCGGAGTTGGATGGGCGCTTAAGGACATTACAGCAGACACAAGGGGGTGAGTACAACCTCATCCTATGGACTTTGCGTGCAGTGGAGCTGTCTGGGTGGGGGTGGTGGGCTGTGGGTGTCCCTAGGCCAGGGCGAGTTAGGTAGGCAAGGCCCCTCCGTTATGTAGGCTATGTGGCACTCTACCCCAGCTCAAAAAAAGGCAAATTGATGTATAGTTGCCCCTTTGCCATCCATGTGGGCAGATTTCTACCATTGCCATGTAGGCCATATCCCAGAAATTGCATGTGCAGAGGGCAGGAGCACGGCGTAATGCAGGGGGCTGCTGCGTTTGTCTTGTCCGCCAACGGTAGCGGTATGCCATGCACTAAAACTCTCTTTCTTCTGTCTCCACCCTTTTTCTGCTCTCCCTGTCCTTCTGTACATCAGCATCAACAGGCGGAGGTACAGTGGCACAGGAGCACGAGGGAGCTGCATCCCACATGGCCATGGAGGGCCACACCACAGACTCTGAATTCACCAGTGGGACGGAGGGCGAGGGGAGCTTCACGTCGGCCACAGGATCACCAACCAGCGACACAGACTCGTCCGCCGATGGGAGCTCCCCTGTGGTGGCGGCACCATCTGTGCGCCCCATTTCTACAGGTACAGCGGCCACCTCCCCTACCAGCACCGCCCTCCCAGAAGCCCCTCAGCGTTCGCCCCGTGCCCGCTCACCCAGGAGGGTGGGCATCATCTTCGCCCCAGGCACCTCAGGCCCTGCCCCAGTCACCCCTGCTGCCCTCAGTGAGGAGGCCATTGACCTCCTCAGGTCACTCACTGTTGGGCAGTCTACCACTGTGAATGCCATCCAGGGTGTAGAACGAGAGTTGCAACACGGTAATGCATTCCTGGAAGGCATTCATTCTGGTCAGGCTGTCCTTCAGCGAACCCTGCAATCTCTGGCCTCAGCACTGATGGCAGCCATTGTCCCTGTGTCCAGCCTCCCCCCTCCAACTTCCTCCACCCAGACCCAATCCCCTGTACCCCAGCCCATCCCAAGCACACCTACATACCAGCATGCACACAAGTCAACACACACAAGTAGCTCAAGCAAACATAGGCACCACACACACCACAGGCACTCACACAAGCATGAGACCCATACAGACACAGCAACATCCACTGTCTCCACTGTGTCCCCCTCCTCCTCTTCTCCCTCCTCCCTCCCAGTGTCGTCTACACACACACCTGCATGCACCACATCTACAGGCACTAGGACACCCAGCACCACAAGCCGCTCACCTGCACTCACCACCTCCACTGCCATATACACGTCCCCTGTGTCCTCTCCCAGTGTGTCTGTGACGCCCCCTCCCAAAGTACACAAACGCTGGCAATCACTCACCCAACATCCATCCACCTCACGACAGCCTCCAGTAACTGCACCTGCACCCAAAACAGCTAAAGTGACACCTCCTACAACCACCTCCTCTTCCTCCACTCCCAGAGCCCCTCCAGCTACCCATCCCAGTGTACGTCAGAAACTGTCCCTATGTCAAATTGACCTTTTTGCCCCCCCCTCCAATTCATCAGTCCTGTCGTAGTGCCTCAGCCAAAAAGCCTCCAGTACCAGTGGTGCGTGTACCAGGTTTTTGGAGTGCCCCATCCACCAGGGCAGGCAGTAGGACCCGGAGCCAAGGCACTGTCAGCCCACCCCCTGTAAAGGCTCCGAAATTGGAGAGTGGACGACGGGACCGTGTCAAGACTCCTGGTGGGACACACAGTGAAATGGGATCCAAGGCGATTGGTGAGTCATCTGTAACTCAAAATAAGGTGGGGAAGGTCCCGAGGAAGTCTCCCCAACCTGTTGTGAGTGTCATGGCGGAGAAGTGCGCCATAATTTTCGGCGGTCCAGACACAACCGCCAGCAGCGTCGTCACTGGTCCAGAGACCACCGCCAGAGTCATAGCCCAGGAGGGCCCAAGTATCGTTACTGGTCAGGAGACCACCGCCGGAGTCACAGCCCAGGAGGGCCCAAGTATCATTACTGGTCAGGAGACCACCGCCACCGCCGGAGTCACAGCCCAGGAGGGCTCAAGTATCGTTACTGGTCAGGAGACCACCGCCACCACCGGAGTCACAGCCCAGGAGGGCTCAAGTATCGTAACTGGTCAGGAGACCACCGCCAGAGTCATAGCCCAGGAGGGCCCAAGTATCGTTACTGGTCAGGAGACCACCGCCAGAGTCATAGCCCAGGAGGGCCCAAGTATCGTTACTGGTCAGGAGACCACCACCAGAGTCATAGCCCAGGAGGGCCCAAGTATCGTTACTGGTCAGGAGACCACCGCCACCGCCGGAGTCACAGCCCAGGATGGTCCAGAATCCCACAGCCCCGCTGGGCAATGATGGAACGTCAAGCCACACACCAACGTCCAGTTTGGAGTTCGTCATGACACACACCAACGTCCAGTTTGCAGTTCGTCATGCCACACACCAACGTCCAGTGTGGAGTTCGTCATGCCACACACCAACGTCCAGTGTGGAGTTTGTCATGCCACACACCAACGTCCAGTGTGGAGATCGTCATGCCACACACCAATGTCCATTGTGGAGATCGTAATGCCACACACCAATGTCCATTGTGGAGATCGTAATGCCACACACCAATATCCGTACCAGAACCGCCATGGCAAAGCACAGCTGAACAAGGCCAAGACTGCCATGGTGAAGACCGTTGAACAGGGCAAAGACTGCCATGGCAAAGCACCGCTGAACAAGGCCAAGACTGCCATGGTGAAGACCGCTGAACAGGGCAAAGACCGCCATGGCAAAGCACCGCTGAACAAGGCCAAGACTGCCATGGTGAAGACCGCTGAACAGGGCAACGACCGCCATGGTGAAGACCGCTGAACAGGGCAAAGACCGCCATGGCAAAGCACCGCTGAACAAGGCCAAGACTGCCATGGTGAAGACCGCTGAACAGGGCAAAGACCGCCATGGCAAAGCACCGCTGAACAAGGCCAGGTCTGCCATGGTGAAGACCGCTGAACAGGACAAAGACCGCCATGGTGAAGACCCCTGAACAGGGCAAAGACTGCCATGGCAAAGCACCGCTGAACAGGGCAAAGACCGTGTGGGTATGAATAGTCCGGCACATCAGGCATCGTTCTCCCATGTGCAGCTGGGACTGTGACAGGACATGTACTTTCATGGGGAGACTCATCCAGTCTGGGCACCAGTCCCACCCAGTACCAGTAGAGAACTGCATCTACTTGCGAAGATGTGTCTTTGCACTCCCCAGGATGACACAGTGGGCAACCCACCCACTGTAGAGACTTGAGAGACTGTGGCTTTGCACTCCCCAGGATTGAACAGTGGGCAAGCCACCCACTGTAGAGACTTGAGAGAGAGACTGTGGCTTTGCACTCCCCAGGATGTAACAGTGGGCAACCCACCCACTGAAGTGACTTGAGAGACTGTGGCTTTGCACTCCCCAGGATGTAACAGTGGGCAAGCCACCCACTTGTTAGACTTGAGAGACTGTGGCTTAGCACTCTCCAGGATGTAACAGTGGGCAAGCCACCCACTGTAGAGACTTGAGAGACTGTGGCTTTGCACTCCCCAGGATGTAACAGTGAGCAAGCCACCCACTTGTTAGACTTGAGAGACTGTGGCTTTGCACTCCCCAGGATGGCACAGTGGGCAACCCACCCACTGAAGTGACTTGTGAGACTGTGGCTTTGTACTCCCCAGGATACATCAATGGGCATGGAGCCCCGTCGTGGATCTGGCTTCGCATTCATCTGGCTGAGGTGCCCCCCCTTCCCTTCCCCCTGAGGTGCCTGTAGTGTTTCTATCTGATGCCCCGGCAGTGTTCTCTCGGATTTTGGTCAGGTATCTATTGTGGGCGTCACCCATGCATTTTTGGACTGTTGGTGCACGGACATTGTTGTGTACATATCTGCACTACTTCTTGTATTGTACATTTATTTTTGACAGATTTTGTGATATATATATCCGTATATGTTTTAATGAGTGGTATATTGGCACAATACAAAGTTTGACCGCTATTCGCTTTGTCTTTGCATTCTTCCGGGGGGATTGTGGGTTGTTACTGTGATTTTTGTGAATGCATTGGTGTGTATGTTGTAATATGCGAGGGTGGAGGTGTTTGGTGGGTGTCCCCGTAACTTTTCCCCCTCCCCTGTGTCGTAGGTGCTGTACTCACCGGTATGTTCTGCGCCTACGTCGCTGTTGGTCGTAGATGAGCAGGAATGCAAGGGCAGGGAGTATTTGTAGTTCCGGATCCATGGTGTCCTCGTTCCTCGTGGGATGTGTTGAGGTGAGCGTTTTCCCATTGAAACGGCTGTTTCCGCCGTGTTTTTATCCACGGTGAATCCGCCCCGGAAAAGGTGGCGGATTGGTGTGTTGTGATAGTGTGGGCGGTACATTGTCTTCCACCTGTCTGTTGGCGGTGACCGCCGCGCTGTTTGTCTGTACCGCCGTGGCGGGCGGTGTGTTAAAGTGGCTGTCTTAGTTGGCGGTTTCCGCCAGGGTCGTAATTCCCTTTTTTTGTCCGCCGGCCTGTTTGCGGTATTGCCGCAGCTTTAACACCGTCCGCCAGGGTTGTAATGACCACCTTAGTGTTTTGTTAATCAATTATACTTGTGCTTATTTAAAGAATTCAAGTAATTTTGTTAATGATATGTACTGTATAGATTTCATACTGGTCAATCAATCAATCAATCAATCAAAAAAATGTGTAGAGTGCGCTACTCACTAGTGAGGGTCTCAAGGCGCTGGTGGGGGACTCAGGGGGGGGACAGGTAGGGTCACTGATCGAACAACCATGTCTTGAGGTTCTTTCTGAAGACCAGCATGTCTTTGGTTTTGCGAAGGTCGGTGGGGAGGGAGTTCCAGGTTTTGGGGGCGATGCAGGAGAATGACCTGCCTCCTGTGGTGGTGCGTTGGAAGCGGGGGACTGTGGCTAGGTCGAGGTCGGCTGATCAGAGGTTGCGTGTGGGAGTGTGGAAGTTAACTCTTTCGTTGAGGTAGGTTGGGCCGGTGTTGTGGAGGGATTTTTTTGCATGGATGAGGATCTTGAATGTGATTCTCTTGTCTATGGGGAGCCAGTGAAGGGATTTGAGGTGTGGTGAGATTCATTTGTGGCGGGGGAGGCCAAGGACGAGGCGTGCGGCTGTGTTCTGGATTCTCTGGAGTTTGCGTTTGAGTTTGAGTGTGGTGCCGGCGTAGAGGGCGTTACCGTAGAACAGTCTGCTGCTGATGAGTGCGTGGGTGACTGTCTTTCTGGTTTCTGGGGGAATCCATTTGAAAGATTTTTTTAGAGTGCAGAGTGTGTGGAAGCAGGAGGAGGTTAGAGCATTGATTTTCTGTGTCATGGAGAGGGAGGGGTCAAGGATGATGCCGATGTTGCATGCGTGGTTTGCGGGGGTGGGTGCGGGCCTAGGGCGGTGGGCCACCAGGAGACGTCCCATGTGGTTTTGTTGGGACCGAAGATGATGATCTCAGTTTTGTTTGAGTTAAGCTTGAGGTGGTTAGTGGTCATCCAGTTAGCCATGTCGAGGAGATCGGCATGTAGGTTGGTTTTGGCGGTGGTGGGGTTGCGGGTGAGGGAGAGGATGAGTTGGGTGTCATCTGCATAGGAGAGGATAGTGATTCCGTGTGCTCGGAGGATGTTGGCTAGGGGGATCATGTAGATGTTGAAGAGTGTGGGGCTGAGGGAGGACCCTTGGGGGACTCCGCAGGTGATCTTGGTAGTGTTGGAGTGGAAGGGTGGAAGGTGGACTCTCTGGGTCCGGTTGGTGAGTAAGGAGGTGAGCCAGTCTAAGGCTTTGTGGCGAATTTCAATGTTGTGGAGGCGTGTGCGGAGTGTGTGGTGGCAGACGGTGTCAAAGGCTGCGGAGAGGTCTATGAGGATGAGTGTGACGGTCTCGCCTTTGTCGACTTTGGTCCTGATGTCGTCAGTGCATGCGATGAGGGTGGTTTCCATGCTGTGGTTTTCGCGGAACCCGGATTGCGAGGGGTCAAGAGTGTTGTTTGCTTCGAGGAAGTGGGATAGGTGGGCGTTGACTAATTTCTCTGCAACCTTGTTGGGGAAAGGGAGGAGGGAGATGGGGCGGTAGTTGGAGAGGATCTCCGGGTCGGCTTGTTTTTTTTTAGGAGATCGGTGATTTCCGCGTGCTTCCAGGGGTCTGGGTAGGTGGCGGAGTCGAAAGAGGAGTTGATTATGTGGTAGAGTATGCGGGTGATGGTTGGGCTAGCTTTGTTGTTGATGCGGTGTGGGCAGGGTTCGGAGGGTGAACCGGAGTGGATGGAGTTCATGGTTTTTCGGTTTCTTCGTGTGTGGTGGGGGTCCATGTGAAGAGTGTGGTGGGGGTCATGAGTGGGGGTTGGGTTGGGTGAGTGAGGGGTGTGTGTGGTGGGTGTGGGTGGTATGAAGCTGTTGTGTCTGTCCAGGATTTTGTGGAGGAAGTGGTTGGAAAGGGCGTCACATAGGGGCTGTGTGTGTGTGGGGTCTATGTTGCTGGCTTTGGGTTTGGCAAGTTCATTGATGATGGTGAAGAGTTCTTTGCTGTTTTGAGAGTTGTTGTCAAGGCGTGTCTTGTAGTGATCTCTTTTGGCGGTGCGTATGAGTTGGTGATGGGTGCAAATGGTGGTTTTGAGGGTGGAGAAGTTGGTTGTGGAAGGTTCTAGTCGCCATATTTTCTCAGCTTGACGGCATTTGCGCTTGGAGTCTTGGAGTTCAGGGGTGAACCATGGGGCGTTCTTGATGTTGCGGGTGGCGATGTGTTTTCTGAGGGGGGCTAGTGTGTCTGCGCAGGTAGTGATCCATTTGGAGAGGTTGTTTGCTCCTGTGTTGGGGTCGTTGCTGTGGTCGTGTACTGGGTCCTTAATTGGGTTTAACGTGGCCTTATGTTCAATCCATTCATACAAACTAGGGTTGTTTTTTCATAAAGTTATGCATATGGCATATGCATTTAAAAATCAAAGAAAAATGCACGTTTGTAAGAGTGGTCAAATTTGTTAACAATAATGGACTTGAAAGCTGCCAAGCAATCAATCACAAGATGAGCGAGAAGTGCGAATAATATAGGATACAGGTCAGCATAAAGAGGACAAAGGAAGGCAATGAATTTGACACACAGACTAACAGGAAGGATAGAAAAGGAAATAGCAAAGCCAGAGCGAGGTAAGCATGGAAAATAACATCTAAAAATACGAGGTAACGTTAAATAGGTTTTAGAAAATGCTTTTTTAATTTTTGATAAAAATTTAATTTGTGTTGTACAAACAGGTTTTATTTTTTACTATAGGTGTATTCCTTTGTATTCCGCTGCAAAGTTCATTTCACTATCAACATTTAAGTGTCTGTCGTGAAAATAGTACACAGTAAAACTAGTGCAAGACATATATGCTTTTGTGTAACTCTATCAGTTTTTGAAAAGGTAACCAAGACAAATTTGGGATTAAATATGTGGGTGTACACAAACCCAGTAGACAGTAAGGTAATTGGAAAGGAAAACGATTAACCAAATAAAAGTCAGATTGACCCGCGATCTGACCTCTGCCATACAATCTGTTTACTTCCTTTCAGAGATCATGTGTGACTGAACTGTCAGCAGTTGTTTTTCCTGCTTTGTTTTAAGCTATTTCCTATGAAGGAAAACCATGCTGTTATCTCTCTAAGACAGCCTCCTGATTACCTTGGAAACGTAGCCTTTTGTATTCTTGCTGATTTACAGACTTCATAAAAAATGCCCGTTTGACTGAGTTTGCAAAGTTTTAGTACAGCTGGAAGAAGTGTATAGGTTGCAGTGTGGCTTTAAACTCACATGTAACATTGCAGTACATTAAAATGCACACTTAAAAAGAACATAAACGTGATTCACATTTATAACCTGGGGAATAATAAAGTGGGCCACATTTGTAAATCCAACAACTCTCAACATCTTAAAACAGCCAATATGCGTGGTCTCTGAGAGATGGGAAATCATATATATGTGTGCTTCCTGCAGCAATGTGTGTGTCAATATGCGAGAAATGTGGCCGTGATATTCACTATATTCCTTCGCAATCAAAAAGATAAAAAGCATTGCCGGACCCCTACACTTCTGCCCAGAAATTGCGATTTATCCATCCACATGCAATGAGAACAGCATCTACAGCCTGAGCACTGTTGCTTGCTACTGTTAATTAATATTTATTTATTTACAAAACCGGCTCACACAGAGCCACAAACAGATCCACAAGAGCACAAAACTTCCCCACACGTCTGCAAAACCGCCCACTCACTGACCTATCAAGCTGGCCCATCTGGCACTACTAGATTGCCCTACAGACCAGTAAACCCTACATTTAATTGCAGGATGCCGTTGCCATCTGCTTCACCGCATTTATAAGCACACATTGCAGCATCACACATTCCTTTCGAGTGCACACACATCTAAAGTGTCCCAACATTTTTTTGAAAGTGTGCGGTCCAGTGACTGTTTCCAGTCCTTAGACTATTGAATGAGTTAGAATTCATTTTTGGTTTAAATTATCATTGCACAGGACCTGATAAATTACATTATGTTTTACAAACTTTTTAACACTTAAACTGCGGGATTTGATGCACCCACAGACTGCCATTGAGAATGTGAAACCTTACAGGTCGGTGCTTATGAACCGGCAGGTTGCTGATGCTAGCTCAATTGCAGCTTTACGTTTAAACACATTGGACAGTAAAATAATTTTGCAGTGTCTGAGAAGGAAATTGGCTAATTTTTCAAATGAAAAGAGTTACCTTAGGGTCAGTTGCTCCAAATGAGGTACGCTCTTAATGCATATAGCCCTCTTGAATTTCCATTTTGGATAGCCTCAAAACCTAAAGCTGAAATACACTTAAAATCCATTGCAAGCTTATGTTAGTGACCCTGAAAAAATGTAATATATCCACTCCTTACGCATTGTACCTGTAATGTCCAAGAGAACATATAGAACTACAAGATTACACCCAGGGTGGGCAATTTCATTTGCAGAGTAACACGCTTCTCTGGACAGTGTTCAAAATGCTGTTAGAGGCTTATTCTGGTGTACACCATTTAATGCAAAGAGGGTTTAGGAGGGGTTATCACGCTAGGGCAATCTCAAACACGTCTAGTGCATTTACCAGAGCCACTTAATAATAGGAAAACAATGTAAAGAAATTGCTACAGTGGACCTCAATAGCACCGTAAAACTAACCATCGGAATTGCCCTCTATACGCCCCAGGTGCAATTACCTAAAGACTAATTGATGAATAGAAAGGGAGGATAAGGCTATCAAAACATTGTGGTGAACTCAATTCATTGCATATATGTATATTTATGGTATTTCTATAGTGTAAACCTAGCCAAAAAGGCAGCTGTATATGGTCAAAGGAAAGCATAACGACAACGAGTAATAGGAGAGGAAGCTGGGTTGTGGACGGTTAATCCACTGATGCGGTGTTCTTTAAAGTGATGAGTCGTCATCTCTTTTCTAAATAAGAGAAGCACTGGGAAAGTCCTGATGGAAACAAGGATGTTGTTCCAGATCCTGGGAATTTAGATGGAAATGGCCTGCTGCCTTGTTTTTTTTATTTTTTACACTTCTTAGAATGCAGTAGCATTCTGGCTGTGGTCGTATTGAGAGCCATCAGAGCTGGTGAAGTTGGTCCGCAAGATAAGCGGAGGTGCTAGTTGTTACTGCTTTGTAAATGATAAAGCTGCTTTTCAAGATGGCGATGGTGTGGACTGGCAAGGGGAGCTGATGGAGTTCCATCAGGAGGTGGGTGATGTGGTCATATTGCTTCAGGTCCTGGTTGAGGCATGTAGGATGCCCCTAAGACATGCCAGTGTTGAGTCTGGGTGGCCATGCAATAGGGCATAATCACCATCGACATGCAAGAGTATGAAGGTTTTAATAGGAGTTCGGAAGTTGCTTTCTGAAGAAAAGCTCTTAGCAAATAACAAGAATTCTGTCTTGGGTGGGTTGAGTTTTACATCCAGACATGGATGATGTACAAACAGTATTTGAGGTGTTGGAGGTCTATAGAAGAGGAGATTTTTAAATAGTGTTGCGTATCGTCATCATATTGGTGAGTTTTGATACTGCTATCTGTTGAGGAGAGCGCCAAGCGGCTCCATGTAACTGGCAAACATGATAGGAGACATTATGGTATCCTGGGGACTCCACAGGTGAATGGGATCTTGTGATCTGGAGGTGCCCATGTCAACAAACTGGTGCTCACTGGAAAGATAAGAGGAGAACCAGTGAAGGAGTTGGCAGATGAATCCCATTTCCGACTCCTGGGTGTGTATGAGTTTGGGATATTTTTGACTGTCTACTCAAGGAGCCAGATGGGTTTAAATGAAGCAAAGTGTCTTCACGGATGCCTGAGCAGAAACAATTAAGAAAATAAACCTGATTGTGGTAAAATGAATAGCACCCACTTTCTTGTTAAAAAGAACTTTTATCAGCAAATACAAGATTAAAACCTATTACATATTGTACGTGCAGTGCCTCCAGAGAAGAGAATATATACATTTGATACTTCATTGGCTGCAGTGCAGGGTTAAGAATTTATGCAGAACCTATAATCTGGTGTCGACTATGCAGACACGAGAAATGTGACTACTGCAAACATTACAATCACCCCTTAATCACTTTTGCCTATTCTCAATTAATGAATGTGATTATACAACTCCAGAGACCGGCACATAAATACGATCTACCTGTAGCTTAATAAGGAATATGCCCTGAAAAAAAATTAAAATTCTACTGTGATCTGTCTGTAAAACAGGAGACCGGTCAGAACTTCGACTTATCAGTCGACAAATTCCAGGATGACATAGGGTGCCAGATGGAGGACACCATATCAAAACTGCAGAAACAGAGAATGTGCCCGAACTGGATCAATATAATCCAGGGCGTTTAAAAATGTAAATACATTTGTATGCATATGAAAGGCATTAGTCCTACTGCCTATGGAATTGGAGCTCTGCCCCTATGTAATAAATGCTGGGATTGGCTTGAGAGGGATCAAATGCCGCTCAGGGAGGGAGTGGGAGCCTGCGCTTGGTCTTCACCCGAGTGTAAAATACAGCTCGGGTGGAGAGCTCTAAGTGCGTATATCAGTTTGCCCGGCCTCAGACGGCTGACCAAACTGACGTGAATACTTAGGGCGCACCTAGCACTCCTCCTCCCTGGTGACAGGGAGGATGCTGGCCCCACCCCACCCTACAGTCTGCGGAAAAATAATATGAAAATAAAATACTTTTATTATCATTTTATTTTTCAGTTTTTTTCTGCCTTTCAGCAGTGGGGTGACGCTCCTCCGCCATAGCAGAGGGGCCGTCCCTGGGGCTAGCTCCCCAGGCTGGCAATAGCCATTATAAAGTTGTTTTCACCCACACGGAGCATGTAAGAAATTGCAATGGCCCCACAGTTCAGAACCTTACACAACAGCACTCCTGACCTGAGCATTGTAGATCTGGATTGCAAGGGATATCAGGTGAGATGGAGTTATTTATGTCAAACCTCACAATAGCAAATGTTCTGTGGATAATTAGTGAGAGGCTATTTTGAATTTTTGGACAATCTAATTCCCAAATAGTCAAATTCTGAGTTCTCCAAACAATAGCTCATGAGCTATTGGTGGCTCTCCAGCCACCTGTAAGTAGCTCCCCTTTGTACAGACCAGTCTACTAACTTGGAAGCTTTTGCATGTTTTAATTAATACTTTGTTTGACCATTATTTAGAATGTGTATTTGAAATGAAATGCTGTGTGTTTTTATATTTGGAGAAAAACATTTGAATTTCCAAAATATATTTAAAGTTCATATTTGAGTGAAAAATCATGTGGCATAGGGAAGACCTATTACTACTATAATTACATTGGTACTTGCGGCTTTGGCTGATATGTATGCTGAGTCTCTTCAAATTGACAAAGCCTTTTATTTACATTATTGCTGGCAACCCTACCTGATGCCCCAAATCTATCTCTTCATGTATTTGCTGGCCACTAAAGTGATCTTGACTGACATGGTCACTATTACAACACTAATAATAATAGTAGCTTGAGATTATGTCCATTGAACAGAAGTTGGTCTTATTATAGAAAAGGTTGGAAACCCCTGAACTAGACTGATATTACCATCCAGTCTCTTGTAGAACAAAAAAGCTAGAACCTATCAATGAGTGTCTGGAGGCTGGTGCATGTGTTGGAAAGCAGCAGGGAGTCTTCAGCAAAAATCAAAGCTGGCACATTTTTGCTGGCCAAAAATGGAGAATCAATAATTCAATTTGAGAAAAAAATATACGCATGTAAAAATGTAGGAGGCAAGACACCGCCTTGAAGACCTTAGGCTACTTTGATCCTTTCCATTAATTCCCCATTTGGTCCCCACCGAATCCTAGCATAATTTTCCTTATGCAGGCACTCAAATGGTTGCCAGGGATGTTCATATCAGCTACTACCTTCCACAATTTAGTTCTATGGACCATATCAAATGCAGGCTCGTAAATTGGTGAAGGCACCGTAAAGCGTACCACCTCCAGCATCCATCATCTTCCATTTGGGCATGAGAAGCATAAAGGCCTGGTCAAGTGGTTCAGATTTTTTGGCCTGAAACCAGCTTGAAGGTGGAAGGTGATCAAATTGGCTTTGATCCAACTTGTTAGTTGCCCCAAGATATGTTTTCAGAAAATTGTCTGCAAATTATCAAGTAAGCTGATAGGGCAATAATTATTCTAGAGATTATGATATCCCTTTTTGTGGATTGACACAATTTCTGCACCTTTCCACATAAGAGGCATGGGTGCACCTGTGGCAATAGCATATGACACATTATTGGTATATTGTTACAAATAAACAGGGTAACTCAATATTCCCCACAGAACTGGGTAATCTAAATTGTAAAGCACACAATGTTCATGGAGGAATCATTTGCATACAAATATTACAGCGATATTAAATACTATTAATGTTGTAAATAACCATAAATTTAATTCCATAAATGAATAAATCTTAAAACAGCATGTAATTTGTTTCTGGGAAAGTGAATAATTTTTACATATTCAGTAATAATATATACATCAACATAGCAAAGCAACAAAGAGATTGTTTTGTATTTTTATACAAATGCACTGGTGACCCCTCTTGTCCACAATCCCTTTACATCCAAGGGACAGAAGGAGAGCACCAACCCTCCTGACTCCCCAACAACAAAAGGTTTGAGTCCTATCTGCACTCTTTCAAACAATCAGAAAATCACACCTAAGCACTCCAGCAGCGCATTTGAAGAATTGCATCATGGAGAGTATAAGGTTGACGTTTTGGTCTCCCAAGGCTCAAACCATCCATGAGACCATCCTCAGGACAATGTGTCAAAGTGGATTAAATCACAATAATTGTTGTTTTACAGCACAATAAATAACCCACATTAATAAAACGCTAAACAACACAAAAAGGCAGCAGAATACCAAACCACGCTGTACATGCAAGTGAGCCGTCCACTTACAAGGCACCCCAAAAATTCGTCTACATAAACCTCAGTGTAAAACATGCTTTTTTCACATTGTCATAACAAGCAACACCAAATTTTTATACATATATATATATATATATATATACACATGCATACATTACCACATGCATATACATATACATAAAATAAAATCACCCACCAGTGCTCCTTAAACAACTGACAAAAGTTAAATACCTCCAAGCAAAGTGAACCAAGTAATACCCAAAACCAATTCCAAGGATAAAGCAACACAGCATATTAATACTTGCTTCAACATCAACTTCCTAGAACAGCACTGCTTTCTCCTTTTCATCCGGCACATACAACTAAACAAAAAAAATAACAAGTCAAGAGTAAAGTTCTAACATCTGATCTACAGTAGTAGGACTCCCACAGGACCATGCGTACAGCTGGTAAGTTACTCCAGTATAAAGAAAGGACGATGTAATCTACAGGAAGACAAAACAAATGCCAATCCATTAACCCTATTCCCATAGACACACTGAATTTCAAGTCACTAAGGAACATGAATATATTTGACACGAATATTACTTATTTCACCACAGATACGTCAACGCCCACCAGGCTCGAATCAATCATAAATCTCAGTCACGCAAACAAACAGTCCCTTTTGACCAAATGCTTGGAGGGCATGGCCCCTTAGAAATCACATGACCTATCCACACAACTGTCAGGGCCATCTTGGAACAGAATATCTTTCAGCCAACCTATTGGATTCCTGATCAGTCTAAACATTTCATACAAAAAATGGGCAACAATATGATGCATTAAAACATCAAAGGGAGTCCAGATCTTATTAAACACAGGTATACAGTCATAACTACCTTGGTGGTCAGATCTTAATCAGGATAGACCACCTAACAAATTCCTATTCGGTCCAAAAGATTCCATACAATAAATAGCCAACAAAATGAAACACAAATCAAACCTGTAACAGCCAGAGGCTACCCAAACATCAAAGTAAATGTGGATCCTATTACAAATAGCCTGTTGAAGGATACTCAGTTCCAAGATGGCCGCCACAGTTTTGTGGACTGGTCATGTGATTTAGGGGTAAGGCTTTCCAAGCAGTGGGTTAAGAGAGACTATTTGACCGCTGTTCCTACTTCAATCTACACCATTTAGTGGAAGGTGTTTGGCACTAAAGGTGTGACATTTATTATTCCCACTCTAATCTAATATAACTTCTTAATGTAATTAACACTAAAAAGGATACAAAATGTAAATATAAATGTATTAATATATATTGTATTATAAATTAAATGATAATATGATTAATTAAAAAATATAAGCAAATGCTGTATAGTATATAAAATAAAATATTTAAATAAGCATTAAAAAACTAAACAGCATGCATTGATACTAACAAGTTGAATTAACATTTATTTTTCTACAACATAGATGCAAAATCAGTTAAGTAAACATATAAGATAATATTATTCATAATAAGTTATAAATAAATGCATTTTTGATTAAAGCATTTAAAATATTTTAATATTAAAAAATTCTAAATCAATTTAACAAAAATGTATTAATATGTATGCACCTAAGGAATATATATTTTATATTATTCTAATCAATAAATTATATTTTAAACAACATTGTTTAATAAAAAAAAGTGTACATTAAAAATTAAATACATTATATATTATTTTTTTAACTTTTAAGTATATATTACAAATAAAGCAATAAAAAAAAATGTATAATTGTGTAAAAAATTCAAAACAATCATTAAAATGTTGCCAAGAAAACTACACAAAGTTTTACTGTGTAATAATTTGATTTAACATGTTTACAAAAATATTACCACAGATATTTAATTATTACAATTTAATTACAAATTGATGTAAGAAATATATTTTTAATTCACATCTTATAAAATATTTTCATATATAATAAAACCAATTACATTTAAATATAAAGCATATCATATTGATATTCATAAAGCAAACTTAACAAACAGATTAACAAACACATTTTTAAAATCAGCCTGCCAACCCCCCCATAAACCCAACACCCGCTCCCATAACATAAAGTCTATAAAATGTAATAAATTAATCTAAATAATATTTGATTAGACATTTATTATATTTACAAATTACATAAAACAAATTATAAATAGGTTATTAACACAAAAATTAGCATGCAACACTAATTAAATACTGCCAAAAACAATGAATAAATGACACATAAAAACAATATTTACAATGATGTTTGAGAAAACAATATATTTTAAAAGAATATTAAAAACAATACTTAACATGAAATTCTTGCCTACAATATTCCTGTCAGCAATTGTTTTGGCATCACAATATTCTTGACAAAAGATTCTTGAATCAGTATATTTTTTATTCAATAGTATGTCCAAATACCTATTCCTGCTACTTCCTTGTGCTGAAGGATGGAGTACTTCATCCTGTTTTAGATCTCTGCCCTTGAAATTTTTTCCTGAGGAAGGACAAATTCAAGGTGCTCACTGTGGCCCAGATTTTACCTACCCTGAATTTTAAAGACTGGATGGTAGGTTTGGACCTGCAGGTTGCATATTTCCATGTTCTCGTCCTGCAAGCCCACAGATGTTTTCTGTGGTTCACAGGAGCTAGGAGGATTTTCAGTTTCCAGTGCTCCCTTGTGGCTTTACTAGTGGCCCTCAGGTATTCTCAAAAGTGATGATGGTGGTTGCAGTGCACCTTCGGAGGTTGGGTGTACTCGTCTTCACCAACCTTGATGACTGACTGTTGAAGGTAGGCTCACTCTAGGCAACTGTACATCACCTCCAGAAGGCACCATTTTTGGGTTCAATATCAACCAGCCAAAGTCACACCTGGTTCCTTCAAAGATTGTCCCGTTCACCAGAGCCATCCTCAACATGGTGAAGTTTCATGTCCACCCCCATGAGCAGAGTGTTCAGACCATTTGGGGCCTCATTACAAGTTTGGCAGTCAGACCACCAGATTCCCATTGTAGCGGGCGCCAAAAGACTGCCAAGTTGGCAGTCACACAGTATTACAAGTAGCATAGACAGGACTGCCAAAAGTCAGCCAAAAAGCCGATCCCGCCAGGATTCTGGAGGGTGGGAAATAGGTGGTCCAACCACCAGCACTGCCTGCCCGTCAACCATCCACTGACCCTATTACAAGTCAAAAGTCACAATGACAGTCCTACCATGGCGATGTTCAAATGGCAGTCCGAACCACGGCAGTTGGCGGGGACCGCAGTAATACACTACACCACATTGGATGCATTTGAAAACTACACAGCTGACACACATTCACACATTCAACACATCTGCGAAGCACACTATAAAACACACTCCTTCTCACATTACAATCCTTTGCATCTACAACGCCACACACACCAAGATAGAGCTTGCAAAAAGACATTTCAAACCATAGATAAGCTACCCTTCCAACTTTTACTACCACATACCCCACATCCTCAACACAAACCAATCACATCCAGTTGCTCCTCCCCACTGTTTACACTCCCCATCACCTCTTTAGCACCCAGCACCCAGCAATACAGGTATTCATCCAACCCCACCATGTCATCTCAGAAAAATCCCTGTTTCATGGATGACAAGATCAGAGTCATTGTAGATGAAATCATCAGAGTAGAGCCACAATTATTAGGAGCCTAAGTCCAGCAAACAGGAAAATGGAAAAGTGGCAAAGGATAGTCGACAGAGTGAATTCTGTAGGCACCTCCCTGCGCACAAGGGACAATGTCAGGAAGAGGTGGAAAGACCTCAGGGGGAAGGTCTGTTCCATGGCATCCAGGCACCAGCTTGCGGACCTGAAGACTGGTGGTGGTCCCCCAACTCCTCCCCTACAGCTCACATCATGGGAGGAGAAGGTCTTGGCCATCCTGCATACTGAGTGCTTGATAGGAATAGCCAGAGGAGTTGAGTCAGGTAAGCCACAACATAAAAGTCATGTCACCTAGATGTATTGTCATGCATACATACTGATCACTGTTAGCCAACTTCACTGTCCCCCCACTCACCAGCCCAGTCACCACCTGTCCAAAGACTACTGTCTGCCATCTCACATGGGGTCTAGAATCACCTGGGGGAACCACATCTCTGTATACTGTGTGTAGCAAAGGTAATGACAGCACCACCATTTCAAGCAGGCACTGTTCTTCTATTACAAAACCAGAACACTGTACCACACTCAAAATGACCTTGTTCTGCAAATCCATAGTGAACTGAACTCACCGGAGAGGAGGACAAATGTACAGTGAGTGGGAGTAGGACAGGCACTGACAGAAATGCCAAACCCAGGGGGCAATAGTAGTATTCCCCCCCCCAGCCAACACAGTGTACCCAGATACAAAACACCCTTCTCCCTCTACTCCCCCAGAGAACTGTACTCACCTGAGAGGAGGACAACTGTACAGTGTGTGGGAGTAGGACAGGCACTGACAGAAATGGCAAGGCCAGGGGGCAATATTAGTGTTATCCCCCAGCCAACACAGTGTACTCAGATAGAAAACAGGGAGGCCCTGCAAGGGTAAGCACCCGCCTCAGACACCCCTCCCTCTGTAGATACTGCACCCCCAGCAAGCAGGGAAGTCCACCCAAGGCTCCAGGAGCTGCTGATGGCAAGACACCAACCACTGCCACCCAGTGACCACTTACTGATGTCACTCCTTTGTGTGCCACAGATTCACTCTGTTGACTGTTCTCTAACTACTTTCCATTTTCCATGGTTATAGGGCTCTGGACTTTGGACTTCAAATGTTGTGGCCTCTACTCTATTGATTACATTCACCATGACTCATCCTCTCACCTTACTTCTTGTTTTTCAGTACCTCTATTATTTTATGTATATATGTAAATAAACACACCTATCACTAAAACACTGCCTACTACCTCTTCTTTTAATTTTCCGAAATGTCAAATGGAAATCACATGTGAAGCACATGAGTAACAAATAAGAAGGTAATAGAAGGTGGGAGATGTCTCAGGTAGTTTCATGCTGAGGATGACTAGTAACACAATGTTACAAGTGTCTGGTCACACCAAATATTTTACTTCACTGTACTGAACATAGGCTGTTCAAATGTCTAGAAAGTCACTGCCAAGAACATCTGAGCCATTTTGAGCCAGGCCAAATATCCCGATTATACAGTCCCCCAGACCACACAGGAAAGGGCTTTGTCAGACTTTGCCCCGTAGATTAGGCTAACAGAGTAGTGGATGTTCCCACCAGCTTGAGCCTTATTACATACCAAAACAAGGTCTGCCAACTTAACATACACCATAGCACAGACAGGGGGCAGTACAACATTCCCTGACCCTAGGTCCTTCCTATTACAATAAGCAAGCATTGGGTGGAATGTCCCAAACCTGTGTCAGTGTTGTGGCACAGGTACACTGGCCTGCAATGAGGAGACACATCGACAGCCACAAAAAGATCTTACAGGATCAATGTCAACAGAGTTTAAAGGTAGAATGCATGGATTACACAGGATGACATATTGCAAGGCAACATGATCACACACATACAAACATTAGACCAACACACCACAGCAAGCAAGTGTATTGTGCATTTCAGATTCCTACCCACCCACTGTTCAAGCTGCTTAGGCACAGGACTCATACCCAAATCTGTGACCAACATTACCTGAATCCATGTCCACTTCACATGTCAGACCAGGAACAGCTACCTGCCAATGACACAACTCTGAAATGCCTGCATGATGATGGGGTGGTAAAGACACCGGGAAGAAGCAATAAAATGCAAGGAGTTCAGACAGGTATGGCATACATATGACCCAAATATCATTTCATACGTCAGTTGATCCACTGATAATGTAATGAGATGGAGCTAAACAAAGCAGATCATTAAGGTAGTCACATGTTAAAGTCTGGCTTAGCTAGCAAACCTTTATAATGCATAGCACGAGATGCCCTGCCCTTTGGAAAAAAAGATACCCTACTCAACACATCCTGACTCCTACAGTTCCCCATACAGTCACAGTAATCACATAACATCACATACTTACACTCAAATGAAGTAGTGATTGATGAGATCTGCCAGTATGTCTCCACCTTTATCATCATCATCACTGTTATCCTCACTTCGCATTTCAGGAAGCTCACCCGATGTCACTGCTAGCTCCCCCTCCTCTGGAATATATGGGATATTTCTCCTCAGGGAAATGTTGTAGAGTATGTAGGAGGCCACAATGATTTTATACACTTTTCTGGGAGAGTAGAGGAGGGCTCCACCTCTCTTGTTCATACAACGAAATATGGCTTTCAGGAGCCCAAAAGCCTGCTCCGCGACATGCATGCCCTTCCATGAGCCTCATTGAAGTGGACTTCTCCTGGTGTATTTGAGTTCCTCACCGGTGTCAACAACCATGGAGAGTTTTGGTATGCATAGTAACCTGTAAGGGAATGCGGCAGATGTTCAACCATGAATCCCAAGCACTGTCTCTCTAGCGGCAAACATAGCTGTGGAATAGCACTGTTCCACATGATGAAGGCATCATGGGCTGAACCCAGATAATAGGCCCAGACGTGGGAAATGAAGAGGCCCACCAAAAAACAACTTGGACATTGATGGGATGGAAGTTCTTCCTGTTCCAAAAGGCTTGTTTATTGCCATGCAGTGGAACCAAG
This sequence comes from Pleurodeles waltl, assembly GCF_031143425.1. Lineage (NCBI taxonomy): Eukaryota > Metazoa > Chordata > Amphibia > Caudata > Salamandridae > Pleurodeles > Pleurodeles waltl. The sequence continues at coordinate 232,828,869 of NC_090436.1, forward strand.
GCTACATGTATACCATCAATGGCTCCCACCACATCTGGATTGTGTGCCAAACTATAGAAGTCAGCTTTCACATGGGCAAAATCCTCACGTTGTGGAAACCGGATGTAGCTGTCTAGCTGTTTCAACACTGATGAGAGTACTTCCTTCAAGACCAGACTGAACATAGGCTGAGACATCCCAGCAGATAAGGCCACTGTATTTTGGAAGGACCCTGTGACCAGTAAATGCGAAGACTTGAGTGATGGGTGATATGCTATTTGGATGACTGATGACAGGCATCAGGTCTGGCTCCAACTGACGACAAAGATCCACGATTGTCTGTCTATCCATTCGGTATATCTGGATGACATGTCTGTCCTCGATTGACTGAAGATCTGCCAGTGTACGGTACACAGGAAGTTGTACCTTCCTCTCCCAGGGTAACTATGTAGGACAAAAGGAGAGTATAGTCGTCATTCAATGTGTCTCTTACAAGATACATAATGCATGCCATAGACAAACAGTGACATGGCATGTGAGTAGCAGAGGACATGATACACAGTACACATCACCAATTTCAATTACACAGAAGTAATACATTCCCCCCTTGCATTTCCACAAATGTGTACACATCATCTATTTGAACAGCAACAATATGTGCATGTGAATTGCCATTCAGACTGTGAGTTAATGCCCCAAAACCTACATTGCCCTGGGGGGAGTGGGGGCGGGTCTGTGCCCCTAATCACATTGTCACATGTGCCTAGTGTCATACCAAAATGATGTCAAATTTGATTAACCTACATGACAGGACAATGCCAGCTCTCATAATTCTCCAGAACAACATTTTTTGATTTGTGATGCATCTAAAACAGCTAAAAATGGCATAATATGCCTCTAAAATGGCAGCTGCCTGACCTACTCCTCTGGACATTAGGAACCGCCCGCAACCGCTGGGGAAGTCGTAATGGCGGTAGGCGGATGCTAACGTGACGGCTACAGTCATAGGTTAACATTGTTGCCAGTGGCGATATTGGGTCAATGGCTGTGTCCGTTGGCAGTGACAGTCGCGTACACCATGGAGGTGACCGTCATGTTCTGCAAAATCCCTCAATTGACTCCTAACACTGCTGCCAGCAAGACCTCCACTACCTGAGCTGCTGTGTAATGCCTCTGGGAGCAATCATGCCACGTCCATTAGCTGATAGGACCCCTGCCTTCTCCCCAGAGGAGATGGAGAAGCTTGTGGAAGAGGTCCTACCCCTGTATGAGCAACTCTATGGTGCACCAGGTGAGCAGATAACTGCCCATGTCCACAGTTTTCTCAGTACATCGACATATCTTACCTTCAGACAGCCTAGATTTTGGCCAAGTTTACCAGATTGTATAGTAAAAGCCCTGTAGGTTCTGTCAGTGTGCATCAATGGGTGAGTCAATGGGCATGTTTCTGTGTCAAGTGACAGGTATTGCGTTCTGAAACATTGTGGTGAGTGTGTATTGAGTGTTCCCTGCCCCAGCTTGTGTTGGATGCACATATCTAGGTGAGGTGTTATGACAGCCATCCCGAGGCATCTCTTACAAAAAGATGTTATCAATGTGCGGTCACATGAGAGCAGGAGCAGAGAATACATGTTGTATATGTTGGGTGATTATAAGTTGAGCTGTGTGTATGTTGGCACAGTGATCTCAAGCCACATCTGGCATTGTTAGACTGTTGTTCGGAAGCCAGTTCATGACGTACGATAGCCCTCTGCTCCACACATAGGCACCACATGCCAATTAGCCGTTGGCTACATGATGTACTGTTATGGATGTAAGTGTTGGATATGGTGTTTCATGTAGGTCTGTATGCTCAGCAGTATCTGTCGTAATCTGGCCTGGTATTGAATCCCTCTTGCTATGCAAGAATGACACTGTGCCCACGCCCTATATACCTGCATAGCATGGTCAGATGCCAAATCATGCCTTAGTGCCAATATGCAGTGTATTGAGCCTCTGTCCACTGATTAGAATGGAAATGGCATTAGGGGCATGCTGGTGATCTGTGACGGATGTGCTGTTATCATCTTTGTCAATGTGTGTTACATAGCCTTGACAGGTCCCTTGATCCCACAGCCTTGTTGTCACCTTCATCCAGGTCACATGTGTCCTGTGCTGGAGCATTGCATTTAGGTCATTACATAAGTGGAAACAGTCTGCTGCCTACTGATGAGCCATGATCTGTGACTGTTGTTTGGGCACATAGGAGGACATGTGCAATGCATGCCCATGTCTTTCCAAATGCACCCTAGATTAATTGAACACACATGTGCAGAAGTGTGTTTGGTGTTGTTGATGAGACACACAGACCCCCACCCCCTGAAGTGTCATGTGCCTGCATCTGTATTTGCACATTTCCACACATGGACAGTCTTGACTCTCTGTGTGCCCACCATGCCACTCCCTTTGTTGTGAGCAAGGGCGATAGTTGAGTTTGTAGGCTGGCTGTGGCCTGGAGGGACTGTATGCTGCAGTTGATAATCTGGGATAGAGGATGTTTATGTGCATTCCTGGCTGAGGGGTTCACCTATCAGTAGTCACTTGGTGTGATGTGTCTCACAGTGTTTCTGATCTCTTTCAGGTTGCTACCTCATGTCCAACAGAAGTTGGAATTGAACTACCTTGTTAGTGCAGGTCCTGAGCTGGGTGGTGTGTGGAGCAGCATATTGGGGAGTGAAAGTAGTCATGTTCCAGTATCCAATGATTGGTATGTGCCACATGAGAGCAGTATGGTCAGGACAGGATGTTCGTAGCTTGGTACACTGACATGTATATGACTCAGCCATCTTGTATGGGACTTTTTGACATGATTTCTTGTTTTATCTTTTGCGTCCATGCAGGTCAACACCCATCAGAAGAAGGGGATTTTTGAGAGCAATCACCAAAAAGGTGTGGACCCTGGGGGTCCACAGCCAGCAGAGCACCCACTGTCAGAAGAGGCGGAAGGACCTGAGACCCTGGGCCCAGAATATCGTGAGGCCCTGCTGGGGATGTCCTCCCAACATGGACGGGGTGCTCGTCAGCCAGTGACCACTCTAATGGCCTGCATTTTGGAGGTGGCCTACCTGGAGTTGAATGAGCATTTGAGGGCAGCACAGCAGCCACAAGAAGGTGAGTACAAGGCAAATTCATGCTTGTCCCTTTGACAGGTAATTGGGTGAAGGACTGACTGCTCCCTTTGACAATGAGGGATGTGTCACGTGTCACAGATCATATGGGAGATTCTTTGTGTAGACAGGTCATGTGTTTCAAACTGGTGTGCTTTTACTTTTGGACTTGGGACTTAGGACAAAACTGTGGGTAATCCTCAGACCTATTGCTTTGCATTGACAACATATGGCTGTGTGAAACTAACACACATTTACTATTTGTTCTTCTACTAGGTGTTAGTTATCTCCAACAGATCACTCCTCCCAAATGTTACAGTCCAAAGGTAAGTAGGATGTGGATCAGTGTCCTCTGCCATGTGTCTGGGAATATATGTAGGTTGGCATCTACCACCCAGGATCTGATTATCTTCAGTGTATGATGAGTGCTGGTGCCTCACTGTAGTCAGTGATGTGTAGGTGTCCATCATACATGTGACATGAGTTACATGGCTAATTGGTGTCAGCTGTAGCAAGCTTCTTTCCCTTAGTAAGTGGGGAATGTGCATTGACTTGAGTGATGTGTCATTACTGTAGCCAACAGTCCTTGTACGCATGTCAGCATGTCCTCCATTTTCTTTAGGATACATATTTATGCTGCTGTTTCATGCATGTTCTACCCATGTTGATGGGATAACGTCTGGAGTCTCTCACATATACAGTATGTGCAAGGGGAACTGTTGTTGTAATGGTACATCTACAGTGGCAATCCATTTCTTGTGGTGCCACAGACAGGAGTGTGTCACTATCATATGTGATCTGACAGATACCTTCATGCCTCATAGCATATCATTAGTCATGTACAACTACAGTAGCAATGAGGGACATGACAGGTAGGGCCAAAGTGTGGATCCACTTGTTCATATTTACCTTTGATGTGGATTCATGTTGAGACGTGCACTGAACCTGTGTAATGATTGGGGATTGTGCCCTGACTGTTGGAATGCATCATGGAGTGACTTGCAGTGATGTTTGCATCACATGTGTTTGAGGACAGGGATTCATCCACCGACAGATGCCATGCTTGCCATTTCTGAGATGTGGGTAGTGATGTAGCTTCTCATTGGACAACAAGTTGTGGTCCTTCTGTTGGTGATTGCCAGTTCTGTGTCTCTTCACCCTGCACTGTACAGTTGTTCACTACAAACACGCTCAGATGTGAACATTGTAGTGTGTGTTAGACATTGGTAGCAGCTATACTGGGCCTTACATAATCATTGTTGTGTGAATTCTGGAGACATCTCTCCATGAGATTTTGAACATGACTGCATTGTTATTCCTTACAGTGCTACATTTGTGGCATGTCTGAGTGACATTGCTTCTACCTCCTTGACACATTTTGCACAAGTTTCACTTGTGGAGTTGTACATTGTTGTGATGTGTCCATAGTGACATGGGCATTTCCATGTCACTTACTCCAGGTTTTTACAGATTTCTACCTGCGTCAACTGCATTTCCTTTGCAACCTCTGATATTGTTGGTACATCACCTCAGTGTGGAATAGATGTGTGCCTGAGCTTGTATCTGTGTATTTCGTAAGTATCTTACAATGGTGTCCCATAATTGTTTACTAATTCACTGGGGTCTGCTGCATGTGTTTGAGAATGGAGTGGTAACCTAGCTGTGGTATGGTTAATGTGGTTGCTAGACTTCATATATGCAACTGTAGTTGTCTGAAATCCTGATTTTCTCATATGTCACTTTTGTAATTCCAGATGGCATGCATGGTTATGTAATGGCACATGATTGTCTCTCAGAGTTGTGACTGAAGTGTTTTCATGTCCATGTTCTGATCCTATTTCTCTTTCTTTTGGCAGCATCAGCACAGGCAGGCAAAGGAGATGGGGCACAGCTAAGTGGGGAAGCATATAGCCAAAAGACCTTGGTTCAAGATACAACCAACACGAAGGAGAGTGCCACAGGGGGACACCGGATCAGCCTATTCATCCTCGATTCCTCCTCCATTGGCCACTCCCATGTGATGGCGGACCCATCAGGGAACCCCCAGCACAATTTTTGTCTGCCAACCCATTCTATCACCACCCTTCATGTTGCTCCCCATCTAGTTGGCCGTGCCAGCTCACCCAAGAGTGTGGGTCTCTCTTTTGCTGCAGGCACCTAAGCCCCAGCCCCTGTTACCCCTGCTGCCCTCAGTAAGGAGTCTGTTGACCTCCTGAGAAACATCTCTGTGGGTCACTCCACCATTGTCAGTGGCATCCAGGGACTAGTGACCCAACTCCAGCAGACAAATGTGTTCCTGGAGGTCATTCACAGTGCAATGGCTGGCATACAGAGATCTTTTCAGGCTCTGGCCTCCACAATGGCAACCAGTCACCCCTTGACTTCCCAGTCCAAATCCCCCCTTCCCCGGCCTACCCAAAGCACACAGACAGATTCCCATGCATCCACCTCAACAGGCACACGGAGCTCTCACAAACACAAGCACCACGAGACACACCAGCACTCACACAAAGAACATCCATTCGTAGACACAGAAACAGTCACTACATTCCCTGGCACCCCACCTTCCCCCAGCATCACACACACAACATATAGCATACCTACATACACCACCATAGCAGGCAATTATACAGCCACCCCAACCATCCTTCCTGCAGGCACCACCCCAGCAGACCCTCAGACATCTACCCCTATCACCACACCTGCAGACACCACAACTACAGAAACACCTACCTGCTCCACATCCAGCATACCTGCAGTCACCACCCCAACAGACACCCATCCACCCACCATGGCATCCTCCAGCACCTCCACCCCCTTAACCCAGAACACATACATGCCCTCACTCACCCACCCAACAGACACCCACCCCACACAAGCATACCTCTCACAAGCACACACCCAAGGCCTCCACTACTACATGTCAGACAAGCACTCCCTCAACCTCCAAATCTCGACCCCCTTCTGATTATCGTCTCCGTGTGTCTAAGAAACCTTTGCTTTGTGAACTGATCTTACTTTTGTCCTCCCCTGTACCACACTCAAAAGATCTGCATCCCTCCCCAAGGCCATCCCTTCCACCTCCAAGGCCTCCCCTACTCCCCAGCAAAGACGCATACCCTTCCTCCCACCAAGAAGAAGCCCACCTCTTCTAAAAAGGAGCTCCCCTCTCCCAAGCTCGAACACAAACCCCCCCTCCAAAACCCAATAACTCCCACTCAGAGATAATCCCTGAGGTGCCTGCCTGCCCCCTTGATGCCCCTGATTGTGGAGGTTAAATGGCAGGTAGGAGTCAAGTTTGGGCACAACACAATGCCATTATTTGGAAAACATATGGGCTGACCTATGGCTTTGGACTTACAGCCCTTTGTTTAATAAACCCAACCAGTTGTTGGGTTGTTGGGTACACCTTTGTCCTGCAATACCTTGCCTAGATTTCTTTTGTTCCTGAGTGACTTTGGTTGTGTGCTTGTAGTTGTGTGTGTTTGTGCATGCTTACTGTTCTATGTGGTGTTGTTTGCAGGATGTGAGTTTGTGTGCAGTGTTGTTATCCCCCAAGAGAAGGATATCTGTTGTGTAATGGCATTGTGTAGTATTTCTTTTTGTGCTGTGCAATGTGGACATGTATGGTTTTGGACTTGCCCCTCTGATATGGCTATTGTATATATGTGATGTGTATCTTCTTGGGTTTTGTTATTGCATACATGGAGTGTGTTCAGTTGTGCTAGGATGTTTTGCATTTGAATGTGCATGTGTCCATTTAGGTGTGTGTTCCTTGCAGTTAGTTTGTGTAGAGGTATGTCCCATGGTGTAGGAGTTGTAGGTGCTTTGCAGACTTGCCCTTCCCCATTGTGTAGCTCTGCATGACAATTGGTTTTGGTATTGTTTGTACCATGTAGGGCCATTACCTGTGCGCATGTTGTTTGAGGGCCCTGTTCAACGTGATATGTGTCCCAGTACATCCTCCTTCCATGTATGCTCTTGATGTTCCCATCCCAACTGTGCAAGTATTGTTGTTCGGATGCTCTTTGTCTCTTTTGTCTATGTGTCTCTCTGTGTTTTGTGCATGCCATTGTATTGCCATTCTGCTGTGTATGTGTGATGTATGTGTCCATTGCAGGGTTGTTTCATGGTGGTATTGTATGTGTTCCATGCCACATCAATGGATGTGTGTGTTGTATGTGTGGACAGTTCCTTGCCAGTGTTGGGTGTGAGAGTGTGAGTTGTATTTGTATATGTGCAGTCATTGTGTTGGTGTTGCTGTGTGTGAGAATATTGTGTGGCCTTCAGTGTCCCTGTGCCTGAGCTGTGTGGCTGTGTGTATTTGTGTAGTATTGCAGTGCAGTGTGTGTCTGCTGACCAAAGTGTGTGTATTGTGAGTGTGTGGTTGTCAGTGTTGATGCATGTTTGTAGGTGTGTGGTGTGTGACATGTGTAGCTGCCGCCCGTGGGGTCTCCCCCATGATGTGTTGTCTGGCGCTATGTGCTATGGCAGTTCTAGGTGCATGAGGCTGCCTGCAGGTGAATGTCTCCCTTTATACTGTCCCTTCCCACCAGCTTGTACATTGTGGTTGGACCACCACGGTCACATTGGCAGTGTACAACCTCGTAATGAGTCCGGCAGAAGCACAGGCTCCACCGACCTGTTTGTGCTTTCAGGTGACCGTGGCAGTCTGTACTGTCAGGCAGTGGCTGTGGACTGCTGATGGTCTTCTGTTTCTACGACCGCCAAACTCATAATATGGCGATCCACTCCACCAGACCGTTGGTGGTTGGACTGCCAACATGGCCTTCCTTGGACCACCAAACTCGTAATCAGCCCCTTGGTCTATAACCACGATGTTCCAGCCTCTGGCTCTGATCTCAATGAGAATGTTGTTGAGGCTGCTGGGACTATTGGCCACCTGCATACTGCCAGTCCACTATGCCAGATGGTACATGCGGGCTCTGCAGTGGAATCTGAAGTCACACTGGGCACAACACCAGGGAAAATTCTTAGACTCCATCCAGATTTTGGAAGGGACTGAAAAAGATATGCAAAGGTGGCTGCTCGACCATGAAGAAGCAGATAATTTCTGAAGCAAGGTGTAATACCTTGTGATTAATGGTAACCAGAAACAAATCTCTTCTGAAGCATGGTGCAGGACTTTAGGATGTTACTAGAGGTCTCTTAGGTCATATATGTTCTTGTTGTCTTCAGCCTGCAGTACCTTCTTTCATTATCAGAGATCCCTGGAGTCAGGTATATGCCTTTGCTGTAATCCAGCTGCAGTATCTTAGATCACTACTAGAGATCCCTAGAGTCAGAAATGAATAATTTCTTAAACTGGCACCCTTGACTTAGACACAACAACATTGCTAAAACAGGGTGCAGCACCTATGAGTGTTACAAGAGGGCCTTGTTGATAAATATATGTCCTTCCTGTAATCAGGGTGTAGTACCATATGCAATTAGCTGACATCCCACAAAGTACCACCACTGCTGCTCAGTTTCAGCATACATTGAACATTATGAATAGAACAGATGCCTTTGAATGTTTTTGTTGACACTGGAAATAATAAATGGCAAATAGTTGACTATGCTCCTGTTTTCAGCAGGTGACATTGCAGGCAGGACATGGCTTTACTATACATGTGCGTATTCACTTTCTCAGGTCTGCCAATTTCGCTCATTTTTTATTTCCAAAATAACTATGCTAATGTTGGGTTGTGATGCTAATAATCATTTCAATGATTTTAATACATTCCTATATGTTGTGAAATAAATATCTCCTTACATCCTTAGCTGATACCAGACACTTGTAGTTAGAAAGGGAGAATTTAAAGAAAGTGCAAGAGCAGAACACAGGAAGTGAATAACAATGTGTACTGATGTTGATTGTTAAAAGTAAAACAGGGGGAAATTCCTTCTGTGGCAAGCTCCCTGCAGTTAGACACAAAACATTTTTTGTAATGGGCTGCTGCTCACTAAGGGGGTCATTCTGACCCTGGCGGACGGTGGCCGCCAGGGCCACCGACCACGGGAGCACCGCCAACAGGCTGGCGGTGCTCCCACGAGCATTCTGACCGCAGCGGTTCAGCCGCCGTCAGAAGCGGCAAGTCGGCGGGCTCCCGCCGACTTACCGCTGCTCGGGGGAATCCTTCATGGCGGCGGAGCGCGCTCCGCCGCCATGAGGATTCTGACAGCCCCTACCGCCATCCTGTTCATGGCGGGAAACCCGCCATGAACAGGATGGCGGTAGGGGGTGCCGCGGGGCCCCTGGGGGCCCCTGCCCATGCCAATGGCATGGGCACGGCAGGGGCCCCCGTAAGAAAGCCCCGCAAAGTATTTCAGTGTCTGCCTTGCAAACACTGAAATACGCGACGGGTGCAACTGCACCCGTCGCACCCCTGCAACTACGCCGGCTCAATTCTGAGCCGGCGTCCTCGTTGCAGGGGCATTTCCTCTGGGCCGGCGGGCGCTCTTTTGGAGAGCGCCCGCCGGCCCAGAGGAAATGTCTGAATGGCCGCCGCGGTCTTTTGACCGCGGTGCGGTCATTTGGCGGCGGTACTATGGCGGACGGCCTCCGCCGTCCGCCATAGTCAGAATCACCCCCTAAGTGGTTACCAGGAGTCCTTGAATTCAGACAGATAAGTTTAATTACCAGGGTGCAATACCTTAGCTCATTATTAGAGTCCCTTAAGTGAAGTGCAAATGTTATCTGAAGCAGGGAGCAGTACCTTAGGTCTAGGGTCAGAACCAAATCTTTTTTGCAGCAGGTTTCAGTACCTGGGATCATTATTAGAGGTTGCTGGTATCACAAATAAATCTCTTCTAAACCAGGGATCAATAGCTTAGGCTGTTATTAGATGTCTCTCGAGTCAGACATATGTTCTCAATGTAACCAGGCTGCAGAATCTTAGGTTGCTGCTAGAGTCCATGGAGTCAGATATATGCATTGGCTGTAACACCAACTGTAGGATTTTAGGTCATTATTAGAGGTCTCTAAAGTCATAAATAAATCTTTTCTGAAGTTAGGCTCCCCGGAGTCAGACACAAAGGCGGTCATTCCAACCTCAGCGATAAAAGCCGCTTACCGCCAGTCAGAAGACCGCCATAACACCGCCAAGGTCGCGGTAAACCGCCACGGTCATTCTGACCCACAACAGGCAAACCGCCAAAATTTCGACATCCACAAAAGTCCGCCACACCAAAGGTCAGCGATAAACTGGCGATGACCAAACCTCCACCGTCACGCCAACAGAAATACGCCCATGCCATTACGACCCACAAATCCACGCGGCGGTCTTTCAACCGCGGTATTCTATTGGCGGTACACACCGCCGCGGTCGAAATACACATACTCGTACAAAACACAACCACATTGGACTATTCGAAATACACACACCTGATACATACACACACCACTCCCACACACCCAATACAATATAAAACACACACCCACATCACCCACAAACCCCTACGACCAGAAATTCAGAGAGAAGGCGAGAGAGAGACACCACAGTCAACTACCAAGCATCCACAGGCACACAATACCAATACCCACAGAACTTCCACGCACCTCACACAACACACCACTAAATAGCACCCCACCTATCACTACACACTCCACCCCACACATCATCCACACCACCCCATGGCACCTCAAAGACACCCCAGGTTCTCAGATGCTGAACTCAGGGTCATGGTGGAGGAAATCCTACGAGTAGAGCCCCAGCTGTTCGGGACACAGGTGCAGCACACCACCATTGCCAGGAAGATGGAGCTATGGAGCAGAATAGTGGACAGGGTCAACGCTGTGGGACAGCACCCGAGAAATAGGGACGACTTCAGGAAGCGGCGGAACGACCTACGGGGGAAGGTGCGTTCCATGGTATCAAGGCACAACATCACGGTACAGCGGACTGCCGGCGGACCCCCACCTCCTCCCCCATAGTTTACAACATGGGAGGAGCAAGTCTTGAACATCCTGCATCCTGAGGGCCTCGCAGGAGTCGGTGGAGGAATGGACTCTGGTAAGTCTCATCTTCACTACTTCATCCCCCCCACCCACATGCCAACTCATACCCCCACCCTCACCCTTACCCCCATCACAACTACCCCTTGCAAATGTCTCACCATCACAACCCACCCATCCCAACACTTAGGCCTGCATGCGGCCCCAAAGCATGGACACCCATCACCAAGGCATGCCCAATGCACATACCCATCACCCCCCCACAAAATACCGTCACAACAGCCCACACAAAGGAAGGCCAGCACTGGGGTACACAGGCACCCACCCATTGCACGCCACTGGCACACACAGAAGCAATAACCATACTTTTATACCCCTGCAGGACCCGAACGCCAGGTCACCGCGCAGGGGGGTCCACAAATGTCCCCTCCACCCCCAGAAAAGGCCCACAGTGATGACAGCAGCTCTGTCTCCCTGGATCTAGATGACCAGCCCGGTCCATCAGGGACCTCGGGACAGTCGGTTCCCCTCACACAGCCACAGGCCACAGCAGACCTTCCCCCCTCTGGGAACACCAGCACAGCACCCACCCAGCGGGCCCATACCTCTGTCCCCAGGACACGTCAATCAGCGGTGTGTCCACCACTACAGGGAACCCACCACCCCAACAACAACAGGGACCTGGGGGCAGTGGTAGTGGGCACACGGTCCAGGGGACGGAGGCCCAAGGAAACAGGGGAACTGGGAGGGCAGCTGTGCGACAGGGGGGGGACAGGCCAAGGGAACCCACTCTCCACGAGGCCCTCTCCTCCATCATGGGAGCATACCACCACTCCCAGGAGACGATGGCGACGGTCCTGGCCAGGTTTCAGGAAATCCAGCTTCTGCAGGAACAACAGTATATGGGGTTCAGGGAGGAACTGAGAAACATCAGTACCGCCATGGGTACCATCGTAGTGGCCCTGAATGAGTTAATCTCCACATTGCGGACCACCTCAAAGGGCCCCTGACACTAGCATGGACCAAGAAAAGGCTACCACCTCCGCCGGCGCTAGTGAACAGGAGGCCCCGACAGAAGACCAACAGGCCACCAGAACCCCACCCCCTGCAGAAGGAGAACCACCCCGCAAGCGGGCCCTGAGATCCAGGAAGAAGACAGAGTAACATGTCAAGACCCCCGCCAGCAAAGGATACCGCCCTGATTGTCATCCCACTGTCCCACATTGTCACCCTGTCCAACCTTCAACTGCCCCTGCTCCACTTCCCACAGGCATTTGGACAATGCACCTGTGAACCTGATAGTCTGGACTCTGCCATGGACAATCCTCCACCATCACCCCTCACCGATTTGCAACCACCCATCCAAATTAGAGCACTTGAATAAACACACTTATTGCACATAAACAATCTGGAGTCTGTCTGTGATTTTAACAAATGTATTAGACATGACAGTGCCAAAATTGTTATTCACATTGTGATGCCAACAAACCGCTGTCACACAGCTGTAGTCCATGGGGTAACAAAGCAGATGTCACGCAGTGGGGCCCACAGCTCTGAAAACGGAAGGGAAAGTCACAACACAGTTACCATACACTGGGGGAAAAAGTCAGACAGTAGAGAGGTAGGAGTCTTTAAGTAAATGTAATATGCCGGTGTGTACTCTTACCTGTGTGTCACTGAAAATATTGCTCTATTACTGTGTTCCTGTTGTCTATGTCCTCCTCTCCGGCTTCCTCTTCTTCACTCTCCACAGGCTCCACAGCTGCTACAACACCACCATCTGGACCATCCTCCTGCAGAAAAGGCACCTGGCGGCGCAAAGTCAGTTTGTGAAGCATACAGCAGGCCACGATGATCTGGCACACCTTCTTTGGTGAGTACATTAGGGATCCACCTGTCATATGGAGGCACCTGAACCTGGCCTTCAGGAGGCCAACGGTTCGCTCGATCACCCTCCTAGTCCGCCCATGGGCCTCATTGTAGCGTTCCTCTGCCCTGGTCCTGGGATTCCTCACTGAGGTCAGTAGCCAGGACAGGTTGGGGTAACCAGAGTCCCCTAATAGCCACACCCGGTGCCTCTGGAGTTGACCCATCACAAACGGATGCTGCTATTCCGCAGGATGTAGGCGTCATGCACTGAGCCAGGGAACTTGGCATTAACATGGGAGATGTACTGGTCTGCCAAACACACCATCTGTACATTCATCGAATGATAACTTTTCCTGTTCCTGTACACCTGTTCACTCCTGCTGGGGGGTACCAAAGCCACATGTGTCCCATCAATGGCACCTATGATGTTGGGGATATGTCCAAGGGCATAGAAATCACCCTTCACTGTAGGCAAATCCCCCACCTCAGGGAAAATGATGTAGCTCCTCATGTGTTTCAGCAGGGCAGACAACACTCTGGACAACACCTTCGAAAACATAGGTTGAGACATCCCTGATGATATGGCCACTGATGTTTGAAATGACCCACTTGCTAAGAAATGGAGCACTGACAGCACCTGCACTAGAGGGGGGATCCCTGTGGGTTGGCGGATGGGTGACATCAGGTCTGCCTCCAGCTGGGCACACAGTTCCTGTATAGTGGCTCAGTCTAGCCTGTATGTCAGTAGTGACATGTCTTTCTTCCATTGTCGACAGGTCCACCAGCGGTCTATACACAGGAAGATTCCTCCATCTCCTCGCATTGCCCAGCGGACGGTGCCTAGGAAGGACAACAGCGAGCACAGAGTCAATCAACCCACAGGTACGTTCCCACAGCCTGCACACAACACGATTCACTATGCATTGAATGGTTTGTATGAGTGTTGAGGAAAGGCCTAGGTATGTGTGACGCAGTAGGAATTAAGCCATGTGGGCCCTTGAAATGGCGGCTGCCTGACCTGTGAAGTGTGACAATGGGATGTGAGGTCAATGCGCTGGCGTGGCACACCGTGGCGGTAGGCGGTCGAAGACCGCGGCGCAAAGCTGCATTGGTTAACATAGAATCCTATGGGTTACACGAGCTAATGACGATGTGCGCCGGCGGTCACGGTACGCACCGTCGCGGGCGTGACCGCCATTTTCTATCTACTTAATCATTCGATACCTGATCTTCCACAGGAGAGGACCTACACTGCAAGTGCTGCTGTGACCTCGGTCTGGAAGAAACAATGGCTGCTGCGACTGGGGAAAGGGCCCCTGCATTCACTTCTGAAGAATTGGAGAAACTCGTGGATGGGGTCCTCCCCCAGTATGCGCTACTCTACGGTCCTCCAGACCAACAGGTAAGTACACTGGTAGCATGCTTTGTGGGCAATGCCTGGGTTGAGTCGGGTGGATGAAAGATGGTGGGGAGGGGAGCGATTGAGGCATGCATCAGACGACAGATGAGAGCATGTGCCACATGGCAAGGGTGGGGATGGGGGGCCACTCACATCAAGCATGCAGAAGGTGATGATTTTTTTCCTCCCCTTGAACATGTCACATAGGTCAGCGCCCACCAGAAAATCGCTATTTGGCGTGCCATCGCCAAGGACGTCCGGACCCTGGGGGTCCACAACAGACAGGGCACCCACTGCCGGAAGAGGTGGGAGGACATCCGACGCGGGAGCAGGAAGACGGCGGAGACTCTGCTGGGGATGGCCTCCCAACGTAGGCGGGGTGCCAGTCGTCAATTGACCCCCCTGATGTCCCGGATCCTGGCGGTGGCCTACCCCGATTTGGATGGGCGCGTGAGGACATCACAGCAGACACAAGGGGGTGAGTACACTCTCATTCTGGTGACTTTGCGCACAGTGGAGGTGTCTGGGTGGAGGAGGTGGGCTGTGGGTATCTCTATGCCAGGGCGATTTCTGTAGGCTAGGCCCCTCTGTAAGGCATGGCCCTGTGCCCCCGCCCACCACCTCTGTAGGGTGCCAAGTACAGCTATTCATGGCCCTGTGTCATCTATGTGTGCAGTCGTCGTCCATAGGCTTGTAGGCCATGTCCCACGGATTGCGTAGTGGACCCCAAGTGCGCAGCGTAGTGCAGGGGGCTTCTGTGTCTGTCCTCTCCGCCAACGGTAGCGGTAATCCATGCACTCAACATGTCTTTATTTCTCCCCCCCCTTTTTTGTGGTCTTCCTGTTCATGTGTGCATTAGCATCATCAGGCGGAGGAGAAGTGGCATCGGAGCACGAGGGAGCTGCATCTCACACGGCCATGGCGGGCCATGCAACTGACTCGGATTTCACCAGTGAGACGGAGGGCGAGGGGAGCTCCACAGCGGGGACTCGTGCTGATGTCAGTGGCAGCGACTCATCCTCTGAAGGGAGCTCCCTTGTTGTGGCGGCAACATCCGTGCCCCCCGCAACAACAGGTACAGCCGCCACCCAGCGCACCAGCTCCGCCCTCCCAGCAGCCCCTCAGCGCTTGCCCCGTGCCCGGTCACCCAGGAAGGTGGGCATCTCCTTCGCCCCAGGCACCTCAGGCCCTGCCCCTGTCACCCCTGTCACCCCTGCTGCCCTCAGTGAGGAGGTCATTGACCTCCTGAGGACCATCATTGTTGGGCAGTCTACCCTTTTGAATGCCATCCAGGGTGTAGAAAGGGAGGTGCACCGGAGTAATGCATACCTGGAGGGCATTCATTCGGGTCAGGCTGTCCATCAGCGATCATTCAACGCTCTGGCCTCAGCACTGACGGCAGCAATTGTCCCTGTCTCTAGCCTCCCCCCTCCAACTTCCTCCACCCAGACCCAATCCCCTGTACCTCTGCCTATCCCAGACACACCTACAGACCAGCCTGCACACACCTCAACACCCAAGGGAAGCTCATCCAGACATAAGCACCACACATCACACAAGCATTCACACAAGCAACTTCCACATGCAGACACACTAACACCCACTGCCTCCACTGTGTCCCCCTCCTCCTCGTCTCCCTCCTCCCTCCCTGTGATGTCTCCACTCACACTTGCATGCACAACATCTTCAGCCACTACGTCCATCACCAGCACACCCACCAGAACACTCCGCGCACGTGCAGTCACAACCCCCACTACCATTTACACGTCCCCTGTGTCCTCTCCCAGTGTGTCTGTCACCCCCTCTTCCAAACCACACAAACGCAGGCAGCCACCCACCCAACAGCCATCCACCTCACGGCAGCGTCCAGCCCAAGCACCTGCACCCAAAGACACCAGACTTCACACTCCTACAACCACATCCTCTTCCTCCACTCCCATACCCACTACACCTAGCCGTCCCTCTCTTTCCAAATTGATTTTCCTTTCCAAACTTGACCACTTTCCAACAACTCCCCCACCCTGTCCATCTCATAAGACTGCAATCAGCACCTCAGCCACCACCAAACCAGGACCTATCAAGACTGTTGTCCAAGGACTGTGGAGTCCCCCACCCTCAAGGGCAACTAGTTCTGCTAGGAGCCAAGGCACGGCCAGCCCACCCCCAGAAAAACACCCAAAGATAACCAGTGCCCGGCGCGAGAGGCCAAGGACACCAGGGACCAAAATCCCTACCCTGGCTCCGCCTGGAAGTGGGGTGCCACCTGGCACACCGCCAAAGGTGGGAAAGGGCCACAGACGACCAGGGAAGGGTAGGAAGGGCAGCACGCCCGACAAGTCCGGCAGCAGGCCAGCTGCCCAGGAGGGCCCCACCAGCCCCATCCCAGCTGCCCAGGAGGGCCCTGCCAGCCACAGCCCAGCTGCCCAGGAGGGCCCCGCCAGCCACAGCCCAGCTGCCCAGGAGGGCCCTGCCAGCCACAGCCCAGCTGCCCAGGAGGGCCCCGCCAGCCACAGCCCAGCGGGGCAATGAAGGAGCGCCAGCCACAGCCCAGCTGGGCAATGAAGGAGCGCCAACTCAAGCACCGCTGAACAGGGCAAGGACCGCTGAACAGGGCAAGGACCGCCAAGGCAAGCACCGCTGAACTGTGCAAGCACCGCTGAACAGGGCAAGGACCGCCAACTCAAGCACCGCTGAACAGGGCAAGGACCGCCAAGGCAAGCACCGCTGAACTGGGCAAGCACCGCTGAACAGGGCAAGGACCGCTGAACAGGGCAAGGACCGCCAAGGCAAGCACCGCTGAACTGGGAAAGCACCGCCAAGGCAAGCACCGCTGAACTGGGCCCTTCATCTCAAGCACAGCTCCGCTGGGCCCTTCATCTCAAGCACCGCTCCGCTGGGCACCGCCGTCTCAAGCACTGCTGCACTGGGCCCTTCATCTCAAGCACCGCTCCGCTGGGCCCTTCATCTCAAGCACCGCTCCGCTGGGCACTGCCGTCTCAAGCACCGCTCCGCTGGGCACCGCCGTCTCAAGCACCGCTGAACTGGGCCCTTCATCTCAAGCACTGCTGCACTGGGCCCTTCATCTCAAGCACCGCTGAACTGGGCCCTTCATCCCAAGCACCGCTGCACTGGGCCCTTTATCTCAAGCACCGCTGAACTGGGCCCTTCATCTCAAGCACTGCTGCACTGGGCCCTTCATCTCAAGCACCGCTGAACTGGGCCCTTCATCTCAAGCACCGGTCCGCTGGGCCCTTCATCTCAAGCACCGCTCTGCTGGGCACCGCCGTCTCAAGCACCGCTGCACTGGGCCCTTCATCTCAAGCACCGCTCCGCTGGGCCCTTCATCTCAAGCACCGCTGCACTGGGCCCTTCATCTCAAGCACCACTGCGCTGGGCCCTTCATCTCAAGCACCGCTCCGCTGGGCCCTTCATCTCAAGCACCGCTCCGCTGGGCACCGGCGTCTCAAGCACCGCTCCGCTGGGCACCGCCGTCTCAAGCACCGCTAAACTGGGCCCTTCATCTCAAGCACCGCTGCACTGGGCCCTTCATCTTAAGCACAGCTGAACTGGGCCCTTCCTCTCAAGCACCGCTCCGCTGGGCCCTTCATGTCAAGCACCGCTCCGCTGGGCACCGCCGTCTCAAGCACCGCTGCACTGGGCCCTTCATCTCAAGCACCGCTGAACTGGGCCCTTCATCTCAAGCACCGCTGCACTGGGCCCTTCATCTCAAGCACCGCTGAACTGGGCCCTTCATCTCAAGCACCGCTCCGCTGGGCCCTTCATCTCAAACACCGCTCCACTGGGCACCGCCGTCTCAAGCAACGCTCCGCTGGGCACCACCATCTCAAGCACCGCTGCACTGGGCCCTTCATCTCAAGCAACGCTGCGCTGGGCCCTTCATCTCAAGCACCGCTGCACTGGGCCCTTCATCTCAAGCACCGCTGGCCCATCGGCGGAAGGGTCAGTGCCGCATCTGTGTCGGGCAGGGCTGCACGAAGCACTCTGAGCACCAGTCCCCCTCCAGAACCAGTGGACACTGTCATCCACTTGAGAGACTGTGGCTTTGCACTCCCCAGGATGGTACAGTGGGCAAGCCACCCACTGTATGGACTTGAGAGACTGTGGCTTTGCACTCCCCAGGATGGTACAGTGGGCAAACCACCCACTGTAGAGACTTGAGAGACTGTGGCTTTGCACTCCCCAGGATGTAACAGTGGGCAAGCCACCCACTGTATGGACTTGAGAGACTGTGGCTTTGCACTCCCCAGGATGGGACAGTGGCCATGGAGGCCCCTCGTGGATCTGGCGTCGTGTACTCATGTGGCTGAGGTGCCCCCCCTACCCTTCCCCTGAGGTGCCTGTAGTTTTTCTATCTGATGCCCCTGCAGTGTTCTCTCCGTTGGTGTCAGGTATCCTGTGTGGGCCTTGCCCATGTGATTTGGGCCCAGTGGTCCACGGACAATGACAGCTAAAATTATCGGACTTTTAATATTTATGTATATATTAGTTTTAAATGTGTGATATTTTTATATGCCGATAATACAATATATTCGACTGTTTATGATCATTTCATTTTGTCTTTGCATTCTTCCAGGGGGTTTGAGGGTTGTAACAGTGATGTATTGCTATGCATTGATGTGTGTGTTGTAGTGGGTGAGGGTGGTGGTGGGTGTGTAGCGTATGTGTGCCCGTAATATTTTCTCCTCCCCCCTCCCCTGTGTTGTAGGTGCAGTACTCACCGTAGTCTTCTGTGCCGCCGTTCGTGCTCCTGGTAGAGGAGCAGGAAGACAATGGCTGGTAGGATGTTTAGTTCGGGTTCCATGCTGTCCAGATTCCTCGTGGGGTGTATGGAGGTGAGCTTTTTCCGTTTGAAATGTCTGTTTCCGCTGTGTTTTTATCGGCGAGGCTACCGCCCCGGAAAAGGTGGCGGATTGGTGGGTTGTGATAGGGTGGGCGGTACATTGTCTCCCTCCTGTCTGTTGGCGGTGACCAACGCGCTGTTTGTTTGTCCCGCCGTGGCGGTCGGAGTGTTAAAGTGGCAGTCTCTGTTGGCGGTTTCCGCCAGGGTCAGAATTCCATTTTTTACACCACCAGCCTGTTGGCGGGTTAGCCGCCGCTTTAACACCGACCGCCAGGGTTGGAATGACCCCCAAAAAATCTTTTCTGAAGCTAGATGTACTACCCTAGGCGATTGCCAGGGATCGGAGGTGTCAGACATGCATTCTTCTTGTAATCAGGCCACAGTCCCTTATGTAATTACTCAAGGTGCCACAGGGGGAGAGGTGTTCGGAATTGGCATGATTTGCTGTGGTTTAATTACTCCAAATTTCAAACAAATAACATGAAATCATGCAAAATTACACAAAATGCATTTCCAGCTCCTCGCGTCAAAAAATGATAAAAGAGAAACATTTCTTATGGTATGGTTATTTGTAGACCACTGGTGCTGAAGACGAAGATTGATGTCGGCTGGGTCAGGGCAGAGACCAGGTGAAAAGTCATATCTTCACATTTTTGTTCAATTAATGAAGTGAGGAGGCAACTCTGATGTGCAGATGTAGGTTGTTGCATGCTTTGGGAACAAGGTAAGAGAATGCATGGTATTGGGTTCTGCATTTGTTGGGGATATGTACGAGTAGAAGTCTGCCTGAGTGAGTGGAGGTGGCTAGTAGGTATGTAGAAGCTAATTTGATTGTAGAGGCAGGTGGGGTCAATTTTATGAAAGGCTTTGCATGTGTGCGTGAGGAGCATGAGCAGTGACAGTTTGTGGATAGGGAGTCAGTGGAGGTCTTTGAGGTGTGGGAGATTTTAAGTTTGAGTATGAGTCTGGCAACTAAGTTCTACATGTCTTTGTCACGACCTGAACATTTCTTACTGCTGTAATCTGCCAGTCTCTGGGCACCACCAGGTTTCTTGCATGCTCTGGATTGACCAAGGTAGGGGTGACCCTTTTCCAGTTATGGAACACCAAGCAGGCCAATACCTCCAGAAGGAGTCACAGAGGAAAAAACCCAACTTGGGAAAACCTCAGATCAAGGAACACCTGATAAAGAAAAGAAAATGAAGCAAAAAAGTCTGGAACAAAAGCTGCAGACAGGGAAAAGTCCAAAATCACAGGATACAGGAGCGAGGAGCACTACCGGAATGGAAGTGTTTGCAATGCAAGGAACAGAATACCAACAGTACTTATATACTGACAAACAGGAAGTGACATGCAGGAAGTAATGAAGACATCATCTTGGATTGGGAAAAGCCACATTAAAGTAAATGGAAAAATAGCTGTAGTATATAAAATAGGGAGCAAGGCATGCAGGGAAGGAAACACAGACTCCTGGAAAGGGAAATATGGCCAAGAAGAAACAAAAAAGAAAAAGACAAAAAAGAAGAAAAGAAGAAAAACAGTAAGACACAGGTAAGTAAAACAAGAGGGGTAAAAGATGGGCACAGCGTGAAACAGAGCCCAAAGGGAAAGTTTCAGGTCGCGCTGTGGCCCAAAAAACAGGTCGCAATCCTCTGCAGAAACGGCCACCCAAAACGCAGACCACCAATCCGACTGTGGTCCACAAGTGGGATGCCGCCTGTCTTGGCGGCGTCACAGTAGGTCCCCTCCCCGAAGCCCCTGGCTTGTCTGTAAAATGCTGAGAAAATGTGCGGACCAAGCGAGGAGGATAGACTGAGGAAGCATCCTTCCAAGAATAATAACTACTCGGGTATCCTTTCCAGCGGATCAAGAATTGGAGACGATTCAGAAAAAGGCAGAAATCGCATATCTCTTGTACTTCGTACTCAGGATGGCCATCAACTAAAAGAGGAGGAGGACAATGGGCATTTCTTTTGGAGGGATCAGGAATAAAAGGTTTGAGTTGAGATACATGAAAAACAGAATCAACCTTCCAAGACAATGGTCGACGAAGTCGAACTGAGATTGGGTTTAATACCTGCAGGATTCTAAAGGAGCCATAGTAACGGGGTTTGAAATTATTCTGTGACAGGCAAAAAGGCAAAAACTTAGAAGAAAGCCAAACCTTGTTCCCAGGCTAGTAAGATGGTGCAGGACTACGCCGAGTATCAGCTACCTTCTTCATGTAACGTTTTGTAGCTAAGAGATTGGTAGCAGGTCCTGAACTTGACAGAGATTTTGAACAACTGAGGTAACTGCGGGAACAGAGGAATCCTTATTAGTGACGGTAGGAAAAGCAGTAGGGGGGAAACCATAAGTACAAAAGAAAGGTGTGGACTTTGTTGCACTATGGATGGTAATATTATAGGGAAATTCAGCCAATGGTAGATATGAAGACCAATTACTTTGAGTTGCATTACAAAAGCAGCTTAAATATTGCTGTAACTCTTGATTTAGGCATTCTGTTTGACCATTGGTCTGAGGATGGAACCCAGAAGATAGAGCCACCTCAATATGTAAAAACTTACAAAATGTTCTCCAAAAACGGAACACATATTGAGGTCCTTGATCGGAAATGATTACTTGAGGGAGACCATGTAATCGAAATATATCTCGTAGAAAGACTTGACTCATTTCCTTAGTGGTGGGTAATTTCTTTAAGGCAGAAAAATGAGCCATCTTAGTAAAAGAGTCAGCCGTTACCATTATAACCTGATAGCCCGCAGAGCAGGGCAATGAACATATAAAATCTGTTGTCAACGTATTCCATGGAACGGATGGCAGAGGCAAGGACATCAATAAACCTGCTGGCTTAGTCCGAAGTGTCTTAGTTTGAGCAGGGCAAGATCTTACAAATGTTTCAGCATCAGATTTCAATATGGGCCACCAAAAGGAGCGGAGGAGCAGTTCCTGTGTGTTCTGTAAGTGGGAACTTAAAGCGTTCCATTTTTTCATGGGTAAAGGTTGATACTCTTCTTTCACACGGTCGAGAAAGGATTGCATGACTCCCACTATTCGACATGGCTCTATGATGTGTGGATAAGTAGTATTTGTATTCTCTGGATATCGGTGGGATAGAGCATCTGCTACAACATTTTGGGATCCAGGTATGTATGTTACTACAAAATTGTATTGGCTAAAAAGGAAAGCCCACCTGGCTTGCCGACTATTCCGGCATTGAAAACTGCGGAGGCATTGTAGATTGTGATAATCTGTTCTAACTTCAAACGTCTCCTGTGAACCCATTAGAAAATGTCTCCATTCCTTGCAGGCAACTTTTAATGCCAATAATTCCCTCTCCAACATTGAATAGTTTCATTCTGCATCTGACAACAAATGGGATAGGTAAAAGACAGGCTGTTCAAGGCCATTATTGTCTTGTCTTTGTAGTAACACAGCTCCAATAGCTCTATCTGATGTATCAGTGACCACTGTAAGTTTCTTTGTAGTTTCAGGATGATGTAATATCGGAGCTTGTGTAAAGGCATGTTTTAGACTCTGAAAGGCTCTTTCTGCTTCTTCTGTCCAAATGAAGCCCTTCTTTAGACTTTCTTTTTTGATGGTCTGGGTTATCCGACCTTGTTGTTGATCAAAGTCCTTTATAAATTGTCTGTAGAAATTGGATAACCCTAGAAAGCACTGTGTCTCCTTAACAGAAGCAGGAGAAGGACAATAGAATATAGCTTGTACCTTTTCTGGGTCCATGGCGATGCCAACTTGGTTGATACGGAACCCAAGATATTGAACATCGTTCTTGTTGACCGCACACTTTTCAGGCTTACAGTACAGATTGTTTTGTCAGAGTCTTTCCAGGACCTGAAGAACATGCTTAGTATGGTGTTCAGGACAACAAGAATATACCAGAATGTCATCTAGATAGATGACAACACTTTGATTCAAAAGATCTGAGAAAACCGAGTCAATAAATCTTTGGAATACAGAAGGTGCATTAGTCAGACCAAAAGGCATGACACGGTTTTCAAAATGACCTGATAGAGTACGAAAATCAGTCTTCCATTCATCACCTTCCTTAATCGGTAAAAGATGATAGGCACCCCACAGATCTAACTTGGTGAATATCTTAGTTCCTTGGACTGCTTCCAAAATATCCTTAATAAGAGGCAGGGGATACCTATCCTTGATGTTAATTTTATTCAACTCTCGAAAGTCTATACGGGGGGAGATCTTTAATCTTCTTAGATTCAAAGAAAAGAGGAGCCCCGGCAGGTGATGAAGAGGGAACAATCAATCCGCTTTGCATGTTTTCATTGATGTATTCCTTAAGTACTTTTCTTTCCTGCTCTGGCAAGGAATACATTCTTCCAAGTGGAACCACTTCTCCAGGTATCAATGGAATAGCACAGTCATAATCCCGATGAGGAGGCAAAATGGGTTTCTAAGGTTTCTGGAATGCGTCGGAGTATCCTTGATAGCATAGGGGTATTCCTTGAATCATATAAATGGTATTGTTTGCTTCATTGGAAGAGAAAATTGACCCTTTCAGAGACCAATAGGAATCTGTTGAATAGCAATGTAATTGAGAAAAGTGGGATGAGAGTGATATAGTCCATGTTTCCCAATTTATATATGGATTATGTCATGTTAACCAAGGAATACCCAGAATCATTGTATGGTTAGGAGAAGATATAAAATCAAAGGCAACGTATTCCTTATGTCTTCCAAATTGCAGGCAAAGGGTAGGAGTAGTGGCAACCACTGGTCTGGAAGTTAAAGGAGAGCCATCTACTGTTTGAACTTGTTCGAGGATTTCTTTAGGAACGCAAAGTATTCCTTTTTCCTTAGCCCATATCCCATCTAGGAACATCCCACTGGTTCCACAATCCAATAACACAAATACTTGTTCTTCCTGGTTAGGGTACTATAGAATTACTGAAAATATAAAAAGAGCTGTGGTATCTTCTCTGGAGGAGCAGATGGAAAGTATCTCAATCATGGGATGGGAGTTGGCATTTCCTGATGGTCTGGTAGGATGGATTGGACATATTAGAATGAGATGACCTGCACTGCCACAATAAAGACACAAGCCTTTGCGTCGTCTGTTTTCTTGTTCTGCTTCAGATAACGGTCCACGAGCAACATCAATTTGCATGGGTTCTTCTTCTGTGGAGGCTGGTTTCTCTGGTTGGTTGTCTTCAGGGCGGCGTGCAGAAGAGCACATTGCTACTGATTGGGACTGAAACCTGGACCTTCGTTTCTCCAATCTACGTTCTCGTAAACGGTACTCAATATTAAGAGCCATGGCCATCAGTTCTTTCAATGATTCTACCTGTGTGGAATGCACCAGTTAATCTTTTATTTCGTCTCGTAACTCTTGACGAAAAAGTGGAACAAAGGTGCGTTCAGCCCACGTGGTTTCAGCCGCTAGTTGTTTAAATCGGGCTATGTAAGTCAGAACATCCTGATTCCCTTGTCGTATCTCACATAACGCCTCTTCTGCAGCAGCTTCCAATCCAGGTCATTCAAACATCTGTGTAAAGGCTTGCAGAAAGTCTGAATAATTGGATATTATCAGATCATTGGCAGCTACCAAAGGGGTTGCCCAAGCTAGGGCTGTGACAGACAATGAGCTTATCAGATAACCAACCTTGGTCTTATCCTGGGTAAACTGAGAGGGTTAAAACGCAAAGTATACCGTTAAGTAGTCCAGAAATTCCTTTAACTTGTTTGGATCTCCAGAATAACGAGGCGTGGAGAAAAAAATAGCAGGTACATCACTGGACCGTGACACCAATGCTTGCCTCAGAGCTGTGTTCTCAGTACGCAGTTGTTGTAATTCCTGTAGATCTTGGGTGAACCAGCTGGCCTTGATTCTGTGGCATCATTGATAGCATCTCTTCAACTTCTGAAATGACATCTTTGATGACAAGACTGTACATGGTGGTAGTTTGGGGTAGTTAAAGTTAAGTCTGCTTTTTCTTAGGAAATACCTTTTTTAGAGTTGGCTAAAGACAGCTTCAACTATCTTTCCAACTTCATTTCGTCCCAAAAAAATGTCAAACAAAAAAGGCATACATATGAAGAGACCGCCGATAAACACTGTTTCACCAGTGGTCTAATGACATGTCATTCAAAACTCATCCCATCAGAAGGTATAGATCAACAGACCAGGCTACTCAAGCTATTTGATTCTTTCACTTTAAGTGGCTGTGTTTTTCACTTGCTCATGTACACATACACCAAAAAATTGTTTCCCAAAAACAGAAATTGTTTGGGACCTGCACTTCTCAGTGTCTGGTAATTATTATATATTTTAAGGTTACATCAGCTATTTTCGTTACTCTCAAGATGTATTGTAATTTAAAATATTCATTCCTCACTATAAACTGGATTTAGTATATTGATTTATCCTACTGAACATGAGCACAATTCATTAGAGTAGCTAAACTGTATATGCAGTATTTTAGGTTGAAACAACATCCCCCACAGGTTTGGGATTGTGATTTCAATCACTTGAGAAAGTGCTCTAGTAGCTACTTGTGGAACTACCTCACCACTATTGGAATGTTGTACCAGCATTGGCAGGTTGCAAAAAACACTCCTCACAATACAAAGACATTGTTTTTCAATTTCCAAAACCTTTCTTCAATTAAAAGAATAGAGTACATGTTATCCAATCCATGTTTTAGGTGACCCGCCTTTGACAAGGTAAGAACTGCATGCAGTGCCAAGTTCTACACAAGGTATACATCTAGATGGTGTAGTATTCCGAATTAAAAGAAATTAAGCAAGGCTATCATAAATACATGGAATAAAATGTAATTAATAAACCAAGGAATGAGTGAATAAAATAAACACATTAATTCATACTCTGAAAAAAAATACTCAATATCAGAAAAAAAACATCAGCCGTGATCTACCCAACACTATTCCAAGTAAGGTGTCACCTTACCCTTCTGTAATGGGTCTTTGCACATATAATCTCAGATGAAAGATTATGCTAGTGCACAGATCACTTGAGGGGATAAATCAACCATGTTAGAAATTAGATCTTTGGTTGGCCGTCAAGCTGCCCCCTGTCCAAGCAAGGGCCCTTACTCCAGTCAGGGTAAAGGAGAATCACACTAAGTTAACCCCCGCTCACCCCCTTGGTAGCTTGGCACGACCAGGCAGGTTTAACTCAGAGACAATGTGTTAAGTATTTGTACCAACACACACAGTAATACGGTGAACCATTATAGAATGACACAACACAGGATTAGAAAAATAGTAAATTTTTTATCTAATTAAACAAGACCAAATACAATAAAAATCCACAAAACACCATTAAAAATATGATTTTAGCACTTAAAAACACAAATATAGTGCCAAGAGGCACAAATGCTGCAATTTGATGTTAAGCGGCTTTGTGACGGAGTCGTTTCCTTCAATGCGACGCCACTGGTGACATTTACGGAGTCGTACGGACCCCCAGGTACAGTACCTTTGTAAAACAAGTAGAAAACAGGGCGGTGCATCAGGGACCGAGGCGCCGCTGGATCTGATGCGGCGTATGGAGCAGAGGTGTTGTGAAGCGGCATCAGGTCCTGACTACAGAGCGGTGGAGGTGAGGTGCTATGCCATCAGTTGTGAGGTGTTGGTCCCTTGGTTTCAGCAGAGACAAAGTCCAGCAAAGTCACAATGCTACGGGGCGACCTCTCAGGGGCACAATTATGTCACAGGGCCACAATTGCTGCAATGGCTGCAAATGTCACGGACATTGGACTTACAACAAATCGAGTCATTGGGGTCATCGGGCTTCTGCAAGGTTCACGGCTTCGGGGAAGGCAGTGTTGCAGTTTCCGTGCAGCGGTGTCCTTAGCGAAGTAGCACAACGTCATCCGGCGTCTAGACAGGTTTTTCTCCCAAAATTCACTTCCAGGGGCCTAGGAACTGGAGTGGCACCCTCTGTCAAGCTAGAATCCACAGCATGCAGACACAAAACTGGATGGTGAAGCCTTTGCTGTCCCTGAAGCTTCGAAACAGGAGGCAAGCTCTACTCCAAGCCCTTGGAGATACCTCTGAAGCAGGAATGCACAACAGAGTCCAGTCTCTGTCCCCTTTCACAGACAAAAACAGCAACTGCAGGATAGGCCAACAAAGCACAGTCACAGGCCAGAGCAGCACTTCTCCTCAGCTCTTCAGCTCTTCTCCTTGGCAAAGGTTCCTCTTTGTTCCAGAAGTGATCTGAAGTCTGGGGTTCTCTATTTATACCCCTTTCTGTATTTGAAGATGAAGATGGCAAACTTCAAAGCAAAGTCTCTATTGTTAACAAGATCCTGCCTTTCCCAGGCCAGGCCCCAGACACATTCCAGGGGGTTGGAGACTACATTGTGTGAGGGCAGGGACAGCCTTTTCAGGTGTGAGTGACCACTCCTCCCTCCACGCTAGCACAGATGGCTCACCAGGATATACAGGCTACACCCCTGCACCCTTTGTGTCACCTTCTAAAGGAGATGCACAAACAGGCCTACTGTCAAACTGACCCAGACAGGGAATCCGCAAACATGCAGAGTCACAGAATGGTTTAAGCAAGAAAATGCCAACTTTCTAAAAGTGGCATCTTCAAACTAACAATCTAAAAACCAACTTCACTAAAATATATATTTTTAAATTGTGAGTCCGAAGACACCAAACTCCCTACTTCGATCTGCTCTCAAAGGGAACTTGAACTTTAGGAATATTTAAAGGCAGCCCCCATGTTAACATATGAGAGAGATAGGCCTTGCAACAGTGAAAAACGATTACGGCAGTATTTCACTATTAGGACATACAAAACACATCAGTACATGTCCCACCTGTAACATACACTGCACCCTGCCCATGGGGCTACCTAAGGCTTACCTTAGAGGTGTATTACACATGTAAAAAGGGAAGGTTTAGGCCTGGAAAGTAGGTACACTTGCCAAGTAGAATTGGCAGGTTAAAACTGCAAAAACAGACACTGGCAGGTCAGAGCCATGGTTGCAGGGCTATTAATGTGGGTGGCACAACCAGTGCTACAGACTCACTAGAGGCATTTGATTTACAGTACCTGGGCACCGCTAGTGCACATTAATAGGGACTTACCAGTAAATCAGATATGCCCATCATGGAAAAATCAATTACACATACATTTCACATGGGGAGCACAGAAAACAACCTGTGAAGTAGAGGAAAAAAGTTAGGGGAGACCACGCCAAGGATTCCAGGTCTAACAAACCTCTTTGAAAAGCAAGAGATTCCTGGCTCACCACAGAGCATCTTTCAAGTAATTCACACCAATCCAACATTTCTGACATAGGGAACTGAATTTGATCAGACCAAATACCACAACCTCTTTAGATAAAACCAAGTCTGTATTTAGAGAAGAAAGCCATATCTCTGCTACAGCCCACACCTTATGTGCCCAGGGCCTTACCAATAAATGTAGCCACAGGATTCTTCTTACAAACGTCCTTTTCTGACAATAAATTAGGCTTTAGAACATCTTCTCCTATACAAAAAGAGGGGGAGAGGCAGACAACCATGTACCTTGGACCATACCAGGTTGTGATGGATATTAAATGGGTACTGAACTGAAATGTTTCCCCGAATTGCCTTTGAAGTCTGATCTGAAAATTCACTGACTGGTATCTGTATCTGTTCCCCAGTGTCTGCTTTGTGAATAAGCTTAGGCGAAACCAGGCCCAAAGGAATCACTTTTAAATTGTGCTTCCTAAGGAGTTTCCTGCCATAAAAATAAGTAAAAGGGCAGGATTCGGGATAAGGCATGCTGTTAGATACTGCCATGCCACATGTTCTGCATACCAGAAACTTTAACCAAACACTGGTAAAAAAAGGACCATTAACATTCTTCCTTATCCTGATAAATGCTCCCTTTTATCATGTTTGCAAATAAAAAAGGATCGTAAAGTGAGGCAATGTTTGGAGCATTCTTGCCACCCAAAACCACAAATTTAAACATTGTCACACATGCCAGTCGTTCTTGCTCCCATCCCCATATGAACTAAAAAACATACCTTTGTATTAGTGTCAGGCAGTTTTGTGGGTTGGAGAAAACCACAGCAAAATACATAAGGCTTGATAAAAGTTCTGCCTTTGCAACAAGAATTTTACCCATCTTAATGAGTGACCTCAGACCCCATAGTGTGATCTTTTGCTTGACCTTAGGTATTCTTTCTGACCAGCTCTGCAAACGACTACCCTCTCCAAAAAATAGACCAAGAACATTGATGTGATGTTGCACTGTCGCGTGGGCTCTCATTATCCTAAATGAGACTACTGGATTTCTAGGCAGCAGGATCGATAACGGTGTGGGGGACTGAGTCTGACCACTCTGTCACCCTAAATCCGGTTGTTGCTCCGGCTAACTAGCAGTGCCTCATTTCTCCCACGGGGAAGAAATGATTGGGCAGCCGAGCGCATGACATCTTTGGAACTTCTCAGGGAAGTCGTGGTCACTCAGATCCAAACCAACTCTCTCATTCACAATATGGTCTCATATACAAATGACAAAGACAGTATAAGTTTTATATAATGTTTTAATAAAACGACTGTATTTTAGATATTAAGGCGTGAGCCGCAATAACCAGAACAATACAACATAGTAGGATTGATATAGTAACCAGGAGAGTAAAACATAAGAATAATGCTATCATAATTCCTAACCGTTTCTACTCTCCCTCTGCTTGTTCTATTTAGAGCACAGCATGTTAAGCTTCTAGCTTGCCTTTCTGTATCACTAGGGAGACGGACACACTCATACCTGAGCAAAGGCCTGTGATCTGGTTCAGCATCTGCAACGAGGCAGTCAGCGTCTAGTTGTGGTTCCCTGGTCGGAATCTCCCTCTTGCATGTATTGGGACAAGGAAGCGATTTTATAACTAACATGTCATTGTGATCACAAAATGTCCCTACGCAGGAATGGCAAGTCTAAACTCCTACCACGTCTATCGGCAATGTACCAGACTGTATCCTTGACTGAAGCACAGAGTGAATATGTTATGAAGAACTCCAGTGCTGAAGTAGGCAAAACAGTGTGATATGAATAAAAAACAACACCGTAGAACTGGCTATTCTGTAAAATAACAGTACGAAGTCTAATAGAAAGCATTTAGAGTAAAGTGCACAGAGGCTCTAAGCTGTTAGCAAATGAATAAAATATATTTAGGGCAAAGTGCACAGAGGCCTAAAGCCTGAAGCTAATGCGCAAAATATACGTAAAACTGACCACACTACAGCACCACTTTAGGGTCCCAATCTATCTTGACTTCATTCTAGTTCACATACAAACACTCACTCTTTCCAGGCTAATTCATGATGAAGATGCAAAATAAGACCTACTGAAACACCACAAAACCCACTGAATAGAAATGTTCTATGAAAAAAAAACAGATATATAATTTATCGAAGCAAAGTTGTGACAGAACACCACATTCCTCCCGGGGCAAGGATTCTGCTTATCAGCCTTCATAGTAGCAATAAAGAGTTCAAAAGCCAAAATGAACAATTGGGGGACCAAGGACATCCCTGCCTTTCTCCTGACAAAATGGGAAAAGAGTCAGCTAATGTGCCATTGACAATTACCTTGCTGTAACAATTTGAATACAACAAAGCCATTCATAAACTGAATTTTGGACCAAAATTCATATGCTGTAAAACCTTTAACATGAAGGAGTGGTTCAATCTATCAAAGGCTTTTTCCTGGTCAAAATTAAATAAGCACAGAGATAAACCATGGTCTTCCACATATGACAACACACCTCTAACTAAACATAAATTGTCAGAGATTTTACACCCTGGTACACCACATGTTTGGACTGATTCAATGACTGTGGAAATAACAGGTCTCAAAACTGAAGTAACAAAGGGGCATATTTAAGAGCCCCTAGCGCCATTGGAGTGACACTTTTTGTGACGCTCCGGTGGCGCTAAGCATTGCTCCATATTCATAAGGAGGTGTAACGCCACTTTTTTGTGTTGTTATTCCTCCTTGTAAATATAGGCCCCTCCAATGCAGTTTTCTGTGTCAAAGGGGCATGCAGTGGGTGTTGCTGTGGGTGTTCCATTGCAAAACCCATTGCTTTTGATGCTCTCTCAGATTTACAAGTTGTCGTAATCCTGAGACAGCACCAACAAACTAATGCCACCCCAGGAGTGGTGTTAGCATGGCAAATCGAGGAGGAATGTTTTTATTCCTCCTCGTTTTTTTGCTTTTTCTATGTGTGCTGCATGCTGCATTCTCCAGCACACATAGAAGAAACAAAATGCAATGGATGCTTGACACAATCATTCCAAATGACGCTTTGTTACTTTTTGGTGCATTTTGCAGCACACATAGACGTGCCAAATTGCAATTATAGATAATATATTCCCTCAACGCAGACACCCTTGCACTATGGTGAAAGGATGCCTGTGTTGCCGCTAGGCAGCTTCATTCAGTGCCTGCACGGGGGAAATGCTGGGGTGAACCGTATTCCTCTAAATACGACTTACCTCTGCATTTCTAAAGTGGGGAAGCATGGCACTGCTATTTTTGGCACCAAACGCAAAAAGAACGGATGATGGACAGAATGTGGAACAAATCAAAAAGTCACAGATCTGGGTTTAATCAATTGTTTTTTTTGCTTGCAATGCCATTCCAGTTTGGACCTAGCCATATGAAAATCAGTCTTGACCCTGTTCCCCATGGGAACAGTCTAGCCTGAACTGTTAGGCCAGGTCTTCCCTGGACCAGAAACAAGCATCCTCGGGCCAGTTTCAGGGTATTACCCCTCCTCAGCCAGGCTAGCTTGAATCTGGTGGCATAAGAAGCACGGGACCCACATCTGGGCATACCCTTCCCACTTAGGGCAACAAATGCAAAAAGAACAGATGATGGATGGAATGTGGAACAAATCAAACATTCACCCCCAGTCACAGATCTGGGTTTAATACATCAGTTATTTTGCTTTCCATGCCATTCCACTTTGATGTAAATCTGGGCCCACATTTTAGAGAACATTTTAAATTTTACACTAAGACGACTAATTGAACCCCAGTTTTTAACATCAATTCTGTCAAAGTTTTATGCATCCACCTCTAAAGGAAATCGAGAGCAATCCTTCCCTCATAGAATTTTTTAATACTTCAAGTACGTCAGACCCTACCAAGTCAAAAAAGGTAGCACAGACTTCTACAGGTATGTCATTTGAACCAGGAGCTCTCCTCTTGGGTGGGCTTTAGATAGTTATTTTAATATCTTCAATTACAAAATTCCTATCAAGATATTCCTTGTCTTCATCAGACAAAAATACCTACACATGTTGTTGTAGGAAGGTAGCCTCTTTCCAGCATTGTTACCCCAACTTTTGGCTTGTGTGTGAGTAGAGTGTTTTTACCATCTCACTGAGTTCCTGCTAGCCAGGACCCCAGTGCTCATAGTGAAAAGCTTATTTGTCAGTGTGTTTTATATGTATCACTGGGACCCTGCTAGCCAGGACCCCAGTGCTCATAATTTGTGGCCTGAATGTGTATACCTGTGTAGTGCCTAACTGTGTCACTGAGGCTCTGCTAACCAGAACCTCAGTGCTTATGCTCTCTCTGCCTTTAGAATTGTCACTATAGGCTATTGACCATTTTCACAAATTCTAATTGGCACACTGGAACACCCTTATAATTCCCTAGTATATGGTATCTAGGTACCCAGGGTCCTGGGGTTCCAGGAGATCCTTATGGGCTGTAGCATTTCTTTTGCCACCTATAGGGAGCTCAGACAAATCTTACACAGGACTGCCACTGCAGCCTGAGTAAAATAACGCACACTTTATTTCACAGCCATTTTACACTGCACTTAAGTAACTTATAAGTCACCTATATGTCTAACATTCACTTAGTGAAGGTTAGGTGCAAAGTTACTAAGTGTGAGGGCACCCTGGCACTAGCCAAGGTGCCCCCACATAGTTCAGGGCAATTTCCCCAGACTTTGTGAGTGCGGGGACACCATTACACGTGTGCACTACATATAGGTCAATACCTGTATGTAGCTTCACAATGGTAACTCCGAATATGGCCATGTAACATGTCTAAGATCATGGAATTGTCCCCCCATGCCAAATCTGGTATTGGGGTGCCAAGCCCATGCATTCCCAGGGCTCCACTGAAACAGGGTGTTACACCCTCTCCCTTTGGAAATAGGTATTAAGGGCTGGGAAGGAGTAGCCTACCCCAGCCTCTGGAAATGCTTTGAAGGGCACAGATGGTGCCCTCCTTGCATAAGCCAGTCTACACCGGTTCAGGGAACCCCCAGTCCCTGCTCTGGCGCGAATCTGGACAAAGGGAAGGGGAGTGACCACTCCCCTGTCCATCACAACCCCAGGGGTGGTGCCCAGAGCTCCTCCAGTATGTCCCAGACCTCTGCCATCTTGAGTCCAGAGGTGTGAGGGCACAATGGAGGCCTCTGAGTGGCCAGTGCCAGCAGGTGACGTCAGAGACCCCTCCTGATAGGTGCTTACCTGACTAGATGGCCAATCCTCCTCTGAGGGCTATTTAGGGTCTCTCCTGTGGGCTTTTCCTCAGATAACGACTTGCAAGAATTCACCAGAGTTCCTCTGCATCTCCCTCTTTGACTTCTGCCAAGGATCGACCTCTGACTGCTCCAGGATGCCGGCAAAACTGCAACAAAGTAGCAAGAAGACTACCAGCAACATTGTAGCGCCTAATCCTGCCGGCTTTCTCGACTGTTTCCTGGCGGTGCATGCTTTGGGGTCTGCCTGCCTTCATCCTGCACTGAAAGCCACAAAGAAATCTCCTGTGGGTCAATGGAATCTTCCCCCTGCTGCAGCAGGCACCAAACCTCAGCGTCACCGACACTCTCGGACCCCTCACATCCTGACGAGCGTGGCTTCTGGAACACAGGTGGTGGACCAAAGTGACCGAGACTGTCCAGTGGTCCAACTGTCCAAATTTGGAGGAGGTAAGTCCTTGCTCCCCTCCCCAGACAGTACTCCTGTGCACCACGTGAACAGCAGTTGCTAGGGCTTCTGTACACTTTTGCAAGGAATCTTTTGTAAACAGCCTAGCCCAGGTTCCCAGTACTCCATCCTGCATTGCTCAACTCGCTGAGTAGACCACCGACATCGTGGGACCCTATTTTGCAGTGTTGAGATGACCACAGTGCTCAGTCTTCTTGAACCCATGTTCAAGGATTTCTGCGGGTGCTGCCTTCTTGTGCATGGGCTCCCTGTGTTGCTGAGGACCCCCTCTGTCTCCTCTCCCATGTGGCAACATCCTGGTCCTTCCTGGGCCCAGGCAGCACCCTTTTTCTGTAACCACAACCTTTGCAGCTAGCAAGACTTTTTTGTGGTCTTTCTCCAAAGAAACAACTCTGCATCCTCCAGCACTCCGTGGGACATCTTCTTCACAAAGGAGAAGTTCCTAGCACCTTTCTTTGTTTCAGAATCTTCAGCTTCTTCCATCCAGAGGCAGCCATGTTGCACCTTCATCCGGGGTTTAGTGGGCTCCTGCCCCCCCTGGACACTTTCACGACTCTTGGACTTGGTCCCCTTCCGTTGCAGGTCCTCAGGTCCAGGAATCCGTCTTCAGTGCTTTCCAGTCTGTTGTGGTCTTTGCAGAATCCTCTGTCACGAGTTTAGTGTGTTTCTGGGAAAGTAGTATCACTTTACTCCTACTTTTCAGGGTCTTGGGGTGGGGTATCTTGGACACCCTTAGTGTTTCCTTACACTCCCAGCGACCTTCTACACACTACACTAGCCTAGGGGTCCATTTGTGGTTCGCATTCCACTTTCAGAGTATATGGTTTGTGTTGCCCCTAGGCCTATTGCATCCTATTGTATTCTACATGTTTGCACTACTTTCTGACTGTTTAACTTACCTGATTTTGGTTTGTGTGTATATTTTGTGTATTTTACTTACCTCCTAAGGGAGTATATCCTCTGAGATATTTTTGGCACATTGTCAATAAAATAAAGTAGCTTTATTTTTAGTAACTCTTAATATTGTGTTTCTTATGATATAGTAACTATATGATATAAGTGGTATAGTAGGAGCTTTGCATGTCTCCTCATTCAGCCTAAGCTGCTCTGCTATAGCTACCTCTATCAGCCTAAGCTGCTAGGACACTACTAATCTACTAATAAGGGATAACTGGACCTGGCACAATGTGTAAGTACCATCAGGTACCCACTATAAGACAGGCCAGCCTCCTACATTGGTGGTGCAGCGGTGGGATAAGTACTTGTAACTGCTTTACCACTTTGTCATTGGTGCTTTTCATAAGAAAAACATATTCCAAATACTTAAAAATATACACAGTTAACCTTAACAGTCTAACTCTCTTTCTAAGAACTTTCTACAAAGTTTCTAAAAAGCTTTGAAAAGTTTGAAAAAGTTTTTCTCTTTTCTTTAAAAGTTTCTAAACTTTTTTCTCTCTATCCTAAACTCTTTCTTGCAACTATGTCTGTAGTAGAGGCCACTCCCAAAGTTGTCCAGGCAACTTATGGCAGTTTAAACTTTAAACGTTTCAGGGGTCTCTGCATAGAAAGGAGTTTAAGCATTGGTAAGAACCCTACCAAAGATCTTCTCCTTAGCCTTCTCCTAGAAAGTGACCAGAACCAGTTTGGCCCATCCCAGGATCAGCAGTTAGGGGAAGAGGGTACCCAAGTAGAATTAGGGGAGGGCCCTGAGGACTCTGGGGAGGGTTCCTCCAAAGACCTGTCAGCTAACAGGCCATCTAGTGAAGCTGGTAGTGGGAGGGGGTCACACATCAGTAGGGCACCTTTCACTCCAAAAGGCCAGGTAACTAGGGTTCAGGTAGTTAGAGACAGGTCCACTTCTGCCAATTCCCTCATCACCTCTGTGTCAGAGCATTCCCAAGCCTCCCACCCTGAGGATAACACCCTAGATAGGGAACTCAGAAAGCTGAGGTTGGAAGAGGGCAGACTGAAGCTGAGACAGCAGCCGTTGGCCTTAGACAGGGAGTCTCTAGATGTAGAGAGGGAAAGACAGAAGTCGGAGTTAGTTCCCCATGGCGGCAGCATCAGTATTCTTGATAGTCATTCTGTAAGAGAAACAGATTCAAGAAACCTGCACAAAATTGTCCCCTCTTACAAGGAGGGGGATGACATAAACAAGTGGTTTGCTGCACTTGAGAGGGCCTGTAGGGTACAGTCGGTCCCTCAAAGGAAGTGGGCTGGTATCTTGTGGCTATCGTTCACTGGCAAGGGTAGGGATAGGCTCCTTACTGTCAGAGAGAGTGATGCCAACAACTATAAAGTTTTGAAAGATGCACTCTTAGATGGATTTGGCTTAACCACTCAACAATACAGGATAACGTTCAGAGGTACCAGAAAAGAGTCCTCTCAAGAGTGGACAGACTTTGTAGACTGTTCAGTGAAGGCCTTGGAGGGATGGTTACATGGCAGTAAAGTGACTGCCTATGAAAGCCTATATAATCTTATTTTGAGAGAGTATATTTTGAATAATTGTGTGTCTGACTTGTTACACCAGTACTTGGTAGACTCAGATCTGACCTCTCCCCAAGAATTGGGAAAGAAGGCAGACAAATGGGTCAGAACAAGAGTGAGCAGAAAATCTCATACAGGGGGTGACAAGAATGGCAAGAAGAAAGATGGTGAAAAATCTCAGGATATCCATTGGGATAAAGGTAAAAACAAAGATCCTTCTTCACATCCTAAACACTCTTCAGGGGGTGGGGATAAATCATCTTCCTCCTCTTCTTCACAATCCACACACACTAAAAAGCCTTGGTGCTATGTGTGTAAGAATAAAGGCCATTGTCCAGGGGATAAGTCCTGCCTAGGTAAAGCCCCTGAGCCTACCACCACTAATGCATCAAACTCTAGTGCCCCTAGCAGTAGTGGTAATGGTGGTGGGACTGCTGGCAACAGTCAATATAAGGGTGTAGTTGGGTTCACTTTTGCGTCCATAATAGAAACAGGGGTAGTCAGTCCTAAGATAGTTTCTTTCACACCTGGTGACATTGCCACACTGGGTGATTGTCCCCTTACAATGGATAAGTACAGTCAGTCAGTTATAATAAATGGTGTTGAGGTCCAGGCCTACAGGTACACAGGTGCCAGTATTATTTTGGTGACTGGGAACCTAGTGTCTGCTGCACAACATCTCATTGGACAACAGCACAAGATTATTGATGTCCATAACTCCACTCAGTTCCTCCCCTTACCTATAGTTCAGTTTAGTTGGGGTGGAGTTACTGGCCCAACACAGGTGGTGGTATCACCTAGCTTACCTGTAGATTGTCTCTTAGGTAATGACCTAGAGGCCTCAGGTTGGGCTGAGGTAGAGTTTAGTACCCATACATCCATGTTGGGTATCCCTGAGGTATTGCTTCCTCTCATTTCAGCTGAAATGAAAAAAAAAAGGAGAAAAAAAGGCCTGAAATCTCAGGATCGTTCTCCAACAACAGGTAAAAAGGGCATCAAAGTATCCCCTACCCACCCTGCCACTAAGGATACCAGTCCTGTGGTGGGAGAAACCTTTCCTGGGGTGGCACCTATACCAAGGGAACCATCAGCTACCACAGCTGTACTCCCAGAGGTAAAAGCACCTCTCTGTGGGATAACTAATCCTGATGTGAAAAAGTGCACCATTTTAGTTAACATGGAGCATCCCTCCAACCCTCCCAGAGAAACGTTAGTGCAGCAGCCCTCCACAACCTCACAACACTTAGGACAGCAGCCATACCCTAGTGTGGAGCTTGTAGGACAGCAGCCCTGCCCTGCTCCAACTCAAGAGGAACAGCAACCCTGTTCTCTCTTACAGCCATATGGACAAACCTTTTGCCCAGCTATGGCTTTATTGAGACAGCATACCTGCCTGGCATTCTCATCACTTGATATAGGCCCAGTAGACCAATCCCACTGCTCTAAACTAAAACATACTAATAGGAACTCTGAGAATGTAACCTCACATTGTTGGTTAGCTAAAAAAAACTATAAACATGGTGGTTCACATCCCCACAGGGAAGTAACCATGCAGTGGATGATAAAGGGAGAAACCAATCTATTGCAGAGCTACTCTCCACTTATCACCACTTAGACAATAAAGACTCAACTGGCCAAGGTTAGCCTTATTGTCCTTCGTTTGGGGGGGGGGGGGTTGTGTAGGAAGGTAGCCTCTTTCTAGCATTGTTACCCCCACTTTTGGTCTGTTTGTGAGTATATGTCAGAGTGTTTTTACTGTCTCACTGAGATCCTGCTAGCCAGGACGCCAGTGCTCATAGTAAAAAGCCTATTTGTCAGTGTGTTTTATATGTTTCACTGGGACCCTGCTAGCCAGGACCCCAGTGCTCATAGTTTGTGGCCTGAATGTGTATATCTATATAGTGCCTAACTGTGTCACTGAGGCGCTGCTAACCAGAACCTCAGTGCTTATGCTCTCTCTGCCTTTAAAATTGTCACTATAGGCTAGTGACCATTTTCACCAATTCTCATTGGCACACTGGAACACCCTTATAATTTCCTAATATATGGTACCTAGGTACCCAGGGTTTTGGGGTTCCAGGAGATCCCTATGGGCTGCATCATTTCTTTTGCCACCCATAGCGAGCTCAGACAAATCTTACACAGGACTGCCACTGCAGCCTGAGTGAAATAACGCACACGTTATTTCACAGCCATTTTACACTGCACTTAAGTAACTTAGAAGTCACCTATATGTCTAACCTTCACTTAGTGAAGGTTAGGTGCAAAGTTACTAAGTGTGAGGGCACCCTGGCACTAGCCAAGGTGCCCCCACATAGTTCAGGGCAATTTCCCCAGACTTTGTGAGTGCGGGGACACCATTACACGTGTGCACTACATATAGGTCAATACCTATATCTAGCTTCACAATGGTAACTCCGAATATGGCCATGTAACATATCTAAGACCATGGAATTGTCCCCCATGCCAAATCTGGTATTGGGGTGCCAATCCCATGCATCCCCGGGGCTCCACCATGGACCCCGGGTACTGCCAAACCAGCTCTCTGGGGTTTCCTTTGCAGCTACCGCTGCTGCCAACCCACAGACAAGGTCCTGCCCTCCTGCGGTCTGGGCAGCCCAGTCCCAGGAAGGCAGAACAAAGAATTTCCTCTGAGAGAGGGTGTTACACCCTCTCCCTTTGGAAATAGGTGTTGAGGGCTGGGAAGGAGTAGCCTCCCCCAGCCTCTGGAAATGCTTTGAAGGGCACAAATGGTGCGCTCCTTGCATAAGCCAGTCTACACAAGTTCAGGGAACCCCCAGTCCCTGCTCTGGCGCAAAACTGGACAAAGGAAAGGGGAGTGACCACTCCCCTGTCCATCACCACCCCAGGGGTGGTGCCCAGAGCTCCCCAGTGTGTCCCAGACCTCTGCCATCTTGAGTCCAGAGGTGTGAGGGCACAATGGAGGCCTCTGAGTGGCCAGTGCCCACAGGTGATGTCATAGACCCTTCCTGATAGGTGCTTACCTGACTAGGTGGCCAATCCTTCTCTGAGGGCTATTTAGGGTCTCTCCTGTGGGCTTTTCCTCAGATAACGACTTGCAATAATTCACCAGAGTTGCTCTGCATCTCCCTCTTCGATTTCTGTCAAGGATCGACCTCTGACTGCTCCAGGATGCCTGCAAAACCGCAACAAAGTTGCAAGAAGACTACCAGCGACATTGTAGTGCCTAATCCTGCCGGCTTTCTCGACTGTTTCCTGGTTATGCATGCTTAGGGGGGCTGCCTGCCTTCATCCTGCACTGATAGCCACAAAGAAATCTCCCGTGGGTCGACGGAATCTTCCCCCTGCTCCAGCAGGCACCAAACGTCAGCGTCTCCAGTACACTGGGACCCCTCTCATCCTGACGAGCATGGCCCCTGGAACACAGGTGTTGGACCCAAGTTACCCAGACTGTCCAGTGGTCCAACTGTCTAAATTTGGAGGAGGTAAGTCCTTGCCTCCCCTCCCCAGACAGTAATCCTGTACACCACGTGAACTGCAGCTGTTAGTGCTTCTGTGCACTTTTGCAAGGAATCCTTTGTGCACATCCTAGACCAGGTCCCCAGCACTCAGTCCTGCGTTGCTCAAGTCGCTGAGTTGACCACCAGCTTCGTGTGACCCTATTTTGTAGTGTTGAGATGACCGGCATGCTCAGTCTTCTTGAACCCGTGTTCAAGGACTTCTGCGGGTGCTGCCTTCTTGTGCATGGGCTCTCTGTGTTGCTGAGGGCCCCCTCTGTCTCCTCTCCCAAGTGGCAACATCCTGGTCCTTCCTGAGCCCAAGCAGCACCCTTTTTCTTTAACCATGACCTTTGCAGCTAGCAAAGCTTGTTTGTGGTCTTTCTCCAAAGAAACAACTCTGCATCCTCCAGCACCCCGTGGGACATCTTCTACACAAAGGAGAAGTTCCTAGCACCTTTCGTTGTTGCAGAATCTTCAGCTTCTTCCATCCAGAGGCAGCCAATTTGCACCTTCATCCGGGGTTTAGTGGGCTACTGCCCCCCCTGGACACTTTCACGACTCTTGGACTTGGTCCACTTCCTTTGCAGGTCCTCAGGTCCAGGAATCCGTCTTCAGTGCTTTGCAGTCTGTTTGGTCTTTGCAGAATCTTCTATCACAAGTTTAGTGTCTTTACTCCTACTTTTCAGGGTCTTGGGGTGGGGTGTCTTGGACACCCTTGGTGTTTTCTTACACTCCCAGTGATCCTCTACACACTACACTAGCCTAGGGGTCCATTTGTGGTTCTCATTCCACTTTCAGAGTATATGGCTTGTG
Organism: Pleurodeles waltl; assembly: GCF_031143425.1. Taxonomy (NCBI): domain Eukaryota; kingdom Metazoa; phylum Chordata; class Amphibia; order Caudata; family Salamandridae; genus Pleurodeles; species Pleurodeles waltl. Next base: position 232,869,855 of record NC_090436.1, read on the forward strand.
TTGCCCCTAGGCCTATTGCATCCTATTGTATTCTACAGTGTTTGCACTACTTTCTGACTGTTTTACTTACCTGATTTTGGTTTGTGTGTATATTTTGTGTATTTTACTTACCTCCTAAGGGAGTATATCCTCTGAGATATTTTGAGCACATTGTCACTAAAATAAAGTAGCTTTATTTTTAGTAACTCTGAGTATTGTGTTTCTTATGATATAGTACTTATATGATATAAGTAGTATAGTAGGAGCTTTGCATGTCACCTAGTTCAGCCTAAGCTGCTCTGCTACACCTATCTCTATCAGCCTAAGCTGCTAGAACACTACCGTCAGGTACCCACTATAAGCCAGGCCAGCCTCCTACAGGTGTAAGAAAAAATCCACAGTGGCATTGTCTGATTCTTGGGACAGTAACATGCTTTATAGAAGTTAGGCATATATTCTATGATACATTCAGAAGTGATATGCTTGTTACCATGTGAGCCCGACATGGCATCTATATCTCTCCCACTAATTTTAGCTTTCAGAAAGAATAATCTAGAGCAAGTCTAATTTTCCTCCAAGAATTGAGCCCTATTACGGAAAGTTAAACCTTTTGTGAAATAATTGCACAGTGAGGATATTCTCTGTTTGCACAACATTATGGCCCTCATTATGACCCTGGCGGATGGCGGTATTATGGAAAAAAGTACACCAACATGCTGGCAGTACTTCTCCCCATATAATGACATTGACGGTTTGGCTCTATCCAAACCGCCAATGTACCACTCCGTCCGCCACGGCGGTAACAGCCGCAGGGCTGGAGACTTCAGCCCACCGGATTATGGGCCCGCCTACCGCCATTTTTTTCGTGGCCTCCTTACTGCCATGAAAACTATGGCGGTAGGCACTATCAGTGACAGGGAATTCCTTCCCTGTCATTGATAGGGGTCTTCCCAGCCCCCTCCCCCTCCTCAGATTTCCCCCACCCCCTCCTTCTCCAGACCCACCCCCTAACATACACGCACCTTCATGCACCATCACACACACTCATACACACACTTATACCCACATGCACCCACGCATGAATTCATCCATTCACACACACACACACACACACAACCAAACAAACTGACATACAAACAAGCACATATGCATTCACACAACACAACATACACGCACTTGCACATCCACACATGCACTCATGCACACAGATACCACACGCAATACACACCCGCATTCACGCACACACAAACATACACACACACCGCCCCACACACACAACACCCCCCATACCGCCTCCCCTGTTGGAGCACCCGACTTACCTTTTGTGAGGGGGTCCTCCGGCAGGAGACGGGACTGGGCGCTGCTGCCAGCAGTAGTGTCCACCAGCAGAACACCGCCAGGCCGTATCATGGGTCATGATACGGTCTGTGGCGGTCTACGGTGTGCCGCTGCTGCTGGCAGCAGGGCCACCTTACTGCCGTCCGCTGCCATGACCGTAGCCGGAATTCCGCCATCTTTCTGGTGGAATTCCAGCTACGGTCATAATATGGCGGTCGGCTGGTAGCCATGGCGACGGTCTTTTGGTGGCTGTCGCCGCAGCGGTAGGCGGGTTTTACCGCCACTGTCATAATGAGGGCCTATGTCTGCTTGTTCATCAAACCCATACTCTAAGAAATTGGACAAATTCTGGAGCTGGATTTGAACATGGTTGATTCTGCATCTTCTTTCTCTAGACACTCTAGTTCCTTCACAAATAGTAAACAAGGATTTGTAATGCAACGGGTCTTGCCTTTGCTCGAGTTAGAGCTGTTAACATTATAAATTCCTAACTGGACTTTTCATGCCACTTAAATTGAAAATGAAAAGTAAAACAGTTGACATAAGCGAGACGATTCATACCGCCATGGCCGCCATGAGCAAGAGCGTGAAGGAGAGACACAAAAGGAAAAAGAAGTTTGCTCACAGTCAAATGTATCTGCAATCTTGCAGATCAGAGTGCGTGCGCACTCGACCTAAAAGGACTGTATACAGATCTTACTGTCCTCCCATCACTCACTTATTGAGGGAAAAAGATTTTTCAGTGTTTGCTACTTCTGGTAGTTATATCTAATCTTTTCACAGGTGGTCTTTTTAAGTAAATTTATATTTAGGTGGTCATTATGACATTGGTGGTCACTGTTAAAGTGGTGGTACTACCGCCAGCAGGCTGGTGATAATTACCACCAAATTATGACCATGGTGGTGATACCTCCCATAGACAGCCAATGTACCACACCAAGCGCCAGGGCGTTAACACCACTGACCACGGCGGTAGTCATCAACAGGCAGGCAGAAGTCAATGTACCGCCCACCATATTATGACATAGCAAACCGCCAGGATTTCTGGGGCGGTACCAACGCTATCAAAGGCCTGATGGAAACACTTCACAGAAGACGAAAGACTCACCATCAGGGACATAGAGGATTCCACCACCGCCATGGAACCGGAACTCCAAGTCTTCCCTATGCTCTACCATGCCTTGGCCGCCCTGGAACACCAACGCCGACGAAGACGAGGACGGTGAGTACAGCCGCCTAGCACACAAGGGAGTGAGAAAAAGGTGCGTGACACACACACGCAGAACACACACCATTCACACACACCATACCCAGAACCAGCTGCAGAGTAAAACGAATGTCACAGGACCCATGTTAAATAAATGCAAGGACAACAATTAGAATATACGAACACTGTAATTTGCTGCCAACAGCCACCATAATGTAAAATAAAATGTAAATGCAGACGTCAATGTCCAGAGTGGGCCCATGGCCAGTCCAAAGTACAAAATGGCCGCATGGCCACAGGGCACAGTCCAAGGCCCAACTTAACTCCTGACACAATCCGGACTCCACTGTTCAGGGGCATCATGTTGGAAATGGGCAGGCACCTCAGAGGGAAGTGGGTGGGTGGGCACCTCAGCTGAAGTGGGTAACATGCCCACTGGTTCTGGAGGGGGCTCCTCACCAAATTGTCTCTGGAGAAGAGTGAAAGGCCACAGCCTCTGACGTGGGTAACATGCCCATTGGTTCTGGAGGGGGGTCCTTGCCCCACTGTCTCTGGAGGGGAGTGAAAGGCCACAGTCTCTGAAGTGGGTAACATGCCACTGGTTCTGGAGGGGGTTCCTTTCCCAACAGTCCCTGGAGGGTGGCCTACATGCCCTCTGCTGGTGGAGGGGGTTCCTTAGCTGCCTGTGCTGGAGGAGAGGGCTTCCTGCCCTCTGCTGGTGGAGGGGGCTCCTTGGCTGCCTCTGCTGGGTGAGAGGGCTCCTTGCCCTCTGCTGGTGGAGGGGGCCCCTAGCCATTCTTTAGTGGTGTAGGGGAACCAGACCGCCTTTCGCCATGATGCCTAACGCCGGCGGAGTGAGGTCACTTCCACTTGTCCCTGCATGAAGGACAGGCAGTTGCCAATTCCTACTGCTAGTACTCATGTTTGGAATTTACATGTGCATCATTGTTGTCAACTGTACACACCTAGACAATTCTAGTGTCCTACATACATGCATGCTCTGTGTACCATGATGTTGTGTGCCCATAGGTCCTGCAGTCATACCCGTTTTACGTTTGGCTCACTTAGATACAGACCCCTGTGGAGGAATAGGAGGAGGAGGCAAGCAACCTTTTACGGACCCCTTGTTGACTTGGTCACACTGGAGGACCGGCACATCATACTCACCTATCATCTGGACTGGGCCACAATCACAGAGCTGTGTGCACAATTGGAGCCTGATCTGCTACCTGCTATCCGTTGCACCACAGTAATTATCCCTCTTGTGCAGGTACTGTCAGTGCTCCATTTCCTTGTAACTGTTTTTTTCCAGGTGACTGTGGGCTTGGTTGCAGGAATGTCACAGCCAGTGTTCTTGATTATGCTGGGAAGGGTTTTGGCTGCCATGCTCAAACACATGTGCAGCTACACCTCATTCCCCCAGAGTGAAGATTTGCCCACTATAAAGGCTGGATTCTACGCAATGGGACACATACCACAGGTGAATGGGGCCATTGATGGGATAGCTATTGCCTTAGTCCTCCCAGGGCAAATTAACAGGTGTACAGGAATAGGAAGAGTTTACACTCTGACTGTCCAGATGGTGTGCATTGCTGACCAGTACATCTCCCACGTCACTGCCAAGTATCCTGGATCTGTGTCAGAGTCACCAGATCCTTGGGGTCTGCGCACGTTTCCAACACGTCCACCACTGAACAGCTCCAAGACTCTGATATATGAATCACAGAGGCTGAGACAGTTCAAAAGGGGAAAAGGGGATTAGGAAGGGTACAGCTGGGAAGGAGACCTGTGGGAAGCAAAAGATTAAACAACACAACATCAGATTCAAAACCACATTTAGATTCATAAAAACTCTCTGTTGAATGTAGGGTTCAATGATACTTGGAACATGAAATAACACTCTATTGAGTCCAGAGTCCTTGACACTCGGAAACATGAAATAACACTCTGTTGTGTCTAGAGTTCAGTGATACTCGAAACATGAAATAACACTCTGTTGAATCAGGAGTTCAGTGATACTCAGAACTTGAAATAACACTCTGTTGAGTCTAGAGTTCTGTGATACTCTGAACATGAAATAACACTCTGTTGAATCTGGAGTTCAGTGATACTCGGAACATGAAATAACATCCTGTTGAGTCTAGAATTCTGTGATACTCGGAACATGAAATAACACTCTGTTGAGTCTAGAGTTCAGTGATACTCGGAACATGAAATAACATTCTGTTGAGTCTAGAGTTCTGTGATACTCGGAACATGAAATAATACCTAGACTGAGGAAACATGAATGGCCTAGATCTAGACTCTAATTAGGCCTCAATAAATCTAGGTACCTGGAAAAGAATCAAGAATGGTTAGTACAATGTTTCATATGGAATTTTCATGAATTGAAACATACTGTTCTAGGAATACAAGAACCTTCCAGAACAATGTCCCAGAACAAACACGGCCTCTTTATATGAGGATAAAGGCCATCCAAACATTCCTTGGAAAACAATAGGACTTGTACTAAAGACCTTACATGCACATAGAATATAACATCCAGAATTCTAGCACTTTAGGTTCTTAGAATGCAGGAACATGAAATGTGCACATTGTGGGTTTCCAAAAGAGCTTCTAAATGCCATGAAATAGTTGCGCAAAATGAATAACATGAATTAAGCGCAAGAAATGAATCGCGCGTCTTGCTGATTCGAATGCTACCATGTGAATGCCATAAAATGGTAGCGCACAATGAATAACATGAATTAAGCACAAGAAATGAATTGCACGTCTTGCCGATTCGAATGCTACCATGTGAATGCCGTAAAATGGTAGCGCACAATGAATAACATGAATTCAGCACGAGAAATGAATCGCGCGTCTTGCCGATTCGAATGCTACCATGTGAATGCCTTAAAATGGTAGTGCACAATGAATAACATGAATTAAACACAAGAAATGAATCGCGCGTCTTGCCGATTCGAATGCAACCTTGTAAATGCCATAAAATGGTTGCGCACAATGAATATCAAGATTTGTACTCGAGTAAAGAATCGCGCGTCTTGCCAATTCAATGCAACCTTGTAAATGCCATAAAATGGTTGCGCACAATGAATATCAAGATTTGTATACGAGGAAAGAATCGCGCGCATAGCCGATTCGAATGCCAGCATGTAAATGTCATTAAACATCAAGCGCACTTTCACACACACAAGAGCAAAATAGATTTATCATGCTAATTAGGCCCAAGAACTCGAAATCCTTTGAGAACGGGATCAGGGGCACAGCCCAACCTCCGTCTTACCGCCCTGATCAAGGATTACCAAGCAAAATGAAAGGGCGAGGTCTGGAAGATCAAAGTAGGCCTCCCGAACCGGAGTCCAGGAAGTTGCTGCTGCTCTGCACCGGGACCTCTGAATAGTGAGCACGTGGAGCTGGACTGGCTCCCTTATTTAGAGTCTTGACCCAGCCCACAAACCACACCCAGGCATGCTGCAGGGAAAGCTTCTAGAAGGCCCTGGAAAGGGACCACACCCTGACACACTCTGAAAGCCTGCAGCAATACATTGGTGCCGTCAGTGCTGCAGCCAACTGCTGAGCCGATTACAAATACATCGTTGACATAGCAGTCCTCTTGCCGCAGTTAGCCTACGGCAGTCGACCGCCACAGTATGCATTCAGCAAAGCAACAGACAAGTGCCCTTTGGATGAACTAAAAAACAACACAGCTTTCAATCATGGGCCCAGTGGACACACCTGCAAATCACACTATAAAACACATCTCTTCAAAGGTTATGATCCTTTGCATCTCCATTGCAACTAAGAGACCATTTTTGATTTTGTTCAGAGAAATTATGCATCCATTTTTTCATTAACCCATTAACCCTCTTTCACGCACTTATCTCCATTTACTCCACACATCACTTTTCTTTTTTAAGGAACCCACTTTAATTTTCCACCATGTGACGGCCCAAAAATCTTCTTTCTTCAGAGGATGAGTTGAGAGTCAATGTGGATGAAATCATGAGAGTAGAGCCACAATTGTTTGTAGCCCAAGTCCAACACACTCCTCTCAGTAGGAAAATGGAAATGTGGCAAAGGATTGTCGACAAAGTGAATGCTGTAGGCTCCACGATGTGCACAGTGGAGGACATCAGGAAGAGGTGGAATGACCAGAGGGGCGCAGTGCGTTCCCTGGCCTCCAGGCAACATATGGAGGCCAACAAGACTGGTGGTGGCCCTCCCATTGCCCCATTACAACTTTTTCCCTGAGAGGAGAATGTCTTGGCCATCCTACTTACTGAGGGATTGACAGGTGTTAGACCTTGCATCCTTGGCATAGTCTCCCCTGTCTTTTTTGCCTCCTTCCTCGTATTTTTTCTGACCAGTTTTTGATGGCTTTAGGACTCTGGGCACTTTACCATTGTTAACCAGTGCTAAAGTGCATATGCTATCTGTCTAAATTGTATTGTTGATTATTTTATCTATGATTGGCACATTTAATTTACTAGTAAGTCCCTAGTATAGTGCATTAGAGGTGCCAAGGGACTGTAAATCAAATGCTACTAGTGGGCCTGCAGCACTGATTGTGCCACCCACACGAGTAGCCCAATAAACATGTCTCAGACCTGCCACTGCAATGTCTGTGTGTGCAGTCTTGCACTACCAATTCGACCTGGCAAGTGTACCCACTTGCCAGGCCCAAACATTCCCTTTCTGTACATGTAAGGCACTCCTAAGGTAGGCCCTAGTAGACGCATAGGCGAGTGAAGTGAATGTTAAAGGTAGGACATGTACTGATGTGTTTTGCATGTCCTGACAGTGAAATACTACCAAATTTGTTTTTCTCTGTTGCAAGGTCGATCTCTCTCATAGGTTAACATGGAGACTGCCTTTAAATAACTTTTAAGTGCAGTTTCCCTTTGGGAGTAGACAGAAATTTGGAGTTTGGTGTCTCTGAACTCACAATTTAAAAATTCTATTTTTAGTAAAGTTGGTTTTCAGATTGTCTGTTTTAAAATGCCACTTTTAGAAAGTGGGCACTTTCTTACTCAAACCATTTTGTGATGTCAATACCTGATTGTGTATTTTCTGTCTAGGTCAGACTGACTGTTAGGCTGTTTTTGAATCTCCACTAGACAGTGACACAAAGGGTGCTGCGGTGTAGCCAGCATATCCTGATGGGTCATCTGGGCTAGAGTGGAGGGAGGAGCTGACGCCTGAAAAGGCTGTTCCTGCCCTCACACAAAGCATTCTCCAACCCCCTGGTGTTTGTGTGGGGCCAGGCTTGGGCAAGTCAGGATCTTGTGAAGAACAGCGACTTTCCTTTGCAGTTTGACTACTTCAAAGGCAGAAAGGGGTTTAAGTAGTGGACCCAAAACCTCAGCTTTTTAGATTACTTCTGGACTCAAGAGGAACCTCTGGCAAGGAGAAGAGATGAAGAGCTGCCCCTTTGCCTGTGACTGTACTTTGCTGGGTTGGTCTTCAGTTGCTGCTTCTGCCTGAAAGAGGACAAAGACTGGACTTGGTGATATATTCGTACTTGTGAAGTGTCTCCAAGGGCTTGGACTGAGCTAACCTCCTCTTTTGAAGTCTCAGGGCCATCAAAGACTACCTCTTCCAGCACCTGGACTTTCTGCTGAGACTTCTACCCTGCCAAGTGGTGCCCTATCCAGTCCCTGGGGCCTTGAAAGATGAGGCTGGTGGAACTAAGGTGGAAATCCATGCACAGGAGCAAAGCAGGGGAAATTATGATGCACCACCTGCAATGCAGATGTAAAAACAACACACCACCTGCAATGCAGCTGCAAAAACAACACTCCATCCGCATACCAGCTGTAAAACAACTCACCACCTGCGTCGCAGCTGAAATCCACAAATCACCTGCATTGCGGCTGGAAAATCGATGCATCACCTGCATCGCAGCTGGAGAAACTACGCAACACCCACTTGCGACTGCTGAAATTGATGCAAACCCCATGCAGCGCAGATTCTCATCCTCATGCGGCTGGATTTTGCAGGCAACTTTGCTAGGTGTGAATCTGCCCGGACCCAAGGTGCCCCTCTGGCAATTGATGCATCCCTCTCTTGCGGGAGAGAAAAAAGACACATTGCCTACCCGACCGGAGAAGAAACGACACACAGCCTGACCTGCAAGTAAGGAATCGACGCATTGATTACTTTTCTTACCCGGCTTACCCGTGTGGCTTTAGTTTTGACGCAAACCAGATACTTTGTGTAACATCAACTATCCATTGTTTTCTATGGAGTAAGACTCTTTTTAATTTAACTTGTGTATGTTGGATTCTTGTCATTTTGATCTTGTTTGTTTTAGATAAATATTGGCATTTTTCTAAACTGGTGTGGTGTCCAATTTGTAGTGTTCTCACTGTATTACTGTGTGTTTTGGTACAAATACTTTACACATTGCCTTTGAGATAAGCCTGACTGCGTGTGCCAAGCTATCAAGGGGGTAAGCAGGGGTTGTCATAGGAGTGTAACTCTCTTAACATGACTAGAGTGAGGGTCCCTGCTTGGACAGAGTGCAAACTGACTGACAACCAGAGCCCCCATTTCTAACAACAGGAATATCTGGGGGAGCGGAGTCTGGTAACTTACAACACAAAACCTCTATAAAACTTCAATGTCCTGCATGCTCACAGCTCAGCTTTTGCCACTGTGTCATTCATTGACTTTACCAACATTCAATACCCAGAGTATCTGAGATGTAAGACTGCCAATGCGTATTGCTGGACGTAGCATCAAAGCTACCAAGGCCCAACACATGCCATAAGTTGGATTGGTGACTGTAATTGTACAAAATCAAAAGAGCATCCCAGTACCATGGTATGTCTCAACATGTAAATGTATGCTACAACCTAAATGCTCTGGCAACAGATATTTAATACCCAACATTTGTCTAGTGTTGGGAAGTACAGAGAGTGACCTGACTGCATCTCCCAGGAAGCCATGTTTATCTAATTCCAACCTCCAGCCCAGTGTTCACTTGCCCAGATATACCTGTTTGTTATCTCTCAAATGCTATCCACTCACCTGGGAGTATACCATTTGTCTAGTGTGTGAAGTAGAGGGAGTGACCTGACTTCAACTCCCAGGAGGCCCTGTTTCTGTAACTCCAACCACCAGCCCAGTGTTCACTTGATGAAATACACCTGCTTATTATCTCTCAAATGCTGTTCACTCACCTGGGAATATACTATTTGTTCAGTGTGTGAAGTAGAGGAAGTGACCTGACTGCCAATCCCAGGAGGCCCTGTTTCAATAACTCCAACCACCAGTCCAATGTTCACTTGCCCAAAAACACCTATTTGTTATCTCTCAAATTAAGTTTTCCCACCTGGGAGTATACCATTTGTCAAGTGTTGGGAAGTAGAAAGAGTGACCTGACTGCAACTCCCAGGAGGCCCTGCTTCTGTACTTCCAACCACCATCCCAGTGTGCAGTTGCCCAAATACAACTGCTTGCTCTGTCTCAAATTAAGTTTACTCCCCTTTGAGTGAGCAATATACAGATCATGCTCAACTCAGAAATGTGTCTGTCTACCTGGCTCCATCTTGACCTGGCATTCTAAGAAAAAACTATTGGAGAAAGGAATGACACTTTACCAAGTGTGTACACAAAGAATTCCTAAGGCCTGCCTTAAGCTGCATCAGCAGATTGGTAGTGGCAGCAAACCTTTTGACTCAGCACTGCACACATGATGACTGCAGATACATATACAACAAAGTTGTGTCTTTGCTTGTATCGCAATCAACTAGGCCTCCAAATGGTCAAATACACATGTTGCCTTTCCACTGTGTTGGCTTCACTGTTGATAAGATGTCATTTTCATTCCTTCATCCAAATCCAACTGATCTTAGCACTGTAATACCTTCACCAGTGACAAGCTCATTGTCTGTTATCTTAAGTGTCACATTTAGAAATAGATAAGTAAGGATATGTGAACCATATAATAAAAATGTGAAAGCAGGGATAGGTTGCATGTACACACTGTTTAGCATGGGATCACAACTATGCCACACCAACACATACATACAAGTGTCTAGTCTACAAAGATTTTTATTACATTGTCCAAATCATAGGTTGTCAAGATGTCAGAAACATAGAAATCATACAGGTGTGAATAATACTGTATAAGTGATCACATTTACAGGGACAGACATCCAGAACATGGAATGCAGGAATATATACTGCATTGTCCTGTAGAATAGGCAAAACATAATTTGGCTGATGTCATCATCTGGAGTCATGTCGCCTACCTCACAAACAGATACCAACATCATAGCATGCAAGATTTAGACAGATGGCATTGCAACAGTTCTGATCACAGGGTCATTACAATCCAGTGCATCTTCATCTGGTGGTATGGCACAAACACATGTCAGTGATGTGCCACAGGCACTTTGGCCTACAGTAATGAAACACTACAACAGCTACATACAGTTCATACAAAAAGAGTGTTTAGCCAACGTGAGGGGAAATAAACATGAATTTGGGCTACATATTTACTGACCACATGATGATACACATGATGGATAATAGCCACCACACAACAAGGTACACGTCCAATGGGGTCGCCTCAACTTCCATCTTATCACTATGCAAGCTGTCTTGGCACAGGTCTTGTACACCCAAAGTCTCTGACATACATTCCCAGGAACAATCCATGTCCACTTTGTATGTCCCAACAACATGATATAGCTGCCAATGTCACAACTCCAAAATGTCCAAATGACGATGCCATGGTGAAGGTATCTAAACAAACACAAAAACAAGCTGGGATGTTCATGCAACAATCCAGGAGGTGCAGATGGCAAGATACCCACCACTGCCAGCAAAAAACCTATCCCTTAGTGTCCTTCTTTATGTGTCACACCTACACTCTGTGGACTGATCCTGAACCACAACTACAGTTCCTATGGTAAGAGTTCTCTGGAATTTGGATGGTGTCGCATCTACTCCAGTGATTTGATTCACCATGACTGACCCCTTCAATTTACATTTTTGTTTCTTTCTGTCCCAAATGTATTTTCTGCATTAGCATTGTAATACATTCACCTGTCGCAAACTCATTGTCTGCTTTCTTACATTTCGCATTTAGCTATGTAGATATGTAAGACCATGTGAACCATACGGACAAGGTGTAAGCTACTTCTGCAAGAAGGGATATGTTGCATGTACACAGTGTCCAGCTCAGGATTACAAGCATTACACACCAGCACATACATGCAAGTGTCTTGTTTAAGGCGAGTTTGTTTTACATTGTTCAGCACATAGGCTGTCAAGATGTCTGAAACATAGAAATTCATACATGACCATATCAGGCTGTATAGGCTACTACATATACTGGTACATTGTAGGGTGGACATAGCAAGCATTGTCCTGTTGAATAGGCAAGAATTGAGATGGTTGATTTCATCAGCTGGAGCCATTTGCCCTAGCTCTCAAAAGCTATCCCACCTCATAGAATGCAACACCCGGACAGATGGCAGTAGGACAATCTACTGCTAATGCATCTGGTGGTACGACAAAAACAAAAATCAGTGATGTACCACAGGCACTTTGGCCCAAAAGGATGAAACACTACAACAGCAACATATAGTTCACACTGAAAGAGTGTTTAGCCAATGTGAACGGGAACTAACATGAATTTGGCCTACAGTAACAGTTTACTGACTACATGATGACACATGATGCATCATGGACATTAACCAACAATGATCAAGTCAAACAAAGTCCTCTGCACTTCCAACCTATCACTATGTCAGCTGTCTTGACACAGATTTTCTACACCCAAAATCTGTGAAAAACATTCACAGGAACAATCCATGTCTACTTTGTATGTCCTAACAGCAATCTGTCAATGTCACAACTCTGAAATGCCCAAATGAAGATCTCATGGTGAAAGTACCTGAACAAAGAACAAAATAAGGAGTATAGTTATGAAACCATACATGTAACACAAGTCACATAACAAATATCTGGATAACAAAGTTCATTAGAAAAATCTGACACAAACAAAGCAACATCATCAAACTGTGAATGTGCCAAAAGCGTCCTCATCATTTTGCCTGAGCATCAGCTACCTAACTATTGCCAAAATGATACTCTAAATATTATCAGAACTACAGTTCATTGTGCAGTCAAAGTCATGACATATTATGACATATGTACACCCATGAGAAGAAGCTATTGATGACACCTTGTCACAAGTCAGCTCCTTCCTCTTCTACACTATCATCTTCATTTGGCATTTCAGGATTGTCACCCGGTGGCAACACAGGCTCCCCCTCCTCTGGGATGTAAGGGATATTGATCCGCAGGGGGATCTTATGGAGCATGCAGTATGCCACAGTGATCTGACACACCTTCCCGGGTGAGTGAAGGAGGGCTCCCCAGTCTACTCCAGACAGCAAAATCTGTCCTTCAGGAGCCCAAAAGTCCGCTCCACTGACCACTGTGTTCTTCCATGTGCCTCATTGAAGCAGACTTCCCCTGGCGTAGTTGGATTGCTCAGCTATGTCAGCAACCAAGGACGGTTTGGATATGCTGAGTCTCCTGTTTTGGAATAAGACATACATGCCACAATAAGTCACTCCATTATTGTAGCACCTGACATTACATACACAAAATCAGAACAGATGTGACTTACCAACCAGCCAGGGCCTCTCTGGTTGCAGTTGTGCAATTAGCTGGGGTATGGTGCTGTTCTACTTTACAAAAGGAATCATGGGCTGAACCTGAGAACCGGGCACAGGCATTTGAGATGTAGAGATCTGACAAGCAGACAACTTGCACATTGATAGAATGGAAGTGCTTCCTGTTGCGATAGTCTTGTTCACTGGCCTACAGCGGCACCATGGCAATATGTGTGTCATCAATGGCTCCCACCTCATGTGGGAGGCAACCAAATCCATAGAAGCCAGCTAAATCTTCATGTCTGGGAGCCTGATTTAGCTGTCAATATATATCATCATTGTTGATAGCATGTCTTTTAACACAACACTGAACATAGGTTGGGACTTGAACTTGAAATAGCCACTGTATATTGGAAGAACCCTGTGGCCAGGAAATGTAATGCCGCCATAAATCTCACAATTGGTTGTATGCATGTTAGATTTGTGTTTTTAAGCATCAGATCTGTCTCCAACTGACATCATAAATCCACAATAGTTTGCCCATTCAGACGGAACTGTTTGATGTGACATTCTTCCATGGTTTGAAGGTCTTACACTTTTTTGTCTCCTCCCTCTCCCAAAATATCTATTTGTGAAATCAAATGAGTCGGAGCATTAGTCACTGTGTAGACACCAACATTCAGATGAATAGGACCAAAATCAGGTGACAAAGCGTTACTGACTGGAAAAACATTACACCCATTACATTAAACCCATTACACCCATTACACCTTAAAGCTGTCTACTACACAAGGGCCAAATGTGATCCCCATGGTTGTCTACACATGTGTCTACAACATGGACTTGCACATAACCCAACTTTCTGCTCCATATGTGCCCCTCGAAATTTAACAGTCTGTTCCGACCGCCAAAAACACTGTCACCGGTGCTGGACAGTGCACTGCCATTATATGCCATCTGTGACCAGCAACACACTACTATGATGACTGTGTAGAAAAATCTACACAACAAGGCTGCTTTACATTGTTTGAGATGATCAGACACATATATTGATATTGTAATGCATTTAACAGGCCTCAATACTGTAGTTACACTGCCAAAATGGCGGATGCCTGGCCTAGTTCACTGAACATTAGCAACCATCCACGACCGTCAGCAGAAGTTGACAGCATGGTTGGCAGTTTCAACTGCAGCAGCGACAGCCATAGGCTAACCTTGTTGACTGTGATGGTTGCAACCCAATGGTTGTGGCCGTCAGCGTATGTGGCATACATGTGAGATGCGTTTTGCTAAATCACTCACTTGACTTCTGGCACTGCTGCCCTCAATACCTTCACCACTTCAGCTGCTGTGTGCTTCTTCTGGGAGCAATCATCCCAGGCCAAGCAGGTGAAAGGGCCCCTGCCTACCCTCCTTAGGAGCTGGAGAGGCTTGATGAGGAGGCCCTTCCCCTGTATGATCAGCTCTTTCGCTCACCTGAGGAGCAGGTAAGAACATCATAGGCATATTTGACTCTGTTCAACATCGTCCTTTTCTTCCTCATAAGCAACAATGTGCCTCTGAGTGCAGTGAGCCTTTTCAGATGCCTGTTCGGATACCACATTTTGTGTTCCATATATAGGTGCAGGTAGTAGAGATAAGTACTCTATGTATATCACATTTCTGTTGTGTTGTGTGGTGTGTGATAAGAAATAGATCCTCCTTCTGTTGCATTTATATATCTATGCAAGTAGACTTTACAGCCATACAATGACATATCTACTGATATGATGTTGGTAAATGTGAAGCAACATGTATGTACATTAAAGCATGAGCTGTGTATGTATGCTGGTTGATTAATTTGAGGATCTTGTTAGCAATGTGTAAAGTCCCACAGATCACTCTGCCCACATCTGGCCTTAGCAAACTATTGTATGAGAACCATGTACAGTTCACAGTGCCCTTCAGTGTGTCACACAACCCTGCTCGGCTTGCAGGTACCAAGGTCTGTCAAATGTTATCCCAGTATGGGACATAGACCAGGCTGGGGTAGAGTTACTGTGGCTATGCAACTGTGGTACCAGGCCTACTCCCTGTTGACCTGCAGATCCTTGGATGTGGCCAAAATAAGTCATCAGTGGCCAGACTTTGGCCTGAAGGCCTTTGTACATTGACTACATTGAGGATGGACACTGAAGTAGCCCCCTTACTTAGAACATGTTTCCGTTGACACTTATTTTGCAATGTGTCTCATAAACACATTGCCAATTGCCCACCACCCTCGGACCATCCCCAACACCCACCACGCACGCATGCAACCTTGGCTTCATACTGGACTCGTCTCTCTCCATGACCCAGCAAATCAACGCCATATCATCCTCCTGCTTCAACATCCTTCGCATGCTACGCAAGGCTTTCAAATAGATTCCTTTAGAAACAAGAACAGTCACCCATGCCCTCATAATCAGCAGACTGGACTATGGCAATGCCCTCTACGCAGGGACCACAGCCAAGCTTCAAAGAAAACTCCAGCAAATCCAGAACGCAGCCGCACGTCTCATCCTCAACCTCCCCCGCCACAAACACATATCCACCCACCTCAGTTCCCTATACTGGCTGCCCATCAACAAAAGGATCATTTTCAAAAGTCTTGTCCACACTCGAAAAGCCCTCCACGACACTGGACTGGCCTACCTCAATGAACGAGTCAACTTCCACATACTAACTCGACAGCTCCGCTCTGCCGACCTCGCCCTTTCTACAGTCCCCCGCATCCAATGCACCACCTCCGGTGGCAGATCCTTCTCCCACCTTGCCGCCAAAACCTGGAACTCCCTCCCCACCAACCTACGCAAGACCCAGGACCTCCTAACCTGCAGAAAGCACCTAAAAACATGGCTTTTCGAGCAGTAACCGCCCCCGCCACCCCCCCCAGCACCTTGAGACCCTACCGGGTGAGTAGTGCGCTTAAGAAATGTATTTGATTGATTACAGCAGGTCACTTACTCTAACAGCTCTGTTGTCACCTTTCAACGTCATATTTGTAGAGTATAAGAGTATTGCACAAGTGACGAACCTACAGTGCATATAGTTGATTAATTCAGGGAGGCTCATGAGATGTGACTCATTAGCTTGGTTGCATGCATCAGACCAAACATATCTTAGTATGTTGGATGCCATCTCTGTAGGATTGCCACATATGGTAAAAGGTGTGTTCTGTGCTACAAGTACATACCCTACAAACCTACTCTAAAGTGGTATGAGATTACGTTGAGGTCACCCACATGACAACACATGCACAGGGAAGATACTTTTTGTGCCACCCATGGCAGCCCCTTCATTGTCACTTAAGTCTTAGGGTGTAGTCTGTACTATGGTATTTGCCTGTATGGACTGTATACATTGAGTCAATGTGACTGAATATAAATGTGTCCGTCCAGTCAGGCTCAAGTAGTTTACCATTCAGAATGTCACAATATTGTGTTGTGTTTCAAGGTAGCTTACATCGCAGTACATGTTACTGGAGCCTGGACTATCTGATGTCAGTGGGCTTGCTGAGTCAGTGTAGGCCATGAGCAGGGTAGTGGGTAAGTTTGCAGGTGACTCCAAAGTGTGTATTTATATCCCTGTATTTATTAGCATGTGTGCTTTACACTTGTACAGTGTTGACAGTTATAGAATTGTGCTTGGTGTTTCTGAAATGTGTATGACACAACCAGTTGGCCCAAAAAATGGAATTGTAATCTCTTCATTTGTCTATTGTATCCATACAGGTTAATGCCCATCAGAAGAAAGGGATTTGGAGCGCCATTGCCCGGACGGTGCGGACCCTGAGATGCTGTCACAAGAGTTGGGAGAACCTGAGATGTTGTGCCCCGAAGGTCGCTGAGGTCCACACTAGGGCCTGACCTCCTGATGGTTCGCATTCTGGTGATGGCCTACTCAGAGCTTGATGGGCATTTGAGGGGAGCACAGCAGCTACAAGTTGGTGAGTCCTGGGCATATTCCTGCCAGCTAAAACACCAATTTGATGTGCTAGAGTCTTCCATTTCCCCCTGAAGATTGGAGTTAGGCCATGTGTGACACACAAGATGAGTTATTGTTTGTGTAGGTATGGGAGTTGGTGCATGTTGATGTGCCTTGCCTGTTGGCCTAGTAAGCTAGGCCACAACAGAGTGTAGTCCACTAGCAATAAACTCTCCAGGGCCAACACATGGCTGAATACAGTGATCAATCAGGTCATGTTGTTTGTTGTTGTTGGTGTCATTTGTAGCCAACAGTTCACTTGTCTTCTGTGTGTCAGCCCTAACAACAAACAACGAGAGGTAATAGATCACTGTACTCAACCATGTGTCTGCTCAAGTGAATATATTGGCATCTGTCCTCCAGAGGCCACTTGTCTTCAGTGTGTCATGAGTGCTGTGACAGAGAATACATTACTCTTTGGGTGAAGTCACAGAGCAATACTTTGTCCAGTGACATGATTTTGATAACATCACTGTTGCCATCATTCTTTGTGCCTACATGTTGGTATGTGCACCTTTCACTTTTGCCATGTCATTTTCACTGCTGTTTCGTGCATGGTCTACTTGTCTTCATCGATGATGTCTGATTCTATCACATATGTGTGCATGCCTACATGTGTGTAGAATTACACATATATGAGGGGTCTGCAGTTCATGTAGTGCCATAGACACCATTGATTGTTGGCTCCCACGTAACCTTACCTTTCACTCAATGTAATTTATGGCCTGATTACAAGTTTGGCTGTCTCTGCAGTCTGACCACCAGATTACGATGCTGTCGGAAAGCCTGCTCCAAGACCACTGCAGGACCTCAGCCACCGCCAAGATTCCTGTTACGCCCGCCACTGCAGTCTAGTATGTGATCCGTATCACTACTTGCCTTTCAGCAGAGCTTTCCCTTGGGGTGGATCCTCTATGCAAAGGTTGATGGGAAGGGAGCAAAAGGGGTGAAAACTCCCCTTTTTCAGGGTTCTACTGCAGCATGTGTGTGTGTCCAGATCCCTCCCATGCTGCTGCAACCTGGCCATGACTGTCTGCACCCCCATTGTCCCCAGAATCGAAGGTAGGAGGCACCTACTTAGGAGCCTCTTCCATGTCATGCATGCAAACAGTCCGTGTACTTACACTTATAGTGACACATACCTTATGCATGTCTACATACAGTGTACTTCACTCACACAACATATACATGTGCTTCCTAATATGCACACATTGCACTTACCTTTCTTTTCTGCAGCACCCCTCTACTCCATTGGTACACTGCCTCAGCACAGCCCGATGGCCCATCAGGAACATTGTAATATGGCGTGGGTGGGACAGCCGGGGGAGGGGGCTTTCTCAGACCGCCGCCTTAGTGGTCTGCCAGTCCGACCACCAAAGTCATGATCGGGCCCTTACCATGTACAATTGCAGAACCATTGAAGGACATGACAGGTAGGAATAAAGTGTTTACTCACAATGTGCAATTCCATGCAATTGATTTTGAAACATTTGGCTAAGTGCTTAGCACATGTTAAATGATGAAGGTTAATTACCTAACTGTTGATATGCATTAGGAAGTAACTTGCAGGAATGTGGGAATCATATGTGGTTGTGTACACTCACTGATCCAAGGGAATCTGTGTTTGCATGAGAAAAAGGGACAGTGATTTGCCTTCCCATTGAGCAACATGTTAAGGGCCTTCTACAGGCACTGGAGATTCCCTACGCCTCTACAACATTCAATGGACTGCTGGCTTTTACTTATGCAAACTGAGTAGGGTATTCTCAGCAGTACCATTCACGACAGGTGATTTTCCTTCGGCTAGCTGATTTATTGTGTTGTGGATATTTGTAGACAAATCTCCCAGACATTTTGCCGAAATTGTCTACAGTGTACTATTCTGTGCAAAATGTGTAATCTATCAGAGCAACATTAGTACAACTTTCATGAGACTATTTAGACAATGGAGATACTGTGAAGTTACCATTGGGGATTTTTTACAGTGTGACATGGGTGTTTCCGTGTCACCTTCTTCCAACTACTGTACTTCTTGCTGTAACATGGCTGGATTATTTGGCCATCTATCCATCATGATGTGGTGTTGGGTATATGAAGATTAGCTGAATGCAAGACCTTGTGTGGGATTTGTGAGACTGAACTTGACATTGATGTACTATTGTGTGGCAACAGGTTACTGAGGGATGTTACACAAGCCAAACCATTCAAAGTTATAAGGTTGCCTACTTGCTCCATGAATGTTGTGATTGCACAACTTCACCCCTGCAGTTGGAACTGTCTCTGATTCAGATTTTTCTGTGGGCAACTGTTTATAGTTCAGGTTGCATGCATGCATATGGTGTAGCAAATGTTGGAGCCACTTTGCTGAAGTGTGTGGCTGGGGGCTACTGTACATTATAGTAGTGGTGGGTAATCAAAGCTGTTGTTCAAGTGTGATAAGGCACATGTAATGACTATTTGTCTTTGCAACTTCAGCATCAGCACAGGCAAATAGAGGTGACACGGCCAAACTTAGTGGGAAAGCAGCTTGCCACAGTACCTTTGGTCACGAGACATTAGACGTAGAGGAACCCATTGGCACAGAGGTTGAGGGGAGTGCCACAGAGAACACAGGATCAACATCATCATCTTCAGATTCTACCTCTGGTAGCCACTCCCTATTGGTGAAAAACCCATCTGGACCTGAACATGCTCCATCCTTGTCTGCCATCCATAGTTCTATCACCACCCTCCCTGTTGCTCCCCACCCAGTTGGCCATGCCTGCTCACCCAAGACGGCCAGGCACCTCACCCCCTACCCCTGTTACCCCTGCTGTCCGAGTGAGGAGACTATTGACCTCCTGAGGAGTATCTCAGTAGGTCAGACTACTATTCTGAATGCCATCCAGGTGCAGGAAAGCCAGCTTCAGCAGGTAGTTGAGTACCGGGAAAGCATTCATAGTGCCATGTCTGGTCTACAGAGACCTTTTCAGGCTCTGGCCTCCTCCATGATGGCAGCCTTCCACCCTCCACAATCCTACCCCCACCACCAACCTCTTCCCCATCCAATTTCCCTCTTCCCATACCTGTCCAAGCACACACACAGACATACGCATGCACTCACCTCACCACTCACAAGCAGCACACTTAAGCACAAGCAACACAAGCCACAATGGCACGCAGTCGCTGAACAGTCAATCACACACATCACCATACCCACCATTCCCCCAGAGACCACCCACAGACCCACAGACCCACACATCACACTATACACCCCAACACCACCCCAACACCCACAGACACACACACCACACACACCATACCCACTGATACCCCCAACACCCACAGACATAGCCACCAAACACACCATACCCCCAGACAGCATCTCAACACCCACAGGCACAGCCACTACCCCCCCTTAGCCATCACCCCTACCTCACAGCACCCCAAGAGACACAAGTGGCCACACTCGCACACGCAACAGATACCACCCAAACCCAAGCATACCTCAGACACAGACACATCAGCACCAACAACACCCACAGGCGACACAAGCTTTTCCTCAACCTCCCAACCATAATCCCTTCTGAAGACCCTACCCATTTTCCTAAGGAAAGTATTATATTTGACCTTGCCTTACCCCTATGACCCCCCAAAACCAAAAGGAGTCAACCCACATCCTGACCCATCCCTTCCATGCCCGAGTCATACCCCGTCACACATGCCCTCATCCTCCCTAAAACCAACCATACCCCTCCCACCCCAAGAAGACCTTCCAGCCACTACATCTAAATGTGTACCCATGCTGTTGCTTTTGTGTGTGCTTTTGTGACTTGCACTTACACATTTGGTACATAGGCATGACACTTGGTTGCTCTTGGTTGTTCTTGAGATACATGAAGCCCCAGTTGCTGTGCAAAAAGTGTTTTAGGGGATGTGCAAAGTGAAATGTGTCCCAAGCCAGCATTCTTCTTGGGGTCCCCCTGATGCCTCCATCCATTTTCTGAAGGTATTGTTTACATTGTGAACTTTAGATATTTGTCTCACAAAATATTGTGCATCCCATTTACCTTACATTCTATTGCAATGTGGGTGATGTGTGTGGGTCCATTGCAGGGATGTTGCAGGGAACGGTCGTTTTTGTTGAATGGCAAGTCCATACATATGTGTCTTCAATATCACAAAAGACAATGGCATTTGAGCAATGGGAGGGTGTCACTTCAATTATTAGGTGTGATATTGATGTACTGTTTCTGTTGTGTGACACAATGTTATGTACACCACTATCCCTGAAACTGGGATGTGCAGACATGCCTGGTTTTGTTAAGTTTCGTGGTGCAGTGTCAGTGACCTGACCAAAGGGGGCTTGATGTGGCTGCATTTGGGTCATACATTGTGTACAACTCTGACCCTGGACACACAAAATTATACTTGGGCCACGGAGCACAGCCCCATAGCAGGTTGATGGCGGCGTGTCAATTTGCTGTTGAGTTTGAGAACCCAGGTAGATGTTTAGTCTTACTGTTGGATATAGCAGCATTGATTTTGGGTGCCATCTATCAGCTGCAGCAGGACATGTAGGATTAACTCCATGGCAGCACAGGATGTGTGAAGCTGCCCACAGGTGAGTTCCTGCCTTATATGCCTCCATTTCCACCAGCTGATATTTGGTGGTTGGATTGCCACAGTTGTGCCAGTGGAAAGCAACATCATAATATGTTCGGCAGAAACACTAGACCTCCATCTAGCCTATCTTGCAGCTGGTCTTTCTTCTATGGAACCACATGCATCGTAATACGGTGGTTCGACCGCCAACCCAACATTGGTGGGACCGCTGCCACTGCTGTGGTGGTCCATGGACCGCCAAACTCATAATCAGGCCCTAAGAAATGTAAAGAGATCTGTAATTTGGACTGGTTATTAAGAACCAGCTTTTGGCAAATATTTAATCCCATGGTAAACAAGCACAACTGATTATAATAGCTAAAGTGTGTATGTAAATTTCTATATAAAAGTCACACCTCGTCAGGAGGTCATTTGAAATAGTTGATTCTGATTTGAGTGCATCGTCTTGTGAGAATTTTAATGATTTTGAATTTGACTTCTGGGGGACACCTAGTAACAACAACTGAAACTGTGTTTGGAAAGTGTATGTAGCACTCCTTTTTGTCATGAAAAAGTATTTAAGTGTCTAAAAAAGCAGTATTTTAGTAGTGTTAGATTGAGCCTTACTTGTAGAGCAGAATCAGGAAGACACAAAGGGGGTCATAATGATTTTCCGCCCACCAAACTCCTCCCGTCAGGTTGTCTTCAGTGCGGCTGCCTTCCCGTGGGCCCCATTAAAAGTCCCCCGCTGGGTCAGTGGGCAGAAACGGTGTTCCTCCCACTGGCCCAGCGGGGAACAGCCCACAACATTGATAACGGCTCATAACAGAGCCAGTGGCAATATTGCAGTGCATAGGGTTGAACAGCACCTGTCAATGCAGACAGTGAAATGCACCTCAGGGCTATCTATTGGGGCCCCCTGCACTGCCCATGCCAAGAGCATGGGCAGTGTAGGGGCACCCATAGGGCCCCCTGCACCTCATCTCCACCAGCTTTTACACGGCGGTGCAACCAGCATGTAACAGCTGGCGGGGGGTCCTCATCCCCAGGAAGGCGCCACATTCAGCACTGCCCTGACGAATAAGGACCCCCAGCACCGCCAGTCCCTCCAGTGGAGGGAAAATGGCGTGCTGGAGGTCCAACATGGCCCAATTGCCACAGTCATATTGTGGTAGTCTGACCGCAATGAGGGGCAAAGTGTGGATCCAAGAAGATTTTGTATTGAGGAGCACCTCCCTGCCCCCTGCCCCAGCAGCCTGTGCTTGCTGATTGGCCCTCTAGCTCCCAGTTAACCCTGAGCCCTCCTCCCACATCTGCACTGACCCATTAAGTTTGTGGAGGGAACCCCAAGACATCCACCTCCATTTTGTGACCCCAGCTTCTCTGTGCTCTAAACAGCCCGGTGAGCAAGAGACAAAGAAAAATAGTAAGAACACAGACTTTGTGTTGTTTTCTTGAAATTTTTAAAGGGCTTTTGCCCTACCCGTGACTGTTCAGATAAACCTCTTGGTTTCTGCGACTTTTGTTCAAAAACTGCCATTTTGTTCTACCCGTGACTGTTTTTCCTCCCAGTTTTCACCCTATACTGTACTGTCCCCCCACCTCTACAAGGTAAAAAGGCAAAATACACATCAGTGGCTAACCAGAGTGTGTTTAAGAGACTGATTAATCTGCTTTATGGTTTAAATTGTGTTTCAAAAGTGTATGTTGCACTCATTTATGGCTTGAAAAAGTGATTACTTTAAGTGCATGAAAAAGCCTGTGCTTGAGGTCACTTGCCCCTTATATAATTTTTTACTGCTTGCTGCATCTGTGCTGTGATTGGTTGTCAGGGCTAGGATTTCTATTGGACTAAGGGCTTAGGGTTTGAGTTTTAATTGACTGTTAGGGCTAGGGTTCTAATTGGGTCCTAGGGCTAGGGATTCTACTGGACTAACGGTTTAGGGTTTGAGTTCTGAGTGGTTGTAAGGGATAGGGTTCTGATTGGGTCCTAGGGCTAGGGTTGTTATTGGACTTCAGGCTTAGGATTTTGATTGGCATATAGGTCAAGAGCTATGATTGGTTAAAATGGCCAGGTTTCCAATTGGCTCTAGGGTTTAGGGCTAGGGTTCTAATTGGTTAGGGTTAGGGCCAGAGTTTGCCTATTGGCCATTTGGGCTATTTAAGCCTAGAGTGCAAGATATCTCAGCCTGGGAGTCAAGGCTAAGGGCAGAGAGGACAAGGACAGTTGCCTGTTTGGGCCTGTTCAGACCAGGTCAGGCCTAGGGCCAGAAATGGTGTCCAATTTTTAATTTATCATCAACCACCTTAAGTCATCCAAATCAGCAAACATCCAAACACAATGTCAGCAAAGGCATTCTACTCACATACGCAAACAAACCTCATACAGATTTCAATGTCCTAGCAACCACTACAAAACCCCACAAACCACACCTATACACCCTTCTACCCCAGCTAAAACACTATGACACCTTCCTTCTCATACAAAACACAGCTCTGTCCTATACCACTAACAAATCCATGCATCATCAGCACAACACACTTCCTATTCAAACAAAAAACAGCTCTATCCTGTACTTCCACCTAACAGACCCCTTTTTATCACAACAAAACCTATACTCAGCCTCCCATCATATTATCCATCATCACCCTCTTCCTCTTTTTATCAAAAAAACACAACTAAACAATCCTTACACTCCACTGCACCACACATATTACCTCTTCCACTGGTCAAATATAACATAAACACTTATAACTCTTGTCCATCCCCTCTTACACACCACATACACTCTTCTCCAAAAGACATCACCACCCCTATACAATTCAAATACCACTCACCAGCAGTACTTTACATACACATCCTTCTCAGCAAACCACTACATCAATATCTCCTCTCACTACTCCACAAAAACAAAATAAAACACACACACTTGCACATCAAAATCATGCACACTTTCATAATACTTTCTGTCACACATTATTAACATACATCCACTCCTTCCATTATGACTACACACATAACACACATCCTAAACCATCCTTCTCCCACATTGTCTGCTTTCACTGACACCAACAACAAATACACCAACACAACAACTCTCATTCACCCGCCTTTCATCCACTGCACAATTTAGAGCCTGATGACATGGCCTACATGCTCAACCACCTCCCCAACCCATACGCCTTCCACCCTAAGCAAATGCAAACAAAATAAGCAACATGCCACTCTTCCCAACTTTGCATCCTCATGTCTATTACACAACAAGGCCACTCTACAAAAACAATACAACTCACCATCTTACTCTCAACCATTATCTCTACTACTGACACATGCTGGCGCAACAAAATGACTTCTTAGCCTGCTGGATGCGAAACATGATATACAAAATCAACAGTATTGTGACCTTTATACAGTTAATAACAGGACAAATGATACACCTGCTAGAAGTTCAAAATATAGTGCTCACTCTTCCACGAAACAAAGTCACATCACCACCAAAATACAGGTCTAGATTTAACAGAAAATTATGATGCCCGTCGCTGCGCCAAATTTGGCATCATTGTGCACCGTCATTTTCAAAACACAGGGATGCGCCATATTTATTAGAATACGGCGCACCCCTGTGTTTCCCCCTGCACGGGTGTAAAATTTGCTGCCATGCGCCAACCCAGCAACCCTTGCACCATAGTGCAAGGATGCTGCATTGAGAAGGAGATTGTTTTTGTGCAGGAAGAAACACCCTCACATAGAAAGAGCAAAAAAGGGGAGAAATTAAAGCATTTCTTCTCATTGCGCCATGGTAACGCCATTCCTGGGGTGGCGTTAGATTCGGGTGCTGCCTCAGGTTTACAAAAACTCGTAAATCTGGGGCAGCGTCAAAATGCAATGGTTGTTGCTGTGGTGCGCCCACAGCAACACTCATTGCACACCCCTTCTACGCAAAGTGCTGTATATGAAGGGGCCATATTTACAATGGGGTGTTGAGCCACAAAAAGTGGATCTAGCCACAATAAATTCTGTTTAAAATCTTTATGAGTGGCTGCAAGAAGCTTTCGATATCCTAATACAAGTAAAAACAACAAAACAGGGCAAAAGAAAATAAGCACTTTGGAGAAAATTTAAAACTAAAAAAGATAAAACAACAAATCAAAAGGCTGGCTCAAAACAAACAGAAATCAAGACAAACTTCACCAATGCCAACCTAACAGAAAATGCATATCAACAATCAAAAAAGCTTAAAAAAGGTGCTGTTCAGACAGATTTCAAAATGGTAAATGTGCAAATAAAGAATTTTATACAATTCTCACCAAATTTTGTAAACCTAAATGCACGGAAGGAACCCATCCCATTAGATTTCAAAGACAAACTGGCAAATCATTATATAATCAAAACATGCTAATTGGACTCCTATTTAAAACAAAATAAAACTACCAGCACGAACCCATTTACAAAAATGCTCCCCAAGAGTAAGCCATCCCAGCTTCTGCTTTCCTTTGAACAAATATCACAAAGTGAATGTATTGATATGGTCAAAGCAAGCAGGCCTTTCTGACCTTTGTCCACCACACATTTTCAAGAACATTCTTTTATCTACCACATCCGAAAGAAGAATCAACAGCAATACTTTAATTATGGGAATCTTTCCTGAACACCTAAAAAAGGCATACATACACCCATTATTAAAGAAAATAAACCTGGACCCACATGACCCTAACAGCTACAGACCGATTACAAAAGGACCTTGCCTGGGCAAACTGATAGAAAGAGCAGCATTCACCCACATGTTACAAATCATTGAAGATAACTCCATACTTTCAGACTACAAAACTGGATTCTGACAAGGAAGAGGCACAGAATCTGCCCTCATCGTGATTTGAGATGACCTTAAAAAAACAGCAGACCGCAATGGAATTGCTGCACTACTTCTCTTGGAACTTTCAGCTGTCTTTGGCACAGCTGACCATGACAGCCTGATACAAAGACTCTACGAAGCTGGCATTGAGGGGACCGGATCACATCCTACCATCAAGACAGAACAAACGTCATCCATACCCCCCCTTTCCCATACAAACCATACTTCACAAAAGCAGGGGTCCCTGAAGGCTCAATCGTCTCACCCATGCTTTTCAACATCTACGTGAAACAATTACCGGCAATGATCATATCAGGATTTTCAGCTCACAAGTTACAACTTGACACACAAATACTCATTAAACTGGAAAGTCACAAAGATGTTAGAAACTCACAAATCTTCAGTTGCCTCAGAACCGTTGATCAATGGATGACATGGAGCCATCTCAAACTGAATGCTTCCAAGACGTAAATACTCACATGTGGTGATTGGACAAATATGAACCACTCTGCGCCTGGCCTGATGATCTGGGACCACCTCCTAAAGTGTCTAAGGAAGTAAGAAACCTTAGTGTTACCATGGACTCCAAGTTAACAATGAATACCCAAGTGGATAAATTAGCAAGATCAAGCTTCATCACCATGAAAACTCTGCGACACATCTTCCCCCACCTGGGATTTCCACGCAAGGTCAAGGCTACTATCTCTTTTGTACTATCAAAACTGGATTACGCCAATGGTCTCTACCATTGATCATCTCTACTATGAAAAGACTGCTCTTACATGTAAAGCCACAAGCCAACACTCTCCTGCCTGACAGCCCTACATTGGTTGCAGGCTGACAGAAAATTTACCTTTAAGCTGCTTTGTATCACCCACAAAGCAATACATGGAATAGGACCGCTTTTCATCAGAGATAAAACCACCAAATACATTCAACAAAGGAACCTCCGCTCAAGATTGGCACCTCGCCTCAAACCCTTATCATACAAAGAAAGACAATAGGTGGTGCATCTTTTTTCAAGAGGCCAAACTATGGAATTTATTACCCCCATATATAAGATCCATGGATAACTATTTTATCCTCAGAAGCCTAAATAAGAGTTGGCTCTTTCGTACATAACCACCATACTCAAACAACAATGTGCAGCATATACCTGTATACAGTATGTTAACATTTATAATTTATACTTTGAATATATGTATTTATCTAGATATGTCTTTGTACAACTATGTACAAACCTGTAAAATAACTAGTTTTTTCTTAAAATGTATATACTACTTACAAATATATATATATTGTTCCCCCCGGGCCTGGCCCACCCTGGATGGGGGCTTAACAAAAGACAGTGCAGGAGACCACACTTGTTTTTGGCATTGTTGCTGCTCCCGCTAGGGGCAGGGATCTGGGTGGGGCCTTGGCACTTCACCCCAGTCTCCAACCATAGTGTAGTGGGTGCCAAGGTTGGACACCAGGGAATCTACCCTTTGTTGGCCAGGCGCCGGGGGATGAGGTCCCCAGGACAGAAATCAGCCCACGGAATAGGGCCCGCTGCCCCCTCCCCTTTCGTACATTGGCCTGGCCATGGAAGAAGTGGTCCCTGGAGCCAAAATTAACCTAGGGAGGGGGGCTGTGTACCCCCCAATTAAATATGGTGCTGGGCCATGAGGGATGGGGTCCCTGGGACCTAAATCACAAAGCCAAGATGGGGTGACTTGTGGGGCTCGCACCAGGTTCTGTTACCCAGCATCCTCTGCAAACCTCAACATTTGGCCAAAAAAACACTTTTTCTCACATTTCTGTGACAGATAGTTCTGGAATCTGGGAGGAGCCACAAATTTCACCCAGTGTTCCCCCAAGCCTCCCGATAAAAATGGCACCTCACTTGTGTGGGTAGGCCAAGTGCACGCGAAAGGAAATGCCCCAAAACACTATCTGGACACCTCAAAATGATCAAATACAAAAATTCCTCTTTTTGCCGGGAGGGGGCACCTGCGTTTTTGGTCCTGGGCTCAGCAGCCATCTAGGGAAACCTACCAAACCCAGACATTTCTGAAAACTAGACACCCAAGGGAGTCCCAAGAGGTGTGACTTACGTGGATCCCCCAGTGTTTTCTTACCCAGAATCCTCAGCAAACCTCAAATTTAGCTAAAAAAAAATCAAAATGTTCCCACATTTCAGGGACACGTCGCCAGGACGCATTTCCTACCACCCAAAGTTCCCCTTAGTTTCCCAGAAAAAAATTATACCTC
Source organism: Pleurodeles waltl (assembly GCF_031143425.1). Lineage (NCBI taxonomy): Eukaryota > Metazoa > Chordata > Amphibia > Caudata > Salamandridae > Pleurodeles > Pleurodeles waltl. The sequence goes on from NC_090436.1 coordinate 232,898,714, forward strand.
ACTTGTGTAGGTGGGCCAAGTGCCTGTGATAGGGAAAAGCCAAAAACATGTCGGAATTGAGGGGGAAACAAAGCGAGTCCAAAAGGGCAGTTTGAAAAAAACACTTTTAGGCAGCAGAATTTTTATTGGTATAGATGAGACAATGCTCGGTGGTAGGAATTTTGTGGATTCCTGCAGATTCCGGAAAGTTCCATCACAAAACTATGGGAAAAAGGTGCAATTTCCAGCAAAGTGGGAGGTTTGCAGGGCATTGTGAGTAAGAAAATGGTGCGGGGTGCATGTGACGCACACCACCCTGGAATCACCCAGATGTTTAGTTTTCAGATGTGTCTAGTCCAAAAAGTCCAGCCCTCATCATTCCAAGTGGGAAGATTTTGAGAGTTAGCCAAGCTCTCCTGCCCCAAATGTAAAACCAAACCCCCAAATAATCAAATGTCCTCTTGCTTGCCGTCGGATAAGAAGTTTTAGTGTGTGGGGGGAGAGCTGAAAGACTGTTACCCCCTTCAGTTGGGGCATAACCAGGCCCATACTGGTTGGTAGCCACCTCCCCACTATTTTTTATTTATTTTTATTCCCTGGCATCTAGTAGACTTTCTGCTCCCCCACCCTGGGGTGTGAATTGGGGGTAATTTCCCCATATGCCCAGTAGTGGGCCGAACAACTTTGGCCCCATTTATTTGGGGTGGGTGTATGGCCATATCCCCACCCTCCTATTTTTGAAAAAAAAAAATCTTCCCTGGTCTCTGGTGGGTTTTCTGCCCCCTTTGGGGGCAGATGGGCATTCCAAAAATAGGCCAATCTGTCCCAAAGGGGGGCAGATATGGCCAACAGTAATGTGCCCCCATGGGCCACGACCCTTGCCCAAGGGGCTGCCCCCCCAAACAAAACATACATAGATGTACACACACCAATCCCTGGTACCTAAGTGGTTTCTGCCCCCCCCCCAGGGGCAGATTGGCCTAATAGAAATAGGCCAATCTGCCCCAAGGGGAGCAGAAACGGCCTAAAATAACCCCCCCCCCGGCGCGACCCTTGCCTAAGGGGTCACACCCCTTGGGTGCAATTGTCGCAAAAAATAAATCCCTGGTGCCTAATGGTTTCTGGCCCCCTTGGGGACAGATTGGCCTAATAAAAATAGGCTGATCTGCCCCCACGGGGGCAGAAATGGCCTAAAATAAATTTGCTCCCAGGGTAACAACCCTTGCCTATGGGGTTGCTCCCCATATATAAAAAACAAAAGTAAACATAAAAAAATATATATCCCTGGTGTCTTGGGGTTTCTGCCCTGCCTAGGGGCAGATCGGCCTAATTATAATAGGCTGATCTGCCACACAGAGTAAGTGGCCTGACATTAGTTAAAGTCACACATTGACAATATGGGTCAATTGAAAGACGTAGCAGGTCAGGGGCTTACTTTAGTCGCCATTCCAAACGTAGGCAATATAAAAGCACTCAAGCCTACTATTAGTTCTGAAGACTCATTTTAAGAATATCCAAGTGTCTGTAGGTCTACAAGGAGTTTACCCTCTGCATGAGTTGCATTACCACAGTAACTGCCCCAGCCTGGGCTATGGTCTCTAATGGGAAAACCTTTGCCAGGCCTTGCTCTCTGCAGGCTGAGCACACTAAACCAACTTGAACATCACATTTCCATCACTTCAATACATAAGAGTACATCCTGTGGCCATGCTCTATGTGAGGTTGTGTGGCACTCTGAAGGGGTCAGTGAGGTTTAGCTAGCTCTTAGACAACAGTTTGCCAAGATCTGATTTAGGCTGAGTTGTATATGGGATTGTACACATTGTTAACATCCTTCTCAACTGCTTCTAACAGTGTACATACACAGCTCATGCTGTAATGCAAATACATTTTTTGTCATTTACCATACTCGTATCATCATATATATTATTGTTACCCTGAAATGTTCAATTGCATAGACATGTGAATACAACAGCAGGAGGATCTAGTTCTTATCACATATGACACAGCACACTGAGCATTTGAAATGCAGAAAGTACAGGACTTCACAATCCATAGTATATAGACCCTATGTATGGACCACAAAATTTAACTACAGTCATCCAAAAAATATCTGGGACTCAGAGGCAAATTGTAGCAAAAGGAAAGGTTGGTGTTGAACATAGTCAAATATGTATGTGAGATAGTTAACTGTTCCTCTGGTGGGCAATAGAGATGACCATACAGGGGAAGGACATCATCAACATGTTTCACCAGCTCTTCTGAAGAGAAGGCAGGTGCCCTTTCACCTGCTTGGCCTGGCATGATTGGTTGGCGGTTCAACATGCATGCATCTAATACAGCGGGTGGGAGACTGCCGGTGCAGCGATCTTCTTATACCGTCTGGCGGTCCAACTGCCATACTCTGAATCAGGCCCTTCGTACGCTATATGATAGAAAAACAAAGAAAAAAATTCAAGCTCCTCTTTCTAGGATACATTTTCAAAACTACAAAAGCTAGTTATTCTTTCATTGCATAATACCATATATGTCTAATAGCATTCTCTTCTGTCACGTTTTGTTTTGCATTTCTATATATGCATTATTTTATTAATTTAATTCTCTATGATTAAGCTGCAATGTCAAATGTCCAACTATAAATATCATCAGCAGTGAGGCCAGTAGTTATCATTGCTTCATTCCCTTGCATTAGACCCAGTGCACAGTTATGCACACGTAATCTGTTGCTTGGCAACTGGTCCACATGTCTGTCTTGAGGTGGATGGACTCAACAGCGCTCTCCTTCATAGCATCATCAATCAATTGCAGCACTTGATGGTGCAGACCTGACAGAGCAAAAGTGGAAAAATGTTTCTCCTCAAAAATTCTAGAAACCCCTAACTTTCCATGAAAGAAAAAGGGAGCAATTCACACTGAATAAATTGACTTTCTCGTGGGTTTGGTTTTATGGCGACTTCTTGCTGAGAATAGCCTTGATAACTGGTTGTTGTGATAGGTTTTTTTTCTGATACCTCCACTGATAACCTACAGGAAGCAGGAAGGCTGCTTGAGTATTTTGGGGTGACTGTATGATTCTTTCCCTTGTGCCATTCTGAGGTTGCTGTGGTGATGACTCCACACAAGGGGCCAGATTTAAGAAAAGTGGTGCTGCATCCAGTGCAGCGCCACTTTTATTGCACCCCTTAGTGCCCTCTAACACCACCATGTGTGAGCGGTAGATAGGATACAGCGCACCACAGAAGTAGTTAGAGAACTAGTCTAAAAAATGTTGATGCCGGTTTGGAGCTCTGCAGGATTAGTGTAAAAAATGTGGACGATAATCCTTCAAAGCCCATTGTAAACAATGGAGTGCCTCTTTTTAATGCCTGCTCTGAGCACGAGTTAAAAGTCCCAAAAAAATGATGCAAAGAAATCTCTTAGATTTCTTTGTGCCACTTTTTCGCCCCCCCCATAATGGGGGAACACCCCCTTTGCATACATTATGCATGGTGCATGCATAATGTAGTGCAAAGGGTTACAAAGTGGTGCAAAGCATGCATTCCGCCACTTTGTAAATTTGGCGAGGCGATTTTGGCCTTTTTGGGCCACATTTGCGTAAAAATATGACACTAATGTGGTTCAGGGAGAAGCTAGGGGCTCTTAAATCTCCCCCCATGAGTGTCAGCTTTACATGACACTGGCATCCTCTTCTTCCTCATCAGCACCTCCTTCAAACAGTTTAACTACTTTTTCTTCTCTGTCACCGTGAGTGACTATGTTCATGAGGTGCTGTTCCCATACAGTTGCATGTTGATTTTTCAGATGGACCACTTCAGAGGAGCCGTAAGGTCCACCTGGCTACCCTGATTACCTTTTTGGGGCAAATTGAGCATTCTGCGATTTGTTCCTCATGCAGCCTGAGTTTAAAGAAATCCTGAACTAGTGAGGCGAGATTTCATATTGTGTCAAGCTAGAAGATTTTTTTTTAATGGAGTTAGGCAGTTGTGTTAGATTTTCTCTAGGGTGGGCTGTGACTGCGGTACAGGTGGTGCCACTTGCTGCAGGTACTGGCATCTTCTTGAAAAGATGGAAGCATTGAATGCTGTTGGGCCTAAATGTCCAAAAGCAGGTTATACAGGGTTTAACTATACTTACTCTTCAGAACTCTCCACACTAACAATCAATGGCTCATAACCCTTCTTACTTCTAAGACTTTCTGGTACCTTTCTTTTCCCTTGTCTCTTGTGATGGTTAACAATTGGGTTTCATCCCATATCAAGATCATCAGAAGAAGGGATCTCAACTTCCTGCTCACTCCTACATCCAGAAGATCAGGTTTTGACTTTCTTGTGAAGATTTGATTTGCTGCTAGGACAAAACAATTTCAGACTCACTGCTCTCTGTGACTGCAATCACTGCAGCACTGAGAGACAATGGGCTTTGGTTTGGTGGTGGTGTAGTTGAACCAGGAATGGTGTTGCTCTGCATGACTTCTTGTCAAAGGAGTGTGCAGAATGGTATGTCAAATTTCCAGAACAATGTTTAGGGCTTGATGCCAGTGGTGGCACTGCCAACAAACATTCTCTTCTACTCACTGACCACTTTCTTGGCCGGGGCCTCCTACTTTGGGGACATCTTCTTTACCTTATAGTAGTATTTAGTACCTTATATTAGTACTTAGTAATTAGTACTTATCAGAAGTATAAGTACTCAGCCAAGGGCTCTGGTGTCATTGTAACCTAGTTTTCTGATTTCTCTACATCAGTAACGCGTGTGATGTGACGTCTTGTGCACCTGCTGATATTACAAGTAAAGAAAGAAGGAATATCTGTAAGACTTGGGCAAACTCGTCAACGTAATACAAGTCATCATCATCAATCATCAGCAAAAATGCTTAACAACAGTGTACCCATCCATAAACTATTTTTGCTGAACAGTACACAAGAAAAGCTAACCTGGTGTCCTGCCAGGGCCCATAGGAATCCTATGGGAGAATGGGTGTTTTTAGGAGAATCAAATAAATGAATTGCATAATTGCTGGTGTCCTTCCAAGGCTGAAGGGATTCCTCCGGATGCCAGGAAGGAGCAGGGAATATCAAATAAATGAATGAAGTAATTGCTGGTGTCCCTGCAGGGCCAATGGGGACCATATGGGAGGCTGAGCGGCCAGGCAAAAATCAAATAAAAACATGAAATCGTTTCTGGTATCCCTGCAGTGCCTCTGGTGACCATATGGGAACAGAAGGGCAGGCAAAAATTGAATAAATTAATTAATTAATTACTCATGCCCCTGAAGGGTCCTTGGGAGTCCCATGGGAGGAAAGCGGCTGGCAAAAATCCAGAGTGGGATGCAAAAACTCAATAAATAAATTAAACAATTGTTGGTGTCTCTGCCAGGCCAATGGGGACTTGGATGTAAGGGGACAGGCAATAATAGAATAAATGAATCAAAAACAACAACTGTGTACTGCAATCAGCCACAAGCACAGATAAATATATCAGGAAAATTCATGGCTGCTTCCTCTATCAATATTTCTAGAAGCAGGTTTTTAAGATTGGAATAATTGGACTGAAACACATACTGGCTGCACAAAATTGTGATTGCTACATCATCCACCTCATGAGCAGTGAAGAAGGAAGCATGGAAAACAAAGAAAAAATGGTCAACACACACACACACTCACACACTCACACACACACACGCACACTGGCTCCACAACATGGTGATTGTGCATGGCCTAGAAAAAATCAAGTTTAAAGAGCAAAGACAAAATGTCCACCACATACGCACGTACCCACACACATGAGCACACAGAGACTACACAAAATAGCCTCTGCTACATGGCCAGAAAAGAAAATGCACTCACCTGGTTTCAACCACGGGGACGACACTGGAGCCAATGCTGGACCTCCACTCCCTTTCAGGAAGAAGCTGGACCTAGTGATGGTACTCCTAGATTCCAGGTGACTTCCAGAGGGGGAAAGAGCAAACTAATAAAAGAACCCTTGTGGTACAGGTTCTGCTCAGTGTCTGTACTACTCTGCTTAACAGGATCGTCACTTCTGGTACATTCTGGGTATGAGAAGGTGGACATTTATGGAACCAACACCTCTGGTTTCATGAAGACACAATACACTAGGAATAACAAGAAGAGGCAATTACAATCAATAAGCCTTCACACAATATATAATGCAATGTTTCACCAATCAACACAGGGTTCTTCATAATCACAGCATAGGACCGAAAAAATCAGATACTCAAATGAGAGTCTTCTAGGACTGTTAGACTTTTCATCCTTGGAGTGGTCTCCCTTAACTTTTTGCCTCTGTTTCCCAGGTTGCTGATGTGTGCTGGACTCTGGTTTTGCTGTTTTTGCTACTCTGGGCACTTTACCACTGCTAACCGGTGCTGAAGTGCAAGTGCTCCTTTACAAAATTGTATGTAATTGGTTTATCCATGATTGGCATATTTGATGTACTAGTAAATACCTAGTATAGTGCACTAGATGTGCCAGGGCCTGTAAATCAACTGCTGCTAGTGGGCCTGCACTACTGGTTGTGCAACCCACATACGTAGCTCTGTAATCATGTCTCAGACCTGCCACTGCAGTGTATGTCTGTGCAGTTTTAACTATAAATTCGATTTGCCAAGTGTACCCACTTGCCAGGCCTAAACCTTTCCTTTTCCTACATGTAAGGCACCCCTAAGGTAGGCCCTAGGTAGCCCCAAGGGCAGGGTGCAGTGTATGGTTAAGGTAGGACATATAGTACTGTGTTTTATATGTCCTGACAGTGAAATATTGCTAAATTTGTTTTTCACTGTTGCAAGGCCAGTCCCTCTCATAGGTTAACATGGGGGCTATCTTTAAATCAGATTAAAGTGTAGATTCCCTTTGGGAGCGGATGGACATGTGGAGTTTGGGGTCTCTGAGCTCACAATGCAAAAATATATCTTTTAGTAAAGTTGATTATAAGATTGTGTGTTTGAAAATGCCACTTTTAGAAAGTGAGCATTTTCTTGCTTATACCATTTCTGTGACTCTCCCTGTTTGTGGATTCCCTGTCTGGGCCAGTTTGACAGTTGGGCTGGTTGCACCTCACACTAGACAGTGACAGAAAGGGAGCTGGGGTGTAGTCTGCATTTCCTGATGAGCCATCTAAGCTAGGAGGGAGGGGAGGAGTGGTCACCTGAAAGGGCTGTGTCTGTCCTCACACAATGCAGTCTCCAACCCCCTGGTGAGTGTCTGGGGCCTGGCCTGGGCAAGGAGGATTTCACATTCAAGAGAGACTTTGCTTTGAAGTAGTCCTAATTCGAAGGAGAAATTGGGTATAAGAAGGGCACCCAAAACCACAGACTTTAGAATACTTCTGGAAACCAAGAGGAACCTCTGCCTGGAGAAGAGCTGAAGAGCTGATGAAGAAGCGCTGTTCTGCCTGTGACTGTGCTTTGTGGAGCTATCCTGCAGTTGTTGCTTCTGCCAAAGTAAGAGGGCAAAGACTGGACTTTGTGTGCTTTTCATCTTGAGAAGAACTCTCCAAGGCCTTGATTTAGAGTTTGCCTCCTGTTGTTTGAAATCTCAGGGACAGCAAATACTTCTCTCTGCCAGCACCTGGAGTCTATAGAGAGACTCTTACTCTGCCCTATGGTGCCCATCCAGTTCCTTGGACCTTGAAAGGAGAAGCTGCCAGCCTAAGAGGAAGAAATCCATGCACAGAGTGCCGTGCGGGGAAAGATCTGATCTGCCGCTGAAGAAACGATGCACAACCAGCTTCGCTGCCTGAAATCGACGCTCGCCTGAAACGCGACTGAAGAATCGAAGCATGGAGCTGGAGAAACGACGTGCAGCATCTCTGACGGAGGCTGGGAGATCGCAACCCGCGCTGCGTGGTTTTTGGATCATCAGGCGGCTGGATTTCCGATGCAAACACCGCTGGGCGTGTAAAAACAATGCAAGGCCTGCCTGGACCCGAGAGAGATCGACGCATCGCTCTCCTGCAGAGAGAAGAAATGACGCGTACCGACCCGACGAAAGGAGAAGTGAAGCAAGGTCCCACTCGTGAGTGGAATAGACGCATCACAAGCCCTTTTTGACACACACTCGCCCGTGCAGGATTATGTTCGACGCACCCAAGGTACATTTCCACACTAACAGTGTTAATGTGTGTTTAAAACTGCCTAAAGACTCTTTTGGTTTTTGATTGATAGCTTGACTTGTGTATTGTGTATTTTTGTTGTTTTGATCTTGTTTTCTTTAGATAAATATTTCCTATTTTTCTAAACCTGTGTTGTGTCATTTTGTAGTGTTTTCATTAAGTTACTGTGTGTGTTGGTACAAATACTTTACTCCTAGCACTCTGAAATTAAGCCTACTGCTCTGCCAAGCTACCAAGTGGGGTAAGCAGGAGTTAGCTGAGGGTGATTCTCTTTTACCCTGACTAGAGTGAGGGTCCTTGCTTGAACAGGGGGTAACGTGACTGTCAGTCAAAGACCCCTTTTCTAACAGGGACTCTCGACAAAAACCTTGAAATACTGACTGGAATCTATGGCACTCCCGGAGTAAACTCAGAATACATATTGAAGTAACTGGTACTTCCAAGGTTATACTCAGTACATAGATTTCAGTCGGGGACACTCCAAAGGGATACTAGAAACAAGGTTGCTGTCAGTACATATGTTGAAGCTAACATAAACTCTCCAGGTATGCTCAAGACCAGGTTACAATCAGAAATAGGTTACACTCAGTATGATGATAATACTCTGAACAAGTTTATACTCGGAATAAGGTTATACCCGGCACAAGGTTGGAATTACTGACACTCTCAATGTTGTACTCGGTACCAAGGTTACACCCAGAACAAGGTCATATTCGAAACAAAGTTAGACTTGGAAGAAGGTTATACTCGGAAGAAGGTTATACTCGGAACAAGGTTATACTCAGAACAAGGTTATACTCGGAAGAAGGTGACTCTCGGCACAAGGTTGGAGTTACTGACACTCTTGAGAGTGTACTTGAAAATATAGATTGGAGCGGGGGACACTCCCAAGGTATGCTAGAAACAAGGTCACACTCTGCACATAGGCTGGAGTAGGGGCACTCCCAAGGAATGCTAGAAAACAAGGTTACACTCAGTACATAGGTTGGAGTTCTGGGCTCTCCCAAGGTATGTTAGAAAACAAGGTTACACTCGGTACATCAGTAGAAGTTACAAGGTTCATTTAGAATTCAGTCTCTAATCCATGAGCAACACAGCTTAAGGGCCAAGGTTTGGAGAGAGAGTCCTGAGCCACGACAAACAAAGAGCGCTGAAAGGAAATTACAGAGAAGGAGCTGGAGCAAAGTCTAGAGTCTTCAAGAGGTTGACAGACAGGCCTGCAAGTACTATTAAGGGTTAGTGCACCCAAAACTGAAGGAAAAGTACCTTGCCTCGTCTAATACTTTAACTGGAGCTTGAAGACAGTAAGCGGGTCAATGTAAGAAGCTCAAGCTGAGGCAGAATTGTAGCTCATAAAGGGAAACACTGGAAGAGTCACAGAAACCTGGATTTCTGAGACATCAGGGAGGCCTGGAAGACTAGAGCGCTTGGAGTTTCCGGGTGACTCAGTGGGTGAGTGCAGAGACAAGGGTTGCGCAGGGCTGGTGTCCAGAGGTCTAGGCAACTCAGGAGATGAGTGCAGGGACAAAGGTTGTGATGGACAGAAAACCAGGAAGATCTGGGTGACTCAAGAGGTTAGCGCAAGGATGCTGCTTGCGCAAGACAGGTATGGGTGCGGGTATGAGGCCAAGCCCCAGTGCAGGTTCCAAGGGGTGATTTATGTAGAAATCCGAAAAAGACACTTGCCCCACGTGGGAGCACTGGATCTTCCAATTAACCTGGGGAAAATCAAGTGTTACATACAACTGATATGATGCCTAGTAGGCAGCAGTGCAAACAGAACCAAGTGCATGATGGTACGATCCAATGGTTCACAGTGGAAACATGACTATCCCAATCTGTAACTAGCCAAAACGTGCATAGCAACAGAGCAGAAGGGCTAATGGTTCAGGCTTCCTGGGAGGGTAGAGTCATAGAGTATTTGAGACAGAAAGGCGCCACAGTGGAAGGAATGATATGAGAACGTTGAGAAGTACCCACCGCACTATGGCAGCAGATAGAGTCACGACAGCCTGTACAAAATGCCCACTGTGGAATGGCTAGCAAAGCGAACTAGGAATATGGTTGTCCTATTATACCTAGAAAAAATCTTACACCATTACAGTGAATGTATTGCACAGATACATAATATTTACCTAAAAAGTGGCTGGGCCCACCCGTGGGACTAACATTTTTCCATCCCTATTAAATCAGCAGCGACTGGAAATGATCATCATCATCGTCCTCATCACAAATGCTTAACAAGAGTGTACCCATCCATAAACTGTTTTTTGTTGGAGATTACATAGGAAACGCTGACTTGGTGTGCCTCCCATGCTTGCCAGAATCTCAGGGGGTTGATCAAAATCTGAATAAATGAAATGAATAAATGCTGGTGTTGCTCTTGGGTCCGGAGAATACCTAAGAGAGGTAGGAGGGGTAGGCACTGTAGGAAAGTACCATCTTGCCTGGCATGTTACCCCCATTTTTACATGTATATCAGTTGTTTTTGCCTGTCTCACTGGGATCCTGCTAGCCAGGACCCCAGTGCTCATAGTTGTGGTCTGAATGTGTATACCTGTGTATTGACTAACTGTGTCACTGAGGCTCTGCTAATCAGAACCTCAGTGCTTATGCTTTCTCTGCCTTTAAATATGTCAGTATAGGCTAGTGACCAGTTTTACCAATTTAAATTGGCATACTGGAACACCCTTATAATTCCCTAGTATATAGTACCTAGGTACCCAGGGTATTAGGGTTCCAGGAGATGCCTATGGGCTGCAGCATTTCTTTTGCCACCCATAGGGAGCTCAGACAAACCTTTACACAGGACTGCCATTGCAGCCTGAGTGAAATAACACACACGGTATTTCACAGCCATTTTCACTGCACTTAAGTAACTTGTAAGTCACCTATATGTCTAACCTTCACTTGTCGAAGGTTAGGTGCAAAGTTGCTAAGTGTGAGGGCACCCTTGCACAAGCAAAGGAGCCCCCACATTGTTCAGGGCCATTTCCCCGGACTTTGTGAGTGCGGGGACATCATTACACGCGTGCACTACATATAGGTCAATATCTATATGTAGCTTCACAATGGTAACTCCAAATATGGCCATGTAACATGTCTAAGATCATGGAATTGTCCGCTCATTCCAAATCTGATATTGTGGAGACAATTCCATGCATCCTGGGGGCTTCACTATGGACCACTAGTACTGCCAAACCACCTCGCTGGGGTTTTCTCTGCAGCTACCGCTGCTGCCAACCCACATACAGGGTTCTGCCCTTCTGGGGTCAGAGCAGCCCAGTCCCAGGAAGGCAAAACAAAGAATTTCCTCTGATAGAGGGTATTACACCCTCTCCCTTTGGAAATAGGTGTTAAAGGCTGGGAGGGGTAGACTCTCCCAGCCTCTGAAAATGCTTTGAAGGGCACAGATACTGCCCTCCTTGCATAAGCCAGTCTACACCGGTTTAGGGAACCCCCCAGTCCTTGCTCTGGCACAAAATTGGACAAAAGAAAGGGGAGTAAACAATCCCCTGTCCATCACCACCCCAGGGGTGGTGCCCAGAGCTCCTCCAGTGTGTCCCAGTCCTCTGCCATCTTGTTTCCAGAGGTGTGAGGGCACTCTGGAGGCCTCTGAGTGGCCAGTGCCCACAGGTGATGTCAGAGACCCCTCCTGATAGGTGCGTATCTGACTAGGTGGCCAATCCTCCTCTGAGGGCTATTTAGGGTCTCTCCATTGGGCTTTTCCTCAGATAACGACTTGCAAGAATTCATCAGGGTTCCTCTGTTCTTCTTTCTTAGACTTCTGCCAAGGATCGACTGCTGACTGCTCCAGGACACCTGCAAAACTGCAACAAAGTAACAAGAAGACTACCAGTGACATTTTAGCGCCTAATCCTGGCAGCTTTCTCGACTGTTTCCTGGTGTTGCATGCTCTGGGGGCTGCCTACCTTCAGCCTGCACTGGAAGCCATGAAGAAATCTCCAGTGGTTCGATGGAATCTTCCCACTGATCCAGCAGACGCCAAACTTCAGTTTCACTGGTACTCTAGGACCCTTCTCATCCTGATGAGCATGGCCCCTGGAACACAGGTGGAGGATCCAAGTGACCCAGACTATCCAGTGGTCCAACTGTCCAAATTTGGAGGAGGTATGTCCTTGCCTCCCCTCTCCAGACAGTAATCCTGTGCACTTAGTGATCTGCAGCTTCAAGGGCTTCTGTGCACATTTCCAAGAAGAAATCCTGCATGCACAGTCGAGCCTAGGTCCCCAGCACTCTGTCCTGCGATGCTCAGCTCCCTGAGTTGATCTCCGGTGTCGTGGGACCTCCTTTTGCAGTGTTGAGATGACCGCAGTGTTCAGACTTCTTGAACCCGTTTTCAAGGATCTTCTGTGGGTGCTTCCTGCTTGTGCATGGGCTCTCTACATTGCTGAGGGCCCCCTCTGTCTCCTCTCCCAAATGGCGACAACCTGGTCCTTCCTGGGCCGGGCAGCACACTTTTTCTCCAACCACGACTCTTGCAGCTAGCAAGGCTTGTTTGCAGTATTTTGCCAGGGAAACAACTCTGCATCCTCCAGCGCGTCGTGGGACATCTTCTGCATGAAGGAGAACTTCCTACCAGTTCTCGTTGTTGCAGAATCTTCAGCTTCTTCCATCCGGAGGCAGCCATTTTGCACCTTCATCCGGGGTTTGGTAGGCTCCTGCCCTCCCTGGACACTTTAGCAACTCTTGGACTTTGTCCCCTTCCTTTGCAGGTCTTCAGGTCCAGGAATCCATCTTCAGTGCTTTGCAGTCTGTTGTGGTCCTTGCAAAATCCTTTAGCAATACTTTAGTGTGTTTCTGGGGACATAGTAGTACTTTACTCCTACTTTCCAGGGTGTAGGGGTGGGGCAACTTTGACACCCTTAGTGTTTTCTTACACTCCCAGCAACCCTCTACACACTACAGTAGCCTAGGGGTCCATTTGTGGTTCGCATTCCACTTTCTTAGTATATGGTTTGTGTTGCCCTAGGCCTATTGCATCCTATTGTATTCTACAGTGTTTGCTCTACTTTCTGACTGTTTTACTTACCTGATTGGGTTTGTTATGTATATTTTGCGTATTTTACTTGCTTCCTAAGAGAGTATATCCTCTGAGATATTTTTGGCACATTTTCAATAAAATAAAGTACCTTTATTTTTAGTAACACTGAGTATTGTCTTTCTCATGATATAGTACCTATATGATATAAGTGGTATTGCATGAGCCTTGCATGTCTCCTAGTTCAGGCTTGGCTGCTGTGCTATAGCTACCTCTATCAGACTAAGCTGCTAGAACACTATTACTCTACTAATAAGGGATAAATGGACCTGGTAAAAGGGTAAGTACCATTGGTACCTACTACAAGGCAGGCCAGACTCTGGCATTGATAAGTACTTGTAACTGCTTTACCACTTTGTCATTGGTGCTTTTCGTAAGAAAACCATATTCTAAATATTTAGAAATATACACAAGTAAACTTAACAGTCTTACTTTCACTCTAAAACTTTCTAAAAAGTTTCTAAAAAGTTTGAAAAAGTTTTTCTCTTTTCTTAAAAGTTTTCTAAACATTTCTCTCACCCCTAACCTCTTTCTTTTCACCATATCTGTGGTAGAGGCCACTCTCAAAGTTGTCAGAGAATTTATGATAATCTAAACTTGAAAAGTTTGTGGGGTCTCTGTATAGAAAGAAGTTTGGGGATTGGTAAGAACCCTACCAAGGATCTTCTTCTTAGCCTTCTCCGTGAAAGTGACCAGAGTCAGACTGGTCAAACCCAGGATCAGGAAGTAGAGGAGGGGGTACCCAGATAACTTCAGGGGAGGGTCCTGGGAACTCTGGGGAGGGTACTTCCAAAGACCTTTCACTTGTCAGGCCCCCTAGTGAAGCTGGTAGTGGGAGGGGGTCACACACTAGTAGGACACCTTTCACTCCAAAAGGCCAGGTCACTAAGGTTCAGGTAGTTAGAGAAAGGTCCACTTCTGCAAATGTTCACATTACCTCTGTGTCAGAGAATTCCCAAACCTCCCACCTAGAGGATAACACCCTAGACAGGGAACTCAGAAAGCTGAGGTTAAAAGAGGCCAGACTGGAGACAGTAGCAGTTGGCCTTAGAGAGGGAATCCTTAGATGTAGAGAGGGAAAGACAGAAGTTGGGGTTAGTTCCCCATGGTGGCAGCAACAGCAGCAATCTTGATAGTCATCCTGTTAGAGAAACAGATTCAACAAACCTGCATAAGATTGTCCCCCCTTACAAGGAGGGGGGTGACATAAACAAGTGGTTTTCTGCACTTGAGAGGGCCTGTATGGTACAGTTGGTCCCTCAAAGGCAGTAGGCTGCTATATTGTGGCTCTCTTTCACTGGAAAAGGTAGGGACAGACTCTTTACTGTCAGGGAGAGTGATGCCAACAATTACAAAGTTTTTAAAGATGCACTCATAGATGGATTTGGCTAAACCACTGAACAATACAGGATAAAGTTCAGAGATACCAGAAAAGAATCCTCTCAAGACTGGACAGACTTTGTAGACTGTTCAGTGAAGGCATTGGAGAAATGGTTATATGGCAGTAAGGTGACTGATTATCGAAGGCTGTATAATCTAATTTTGAGAGAGCATATTTTTAATAATTGTATGTATGACTTGTTGCACCAGTACTTGGTAGACTCAGATCTGACCTCTCCCCCAAAATTGGGAAAGAAGGCAGACAAATGGGTCAGAACAAGGGTGAGCAGGAAAGCTCATGCAGAGGGTGACAAGGATGGCAAGAAGAAGGATAGTAAGTCTCATGACAAGGGTGGGGACAAAGACAAAAAGAGTTCAGAGTCTTCATCAGGCCCACAAAAATCCTCTGGGGGAGGTTGGTCCAAATCCTCTTCACACAATCAAAAGAAGCCATGGTGTTATTTATGTAAAAGTAAAGGCCATTGGGCAAGTGATTCCAGAAAGGAGTGGTCTTCAGCCCCTTTGAACTCCTCTTTGGGCACCCTGTAAGAGGTCCCCTTGCTCTTGTGAAGGAGGGTTGGGAACAACCTTTAAAAGCTCCCAAACAAGACATTGTGGACTATGTGCTTGGCCTCAGATCAAGGATGGCGGAGTACATGAAAAAGGCCAGCAAAAACCTTCAGGCCAGCCAAGAGCTCCAAAAGCAATGGCATGACCAGAAGGCTGTCCTGACTCAGTACCACCCAGGACAGAAGGTGTGGGTATTGGAGCCTGTGGCACCAAGAGCTCTCCAGGACAAATGGAGTGAACCCCATCTCATTGTGAAGAAGAAAAGTGAGGTCACCTATTTGGTGGACCTGGGCACTGCCAGAAGCCCCCTTAGGGTGCTTCGACCCTCATTACAACCCTAGTGGTCAGTGTTAAAGCGGCGGTAAAACCGCCAACAGGCCGGCAGTAAAAAAAATGGAATCACGACCGTGGCGGAAACCGCCAACATAGACGGCCACTTTAACACTCCGACAGCCACAGCGGTACAAACAAACACCTCAGCGGTAACCGCCAACAGACAGGCGGAAGACAAGGTTCCGCCCACTGTATTACAACAGTCCAATCCGCCACCTTTTCAGGGGCGGATTCACCGCAAACAAAAACACGTCAGAAACAGGACTTGGAAGGGAAAACGCTCACCTCTACAGACCCCACGAGGAACCAGGACGCCATGGAACCCGAGCTCCAGATACTCCCAGCCTTTGTCTTCCTGCTCCTCTACCAGGAACATCAAAGACGGCAGCGAAGACCACGGTGAGTACTGCACCTACGACACATGGGAGGAAAAAAAGACTCTCATTACACATGGAGAGAGGAAGAGGGAGGAGGGGGGATAAATATGGAGGAACACTCCGTACTTAGCTCCCTATAATTCAAAATACACACGAAAGTACGGGGTTCTCTAAAAGCGGACGTCGCGGATATTAGCGTAGCCCTGGGTTGTATGTATTCCTATTTGGAAGGGTAAAGTCAGTGGAATGTCAGTTGGAAATTACCGAGTGGAACAGCGAGGGGTGGGAAGAAAGGGATTTCCTTTTACGGACTAGGTGGTCTCACACACTATATAGTGTCATGCTTCATCATTTGACCACCTAGACCCATCCAGGTAGGACAGTGCCACCTGGGCGGACTCAACCTCACTGTTAAAGGAACAGGAGGGAGTGCGTAAATAAACTTGTTTCTGGAAAGATCGGGATCCAGCTAATCTACTGAAAAACTAAAAACACCTAAGCAGACACCTGTGAAGAGCAACAAATTTAATGGTGGTGTCTGACTGGTGTAGTTAAAAAGGGGGATTGGGACACCTCTGTGAGGACAAGGACTCACAGGGTCACCTAACTAATTACTAGCCAACATGTTTCTGCCCTCAAAAGTGAGTCAATGAAGGTCTCGGGGCATTCGTCAGGGCCTAGGATCCCTACGTCTCACGTTGGAGGAAAATACTCTATGGGGAAATCAAAGAGTGAGAAAATGAAAAATGAATGATCTACATTACCCAAGGAATTACCTTGAGGCGGCCTATGGGGAGAAAAACAATTAATTAGCACTCTGGTGGCACACAGCACTGCAAAACCAACCAACTACACACGTGTCAAGGGGATGCATTCATGCACGAAACACATATGTTCAAAAAAGGTAAAATACATGCGTGGAGTGACTGAGTGGGTATATCTACACAAGTGGACAGTCCTATCACTGCAGGGAATTATAGTTCTTACCCTTTTCTTAGAGGCAGCTAGCCTCTGGTATCCAGGAGGGGGAGTGTCCCCTTATAGTCACACACTAAGGGATAGAGATGAACATAAAGACGAAGTGAGGAGAGGAACAGAAGTAGGCAGAATAGATACAGAGGGAGCATTAGGGGGGGGAAAGCAAGTTCCCATTAGGAACCCACTATTGCTGGTAGAAAAATACTGGTTAAGAGAAACCGAAGTGACTATAGACAAAAAAAGTAAGATTAAAAGCAATAAGGGCTTATCTGTGCTGCCTGTGATCCGGTATGCCACTCACTACATCAAAGGGGACGCTCGCCGTGCGCCTACTTCGTCCTCTCCTTGGACCGCTTGTGACAAGTGGCTGAGGGAGAACGGTCTATTTATGGCTGTAAGAAATTCCAGGTGCGCCCTGTTAGCGCGTAAATTGGAGTTCAATTGATGTTAATCTCGGCCGCGGGCCTCTTTGCGTTACTAGCCTCGATATGATTGCCGTAATGGCGGGCGCACCGGCCAAGCCGGGACGCCGGCATGAATGTGATCGAGTGCAAAGGCGGGCCTCTTTAGGTTGATGGCCTCGATGTGCTTTACCGCACCCGCGGGCGCCCCAGCTGTGCCGGGGCGCCGGCATGAATGCGGGCGAGTGCAAGGGTGGGGCCTGAGCCGGAAGATTCCGGCCCGAGCGCCACCAGCGGAAGGCTCGCGTTTCCAGTGGCCGCTGGGAAATGTAGTTCCCAGCGGTCCCGTAGCCCAAAGGGCCAAGAAAGAAAAGAAAAAAAGGAAGAGGAAAACGTGGGAAAGGATAAAGAAAAGGAAGGAGGGGGGGGGAAAAGAAGGGGGGACGAAAGAAAGGGAGGAGGGAGAAGGGGGAACAAAACGGACGGGGGGGGGTTGGGTGTTGTAGAAGAAATGCAACCGGGGGGGGGGGGGGGGGGAAAGAGAGACAGAACGGGAAGAAAAAGGAAAAGAGAGGGAGGGAGGGGGTGACAACCAGGGGGGGGGCAGTAGAAGAAAGGGGGGGGGGAAACAAAAGGGGGGGGGGAAAAGGGGAGAGAAATAAAATTAAAAATAATAATGATAAATAAAAATAAAAATAAAAAGGCGAGAAAAAGAGAGGAGAGCGGGAGATGAAGGATTTTCTTTTTAGGGGGAAACGAAGAAGAGGGAAAGACATGGATATTGTAGAAGAAATGCAACCAGGGGGGGGGGGGGAAGGGGAAGAAAAAGATAGAGCAGAAGCGGACGGAAGAGAGGACTCATAAATTAGTCAGAGAAATCATTTATTGAGTGTGAACCAGGGGATCTCATCATTAAGACCATTGGTGTCCGTGTGTAATCTCCAGACCCAACGTTGTTCGGTCTGGAGCAATCTCTGTGTCATATTGGAGGACGATGGAGATAGTTTCTCAATGACCGTCCAGTTTAAGTCATCTGCCGAATGTTTTTCCAGAAGGAAGTGGTTAGTCAATTTAGTAGCCTCTCGTTTACAACGGATCGTACTCCTATGTTCACAGATTCTTGTGGCGACCTTTCTAGATGTCATTCCCACGTATTTAAGGTTACAGGGGCATCTAATCAAATATATCACGTTTTTGCTGTTACAGTTGGTTAGGGATCTTTGAGCCCATGGAGTCTTAAGGTCTAGGTCTATTGTGGTTGACTTTTTGGTGAAACAGCAGACACTGCAGTTGCCACATGGGTAGTGTCCTCTTGGTGGTGGGAGGCCCCATAGTGTGGTTTGTGTCGTTAGGGAATTGTTTTTTTCTTCTTTGGGTCTTGTGTGGACAACCATGTCCCGTATGTTTGTGGCTCTTTTAAACGCATGTAGTGGCTGCTGAAAAGGTAAACCACCAGATATAAGGATTTTCCACTCATCTTTGATGATTTTCTGAATCTTATTGGATAGTGGGTTAAAGGTAGTCACACACACAATTTGTTCAGTGTCAGACGTCCTAGTGCGTGGTTGTAGTAGTTGGTCCCTATTATTATTCCCCGCTCTTTTGTATGCTCTCTTCACCAGATGTGTGGGATAATCCTTGGTTTGCAGCTTACTAACCAATTTCTCAGCGTGTTTGCGGTAGTCTGTGAGGGTGGAACAATTCCGTCGTAGACGTAAAAATTGACCAACAGGGAGATTCTCCCTCAGGGACCTTGGGTGGAAGCTTTTGAATTGGAGCAGGTTATTCCGATCTGTGGGTTTATAATAGACCTCTGTGGCTAGAGCCCCATTGCTTTCATAGATTGATAGGTCAAGAAATGCTAGTTGGTTGTCACCTATGGTCATGGTGAAGTTCAGGAAAGGGTTAGCTGTATTTAACCAATTTACAAAATTCATCGCCTCATCTCTAGTTCCTGTCCAGACCAATAGAATGTCATCTATATATCGTTTCCAGAGTTTAATCTGCTGGAAAAACGGGTTGTCATCGTGGTTGACTACCTGTCTCTCAAAGTGATCAACATAGAGACATGCCAAGCTAGGTGCGAAAGTGCTACCCATAGATGTACCCTGTATTTGCAGGAAAAAGTTATCCTCAAACTTGAAATAGTTCCTTGTGAGAGCCAAATGTGCCAAGTCAAGTATGAAGTCAGGCGGTGTACGTGACTCTCCTCTATTGGCTTCCAAAAGGTCGCTAATGACCTGCAGAGTGGCCTCCTGGGGAATGTTGGTGTATAGGGATTCTACATCCAGGGTGATCAACAGTTCTCTAGTTGTGTCAAAAGCCACAGAGTCTAATAAGACTAACACATCCGTCGTGTCTTTTAGATAAGTAGGAATTCTTCTGACCAATGGCTGAAGGAAGAAATCTACAAATTGAGACAGGGGTTCTAGAACCGATCCGATCCCGGATACAATAGGTCTCCCTGGTGGGGGAATTTTCCCTTTATGCATTTTTGGGAGAATATAAAAATAGGGAATCCTAGGGTTAGCCTGTATCAGGAAGTCTGCCTCATGTCGAGTAATCCAGTCGTTCTCTATGCCCTTCATCACGAAAAAGGAAATTTCGTCTTGAATATCAGGTGTGGGGTCTCGAGATAAGCGTTTATAATGGTGGGTATTACCCAACAGACGTTCGCACTCATCTCTATACATTTTAAGTGGAGAAATTACCGTTGCTCCCCCTTTGTCTGCTGGTTTAATGATTATCATGGGGTCAGATGTCAGGCCTTTCAGAGCTGAAAGCTCGGCCGTACTCATATTCTGGTATGTTTTTTTGGTGGTCCCAGTAAGTGCGTTGACTTTTAGGGATACTGATTTCTCAAAAGCCAGGACCTAGGGGGGCATCTGTCCCGTGGTTAGGCAGAAAGTGGACTTTGGGCGTAGGCCAGTGTTTTTGTCTCAAGCCTCGTAATGTTTCTCCAAGAAGAACGTTTTCAAGCGTATCTTTCGAAACAAACCCGCTAGTTCTGTTCGGGTTTTAAATAAGTCAATTTTGGGCGTGGGCACAAAGTTTAAGCCCTTGTTTAGTGCCTTAGTTTCAATTTCACTCAGAACCCGGTTACTCAGATTGATAATGTTATCTGTTTGATTATCCGTCAGGCTCGTTACAGTGTTTTGCTTGTCCCTGGGAGGGGTTCCCTTTGTGCAGTATTCTCTGGGGTGTCCTCTCTTGGCCTCCAATGTACCTCTTTCCTTTTTCCTTTTCCCCTCCCGTTGCCTCTGTCTAAAAAAGGCTGCGGTGGCTCAGGAAAAGACCATTGTGCAGGGTGTTGGAAAAAGGGCGCCTGGTATTGAGGTGGGAGTCCATATTGGGAAGGCCAACCCCATTGTTGATTATGGTATGGAGGGCAGGGGGGTAACATAGGTGGGTGATTCCACCTTCCCCGGCGTTGCCCACGTCGTCCACGACGTTGCCGCAAATTATCTGATGATGAACTATCATTATCTGAACTGGTGTTACCACCAGATGAGGTGTCGGATATGTTGTTAGTTTTCGCTACATAATCCGATTTGGTATAAGGGTATATCTTCTCGTGGGAGAACCGATCGAGATCTTTTTGGAATTTAGAAATCTTTCGCTGAGTGAGATATTCCTTATGCTCGTTCATATTTTTGTTTACCTCCTCTAGTTTCTTTTTAAAGGAGAGAATGCTCATCCCTGATTTTAGGTTATTCTCACTCGTTTTTATCTGAATTAGGAGTGCCTCGGATAACCTTGTCGCTGTTTTTATGATCAGGATGAGCCAATCTCTAGTACACTTCCAGGTACTGTCCTACCTGGATGGGTCTAGGTGGTCAAATGATGAAGCATGACACTATATAGTGTGTGAGACCACCTAGTCCGTAAAAGGAAATCCCTTTCTTCCCACCCCTCGCTGTTCCACTCGGTAATTTCCAACTGACATTCCACTGACTTTACCCTTCCAAATAGGAATACATACAACCCAGGGCTACGCTAATATCCGCGACGTCCGCTTTTAGAGAACCCCGTACTTTTGTGTGTATATAGGGAAAAAAGACTAACACACACATGCAACACACAACACTCCCACCCCCACCCTCACCCACTACAACACACACACAAGTACATGTTGATACATTACATTTACAACCCCAACCCCCCCTGGAAGAATGCAAGGACAAAAGGAAATGAGTT
Organism: Pleurodeles waltl; assembly: GCF_031143425.1. Classification (NCBI taxonomy): domain Eukaryota; kingdom Metazoa; phylum Chordata; class Amphibia; order Caudata; family Salamandridae; genus Pleurodeles; species Pleurodeles waltl. Next base: position 232,920,124 of record NC_090436.1, read on the forward strand.
GAACGTTTGTAATCTATTAAAATACAGTAATCAAAAATATATATACACACAATATAAACAAATATATACACCAAGAATAAAAGGTCAAGGTATTCCACCATTAAAGTCCGTGGACCACTGGGCCCAAAATGCATGGGCAAGGCCCACACTCGATACCCGATAAAAACGGAGAGAACACTGCTGGGGCATCAGATAGAAATACAACAGGCACCTCAGGGGGAAGAGAAGGGGGGGCACCTCAGCCGGATGAGTGCACGATGCCAGATCCACGTGGGGGCTCCATGCCCACTGCTGAATCCTGGGGAGTGCAAAGCCACAGTCTCACAAGTCTTTACAGTGGGTGGTTTACCCACTGCTGTATCCTGGGGAGTGCAAAGCCACAGTCTCACAAGTCTTTACAGTGGGTGGTTTGCCCACTGCTGTATCCTGGGGAGTGCAAAGCCACAGTCTTTCAAGTTTCTCCAGTGGGTGGTTTGCCCACTGCTGTATCCTGGGGAGTGCAAAGCCACAGTCTCTCAAGTCTTTACAGTGGGTGATTTGCCCACTGCTGTATCCTGGGGAGTGCAAAGCCACAGTCTCGCAAGTCTTTACAGTGGGTGGTTTGCCCACTGCTGTATCCTGGGGACTGCAAAGCCACAGTCTCTCAAGTGGATAACAGTCTCCACTGGTTCTGGAGGGGGCTTTGTGCCCAGAGTGCTTCATCCTGCCGAGGACTGAGGTAGTGGATGCCTTTCTCCACTGGTTCTGGAGGGGGATGGGGCCCAGAGTGCTTCATCCTGCCAAGGACTGAGGTAGTGGATGCCTTTCTCCACTGGTTCTGGAGGGGGCTTGGTGCCCAGAGTGCTTCATCCTACTCGTGGCAGCCTCAGTAGCGTCAGAGCTTTTGCCGCTCATTGGCCTGCAGTGCTGGTGGCGGTGGTGTCCTGTTCAGCGGTGCTGGTGGCGGCGGTGTCCTGTTCAGTGGTGCTTGTGGCAGCGGTGTCCTTGGCAGCGGTGCTTGTGGCGGCGGTGTCCTGTTCAGTGGTGCTGGTGGCGGCGGTGTCCTGTTCAGCGGTGCTGGTGGTGGCGGTGTCCTTGGCAGCGGTGCTTGTGGCGGCGGTGTCCTGTTCAGCTATGCTTGTGTCAGCGGTTTCCTGTTCAGTGGTGCTGGTGGCGGCGGTGTCCTTGCCAGCGGTGCTTGTGGCGGCGGTGTCCTGTTCAGCGGTGCTGGTGGCAGTGGTGTCCTGTTCAGCGGTGCTTGTGGCGGCGATGTCCTGATCAGCGATGCTGGTGGCGGCGGTGTCCTTGGCAGCGGTGCTTGTGGTGGCGGTGTCCTGTTCCGCGGGGCTGGTGGCGGTCTTGTCCGCCGTGCTGGTTTTCCCAGACTTGCCGGTTTTTCTGTGCCCCTTCCCCACCTTGAATGGTAGCGCAGCTGTCTTCCCACTCTCAACTGTACTCCTGGGAGAGGCTTTGGTAATAGATGTTTTGCCTCTCTCCCACAGGTCAGTGGCCAACTTTTTGTGCTTTTGAGGTGGGGGACTGTCCGTGGTCTGGCTCCTTGGCACACTGGCTGCCCTGCTGCTTGGCGCACTCCAGAAGCCGGTTACTACTGGCACCACTGTTCCCCCAGATGTTGTGGCTGAGGTGCTGGGTTGGGACCTGGAAAGGCGGGCCCTAGGGGACTGAAGGGGTGGGGGAGGTGAAGGAAAGAGGTCACGGTTGGACAGGAAATGTTTTTTGGACACACTGGGACGGGTAGATGGAGTGGGTATGGGAGTGGAGGAAGTGGTAGTGGTTGTAGGAGGTGTATGTTTCCTGACTTTGGGTGAAGGTGCATGGGCTGGAGGCTGTCGTGAGGTGGATGGCTGTTGGGTGGGTGTGTGGCTGCGTTTGTGTACCTTGGGAGGTGGGCTCACAGACACACTGCTAGAGGACACAGGGGACGTGTGAATGGTAGTGGGGGTGATGACTGCACGTGAGCGGGGTGCAGTGGTGGGTTTGCTGGTGATCAACGTAGTGGCTGAGGATGTAGTGCATGCAGGTGTGAGTGGAGACGAGACTGGGAGGGAGGAGGGAGACGAGGAGGAGGGGGACACAGTGGAGGCAGTGGGTGTTGGTATGTCTGCATGTGTATGATGCTTGCGTGAGTGCCTGTGGGATGTGTGGTGCTTATGTTTGCCTGAGCTTCCCTTGTGTGTTGAGGTGTGTGCATGCTGGTCTGATGGTGTGCTTGGGATAGGCTGAGGTACAGGTGTTTGGGTCTGGGTGGAGGAAGTGCCACTGCCACTGCTCCTCCGCCTGATGATGCTAATGCACACAAGAACAGGGAGACCACAAAAAGGGGGGGCAAGACAGAAGAAAGACATGTTGAGTGCATGCAATACCGCTACCGTTGGCGGACACTACAGACAGAGAAGCCCCCTGCACTACGCCGTTGAGTTCCCTAATTAATCACAGGGACATGGTGTACAAGGCCTATGCCCGATTGCTGCACACATGGAAGTCACAGTAGTCTGACTAGGTGTAGTTGTCTCTGAACACAGGTGGGGTGCCACATGGCCTGCCTTAAGAAGGGACCTTGCCTACTAAACTTGCCCTGGCCTAGGGGAACCCACAGCCCACCTCCCCCACCCAGACACCTACAAAGCGTGCTGAATCAGCAGAATGAGAGCGTACTCACCCCCTTGTTGCTGCTGTGATGCCTTCAAGCGCCCTTCCAACTCCAGATACGCCACTGCCAGGATCCAGAACATCAGAGGGGGGTCATGGTTCGACGGGCACCCCTCCCACGTTGGGAGGCCATCCCCAGCTGGGCCTCCGCCGTCTTCTTGCTCCAGCGGGGAATGTCTTCCCATCTTTTGCAGCAGTGGGTGCTCCATCTGTGGTGGACGCACAGCGTCCGGACTTCCTTGGCGATGGCACGCCAAATATCCTTCTTCTGGTGGGTGCTGACCTACAGGAATTGTACAGGGGAAAAAGAGAAGTTATTTCCAACTACACCGTCACAGTCATTGGCCCGCATCCCTACCCTTGCCATGTGGCACATGCACTCACCGTCGTTTCATGCACGCCTCATTCTCCCCCCCCATCTTTCATCCACCCCACTCCACACAGGCATAGCCCACACAGCATGCTCCCAGTGTACTTACCTGTTTGTCTGGAGGACCGTAGAGTAGCGTGTACTGGGGGAGGATCCCATCCACAAGTTTCTCCAACTCCTCCGATGTGAAGGCAGGGGCCCTTTCCCCAAACGCACGTGCCATTGTCTCTTCCAGACTGAGGTCACAGCAGCACTTGCAGTGTAGGTCCTCTCCTGTCGAAGATCAGGTATCGAGTGGTTGAACAGATAGAAAATGGCGGTCACGTCCGCAGCGGTGCGTACCGTCACCGCCGGCGTACATCGTCATTGGCTCCTGGGACCCATAAGGTCCAATGTCAACCAATGCACAATTGCACCGCCGTCTTCGACCGTCTACCGCGACGGTGTACAACGCCAGCGCAGTTACCTCATATCCCATTGTCCCACTTTACAGGTCAGGCAGCCGCCATTTCAGGGGCCTACATGGCTCTATTTTTAACTCATTTTTAACACATACATGCTTATTTCGGATTATGAATCGTGTTCTGTTTAAGCTGTGTGTACGTACCTCTGAGTTGGTTGACTCTGTGCTCGCTGTTGTCCTTCATAGGCACCGTCCGCTGGGACATGTGAGGAGATGGCGGCATCCTCCGGTGTACAGACTGCTGGTGGACCTGTCGACAATGTAGGAAAGACATGTAATCATCAGATACAGGCTAGATCATGCCACAATCCTGGAACTGTGTGCCCACTTGGAGCCAGACCTGATGTCAGCTATCCGCCATCCCACAGGAATCCCCCCTCTAGTGCAGGTCCTGTCAGTACTCCATTTCCTGGCAAGTGGGTCTTTTCAAACAACAGTGGCCATTGCATCAGGGATGTCCCAGCCTATGTTCTCCAACGTGTTGTCCAGAGTGTTGTCTGCCCTGCTGAAATACATGCGCAGCTACATCGTGTTGCCTCAGGTGGAGAATTTGCCTACAGTGAAAGGTGACTTCTATGCCCTGGGACATATCCGCAACATCATAGGTGCCATTGATGGGACACATGTGGCCTTGGTCCCCCAAGCAGGAGTGAACCGGTGTACAGAAATCGGAAGAGTTATCATTCAATGAATGTTCAGATGGTGTGTTTGGCAGACCAGTACATCTCCCATGTGAATGCCAAATTCCCTGGCTCAGTGCATGACGCTTACATCCTGCGGAATAGCAGCATCCCTTATCTGATGGGGCAACTCCAGAGGCACCGGGTGTGGCTATTAGGTGAGCACCTTGAACCAAATCAGTGGGAATAGTTGTCTGGGTCTGGGGATATCCCTACAGGTAACAGTTGTCCCTCGCCTTTTTCAGGTGACTCTGGTTACCCCAACCTGTCATGGCTACTGACCCCAGTGAGGAATCCCAGGACAAGGGCAGAGGAATGCTACAATGAGGCCCATGGGCGAACTAGGAGGATTATAGAAAGGACCTTTGGCCTCCTGAAGTCCAGGTTCAGGTGCCTCCATATGACAGGTGGTTACCTATTCTACTCACCAAAGAAGGTGTGCTAGATCATCGTGGCCTGCTGTATGCTTCACAACTTGGCTTTGCGACGACAGGTGCCTTTTCTGCAGGAGGATGGTCCACATGGCGGTGTTGTGGCAGCTGTGGAGCCTGTGGACAGTGAAGACGAGGAAGCAGAAGAAGAGGACATCGACAACAGGAACACATGATTCATCAATATATCCAGTGAGACACAGGTAAGAAGACAAACCTGCCTACTACATGTAATGTAACACTACTACCTCTCTAGTGTCTGTCCTTTTCACCCAGTGTATGGTCACTGAGTTTTCACTTTCCCTTTGATTTCACAGATGTGGGTCCCACTGTGTGACATCTGCTTTGTTTCCTCATGGACTAGAGCTGTGTGACATAAGTATGTTGACATTACAATTGTAAGAGCATTTTGTCACTGTAATTGCTATTACACTATTTCGAAATCACAGACAGACTCCAGATTGTTTTGTGCCTTAAGGGTGTTTATTTATGTGCTCAATATTGAAGGGTGCTGTAAAATGGGAAGGGGTGATGGTGGAGGAATGTCCATGGCAGAGTCCAGTCTATCAGTCTTACAGGTGCATTGTCCAAAGGGGCATAGGAAGTGGAGCTGGGGCAGTTTGAGGATGGACAGGGTGACAAGGTGGGACAAAAGGATGACATTCAGGGCGGTCTCATTTCTTGGCGGGGTCTTGGCATCGTTCTCTGTCTTTGTCCTAGATCTCTGGGACCGTTTGCAGGGTGGTTCTACATCTGCAGGGGGTGGGGTGCTGGTGTGGTGGTCCTGTGGCGGTGCCTCGTGTCACTAGCGCCGGCAGAGGTGGTGGGCAGTTCATCGTCCAGGCTAGTGTCAGGGGCCCCTTGTTGTGCCACAGTGTCCCTCCTAGTGTTGAGGACTTCCTTCAGCACCCCTACGATGGTGCCCAGGGTGGAGTTGATGGATCTGAGTTCCTCCCTGAATCCCAAATACTGTTCCTCCTGTAGCTGCTGGGTCTCCTGAAACTTGGCCAGTACCGTTGCCATCGTCTCCTGGGAATGGTGGTAGGCTCCCATGATGTTGGAGAGGGCCTCGTGGAGAGTGGGTTCCCTGGGCCTGTCCTCCCCCTGTCGCACAGCAGCCCTCCCAGTTCCCCTGTGTTCCTGGGCCTCTGTCCCCTGAACCGTGTGCCCACTCACTGCCACTGTCCCCAGGTCCCTGTTGTTGTTGGGGTGGTGGGTTAGCCTGGGTTCCCTGTAGTGGTGGACACACTGCTGCTTGACGTGTCCTGGATACAGAGGTATGGGCCTGCTGGGTGGGTGCTGTGCAGGTCTTTCCAGAGGGGGGAAGCTCTGTAGTGGCCTGTGACTGCGTGAGGGGAACCGACTGTCCCAAGATCCCAGATGGGCCGGGCTGGTCATCTAGATCCAGTTGGACAGAGCTGCTGTCATCACTGTTGGCCTCTTCTGTGGGTGGAGTGATCATTTCTGGACCCTCATGTGCGGTGACGTTGGGTAGGGGTCCTGCAGGGGTGTAAAGGCATGATTATTGCATCTGTATGTGCCATGGTGTGCAATGGGTGGGTGACCCTGTACCCCAGTGCTTGCATTCTTGTGTGGGACCTTCTGAGATAATGATTTATGGGGGTGTGTGGGAATGTGCAGTGGCCATGCATTGGTGATGGGTGTCCATGCTTTGGTGTTGCATGCAGGGCTTGGGTTTGGGATGTGTGGTTTGTGATAGTGGGACATCTGTGAGGAGTTGGAGTGATGGGGGTGAGGGCGAGGGTGGGGGTATGTGGTAGCATGCAGGTGGGGTGGGGGTGAAGTAGTTAGATTTTGACTCACCAGAGTCCATTCCTCCAGCTACTCCTGCGAGGCCATCAGGATGCAGTATAGCCAAGACCTGCTCCTCCCATGTTGTTAGTTGTGGGGGAGGAGGTGGGGGTCCGCCGCCAGTCCTCTGAACTGCAATCTGGTGTCTAGAGACCACGGAACGCACCTTCCCCCGTGGGTCGTTCCACCTCTTCCTGATGTCATCCCTAGTTCTAGGTGCTGTCCCACAGCGTTTACCCTGTCCACGATTCTGCGCCATAGCTCCATCTTCCTGTGCTGCACCTGTGATCCGAATAGCTGTGGCTCTACCCGGATGATTTCCTCCACCATGACCCTGAGCTCCTCCTCAGAAAACCTGGGGTGTCTTTGTGGTGCCATGGGGTGGTGTGGGTGATGTGCGGGGTGGTGTGTGTTGTGATGTGTGGGTGATATTTAGGGGTGTGTTGTGTGAGGTGCGTGGATGTTGTGTGAGTGATGGTGTTGAGTGCCTGTGGATGCTAGTGTTGTTTCTGGTGGTGTCTCTCTCTGGCCTTCTGTCGCAATTGTGGTCGTAGGGGTTTGTGGGTGATGTAGGTGTGTGTTTTATATTGTATTGAGTGTTTGGGAGTGGTGTGTGTATGTGTATCAGGTGTGTGTATTTCGATTTGTCCAATGTGGATGTGTTTTGTAAGAGTGTGTGTATTTTGAGCACGGCGGTGTGTACCGCCAGTGGAATACCGTGGTGGAAAGACTGCCGCGTGGAAACGTGGGTCGTGATAGTGTGGGCGTATTCCTGTTGGCGTGACAGTGGAGGTTTTGTTATCGCCAGTTTATCACTGACCTTTGGTGTGGCGGACTTGTGTGGGTGTCTAAATTTTGGCGGATTCCGAGCTGTAGGTCATAATAGCTGTGGCGGAATTCCGCAGCCGCGACGATGTGTTGGCGGTCTTCTGCACGGAGGTAAGCGGATTTTACCGCCAATGTTGTAATGACCCCCTTCATGTCAATCTCCTTAAACCTTATTATGACAGGGCTGACTTAACCCTGCTAATGGCCACAGATGAGGGCCAGGAGGAAGAGAGTGACCCTCTCCCTGACCTCTTCTCCACCACTGAAGCTGATGGCTTAGTGGAGGGAGTTGTGTTAGCAGATTGCCTTACTGCTGAGCAGAAGGACAACTGCATAAATCTCCTTAATCAGTTCTCTGACCTCTTCTCACTGATTCCAGATACAACTACCTGGTGTGAGCACATAATTGATACTGGAGACAGTTTACCTGTCAAAAGTAAAATTTATACACAGCCTGACCATGTCAGAGACTGTATTAAACAAGAGGTTCAGAAAATGTTGGCTCATGGAGTGATTGAACCCTCTGAAAGTCCCTGGGCCATCCCAGCGGTGCTTGTCCTCAAACCTCATAGTAAAGATGGAAAAAAGGAAATTAGGTTTTGTGTGGACTATAGAGGTCTCAATCAAGTAACAAAAACTAATGCTCACCCTATACCCAGGGCAGATGATCTGATAGATACACTGGCTTCTGCCACATATTTGAGCATTTTTGATTAAACTGCAGGGTATTGGCAGATTAAGTTATCAGAAGATGCTAAACCAAAAACAGCATTTTCAACCATTGGAGGGGACTATCAGTTCACTGGTATGCCCTTTGGATTGAAAAATGCACCTGCCACTTTTCAGAGGTTGGTGAATACAGTCCAGTTGGAGGACTGGAAGCTTTTAGTGCAGCATATCTAGACGATATAGCTGTCCTTAGCTCCACCTGGAATGATCACCTGGTCCACCAGTGGAAAGTTTTGGAGGCCCTGCAAAAGGCAGGTCTCACTATCAAGGCCTCAAAGTGCCAGATAGGGCATGGAAAAGTGGTTTATCTGGGCCACCTGGTAGGTGGGGAACAGATTGCACCACTGTAGGGGAAGATCCAAACCATTATGGAATGGGCTCCCCCTACAACTCAAACCCAAGTAAGAGCCTTCCTCGGCCTCACTGGGTACTACAGGAGGTTGATAAAGAATTATGGCACTATAGCTGCCCCTCTTAATGACCTCACATCAAAGAAGATGCATAAAAAGGTATTATGGACAGCTAGCTGTCAAAAGGCTTTTGATGAGCTGAAACAGGCCATGTGCTCTGCACCTGTCCTAAAAAGCCCTTGTTACTCCAAAAAATCCATAGTTCAAACTGATGCATCTGAATTAGGGGTAGGGGTAGTTCTATCACAGCTAAACACTGAGGGCAAGGATCACCCTGTTGTTGTTTATCAGCAGGAGGTTGACCCCTAGAGAAAAGTGTTGGTCTGCCATAGGGAGGGAGGCCTTTGCTGTGGTCTGGGCCTTGAAAAAGTTGAGACCATACCTCTTTGGTACTCACTTTATTCTTCAAACAGACCACAAACCTATAATATGGCTTAAACAAATGAAAGGTGAAAACCCTAAATTGTTGAGGTGGTCCACCTACCTACAGGGAATGGACTATACAGTGGAACATAGACCTGGGAGTACCCACTCCAATGCAGATGGACTCTCCAGCTATTTCCACTTAGACAATGAAGACTCATCTGGGCAACGTTAGCCTTATTGTCCCTCGTTTGGGGGGAGGGGTTGTGTAGGAAAGTACCATCTTGCCTGGCATGTTACCCCCATTTTTACATGTATGTCAGTTGTTTTTGCCTGTCTCACTGGGATCCTGCTAGCCAGGACCATAGTGCTCATAGTTGTGCCCTGAATGTGTATACCTGTGTAGTGACTAACTGTGTCACTGAGGCTCTGCTAATCAGAACCTCAATGCTTATGCTCTCTCTGCCTTTACATTTGTCACTATAGGCTAGTGACACCCTTATAATTCCCTAGTATATGGTACCTAGGTACCCAGGGAATTGGGGTTCCAGGAGATCCCTATGGGCTGCAGCATTTCTTTTGCCACCCATAGGGAGCTCAGACAAACCTTTACACAGGACTGCCATTGCAGCCTGGGTGAAATAACGCACACGTTATTTCACAGCCATTTTCACTGCACTTAAGTAACTTATAACTCACCTATATGTCTAATCTTCACTTGCTGAAAATTAGGTGCAAAGTTACTAAGTGTGAGGGCACCCTTGCACTAGCAAAGGTGCCCCCACTTCGTTCAGGGCCATTTCCCCAGTCTTTGTGAGTGCGGGTACACCATTAAAAGCGTGCACTACATATAGGTCAATACTTATATGTAGCTTCACAATGGTAACTCTGAATATGGCCATGTAACATGTCTAAGATCATGGAATTGTCCCCCCATTCCAAATATGGTATTGGGGAGCCAATTCCATGCATACTGGGGGCTCCACTATGGACCCACAGTACTGCCAAACTAGCTCTCTGGGGTTTTCTCTGCAGCTATCGTTGCTGCCAACCCACAGACAGGGTTCTGCCCTCCTGGGGTCTAGGCAGCCCAGTCCCAGGAAGGCAGATCAAAGAATTTCCTCTGAGAGAGGGTGTTACACCATCTCCCTTTGGAAATAGGTGTTAAAGGCTGGAGAGGGGTAGCCTCTCCCAGCCTCTGGAAATACTTTGAAGGGCACAGACGGTGCCCTCCTTGCATAAGCCAGTCTACACCAGTTTAAGGAACCCCCAGTCCCTGCTCTGGTGCGAAACTGGACAAAGGAAAGGGGAGTAAACACGCCCCTGTCCATCACCACCCCAGGGGTGGTGCCCAGAGCTCCTCCAGTGTGTCCCAGACCTCTGCTATCTTGTTTCCAGAGGTGTGAGGGCACTCTGGAGGCCTCTGAGTGTCCAGTGCCCGCAGGTGACGTCAGAAACCCCTCCTGATAGGTGCATACCTGACTAGGTGGCCAATCCTCCTCTGAGGGCTATTTAGGCTCTCTCCAGGGGGCTTTTCCTCAGATAACGACTTCAAGAATTTATCAGGGGTCCTTTGCACTTCTCTCTTTGACTTCCACCAAGGAGGGACCGCTGACTGCTCCAGGACGCCTGCAGAACTGCAACAAAGTAGCAAGAAGACTACCAGCAACATTGTGGCGCCTAATCCTGCTGGCTTTCTAGACTTTTTCCTGGCAGTGCATACTCTGGGGGCTGCCTACCTTCACCCTGCACTGGAAGCCACAAAGAAATCTTCTGTGGGTCGACGGAATCTTACCCCTGCTCCATCAGACACCAAACTTCAGCTTCACCGAACCTCTGGAACCCCTCTCATCCTGAGGAACCTGTCCCCTGGAACACAGGTGGTAGACCCAAGGGACCCAGACTTTCCAGTGGTCCAACTGCCCAAATTTGGAGGAGGTAAGTCCTTGCCTTCCCTCTCCAGACAGTAATCCTGTGCACCGCGTGATCTGCAGCTAGAAGGGCTTCTGTGTACATTTCCAAGAAATCCTGCATGCACAGTCGAGCCTATGTCCCCAGCACTCTGTCCTGCCATGCTCAGCTCCCTGAGTTGATCTCCGGTGTCATGGGACCTCCTTTTGCACTGCTGAGATGACTGCCATGTTCACACTTCTTGAACCAGTGATCAAGGTCTTCTGCGGGTGTTTCCTGTGTGTGCATGGGCTCTCTATGTTGCTGAGGGCCCCCTCTGTCTACTCTCCCAAGTGGTGACATCCTGGTCCTTCATGGGCCCCCGCAGCACCCTTTTTCTCCAACTGCAACTCTTGCAGCTAGCAAGGCTTGTTTGTGGTATTTTGCCAAGGAAACAACTCTGCATTCTCCAGCACGCCGTGGGACATCTTCTGCATGAGGGAGAACTTCCTACCACTTTTTGTTGTTGCAGAATCTTCAGCTTCTTCCATCCGGAGGCAGCCATTTTGCACCTTCATCCGGGGTTTAGTGGGCTCCTGTCACCCCTGGGCACTTTAGCGACTCTTGGACTTGGTCCCCTTCCTTTGCAGGTCTTCAGGTCCAGGAACCCCCCTTCAGTGCTTTGCAGTCTGTTGTGGTCCTTACAAAATCCTTTATCACAACTTTAGTGTGTTTCTGGGGAAATAGTAGTACTTTACTCCTACTTTCCAGGGTGTTGGGGTGGGGTAGCTTTGACACCCTTAGTGTTTTCTTACACTCCCAGCGACCCTCTACACACTAAACTAGCCTAGGGGTCCATTTGTGGTTCGCATTCCACTTTCTTAGTATATGGTTTGTGTTGCCCCTAGGCCTATTGCATCCTATTGTATTCCACAGTGTTTGAACTACTTTCTGACTGTTTTACTTACCTGATCTGGTTTGTTGTGTATATTTTGTTTATTTTACTTGCCTCCTAAGGGAGTATATCCTCTGTGATATTTTTGGCACATTGCCACTAAAATAAAGTACCCTTATTTTTAGTAACACTGAGTATTGTCTTTCTTATGATATAGTACCTATATGATATAAGTGGTATTGCATGAGCTTTGAATGTCTCCTAGTTCAGCCTTGGCTGCTCTGCTATAGCTACCTCTATTGGCCTAAGCTGCTAGAACCCTACTACTCTACTAATAAGGGATAACTGGACCTGGCACAAGGTGTAAGTACCACTGGTACCCACTACAAGCCAGGCCAGCCTCCTACAGGCACCTTCCCCCAACCCGCAGGAAATATTTTAGCTTTGCAGGAAAAAGATTGCACAGATATAGATTATTTACAAAAATGTTTCAGGGCCCACACATGGGACTGGCCTTTATCCACTATTAGTAAATCAGCAATGTCGGGAAAGAGAATTAAATGTATTAAAAAATAGCTCAACCACAAAAAGCCCAAGGTGACATCAATTACTCCTTCAACATACTCTTAAAAGGTGGAGAAAAAAACCCAACATAAACCTTGTCACACATACACAGCCCCATAAAAAATGTTGGACAGCACATGGGAAGACGGCAGCTAAGAATAAATGAAAATGTCTGGCTACATGAGCTATACTCCAAGCTACAGGCCATCCCGCAACAGAAAGAAACAAAAATCAAAAAAAGAATTTAAAAATTGGTGCCTGCCTTCCCTCAAGCAACAATTGTTTAGCAAAGTACTGCATTGAGCTGACTTGATTTTCCCCAAAAAGTAAAGACTCCAAGGGTGAGGATGCATCAGTTTGAAGACCAAAAAAGAATGATGCTTTCTCTCAAAAATCCAAATTGAAAATGACCAAGGGCTAAAAAAAGCAGAGGGCGGAGTCCTCAGGGTGAGAAGAGGAAGTTGCCAATGTATGAACAGTTTCTAGGGCACTTTCTTCCTTTAATCAAACAATCATTTGCAATGCAACAGGTCTCGCATTTTCTTGAGTTGAGCTTCTGGCACTGTAAATTCACAACCGGATTTTTCTTGCCACATCAATAGGTCAATCCTTCCTCACAATTTTGTCTTTTCCTGCCATATAATTCCAGTGGTCCTGCATAAAACCTAAAGCACTTCCATTTACCTTCTTTCTCTGTCTGCAGCAAAAAATCAAAATGTTATTTAGCAGCGTTTAATTGGGCAGAGCTCAATTGAAGCACGCTAACGTGTTTACTGAAGGCAAATATGCGCTTACAAAATACACGATTTCCACTTAACTATAGTCGAACAACGGAACACATTGGTCACATGGAAAATAAATATTTTTCAACAGCTAATGCCTGCATATTAATACAATTATGTATTTTAATATTTATGTTTACGTGTTGTTTTACTGGTGTGTCCCATATGGTGTTTGGCTGCAATTTACACTGTTTAGGTGTGATTGACTCCACAAAGTTTTATAGCATCTGATAACATCGCTGCTGTCTACAGAGGAAGCCAGCTAGCCAGTCATTTACACTCTTTCATCTGGGTGATGCTGCCATTTCACGAACACATACTAGTGTTTCTGCTCTGTGCTTTGGTTTTTCATGTTAAGCTTTAATCTCCTCAGCAGTCTTTTTTACATTAATTTGCTGTATTTCACCAGTGTTTAGGAGTAAAGAGTGATTCATGTCCTTGTGTTCAAAAATGTTTTCTACAACATGATAACATCTTGCTGTTTAAAGTTCCAGCCTTGCAGCTTGTTTATAGTTTGGAGCGAAAGGTCATTTTCACATGTTAGAATTTGCATTTCTATTAAATGATTCTTTATTTTGCTCACAGTAAATCAGTGAGGCAGAAAAACAACTGATGGTCCTTTAACAAAAATAGTTTGTGCCCTGCATCGGAACACACTAGCTCAAATTAAGCACTGCAAACATCATAAGTGTGCCTTCTTTAGATCCAGCTGTTACTCTACACAGAAGGCTGATTTATTTTTCCTTGATAGAGCAGCCATAAGCTTTATGTTTTTAGCTTAGGAGACCTACAATTGCCTTGTTAGCATACAGGAAAAGTATGTTTTTTCTAGGTTCAGGTGTCACTTTACGCTGCTTTCTAAAGCAGGCTAATCTGAAATTGCAAAGAAGCTAATTTTCAGTTGTTACTGTTGTGCTTTCGTTTTGGTTTTGTTATGACTTTCCCAAGTGTCTGTTTTGGTCAAATGCAGCGCTGTAAGCACGAGATGAAGCATGGAATTATTCTAAGGCAGTGCAGCAGGTTAATGTGGCTGCTGCAATGAACATGTTGTAGGCAGATCACAGACTGCATTTAATCTTCAAATGTTGAAATAACTCTGGCGATTAATGTTATTTCTAGAGAGAGAAAGCACTTTTCTCTAGTGGAAGATTGGACTAATTATAAAGTAGCGCAGAAGGTTACTGTGCCTGCTGTGAGGAACATGAACTAGGCAGATCAGAACTAGCAACAAATGTAATAAGCTCACACAAAAGGCAATATTTATGGGCTGCTGGCAAGCAGTGGAAGTGTTACTGGAAGGACAAAAGGAGATTGTTTTTGTTAAAGCTCTTTTCCCCTTCAGAGGTGTTACTGAAATCGATTGAAACCAGGGGCTGGCTCAGCCCCTTCGCTCCTGATAGCTGGGGAGGATTTTGGTTTGTGCGCTGTTTCTAAGCAGAAACGTAGTATCCGCATAGTGAAAAACAAAAACATGAGCTGCTCAGAATGAAATATTCCAAAAACACAGGCTAATCGGCTGTGCCCTTAAAACCGAAGCTATTGTGAGAGGAAGAAAGGGCATAAAAGAGAAATAAGTACAACACACGCCAAATACATGATCAGTAAACAACTAGTAAAAAATGAAAGTAATACAGTTTCACATAAGCAAGCCTACGGCCGCCATGAGCATCAGCGTGAAGAGACACAAAAGGAAAAAGAAGTTCCCTCCCAGTCGAACATATCGGCAAAAGTACAATTATCCATGTAACAGGGTCGATGGCCAAGCCGGTAGAAAAACCGCCCAATGGAGGGACAGACATAAAGCATTTACAAACGAAAAGAAAGGGTTTTTGAAAGCCAAGCCCATGAACAAGTGATAGTGATGTGCCTGCGGTGGGCGTGTTGAAAAGCCAAGATACATACCACCACGTGGGAAGAGCAGCGCTTCTATGCTCAACCTAAAAAGGAAAAATGAAATTTCACATTTTGCTTAGGTGAAAATTCAACTCGAAAATGATTTTCTGGTCACTTGGATTAAAAGGATTGTGGATCGTGGTTAGAATTGCAGTTCCCTATTTAAAATCTTACCCAGTCTGCTCAATCAGCCTGAAAAATGTGTATATCGCCCAGGCTAAAGAACTGCCCCTCACCTTGGGAAGATGCAGCTCGAAATCACATTGTTTCCGTGCTTCTCGCCTTTAGATTCTCCCCTGAATGGGATTCCAAGGTGTTGCCAAAGTTTTGTTTTGGGTTACAGAAACATATGCTAAACGCAAGCCCATTCACAATCTAGACGCCGGGGTGAGATTTAATTTGATTTCTTTTTAATTTTTTAGAAACAATTGATTAGTGCTCCTTGAGTAATTCTTTTCTGCCTTATCTCAAACTTTGTTTTCTAAGATTGTTGACGCGTTCCTCTTTCTTTTATTCCCCTTATGATTCCCTCTGGCTGTCTCTCCCCCTCGCTCTTGCGCTCCGATTGTTTCTAGAATACTCTGGTTTTCTTTCTTGAAACCTTCCAGGCGTAATCTATTCTCTCCCTAAAACATCTCTGACAACTAAAAGAAACTACAATCGTTTCTTCATTTTAACAGGTGTTTTTATTGCTCCCTTCAAGGGTTTTTAACCTTTACTTTTGGTATAATCTTTTCTTTGTTTTTTCTTGTTGCCACTTTCATGTTTTACTCCTCACTGCTGTGTACAAAAAATGTCCGACAAGAGAAATAAGAAAACAAATGATTACGTTCTTTCTTCAGGGTTATTCTCTATAGTTCACTATATCAGGACTTCTAAGCGTCTTTCTGCCAATATTCAGTTAGTCTTCCATTTTCTTGACTTTTCGGGTTTATCTTTTCCTTAGCTTTAGGTCTTAGTTATCCCATCCGTCAGCCCTTTTGTCCACCCTGTCGCCAGCCTCACAACTTCTGACCTACCTGTATAAGCCAGGCTCCTCTAGGAGCTTCCAGTCTCCTCGTGTTTTAATGAGGTCACCCTTGGGATCCTCCGACAACTCCTCTCTTTCTCCTTCCCAGATCACGTCCTTGAGGAACAAGCATTGGCAAAACAAATAGGTTTCTCCTGTAGAAAATCTACTGTATTTGTCAATGTTTCTTTACATGGTCATAGCTGCCATGTTTCCGAGGTCCATGAGTGATGTGCCACGCCAGCCCAGTTTTTTTTCATTCTCAAACTTTTAGTCATGTTTTATAATGTAATAAACATGACTACAACTCCCAGAATTCAATTAAATACCTGGACTAGAGCAACACATCACTAGTGGACCTGGGAAACTTACCAGTGCTGCATTTTAATAAAATAGATTTATGACATGGGCAGTGGTGACTGTGTCATAGTGCTTTTTTCTTAACTTTGAGACATGCTGCATAGCAGCTAGCACGGCTGTGTGACATGACTAAAAAATATTGACAATAAACATTAGATTGTCCATAGGCGAAACCTGTTGGCTTTGCCAATGCTTGTTGATACATAAAGAGCTGCTGAATGCTCCTTTTACTCAAGATCTGACAGCGCAAATGTGGGTTTGACCCTCAACTGAAATCCTATTGTATAGGCCACAAATAAGTTCTTAGTCATGAAGCAAAGGCGTAGAATATTGGGTCAAATCCACAAATATGTTTTCAATGCTCAAAATAACTTATGTGTGCAAAACAAGCCATTAGTGGCATATAACTGTGTATCACAATTAAGAGGTGCAAATCTACCTAAACTGTAGCAAATCAGGACCATAATGAGCTGGTTGCAGTGCAGCGTGCTCTAAAAACAAGTTCTGCTGCAAATCAACAGCAGGGTTTTCCTCACTGATTAGACTCAACCTCGCATTTGCATGCGTGCAAACAGGACTGTCCCCGTCCTGGAGCTAAAGAAGCACTTTGCTTTTTGACTGCAGGGTTATGAAGGAAGGTGAGTAGCCCCTGCCTGCCAAACACCACTCTGCAGGCTTGAAGCCATAAACCTTCTTCAGAGGGAGACAAGCCCCAGAATGTATCTCTTCAGCTCATTCTTTCCATTATCCTGAATATTTTGTCATATTTCATTTTTGTTTGAAAAGGAGATGCATGCTTGTAAGACTGATCCAGCCTGAGAAGTATTCAACATCGTTAAGTGACCTACAGCCATTTTGAAGACGCTGGTTGTAGTTTTAGATCATAAACTGGCAATTTGGGCTATGATGAGCCAGCTAAAGCCTGCCAATCCTCAATTTATTCATTCACCTAGGCAGGGTGAATAACCAAAATCTTGGGCAGTGTTAAAATATAATGCCTAGCATGCCCTTTACAAATACTGTAACATGTATGGTTTGCTTCCCTGCAGCTTTGGCTTCCACTTGTGAATCCTCTCATTTTCAGGGCTGCAGATGCAGTGGACTCTGTGGGTTATCGTCCTACTTATAACCATGACACATGGGGGGGGCGAAGTCAACAAAGTGGCATTACAAAATGAAACTGCATATAAGTACCGATTGGGCGTTGACACAGAGGGTACCCGCATCTCTGCTTGTCCATGATTTCACCTAGTTGTAAACTTCTGAGATCATCAGGCAGGTCAAGGGAGGTGTACAGACAATACAGTGGGCCCTGGGGAGCCCTATGTAACAAGCACAGGCCTCCGCAACAAAAGGGAGCACTAGAGCGGGTGCCTGCTTCGGCCTCAGGGAGACTGATGAGTAAGTACAGTTGTGATCAAGGTTTGAGTCATGGTGGGATGCACAATATCCAGTTCCTGTGCAAATCACTTAATCACTTCGTGCCTGTGAAGCGCTTGGATACCTTCTTTGGGGTTTGCGCTATGTGTAAAGTAGAAAATCAATTAAGAAAAGAAGTTCTGAACCAAAGCCGATGAACAAAGTGCTTGGGCCTCAGAACACTGATAAGAGCAAACACACAAGGAACAAGCATTAGTAAATGGAGAAAATAGTACGACAGCCATTAGAAACGGAGGAAAAGTAAGCAGCTAGCACAGGAACCAATGAAAAGCAAGGAAAGCAAGGAGGCAGGATGTAAGCCCCTTTTCAAGATTTACATTAAATACAATAGATGTCAGAAGCACAGCGCAACCACTGTGCCGGCAAAACCTGAAAATGGAAGTCCTACTTTAGTCTCTTCTCTTTCCTTTTTGACTTCCTGTAAGCAGTCCTCTTTTACTTTCTGATGAGGGTTGGAGTGGGAGGACAGCTGGATTGCAGGTATGTTTTCTGTCTTTTTCCCCACCTGCTACAGAGACTTGGTGTAATTATGCATATATTTTATTACACAAAATTAACATAATTAGACTTTTGCCTGGTCCCACACAGGTATCCACCACGACCACAGAGAATTGTAAATGAAGCAGATAGTCTTTAATGTCTTTTGTGTAAAGTGGAAAGAAACAACAGCAAAATGCTGAACATTGTTTTGTTTTCAGCAGGTCAGCTCACAGAGACAGTGGGGCATATATTATTTGTTTAAAAAGATGATTTTGAGTAAGAAAGTATACAGATCTTTGAACAAAAAGACTGAAAGACCAAACTGCTCCTTGAACAGTCAAACACAAGAATTGAAGGAACACCATCAAATCAGAGCAGGGACCTGAGAGAGATAACAAAGTATTGTAGTCATGTGTAGGGGTCTGCCCACAATCCACTGTAGGTGTATGGTAAATACTGTAAACCATAGGTCTGCAACGTAGCAAGATCTAAAAATTAAAAACAGCATCCATTGAAAAGCTCAAGATTATATATCTTAATAATAAATGGGCTTAAAATCATGTGGAAAAGAATATAATGACATAAATAAATCACAGGACTTACATTTGATCACTGGCTTAATTGTAGTATTTCATAAGAATGAAATAATAATATCGTTTAACCATGTGGGCTACACCTTTGGAAGTAAATGTTACTAATAATTCAAATAATGGTCTTCAAACCCTTGTATTAACTGGTTGGTTAACTTGAGATCAACATTATAGTGATAATGCTACTATTGTGTTTATGGCCTGAATACTAATGAATTACCTCTACAGCTAGTTTTGTACTCTGTTTATTTTGTGTTAGATCCTAGAAAGTGTCTAGGGATACTCTAGAAAATAGAAATCAATAGATACATTACATTTTGATATTCTATGCTCTTGCTTTGTTTTTGTTTTCTCTTGAAGTCCACCTCAAACTTAGCAAAAATGTTTTAGAAAAGGACGCTTCTCATGTCCCCGACTGCACTTGTTGTGGCTCATACTTGATAGTCCAGTTTCACTGTTTATCACCCCTGGGACTAGCGCGGATTTCATCAGGCTTCAAAAGGGCAATCCCGAGTAAAAGAAGTAGGAAAGGAAGAAAACCTGCCTGCACCAATGCTAAGATCAAATTTTGTTGTGATCGGAAGCCAAAGGACTTTCTCTTTGTATACATGGTCTACAGAATATTGTAGGCATTCACAGAAGAGTAGAAAAGGAAGATGGTCAGCAAGCCAAATATTATCTTCGATTAATCCTTGGTAATATAGATTAATGGATCTTTGGTGAGTTTGGAGAAAGGCAGAGGAAGGACAAAAGTGAACTAGACACCTGACATTTTGGCTTTTTATTTCGGGTTTC
This sequence comes from Pleurodeles waltl, assembly GCF_031143425.1. NCBI lineage: Eukaryota > Metazoa > Chordata > Amphibia > Caudata > Salamandridae > Pleurodeles > Pleurodeles waltl. The sequence continues at coordinate 232,939,557 of NC_090436.1, forward strand.
TGATAAATAGGGATCTGAAATAGCAACAGTGAGAGAGAATATTCACACAATAGCAACTGGGTCACACAGTTAAGTATATTGAGTAAAAGGAAGTATGTGCAACAGGTGTAGATTAGAACACTTCCCTGCATGTTGCACTGCAGGAGTCCTGCCTGCCTGCCTGATTATTACTGAGTGGGTCTCCTGTCTGACTTCCAACGAATAATGGTGTAAGTCATCTCTAGTAGAGCCTGCATACTTGTGGAACTTCTTTCCCAGTGTTGGAGTCTGCATAAGGCCCTGGTTATAGCAGAAGGTGCATCTGAGAAGGTCTCAAACTGAGAGAGTTGATTTCGGCCTCAGAGGAATCCAAGGAACCAGTTGTAACTGGACATGTTGCAGTGAACAAGAAATGATATTATAGGAATCCTTCTTGCAACTTTAATCAGGGACTGGTGTCTACAAAGTCTCACCTAAAAATTTGGTGGCTCTTTGAGCGTCTGAAAGAGGTTGAGGATTGGTGTTGTGAAAGTAAAGACTTTGAAGCTTTTTTCTCTGGAGAATGGAGACAAAATTACAAGCTTTATCCAAACATGAGACAACATCTTACCTGCATTGCACAGAACAAAATAGACTATTGAACCTTGTGGTGTGAAGTCTAGCTTAAGTGTAGCTTAATGCCTAGCAGTCCAAAGATTTACCTTTTGATTTTCCCCAAACCACATTCCATTGAAGCTTGCCTATGAAGGATGCCAGGATGGCAGTTATTTATAACTTTTTATTGTGGTGAACTAATTATTTTATCTGATAATACTCCATCAAATGCCAGCAATGGAAGGTGCCTATTGTCGTAGTTTGACTTTTGCTGTAGGCAAGACTGCTGGATTAAGGACGACAGTACTTATGTATGTAGGTGACTATGCCAGTCCTACAACAAGTCGCAACTGTCGTCCCAACCCTCTCGGCTCACAAGCAGCACGTCACCAAAAACCCAAACAGTAAAAGGTGACTTGTGGCAGCCTTTACGCATGGCCTCAAGAGTGTGACATCTCAGGGAGTGTTGTAGTTACACAGAGATTACTCCGTTCTCACATAAACATCATGTATCAATCAAACACAGGTAATGAAGAAGATTCAGTAAAGTCTAATAGGTTTTATTGAGCAAAACTGCAATCTGCGATAAGTTGTATGGGCTGCAATGATTAGGATAATGAACAGTACAAGAAACATAATGGTAAAGAGAAGAGTCATTAATATAAAGACCCCCACCATCTTGCATAAAGTATGAGACATGTCCTAATACCCTAGCATAGTGAGCATAACCTTTAACCTAAAAGAGAACCAGGTATGATTAACCTAATCTGCCAATGCCATGTACATGAGAGGAGCACCCAACCCTCGTTACCTTGGAATGAGGTCTCTAGCTCAGACTCCATAGGGACACGAAGACTGGGTCAGCATCAAGGTGACGTGCAGCATCGATAGCAGCAATGGTATCTGGTCAGAATCCCTCTGACTATCTGTTTAAGGGAGTATTTATACAGATCTGCTTGGACCGCTGATGTAGGTCTGTTCCCAAACAATAGATAACAAGACATGCTTGGGACGGTAATTTATGTAAACAATTCCATTAAAAGCGTGAAGAGGGAAAGTACCTAACGTGAACACCTACAGTTTGTTTATCTTTGTTGCTTAATATTGACACCTTAGCGCAGTGGCACTGATAACGCAAAACTGAAACATGGGCCTAACTAAAAACAAGGCAGCCATCTTAAAATATTTAATTAAATAAATGCACTAAAACAGAGCACGCTAAGTAGGGTAAAAGTCACTAGGTGACAGGGGCACGAGTCCACGAGCCAAAGGCTAAGCTAACTCCTGTATCCCATTAAAACAAACTAGGATTCACTACACTATATCCTTGTACTTGTATACTGTATACTGTACACCATCAACTAAAAAGGAATTTGACTTTTCTGTAGATGCATTTTTGTTCTTACAATACCTACCGCTTTTTGCCTTCATTTGTGTTTAGTTATATTTCCTTTGATGTAGTTCATTTTTTGTAGTTTATTTCTGAACATAAATGTTGTTTCAGAGCCTGATTCACAAATGTAAACTTTCACTTTTTTGTAAGGTTATGATTGATATAATGCAAGTCACAAAGCAATTTTATGAGTAGTATCTTTAAAATAGCCTATATTTTTATGTGCAGAGTTTCCCCCACAGGTGTGGAGACTCAGCAGTCATAAAGATGCTATTTGTAAAATTGGTTTCTGAATTGCAAAAAATTGTAAACTTACACAAAACTATGGCCCTCATTCTGACCTTGGCGGGCGGCGGAGGCCGCCCGCCAAAGTCCCGCCGTCAGGTTACCGTTCCGCGGTCGAAAGACCGCGGCGGTAATTCTGACTTTCCCGCTGGGCTGGCGGGCGGTCGCCTTCAGACCGCCCGCCAGCCCAGCGGGAAAGAGGCTTCCACGATGAAGCCGGCTCGGAATCAAGCCGGCGGAGTGGAAGCTGTGCGACGGGTGCAGTTGCACCCGTCGCGTATTTCACTGTCTGCGCAGCAGACAGTGAAATACATGTAGGGGCCCTCTTACGGGGGCCCCTGCAATGCCCATGCCAGTGGCATGGGCACTGCAGGGGCCCCCAGGGGCCCCGCGACCCCCCCTCCGCCATCCGGATCCCGGCGTTCAGACCGCCGGGATCTGGATGGTGGTAGGGGGGGTCGGAATCCCCGCGGCGGTGCAGCAAGCTGCGCCGCCGTGGAGGATTCAATGGGGCGGCGGTACACTGGCGGGAGCCCGCCAGTGGTGCCGGTCCGACCGCAGCTTTACCGCCGCGGTCGGAATCCCCATTGGAGCACCGCCGGCCTGTCGGCGGTGCTCCCGCGGTCCTCCGTCCTGGCGGTCTTTGACCGCCAGGGTCAGAATGACCGCCTATATGTTTACCTTAGTGAATCAGGCCCTCTGTGATCATGCTAAGGTGACCTGAGCATTTGTTTCGGATGAAAGCCTTGCTGCTTATGCCAAGCAACCAAGAGTGAGCCACCCATTTCATGAAGAAACCTGTTTACGTGATAGAAGTCAAATTGTTTTGACTTTGTGGGAGATCAGCAAAACTCATGTATTAAGAATGCTGCCTCTCTCCCTCATGGTTTGACAATCCAGTTTCCTAAACAGATCTATATTATGAAGTATGTACTACAGGGAGTCCCATCTGGGTTTTAGGAAAGTACAGAGGATACTCACAAGATGTACAAGATTGGAGAAATTTGGACTGTTTAGCTATATGCACATTTTTATTTCTGGATTTCATAGAACATCTAGGGCCTGATTCTGAGAAGGGAAACAATCTCAATTTCACATGTTACTGTTGTCACGAGTCACACTGGAATTACAACTGCTGCTAAAAATCGGCCATTTCTACCTCTTATAAATATTTAGGTGGTCATTACAACTCTGGCGGTCGGTGTTAAAGTGGCGGTAGGACCGCCAACAGGCCGGCGGTAAAAAAAATGGAATTACGACCGTGGCGGAAACCGGCAACATTGACAGCCACTTTAACACTCCGACCGCCACGGCGGTACAAACAAACAGAGCGGCAGTCACCGCCAACAGACAGGCGGAAGATAATGTACCGCCCACAGTATCACAACCTACCAATCCACCACTTTTCCGGGGCGGATTCACCGCAAACAAAAACACGGCGGAAACAGGACTTCGAAGGGAAAATGCTCACCTCTACACACCCCACGAGGAACCAGGACGCCATGGAACCAGAGCTTCACATTTTCCCAGCTTTCATCTTCTTGCTCCTCTACCAGGAGCCCGAACGCCGGCGGCGAAGACCACGGTGAGTACTGCACCTACTACACAGGGGAGGGGGGAGGGAAAAAACAGGGACACACACACGCAACAGCTCCACCCCCACCCTCACCCACGACAACACACACACTAATACATATTGATGCATCACAGTTACACCCCCAACCCCCCTGGAAGAATGCAAAGACAAAAGGAAATGATTGTAACCATTGTCATCTATTAAAATCCAGTACGCAAAAATATATATACACTATTAACAAATATATACACCAAGAATAGAAGTCCAGGTATTGCTCCATTTAAGTCCGTGGAACACTGGGCCCACACAAGGTACCCGACCATGACGGAGAGAACACTGCAGGGGCATCAGATAGAAATAAAACAGGCACCTCAGGGGGAAGGGAAAGGGGGGGCACCTCAGCCGGATGAGTGCACGGCGCCAAATCCACGAGGGGGCCACATGCCCACTGTTCAATCCTGGGGAGTGCAAAGCCACAGTCTCTCAAGTGTCTACAGTGGGTGGGTTGCCCACTGCCATATCCTGGGGAGTGCAAAGCCACAGTCTCTCAAGTCTCTACAGTGGGTGGGTTGCCCACTGTTCACTCCTGGCGAGTGCAAAGCCACAGTCTCTCAAGTCTCTACAGTGGGCCGGTTGCCCACTGTTCAAGCCTGGGGAGGGCAAAGCCACAGTCTCTCAAGTGGATAACAGTCTCCACTGGTTCTGGAGGGGGCTTTGTGCCCAGAGTGCTTCATCCTGCCAAGGACAGAGGTAGTGGATGTATCTCTCCACTGGTTCTGGAGGGGGCTTTGTGCCCAGAGTGCTTCATCCTGCCACGGACAGAGGTAGTGGATGTAAATCTCCACTGATTTTGGAGGGGACTTTGTGCCCAGAGTGCTTCATCCTGCCAAGGATAGAGGTAGTGGATGTAAATCTACACTGGTTCTGGAGGGGGCTTTGTGCCCAGAGTGCTTCATCCTGCCAAGGACAGAGGTAGTGGATGTATCTCTCCACTGGTTCTGGAGGGGGCTTTGTGCCCAGAGTGCTTCATCCTACGAAGGACAGAGGTAGTGGATGTAAATCTCCACTGGTTCTGGAGGGGGCTTTGTGCCCAGAGTGCTTCATCCTGCTCGTGGCAGACTCAGTAGCGTCAGTGCTCTTGGTGCTCATGGGCCAGTGGTGCTTGTGGCGGCGTTGCCCATTGCAGCTGTGCTTGTGGTGGCGGTGTCCATTGCAGCGGTGCTTGTGGTGGCGATGTCCATTGCAGCAGTGCTTGTGGTGGCGGTGTCCTTGGCAGCGGTGCTTGTGGTGGCGGTGTCCTTGGCAGCGGTGCTTGTGGCAGGGGTGTCCATTGCAGCGGTCCTTGTGGCGGCGGTGTCCATTGCAGCGGTGCTCGTGGCGGCGGTGTCCATTGCAGCAGTGCTTGTGGCGGCGGTATCCATTGCAGTGACTCAGCTGCTGGCGGTCCTGTCTGGGCCAGTGGGGCTGCTGCTGGCGGTCCTGTCTGGGCCTGCGGGGCTGCTGCTGGCCGTCCTGTCTGGGCCTGCAGGGCTGGTGCTGGCGGTCCTGTCTGGGCCAGCGGGGCTGGTGCTGGCAGTCCTGTCTGGGCCAGCGGGGCTGGTGCTGGCGGTCCTGTCTGGGCCAGCGGAGCTAGTGGTGGCGGTCGCATCTTGGCCAGCGGAGCTGGTGCTGGCGGTCCTGTCTGGGCCAGCGGGAATGCTGCTGGCGGTCCTGTCTGGGCCTGCGGGGCTGGTGCTGGCGGTCCTGTCTGGGCCAGCGGGGCTGGTGCTGGCGGTCGCATCCTGGCCAGCGGAGCTGGTGCTGGCGGTCCTGTCTGGGCCAGCGGGGCTGCTGCTGGCGGTCGCATCCTTGGCAGCGGGGCTGCTGCTGGCGGTCGCCTCCTGGGCAGCGGGGATGATGGCGATCGCCTCCTGGGAAGCGGGGCTGGTGCTGGCGGTCACCTCCTGGGCAGCGGGGCTGATGGCGGTCGCCTCCTGGGCAGCGGGGCTGGTGCTGGCAGTCGCCTCCTGGGCAGCGGGGCTGATGGCGATCGCCTTCTGGGCAGCGGGGCTGATGGCGGTCGCCTCCTGGGCAGCGAGGCTGATGGCGGTCTTCTCTGCCGTGCCGATCTTCCCAGACTTGCCGGGTTTCTTGTGCCCCTTCCCCACCTTGGAAGGTGTCGCAGCTGACTCCACACTCCCACTTGTACCCCTGGGAGCGGCTTTGGTGGCCGTGTCTTCCCCCTCTCCCGCCGGGCACTGGCCAACTTTTGATGCTTGACAGGTGAGGGGCTGTCCGTGCTGTGGCTCCTTGCAACACTGGCTGCCCTGCTGCCTGGTGCACTCAAGAATCCGGTGACTACTGGTACCACTGATCCCGCCAATGTCGTGGCTGAGGTGCTAGGTTGGGACCTGGAGAGTCGGGCCCTAGGCGACTGACGGGGTGGGGGAAGTGAGGGAAAGAGGTCAAGGGTGGACAGGAAAAGTTTCTTGGGAACACTGGGACGGGTAGCTGGAGGGGTTTGGGAGTGGAGGAAGAGGTTGTGGTTGTAGGAGGTGTACGTTTGGTGACTTTGGGTGAAGGTGCATGTGCTGGAGGCTGTCGTGAGGTGGATGGCTGTTGGGTGGGTGTGTGCCTGCGTTTGTGTACCTTGGGAGGTGGCGTCACAGACACTGGGAGAGGACACAGGGGATGTGTGAATTGTAGTGGGGTAGTGACTGCACATGAGCGGGGTGTGGTGGTGATGGAAGTGGTGGCTGTAGATGTAGTGCATGCAGGTGTGAGTGGAGACGAGACTGGGAGGGAGGAGGGAGACGAGGAGGAGGGGGACACAGTGGAGGCAGTGGATGTTGCTATGTCTGCATGTGTGTGATGTTTGCGTGAGTGCCTGTGGGATGTGTGGTGCTTATGTTTGCCTGAGCTTCCTTTGTGTGTTGGTGTGCTTGGGGTAGGCTGTGGTACAGGGGTGTGGGTCTGGGTAGAGGAAGTTGGAGGGGGGAGGCTAGAGACAGGGACAATGGCTGCCATCAGTGCTGAGGTCAGAGTCTGAAAAGCTTGCTGAAGGGCTGCCTGACCAGAATGAATGCCCTCCAGGAATGCATTCGTCTGTTGCAACTGCCTCTCTACACCCTGGATGGCATTCAAAATGGTAGACTGCCCAACAGTGAGGGACCTGAGGAGGTCAATGGCTTCCTCACTGAGGGCAGCAGGGGTGACTGGGGCTGGGCCTGAGGTGCCTGGAGCGAAGGTGATGCCCACCCTCCTGGGTGAGCGGGCACAGGGCAAAGGCTGAGGGGTTGCTCGGAGGGCGGTGCTGGAAGGGGGGTGGCGGCTGTACCTGTAGATGGGAGGGGGCACAGATGGGCCCGCCGCCACAAGGGAGCTCCCATCAGAGGACGAGTCTGTGTCACTGGTGTCAGCTCCTGTCCCCACTGTGGAGCTCCCCTCGCCCTCCGTCCCACTGGTGAAATCCGACTCCGTAGTGTCGCCCTCCAGGGCCATGTGGGATGCAGCTCCCTCCTGCTCCGGTGCCACTGCTCCTCCGCCTGATGATGCTAATGCACACAAGAACAGGGAGACCACAAAAAGAGGGGGACGACAGAAGAAAGACATGTTGAGTGCATGCATTATCGCTACCGTTTGCGGACACGACAGACACAGAAGCCCCCTGCACTACGCCACGCACTTGGGGTCCACACATCCCTGGGGCATGGCCTACAAGGCTGTGGGCGACATCTGCACACATGGATGTCACAGGAGCCTGACTAGGTGTAGTTGGCACTGTACCCAGGTGGGGTGGGGTGCCACAGGGCCTGCCTGAAAAAGGAGACCTAACTAGCACACTCGCCCTGGCATAGGGGAACCCACAGCCCACCTCCCCCACCCAGACACCTCCACTGCGTGCTGAATCAGCAGAATGAGAGCATACTCACCCCCTTGTTGCTGCTGTGATGCCTTCAAGCGCCCTTCCAACTCCGGGTACGCCACCACCAGGATCCTGAACATCAGGGGGGTCATGGTGCGATGGGCACCCCTCCCACGTTGGGAGGCCATCCCCAGCTGGGCCTCCGCCATCTTCTTGCTCCAGCGGCGAATGTCCTCCCATCTTTTACGGCAGTGGGTGCTCCGTCTGTGATAGACCCCCAGGGTCCGGACGTCCTTGGCGGTGGCACGCCAAATATCCTTCTTCTGGTGGGCGCTGACCTACAGGAATTGTACAGGGGAAAAAGAGAAGTTATTTCCAACGACACCGTCACAGTCATTGGCCCGCATCCCTACCCTTGCCATGTGGCACATGCACTCACCGTTGTTTCATGCACGCCTCATTCTCCCCCCCCATCTTTCATCCACCCCACTCCACACAGGCATAGCCCACACAGCATGCTCCCAGTGTACTTACCTGTTTGTCTGGAGGACCGTAGAGTAGCGTGTACTGGGGGAGGATCCCATCCACAAGTTTCTCCAACTCCTCCGATGTGAAGGCAGGGGCCCTTTCCCCAAACGCACGTGCCATTGTCTCTTCCAGACTGAGGTCACAGCAGCACTTGCAGTGTAGGTCCTTTCCTGTCGAAGATCAGGTATCGAGTGGTTGAACAGATAGAAAATTGGCTCCTGGGACCCATAAGGTCCAATGTCAACCAATGCACAATTGCACCGCCGTCTTCGACCGCCTACCCCGACGGTGTACAACGCCAGCGCAGTTACCTCATATCCCATTGTCCCACTTTACAGGTCAGGCAGCCGCCATTTCAGGGGCCTACATGGCTCTATTTTTAACTCATTTTTAACACATACATGCTTATTTCGGATTATGAATCGTGTTCTGTGTAAGCTGTGTGTACGTACCTCTGAGTTGGTTGACTCTGTGCTCGCTGTTGTCCTTCATAGGCACCGTCCACTGGGACATGTAAGGAGATGGCGGCATCCTCCGGTGTACAGACTGCTGGTGGACCTGTCGACAATGTAGGAAAGACATGTAATCATCAGATACAGGCTAGATCATGCCACAATCCTGGAACTGTGTGCCCAGTTGGAGCCAGACCTGATGTCAGCTATCCGCCATCCCATAGGAATCCCCCCTCAAGTGCAGGTGCTGTCAGTACTCCATTTCCTTGCAAGTGGGTCATTTCAAACAACAGTGGCCATAGCATCAGGGATGTCCCAGTCTATGTTTTCCAACGTGTTGTCCAGAGTGTTGTCTGCCCTGCTGAAACACATGCGGAGCTACATTGTTTTCCCTCAGGTGGAGGATTTGCCTACAGTGAAAGGGGACTTCTATGCCCTGGGACACATCCCCAACATCATAGGTGCCATTGATGGGACACATGTGGCCTTGGTCCCCCAAGCAGGAGTGAACAGGTGTACAGAAATCGGAAGAGTTATCATTCAATGAATGTTCAGATGGTGTGTTTGGCAGACCAGTACATCTCCCATGTGAATGCCAAATTCCCTGGCTCAGTGCATGACGCTTACATCCTGCGGAATAGCAGCATCCCTTATCTGATGGGGCAACTCCAGAGGCACCGGGTGTGGCTATTAGGTGAGCACCTGGAACCAAATCAGTGGGAATAGTTGTCTGGGTCTGGGGATATCCCTACAGGTAACAGTTGTCCCTCGCCTTTTTCAGGTGACTCTGGTTACCCCAACCTGTCATGGCTACTGACCCCAGTGAGGAATCCCAGGACAAGGGCAGAGGAACGCTACAATGAGGCCCATGGGAGAACTAGGAGGATTATAGAGTGGACCTTCGGCCTCCTGAAGGCCAGGTTCAGGTGCCTCCATATGACAGGTGGTTCCCTATTCTACTCACCAAAGAAGGTGTGCAAGATCATCGTGGTCTACTGTATGCTTCACAACTTAGCTTTGCGACGACAGGTGCCTTTTCTGCAGGAGGATGGTCCAGATGGACGTGTTGTGGCAGCTGTGGAGCCTGTGGACAGTGAAGACGAGGAAGCAGAAGAAGAGGACATCGACAACAGTAACTCAGTTATCCTGCAATACTTCCAGTGAGACACAGGTAAGAAGACAAACCTGCCTACTACATGTAATGTAACACTACTACCTCTCTAGTGTCTGTCCTTTTCACCCAGTGTATGGTCACTGAGTTTTCCCTTTCCCTTTGATTTCACAGATGTGGGTCCCACTGTGTGACATCTGCTTTGTTTCCTCATGGACTAGAGCTGTGTGACATAAGTATGTTGACATTACAATTGTAAGAGCATTTTGTCACTGTAATTGCTATTACATTATTTCGAAATCACAGACAGACTCCAGATTGTTTTGTGCCTTAAGGGTGTTTATTTATGTGCTCAATATTGAAGGGTGCTGTAAAATGGGGAGGGGTGATGGTGGAGGAATGTCCATGGCAGAGTCCAGTCTATCAGTCTTACAGGTGCATTGTCCAAAGGGGCATAGGAAGTGGAGCTGGGGCAGTTTGAGGATGGACAGGGTGACAAGGTGGGACAAAAGGATGACATTCAGGGCGGTCTCATTTCTTGGCGGGGGTCTTGGCATCGTTCTCTGTCTTTGTCCTAGATCTCTGGGACCGTTTGCAGGGTGGTTCTCCATCTGCAGGGGGTGGGGTGCTGGTGTGGTGGTCCTGTGGCGGTGCCTCGTGTCACTAGCGCCGGCAGAGGTGGTGGGCAGTTCATCGTCCAGGCTAGTGTCAGGGGCCCCTTGTTGTGCCACAGTGTCCCTCCTAGTGTTGAGGACTTCCTTCAGCACCCCTACGATGGTGCCCAGGGTGGAGTTGATGGATCTGAGTTCCTCCCTGAATCCCAAATACTGTTCCTCCTGTAGCTGCTGGGTCTCCTGAAACTTGGCCAGTATCGTTGCCATCGTCTCCTGGGAATGGTGGTAGGCTCCCATGATGTTGGAGAGGGCCTCGTGGAGAGTGGGTTCCCTGAGCCTGTCCTCCCCCTGTCGCACAGCAGCCCTCCCAGTTCCCCTGTTTCCATGGGCCTCTGTCCCCTGAACGGTGTGCCCACTCACTGCCACTGTCCCCAGGTCCCTGTTGTTGTTGGGGTGGTGGGTTAGCCTGGGTTCCCTGTAGTGGTGGACACACTGCTGCTTGATGTGTCCTGGGGACAGAGGTATGGGCCCGCTGGGTGGGGGCTGTGCTGGTGTTTCCAGAGGGGGGAAGCTCTGTGATGGCCTGTGACTGTGTGAGGGGAACCGACTGTCCCGAGGTCCCAGATGGGCCGGGCTGGTCGTCTAGATCCAGTTGGACAGAGCTGCTGTCATCACTGTGGGCCTCTTCTGTTGGTGGTGTGGACATGTGTGGACCCTCCTGTGCGGTGACGTTGGTAGGGGCCCTGCAGGGGTGTAAAAGCATGATTATTGCATCTGTGTGTACCATGGTGTGCAATGGATGGGTGCCCGTGTACCCCAGTGCTTGCATTCCTGTGTGGGACCTTGTGTGATGATGGTTTAGGGGGGTGTATGGGTATGTGCAGTGGCCATGCATTGGTGATGGGTGTCCATGCTTTGGTGTTGCATGCAGGGCTTGGTGTTGGGATGTGTGGTTTGTGATAGTGGGACATGTGTGAGGAGTTGGAGTGATTCGGGTGAGGGTGAGGGTGGGGGTATATGATGGCATGCAGGTATGGTGGGGGTTGTAATAGTTAAGGTTTGACTTACAAGAGTCCATTCCTCCAGCTACTCTGTCGAGGCCCTCAGGATGTAGAATCGCCAAGACTTGCTCCTCCCATGTTTGTTAGTTGTGGGGGAGGAGGTGGGGTCCGCCGCCAGTCCTCTGTACCGCAAGGTGGTGTCTGGATACCACGGAATGCACCTTCCCCCGTAGGTCGTTCCACCTCTTCCTGATGTCATCCCTATTTTTTGGGTGCTGTCCCACAGCATTGACCCTGTCCACTATTCTGTGCCATAGCTCCATCTTCCTAGCTATGGAGGTGTGCTGCACCTGTGATCCGAACAGCTGTGGCTCTACCCGGATGATTTCCTCCACCATGACCCTGAGCTCCTCCTCAGAGAACCTGGGGCGTCTTTGCCGTGCCATGAGGTAGTGTGGGTGATGCGTGGGGTAGTGTGTGTTATGATATGTGGGGTGATATTTCGTGGTGTATTGTGTGGGGTGCGTGGATGTTATGTGGGTGATGGTGTTGTGTGCCTGTGGATGCCTGGTTATAGATTGTGGTGTCTCTCTCTGGCCTTTTATCGCAATTGTGGTCGTAAGGGTTTGTGGGTGATGTGGGTGGGTGTTTTATATTGTATTGGGTTTGTGGGAGTGGTGTGTGTATGTGTATCAGGTGTGTGTATTTCGAATTGTCCAATGTGGCAGTGTTTTGTAAATGTGTGTGTATTTTGAGCGCTGCGGTGTGTACCTCCAATGGAATACCGCGGTTGAAAGACCACTGCGTGGATTCGTGGATCGTGATAGTGTGGGCATATTTCTGTTGGCGTAACGGTGGAGGTTTTGTTTTCGCTACTTTATCACTGACCTTTGGTGTGGCGGACTTGTGTGGGTGTCTGAATTTTGGAGGATTCCGAGCTGTGGGTCATAATAGCTGTGGCAGATTTCTGCGGCCGCGGCGGTGTGTTGGCGGTCTTCTGCACAGCGGTAATCGCCTTTTACCGCCAATGTTGTAATGACCCCCTTAATCTCCAAAAAGGTGGTTAAGTCTTTTGGTGGAAACTGGTTGATAATAGGGCAACAGGTGCAATACTACAGATTATTTCTTATGGTAAATCCTTGTGAGCACTGGATTATTATTTTGGAAGCAGTTACACCTACCAATTTAATATGCAGTTCAACCCCAATCTGAGGAGCAAGCAGCATGCAATTTTCTAAAGAAATTTGTGTTAAAATAAAGCAGTACCAACAATTTCAAAGTTATGAAACAGCACAGTAACATTCCTGACCCATTGGACAAAATATTGAAATGAAAAAATGTAAAAATGTATCAATATTTCACACAGTGCAGTGCATTCCTGTCCTTTCCTGGCACTGGCGTATAATGTGCTGCCTAGGGCCAAAGCAGACACCCTTTTGCCATGGTGCAAGTGTGCTTACATTGCAGGCAGTAGTGTTTTTGTCCAGGAAGGGCCACTTTCCTGCACAAAACAATCCTCTGAGTTATTTGTATTTTCCTCTTTCTATGTGTGCTGCAGAATGCAGCACACATAGAATGTGGAAAAAACAAGGAGAAATACAAATATTATTCCTTGTTATGCCTCACCACGGAAGGAGTAGCATTATGACATATTTTCAGGTGTACCAATAATGGTAAATCTGAGAACATGCCAAAATCCAGGTGTGGATGTGTGGGAAAACCTAGGCCCATATTTATACTTTTTTGCGTCACATTTGTGCCATTTTTTGACGTAAAAGCAGCACAAACTTGCAAAAAATAATTGTATTTTGTATGTTTGCGCTGCTTTTGCATAAAAAAATGACGCAAATGCGGTGTAAAAAAGTATAAATATGGGCCTTAGTCATTTTCCAAGGAATGCCCCATTCAGGGCAGAGTAATGCAACACTGTGATTTGTGCTGCGTTGTGTTATTCTAGATTTATCAAGCCATGCAGGGCCACGCAAGACGGCCTTCCCTGTCTTAAAAAATAAGGCTTAGTAGTAATATCGCCCTTGTGCCCCCTTGCTTGACCCAAGGGCAACGCAACTTGTTGATAAATCTGGTCCCAAATGTTTGGTGGACTGCCGCCATTGTAGTGAATCCTAGTTCGTTTTAATGGGATAACAGGAGTTAGCTTAGCCTCTGGCTTGTAGACTTGTGCCCCCGTCACCTAGTGACTTTTAACCTACTTAGCTTGCTCTGTCTTAGCCCATTTAATTATTTATTTCTTCTAAGATGGCTGCCTTGTTTATAGTTAGGCCACTTGTTATGAGTTACATTATCAGTGTCACCGCGCCCAGGCGTCAAGATCAAACACCAAAGACAAACAAACAGTAGGTGTTCACACTTAGGGATTTTCCCTCTCTATACTTTCGAGGGATTGTTGATATTAATTGCCGTCCCAAGCATGCCTGTTATCTATTGTTTTGGAATACACCTACTTCAGGGGACCTTGTAGATCTGTATAAATACATCACACTTTAGACAGATAATCAGAGGGATTCCGACCAGAGGGCATCGCCACCATCGCTGATACCGATGCTACAGTCATCTTGACGCTGACCCAGTCTTCGTGTTCCTGCGGAGTCTGAGATAGAGACCTCATTCCAAGGTAACGAGGGTTGGGGGCTCCTCTCATGGACACGGCTTTGGCAGATTAGGTTTAGCGAACCCAGCTCTCCTTTAGGTAGGAGGTTAGGCCTATTCTCATTAGGGTATTAGGGCATATTCCATCTTATATATAACTCTTTCATGTATTGCAAAATGGTGGGGGTCTTCATAACAATGACTCTCTTCTTCACAATACTGTTACTTGCTATATTCATTATCCTAATCAATGCAGTTTATGCAACTTATCGCAAATTGCAGTTATGTTAAATAAAAACTATTAGAACTTCACTGCATCTGTGTTATTGCCTTTGTTTGTATGAGACATAATATATCTGTGAGAAAAGGGTAATCTCCGTTTAACCACGACATTCCCTGAGATATCTTATTTTGAGTCCATGCGTAAACGACAGCCATAAATCACCTTTTACTATAGTGTTTCTGGTGAGGTGCTGCTAGTGAGTAGGTAAGGTTGGGACAACAGTTGCGACTTGTTGTAGGAAAGACTCAGTCACCTACAAACAAATGTACTGTCATCCTTAAACCAGCAGTCTTGCTCAGAGCAAGAGTCCAAACTATGACATGGCGCCACCAACGATGGTGTTTAGGCACTAATTTACAGATACCCTGACTATCACTGTCTCACAGACAACAGGTACCCTAAGTACCATTATACGGAGACGTCCGTGGTCTTTGGGAGAATCCTCCTCGGCTGAAAAGGTAACACCTAATTAAGCTGTAGGTTGTTTGAGCTCGAACTCATAAAAAGGAAAATACTTCCCCCATCTGGTGTTCCGTTTCTCTAAAAAACTATGGCTAATACCATAGACATTCCTGCAAATGCTAGACATGCACTAACACAACATTTATTAGTGCATGGCCTTACAGACGAGGGCGGGATGTTACTCTGATAACAGAAGCAACTGAAGCATACCAAACAGAGACGTTTTACTGTTGGGTAACCTTTCCTGAGGTTGACCAAAGAACGCACACATTTCACACATATGAAGTTGTGAACGTACCTGTACGGTACGAAGCATACCAGTATCATGAAATATCGCTCACATATCATGAGCATCAGAACTGGTTTGAAGGCGCCCTACCACATGTGCTACAAAGAGTGAGGTTAGGTCCCTTAAGTAATGAGGGACCTACATGGCCTATGTTCGCCACATATACACCTCACCCAGGCATACAGAATATGCCGATAGCAGATTTAAGAGTTTAATATAATGAATTAGTGGCATTATATGGACGATTGGTTCAGTTCGTAATGCGTACATTGAACACAACACCAGCGCGTCCAGCACCGCCAGTAGCTGGTGGTTATCAATTGGCTACTGGGATTAATCCACAAACAGTGCATACTATTATGGGTAAAGTGCCCATGGAATGGGACAAAATACCGTTCTGGATTGCCCAGAAAACTAATCAGCTGGAAGCTGTGTTTCCCCATACGGGACCACAGGAAAAACATAGATTGCTCACTATGTGCTTGCAGTTTGGGATGGTTCCCTTGGTGGATGACTGTGCCACATGGGGTACAGTCTTCGCTGCCATATATACTACCACACATGGTACCCCGACACTTGCCAATTTACCGGAAGTGTTAAAACAAATACAAAATGAACATGTGGCTGCACCAGCTCTGGATCTGGGGATGAAATTAATGCGTAACTTTGACGCCGTATCCTCAATAATACTGAGTAATATTAAAGGGGAAGCGGTAGCACTGGCAATACGCCAGCGTCTCAGAGAAACTCCAAATCTGGAACAAGAGAGACAGCTACCGAAAATAATTTCCGATACCTATACTAGTATAGGACGGGATAGTTTGGGAGCCAAACCTAGAAAAGTGGAGTTACAATGTACCGCCCATAAGGAGGGTACGAAGCAGGCACAAGAGGGCTCTAAAAAGTGCTGAGACAAACAAAAAGATTTCAAAGAGAGAAGAAATAAGAGAGCTGATTCTCCACATCCGGAGTACTCCGAAAGGAGGTATAATCTCAGAAATAGGGAGCACATTAGACCTCCAGACAGATATACTGATTCACGTCCCTCTCGTTCCTTTCAGGACACACCGGATAAACATAGCGAGAGAGGGGGCCGTCAAGATCGACGTCCGGAATACGTGAAAGAAAAGAAAGACTCACCACAGTCTACCATTAAAAAAGAAGAAAAGACTCCTCAGCAAAAGCCACAGTTTAAAAAGAAGAAGGTGGCAGCACTGACAGTTAAGAATGCCAGTAGTATTGAGAACACTGTTGAGGAACAGGAGGTGGGCAGTGACTCTGTTGGACAGCGCAACAGAGGTCACGATATGTCGCCGGAGTCTGAAAGATCATCTGGATGCGACAGCAACTAGCGATTACATTGCAGTTGAGACAGCGGATGGCCGCGTTCTTCCCCCCAATAGGGTTTATTATTTAACAATTCAGATAGAGGGAGACGTGAATCGGACTATTAGTGTAATATTTTGGGATGAACTTACTAGTGATATCCTATTGGCTGAGAGAGACTGGCTACCTAAACTTGTCCGCAAGCTCCCGCATGGGGAAGATGTCATTTTGCCTTCTTTCTCCGATCTTGATCCTGAAGCAGCTAAAGAAGCCTATGCTGCTGAATGGGCTTTAGCACAGGCACCTGCACTATGCCGTAATCATGTAGGTTGGGACAAGGAGTCTCCTTGTCATGTTATTCCCGTCAGGTCTACACCCCAACCGCAGCCACAATATCCTGTTAAACATGAAGCGAAAGCTCCGGTAAAGGAGATATTATCACAACTTGAGTACCAGGGAGTGCTTGAGCCCTGTACGTCTGCGATGAATAATCCATTATTCCCCGTTGCAAAGCCTGATCATTCATATAGAATAGTAGTTGATTACAGACACTTAAATAGTCATACACGCACATATGCTATACAAAACTCACACAGCACGGCACTTATAAACAATAGAGTGCGTAAAAAATATAAAACTACATTGGATATATCTAATGGATTTTTCTGCCAGAATTTAGCACATGAAAGTAGAGACCTAAGTGCATTTTCATTTGGCTCTCAGAAACGCTTTTGTCGTTTACCTCAAGGCTGTAAAATAGCCCAGGCCTGTTTTCAGCCCATGTGACAACAATTTTGAACGAGATTGATTCCGATGCATTGTCCTATGTGGATGATATCTATCTCACTGACGACGCCCTCGACATTCATCTTGCGAGGGTCGATCGGATCATTTTGGGATTTGCGGACCTCGGTTATAAATTTAATTTTAAGAAAAGCAAGATAGCCTTTCTTAGTGTATTGTTCCTTGGAAACAAGCTATCAAACGAGGTGAAGAGCCTGGCCCCGCACTTTCTAGAAAAGTGTGCTCAACTACAGCCTCCAAACACACTTAAGAAATTTCAGTCATTACTAGGTTTCTTCAATTTTGGCAGAACATACATTCCAGATTATGCATCAAGCCACTTTATGACTTAATTCAGCCCAATTTTTCTAGCAGACGATGTACGATTGAACACACACACATCCTTAGGGACATACAACGGGACATGCTAGAAGCTAAACACTTACACACACGTGACAATAAAACAAACTTGGTCATCAGAATAATTGCTGGTGCCCTTGGATTTACTTATGACACCTTTAATGAGGGTGACACGTTGCCGATGGCATCTAAATCACATTTATATTCAAATGCTGAACAATGTTTTGCACCTACAAAAAAAATTCTGACAGCATTACAGATGGCCGTCATAAAAGAGAGGCCACTTGCCCAGGGGAAACACATTATTGTTGTCTCCCCAGTGCCAGCCTTAGAGGCTGTCACTAAAGTGAGCGTTCCGAACGCTAAAGCGCTACATCCACGTTGGATTCAATGGGCAACGTCTCTGACCGCAACTGATGTCGATTATATATTCGATCCAAGACTTCAAACACAAGAATTTCTCCAGTATGAACAGGAGTTCCCCGCTCCTGTAAATATTTTGCCACTAGACAGTTATAATACTATCATTTATACTGACGGATCAGCACAACCGGCTGTGGGTACTAGACATCAATACTCGGCAGCTTGCGCAGCCGTGTGCGGAGTGATGGAAGATGGAGTTTTCGACCCTCACAATACCTACATGCAGACCTTAGGGGACTGCACAGCCCAGTTAGCTGAGCTTAAAGCTCTTATTCTAGCGCTCGAACATACTGAGGCAGGAAGTCAGACTTTGATAGTCTGTGATTCATATTATTGCGTCCAGTCATACAATGAATATCTCAATCATTGGAAACTGAACGGGTTTAGGGATTCTAAAGGGATCACCATTAAACACAAAAAATTGTGGGGAAGGGTGGCTGATCTTAAGGATGAGCTACCATGTGTCCATGTAGTTCATACATTAGGACACCAACGTGTAGGCATACACGTTGCCGGTAATACATTGGCTGATGAATTGGCCAAAGCATCGGTAGCTAGGGCATCTGTGGCTGCAGTGACTCGTTCTCGGACGAGGTTGGATAATGAAATACTGATTGCCGTTAAAGCTTCGGCTGCAGGCAAGACCCTTTCGAAAGGTTACCCTACCAACTATTCTTACCATATCAGTGCACAGAATGTTGCTTATACAACAATTCCTGGGGTTGGAGATCGAGTGATCCCCAATGAAGACCAGAGATTAGAGCTGATTACAGCCGCACATGCGGGTGTCGCTTCTGCACATGCTGGTATACAGGCCACAATAACAATTCTACAGCAACGATACTGGTGGCCTGGTCTATGCAGACTAACTAAACAGTATGTTCTTTGCTGTGACATATGCCAGCAGATTAAGGGCTCTAATAGCAAATGCCCTCTGCAGACATCCCTCTTAGTGTCGGACAAGCCGCTTCAGTGTGTGTACCTAGACCATTGTGGTCCCTTACAGCCTGATGGCGCATACAAATACATTTTAGTGGCTGTGGATTCCTGTTCTAGATTCCTGTGGGTATGGCCACAGCGGTCGGCTGACGCCCGGACTGTTATAAAAGATTTGCTGATCTTTATCGGTGCATATGCGGTTGCAGCATTTCATTCGGACCAGGGCCCTGCATTTGCCTTTAAGGCATTTAGGGACACCATGGGGACAATGGGTGTTGAACTCCATTACTCCTCACCATACCATCTCGAGGTAAATTTGGTCGTGGAGAGGCTGAATCATGATCTAAAGCAGTCCTTAACAGCTCGAGTATTAGGTTCAGGCCGCAGTTGGTTACACCACCTATATGGGGTCCAGAGAGCACTGAATAATCTGCCAAGACGGTCCATGAGGGGATGCTCTACATATGAGGTTCTCTTTGGGATACATATGTATGTCCCAGATCTTGATGCCCCTGGTATGGTGGCAGCAGAAACACCATTTGACATAAAAACGTCTCACTGTTTTACAGGAGCTTCAACAATTTCGTGATGATAAATCATCTGCAAGTGCTCCCACTTTAGGAATAAGGGAATTGGCGAAAACTTTGACTGGCTGGATTCCTAACGTTGGGGATCTGGTTCGTGAGAAGATCGCTGTGAAAAAGGAGTTCGGTCCATCGTACAGAGCACCGGTGCCAGTCTTGGGAATAAAAGGCACCAGGACTGTCATCTTACCACCACTGTCTGGTTCTAAATCGAACAGATTAATCTCCATTGATGACATCAAATTACACCATGTGGCCGATCCTTCACAGTAGACCAGGAGGTCCCTGGGGTGGTTCCCGATTCCCTCTCACTACCCAACAGGACATCCATCTACATAGTAGGATGAACATCACTACTAATGATTATGCAACTATGTCAACTGTTGTTCCAGATACTTCCTCAACCATGGGGAGGGCGGAAAATGAACTTTTGTTGGTTCCAGTCACATCTTCGGTGACCACCCCGCTTCAAGATTTGGCTGTAATTTACACAAACACTTCCACGAGTAATGACGTTGTCTATCAAGAACCTCCACGAGCGGTGGATCAGAATACAACGGCTCCTGTGTTTGTAGAGACTACCTCTGGCTATTTCATTGACATTGATGATTTTTCTTCGGATTCGTCCTCTACAGTGATTGACAATCTTTCAAAAAGTAGTAAGCTGTATCAATGGCTTAAAAAGACCTATTTGATCTACCGATGGAACTATCTATGGTTCTGTTTGACATTTATTGTATTATTTTTATGGATTGGTTTTGTGACTGTTTTCTTTTTGCTCATAAATGGTCACTATATTCCTGATCGCTCCTCAGTGGAGCCTGTTGATGAAATTTTAACACCACATCATTCTTCACATAAGGTCCGAAGAGATTTGTCCCCTGTAAATATTACAGCAATACCAATTACTGATGGGATTGTGTGGGACAAAGTTCCATTCGATATATACAGGCCTACAGAGATTATTCAAATACCATAAGTGTTCAAAATTTCAATGTCTGATGTTATTACACCTAATGTTGTCTCTGATGATTGGGATGTCCAAACAGTTGATTCCATGCTAACTGAAATGAAGGACTATTCTGCTTTTGAAAGTGATGATGTATATGATTATTCAATGAATTATGGGGAAATGTTCTGCTACAACAATTGGGGACATCACTACCGACACCGTGCCACTAGATATAGGCCTCTCTTGAACTACAGACAGTCGGAACACTGTTCGACACCACAGGTGGGGAGTCCAAAGTATTATAGCGATAAATTTACATACTTTTCTGGGCATGATACAAAAAAAGCAGAGTTGTATTATTTTAAAATACCTCCGGCACAAATTAGGAAAATTTTGCTAACAGATACAAAACTGATTTATTCAGATCCCTTTGTTTCCCGCCTCTCGGTTGAGGGTTACGAATATTGGAAAAGCACTATTTATTTGAAAAGTGTATGGGGAACACAAGATTGGCAGATACAGGGTAGGGAGGCTTTGTTTCGAGCATGCCTGATTCCTGTGCAAATGATTTTCTTAAATGACACTATTGAGCAGACATCCTGTCTTGGGTTAGCAAAAATTAAAGACCTGAACACGCCCAGTATCCCTACTCCGGCACAATTTAGAGATTGGCAACACTTTCTTAATGTCACAGAGGACAGGCTAGATGCAATGGTTAAGGCTTGTACCTATAATTCTTCACTTTCCAGTCCCGGCGGGTGGTTGGTGTGGCCCACCGACACTAATGAGTGTCAA
Source organism: Pleurodeles waltl (assembly GCF_031143425.1). NCBI lineage: Eukaryota > Metazoa > Chordata > Amphibia > Caudata > Salamandridae > Pleurodeles > Pleurodeles waltl. The sequence goes on from NC_090436.1 coordinate 232,960,737, forward strand.
AGGTGTTTCTTGAACTCTTCAGGGTTTTTTTCAATTAACAGGCCTGACCCTCGCTTTATATCAGGTCAACATACAGGTATAGTTACAACATACAGTGTGGGTAAGCTGTGCCAGCAATGGGTGCAGACAAACACATTAACAGCGGTTAAGAAACACCTGAACACTCTTTTTGACAGTATAGACTTAGAGCATTTTATGGTAGGTCCTAGAAAACAGCGCTTGAAACGGTTTTTGTATGCTATGTACAATGAAATTTGGAAACTTTCCCAGATTGAGGCTGCTGCACGTTTAAGGCAACTGGATAAGGAAAATTTGGAAAAAACATTAGCTGTTGTCGACAATGGCATGAACACACTGTCCAACAGGATTTATTCACTATCAAATATAGTGTTGTCTGCTATTGATGTCACTCAGACAGACTTGTCCCGGTTATATCATGGGCAAACACAGCTACGTTCCATCATACAGCTGGGTTGGACATTACAGACACTGAAAAGTGGCCACATTCCGTGGAGATATATTAATGGGAGTGAATTCTTCACTGCTTTTAATTTTTCCAGGGAACAAGAGACAATGGCTAAAAGGGAGGTTAGTTTCACCCTGCTTCAAGTAGAGAAATTAGATAAGTTGCCCTTCACAGTAGCAGAGAGTCCTTCAACTATCTGGCTCTTACACGGCATTATTAATTTACCGATTTCGACCTTTCGTTTCTCGAGCTGCCTGAAACATCTTGCAGTGGGACGATATGAGCAACTAGGAGATAGCTTTATTAAGGAAGAGTGGGAGTTTCCCTTTGACTATAGATGTCTGAACGGTGAAAGGGAGGTCTTTCTTAGCAGAAGTGAATGTGAGACTGCTGTTCGTCATTCTATGATATGCAAACAGGTGTCTCTTCACGGTCTTTCCAATGCGGGGGTCGCGAATTTGGCCTGTTTTCTGAAGGGTACTCCCGTCCCTTTGATTCGTCCAGTGTTTCATGTACTTTCCAATGGAAGTTATGTGGTACTGAGCGATCAAAGCTGTTGCGGCATGCGACCTGGAACTGCCTACGCAATCTCGGTCACGAAGGTCGTTACGTGTTGTGGACATGTTTTGTTTCCCCCCACACGAGAGATAAAAGTATCTGACATGTGGCCCCACATAGATACTATTAATGTGAACTATGACAAGCTGAGTAGGCTAAAGACGCTATTGTTTCAGAAACAGGTCGCCTTGACATCCGCAAAAGAGACGTATGCTCTCCAGATTGCGAGATCATCAGCCGAGATACAATCCCTTTTAAATACCAATTTCCCCAAACACTTTGGAGAGCTGGTATCCAGAATATTCAATCCTTCAAGCACCACTGGGATTGTCCATTTCTTTAAGGCTGTCGGGTCTGGTTTCATGTCCATCTTCCAGACTGTCTTCGGAGTCATCCTGTCAGCCATCCATTCGCTCTTTTTGAGTGTATTTGGTGGCTTTCCAATTATTTTGGCTTTAATTGGCAGACTACTACTGCTATTTCTTCTGATTAGCAGTGGTTGTTTCTTTCCAGCAACACAGAGCAATGGAGCCGCTCCCGCCAACTCCACTGTGCTGTGAGCGCATGGTTCGTATCTTCGGTGCACCTTTGCTGGTGGAACTGGAGCTTGACTGGTTGTTGTCATTTCGGCCACTTCTTTGGTGTGTACAACCAGTCTTCCGCTGCATATGGTGTCTCTTTGAACATCTAGCTATGGTCTGTCTTGCTGTGGCACCGACATCTCCTGTGGACCACGAACTGCTGATGTCCCCGATGAGGGTTCATACACGGTCATGCCCCTTGAGACTGAGGTTGCTCCGCGAGGCCACCTATGAGCCTTCCGTTGTGAGATCTACCATGGATGAGGACACTGCAACGAGTGACAATACACCAGGAAATACGTCTCACTTCTGCTCTGTGGATCAGTTTGTCTGCCCTGCACTAGACTTAACTTCGGACGACCTAGACTCCTTTTTGAGATCTTTAACTGGTGACTTCGATGACATTCTTCAAGATCATGCGTATCACAAATAATTTGATGAATTGACTTGCCATTCCCGATTCCAAATTATGCATTTAAATTAACATTTGCTGTTGCACGCTATCCTTGTCATAGTTGACATTAACATCTCTGTATGTATTTTAAACGGATTGGTTTTAACATATTTTAACACATGCAAATGCTTTTTTAGCTTATTTTTGCCTTTCGCTTTTAGTTCAGACGCAACTTTTAGCATTTGGGTTCCTGTACCTTCATCATACCTGTTACGGAAATGGGGAGGCTGTAGTGAATCCTAGTTCTTTTTAATGGGATAACAGGAGTTAGCTTAGCCTCTGGCTTGTAGACTCGTGCCCCCGTCACCTAGTGACTTTTAACCTACTTAGCTTGCTCTGTCTTAGCCCATTTAATTATTTATTTATTCTAAGATGGCTGCCTTGTTTATAGTTAGGCCACTTGTTATGAGTTACATTATCAGTGTCACCGCGCCAAGGCGTCAAGATCAAGCACCAAAGACAAACAAACAGTAGGTTTTCACACTTAGGGATTTTCCCTCTCTATGCTTTCGAGGGATTGTTGATATTAATTGCCATCCCAAGCATGCCTGTTATCTATTGTTTTGGAATACACCTACGACAGGGGACCTTGTAGATCTGTATAAATACATCACACTTTAGACAGATAATCAGAGGGATTCCGACAAGAGGGCATCGCCACCATCGCTGATACCGATGCTACAGTCATCTTGACGCTGATCCAGTCTTCGTGTCCCTGCGGAGTCTGAGATAGAGACCTCATTCCAAGGTAACGAGGGTTGGGGGCTCCTCTCATGGACACGGCTTTGGTAGATTAGGTTTAGCGAACCCAGCTCTCCTTTAGGTAGGAGGTTAGGCCTATTCTCATTAGGGTATTAGGGCATATTCCATCTTATATATATCTTTTTCATGTATTGCAAAATGGTGGGGGTCTTCATAACAATGACTCTCTCCTTCACAATACTGTTACTTGCTATATTCATTATCCTAATCATTGCAGTTCATGCAACTTATCGCAAATTGCAGTTATGTTAAATAAAAACTATTATAACTTCACTGCATCTGTGTTTTTGCCTTTGTTTGTATGAGACATAATATATCTGTGAGAAAAGGGTAATCTCCGTTTAACCACGACATTGCCTGAGATATCTTATTTTGAGTCCATGCGTAAACGACTGCCATAAATCACCTTTTACTATAGTGTTTCTGGTGAGGTGCTGCTAGTGAGCCGGTAAGGTTGGGACAACAGTTGCGACTTGTTGTAGGAAAGACTCAGTCACCTACAAACAAAAGTACTGTCATCCTTAAACCAGCAGTCTTGCTCAGAGCAAGAGTCCAAACTACGACACCATGTCAGTTTTGCCTGTTCCCCAAATTGTTAAAATTTTTGTTTTTCAGAAACAAATTCAGAAAGTGGTAGTTTGTTTCTGAAAAATAAAAAACTAATGACCCCCTACACCTTGAGAGTTTTCTCTCAAGTCATTGGTGTCATTATTGTTTTTTTCTGGTGGTGACGTACAGGAAAAAAAGGCATTACACCGTCCACCATAAATAAGGGGGTGGTGTAATATATTTCCTTCGGCAGCCCCTACTACATTGCGCAGTGAGAGGAAGTATCCGATTGATGGGACCAGTACTGCCTACATCAACAGAATACTTACTGACGTTCCTTCACTTATGTTTTTTAAATCAAAATCTGCTCCTTTCTAGCTGTTGACTCTGTCTTCTGTATACAAGTTACTCTAAAATCTCATGCCTATCTAACTTAAAGCTCTTTGGAAACCATAATATTATCTATTTCTTCCAGCTAGCAATTGTGTCTCACGTAGCCCCCTCTAATAATCACACCTGTGTCAGCAATGTACTACAAAGAAACTGGACATAATGCCTGGAAACAGCAGGAAAACTAACCCCAATAACCAATGAACTGACCACTAACTTTACCCTCCTGGGTATTGTGCAACTCACCATAAAGCACTTCGACACCTCGTCAGGGGTAGTAAGTGCTATACAAATACAATTTATTTATTTATTATAAGTCCATCTCCAAAAGCTATTAGTGTAGGAGTATGGTAGGAAGGGTACTCCTATGCATCTGTAACAGCGTACCCTGCCCGCAAACTCTAAATCAGGTGCTTAGGGCCATAAGTAGGAACAGGTTTGCATGTCGCAAACTGCGAAAAACGGTACCGACTCGCAAAATGTCAATCCGACTCGCAAATAGGAAGGGGTGTTCTCTTCCTATTTGCGACTCGCACCGCGATGCAGAATTGCTTTGTGACCGCGAAAGCGGTAGCAAAGCAATTCGCAGTTAACACCCACTTGAAGTGGGTGGTAACTCATTCACAAACGGGACCCCTTCCCCTTTGTGAATGTCGCTAAAAATAATTTTTCAGAGCGGACCACTGCCTACTCTGAAAAAATGAAACCAAATGGTTTCATTATTTTTTTGTATTGCAACTCGTTTTCCTTTAAGGAAAACGGGCTGCAATAAAAAAACAAACAAAAAAAAAAAATGCTTTATTAAAAAAGCAGTCACAGACATGGAGGTCTGCTGTCTTCAGCAGGCCACCATCCCTGTGAATGCATGGACTCGCTATGGGGTCGCAAAATGCGACCCACCTCATTAATATTCATGAGGTGGGTCTTTGCGACCCCATAGCGAGTCTGAGACACCTTTCTGCATACAATTTTGCGAGTTGCAAATTGCGAGTCGGTTTGACTCGCAATTTGCAACACGCAAAATTTTCTGTTGCTACATCTGGCCCTTAGTCACTTTTTTTATTCTCATATTTCACTAGCAATGACAGGCAGAAAGCTGCTGTGAAGCAGGGCTCCATGGGGCTAGATACCTTTATTGAGAGTCACCAGTGAACAAATTTACAGTGTGACAAAAAGCTCAGAGCTGAAGAAACCTGTTTTTCTTGTCTGCTGAGGGTGTGCCTGCTCTGGTGAAGAGTGCTTGAATCAGAAAAAAATTACTGAGTCTCACACTTCTCTAATTTATGGGAAAGTTCTTTCTGCTCGCTCCTACAACCCTCAGGTCCTCACAGTCGACTTCTAGGCATCACTTCTCTCTCTCCAATCACGGTCCTACAGGGTCCATTTCTCAGTGGTCGTCTAGGAATTGATGGTCAGGAGTATTTCTGCTTTTTGCGTCCTGAGAGCAGGCAGACAGGAGACCAATCACTTGACCTTTTGAGAGCAATTCCAGTCCATGTTTACCTGAAGGAATCTGTAGTGCCTAGGTATTATTATTTTCCAGCTTTCATTAAAAGCCTTATTTTCAGTTTGTGTGTAATTCCTCACTGGGAGGGTATTCCATAGCTAATATAGACATATATTCAGCATCCAGCCCCCTGGTAAGTCACACTTTATGGGTAACATATATAATATATAAAAAAAGTATCTTCTTACATTGGAAAAGGCACTTTTCCTTGCAATGTGTCAATACACTACTTTTAAAATGCAGCCCAGCTAGAGAACAATGACGCTCCAGAGAGCCATTTTTGTCCCGTATATGGGTGGTGTAATTACTAATCATTTAAATTCCATGCCATTGGTGCAATTTTTGCATCAAGGTATAATGGTCTTAATGGAAAGTTAAATATATCAATTTGGTAACAATAGGAGAAGGGAAATTGAAAAATCTGAAACCTGCATTATCTGTAACTTCATATGCATAGTAAAAATTAACACTAATGCGCCACTTAGTCCCCACTTTGAGTGGGAAGGACTTTTTTTCTGTGCGATTTAGTATAATTTGTACATTTTGTTTTTCAGTACTACGATCTAGGACGCTCCTGCCGTTAATTAATGCAGTATAAAAATCTTTTAGTCTTGTGAGAGAGCATGTTGACTGGGGGTTTTGAGTATCTCTTTCACAATTGTCCAACTATTCAAGTATTTCTCCACATAAAGAGATTAATTATAAAACTTCTACCAAAGTCTAGCCAGTCGATATATTCATTAACAAGAAATGCAACTAGCTAATTCAAAGCAAGCATGCGTGCAAGCACGTATGCCAAGGGTCAGCAACTATCTGCCAGGCATAGGTATGATCCATTCATAGCAGACATATGTAGAATATTCATGCCAAAGTGCAAAATCACATTGCAAATATGTCTCACTGTGAAACCCCAGGGTAATACCTGTAATAATTAGAACATCGGTACTTATTAGCTGAACATGGTTACACAGGTACAGGTCAAGGTTAATAGTAGACGTGGCGAACATACTTGTTTCTGTTCTGGTTCTCTCTTCACTTTGAGTCATTTCTAAACACAGTAGTTAACTGTCAGTCTTAACTTGTGTAAAATCATCCATGCGCCTGGGGCCTGCCTGTCTGGATACTTTTGGCGTCCGTAGCCGACTAGAAGCACACAGTCCAATAATAAATTATTTAGTAGTGTGGAAGCTGTGTTTTTACACACTGGGTGATGCGATGCTCCTTTGATCATATCTGTCCTCGTACATATTGATTGAGAAAATGAGAAGGGAAACGGATGTTACGTCACCGCACACCTTGACATAATGCCATCAGAGGGTTGACCACTTGTCCAGTCCTGGGCCGTTTACTAGCCTCCTGTTTGTTTATGAGTAGAGAGGGGATATTAAGAAACCAATGCCAAGGAAAACTAGCATGGATTTTAGGGCCAGATGTAGAAAGCATATTACATGGCGCAAACTGCAAAAATCGCAGTTTGCGCCATGAAAAATGCTGAATGCGATGCACATTCTCAATTTGCGAGTCGGTACCGACTCGCAAATTGTGAATGCGACTCGCAAATAGGAAGGGGTGTTCCCTTCCTATTTGCGACTCGCATCGCTATGCTAAATTGCTTTGTGACCGCGAATGCTGTCGCAAAGCAATTCGCAGTTACCACCAGTGTCACACTGGTGGTAACACATTCGCAAAAGGGAAGGGGTCCCAATGGGACCCCTTCCCCTTTGTGAATGTTGCCAATAAGGGTTTTTCAGAGTAGGCAGTGGTCCAATGGACCACTGCCTACTCTGAAAAACCGAAACCCAAAGGTTTCGTAATTTTTTTTATTTTGCAACTCGTTTTCCTTTAAAGAAAACGGGCTGCAAAATAAATAAAAAAACTGCTTTATTTAAAAAGCAGTCACAGACATGGAGGTCTGCTGACTTCAGCAGGCCACCATCCCTGTGAGTGCAGGGACTCGCTATGGGGTCGCCAAATGCGACCCACCTCATTAATATTGATGAGGTGGGTCTTTGCGACCCCATAGCAACTCGCAGAAGGTGTCTGAGACACCATTCTGCATATGCTTTTGCGACTCGGAAATTGCGAGTCGCTCCGAGTCGCTATTTCCGAGTCACAAAACCTAGTTTTGCAACATCTGGCCCTTACTTCCTTGCTTACGTTCTGCTCCTGTTACTGTCTTCAGGGTGATGTAAAAAGGGGGTAGCAAAGGCATTGCTGACAATGACAAAAGGCAGGACAAGGATAGCAGTTGTTCCCTGACTCAATCTAGTTAGTCCCTAACAGCTTTGTGGTGTTGTTGTTTTATGTAGGTCATGTCGGTAAGTATTTGTTCCAAGAATATACATGCTGCTTGTACATTCTTACTCCTTTTACTTGCAGAAAGGAAACCAAGAGCCATGCATCTCTTACTACTCATTGGTACTTGTTAAGTGTCACCTGTAGAGATAATTACAGATTTTGTGCTTGAGTGTTTTGCTGATAAACCCGCGAGCTTTTCGCCTAATGTGCAGAAACTCCTGGGATCTGAATGTGTTAACTAGTTGTAATTTTTTTTAAATGTTTACCTTCTATCAGGGGTGCAGTCCTTTAATCTCTGATGAGCGAGGTTTCCCAGATATCATCATTGATTTCCTTGATGAGGCACCTTTTTTTTTCTCTAAACTGACTCCTATTTAGAAAATGTGTGCGTGCGTTATACCACATTCTTATACTTTACATTCTTAGCTTTTTCCTCTTGTGGACGCTACCATAAATATTGATTCCACCACACTAAGGGGCAGATTTACAAACCCCTAGCACCACCTTAACGCCGCCTTAGTGTCAGTTTTTATGATGGTAAGACAGCATTTAGAAAGTGGCGCAGTGCTTGCATTGTGCCACTGTGCAACCCCTTGCGCCATATTATGCCTGCATCAGTCATAATGTATCCAAGGGGGGTATTCCAACACAGGGAGGCCTGGAAAAAATAGTGTACAAGATTTCACTGTGCCATTTTCCCGTCATTTTTAATGCCTGCTCAGGAAGGTGTTAAAGTGACACACCCATAATAATCTATCAGCCTCCCTGTACTTTGCTGCACTAGCGCCAACATTTTTGATGCTAGTGTAGCAAAGCACCAAAACAGCATCAACAAGTTTGAAGCTGTTGTGGTAACGACCACCATGGTGCACAGTATTGTAAATATGGCACATAGTTGGTGTTGTTAGGTGGGTAGGGGGGTGCAACTAAAGTGGCACATTGGAACTGATACGCCACTTTCTTGTAAATCTGCCCCTAAATTCCTTGCAGTACCTGACATTGTGCCACCAGATGCAATAAATTGTCTGAATCAGGAGAGCAGCTCTTACAAAATGTAGCATGTGCAGCGACACAGGGTGCAGAAACGGGAGTGGTCCACTAGAAAAAGAGGCTGGAGCAATTTCCTTGCTTGCATTAGTGTCCATATAAACCTTGCTGTGTCATCAACTAGAATCCAGTATAAAGGTGATGAATGATGTGCTAGACTATGCATACCACTAGTACAGAGCAAAATTGCCCACCAAAACCCATTTCACACGCTATGTTGTGGTACCTTATTAGATACATTTTGCTTCTGACATTCAAATATTAAGACATGTAAAGATAAATGTCAAGACGTAAGTGAAGTGTAGCCAACCTTAAGCTTGCTAATACATCTCTTCATCAGCAAACGTACATATATGGTGCAAGCGTGTCAGATAGTAATTTGAGTAGCATTTCAGAACAGTGCATTGGTTTTTCAAGACTTCTTGCTAATTTTCTTCTTACTCAGGGAGGTTGGTTTCACATCATCCCAAGAGGTGGCGTGAGCTCGGAGGACTCCTCAGATTGTAGTTTTGTACATACCAGTGGTAGTCCAGCTGCTAAATCAGTATAATTTGTGAATATAGGGAAAGAGATACTGTACAATAGGGAGAAGAATATTGAGACTAGACTGAGACAGCCTGGATACATAGAAGTACAAAGAGAAGGCAGATCTGCCGTGTTTCGACCACATACACTCTATGCGGGTTAATGCTGTATGTATCAGTACTTATATAGCACAATTACATTACTTATGTTTATCACTATATGATATTACATATGTGTTAGGATGTGAGGCCGGGCCTAGGTTAACAGAGTCATCATATCATCTAGAAGACCACAAGTGTAAACCTGCAGGTCTAGTAACTTGAATAATCCACTCGACCTAACTGTTATGTATTTGACCTTAAACTAATGTCAAATTGTGTGATCGTAGGCAAATATTTTATTTTATGGAGCCAACTTTTTCTTCATTGTCACACATCTTTAAATATGTGAGTTCAGTGGTGCTTCTTTGGTACAAAAAAACTCTTTTTGATTTAATAAACTAAGCGTTTGCTTGAAGAATCAAGCCCACATATAGGGTGGCCACCTGACTTGCCTCTTAGTTCACTGATATCATGGTGGGGGGAGGAATATGTATTCGTTTATGTTTAAAAACTCACTTTTAATAAATATATCATTAAAGCATGATGTGGTAGTGCACTTTCATTTACAGGCAGCACATTTTCTATTGAAATTTCCACAGACTTTCCCACTAACATGCCGTTTTACTGATAAAACTATACAGGGCATAAATAAAGTTTCTGCAAATATATTTATCATTTGCATGTCACCAAGAAAAGTGTTATGATTTGTTTTAATTTTATAAAAATAATTTTTTCCCACACACAATTACTGAAATGTGCCTGCATTCCTACTGAAATGTATTTTTAAATGTTTGTACAGTTCAGTTATTAGCCTGACATCTTACATACTTTCATTTCACACATATTCGGAACAAGTTCTGCACAATTTTCACACATTTCACTTTACAAAATTCTCTAATTTCACAGTGAGAGAAAGTATAGTAGATGTTGCAAGACAAACTGACTTTTGAGCTCTGTCTCTGAATACAGAGCAAATGTGACAAACAAAAAACTAAATTTAAAGAGATCTTTTTTGCTTGTCACTTTGTGAGTGAACAGAACACCTTTTATTTATCAGCTCACCAGAACGGGTGAGTAGGCTTCAAAAATAGCTTGTTCCGATGAAATCTAACTCACCACAGCGAGTTGCCGAGGAGATTTCTCAAGGCCTGAACATTAAATACTACATAACAGCAACATGAAACATCAACTGTGCTAGAAAATGCAAAACCTATTACATTATTCACTTATTAGTTTTTACCTTTTAGGAACTTTGTAAATTCCTCACTTAGGACCCGATTTAGAGATTGGTGGTATTATCACCAAGCAGTGTTGGGGCAAAAAGATCATCATGCCGGCGGTCTCCCACCTACCATATTTAGATGTATTGTGACTGAGCCGAAGACGTCCCTGACAGAGTGCACTTCCCAGCAGTCAGGCAGGTGGGTTCCTGCCAGCCGTATTTAGATGACACAGTTCTACTGACGGTGTACTGGTGGTGGTTTTCTGATGGAGGGAGGACATCACTGGACCCAATGGACATCGGACAATGCCAGTGGCCATGGAATAGAGGTAAGTTAACCCCACACACTCTAACCTTCACATACTCACCCTCTGTATCACACATACCACACCACATACACACCATTATTCATTGCCATGACACCACAACACAACACTCTCATGCCTCAAACTCACATACATGCACATCCATCACACAACATACACAGACTAGTGACACTGCACCCACACACAACACAAGTACAGCACCAACACATTAATCTACACACGCACACATAAGCACAACTACATACATCATGACAGTGACCACCACACAACAACATACACCTGAATGTGGAACGCAGTGACACAATCACAACATACACAACAACATCCTTTCCATATGCAAGTGACACACGTACAGACACAACCACACCACCTAATACACCTCCCTCCACCTCACCCAGCCAATCACATCACACACCCATACACACGTTCTGACTCTCACACACAACCCAAGCACAACATGACAGGTACATGTCCCCTTGCAAAGTACACACATTGGCACAGTTGGCAAGTGTGATTGTACCATCATTGTGGTACCAGCATTCATTTGGCAGTGAATACTGATGCCATAATGACAGTTGTGTATGTGTTTGATATGTGTTGTGTACCAGTAGGTCCTCACCAGTGTCCCTGACATATGCATGCCACAGTAATTAAACAAAATTGTTGTTTAGCAATGGGGGGGGTTGTGTTTCCCCTGGAGGCCTGTGTCAGCAGCAACAGAGGGTCCTGTCCAGTCATGACCAACCAGAAGCAGAAGGAGAATTGTGGAAAACAGTGAGTTTCCACCCCCTTTCTCCCCTATCTGCCAAGTCAGAAGTGGAGGTTGGACCGCCACATTTTGCTTGGTGGTGAGGCACAAACAAATCTGCTAGGTGGTAAGAGTGGCTGGAGTCCTGACATCAGCCACTCTTTCCTATGGTGCTGTGGCAGAAAATGGGATTCCTTGGCAGAATCGGCAGGACTCTGTGGGTTGAAGTCTAAGGGACCATCAACATCTAAATATGGTGGGTGGCTTTTCCACTGGAACACTGATGGCAGGACTGTTGCTGTCAACATATAAATCAGGCCCTTAGAACTTTTTCTCTTTCTATACTTTGGATGCTTGTCAACAACAGAACAGAAGCTAAGATGAGGAGCATACACCCTTTGCAAACAATTGCATTCTAACACACATGATGAGTCAGCATTGACTTTGCTCTCATCAAAATCAAGAAGGTACAACCTTGACAATGACCTCACCCTTGATAATGCAACATGAGACATACCTTTTTTAAACTCTGAGTGACCTATAGTTATCATTGCTACATTTACACACACTTGTTGTTTTGTGAATGGCAACAGCATAGACCATGTCCAGGGGAAACTATTGCCTTTTACATACAGGTCTTTTATCAACAGAAATCTAGCAGTGTTCCTTCCATTTTGTTATCCTCTTCAATATGATCAAATGTAATCAAAATAAATTCAAATTCTGTTCTGGTGGGACGTGTAATGAAGGTTATCACATTTCCCACTGCAACACTCACTAATCCCTCCTCAATGTTCAGATTTTGTTGCAAAATTATTCTACAGTTTTTACAGAGATTTAGAGCATTTTCTAAACCAGCAGTATGTGAAACTGTTTTCTCTAGTGATTCCAGGTTCTGTACCACTGATTGACATAATGGTATGTTTAAGCCTTGACATACCATTTCATCTTTACAAGTAAGGCTCACAATCTTCTATTTTTCTAAATGGAGCATTTCAAAGTTAAATTGTGTGCAGTAGTCCGATGTTGGCATGAGCTGTTTCTGAGTTTTCATAGGATCTTGCATTATAGAAGCTGGTGAATTATTGTGAGGGAATAGGGATTTAACCATGCAAGAAGTAACAGCTATCTTAGATTGTTTGCTAATGTTTCCTATTCTCACGCCTTTTAATATATTGCCATACTTCACTTCTGCTGCTTGTCTCATATTTTCTGTCAACTCAGCGTACTGAAAATGTAACCATATATTACCATTTCTACTACTCCATAATGATGTTTCAATTTCTTCATGAAGAAGTTTCTTAAAAACTGGCTGATTTTTGACAGGAGTCAACTGTAGAAGGTCACCAAAAACTATGACATGTTTACCACCGAACAGAATACTATAGTCAGTTCATAGGACCTCTTGCATCCTCAGATGAATGAAACCTAGCAATAGGTTTAATACCATGCTAACATCATCAATAACGAGAACTTTCAACTTCTTGCAAACTCTGGATACTTCATGACAAGCATCAACAGTTAACTTCAGGTTCTCTAGTTTATTGTCATATTCCACAGGCAACATATGTTGTCTGTGCAATGTGATTCCTTTAATGTTGTGAGTAGCTAGTCCAGAAGGAGCAGTCACAACACATGATAGATCACAACTAGTTTTCCTATGAACAAACACAGTCAGCACTTTAGTAAAAAACTCTTCCTTCTACCCGCTTTACCACTAACAAATAGAAGTGTAGGCTTGAATGTTTTACAAGTATATTCAGACATCATGTAGCAGTCCATGTTCTACAATTGTATTTGTCCAAAAATATTTAGCTGTTCTTCATTTAGTTGAGTGATCAAACTTTCTAAATCAATGGTCTCACTCCTCACCTGGCTCGATGACCTAAGGATGCCTCATTTTCATGTGCTGGCCAAGGGGATCTTGAATATTGGGCCCTGAGCTCTGGATGTCTTGTGAACTGTCCTTTGCAGCTTCTATAGCAATTGTTTGCTCCTGTTGGAGTTCATCATTTAAAGTTTTCTGATATGTGGGAAGTACTTTACATAGAATGCTAGCTTTCTATTGAATGCATCTTCGTGGCAGTCATGGTCACCTTGCAATTCATTCTAAGAAAGTCAAGGTTGAAAAAGTTTCAAAAGAACCAGGTAAACAAATGTTATTTTCTCTCTTGTTTTACACTTCAAATTAGAATGATTAATAAGTCTTGATTTTGAATGTCTCATTAAACATGCCTTTCAGCCAGTCACCCCAAATGTTCCTTGTTCAATGTTTTAATCTTTGTTATTTCTCTATGTATAGTCCTGCAGGACCTCATACAAACAAAGGTTTTCTAGATGGATACTTCAATTAAGGCAAGAAGTGTCATTCATATTTTGTTTAAGGAGCTCAATGCTTCCTGGATCAAACAAGGCAAGATACACAATTTCAGGAAACAGTTTGCACACGTTTTCATGTTGATCTCAGTCCTAAACTAGCTCAAATTATTGATTTGAATTTCCCATATAAGCTGGAAAAACTATGGCTCTCATTACAACCCTGGCGGTCGGTGCTAAAGCGGCGGTAAAACCGCCAACAGGCCGGCGGTAAAAAAAATCGAATCAAGACCGTGGCGGAAACCGCCAACATAGACAGCCACTTTAACACTCCGACTGCCACAGCGGTACAAACAAAAACCGCGGCGGTAACCGCCAACAGACAGGCGGAAGACAAGGTTCCACCCACTGTATTACAACAGTCCAATCCACCACCTTTTCCGGGGCAGTTTCACCGCGAACAAAAACACAGCAGAAACAGGACTTGGAAGGGAAAACGCTCACCTCTACACACCCCACGAGGAACCAGGGCGCCATGGAACCCGAGCTCCAGATACTCCTAGCCTTTGACTTCTGTTCCTCTACCAGGAACATCAAAGACGGCGGCGAAGACCACGGTGAGTACTGCACCTACGACACAGGGGAGGGGGGAGGGAAAAAAGAGTGACACACACACGCAACACACAACACTCCCACCCCCACCCTCACCCACTACAACACTACATGTTGATACATTAGATTTACAACCCCCAACCCCTCCTGGAAGAATGCAAGGACAAAAGGAAATGAGTTGAACGTTTGTAATCTATTAAAATACAGTAATCAAAAATATATATACACACTATAAACAAATATATACACCAAGAATACAAGTCCAAGGTATTCCACCATTAAAGTCCGTGGACTACTGGGCCCAAAATGCATGGGCGAGGCCCACACTCGATACCTGATCAAAACGGAGAGAACACTGCTGGGGCATCAGATAGAAATACAACAGGCACCTCAGGGGGAAAGGAAGGGGGGGCACCTCAGCCGGATGAGTGCACGATGATAGATCCACGAGGGGGCTCCATGCCCACTGCTGTATCCTGGGGACTGCAAAGCCACCGTCTCTCAAGTCTCTCCAGTGGATGGTTTGCCCACTGCTGTATCCTGGGGAGTGCAAAGCCACAGTCTCTCAAGTCTCTCCAGTGGGTGGTTTGCCCACTGCTGTATCCTGGGGAGTGCAAAGCCACAGTCTCTCAAGTGGATAACAGTCTCCACTGGTTCTGGAGGGGGCTTTGTGCCCAGAGTGCTTCATCCTGCCAAGGACTGAGATAGTGGATGTAAATCTCCACTGGTTCTGGAGGGTGCTTTGTGCCCAGAGTGCTTCATTCTGCCAAGGACTGAGGTAGTGGATGCTTTTCTCCACTGGTTCTGGAGGGGGCTTTGTGCCCAGAGTGCTTCATCCTGCTCGTGGCAGCCTCAGTAGCGTTGGAGCTTTTGGCGCTCATTGCCCTGCGGTGCTGGTGTCGGCGGTGTCCTGTTCAGCGGTGCTGCTGGCGGCGGTGTCCTGTTCATCGGTGCTGGTGGCGGCGGTGTCCTTGGCAGCAGTGCTTGTGGCGGCGGTGTCCTGTTCAGCGGCGCTGGTGGTGTCGGTGTCCTTGGCAGCGGTGCTTGTGGCGGTGGTGTCCTGTTCAGCGGTGCTGGTGGCGACAGTGTCATGTTCAGCGGTGCTGGTTGTGGTCTTGTCCGCCGTGCAGGTTTTCAGTGACTTGCCTGTTTTTCTGTGCCCCTTCCCCACCTTGGATGGTGGTGCAGCTGTCTTCCCACTCCCAACTGTACTCCTGGGAGAGGCTTTGGTGGTAGATGTTTTGCCTCTCTCCTGCCGGGCAGTGGCCAACTTTTTGTGCTTTTGAGGTGGGGGACTGTCTGTGGTCTGGCTCCTTGGCACACTGGCTGCCCTGCTGCTTGGCGCACTCCAGAAGCCGGTTACTACTGGCACCAGTGTTCCCGCAGATGTTGTGGCTGAGGTGCTGGGTTGGGACCTGGAAAGGCGGGCCCTAGGGTCTGAAGGGGTGGGGGAGGTGAGGGGAAGAGGTCAAGGTTGGACAGGAAAAGCTTTTTGGACACAGTGGGACGGGTAGATGGAGGGGGTTTGGGAGTGGAGGAAGAGGTAGTGGTTGTAGGAGGTGTACGTTTGCTGACTTTGGGTGAAGGTGCATGGGCTGGAGACTGTCGTGAGGTGGATGGCTGTTGGGTGGGTGTGTGGCTGCGTTTGTGTACCTTGGGAGGTGGGCTCACAAACACAGTGGGAGCGGACACAGGGGATGTGTGAATGGTAGTGGGGGTGATGAGTGCAAGTGAGCGGGGTGTGGTGGTGGGTATGCTGGTGATGGAGGTAGTGGCTGAAGATGTAGTGCATGCAGGTGTGAGTGGAGACGAGACTGGGAGGGAGGAGGGAGACAAGGAGGAGGGGGACACAGTAGAGGCAGTGGATGTTGGTATGTGTGCATGTGTATGATGCTTGCGTGAGTGCCTGTGGGATGTGTGGTGCTTATGTTTGCCTGAGCTTCCCTTGTGTGTTGAGGTGTGTGCATGCTGGTCTGATGGTGTGCTTGGGATAGGCTGAGGTACAGGTGTTTGGGTCTGGGTGGAGGAAGATGGAGGGGGAGGCTGGACACAGGGACAATGGCTGCCATCACTGCTGAGGTCAGAGTCTGAAAAGCTTGCTGTTGGGCTGCCTGACCAGAATGAATGCCCTCCAGGTATGCATTTGTCTGTTGCAACTGCCTCTCTACACCCTGGATGGCATTCAAAATGGTAAACTGCCCAACAGTGAGGGACCTGAGGAGGTCAATGGCCTCCTCACTGAGGGCAGCAGAGCTGACAGGGGCAGGGGCTGAGGTGCCTGGGGCGAAGGAGATGCCCACGCTCCTGGGTGAGCGGGCACGGGGCACACACTGGGGGCTGCTGGGAGGGGGTGCTGGTAGTAGGGGGGTGGCGGCTGTACCTGTAGATGCGGGGACACAGAGGGGCCCACCACCGCAAGGGAGCTCCCATCAGAGGAGGAGTCTGTGTCGCTGGTTTCAGCTCCTGTCCCCGCCGTGGAGCTCCCCTCGCCCTCCGTCCCACTGGTGGCTTCTGACTCCGTAGTCTCGTCCTCCAGGGCCATGTGGGATGCAGCTCCCTCCAGCTCCGCTGCCACTGCTCCTCCGCCTGATGATGCTAATGCACACAAGAACAGGGAGACCACAAAAAGGGGGGGGAGACAGAAGAAAGACATGCTGAGTGCATGCAATACCGCTACCGTTGGCGGACACTACAGACACGGAACCCCCCTGCACTACGCCGTGCACTTTGAGTTCCCAAATTAATCACAGGGCCATGGGGTACAAGGCCTATGCCCGATTGCTACACACATGGAAGTCACAGGAGCCTGACTAGGTGTAGTTGGCTCTGAACACAGGTGGGGTGGGGTGCCACATGGCATGCCTTAAGAAGGGACCTTGCCTACTAAACTTGCCCTGGCCTGGGGGAACCCACAGCCCACCTCCCCCACCCAGACACCTACAATGCGCACTGAATCAGCAGAATGAGAGTGTACTCACCCCCTTGTGGCTGCTGTGATGCCCTCAAGCACCCATCCAACTCCGGATACGCCAACACCAGGATCCGGAACATCAGGGGGGTCATGGTGCGACGGGCACTCCTCCCACGTTGGGAGGCCATCCCCAGCTGGGCCTCCGCCATTTTCTTGCTCCAGCGGCGAATGTCCTCTCATCTTTTCCGGCAGTGGGTGCTCCGTCTGTGGTGGACCCCCAGGGTCCGGACTTCCTTGGCGATGGCATGCCAACTATCCTTCTTCTGGTGGGTGCTGACCTACACGAGTAGTACAGGGGAAAAGGAGAAGATATAACCATCCGCACTGTCACAGTCATTGGCCCGAATCCCTACCCTTGCCATGACGCACATGCACTCACCGTTGTTTCATGCACACCTCATTCTCCCCCCCTATCTTTCATCCACTCCACTCCACACAGGCATTGCCCATTTGGCATGCTTACAGTGTACTTACCTGTTTGTCTGGAGGACCGTAGAGTAGCGTGTACTGGGGAGGACCCCATCTACTAGTTTCTCCAACTCCTCCGTGCCGAAGGCAGGGGCCGTTTCCCCAGACACATGAGCCATTGTCTCTTCCAGACTGAGGTCACAGCAGAACTTGCAGTGTAGGTCCTCTCCTGTCGAAGATCATGTATCAAGTAAGTGAACAGAAAATGGCGGTGACGTCCGCGGCGGTGCGTACCGTCACCGCCGGCGTACATCATTATTGGCTCCTGGGACCCATAGGGTCCAATGTTAACCAATGCAGGATTGCGCCGCTGTCTTTGACCGCCTACCGCGACATGTACAACGCCAGCTCAGTTACCTCATATCCCCTCATCCCACCTAACAGGTCAGGCAGCCACCATTTCAGGGGGCCACACTGCATTAATTTTGACTGCGTCACACATATCTAGGCCTTGCATAAACACTAATACAGGCATATATTGATTTAAAAAAATTATGGAATAAAATTGTGTTTACGTACCTGAGTGTTGGTTGACTCTCTGCTCGCTGTTCTCCTCCATAGAGTACGTCCGCTGGGGCAGGTGAGGAGATGGTGGCATCCTCCGGTGTACAGACCGCTGGTGGACCTGTTGACAATGGAGGAGCGACATGTAATTGTCACATACAGACTTGATTGTACCACAATCCTGGAACTGTGTGCCCAGTTGGAGCCAGACCTGATGTCAGCTATTCGCCATCCAACACAGGAATCCCCCCTCTAGTGCAGGTCCTGTCAGTACTCCATTTCCTGGCAAGTGGGTCTTTTCAAACAACAGTGGCCATTGCATTAGGGATGTCCCAGCCTTTGTTCTCCAACGTGTTGTCCAGATTGTTGTCTGCCCTGCTGAAACACATGCGCAGCTACATTGTGTTCCCTCATGTGGAGGATTTGCCTACAGTGAAGGGTGACTTCTATGCCCTGGGACATATCCCCAACATCATAGGTGCCATTGATGGGACACATGTGGCCTTGGTGCCCCCCCCGCAGGAGTGAACAGGTGTACAGAAACCGGAAGAGTTACCATTCGATGAATGTGCAGATTGTGTGTTTGGCTGACCAGTACATCTCGCATGTGAATGCCAAGTTTCCTGGCTCAGTGCATGACGCTTACACTTTGAGGAATAGCAGCATCCCTTATGTGATGGGGCTACTCCAGAGGCACTGTGTGTGGCTATTAGGTGAGGACATGGACCCAATACAATGTGACTAGGTGTCTGGGTATGTCCCTAAGAGTTAGTGTGTGTCTAACAGTTGTCCCTCGACATTTGCAGGTGACTCTGGTTACCCCAACCTGTCATGGCTACTGACCCCAGTGAGAAATCCCAGGACAAGGGCAGAGGAGCGCTACAATGAGGCACATGGGCGAACTAGGAGGATTATAGAAAGGACCTTCGGCCTCCTGAAGGCCAGGTTCAGGTGCCTCCATATGACAGGTGGTTCCCTATTCTACTCACCAAAGAAGGTGTGCCAGATCATCGTGGCCTGCTGTATGCTTCACAACTTGGCTTTACAACAACAGGTGCCTTTTCTGCAGGAGGATGGTCCAGATGGAGGTGTTGTGGCAGCTGTGGAGCCTGTGGACAGTGAAGACGAGGAAGAAGAAGAAGAGGACATAGACAACAGGAACACAGTGATTCATCAATACTTCCAGTGAGACACAGGTAAGAAGACAACACTGCCTGCTACATCTGATATAATTCTTCTACCTCTCATCTGTCTGTCACTTTCACCCAGTGTATGGACCCTGATTTGTCACTTTCCCATTCAATTTCACAGATGTGGGTCCCACTGAGTGACATCTGCTTTGTTTCCGCATGGACTAGTGCTGTGTGACATAGGTATGTTGACAATACATTGGATATAGCATTTTTCCACAGTTATTGCAAATACACATTTTCGAAAGCACAGACTGACTCCAGATTGTTCTGTGATTTAAGGGTGTTTATTTAAGTGCAAAATAGTGGCGGGGTTGTAAATTGATCAGGGATGATGGTGGAGGAATGTTCATGGCAGAGTCCAGTCTATTAGCCTCACAGGGGCATAGGAAGTGGAGCTAGAGCAGTTTAAGGATGGACAGGGTGACAAAGTGGGACAGAAGGATGACATTCAGGGTGGTCTCATTTCTTGGCGGGGTCTTGGCATTGCTCTCTGTCTTTGTCCTGGATCTCAGGGAGCGTTTGCGGGGTGGTTCTCCATCTGCAGGGGGTGGAGTGCTGGTGTTGTGGTTCTGTGGCAGTGCCTCATGTCCACTAGCGCCGGCGGAGGTGGTGGGCAGTTCATCGTCCAGGCTAGTGTCAGGGGCCTCTTGTTGTGCCACAGTGTCCCTCCTGGTGTTGACGAGTTCCTTCAGCACCCCTACAATGGTGCAGAGGGTGGTATTGATAGATTTGAGTTCCTCCCTGAACCCCAAATACTGTTCCTCCTGCAGCTGCTGGGTCTCCTGAAACTTGGCCAGTACCGTTGCCATTGTCTCCTGGGAATGGTGGTAGGCTCCCATGATGTTGGAGAGGGCCTCGTGGAGAGTGGGTTCCCTGGGCCTGTCCTCCCCCTGTCACACAGCAGCCCTCCCAGTTCCCCTGTGTTCCTGGGCCTCTGTTCCCTGAACCATGTGCCCACTACCACTGCCCCCAGGTTCCTGGTGTTGTTGGGGTGGTGCGTCAGCCTGGGTTCCCTGTAGTGGTGGACACACTGCTGCTTGACGTGTCCTGGGGACAGAGGTATGGGCCCACTGGGTGGGTGCTGTGCTGGTGTTTCCAGAGGGGGGAAGCTCTGTAGTGGCCTGTGACTGTGTGAGGGGAACAGACTGTCCTGAGGTCCCCGATGGGCCGGGCTGGTCATCTAGATCCAGTTGGACAGAGCTGCTGTCATCACTGTGGGCCTCTTCTGTGGGTGGAGTGGACATGTCTGGACCCTCCTGTCCAGTAATGTTGGGTAGGGGTCCTGCAGGGGTGTAAAGGCATGAATATTGCATCTGTATGTGCCATGGTGTGCAATGGGTGGGTGACCCTGTACCCCAGTGCTTGCATTCTTGTGTGGGACATTCTGTGATAATGGTTTAGGAGGGTGTGTGGGTATGTGCAGTGGCCATGCATTGGTGATGGGTGTCCATGCTTTGGTGTTGCATGCAGGGCTTGGGTTTGGGATGTGTGGTTTGTGATACTGGGACATGTGTGAGGAGTTGGAGTGATGGGGGTGAGGGTGAGGGTGAGGGTGGGGGTATGTGATAGCATGCAGATAGGGTGGGGGATGAAGTAGTTAAGATTTGACTTACCAAAGTCCATTCCTCCAGCTACTCCTGTGAGGCCCTCAGGATGCAGTATAGCCAAGAACTGCTCCTCCTATGTTGTTAGTTCTGGGGGAGGAGGTGGGGGTCCACTGCCAGTCCTCTGAACAGCAATCTGGTGTCTGGAGACCATGGAACGCACCTTCCCCCGTAGGTCGTTCCACCTCTTCCTGATGTCATCCCTAGTTCTTGGGTGCTGTCCCACAGCATTGACCCTGTCCACGATTCTGCACCATAGCTCCATCTTCCTAGCTATGGTGGTGTGCTGCACCTGTGATCCAAATAGCTGTGGCTCTACCCGTATGATTTCCTCCACCATGACCCTGAGCTCCTCCTCAGAAAACCTGGGGTGTCTTTGTGGTGCCATGGGGTGGTGTGGGTGATGTGTGGGGTGGTGTGTGTTGTGATGTGTAGGGTGATATTTAGGGATGTGTTGTGTGAGGTTCGTGGATGTTGTGTGAGTGATGGTGTTGAGTGCCTGTGGATGCTAGTGTTGTTTCTGGTGGTGTCTCTCTCTGGCCTTCAGTCGCAATTGTGGTTGTAGGGGTTTGTGGGTGATGTGGGTGTGTGTTTTATATTGTATTGAGTGTGTGGGAGTGGTGTGTGTATGTGTATCAGGTGTGTGTATTTTGATTTGTCCAATGTGGATGTGTTTTGTAAGAGTGTGTGTATTTTGAGCGCGGCAGTGTGTATCGCCAATGGTTTACCACAATTGAAAGACCGCAGTGGTGATTTGTGGGTCATGATAGTGTGGGCGTATTCCTGTTGGCGTGACGGTGTCGGTTTTGTTATCGCCAGTTTATCACTGACCGGACTTGTGTGGGTGTCTACATTTTGGTGGATTCCGACCTGTGGGTCATAATAGCTGTGGCGGAATTCCGTGGCCGCGGCAGTGTGTTGGCGGTCTTCAGCACGGCAGTAAGCGGCTTTTACCGCGAATGTTGTAATGACCCCCTATGTCTGTTACAAGCTTCAGAAGATTCAATTGCACTGTGTGACAGCACCTCTGAACTGAAACTGCAAAGCTTTTTACTTAAATACTTCTCTGTTGCTATCTCTTCCCGTACATCCCTAATTTCTGTCTTTTATGACTTTGTTATATATGAAGTGACATATCGAGTTGCAGCAATTGAATTGTCTGCTACAAACTGAATACCCATGTTGCCATTCCACATGGACAGGATTACTGGATTGTGATCATTGATAAGTTTTAAAGCCTTTGCTCTTCTTTTCAGGTATGCGTTTTTTCAGGTGATTTGCCAGGTACAAGTGTGTTTGACCGCAGACATAAAACTGTTCACTCTACATTTGGAGATTAAAGGCATAGGGGATTCAAAACAAAACTTAGGCCCTCATTAGAACCCTGGCGGTCGGTGATAAAGCAGTGGTAATACCGCCAACAGGCTGGCAGTAAACACCACCAAATTATGACCATGGCGGAAAGAGCTCAGACAGACAGCTACTTTACCACACCGACTGCCAGGGCGGAATCAAGAGGCACCACGGCGGTAGCCGGCAACAGCCAGATGGAAGCCAATGTTCCACCCACTGTATTATGACAGCCCAATCCACCACCTTTTCTGGGCCGTACCAACATCATCAAAAGCTTGGTGGAAACACTGCACAGAAGGGAAACGACTCACCATTGGAGACTCAAGGAAGAACCACGCCGCCATGGAGTCCGAACTGCAGATCTTCCTAATGCTTTTCTACGTCCTGCTCCACCACAAACACCAACGATGGTGAAGACGACCACAGTGAGTACAGCCGCACACAGGGGAGGGGGGAGGAAAAAGAGAGTGACACACTCATGCAGCACCCGCACCCCAACACCATACACACAAGCAGATGCAGTAGCATAACATATTTACCCTGTACCCCTCAGGAATAATGCAAGGACAACAGGAATAGATTAAAGTGAGTGTAATAATATAAATATAGTAGAAATACGAATGTTCAATCTAAAAGTATATACATATGTACAAAAAAGGGACACTGCCCAGTCCTTAATGTGTGTGGGCCACAGGGCCACATTACAAAGTCCAAGGCCCCACTTGACTCCTGCAACAACATGGAGAGAACACTGCAGGGGCATCAGTTTGAAAATAGGCAGGCACCTCTGAGGGACCGGGAAAGGGGAGGCACCTCAGCCAGCAGATGGAACAATATCACTGGTCCTGGAGGGGGCATCATGCCCTTTGCTTGGTCCTGAGGAGTGCAAGGCCACAGTCTCTCAAGTGGGTGGCTTGCCCACTGGCTCTGGAGGGGGCAACGTGCCCTGTGCTTTGTCCTGGGGAGTGCAAGGCCATAGTCTCTCAAGTGAGTGACTTGCCCACTGGCTCTGGGGGGGGCAACATGCCCTGTGCTTTGTCCTGGGGAGTGCAAGGCCACAGTCTCTCAAGTGGGTGAGAATCTGGGGTGTCGTTGTGGTGCCATGGGTGTTGTGTGAGTATTGTGGGTGAGGGTGTGTAGGGTGATGTGTTGGGGTGTGTGTTGTAAGGTGTGTGGGTGGTGTATAGGTGATGGTGGTATGTGGCTCTGGTTGTGTGAGTGGTCTTGCTGTCTCTCTCTGGTGGCAATTGTTTGTATTCGTAGAGGGTTGTGGGTAGTGTGGGTGGGTGTTTTGTAGTGGTGTGGGTTTGGGTGTCAGATGTGTGTAGTTTGAATTGACCAATGTAGTGTTGTTTTGTTTGAGTGTGTGTATTTTGAGCGCAGCGGTATGTACCACCAATAAATTACCGCCATTAAATGTCCGCTGTGGTGATTCGTGGGTCATAATGTGGTGGGCGTTGTTCTGTTGGCATAGTGGTGTAGGTTTTGATACTGCCAGTTTATCACTGACCTTTGGTGTGGCGGACTTGTGTCTGTGGTTGAATAGTGACAGATTGGTGTGTGTGTGTCATAATATGGTGAACGGATATCCGCTGCTGCGGCGGTGTGTTGGCGGCAGACAGCATGGCAGTAAGTGGGATTTAACGCCAATTTCATAATGAGGGCTATAGTGTATGTGCTATTCTCCTTTTGCTCAGTATCTCCGTCGACAATATTTGCCACCTATATAGGACTGGAATCGCAAGACTGTTTGCATCACAGTTATGTTGTGCCTCTTCTGGAATGTCACAAGCTACATATTGCTTAATGAATTACACTACTGACTCATGAGTGTTTTGACCAAACTTTGCAGCATAATTTACCCACAATAACATATAGAGAGATAGATAGATAGATAGATATCTATACATATATATTTTTTTTGTTACAGATAAAATAGAGCATGGCTTCAAATCTGTGCTGAAAGTATCTACAAATATTTACAAATATTTGCAGGGTAAATGGAACATAGTTCACCCTCAGTCTTGAAATGTATCCCTTCAATGTTTACATTAGCTTTTCTGCGAACGTCATAAAGATCATCCCAATTATACTCTGCTCAGCTCAATGTAACAAACCAGGAAGGTGCACCTAGATTGCATAACATACACTTTAGCTCCCCATGGCGATAAAACCACTATTCATGGGTAAAACATTGGCAAGCCATGGTATTCATCCTTTCTTACCTTACCATGTACTTTTTCCACAAAATCTCTTAAACTATGGGGGTCATTCCAACCCTAGCGGTCGGTGTTAAAGTGGCGGCTAACCCGCCAACAGGCTGGCGGTTTAAAAAATTGAATTCTGACCCTGGCGGAAACCGCCAACAGAGACCGCCACATTAACACTCCGACCGCCACGGCGGGACAAACAAACAGCGCGGTGGTCACCGCCAACAGACAGGCGGGAGTCAATGTACCGCCCACCCTATCACAACCCACCAATCCGCCACCTTTTCCGGGGCGGTAGCCCCGGCGATAAAAACACGGCGGAAACAGACATTTCAAACGGAAAACGCTCACCTCCATACACCCCACGAGGAATCTGGACAGCATGGAACCCGAACTACACATCCTACCAGCTATTGTATTCCTGCTCCTCTACCAGGAGCACGAACGCCGGTGCAGAAGACTACGGTGAGTACTGCACCTACGACACAGGGGAGGGGGGAGGAGAAAATATTACGGGCACACATACGCTACACACCCACCACCACCCTCACCCACTACAACACACACATCAATGCATAGCAATACATCACTGTTACAACCCCCAAACCTCCCGGAAGAATGCAAAGACAAAATGAAATGATGATAAACAGTCGAATATATTGTATTATCGGCATTTAAAAATATCACACATTTAAAACTAATATATACATAAATATTAAAAGTCCGATAATTTTAGCAGTCATTGTCCGTGGACCACTGGGCCCAAATCACATGGGCAAGGCCCACACAGGATACCTGACACCAACGGAGAGAACACTGCAGGGGCATCACATAGAAAAACTACAGTCACCTCAGGGGGAAGGGAAGTGGGGGCACCTCAGCCACATGAGTACACGACGCCAGATCCACAAGGGGCCTCCATGGCCACTGTCCCATCCTGGGGAGTGCAAAGCCACAGTCTCTCAAGTCCATTCAGTGGGTGGTTTGCCCACTGTACCATCCTGGGGAGTGCAAAGCCACAGTCTCTCAAGTCCATACAGTGGGTGGCTTGCCCACTGTACCATCCTGGGGAGTGCAAAGCCACAGTCTCTCAAGTCCATACAGTGGGTGGCTTGCCCACTGTACCATCCTGGGGAGTGCAAAGCCACAGTCTCTCAAGTCTCTACAGTGGGTGGTTTGTCCACTGTTACATCCTGGGGAGTGCAAAGCCACAGTCTCTCAAGTGGATGACAGTGTCCACTGGTTCTGGAGGGGGACTGGTGCCCAGAGTGCTTCGTGCAACCCTGCCCGACACAGATGCGGCACTGCCCCTTCCGCCAATGGGCCAGCGGTGCTTGAGATGAAGGGCCCAGTTCAGCGGTGCTTGAGATGAAGGGCCCAGTGCAGCGGTGTTTGAGATGAAGGGCCCAGTGCAGCGGTGCTTGAGATGAAGGGCCCAGTTCAGCGGTGCTTGAGACGGCGGTGCCCAGAGGAGCGGTGCTTGAGATGAAGGGCCCTGTTCAGCGGTGCTTGAGACGGCGGTGCCCAGCGGAGCGGTGCTTGAGATGAAGGGACCAGTGTAGCAGTGCTTGAGATGAAGGGCCCAGTGCAGCAGTGCTTGAGACGGCGGTGCCCAGCGGAGCGGTGCTTGAGATGAAGGGCCCTGTTCAGCGGTGCATGAGACTGCTGTGCCTAGCGGAGCGGTGCTTGAGATGAAGGGCCCAGTGCAGCGGTGCTTGAGACGGCGGTGCCCAGCGGAGCGGTGCTTGAGATGAAGGGCCCAGTGCAGCGGTGCTTGAGATGAAGGGCCCAGTTCAGCGGTGCTTGAGACGGCGGTGCCCAGCGGAGCGGTGCTTGAGATGAAGGGCCCTGTTCAGCGGCGCTTGAGACGGCGATGCCCAGCGGAGCGGTGCTTGAGATGAAGGGCCCAGTGCAGCGGTGCTTGAGATGAAGGGCCCAGTGCAGCGGTGCTTGAGACGGCGGTGCCCAGCAGAGCGGTGCTTGAGATGAAGGGCCCTGTTCAGCGGTGCATGAGACTGCGGTGCCTAGCGGAGCGGTGCTTGAGATGAAGGGCCCAGTGCAGCGGTGCTTGAGACGGCGGTGCCCAGCGGAGCGGTGCTTGAGATGAAGGGCCCAGTGCAGCGGTGCTTGAGATGAAGGGCCCAGTTCAGCGGTGCTTGAGACGGCAGTGCCCAGCAGAGCGGTGCTTGAGATGAAGGGCCCTGTTCAGCGGTGCTTGAGACGGCGGTGCCCAGCGGAGCGGTGCTTGAGATGAAGGGCCCAGTTCAGCGGTGCTTGCCCTGTTCAGCGGTGCTTGCCTTGGTGGTCCTTGCCCTGTTCAGCGGTGCTTGCCTTGGCGGTCCTTGCCCTGTTCAGCGGTCCTTGCCCTGTTCAGCGGTGCTTGCCCTGTTCAGAGGTGCATGCCTTGGCGGTCCTTGCCCTGTTCAGCGGTGCTTGCCCTGTTCAGCGGTGCATGCCTTGGCGGTCCTTGCCCTGTTCAGCGGTCCTTGCCCTGTTCAGCGGTGCTTGCCCTGTTCAGCGGTGCTTGCCTTGGCGGTCCTTGCCCTGTTCAGCGGTGCTTGCCCTGTTCAGCGGTGCTTGCCTTGGCGGTCCTTGCCCTGTTCAGCGGTGCTTGACTTGGCGGTCCTTGCCCTGTTCAGCGGTGCTTGCCTTGGCGGTCCTTGCCCTGTTCAGCGGTGCATGCCTTGGCGGTCCTTGCCCTGTTCAGCGGTCCTTGCCCTGTTCAGCGGTGCATGCCTTGGCGGTCCTTGCCCTGTTCAGCGGTGCTTGCCCTGTTCAGCGGTGCATGCCTTGGCGGTCCTTGCCCTGTTCAGCGGTCCTTGCCCTGTTCAGCAGTCCTTGCCCTGTTCAGCGGTGCTTGAGTTGGTGCTCCTTCATTAACCAGCTGGGCTGTGGCTGGCGCTCCTTCATTGCCCAGCTGGGCTGTGGCTGGCACTCCTTCATTGCCCAGCTGGGCTGTGGCTGGCGGGTGTAAGGAAATGCCTCCTTGGCATGGTTGCCTCCTGACTTTTTGCCTTTGCTGATGCTATGTTTACAATTGAAAGTGTGCTGAGGCCTGCTAACCAGGCCCCAGCACCAGTGTTCTTTCCCTAACCTGTACTTTTGTATCCACAATTGGCAGACCCTGGCATCCAGATAAGTCCCTTGTAACTGGTACTTCTAGTACCAAGGGCCCTGATGCCAAGGAAGGTCTCTAAGGGCTGCAGCATGTCTTATGCCACCCTGGAGACCTCTCACTCAGCACAGACACACTGCTTGCCAGCTTGTGTGTGCTAGTGAGGACAAAACGAGTAAGTCGACATGGCTCTCCCCTCAGGGTGCCATGCCAGCCTCTCACTGCCTATGCAGTATAGGTAAGACACCCCTCTAGCCGGCCTTACAGCCCTAAGGCAGGGTGCACTATACCATAGGTGAGGGTACCAGTGCATGAGCACTGTACCCCTACAGTGTCTAAGCAAAACCTTAGACATTGTAAGTGCAGGGTAGCCATAAAGAGTATATGGTCTGGGAGTCTGTCTTACACGAACTCCACAGCACCATAATGGCTACACTGAAAACTGGGAAGTTTGGTATCAAACTTCTCAGCACAATAAATGCACACTGATGCCAATGTACATTTTATTGCAAAATACACCCCAGAGGGCACCTTAGAGGTGCCCCCTGAAACTTAACCGACTATCTGTGTAGGCTGACTAGTTCCAGCAGCCTGCCACACTAGAGACATGTTGCTGGCCCCATGGGGAGAGTGCCTTTGTCACTCTGAGGCCAGTAACAAAGCCTGCACTGGGTGGAGATGCTAACACCTCCCCCAGGCAGGAGCTGTAACACCTGGCGGTGAGCCTCAAAGGCTCACCCCTTTGTCACAGCACCGCAGGACACTCCAGCTAGTGGAGTTGCCCGCCCCCTCCGGCCCCGGCCCCCACTTTTGGCGGCAAGGCCGGAGAAAATAAT
Source organism: Pleurodeles waltl (assembly GCF_031143425.1). Taxonomy (NCBI): domain Eukaryota; kingdom Metazoa; phylum Chordata; class Amphibia; order Caudata; family Salamandridae; genus Pleurodeles; species Pleurodeles waltl. Next base: position 232,989,453 of record NC_090436.1, read on the forward strand.
GAGAATAACAAGGAGGAGTCACTGGCCAGTCAGGACAGCCCCTAAGGTGTCCTGAGCTGAGGTGACTCTAACTTTTAGAAATCCTCCATCTTGCAGATGGAGGATTCCCCCAATAGGGTTAGGATTGTGACCCCCTCCCCTTGGGAGGAGGCACAAAGAGGGTGTACCCACCCTCAGGGCTAGTAGCCATTGGCTACTAACCCCCCAGACCTAAACACGCCCTTAAATTTAGTATTTAAGGGCTACCCTGAACCCTAGAAAATTAGATTCCTGCAAACAACAAGAAGAAGGACTGCCTAGCTGAAAACCCCTGCAGAGGAAGACCAGAAGACAACAACTGCCTTGGCTCCAGAAACTCACCGGCCTGTCTCCTGCCTTCCAAAGAACTCTGCTCCAGCGACGACTTCCAAAGGGACCAGCGACCTCTGAATCCTCTGAGGACTGCCCTGCTTCGACGACGACAAGAAACTCCCGAGGACAGCGGACCTGCTCCAAAAAGACTGCAACTTTGTTTCAAGAAGCAGCTTTAAAGAACCCTGCAACTCCCCGCAAGAAGCGTGAGACTTGCAACTCTGCACCCGGCGACCCCGACTCGGCTGGTGGAGAACCAACACCTCAGGGAGGACCCCCGGACTACTCTACGACTGTGAGTACCAAAACCTGTCCCCCCTGAGCCCCCACAGCGCCGCCTGCAGAGGGAATCCCGAGGCTTCCCCTGACCGCGACTCTCTGAAACCTAAGTCCCGACGCCTGGAAAAGACCCTGCACCCGCAGCCCCCAGGACCTGAAGGACCGGACTTTCACTGCAGAAGTGACCCCCAGGAGTCCCTCTCCCTTGCCCAAGTGGAGGTTTCCCCGAGGAAGCCCCCCCTTGCCTGCCTGCAGCGCTGAAGAGATCCCTTGATCTCTCATTGACTTCCATTGCGAACCCGACGCTTGTTCTAACACTGCACCCGGCCGCCCCCGCGCCGCTGAGGGTGAAATTTCTGTGTGGGCTTGTGTCCCCCCCGGTGCCCTACAAAACCCCCCTGGTCTGCCCTCCGAAGACGCGGGTACTTACCTGCTGGCAGACCGGAACCGGGGCACCCCCTTCTCTCCATTGAAGCCTATGCGTTTTGGGCACCACTTTGAACTCTGCACCTGACCGGCCCTGAGCTGCTGGTGTGGTAACTTTGGGGTTGCTCTGAACCCCCAACGGTGGGCTACCTTGGACCAAGAACTGAACCCTGTAAGTGTCTTACTTACCTGGTAAAACTAACAAAAACTTACCTCCCCCAGGAACTGTGAAAATTGCACTGTGTCCACTTTTGAAATAGCTATTTGTGAATAACTTGAAAAGTATACATGCAATTGAAATGATTCAAAGTTCCTAATGTACTTACCTGCAATACCTTTCAAACAAGATATTACATGTTAAATTTGAACCTGGGGTTCTTAAAATAAACTAAGAAAAGATATTTTTCTATACAAAACCTATTGGCTGGATTTGTCTCTGAGTGTGTGTACCTCATTTATTGTCTATATGTATGTACAACAAATGCTTAACACTACTCCTTGGATAAGCCTACTGCTCGACCACACTACCACAAAATAGAGCATTGGTATTATCTATTTTTACCACTATTTTACCTCTAAGGGGAACCCTTGGACTCTGTGCATGCTATTCCTTACTTTGAAATAGCACATACAGAGCCAACTTCCTACAGCGGGGCCCTCCTGGGCAGCTGGGCTGTGGCTGGCGGGGCCCTCCTGGGCAGCTGGGCTGTGGCTGGCGGGGCCCTCCTGGGCTGCCGTACCGGGCCTCTGGGTGTCCTCCTGCACACCTGGGATGGGGCTGGTGGGGCCCTCCTGGGCAGCTGGCCTGCTGCCGGACTTGTCGGGCGTGCTGCCCTTCCCACCCTTCCCTGGTCGTCTGTGGCCCTTTCCCACCTTTGGCGGTGTGCCAGGTGGCACCCCACTTCCAGCCGGAGCCAGGGTAGGGATTTTTGGCCCTGGTGTCCTTGGCCTCTCGCGCCGGGCACTGGTTATCTTTGGGTGTTTTTCCGGGGGTGGGCTGGCCGTGCCTTGGCTCCTAGTAGAACTAGTTGCCCTTGAGGGTGGGGGACTCCACAGTCCTTGGACAACAGTCTTGATAGGTCCTGGTTTGGTGGTGGCTGAGGTGCTGATTGCAGTCTTATGAGATGGAAAGGGTGGGGGAGTTGTTGGAAAGTGGTCAAGTTTGGAAAGGAAAATCAATTTGGAAAGAGAGGGACGGCTAGGTGTAGTGGGTATGGGAGTGGAGGAAGAGGATGTGGTTGTAGGAGTGTGAAGTCTGGTGTCTTTGGGTGCAGGTGCTTGGGCTGGACGCTGCCGTGAGGTGGATGGCTGTTGGGTGGGTGGCTGCCTGCGTTTGTGTGGTTTGGAAGAGGGAGTGACAGACACACTGGGAGAGGACACAGGGGACGTGTAAATGGTAGTGGGGGTTGTGACTGCACGTGCGCGGAGTGTTCTGGTGGGTGTGCTGGTGATGTACGTAGTGGCTGAAGATGTTGTGCATGCAAGTGTGAGTGGAGACATCACAGGGAGGGAGGAGGGAGACGAGGAGGAGGGGGACACAGTGGAGGCAGTGGGTGTTAGTGTGTCTGCATGTGGATGTTGCTTGTGTGAATGCTTGTGTGATGTGTGGTGCTTATGTCTGGATGAGCTTCCCTTGGGTGTTGAGGTGTGTGCAGGCTGGTCTGTAGGTGTGTCTGGGATATGCAGAGGTACAGGGGATTGGGTCTGGGTGGAGGAAGTTGGAGGGGGGAGGCTAGAGACAGGGACAATTGCTGCCGTCAGTGCTGAGGCCAGAGCGTTGAATGATCGCTGATGGACAGCCTGACCCGAATGAATGCCCTCCAGGTATGCATTACTCCGGTGCACCTCCCTTTCTACACCCTGGATGGCATTCAAAAGGGTAGACTGCCCAACAATGATGGTCCTCAGGAGGTCAATGACCTCCTCAATGAGGGCAGCAGGGGTGACAGGGGCAGGGCCTGAGGTGCCTGGGGCGAAGGAGATGCCCCCCTTCCTGGGTGAGCGGGCACAGGGCAAACGCTGAGGTGCTGCTGGGAGGGCGGTGCTGGTGCGCTGGGTGGCGGCTGTACCTGTTGTTGCGGGGGGCACGGATGTTGCCGCCACCACAAGGGAGCTCCCTTCAGAGGACGAGTCGCTGCCACTGACATCAGCACGAGTCCCCGCTGTGGAGCTCCCCTCGCCCTCCGTCCCACTGGTGTACTCAGAGTCCGTTGCATGGCCCTCCAGGGCCATGTGGGATGCAGCTCCCTCGTGCTCCGATGCCACTTCTCCTCCGCCTGATGATGCTAATGCACACATGAACAGGAAGACCACAAAAAAGGGGGGGGGGAGAAAGAAAGACATGTTGAGTGCATGGATTACCGCTACCGTTGGCAGAGAGGACAGACACAGAAGCCCCCTGCACTACGCTGCGCACTTGGGGTCCACTACTCAATCAGTGGGACATGGCCTACAAGCCTATGGACGACAACTGCACACATAGATGACACAGGGCCATGAATAGCTGTACTTGGCTCCCTACAGAGGTGGGGGGCGGGGGCACAGGGCCAGCCTACAGAAATCGCCCTGGCCTAGAGATACCCACAGCCCACCTCCCCCACCCAGACACCTCCACTGCGCGCAAAGTCACCAGAATGAGGGTGTACTCACCCCCTTGTGTCTGCTGTGATGTCCTCACGCGCCCATCCAAATCGGGGTAGGCCACCACCAGGATCCGGGACATCAGGGGGGTCAATTGACAACTGGCACCCCTCCTACTTTGGGAGGCCATCCCCAGCAGAGCCTCCGCCGTCTTCCTGCTCCCACGTCGGATGTCCTCCCACCTCTTCCGGCAGTGGGTGCCCCGTCTGTTGTGGACCCCCAGGGTCCGGACGTCCTTGGCGATGGCACGCCAAATAGCGATTTTTTGGTGGGCGCTGACCTATGTGACATGTACAGGGGGAGAAAAAAAATCATCACCTTCTGCATGCTTGATGTGAGTGGCCCCCCATCCCCACCCTTGCCATGTGGCCAATGCTCTCATCTGTCGTCTGATGCATGCCTCAATCGCTCCCCTCCCCACCATCTTTCATCCACCCGACTCAACCCAGGCATTGCCCACAAAGCATGGTCCCAGTGTACTTACCTGTTGGTCTGGAGGACCGTAGAGTAGCGCATACTGGGGGAGGACCCCATCCACGAGTTTCTCCAATTCTTCAGAAGTGAAGGCAGGGGCCCTTTCCCCAGTCGCAGCAGCCATTGTCTCTTCCAGACCGAGGTCACAGCAGCACTTGCAGTGTAGGTCCTCTCCTGTGGAAAATCAGGTATCGAGTGATTAAGTAGATAGAAAATGGCGGTCAAGCCCACGGCGGTGCGTACCGCGGCGGTGCATAACGCGACCGCCGGCGCACATCGTCATTGGCTCGTGAAACCCCTAGGGTTCTATGTTAACCAATGCGGCTTTGCGCCGCGGTCTTCGACCGCCTACCGCCACGTTGTGCCACGCCAGCGCATTGACCTCACATCCCATTGTCACACTTCACAGGTCAGGCAGCCGCCATTTCAAGGGCCCACATGGCTTAATTTCTACTGCGTCACACATACCTAGGCCTTTCCTCAACACTCATACAAACCATTCAATGCATAGTGAATCGTGTTGTGTGCAAGCTGTGGGAACGTACCTGTGGGTTGATTGACTCTGTGCGCGCTGTTGTCCTTCCTAGGCACCATCCGCTGGGCAATGCGAGGAGATGGAGGAATCTTCCCGTGTACAGACTGCTGGTGGACCTGTCGACAATTGAGGAAAGACATGTCATACTGACATACAGGCTTGACCGAGCCACTATTCATGAACTGTGTGCCCAGCTGGAGGCAGACCTGATGTCACCCATCCGCCAACCCACAGGGATCCCCCCTCTAGTGCAGGTGCTGTCAGTACTCCATTTCTTAGCAAGTGGGTCATTTCAAACAACAGTGGCCATATCATCAGGGATGTCTCAACCTATGTTTTCCAAGGTGTTGTCCAGAGTGTTGTCTGCCCTGCTGAAACACATGCGGAGCTACATCGTTTTCCCTGAGGTGGGGGATTTGCTTACAGTGAAGGGTGATTTCTATGCCCTTGGACATATCCCCAACATCATAGGTGCCCTTGATGGGACACATGTGGCTTTGGTACCCCCCAGCAGGAGTGAACAGGTGTACAGGAACAGGAAAAGTTATCATTCGATGAATGTACAGATGGTCTGTTTGGCAGACCAGTACATCTCCCATGTTAATGCCAAGTTCCCTGGCTCAGTGCATGATCCCTACATCTTGCGGAATAGCAGCATCCCGTATGTGATGGGTCAACTCCAGAGGCACCGGGTGTGGCTATTAGGGGACTCTGGTTACCCCAACCTGTCCTGGCTACTGACCCCAGTGAGGAATCCCAGGACCAGGGCAGAGGAACGCTACAATGAGGCCCATGGGCGGACTAGGAGGGTGATCGAACGCACCTTTGGCCTCCTGAAGGCCAGGTTCAGGTGCCTCTATATGACAGGTGGATCCCTAATGTACTCACCAAAGAAGGTGTGCCAGATCATCGTGGCCTGCTATATGCTTCACAACCTGGCTTTGCGCCACCAGGTGCCTTTTCTGCAGGAGGATGGTCCAGATGGTGGTGTTGTAGGAGCTGTGGAGCCTGTGGAGAGTGAAGAAGAGGAAGCCGGAGAGGACGACATAGACAACAGGAACACAGTAATAGAGCAATATTTTCAGTGACACACAGGTAAGAGTACACACCAGCATATTACATTTACTTAAAGACTCCTACCTCTCTACTGTCTGACTTTTTCCCTTCCGTTTTCAGAGCTGTGGGCCCCACTGCGTGACATCTGCTTTGTTTCCCCATGGACTACAGCTGTGTGACAGCGGTTTGTTGGCATCACAATGTGAATAACAATTTTGTGCACTGTCATGTCTAATACATTTGTTAAAGTCACAGACAGACTCCAGATTGTTTATGTGCAATAAGTGTGTTTATTCAAGTGCTCTAATTTGGATGGGTGGTTGCAAATCGGTGAGGGGTGATGGTGGAGGATTGTCCATGGCAGAGTCCAGACTATCAGGTTCACAGGTGCATTGTCCAAATGCCTGTGGGAAGTGGAGCAGGGGCAGTTTAAGGTTGGACAGGGTGACAATGTGGGACAGTGGGATGACAATCAGGGCGGTATCCTTTGCTGGCGGGGGTCTTGACATGTTACTCTGTCTTCTTCCTGGATCTCAGGGCCCGCTTGCGGGGTGGTTTTCCTTCTGCAGGGGGTGGGGTTCTGGTGGCCTGTTGGTCTTCTGTCGGGGCCTCCTGTCCACTAGCGCCGGCGGAGGTGGTAGCCAGTTCTTGGTCCATGCTAGTGTCAGGGGCCCTTTGAGGTGCCACAGTGGTCCGCAATGTGGTGATTAACTCATTCTGGGCCACTACGATGGCACCCAGGGTGGAACTGATGTTTCTTAGTTCCTCCCTGAACCCCATATACTGTTGCTCCTGCAGAAGCTGGATTTCCTGAAACCTGGCCAGGACCGTCGCCATCGTCTCCTGGGAGCGGTGGTATGCTCCCATAATGGAGGAGAGGGCCTCGTGGAGAGTGGGTTCCCTTGGCCTGTCCCCCCCCTGTCGCACAGCAGCCCTCCCAGTTCCCCTGTTTCCTTGGGCCTCCGTCCCCTGGACCGTGTGCCCACTACCACTGCCCCCAGGTCCCTGTTGTTGTTGGGGTGGTGGGTTAGCCTGGGTTCCCTGTAGTGGTGGACACACCGCTGATTGACGTGTCCTGCGGACAGAGGTATGGGCCCGCTGGGTGGGTGCTGTGCTGCTGTTCCCAGAGGGGGGAAGGTCTGCTGTGGCCTGTGCCTGTCTGAGGGGAACCGACTGTCCCGAGGTCCCCGATGGACCGGGCTGGTCATCTAGATCCAGGGAGACATAGCTGCTGTCATCACTGTGGGCCTCTTCTGGGGGTGGAGGGGACATTTGTGGACCCTCCTGCGCAGTGACCTGGCGTTCGGGTCCTGCAGGGGTATAAAAGTATGGTTATTGCTTCTGTGTGTGCCAATGGCGTGCAATGGGTGGGTGCCCGTGTACCCCAGTGCTGGCATTCCTTTGTGGGGGCTGTTGCGACGGTGTTTTGGGGGGGGTGATGGGTATGTGCATTGGGCATGCTTTGGTGATGGGTGTCCATGCTTTGGGGCCGCATGCAGGGCTAAGTTTTGGGATGGGTGGGTTGTGATGGTGAGACATTTGCAAGGGGTAATTGTGATGGGGGTGAGGGTGAGGGTGGGGGTATGAGTTGGCATGCAGGTGGGGTGGGGGGGATGAAGTAGTGAAGATGAGACTTACCAGAGTCCATTCCTCCACCGACTCCTGCGAGGCCCTCAGGATGCAGGATGTTCAAGACTTGCTCCTCCCATGTTGTAAATTCTGGGGGAGGAGGTGGGGGTCCGCCGCCAGTCCGCTGTACCGCGATGTTGTGCCTTGATACCATGGAACGCACCTTCCCCCGTAGGTCGTTCCACCGCTTCCTGATGTCGTCCCTATTTCTTGGGTGCTGTCCCACAGCGTTGACCCTGTCGACTATTCTGCTCCATAGCTCCATCTTCCTGGCAATGGTGGTGTGTCTGTGTCCCGAACAGCTGGGGCTCTACTCGTACGATTTCCTCCACCATGACCCTGAGTTCATCATCTGAGAACCTGGGGTGTCTTTGAGGTGCCATGGGGTGGTGTGGATGATGTGTGGGATGGAGTGTGTAGTGATAGGTGGGGTGCTATTTAGTGGGGTGTTGTGTGAGGTGCGTGGAAGTTCTGTGGGTATTGGTATTGTGTGCCTGTGGATGCTTGGTAGTTGACTGTGGTGTCTCTCTCTCGCCTTCTCTCTGAATTTCTGGTCGTAGGGGTTTGTGGGTGATGTGGGTGTGTGTTTTATATTGTATTGGGTGTGTGGGAGTGGTGTGTGTATGTGTATCAGGTGTGTGTATTTCGAATTGTTCAATGTGGTAGTGTTTTGTACGGGTATGTGTATTTCGACCGCGGCGGTGTGTACCGCCAATAGAATACCGCGGTTGAAAGACCGCCGCGTGGATTCGTGGGTCGTAATGGCATGGGCGTATTTCTGTTGGCGTGACGGTGGAGGTTTGGTCCTCGACAGTTTATCGCTGAACTTTGGTGTGGCGGACTTTTGTGGATGTCGGTATTTTGGCGGTTTGCCTGTTGTGGGTCAGAATGACCGTGGCGGTTTACCGCGGCGGTGTTATGGCGGTCTTCTGTCTGGCGGTAAGCGCCTTTTACCGCCGAGGTTGGAATGACCCCCTATATCTCTGTTCTCAGAACATGGCCCACAGAATACAAGAGCACTAACAGATCACTTTTCAAACAAAAGGTGAAAAATGTATGGTATGTTTTGCCTAAAGTGCAGTTCTTCAGAATATAATCTATGGGATCTATATTCTGATGTAGGAATCTGTACTGGAAGTCACTCATAACAACCACTTTTTCTTGCAGGAAACAAAACTGGAAAACACTATGCTTCTAGCCCTTTTCATATACACTCACTGGTACTCCTTTTGCTTGCTTCATTTGGTACAGTTCAAAAGCATCACCCATGATATCTCTTTAATGTAGCGGATGAATACCATAATGTTCAGATATTTCTCTCCTTTACCGAAGTCAACTTTTTCAAACTAAGCAAAAGGAGCTGATGTGGAACCTCCTGTTGTAAGACAGTTAATATGTTCCTTAACCTCAACATCTTTGTAAAACACATTTTCTATATTAAGGTATTGCAAAGCTCTCACAGGTCTATCAGTGATCACAAGTTCCTTCTATTTTTGTTCTCACTAGTAGGTACTCCATTTAATAGAACCACTAGCGGCGCTTCTTCTTCTTGACCTACCCCTATAGTTTCAATATTCTACTTCATAATTTCAGGCAAATACACAACTTTAACTTTCAGCCCTTTTAGTAGTTCAGAAAGAGGTAATTCTCATATTTTTGGTTGCCATTCTAACTAAGGCTTCTAAGTATGGCTTCGAAGAGATTCACTGTCTGTCTGAGAATACTCTCATAGATGTTCAGGTTTTGAAGCTCAGCAGGAATTGGAAAAAGTTACAGTTTGCTTAGAACACCTCTAGCAGGCAGAGTATTACAGAGTTATTACTAAAAAAATAAGGGGGTCATTCCGACCCTGGCGGCCGGGGACCGCGGATGCACCGCCAACAGGCTGGCGGTGCATCCAGGCCAATTCTGACCGCGGCGGTAAAGCCGTGGTCAGAAAAGGGAAACCGGCGGTTTCCCGCCGGTTTTCCCCTGGCCTGAGGAATCCTCCATGGCGGCGATGCAGGCAGCGCCGCCATGGGGATTCCGACCCCCTTCCCCCCAGCCTGGTTCTGGCGGTTTTGACCGCCAGAACCTTGCTGGCGGGAACGGGTGTCGTGGGGCCCCTGGGGGCCCCTGCAGTGCCCATGCAGTGCCCATGCAGTGCCATGCCTAACAGGGCCCCACAAAGATTTTCAGTGTCTGCATAGCAGACACTGAAAATCGCGACGGGTGCAACTGCACCCGTCGCACCCTTTCCACTCCGCCGGCTCCATTCGGAGCCGGCATCCTCGTGGAAGGGGGTTTCCCGCTGGGCGGGCGGGCGGCCTTCTGGCGGTCGCCCGCCGGCCCAGCGGGAAACTCAGAATTACCGCGGCGGTCTTTTGTCGGGGGAACTTTGGCGGGCGGCCTCCGCCGCCCGCCAAAGTCAGAATGACCCCCTAAGTCTGCTTAGGAGGAGTAAGAGAAAGACTAGGCCCTATGCTTCTACATTTCAACATGCAACACATTCTGTATGGTGGAGTTTGATGAAAGTGTGATCCTATCTCATACTAACCTTTAACAGCACTCTCTTTAACTGACAGCTCAACAAAGAGGTAATACTTTGTATAGAAGACTTTTTAGCGAACAAGTACCTTTTGTGTAACATGGCTTGATAAAGAGCAAGCTTTCTACTAATATCTCTGAACAGATTAACAGGCTGTGTACACGGTCTCAGACAAACACTAGCACCTGCGCTACTACATTTTACCAGAGGGGATTGGGGGATAGTAAAGTTTGATGTAAAAGCTGAGTTTTGTATATAATGATATACAGAATGATTAACTCACATCTACCACAAGATTACCTCTCTACTAATAGGTCTGTAGAGATTAAAAGTTGAGTGAAACAGGCTTTAGTGAGTACTCCAGCCCTGTACAAAGGTGTCTCCTTTGAGACAACATAGTGTATGCATAGGTGTACAGAGAGCAAGGTCTCTACTGATGCATGTGAATAAAGTACAGAATCACTGTACAACGTTTTAGACAAACAATAGGCCCTCTCCTGCTCGATTTAAAAAGTGTAGAATTTGGTTGTGGTATTGTTTCATGAAAGAGGTACTCCTTTGTATACAAGTCCTTAGAGAGTGAATAAATCACTCTTATAACAGGACACTATAGACATATTCTCAGAGTGAACAGGGTGTTTGGTTCAGGTCTGAAACGCATATACTTTTGAACAGCATAAAGGATATCTGTAAAAGGATCCATGCAAACACAAGGCCTTGTATTATCACAGTTTAACAGTGCACATATTCTGTATGGTTCAGTTTGGGGACAGACATGCTACTTTTCCTATAATTGTATACAGGCTAAATGCTTCTTTTTATGACAACATAGCCGCTATGTTTAGATATATTCATAGTGAAGGGTGGGTTTACTGAGAAAGTCATCCATCTCTATAAATGTTTGGTCTGAGTATATAAGCTGTTTGTTTAGTACAGTAAGATTTCCCCTGTGTGATAATTTCTCTGAGTGGAATAGACAATTTGTGTGGAAGCACTGAGAGAAAAATTAGGTCCTGTGCTAGTATATTTCAGCACAACATACAATCTACGTGGTACATTTTGATCGAACAATGATCCTACCTCATACTACCATGTAACAACAGTCTCTCTAATTGACAGCTGAAAAGAGAGCTAATGCTTTGTGTGGAAGACCTCAGAGAATTAGTATGTCCTGTGTTACATTGCTTCATAAAGAACAAGCTCTCTACTAATATCTCTGAACGAATTAAAGGTATGTGTACCAGGTCTCAGACAAACACTAGCTATTGTGTTATTACATTTTATCAGAGGGGAGATAGAGGATAGTAAAGATTGACATAAAAGCTGAGGTTTTTAATAGAATTCTATGCAGAGTGATTTTGGCTCACTGCTATCTCTATTAATACATCGTTAGAGGTTAAAGGTTGGGTGTAAAAGACTTGAGTGAGTAATCCAACCCTGTATAAAGGAGTTTCCTCTGAGATAATATGGTGTATGAATTGGTTTACAGAGAGCAAGGTCTCTACTGATACCTGTGAACAAAGTAAAGGATTACTGTACAAGGTTTTAGACAAGCACTAGATCCTCTGTTGACAGATTTAAGCAGGAAAGAGTTTTGCTGTGATAGTGTTTCATGAAAGAGTTACTCTTTTCTATACAAGTCCATACAGACCAAATAGTTCAGTTTTATAACAGCACACAATCTCTCTTAACACGCCTCTATAGGTGAAATGGTGGGTGTGAAAAGCTCTATTAATGAAGCTATCTGTCTCTACACTTGTTTTCTCAGTGTGAAGAGGGTGTTTGGCTCAGGTGACAAAAAGCTATTGGTGGACTGACATTTCTGAAGAGTATAAAGGGTGTATCTAGAAGAATCCATGCACGCCAGGTCTTATATTATCACTGTATAACAGGACACATATTCTATCTGGTTCAGTTAAGGGGAGAGGGTCTCCTTTTCTTCTTAGTGTATACAGGCGAAATTCTTCTTTTTTATGACAACACAGCCTCTCCATGGAGATATCTCTTCAAGGAGAGGCCTAGGTGGGAAAGGCTTTACTGAGAAAGTCATCCCTCTCTAAATATGTTTTGTCTGAGTGAATAGGGTGCTTAGTTCAGTACAGTGTGACCATCCTCTGTATTAATTCCTTTGAGCAGAATAGACAGTCTGTGTAAAAGCATTGAGAGGATAAGTAGACCCTCTGCTAGTATATTAAAACATAGTATACATTCTGCATGGTACAGTTTGATCAAAGAGTGACCCTATTTCTACTACACTGTAACAACAGTCCCTCTAAGTGACAGCTGAACAGAGAGCTAATGATTTCTATAGAAGATCTTAGAGAACTAGTACTAACTGTGTTACATGACTTTATAAAGAGTATGCTCTTTACTAATATCTGTAAACAGAGTAACGAGTGTGTGTCAAAGGCCTCAGGCAAACACTAGCCTGTGTGCTAATACATTTTACCAGAGGGGAGATGAGAGGTAATAACGTTTGATGTAATAGCAGAGGTTTGTAATACATTTAAATGCAGAGTGAATGCCTCAATTATATCAAACAATTTCCTCTCTACTAATAGGTTTGTAGAGGTTAAAGGTTGGGTCTAAAAGGACCTTGTGAGAAACCCATCCCTTTTACAAAGCTCGTTTCTCTGAGTAAACCACATGTATGATTGTTTTAAGAAACATACCCCTTTCTAATGACAGAAGCAAACAGAACACATTTTAACAGTGTGCAGATTAAATAAGGTGCAATTTTGAGAAAACCAACATGTATTCAGGTCAAAATACCTCTCTACATGGTGTAATCTGAGTGTTAAGCAATTTAGTATGGAACTAATTTCTTATGTAAACATATTTTTCTGAGTAAAAATGCACCCATGATACAGTTAGTACACACTCTGTTAAATGTCTAAAACCTTTTAGAGAGGAAGTAAGCTCTCTCCACACAACTTACTTTTAGTAACCACGGTTAACAAGGGAGTTTGAAAAAACAGCCTCAACAGTAACACATCACTACAATGGAAAACTCTATGTAGGTTGTATAACCGAACCACTATGGCGGTCATTATGAACACGGAGGTAAACACCGCCAACCGTCGTTGTGGCGGGTAAGAGAAGACCGCCGTTGGAGGTGAATAGAAACCCGCCATATAATGATTCAAAAATCTGAAACCAACAAAAATCTCCCTGCCACCAGTCACCACCAGGACCTTGTCGGCGGAAATGCTGAACCTCCCACCCCGCCACCGCCGAGCACACCCACATCCTGCCCTCCAAATAATGATGCACAAATAACCTTGGCGGTCAGTGGAAGGCGAATGACCATTGGCGGTGCCGACCGCCACGGTCGGCAAGTGGACCCAACAACAAGAAGTGCACACATTGGATAAGCTAGAAACCCACACACCTGACACACATCCACAACACCATAAAACACTCACATACACACCCCACAATCCTTTGCAACAAAACTAGGCCAACGTAGACAGAGAGCAGAAGCATTCACCGAACGCCACTATACACAAGACTCACACCGACCCACAGAAGAGCACCCTCACCGCGATTCCACCCCCAACACCATTCACCACGTCACCCCCCAAACATCCACGCTTCACCGAAAGGGAGCTAAGGACCATGGTGGACGAGATCCTGAAGGTCGAGCCACAACTATTCAGGGCTCAGGTGCAGCACACACCCATCGCCAGGAAGATGGAGCTATGGCAGACCATTGTCAACAGGGTCAATGCAGTGGGACACCATCCAGGGCCATGACATCTAGGCACCATATTGCAGTCCAGAAGACTGGGGGCAGACCTCCACCAACACCCCCCGACTTCACCGACTGGGAGGAAAAGATACTGGCCATCCTGCACCCTGAGGGACTCACTGGACTCACAGGAGGAATGGCCTCGGGTAAAGTCATCTACTTTTACCCAGTATACATCACACCTGGAATGCATGCACCACCCCACCCCACCAACACCCACCAGGACCTTTACCCCACCCAGGCCACAATCACCATATCCAGTAACGCTGCATGCCCACAAACCCACTAACAGGGCCACATCCCACCCACTGTGTACAGCCACCTACCCCTGCAAGGATTCACAATGCCGCTACACCACCCACAATGCAACTCCACATCCTAAGCAAAATGCAGTGCAAACCTCACAAAGGCACCCTGCATGGGCCCAAAAAGTTACAGCTGCACAAAATAGCCCAGCCCTGTGCACCCCATCCGATCATGCATTTGTAACAGACACATCCATTTCCCCCAACAGGTACCACCACCCATGCTACCCCGAGGGACAAGACAAAGAGGGGCAGTGCCCCCCAGGGAGACAGAGGCACCTCACAGGCCACTGGGGATGGATCCCTGGACACTGATGAGGAGGCTGGCCCCTCACACAGTCCTGGACTGTCACCATCCAGCAGCCCCACCCAGGATACCACTGACACCCCTACCACCCAAGCCAGAACATCAGCCCAGGGCAACCATCCCCACACCTGTGTATCCAGGCCACAGACTGGTGGAACACAGGTACAAAGGCCACAGTCACCCCCTACCAACAGGCAGGAAGACAATGGCCCCAGTACAAGTGGTAACGCCAGGCCTGTGCAAGCCCAGTGGTAGGGCCTCAGTGGCCCAGGGGGGAGGCCACAGGATGGATGCTGCAGCACAGGACATGATATTTGAGGTACTGGGGGCCTACCAGCATACCCATGACAGATTGGCACAGATAGTATCCACCCTGGAGCATAGTCAGAGGATGCAGCAGGAACATCACCAAGAGGCCATGGAGCAGTGGAAACAGCACAACACCACAATGGCCAGCATAGCAGGACAACTGCTGCAGCTGGTACCAACCCAGTCTGAGACCCACACAGGATAGGAGGCCCCCACTACAGCACAAGAGACAGACCGGACAATGACAGCATCAGCAGCAACATTCCACGAGCTACCCTCAGAGGAAACACATCCCCTCTAAGTCAACAGCAGGCGGCCAAACGACCCTCAGGCCAAGATATGGGTCTGGAACCCCTGCCAAAAACAAGCCCCCCTCCAGAGAAGTAACTCTGCAACAATCTGCCCACCAACCATCCCACACAACCAACCACCAAACAGTGCAAACAATCAATAAGAACTCATGTAAGCATTGATGGACCCATCAATACTAACAACAAGACTGCCACCATGTTGGCATTGAGGACAACCACCCATAACCAACTGCCATCACTGTAAATAGCACTACTCAATCCCTGCCACAAATAAAACACATATCACACCTGTAACACTGTCCCCTGTCATAATGTGTGAACAAAGTGAAGTATGGATGCAACTGGCTGATAACTGCTTTATTAGTAATGCGTAGCATGAAAGTACACCTGTGTGCCTAAATTTTGTCCAAAAAAAAGAACTAAATTGTATTTGGTACCATGCAGACCTGGACCCAGTTTCAAAAATTAGATTCAAACCCCCCGTAGATGACAAAGCACACTGACAGTATGTGTCACAAAGACCAATGTCAGCCCTTAGTCCCACATAGTTACTGGAAGTAGAGTTGTATCAGTTGGGTCCTGGAATTGACATCTTCCCCTTCCTCATCCTCACCATCACTCTCATCCCCTCTATGAGGAAGCTGGTCAGGATTTACAGCACCATCCACATCCAAGAGGGGGATAGAATTTCTCACAGCAACATTGTGCAGCATGCAGCAGGCCAGCACTATTCTACACCACTTTTTAGGCCCATAGGCCAGGGAACCCCCAGAGATCGAAATCTAGCCTTCAGGAGACCTATTGTGCGCTCTATCACCCTCCTAGTATGTCCTTGGGCCTCATTGTAGTTCCACTCTGCATCTGTTCCAGAATTCCTCACTGGTGTCAGGAGCCAGCACAAGTTGGGATAGCCAGAATCACCTAGGAAAATGTGCAAAACAGAGCAGTCAGTGTCAAGCCTCTGAGGTAGACAGCCTGGCTGTCTGCTAGGTGGCAGTTACTGAGAGAAACACCTACCTATGATCCATCCTCTGTCCTCTTATAGTTGTTCCATCTTGTGTGGCACACTACTGTTCCTCAGCACAAAGGAATCATGGGCTGAACCGGGGAACATGGCATTCACATGCGAGATGTACTGGTCTGCAGTACATACCAATTGGATGTTCAAGGAGTGAAAGTTCTTTCCGTTTCTGTACACCTGTTCACTGACTTTTGGGGGTATTAGAGGTATGTGGGTGCCATCAATGGCACCGATCACATGGGGTATGTTTGCAAATGCATAGCAGTCAAATTTGATGGCAGGGAGGTCAGTACTTTGGGGAAACCTCATATAGGACTGCAAGTGTCTTACAAATGCATTTAGAAATCTTTTCAGTATAATGCTGAACATTGGCTGTGAAAAAACTGCACCCATGCCCACTGTCACTTGAAATTAGCCTGTGGCCAGGAAATGGAGTGCAGAGAGCACCTGCACTTCAGTAGGGATGGCATGCTGATTACGATTTTCCGGAGTCAGTGCAGGATCCAGTAATGCACAAAGTTTGAGAATAGTTGCACGGGTGAGTCTGTAATTGATTATGATGTGACGCTCCACCATGGTCCGCATATCCACAAATGGTCTGTACACCAATGGGGCCCTTCCTCGCCACAAGGGTCGGTACTTAGGAGGGATTTGAAACATGTGTGAGGAACACACATACATAGGCACACATTGTCATTTAGTGTGCACTGCTTACTTGATGGTAGGGACTCAAAAGTAAAATGTTCTTGACGTAATTTCTTCTAGACCTTAATGAGTGAATAGGGTTTGATATGTGTGGTATTGCTAATGGTCACATGCATCGGTGTGTTAGGTGAACAATAGGCCCTGCATTGTGCATACATCAGTTTTATTAATGAGTAGTTAAGGCCAAAATGTCTGCCCCGGTAATCCATAACTGTCGTTATGGAAGTGACCTCATACCGCCAGCCGTTGACGTAACATCATAAGGTGATGCCCCCATTCGCTCTCCCGGTCCCGCCCACCTCCCGCCCGCCTCCCGCCTCCCAACTGCCCCTCCCTCCCACCTCCCCCTCTTAATGGCGGTTGCAGCCCGGCCACGCCGCTGGCGCGCCGGTGGAGCGCCAGAGGCAAGCCTGTCTGCGCCTGTCCGCACCAGAGCCGCGCCCAGCGCCAGTCCCCCTGGTCCCGCCAGCCAAAAGCCCCCCAGACTTCACTACCACCCCCACTCTCTCCTCTCCCTCAACCCCGGAGCCCGCCCCAACTGCTGTCAAACAACCCCCACTCACACACAAGGCCCCTTCTCCTGCCACACCTGCCTTTTCTCCTGCTCCCACACACCCGACGCACCGCACCACAACACCAAATACCACACCCCCAACACAACAACCCCTGCACCTACCAACACACCCCACAACCCTCACAAGTCCCACGCCACAGCCACCCCACTCTCAACAACACACAAACATCCACACAAACACTATCAAACACCACAACAACCACACCACACGCAACCACCTCTACTGCCTACTACTGAACACCCGGTCCCTACACAAACATGCCATAAAACTCCGGGACCTCATCACTTCACACTCACCCGACATCGTCTTCCTCACTGAAACCTGGACAAACCCCACATCCGAGCCAGACATAGCCATAGCCACCCCGGAAGGCTACAAACCCCAACGCAGAGACCGCCCCAACAAGCCAGGAGGCGGCATCGCCATCCTCCATAGAAACACCATCAAGGTCACCAACCAACAGACATCGCAGACACCATCAGCACACACGCTCTCACCTCCACAGACTACTTACTCCTCGGCGACTTCAACTTCCACCTAGAAAACCCTCACGATCACAACTCATATTCCCTCATAGACAACCTTTCAAACCTAGGATTCAAACAACTAGTCACAGCCCCAACCCACGCAGCTGGACACACACTCAATGCAATTTTCACATCCAGCCAACACATCACCTACACCCACACCACCAAACTCCAATGGACAGATCACCAATGCATCCACTTCTCCTACAACAAACCCCCCAAGCACCACCAACATCACACCACCCCCTACCACATGTGGGACAAGATACCCACGGAACACCTAATCAACCAACTGACGTAAACCCCCCAACTTAACCGACCCCAACACCTCCGCTCACAACCTCAACAAATGGATCACCTCCTGTGCCGACAACCTAGCCCCCCTCAGAAAAAACATCACTACCCGAAACATCAAGAACGCACCATGGTTCACCACTGAACTCCACGAATCCAAACGCAAATGCCGCAAAGCAGAGAAAATCTGGAGACAAGAACCCACCACCACTAACTTCACCATCCTCAAAACCACCACACGCATCCACCATCAACTCATACGCACCGCCAAAAGAGCACACTACAAAGAACGCATTGACAACAACTCACAGAACAGTAAGGAACTCTTTACCATCATCAAAGAGCTCTCCAAACCCAAGGCCAGCAACCTAGACCCCATGCACACACAAACCCTCTGCAACTCCCTGTCAGATCACTTCCACCGCAAAATTCTTGACATACATAACAGCTACGCTCAACATACACCCCCCTCCCACACCACTCACCCATCTCACACATACCCACCACACACACCACACAACCTACTCACCACCTGGGCCCCCACCAACGACCAAGAAACTGAAACCACTATGAACTCTATTCACTCTGGCTCCCCCTCCGTCCCATGCCCCCACCGTATATACAACAGAGCCAGCCCCGCCATCGCCCCCATACTCCGAGCCACAATCAACAGTTCCTTCGAAACCGCCACCTTCCCAGACCTCTGGAAACACGCAGAAGTCACTGCACTCCCAAAAAAAAACAAAGCCAACCCAGACGATCTCTCCAACTACCGCCCCATCTCCCTCCTCCCCTTCCCAGCCAAGGTTACGGAAAAAATTGGCAACTCCCGACTATCCCACTTCCTCGAGACAAACAACACACTCGACCCCTCCCAATCTGGGTTCCGCAAGAACCACAGCACAGAAACCGCCATCTTAGCATGCACCGACGAGATCCAGAGTCGACATGGGTGAGACCGTAGCACTCATACTCTTGGACCTCTCTGTAGCCTTTGACACTGTCTGCCACCACACACTCAGAACACGCCTTCACGACGCAGGGATAAGGCACAAAGCCCTGGACTGGCATACCTCCTTCCTCACCAACAGAACCCAAAAAGTCCGACTCCCCCCCTTCCAATCGCCCGCCACCAAAATCACCTGCGGAGTCCCCCAAGGCTCCTCCCTCAGCCCCACACTATTTAACATATAGATGACCCCACTAGCCAACATCATCAAACCCCATGGAATCACCATCCTCTCATACGCCAATGACACTCAACTCATCCTCTCCCTCACCCGCAACCCCAACACTGCCAAATCCAACCTACACAAGGCACTCATCGACACCGCCACATGGATGACAGCCAACCACCTGAAACTGAACTCAAGCAAAACCGAAATAATCCTCTTTGGCCCACACAAAAACACCTGGGACCCCTCATGGTGGCCCACCACGCTAGGCCCTGCACCCACCCCCTCCAACCACGCACGCAACCTCGGCATCACCCTAGACTCCTCCCTCTCGATGACCCAACAAATCAACGCTCTCACCTCCTCATGCTTCAACACACTCTGTATACTGAAAAAAACATTCAAATGGAGCCCCTCAGAGACCAGAAAAACTGTCACTCACGCACTCATCAGCAGCAGACTTGATTACGGAAACACCCTCTACGCCGGCACCACTCTAAAACTCAAGCGCAAACTTCAGCGCATCCAGAACTCAGCAGCACGACTCATCCTCGACCTCCCCCGACACGAACACATCTCTCCACACCTCAAATCCCTCCACTGGCTCCCCATTGACAAAAGGATCACCTTCAAGATCCTCATCCTCACACACAAATCACTCCACAACACAGGCCCTGCCTACCTCAACGAAAGAGTCACCTTCCACACCCCCACACAAAACCTCCGCTCTGCTGACCTCTCTCTCGCCTCTGTCCCCCGCATCAAACACACCACCACCGGGGGCAGATCCTTCTCCGACATTGCACCCAAAACCAGGAACGCCCTCCCAACCCATCTCCGCAAGAACCAAAACCTACTTCTCTTCAGGAAGGGCCTCAAAACCTGGCTTTTTGAACCGTGATCCTCCCAGCCCCTTTCCCCCCCAATGCCCCCTCAGCGCCTTGAGACTCTCAGGGTGAGTAGCGCGCTTTATAAATCTCTTTGATTGATTGATGTTTACTGCCGTTCGCACCATCATTGGTTAACATGGATGCCAATGGGGAATCCTGGCAAATCATTATCGCCGCCGGCGGTGACGGTGCACACCGATGCGGTACATATACGAATTCGCTTGACTCCCTGATCTCGTGCGAGCAGGTACTCCACTGAATGTACTGCTGTGTCCTGTCTCTGGTCATGGAAGTGGCTCATGTTGCAGGGGAAAGGGCCCCGGCCTTCACCCAGGAGGAATTGGAGAGGCTAGTGGACGGGGTCCTGCCCATGTACGCCAAGCTCTACGGACGGCCAGAGGTACAGGTGAGTCGGGGTTTGGGGGCACTGTTTGGGTGTAATGGATGGTGTTGGCAGAACATATGTGTGCACCTCTGACCCTGCAGAGGCCATGGTTCATGCCAGGCTGTGTGTGTATGTCCTGTAAGTACTGTCCATCCCATAGTGGACGTAAAGCCAGCTGTACATATTTTCTAAGTGCCTGACCTCTGTGTTACATTTCTGTGTCTCCCTTTTAGGTGAGTGCCCACCAGAAGAGGGCACTTTGTCATGCCATCGCCAAGGAGGTGCGGACCCTGGGGGCCTACAACCGGCAGAGCACCCACTGCAGGAAGAGGTGGGAGGACCTGCAGCGCTGGGCGCGAAAAATCTGTGAGGCCCAGCTGGGGAAGTCCTTCGAACGTGGAAGGGGTGCCCGTTGGGGACTGACGCCCCTCATGCTATGCATCCTGGAGATGGCGTACCCAGACCTGGATGGGCGCTTGAAGGCTGCACAGCAGTCACAAGGGGGTGAGTACTCATGTCACAATCTTAACCCTTGATGAGTGTCTGTGTGTGCATTAGGGTTTATTCTGCTTAGTTGCAGGGACTCTGACTGAAGTCCATCTACATGATGGCCCCCGTAGGGTCTAGGGCTGTTTTGGTCAGGTCTCCTACATGTCGGGTCCTTAGGTAGTTCGGGGGATGGGTGTAGAGCAGGGTTCTGGTAACTAGTCAGGGGCATGGTCATGTGCATAGTGGAAGGGTCTGCCTGTTGGGGGATCTTCTGGGTGGGTGTATGTCTGGCAACTATGTTCACTCCTTTCAGCCATTTACAAGTGTCTCTCTTGTTTTTTCTCCCCATCCATGTTCTCTTCTGTTGTTTGTGTACATCAACATCATCTGGCGAGGGAGCAGAGGCACTGGCAAGTGGGGATGCAGCAGCCCACGGATCCTCAGAGGCAGAGTCATCCGACGCCAAGGGGGGAGTACCACGTGAGGCAACTACCACTGAAGGTAGTGGCTCCAGTACCTCCTCCAATGGGGGCTCCCTGGTGGTGGCGGACCCTAGTGAGCACACCCCTACAGTATCATCTTCCGCCACCCCCATGCCATCACCGCCCTCCCATTTGCTCCCCACAGAGATGCCCATGCCCGCTCACCCAGAAGGGTGGGCGTCTCCTTCGCCCCAGGGACCTCCTCCCCTGCCCCAGTCAGCCCCTCTGCCCTCACTGTGAAGGCTATTGACCTCCTGAGAACCATCTCTGTGGAGCAGACGACCATTGTCGATGCCATCCAGGGGCTAGCATCAGAGTTGCAGAAGACAAATGCCTATCTGGATGGCATTCACAGTGCGGTGTCTGGCCTACAGAGATCTTTTCAGGCTCTGGGCTCCTCCTTGACGGCAGCCAGTTTCCCTGGTCATTCCGTCCCCCCTCCAACCTCCTCTACCCCTCCACTCCCTTCACCCGTCCAAAGCACACAATCTGACACCCAGTCAAGCACCTCAACACACAAAAAGTACACTTCTAAACACAAGCACCCCATCACCCACTACAAGCATTCACACAGCCAACATACACATGCACACACAGCAACATCCACTTCCCCTAGTGTGCCCACCTCTTCCTCCTCCCTGTCTGTCCCCTCTACATGCACACCCCCAAGCACTGCACCTTCATTTACTGTTGCTGAGCCCATTCCAGCACTCACCAAAATAGCAGACATACATACATGCATCCCAGACACCACACCGGCACTCACCACAACTACTGTAGTTGACACATGCAGCACATTCACCAGACTTGCAGACACCCACACAACATACATGCACACTGGCAGCCTGTATTCTCCCACTGTGTCTACCCCCCTCCTCCAAAAACATACAAATGCACCAAGACACCCACCCATCACACATCCACCACACCTCAGCATACTGTCCAGTCACCTGCACCCACAACACGCACCCCTACACCACTTACGTCCACACCCTCTGCCTCCACTCCCACGCCGTCCTCCAAGCCCAACCCAATTGCTCCCAAAAAACGTTTTCTCTCCTGTGCTGACCTCTTCCAACCCACTGGCCCACCCAGTCTTGTCCCTAAGCACCTCCTTGCCCTTTCCACTCCTTCCACTTTACAGCCTGCCCCTGTCCGCCCTTCACAAATTTCCAGTCCCCCTTCCCCAGAGCGGAAGAAGCCCCGTGCAGAGCCAAGTCCATCTGGCTCCACCCGGTCGAAGCACACACCCCCACCTTCCAAAGCCAAACCCAAACCTCCTCCACCTTCTGAGTGCAAGTCCAAGCCCCTCCCCCATTGCAAATCCCCACCCCCACCGCCCCCTGCCCCTGTTCCCTGAGGTGCCTGGATGCCCCATTGTTGCCCCATTCAGTGGAGTACAGTGCACTTTTGGGAGTCAGGTTGGGGCCATTGTAGCCCAAACACGTCTGGCACTTTGGGCTTGCCATTGGCCTTGTTGTGCATAGTTAGCTCTGTAAGCTGAAATAAATGTTTATGTGTGCCCTGTGTTTTGGCGGCACACTCTTGAACCCTGGTCTCTCATTTCATTGTGAGTGTGGGGCATTTGTATGTACTATGGTCAGGTTGGATTTGCCTTGTGTCGGGCAAGTACCTCTTGCTCTGGGGTGTATGGGTTATACTGCTGTGAAGGGTTGTGGGAGCTATGCAGGGTGGGTGTGTAACTGTGCCCTTATTTCCCTTGTTTAGTAGGTTGCGGTACTTACCGTTGTCGTCTTCGTCAGCGGTCTCGGTCATGGAGGAATATGGCAAGGATCAGGGCTGGCATGATCTGCAGCTCTCTATCCATGTCTGCTTCTGCGCGGGTAGGCCTCCGGTGAGTGTTTCCTTATATTAGGTTTGTTTCCGCCTGGCTTTCTGTGGCGGTGGTTCCCGCCCCGGAACTGACGGCGGTCTAGTGGTTCATTATTTGATGGGTGGGTTGGGACTTTCCGTCGACCTGTGGGCGGACTCTGCCGTCGTCGTCGGCACTCCTCTACTGGCGGTCGGTGGCTTTCAGGATGCCTGTGTTTCAGTTGGTTCTTTATTTGGCGTTCCGGACTGCTCCTCTGTTGGCGGCTTTTACCGCCACCGCTGGCGGCATGGTTTGGACCGCCGTATTCATAATGAGGGCCTATGTGTCTGATTACGATCTTGGTGGACGTTCATGACGGATGTCCCGTCTGCCGTATTACAAGTTCCATTATATTCTAGGGAACTTGTAATACGGCAGATGTGATATCAGTCACGTTTGTGGCAAAGTATCCCATCCACCAAGATCGTAATCAGGCCCCAAGTCCTGTTTATCCTATTGTAATGGAGTATACAACCTCTGCAGTACATTCATTGTCATTCAGTACATTGTCATACATTAGATTCATATCTTAGCAATCTTAGTAGTCTATACAGGGTGAACACTTCATTTTTATGACAACATGTTCTGCCATTTCTCTATTGATACCTAGGTACTGTAACCTTTGTTGGGCAAGTATCTCCCCTAGAACACCTTTTATATTACTGAACACACTTTCTGACTGTATTTAAGACACCCACAGTCTGAAATTATATAGAGTAAGTATAATAGCTGGACTATACCAACCATTCCTGGGAAACACCTAGACCTCTAAAGTAAAGTATCTCCATAGCTACTTATAAACTCAACAATATATCAAAGATAGACTCAGCCGTGGTTCAATAGCAAGCACTCTTAATTTATATTTGGTATTTTGAACACCCAAATTATTAGTACTGTCATGATATTCAACTATATTGAAACTGGTTTCTAAATATATTATTTTATTTAACTATTTAGTCACAGACTCCATACTCAAATGACACTTATATGTAATTACCTGCAATTAAAGCTGTATGTTGAAGGTCGCTGAATATACCAAACTCCTTTAATCAAAAATCTAATTAACTCTGCTGAGCACAAGTTAAAGAGATTACTCTTCCTTTGCCCTCAAATCACCAAGGGCAATCTCAGGGGTCTGAGGTTATGGAACACATATAAGTATCTGAACCCTGAAGCATTGCAGTCAATCAGATGGTAGGTTTTGTTTTAATTTTGCAAAGAGAATGTCAACTATTGGCTGACCCTAACATAACCCCAGTCTTGCAGTCTTCATGCATGAAATGTATATCTTCTAATCCCATGATCTTTGTAAGTTTTTAATTTATTATAATTATTAACATTGCAAATCTGTTCTTTTTTGTATTGCTTTATCATTGTTTTAGCCAGTTAATGGCACTTGTACTGTGGTAATGCACACTCTTTCTTGCCCTGTAAAATCGGAGTCTGTGACACAGGTGAGTATAAAAAAGACCTCATGGCAGGGTCAGTCGGTAAATTTCCATGACTCTCGCAAGAGTCTCACAGGACCTTATGAGCCCCCACAGCAAGCTTCATCTGCAGAAGCTTGTAAATGACTCTTGTAAGAGTCTCATGGGATCGTTGCACAATTTGTAAATTGCCCAATAGAAAAGCTCAGATTGTTTAACAAGTAACTGTGCTCCATCACACAGCACTTGGCCACTACCTAACTGTGTTTTCTAACTTCCAAACATTTACCAATTACATGCATAATTTTGCAACCCTCCCATTTTTTGCTCCTTTTATAACTCTATATTGTACCTGATGCATGCTCATTCTGCTGAGCACTCCTTTTGTAACTGAGGTTCCCATAATGCACAATGGTTCACCGCTGGATTTTGGGGCCCAGCTTCATCCAGTGGACTAAAGAATATGCCATTAATTGTGGTATTGATAAATTCTTTGATTTCCAACCTTGAACATTACTTAGATTAGACATAGAGGTATAGTGTGGCATCAATTGTTACCAATGGTTGACAGCATTTTGGATTGGGAGCACACAGACCTGATGATAGTGCACTTTGGTGACAATGACATAGGCACAATCACAGGGGTTGCACTTGAAATCCAAATGAAGGAGACCTTTTTACAATCGATGTCTTTCTTTTCTTACACTGCCTTTGTATATTCTAATATATGTCAAAGGCAAAAAAGGCAATGGTCAAAAGAGTTTTGCCTAAGATTAAGATGCCACAAAAGCATGTCGACAAAATAGTTTCTTCATATCATGACAATATCCATTTTGATATGCCAGGGTGTGATGGAGTGCACTTCACTGCAGAAGGAAACAGGTTATTTCCTAATAACATCAAGGAATGCACCCAATTCTACATGTAACTAAGCTGAGACCTCTCTCTTGAGACATATATTCACTACTCTCCTACTTTTTTACAATCCCCAATAGCCTCAAAAGATTGTATAATGTTTTGGGGGAAGAATTTACAATTCCGTTCATTCCACTGCTAGGGTATGGGTAGCAAGTGGCTTCTCCACTGAGACCTTTCCACAGTATCACAGAAATGTATGGTAGAGTTTGAGGAGAGACTGGGTTCTTCACTAAGACCTCTCCTCAGGGCAACCACTGTGTAGAGTAGTGTGGGGAGGGACTAGCCTCTCCATTGCAACCTTGCATCAATGTGAACAGTGTCCATTGGAGGGTGTAAAGAGAGACTACCTCTCCACTAACACCTCTTTCTAGGGCAGGAGTCTTCAAACTGGGGGATGGGCCTCCCTAGAAGGGCCACAAGTGATCCTGGGAGATTGGCACCAGGCTCTGGCCAGACGCAGCATTTTGCTAGTAACAGAGCTTTGTTTTAAGCTGAAAAAAATGAGCATCAGCAAACCGCCCTGTAAGGAGCCATCACTAACATTGTTTGTTATTTATATCCAAGCAGGGAGTAAGTGTCAAAAGGGAAGGAACTCCAAATACTCTTCAGAATCCCCAACCTGCCTATTATAATTACATGGTGGATACTTTTACATGTTAATAAGGCCTGCCTGACCAAAATGGTATGTTTAGCATAATGTATTTGATTGTGTTTTTAAAACAGAAACAGAACTTAAGTGCAATGTTTAAATAAGTGTAGACTTATTTAAAAATTCACAATTTAACAAGGATAATTGTGAAAAATTCAGAAAGGGGCACAATGTTTTTCCCTGGGGGGCACAGGAACAAAAGTTTGAGAACATTGTCCTAGGGTGAGGAGTATGGACAGTAGGATGTGGATAGGGATTGACCTCGCCACTGAGAACTTTCATCAATGTGCCCAGAGTCCATAATAGAGTGTAAAGAGAGACTACCTTTCCACTGACATCTCTCCCGAGGGTGAGGTGTATGCATGGCAGGAGGAAGGGAGGGCCTGGCCTCACAGCTGAGACCTCTCTATTGCATGACCATGTGATAAGCTACTGGCCTTTATAAATGAGGGTGTGAGGAGAGGCTCACTGACACCTCTTCTCAGAGTGAGATGCCATGTGGAGAGGGTTTTTTTCTCCACTAAGATCTGTCCTCAAAGTGACAAGTGTGCATAGGAGTGTGAGGAAGTGTATATGTTAGGATGTGGTAAATAAGAAACTTCTCTATTGAGACATTTCCCCTGCCCTGACTGATAACACCTGCTCTCATAGTCTCCACTAGTTGGTTATGGAGAGGAAGTGGCTTCTCCACTGCGACCTTTCCACAGTATAACATGACTGCATTGTAGAGTGAGATGACAGACTGGGTTCTTCACTAACACCTCTGCCCATGGCAACAACTGTGTATAGTAGAGTATGAGGAAAACTGGCCTCTCCACAGAGACCTTGCATCAAGGTGACCATTGTGTAGAGGATGATATAAGAAGAGACTACCTCTCCACTCACATCGTTCCCCAGGCTAAGCAGTATGCATACTAATGTGTGAAAGTTATTCAGCTCACAGGTGAACCCTCACCATTGCATACCAAGGAAAAGAAGTACTGGCTTCCCTTCTGATACCTCTCCCCAAGGCAATAACCCTTATATTAGGGTGTGGGAAGGGATGTGCCTGTCTACTGACATCTCTCACCAGGATAACATACATACTCAGTAGTGTGTAGGGAAACATTGTCCTTCACGCTAAGACCTATCTCCAGGACCACATGGATATGCAGTACAGTGTGGCCAAGAACTGGCCTCTCTGCTGAGACATCTCCCTAGAGCAACAGGGATGTACAGTATTGTATGGTAAGACAGTGTCCTGTCGGCTAATACATTTTTCCTGAGTGACAGGTATCTGTAGTAGTCTGTGGGGAAAAACTCACCTCTCTGCTCATACCTCTTCCCATGCTGACAGGTATGCATAATAGGATGTTGGGAGGAAATGCCCTTTCTGCTGAGATGTGTATTGGATGATTATTGTACACAGTAGAATGTGGGGAAACACTGGTCCTTGTCCTATAATCTGTCTCCTGAATAATGGGTATGCAAATTAGGGAGTGAAAATGGCCTTACCTCTGTGCTCACAGCTCTCCCCAGGGTGACAGATATTTAAGTAGGGTGTACAGAGAAAATCACCTCTATGTTGAAAAGTCTGGCTTGGATAATAACCATAGAGACTAGGCTATGGAGGCAGACTATGCTGTCAGCTCAGAGCTCTTCCCAGATTAATACATGTGTGAAGTAGGCTGTAGGTAAAGATCGCTCTCTCTGTTCATAACTGTCTTCATGGTGATGACTGTGTATGTTACGGTATAGAAATGGAGATTCCTCTCTTCTGAGAATTGTCTCTTGGCTGAGTGGTGTGGATAGTCAAATGTGGGGACACACTTACGTCTCAGATGTCTCCCCATTGGGACAGGCATGTGTTTTGGGGTATACACAGGGACAGACCTCTTCACTGAAACTGCTCTCCACAGTGACAACCATAGCTATAGTAACATGTGGCCCTCTCCACTACCATATCTCCATTAGCTGGCTGACAACAGTGCATAGTTGAGTATGAGAATGCAATGGCTTCTGTACCAAGATGTCGCACTTCTATGAGAGCTCTCTGTACTACAGTGTGGATAGGGACTAATCTCTCTACTGAGACCTCACTTTTGCATGACTAGTCAGTATATAGGGTATTCAAATAATTAGCTTCTACATTAACAACTCTTTGTCACATAAAAGATGTGCAAAATACAGTATAGATCGGGGTCTTCAAACTGGGGGTGGGCCCCCGTAAGGGGTCCTCAAGTGATCCCAGGGGGGTGGCACACTCTGGCCAAAAGAAGGTTTATGCAGATAACAGTGCTTTGTTTTAAGCAGAAAAATGTTTATTGCATTTTCAAAAAAGTAAGTGCAATGTTTCAATAACATTGAAACATTGTCAACTTAATAGAATAGTTATGAAAAATTCTGAGGGGTTCCTGATGATTTATTTTTTTCCCCCTATGCATGGGGCGCGACATTAACAAGTATGAAAACCACTGATATACATGTACATTCGGGAGCACTTCTGCACTCCTTCAAAATGTAACTGCCAGTTTTAGAGAACATTGCAATGCTCTAATAATATCCAATTAAAAAGAAAACTAGAAAGCAAAAAAGCACTGGTAGATTGAAAGTTCTTTTATTATAATAAAATAATTTAGCAAAAGACAACACTACAACAACTATATTAACAAACCTCACCACTAACTATAAAATAACAATACAACCAAATTCACTTATTTATGATGTCTTCCCCTGACACATGAGCGGGCCCCACAGTATCAGAATCTTAAACTGCTAAACTTATAAAGGAGTCTCTTGTTTGAACATTTTGTTAAAGCAAGAGCAAGAGAAAAAAAGTATCTGATAAATTTGTAACATGCAACGTTTAAAATAAAGGGTTCAGCAGATTGACAAATAAACAGTACCCTATGATCACTAGTGCTATGTAGACACATTTAAAAACTACACATCCACATATATTTGCAGTACTCAGATGGCTCACTCTTCTGAAATAGACAATAGTTGGAAGATTCTACATCTTTTTCACCTGTATATTCAGTACTACTTCAAGTACTATGCAATCTTACAGCTACTAATCACACCCTTTGAAATAAGTATGTATTTCTCTTTCTGTAATCAAATTACTTGTTATTGTGAAATAATTCCACATTGTATGATAAGCTTCTGTAATCAAATTATTTGTTATTGGTAAAGAACTATACTTTGCATGATAAGTTTCATAGGAGCACAATCACTTCTCCAACTAATAGTTGTTTCCTGATTTTCCACAGAGTTATTATTTCCTGTTTCTTCAAAATTGAACAAGAATTGTTTTTCTCCTCCATATATTTTGTGACATGCTAGTATTCTTTCTGCCAATCTTCATTTTCCATTCTGCTTCTACAAAAAGAGAATATAACCAAAAAAATTATAGTTATATACAGATCAATAAAAAATAACAGTGTTTGATCACTATATTGTCTAAACATTTCTGCTCTTTTCACCCGCAATCATAAATGTATATCTATTGTACCAGTTACGTGTTTTTGCTTTCTCCTGAAAAATTCCACAGGCTCAACTAGTGCATCTTTTCTTTTCTTTACAGATAAATAGAGGTATGGCATACAATCTGTGATTGAGCTACCTACAAACATTTGAGAGATCAATAGAACATATATAACCATGAGTTTTATAATTCATACCTGCTATTTTTAAATTAGTTGATCTGAGAAACTCTTCAAGATCATCCAAAACATACTATATACAGTTCAAAGTGACAAAGCAGGTGAATGCACCTACATTGCATGACAAAAATTCCTCTATACAAGGTAAAACCAGGTTCCATAAAAGTTAATGGACTAACACATTCCTCTTTACACCCGTTTACTAACAGTGTGCAGGGTGTTTCACTGTGAGAGCAGCAATCTATCCACTGAAATATCTGATAAGGTTAAAAGATGTGTGTAGTAAAGTTTAGGGCAACACTATGCCTTGTTTTAACACACTCCAGATTAATTGCTTTATAATTTGACCAAAGACTCCTTTCCTTGCTTACAATTGTATACAGGCTAAACACAACATATTTTTACACAGCATGAAATCCTAGCTGATAGCTCTTCACAGTTTAATGTCTACTTCTAAAAAGCTGTACTTACAACCCTACACCTCAACCAAACAGCTTTTCACTTAGTGAACATGGTGTACAATATGTTTATAAATAGTAGGACAATTAACACTTCTAGAAAAAGGTAATAAACTATGGGGGTGATTCCAACTTTGGTGGGCGGCAGAGGCCGCCCGCCAAAGTTCCCCCAACAGAATACCGCTAGGCGGTCAGAAGACCGCCGCAGTTATTCTGTGTTTCCCGCTGGGCTGGCGGGCGACCGCCAGAAGGCCGCCCGCCAGCCCAGCGGGAAACCCCTTCCCACGAGGAAGCCGGCTCCGAATGGAGCCGGCGGAGAGGGAAGGGTGCGACGGGTGCAGTAGCACCCGTCGCGATTTTCAGTGTCTGCATGGCAGACACTGAAAATCTTTTAGGGGCCCTCTTACGGGGGCCCCATGACACCCCTCACCGCCATCCTGTTCCTGGCGGTCAAAACTGCCAGGAACAGGATGGCGGTGAGGGGGTCGGAATCCCCATGGCGGCGCAGCAAGCTGCGCCGCCATGGAGGATTCCTCAGGGCAGCGGAAAACCGGCGGGAAACCGCCGGTTTTCCGTTTCTGACCGCGGCCATACCGCCGCTGTCAGAATGCCCTTGGGAGCACCGCCAGCCTGTTGGCGGTGCTCCCGCGGTCATTGACCCTGGCGGTCAATGACCGCCAGGGTCAGAATGACCCCCTATGTGTTTAATTACCTGAACTTGGAGCTGTTTGTTAAATGCAGCTGACTGCACCATTATATTTCAGTCCTACTTAAATCACCTCTGCTGAGCACAACTCAAAGAGAGTTCCTTCCCCTCCAAACCACCAAGCACAGATGACAGGTGTGCGTAGTAAGGTGTGGGGAGAGACTGGTCTCTCCTTTGAGACCTCTCTCTCAGATGTTGTGTCTGCATAGTAGAGTGTATGGATGGACTGGCCTCTATGCGGAGACCTTTCTCTCAGATGACAGGTGTGTGATGGGAGACTAGCCTCTACTTTGAGACCCCTCATATGATGTGTTGGCGTAATAGTGTGTGGATGGACAGGCCTCTCTGTGAGACCACTCTCTCAGATGACAGGTGTGCATAGTAGAGTGTGGGAAGGGACTAAGCTTTTCTTTCAGGCCTCTCTCCTGGATAGTAGGTGTGCATAGTAGGGAATATGGAGGGACCATTTCACTAAGACCTCTCTCTAGGCTAACAGGTGTGTGTAGTAGGGTGTGTGGGAAACTGGCCTCTCTTCTGACAGACAGCTTTCCCCATGGCCATGTCACTGGGTGTGCATAGTAGGGTCTAGGAAGGGACTAACCTCTCCAATAGCACCTTTCTGCATTGTGATGAGGATGCGTGGTAGTGTGTGAGGATAGACAAGTTTCTCCACTGAGACCCTTCCTTTGGATGACAGCTGTGTACAGTAAGGAGTGAGGAAGGACTGCCCTCTCCTTTCAGGCTACACTCTCAGATAACAAATGTGTGTATGTAGACGAACTGGCATCTCTGCTGAGACCCCTCTCTTAGACAACATGTATAGCTAGTATGATGTAGGGAGGGACTGGCCACTCCTTCGAGACCCCTATCTTGGATTACCTGTGTAGATAGTAGAGTGTGGGGAGGGCTTGACCTCTCCTTTGCAACCTTTCTCTCAGATAACGGGTGTGCATAGTAGTATGTGTGGATGGACTAGCCTCTCCTTTTTGTCCTCTTTCCTGGAAAACAGCTGAACATAGTAAGGTATATGAAGGATGCTTCCACTCCACTGAGACCTTATTCTAATATGACGGGTGTCTGTAGTTGGGTGTGTTAAAGGGACTTGCCTCTTCGATGAGACCCCTCTCTTGGGTAATGGGTGTGGACAGTAGAGAGTGAGTAGGAATTGCCTTCTCTTTTCAGACCATTTTCTCAGATGACAAATGTGCATAGTGGAGTGTGTGGAGGAACTGGTTTCACTTCTGAGACTCCTCTCTTGGATGACATGTATAAATAGTATGGTGTGGGGAGGGACTGGCCTCTCCTTTGAAACCTCTCTCTCAGATAACAGGTATGCATAGTAGAGTGTGTGGATTTAGTCCTTTCTTCATGGATAACAACTGAGCATAGTAGGGTATGTGAAGGATGTGACCTCTCCACTGAGACCTCTCTTTAATATGATGGGTGTCCATAGTTGGGAATGCAGAGGGACTTGTCTCTCTGATGAGACCCCTCTCTTGGGAGATGGGTGTGCATAGTAGGGAGTGAGCAGGGACTTGCCTCTCCTTTCATACCTCTCTCTCAGATGATGGATGTGTGTAGTATGATGTGTCTATGAATTAGCCTCTCTGCTGAGACTCATCTTTTGAATGACAAGTGTAGATAGTAGGGTATCGGGAGGGGCTAGCCTCTCTTTAAGACCATTCCCTCTGATAATGAGTGTACATAGTAGAGTTTGTGAATGGACTGACCTCTCTTCTGAGACCTCTCTCTCAGATGAATGGAGTGTGTGGTAGTGTGTGTGGATGGACTGACCTTTTCACTGAGACCTCTCTGCCAGATGATGGGTATGCATAGTAAGTTGTGAGGAGGGACAAGCCACTCATTTCAGTCCTCTATTCTGGATGACAGATGTGCATAGTAAGGTGTGTGGAGGGGCAGGCATCCCCGCTGAGACCTCTCTATGAAATGATGGGTGTGTGTAGTAGAGTGTGGGGAGGGACAGCATCTCCTTTCAGACCTCTCTATCGCATTGACAGGTCTATACAGTAGGATGTATGGAGGGACTGGCCACCACACTGAAACCACCCTTTCAGATAATGGATATGCATGTAGGATGTGTTGAGAGACTGGACTCTCCTCTGAAACCCCTCTATTGTATGGTGGCTGGGTGTTGGAGGGTGTGGAGGGATGTAGAAAAGTACCATCTTGCCTGGCATGTTACCCTCGTTTTTACATGTGTGCAAGTTTGTTTTTGCCTGTCTCACTCACTGGGATCCTGCTAGCCAGGACCCCAGTGCTCATAGTTTGTGGCCTGAATGTGTGTATCTGTGTAGTGACTAACTGTGTCACTGAGGCTCTGCTAACCAGAACGTCAGTGCTTATGCTCTCTCTGCCTTTAAAATTGTCACTAGAGGCTAGTGACCATTTTCACCAATTCTAATTGGCACACTGGAACACCCTTATAATTCCCTAGTATATGGTACCTAGGCACACAGGGTGTAGGGGTTCCAGGAGATCCCTATGGGCTGTAGCGTTTCTTTTGCCACCCATAGATAGCTCAGACAAATCTTACTCAGGACTGCCACTGCAGCATGAGTGAAATAACGCACACATTATTTCACAGCCATTTTACACTGCACTTAAGTAATTTATGAGTCACCTATATGTCTAACCTTCACTTAGTGAAGGTTAGGTGCAAAGTTACTAAGTGTGAGGGCACCCTGGCACTAGCCAAGGTGCCCCCACATAGTTCAGGGCAATTTCTCCAGACTTTGTGAATTTCGGGGACACCATTACACGCGTGCACTACATATAGGTCAATACCTATATTTAGCTTCACAATGGTAACTCCGAATATGGCCATGTAACCTGTCTAAGATCATGGAATTGTCCCCCCATGCCAAATCTGGTATTGGGGTGCCAATCCCATACATTCCCGGGGCTCCACTATGGACCCCGGGTACTGCCAAACCAGCTCTCTGGCGTTTTCTCTGCAGCTACCGCTGCTGCCAACCCACAGATAGGATTCTGCCCTCCTGGAGTCTGGGCAGCCCAGTCCCAGGAAGGCAGAACAAAGAATTTCCTCTGAGAGAGGGTGTTACACCCTCTCCCTTTGTAAATAGGTGTTAAGGGCCGGGGAGGAGTAGCCTCCCCCAACCTCTGGAAATGCTTTGAAGGGCACAGATGGTGCCCTACTTGCATAAGCCAGTGTACACCGGTTCAGGGAACCCCCAGTCCCTGCTCTGGCGTGAAACTGGACAAAGGAAAGGGGAGTGACCACTCCCATGTCCATCACTACCCCAGGGGTGGTGCCCAGAGCTCCTCCAGTGTTTCCCAGACCTCTGCCATCTTGAATCCAGAGGTGTGAGGGCACAATGGAGGCCTCTGAGTGGCCAGTGCCAGCAGGTGACGTC
Source organism: Pleurodeles waltl (assembly GCF_031143425.1). Taxonomy (NCBI): domain Eukaryota; kingdom Metazoa; phylum Chordata; class Amphibia; order Caudata; family Salamandridae; genus Pleurodeles; species Pleurodeles waltl. Next base: position 233,023,966 of record NC_090436.1, read on the forward strand.
AGAGACCCCTCCTGATAGGTGCTTACCTGACTAGGTGACCAATCCTCCTATGAGGGCTATTTAGGGTCTCTCCTGTGGGATTTTCCTCAGATTATGACTTGCAAGAATTCACCAGAGTTCCTCTGCACCTCTCACTTCGACCTCTGCCAAGGAACGACCGCTGACTACTCCAGGATGCCTGCAAAACTGCAACAAAGTAGCAAGAAGACTACCAGCGACATTGTAGCGCCTAATCCTGACGTCTTTCTTGACTGTTTCCTGGTGGTGCATGCTTTGGGGGCTGCCTGCCTTCATCCTGCACTGGAAGCCACAAAGAAATCTCCTGTGGGTTGACGGAATCTCCCCCCCCTGCTCCAACAGGCACCAAACTTCAGCGTCACCGGTACTCTGGGACCCCTCTCATCCTGACGAGCGTGGCCCCTGGAACACAGGTGGTAGACCCAAGTAACCCAGACTGTCCTGTGGTCCAACTGTCCAAATTTGGAGGAGGTAAGTCCTTGCCTCCCCTCTCCAGACAGTAATCCTGTGCACTGCGTGAACTGCAGCTGCTAGGGCTTCTGTGCACTTTTGCAAGGAATCCCACGTGCACAGCCTAGCCCAGGTCCCCAGCACTCCATCCTGCATTGCTCAACTCGCTGAGTTGACCTTCGGCTTTGTGGGACCCTCTTTTGTAGTGTTGAGATGACCGCCGTGCTCAGTCTTCCTGAACCCAAGTACTTCTGCGGGTACTGCCTTCTTGTGCATGGGCTCTCTGTGTTGCTGAGGGTGGCGACATCCTGGTCCTTCCTGGTCCCGGGCAGCACCCTTTTTCTTCAACCGCAGCTAGCAAGGCTTGTTTGCGGTCTTTCTCCAAAGAAACAACTCTGCATCCTCCAGTGCTCCGTGGGATATCTTCTGCACAATGGAGAAGTTCCTAGCATCTTTCGTTTTTTCAGAATCTTCAGCTTCTTCCATCCGGAGGCAGGCATTTTGCACCTTCATCTGGGGTTTAGTGGGCTCCTGCTGCCCCTGGACACTTTCGTGACTCTTGGACTTGGTCTCCTTCCTTTGCAGGTCCTCAGGTGTAGGAATCTGTCTTCAGTGCTTTGCAGTCTGTTGTGGTTTTTTCAGAATCCCCTATCACAAGTTTAGTGTTTTTCTGGGGAAGTAGTATCACTTTACTCCTACTTTTCAGGGTCTTGGGGTGGGGTATCTTGGACACCCTTAGTGTTTTCTTACACTCCCGGCGACCCTATACACACTGCACTAGCCTAGGGGTCCATTTGTGATTCGCATTCCACTTTCAGAGGATATTGTTTGTGTTGCACCCAGGCCTATTTCATCCTATTGTATTCTACAGTGTTTGCACTTCTTTCTGACTGTTTTACATACCTGATTTTGGTTTGTGTGTATATTTTGTGTATTTTACTTACCTCCGAAGGGAGTATATCCGCTGAGATATTTTTGGCACATTGTCACTAAAATAAAGTACCTTTATTTTTAGTAACTCTGAGTATTGTGTTTCTTGTGATTTAGTACGTATATGATATAAGTGGTATAGTATGAGCTTTGCATGTCTCCTACTACAGCCTAAGCTGCTCTGCTATAGCTACCTCTATCAGCCTAAGCTGCTAGATCTTCTAATAAGGGATAACTGAACCTGGCACAAGGTGTAAGTACCATCAGGTACCCACTATAAGCCAGGCCAGCCTACTACAAGGGAGTCTTAACTTCAGAACTCTTCTCAAACCAATAGTTGTAAATTTTAGACTCTGATAAGCACTAGCTCCAGTAAGACTCCTTCCTACAGTAACAAGTGTGCATACCAGAGTGTTATCAAAGATCACAAATGCCTTCTTATTTTTCATAACCTCATGAGATACCAACTTGTAAAAAAAAAAAATAGTTAACATTCTATTTATCACAATACTCATGTCTTACAAACCTCCTCTACAATAATAAAGTAGACTGTATTGACAGCTCACCTACTCCTTTAACTATTCAAAATCCTGCTAGAGTTCAATGAGATCATAATTTTTTTTAGGAAATTATACATTTACTTTCACCGAAGTATTTATGCCTTAGAGGCCTCCTATCAAAATCTTGGCGGACCAGGATGCCTTTCTGCTGCCCCCTTATATAACTTGTTTACTTCATTTCCACAACACCTCCTGTTTTTCATAGTAAAACGCTTATGACTCCAACAGCCAGTCAATGAGAGTGTTCATGAGACTCACAGGAGTCTCTCACTCCTGTGAGAGCGTAAAGGCTCATGAGAAAAATAAGCCTCTCAACCAATCACAGGGCTCCATTTTTAATGGGCACTCTCGTGTGACTCTCGCAGTCCCAACCGGCCAGACATACAATAATTTGTACTGTTAATTTCTCAAAAACTACTAAACTGATTACATCAAATCACAAAATGCACAATCTGCGGACCAAGATCTAGCTACAAATTTGGTGTAATTCAGTTCAGCAGTTGTTGTTGTAGCCCACCCTTAAAGAAGTCTATGAAAAATGCATGGGGTTCTGCATGATCCCTGGTGTGAATCCACAGGTGGATCCGCAGCTCTCAGAAAACATAAAAAATGCTATTTATATATTTTATTCAAATTATATATAACTGTGCCACATTTATATCATCCTCCTGGGGTCAGGGAACCTCTACCCTGACCCCATCAACTACATTACCCCCCTTCCACATTTCCCCAGGAAACATTCCTAGATAAAACAAAATGGCAACTGCAACATCCCTGTCAGGTTTTGGCCAGCAAATCAGGTTCTTTTTGTGGCTTGTGGGTCTGCAGATCGATTCGTGGTAGATCAGCAGGGGATCTGCATTCTTATATATCTATATTGTTTGGGCTTAAATATCCCTAAAAACACTGAATGGATTTACACCAAATCACAAAAAGCACAGTTCCTTGATCAAAAGGTAGCTTTCTGCCAAATTTGGTGTATTTCCATTCAGTGGTTTAAGTTGTAATCATGTTAAAAAATGTGAAAAATCCTATTGACATAGAATGAGGAAAATGTGTTTTAGGACCCCCCTTTTAGTCTACCCCTGCTTGACGGATCACCGCTAAACTTTTAGGACAGCTACTGAACTGCCCAAACAGTGCCAAAGTTATTGGCAGAACATAAAATGCTCACTCTATGGAAAATAATGGTCCTAACTATAACTACCTACTGACGGTCAGTTACTTCAGCTGTTATCTGGTAAGTCTTAGGGTGATACGTTGAGCTGGGGCTGAAAAACAGTGGTTCTTCCCCAGGTAATGTCTATGGAGTTTTTATTCAGATTTACAGCCTGAATCATGGAACAGAATTAAACCAAACACTTGAGGAATGTGTTCTGTCCACAATACGAGACCCTCCTAGTTATCCCTTAGCATAGTACTCCAGGAGATAAGGGGTTCCAGGGATGCCACTGAATATCGCATCAGCACATTGGCAACAAAGCTCAGAACTTTGTGTGAGGATCACTGAAAATTGTCTGACAGACTCAAGTCCACTGAGAATATGCTTTCTGATTTGGCTCCTCAGCAAGTGTCATCATTTGCCGCAATGGAAAACCTTTGCAGACAACTTACAGCTTTGCAGGATAGGGTAGACGATGAGGAGGGGTGAGCACATCATGACAACATATGTGTCATTGGCATGTATGGGGGGATTGTTTGTTTTCTTTATGCCATTATGGACCATGTCATGGATTATGTTCCTGGTGGGAACTGCTGCATTGTGCTATTCCATTTCTGATTGAATGTCTACTGCAATACAGTGTTATAAAATACTGATCTGGAATGTCCGAGGGTTGGGGGTCTGTTCATAAACGCCATAGAATCCTTGCTCAGCTTAACCGTAACAAAACACATATAGTGCGCTTGCAGGAGACACACCATTTCGCCGCTGAAGCCCTTAAAATGAAAACTAAATTGAGGGGCTATATCTCATTCAGCATTTGCATGAAGGGCGTCAATATTGTTGCGGGCTGGAGTACTATTCACAACCACCGAGATCTAGATGGATACTCATGGTAGATATGTTTTGTCTGTGGCCTGATGGATGAAGAGGTGTTGGTCCTGGATAGTGTATGTGCCCTCAATACAGACCAAGATGTATTCCTGACATGTCTATCTTGTGTTCTAGCTGAATGGTCACACCACCCATGGCTAGTTGGTGTAAACTTTAATACAGTCTTGAACATTCAACTTCACTGTTCACAACCTCCATTGCCCGGCACTACCTCAATTAAACAAGCCAAGGCACTGAGCAGTTGGGCAGTGGGATGGTCCCAGATTGATGTGTTGGGGGGCACAGGTTATAGGAATGCAAGAGTACTCCTTTTATCCCCCCCCCCCACAAAAATACATACAAGCTTGGACCGTGTCCTCCGCCCTCTACACCTGCAAATGGCAGCCACAAATGCTACATATTTGGGCAAAACATTGTCGGACCATAATCCCTTAGAGCTAGAACTGACTTGGGGCCAGGTCCCTACCCCTATTCCCACATAGTGCCTGCAGCCTGACCTCCCAGAGGACATCTTGTTTAAAGAAACTTTGGCCACCACCATAGACATTTATTTTGAGGATAGCACTGGTATGGCTTCCTCCCTATTGATAGAATGGGAGGCATTTAGGTGGTCATTACAACCCTGGCAGACGGTGTTAAAGCGGCGGTAAGACCGCCAACAGGCCGGCGGTAAAAAAAATGCAATTACGACTGTGGCGGAAACCTCCAACAAAGACAGCCACTTTAACACTCCGACTGCCACGGCGGTACAAACAAACAGCGCAGCGGTCACCGCCAACAGACAGGCGGGAGACAATGTACCGCCCACACTATTATGACGGGCCAATCCGCCACTATTTCCGGGGCGGATTCACCGCGGATAAAAACACGATGGAAACAGGAATTTCGAAGGGAAAACGCTCACCTCTACACACTCCACAAGGAATGAGGACACCATGGAACCGGAACTCCAAATCCTACCTGCAATAGTCTTCCTGCTCCTCTGCCAGGAGCACGAACGCCGGCGGCGAAGACCACGGTGAGTACTGCACCTACGACACAGGGGAGGCAAAAAACAGGGACACACACACGCAATACCCCCACCCCCACCCCCCTCACCCACTACAAAACACACACTAATGCATATCAATACATCACAGTTACACCCCTCCAACCCCCCCCAGAAGAATGCAAAGACCAAAGAAAATTAGTGTAACCATCGGAATATATTAAAAACAAGTAGGCAGAAACATATATATTTACACCATGTACAAAATAAATACCAGGCATAGTAGTCCAGGTACTGCACAAAGAAAGTCCGTGGAACACTGGGACCACACGGTATGGGCGAGGCCCACACAAGATCCCCGACCATGACAGAGAGAACACTGCAGGGGCATCAGATACCAAGAAATCAGGCACCTCAGGGGGAGGGAAAGGGGGGGCACCTCAGCCACTTGAGTGCACAACGCCAAATCCACGAGGGGGCCACATGCCCACTATTCAATCCTGGGGAGTGCAAAGCCACAGTCTCTCAAGTCTCTACAGTGGGTGGCTTGCCCACTTTTAATCCTGGGGAGTGCAAAGCCACAGTCTCTCAAGTCTCTACAGTGGGTGGGTTGCCCACTGTTCAATCCTGAGGAGTGCAAAGCCACAGTCTCTCAAGTCTCTACAGTGGGAGGGTTGCCCACTGTTCAATCCTGGGAAGTGCAAAGCCACAGTCTCTCAAGTCTCTACAGTGGGTGGCTTGCCCACTGTTCAATCCTGGGGAGTGCAAAGCCACAGTCTCTCAAGTCTCTACAGTGGGTGGGTTGCCCACTGTTCAATCCTGGGGAGTGCAAAGCCACAGTCTCTCAAGTCTCTAAAGTGGGTGGCTTGCCCACTGTTCAATCCTGGGGAGTGCAAAGCCACAGTCTCTCAAGTCTCTACAGTGGGTGGTTTGCCCACTGTTCAATCCTGTGGAGTGCAAAGCCACAGTCTCTCAAGTGGATAACAGTCTCCACTGGTTCTGGAGGGGGCATGGTGCCCAGAGTGCTTTATCCTGTGAAGGACCGAGGTAGTGGATGGATCTCTCCACTGGTTCTGGAGGGGGACTGGTGCCCAGAGTGCATCACTCACCCCGTGACGGACCCAGTTGTGTCAGTGCCCCTGGCACTCATGGGCTAGCGGTGCTTGAGTTGGCGGTGCCCTATTCAGCGGTGCTTGAGTTGGTGGTGCCCTGTTCAGCGGTGCTTGAGTTGGCGGTGCCCTGTTCAGCGGTGCTTGAGTTGGAGGTGCCCTGTTCAGTGGGGCTTGGGTTGACGGTGCCCTGTTCAGCGGTGCTTGAGTTGGCGGTGCCCTGTTCAGCGGGGCTTGAGTTGGCGGTGCCCTGTTCAGCAGGGCTTTTGCTGGCGGTCCTTCATGGCCCAGCGGGCCTGGTGCTGGCGGTGGCCTCCTGGGCAGCTGGGCTGGTGCTGGCGGTGGCCTCCTGGGCAACTGTGCTGGGACTGGCGGTGGCCTCCTGGGCAGCTGGGCTGGGGCTGGCGGTGGCCTCCTGGGCAGCTGGGCTGGCGGTGGCCTCCTGGCCAGCGGGGATGATGGCGGTCTTCTCCACCATGCAGCTCTTCCCAGACTTGCTGGGTTTCTTGTGGCCCTTCCCCACCTTGGAAGGTGTCACAGCTGACTCCACACTCCCACCGGGACCCCAGGGAGCGGCTTTGGTGGCTGGAGTCTTCCCCCTCTCCCGCCGGGCACTGGCCAACTTCTGATGCTTCACAGATGGGGGACTGTGTGCGCTGTGGCTCTGTGCCACACTGGCTGTCCTGGTGGCCGGTGCACTCCACATACCGGTGACTACAGGCACCACTGGTGCCGGAGATGTTTTGGCTGAGTTGCTACTTCGGGAGCTATGAGATGGACGGGTTGGGGAGGTGAGGGGAAAAGATCAAGGCTGGACAGGAAAAGTTTTTGGGACACACTGGGACGGGTAGCTGGAGGGGGTTTGGGAGTGGAGGAAGAGGTGGTGGTAGTAGGAGGTGTTCGTTTGGTGACTTTGGGTGAAGGTGCATGCGCTGGAGGCTGTCGTGAGGTGGTTGGCTGTGGGTGTGTGCCTGCGTTTGTGTATCTTGGGAGGGGGCGTCACAGACACACTGGGAGAGGACACAGGGGACGTGTGAATGGTAGTGGGGGTGGTGACTGCACGTGAGCGGGGTGTGCTGGTGGGTGTGCTGGTGAACGACGTAGTGGCTGTAGAGGTAGTGCATGCAGGTGTGAGTGTAGATGAGACTGGGAGGGAGGAGGGAGACGACAAGGAGGGGGACACAGTGGAGGCAGTGGATGTTGGTGTGTCTGCATGTGTGTGTTGCTTGCGTGAGTGCCTGTGGGATGTGTGGTGCTTATGTTTGCCAGAGTTTCCCTTGTGTGTTGAGGTGCGTGCAGGCTGGTCTGATGGTGTGCTTGGGATAGGCAGAGGTACAGGGGATTGGGTCTGGGTGGAGGAAGTTGGAGGGGGAGGCTAGAGACGGGGACAATGGCCATCAGTGCTGAGGCCAGAGTTTGAAAAGCTTGGTGAAGGGCCGCCTGACCAGAATTAATGCCCTCCAGGAATGCATTAGTTTGTTGCAACTGCCTTTCTACACCCTGGATGGCATTCAATCTCCTCAGGCCATTGACCTCCTCAGGTCCCTCACTGTTGGTCCCTCACTGCCCAACAGTGAGGGACCTGAGGAGGTCAATGGCCTCCTCACTGAGAGCAGCAGGGGTGACTGGGGCAGGGGCTGAGGTGCCTGGGGCGAAGGTGATGCCCACCCTCCTGGGTGAGTGGGCACGGGGCGAAGGCTGAGGGGTTGCTGGGAGGGCGGTGCTGGTAGAGTGGGTGGCGGCTATACCTGTAGATGCGGGGGCACAGATGTTGCCGCCACCACAAAGGAGCTCCCATCAGAGGACGAGTCCGTGTCACTGGTGTCAGGTCCTGTCCCCGCCGTGGAGCTCCCCTCGCCCTCCGTCCCACTGGTGAATTCCAAGTCCGTAGTCTCGCCCTCCAGGGCCATGTGGGATGCAGTTTCCTCGTGCTCCGGTGCCACTGCTCCTCCTCCTGATGATGCTAATGCACACAAGAACAGGGAAACCACAAAAAGGGGGGGACGACAGAAGAAAGACATGTTGAGTGCATGGATTACCGCTACCGTTGGCGGACACGACAGACACAGAAGCCCCGTGCACTACGTCACGCTCTTAGGCTCCACTGTTCAATTCCTGGGAAATGGCCTACAAGGCTATGGACGACATCTGCACACATAGATGACACATGGGCATGACTAGGTGTACTTGGCACTCTACAGAGGTGGGCTGGGGTGCCACATGGCCTGCCTTACTGAGGGGCCTTGCCTGCGGAACTCGCCCTGGCCTAGGGAAACCCACAGCCCTCCTCCCCCACCCAGACAACTCCACTGCACGCAAAGTCAGCAGAATGAGAGTGTTCTCACCCCCTTGTGTTTGCTGTGATGCCCTCAAGCGCCCATCCAACTCCGGGTAGGCCACCGCCAGGATCCTGAACATCAGGGGGGTCATGGTGCGACGGGCACCCCTCCCACGTTGGGAGGCCATCCCCAGCTGAGCCTCCGCCGTCTTCTTGCTCCAGCGGCAATTGTCCTCCCATCTTTTCCGGCAGTGGGTGCTCCGTCTGTGGTAAACCCCCAGGGTCCGGACGTCCTTGGCGATAGCACGCCAAATATCTTTCTTCTGGTGGGCGCTGACCTACATGAAATGTACAGGGGAAGAAGAGAAGTCATTACCAACTGCACCGTCAAAGTGATTGGCCCCCATCCCTACCCTTGCCATGTGGCACATTCACCGTCTTTCATGCACGCAGTACTCTGCCCCCTTCCTTCTTACATCCAGCCCTCTCCACACAGGCATAGCCCATACAACATGCTCCCTGTGTACTTACCTGTTTGTCTGGAGGATCGTAGAGTAGCGTGTACTGGGGGAGGACCCATCCACAAGCTTCTCCAACTCCTCCGATGTGAAGGCAGGGGCCCTTTCCCCAGACGCACCAGCCATTGTCTCTTCCAGACCGAGGTCACAGCAGCAATTGCAGTGTAGATCCTCTCCTGCCGCAGATTAGGTATCGAGTGATTGAACAGATAGAAAAGGGCAGTCACGTCCGCGGCGGTGCGTACCGTCACCGCCGGCGTACATCGTCATTGGCTCCTGGGACCCATAGGGCCAATGTTAACCAATGCAGCATTGCGCCGCGGTCTTCGACTGCCTACCGCGACGGTGTACAATGCCAGCGCAGTTACCTCACATTCCATTGTCCCACTTTAAAGGTCAGGCAGCCGCCATTTCAGGGGCTCACATGGCTTCATTTTCAACTGCGTCACACATACCTAGGCCTAGACTCAACACACATATAGGCCACCTTTTGAGTTGTTTGACTCTGTGCTCGCTGATTTCCTTCATAGGCACCGTCCGCTGGGACATGTGAGGAGATGGCGGCATCCTCCGGTGTACCAACCGTTGGTGGACCTGTTGACAATGGAGGAGCGACATTTGATAATCAGCTACAGGCTTGACCGTGCCACAATCCAGGAACTGTGTGCCCAGTTGGAGCCAGACCTGATGTCATCAATCTGCCATCCCACAGGAATCCCCCATCAAGTGCACATGCTGTCAGTGCTCCATTTCCTTGCAAGTGGGTAATTTCAAACAACTGTGGCCATGGCATCAGGGATGTCCCAGCCTATGTTTTCCAACGTATTGTCCAGAGTGTTGTCTGCCCTTCTGAAACACGTGGAGCTACATCGTTTTCCCTCAGGTGGAGGATTTGCCTATAGTGAAAGGTGATTTCTATGCCCTGGGACATATCCCCAACATCATAGGTGCCATTGATGGGACCCATGTGGCTTTGGTCCCCCCCAACAGGAGTGAACAGGTGTACAGAAACCGGAAGAGTTATCATTCAATGAATGTACAGATGGTATGTTTGGCAGACCAGTACATCTCCCATGTGAATGCCATGCTCCCTGGCTCAGTGCATGACACCTACATCCTGCGGAATAGCAGCATCCCTTATGTGATGGGTCAACTCCAGAGGCACCGTGTGTGGCTATTAGGTGAGCACCTGGAAGCTAGTCAGTGGGAATGGTTGTCTGGGTCTGGGGTTATCCCTAAAGGTTAGTATGTGTCTAACAGTTGCTCCTCGCCATTTGCAGGTGACTCTGGTTACCCCAACCTGTCATGGCTACTGACCCCAGTGAGGAATCCCAGGACAAGGGCAGAGGAACGCTACAATGAGGCCCATGGGCGAACTAGGAGGGTGATCGAGCGGACCTTCGCCCTCCTGAAGGCCAGGTTCAGGGGCCTCAATATAACAGGTGGATCCCTATTCTACTCACCAAAGAAGGTGTGCCAGATCATCATGGCCTGCTGTATGCTTCACAACTTGGCTTTGCGACGCCAGGTGCTTTTTCTGCAGGAGGATGGTCCAGATGGCAGTGTTGTTGCAGCTGTGGAGCTTGTGGACAGTGATGAGGAGGAAGCAGAGGAAGAAGACATGCAGAACAGGGACTCAGTGATCCTGCAATATTTCCAGTGAAACACAGGTAGGAATACAAACCTGCCTACTACATTTACTTTGACACTACTACCTCTCTCCTGTCTGTCGTTTTCACCCAGTGTATGGTCACTGAGTTGTCACTTTCCCTTACAATTTCACAGATGTGAGTCCCACTGTGTGACATCTGCTTAGATTCCTCATGGACTAGAGCTGTGTGACATAGGTATGTTGACATTACAATTGAAAGAGCATTTTGTCACTGTAATTGCTAATACACTATTTTGAAATCACAGACAGACTCCAGATAATTTTGTGCATTAGGTGTTTATTTAAATGCTCAATGTTGGAGGGGGTAGTGAAATGGTGAGGGGTGATGGTGGAGGAATGTCCATGGTAGAGTCCAGTCTATTAGTCTCGCAGGTGCATTGCCCATATGGGCATAGGAAGTGGAGCTGGGGCAGTTTAACTATGGACAGGGTGACAAAGTGAGACAGTAGGATGACAATCAGGGTGGTCTTATTTCTTGGTGGGGTTCTTGGCATCATGCTCTGTCTTTGTCCTGGATCTCAGGGACCGTTTGCGGGGTGGTTCTCCCTCTGCAGGGGGTGGGGTGCTGGTGTGGTGGTCCTGCGGCGGGGCGTCCTGTCCACTAGCTCCGGCGGAGGTGGTGGGAGGTTCATTGTCCATGCTAGTGTCAGGGGCCCCTTGTAGTGCCACAGTGTCCCTCCTGGTGTTGAGTACTTCCTTCAGCACCCCTACGATGGTGCCCAGAGTGGAGCTGATGGTTCTGAGTTCCTCCCTGAAGCCCATATACTGTTCCTCCTGCATGCGCTGGGTCTCCTGAAACTTGGCCAGTACTGTTGCCATTGTCTCCTGGGAGTGGTGGTAGGCTCCCATGATAGAGGAGAGGGCCTCGTGGAGAGTGGGTTCCCTTGGCCTGTCTGCCTCCTGTCACCCAGCAGCCCTCCCAGTTCCCCTGTGTTCCTGGGCCTCCGTCCCCTGGACTACCACTGCCCCCAGGTCCCTGTTGTTGTTGGGGTGGTGGGTTAGCCTGGGTTCCCTGTAGTGGTGGACACACAGCTGATTGACGTATGGGCCCGCTGGATGGGTGCTGTGCTGGTGTTTCCAGAGGGGGGAAGGTCTGTGGTGGCCTGTGCCTGTGTGAGGGGAACCGACTGTCCAGAGGTCCCCGATGGTCCGGGCTGGTCATCTAGATCCAGTTGGACAGAGGTGCTGTCCTCACTGTGGGCCTCTTCTGTTGGGGGTGTGGACATGTGTGGACCCTCCTGTCTGGTGACATTGGGTAGGGGTCCTGCAGGGGTATAAAAGGATGTTTATTAAATCTGTGTGTGTAATGGTGTGCAATGGGTGGGTGACCGTGTACCCCAGTGCTAGCATTCCTGTGTGGGAGCTTGTGTGATGATGGTTTAGGGGGGTGTATGGGTATGTGCAGTGGGCATGCTTTGGTGATGGGTGTCCATGCTTTGTTGTTGCATGCAGGGCTTGGTGTTGGGATGTGTGGTTTGTGATGTTGGGACATATGTAAGGAGTTGGGGTGCTGGGGGTGAGGGTGAGGGTGGGGGTATGTGATAGCATGCAGGTAGGGTGGGGGATGTAATAGCAAAGCTTTGTCTTACCAGAGTCCATTCCTCCACCTACTCCTGCGAGGCCCTCAGGATGCAGAATCGCCAAGACCTGCTCCTCCCATGTTGTTAGTTGTGGGGGAGGAGGTGGGGGTCTGCCTAGTCTACCGAACCGCCAGGTGGTGTCTTCCCCTGTAGGTCGTTCCACCTCTTTCTGATGTCCTCCCGATTTCTTGGGTGTTGTCCCACTGCGTTGACCCTGTCCACTATTCTGCGCCATAGCTCCATCTTCCTAGCTATGGAGGTGTGCTGCACCTGTGCTCTGAATAGCTGTGGCTCTACCCGGACGATTTCCTCCACCATGACCCTGAGCTCCTCCTCCGAGAACCTGGGGTGTCTTTGCCGTGCCATGGGGTGGTGTAGGTGATGTGTGGGGTGGAGTGTGTGGTGATAAGTGTGGTGATATGTAGTGGTGTGTTGTGTGAGGTGCGTGGAAGTTTTGTGGGTGTTGTGTGCCTGTGGATGCTGTTGTTCTTGCTGGTGCTGTCTCTCTCTGGCCTTCTTTCTGAATTTTTGGTCGTAGGGGTTTGTGGGTGATGTGGGTGTGTGTTTTATATTGTATTGGGTGTGTGGGAGTGGTGTGTGTATCAGGAGCGCGGCGGTGTGTACCGCCAATGGAATACCGCGGTTGAAAGACCGCCGCGTGTATTCGTGTGTCGTGATAGTGTGGGCGTATTTCTGTTGGCATGATGGTGTCGGTTTTGTTTTCCCCAGTTTATCACTGACCTTTGGTGTGGCGGACTTGTGTGGGTGTCTGACTTTTGGCGGACTCCGAGATGTTGGTCATAATAGCTGTGGCGGAATTCCGTGGCCGCGGCGGTGTGTTGGCGGTCTTCTGCACGGCAGTAAGCGCCTTTTACCGCCAATGTTGTAATGACCGCCTTAATGTCTCATTAAAGGGATATCGATTGGCACCGTTACTGGTGCACGCCAGACAGTTATAAATGACCTCCATGACACTGAGTCCCGAATTGGCCAGTTAAAAAAAGTGGCGGCTCATGATTCTATGCAAGCAGACACTTTACAGGACACTAGGGTCATCCATGCAGAACTCCTGGAATGACTGGAATGACTGTGAGTTCTTGACTTCAATGCCTACACTCAGAGACAACATACATAAGTCAAATGCATTACTTGGCTGCATGATTTAGCCAGTCCCCCGACCTACACGTATCTTCTGGTCACACTGTCTTCTGTCCATTGTATGTCTCAGCTAGCTATTAATGGAGCATAACTGAGAGTACTATGCTGAGTTGTATAATGCTTCTTCCCCACCCGAGGCAGGATGGATGATTTCTTTCAGGATTTACAACTATCTTGGGCCTCAGCTTCCAACAGGGATAAATTAGGGGCTTCTCTGACACAAGGTGAGTTGTGCCAGGCTATGGGGGACCTGGCACATAACAAGATGCTGGGGATAGATGGTTTATCATCGAATTCTATGATAGCCTCACAACTGGTCCCTCAATTGGAATGTCTTTAAAATGCCTCACTGGAAGAGGGAGCCCTACAACCCACTACCCGCCAGGCCTTGTGTCGTAGGCTGGCCGATATCAAGCACACAAGACTGGTTGAGTCTATAGGTAAGTAGGGTTTATTTTGTTTTACAGAGCACTTTATGGTGAGTAACTCCGTGGTAGTTTGGTTTCAGATGTCTCTTCCAGTCTTGGTGGACTAATCTCATCTTCTTCTTTCTGTTTTCTCCATAGACTTCTCGGGAAGCATGTGGGGACAGAAGAAGAATAGACACAGTAAGTGTTTGAGTAAATCGCTCTCTTTTCCTTTCTTCTCTCTATCTCTTTCCTAGTCCCTTATTTCTGCTCTTTCTTTTCCTTTTCCTGTCTTCCGCTCTTTTCTTCTCTTCTCTTACTCGCTCTTTTTCTCTCTCTTCCTTATCCCTGGTTTCTGGTCTTTTCCTTCTTATCCTGTCTTCTGTCTTTACTCAGACCTGTCTGTTTGAGCTTGCTTCTGGCCGTTTTTCTCTCTTTTTTTTTCCTGTATACTCTTTTCTCTTTCTCTTTTCCTTAGGCTCTTGCGTTTTCTTCTTTACAATTGGTTTTTCTCTCTTCGTCTTTCTGCCTGTATCTGAACCCTGTTTCCTTCCTAATAGTCACCTGTTTTATGCTCGCAGTGCTCCCCGTTCTTGCCCTCCCACCTCTTTATCAATGTACCTCCCGCCCGGTTCCCGTGCCAGTGCTATCTCTTTGTGTATATCCACCCTCCCGTCCTCCCTAACCCTACCCGTCCCCAGCCCCGTACCTGGCTTGGCCGCGCTTCTCCTGAAGCGTGGCAGGTCCTAAGAGTTTGCTTCGCGGGCCGGCGGTCTTCGTCCCGGGTTGGGACCGCAATGATGCTTTTTGCCGGTCGGGCTCAGTCCTCGGGGTTTCCAGACGATCCTAGGAGTCTCCTCTTCCCCTGGGTCCTCACGAGCCTTCGGGTTGGATTCTCTGACGCCTCCTGGAAGTTTCCTCTCCGACCATCCACGCTCCCTTCGAACTCCGGGACCTGCCCATTTAAGTCCCTAGGGTCCCGCGGATATAGCCCTGAACCAATAGGAAGGGTAGACATCGGGGTCACTTCCGGGTCATCCCAGGCAGTGGCAGCACCAGTCGCAACTGTGTGTGGGTCGGATCGGTCCGACCCGTCACACCTTGGTTACATCCCTTCTCAAACATGGTCGTAATCCGGACAATTTATCTTCTTATAGACCTCTGTCTCTTCTTACTACTGAATACAAAATCTGAGCTCAGGTCCTAGCAGGTTGTGTACTCCCTTTACTCCTTGAATTGATCCACATTGACCAATGCCGATTTGTACCTCGGCGGAGCACATCCTTAGTGCTTTTATCAGGTAATGGAGGAACATTACCAATCAACCAGCTGTCTTTCACTGGACCTCCAACAATATTTGACACCCTGGGCTAGGAATATATGTTTTCAACACTGGCCAAATTCAATATTTCACCTGTGTATATCAATGGGTCATGCTCCTATATTCCAACCCCACCGCCACAGCACCAACTGGTAAATACATATAATCGCAATGTCGGGTATCACGTGTGACCAGACAGGGATGCCCCTTGTCCCCCTTACTGTTCTGGCTATCCATGGAGCCCCGGGCACAGTGCATAGACAGGTGGTGGGTGACTGGGGTATCCCACAGGACCCCCAAATCCATGGGGTCTCAATTTATGCAGAATAAATGATAGTGTACACCCAGGACCTGGGAATGGCCCTAACTCCCATATCCCACATACTCTTCTATTTGGAGAATTGTCCAGTCTCCAAGTCAATTACACTATGTCTTACGATTTCTTCTTCCGGGACCCTCTGCCTCAGGCTAAGTTACCTCTGGACACACGGTCAGTCCTGATAGCATGCCACACATTTGGTATTTAGGTACTCAAATACATATACCTGACACGGACTTAATGGACGGGAGCCTACAGAAGGGTCACACTGACTCTATCAGTAGCTGGTTGGATTAGCTTGTCCAAAATGGTAGTGCTACCCTGCTTACTTTATTATTTTGTTAACCTACTGTTGACAGACCTCAAAATCATAAAAATGTTACTAGAGCTGCAGGTATAGTGACTCAAATGATCTACTCAACCTAATTATAATGCTGTTGACCCATAAACTGGTTTCAAACTATGTGATCCTGGGCAAATATTTTAACTCACTGAGCCGCCATTTTTTTCTTTATCACCTATGAGAGAACCTTCAAATACAGTTCAGCCTGTCTACTGTACAAAAAAACACTTTTATTTGATTTTAGAGACTAAACGTTTGCTCTGTAAACAATACAAATATAGCCACAGAGAGGATACACATGACCACTAACTTGCTTCTTAGTTCATTATCTGCATTGTCATCAGGACGGTAGTAGGAATGTTTCTCACATCATGTTTAAAACTATCACTTTTGATAAATACATTCCTGAAGCATGAAGTGGTAGCACACTCATTTGCAATCAGCAGATTTTCCATGAAAGGGCCACTGACGTGGTTTTACTGATAAAACTATACAGTGTGGAAATTGAGTTTCTACAAGTATTTGTCATTTCCACATCACCAAGTGAAGTGTTCTGATCTGCTTTGCTCCTATTTAAATCTTTGTTTGCATCATACTTCTGAATAAAAAAATATATATATTTCGCGATTGCTGATATATTCTGAAGTACTATTGATCTACAATCTGTTTAAATGGGTATAAAAATAACTAACATCTTACAGCCTTATGTTTTACAATTGTCAGACAGCTCATTTGACAAAAACCTCTAAATGTAACAATAGAAGGAAAAGTAAATACCATTTTCCAATATAAGATAAAAAACAATTAGTAAAATGACAAACTGACATTTGACTTCTGTCTTTGAACAGA
This sequence comes from Pleurodeles waltl, assembly GCF_031143425.1. Lineage (NCBI taxonomy): Eukaryota > Metazoa > Chordata > Amphibia > Caudata > Salamandridae > Pleurodeles > Pleurodeles waltl. The sequence goes on from NC_090436.1 coordinate 233,040,522, forward strand.
CAGCCAATGTGTCAAGATAAAAACAAGATTAAAAAGCATCTTTATTGCTCATTCACTCTCTGAATGAACAGAACACCTGTTCCTTTCCAGCTTAAGTTCACTCACCAGAATGAAGGAGTATGTGCTTAAATAGCTCAACCTGATAAAATTTGGGGCACCATAACAAGTAGGCAAGTAGATTTTTCGAGGCCTGGGTGATTGTTCTGATAACATGTCCGTCTATGTTAATTTATACACATCAGGACTCGTTTTAGGTCGATGAATCTTTGGACCCAGTGGTGAGACACCATAAGACGAGACAACTGATCAGTACATCGAACCATGGGCCAGTTGTAGCAAACGTTTGCAACTCGCAAACGGGCAGAATCGCAATTTGCGACAGTGCAAAATCGGAAATGGGATGCAAAAAGCCCATTTCCGACTCGCAAAAAGCGATGGGACCCGTTTGCGAGTCGCATCCGGTGCGACCCCATTTTGCAACCCGCAAATAGCAAGTTGCAATTTGCGAGTCGCAAACCTTATGCAATTGCAACTCGCAAATTGCGACTAGTCGCAAAAAGCCCAGTTTGCATGTTCCATTTACCACTAACTCAGAGCAGGTGGTAACCATTACCAAAGTATAAAAGGGGACCCAGAAGCCATCTGGGTTACTCAAGATGGCGGAGATATACCTGATAGCAGTGAGGAGGAGAGTCTACGCAGCCCAGCAGAGGAGGAGGAGGGGCCACAGACAGGAGAAGATATATAGAACCAGGCAGACTCTTTTTCAGCAAACTGAAGAGGAGATCTATGACAAATACCGCCTTAGCAGCGCAGCCATCCTAGAATTAATTGATTTACTGAAACCACAGCTAGAACACCAGACTCTGCGTGGCTGCGCCATTCCTACGCATGTGCAAGTACTATGCTCACTGCACCTCTTGGCCTCAGGGAGCTATCAGGGGGTCATTGCTGTGACAGGTGGGGTATCCCAAAGTGCAGTGTCAAGGTTCCTCAGGGCCTTCCTAGATGCCTTAGTCACGCACATGTCTCACTTCATATACTTACCAAGGAATGAGGCAGAAATCAACAGCACCAAGCTGGACTTTTACCGCATTGCCCACTTTCCCCATGTCATAGGGTGTGTAGATGGGACACACATTCAAATATGCCCCCCTGCTAATCTGGAACACATTTTCCGCAACAGAAAGTGTACCCACTCACTCAACATACAGGTCGTTTGTGATGCCCATTATGTCATCACGGACATCGTAGCTAAGTTTCCAGGCAGTACCCATGACTCATACATTTTTAGGCATAGTGGGATACATCAACGCCTGGAACGTGGGGAATTCGGAGACGGTTACCTCCTAGGTAGAGCCACAGACACTTGCAGACATACACACAGGTCACTGTGCACGACAATCTGGACTTCCTAACAGTGTACTTTTTGTGCCCAACAGGTGACAGTGCATATGCTCTTAGGCCTTGGATCATGATTCCGTTTTTGACACCCAGAACTGAATCTGAGAGGCAATACAACAGTGTGCATAAGAGGACCAGGAACCTGATAGAGCGCACCTTCAGACTCCTGAAGGCAAGATTCAGATGCCTCCACCGCAGTGGAGGTGCACTCCAACACACCCCCATTACCGCATTCAAAATTGTGGTCGCATGCGCCATCCTCCACAACATAGCCACCCGACGTGGGCTACCTCTCACCCCTGCAGACCCAGATCCTGATGATGAAGAGCAAGAACAACCACATCGCCATCATGGGGATAGGAGTCTAGCTAATCAAGGCAGACTGAGACGGGAACACATTGCAACACAATATTTTGGACGGTACGTGTCAACTCCCACCATACTCACCTATTAACCAAAAACTCCATTTGTTAAGTGGAACAAAAATAACTGTTTTATTACTGTAATTGAGAAACTATATACAAGTTGAAATTGTCCATGGGCAGGGAAATGCCAACCAGTCATGTGGCACATTAACACCATGTGCCACATTTATTGGTCCTGGGTGTCATCTATGTTCTCCTGCCCCTCCTGCCAGCCTGGCTGGTCCCTGCTGCGTCCGTGGTGCTGTGCCTACCACTCCTCAGCACCCTGCTGTCAGTGGCAGATACACTGCTCACTGTTGATCCCTCCTCACTGTCTTGGGGTGTTTCCCCGGTGGCCCTTGACATTTCCCGTGTCTCCATAAGTTCAATTATGTGGGTGAGACGTCCCAGGCCCCTGGCAACATCCCTAGCAAAATGGCCCATCTCTATTTGCAGGCCAACTGTCCTCCTCGACAGGCCTGTTGTATTAATGGCTAGCCTGCCGATCGATGTGGCCATCCTGTCCAGTCGTTGCATTGTCTGGCGATCTCTGTGCCGCCCAGCCTCTGCCTGGCCCAGCAGTCCGCCCGCCAGTTCCCTAATGGCAAGGGCAATGTCCCCAGTGTTCTGGCACATCATGTCCATGCGTCTGTTGAGGTGCTGCATGCTTGCATGGTTGTGTCTAACAAAGCGGTGCAGCACACCACTAATCCTGCCCAATATTCTGTTCTGCAGGCGCTGACCCCGCAGCAGATGTGCCTCACTGCTGGTTGGAGGAAGTATCCCGGATCCAGATGGTCTTGCCCTGCGATGCCTGCGCTGCGGTGGCTGCCCTGTGCTCCCACCTGTATCCTCCCTGCCTGTTGCTGGGGCAGCTTCTGGCGTGATTGTTGCAGCAGGCGTTACTAATGCTGGAATGCTGCTGACTGTGCAGGTGGGGGTGCTGGCGGGTCCTGGGGTGTCCTCCTGGGCCTGGGTGGTTGGGGTGTTGGGGGTGTCTTGCTGGAGACCTGTGGGACATGGGGAACACACTGTCAGTGTCTAGTATCTATTGCACAATTCCTAATGAACATTTGGCTATGAACTGCCTATTTGACTACATTTCCCATAATGCATCATTCTGGCTTTTTCTACCCTGTAATGGAGCTATCTTGGTTGTGCATGCACCTGTGTACATGGTGGGTGGGGTAGGACATTGATAGGGGTACAGGCTTATCACATGGTACTCACCGGTTGATGTACTGGGCTCTGAGGTGTCCAGGTCCCCAAATCCACACACTGACTCCTGCTCCAATGTTTCCTCCACCCTTTCTTCCAGGGGTGTGGGTGGTGGCACAGATGATGGTCCCCCTCCAGTGCCTCTCATCTCCCGGAGCCTTTCTGCCACCCTCTCCTTGGTCCGGGAGCAGAGGTCATACCACCTCTTCTTTATGTCCTCAATTGTACTGTGGCTCACACCCAGGGAATTAATTTTTTCTTGAATGTCCTGCCAGAGTTTCTTTTTGGTGGCCTCAGGAACAATGAGGGCTGCTCTCCCAAAAAGCTCATCATGGTGCTGACAGCATTCCTCTGTCAGCACCTCCAGCTCCCTCTCAGAAAATTTGAGTTTTCTTCTTCGTGGGGTTCCCTCCATGGCTGCTGCTGCTTGTTCAGTGTGAAGACTGGCAGTTATAAAAGGGTGTGGTCCAGCCTCCTCCCAGGTGTATTTGTTAACTTCCTGGCTGTGATTTCATCATCATGTGCCAGGAAGTGTTTACAGAGTGTTCTGGTGTGCTTTCTGGAGTGTTCTGCTGCACCTGTAAGCAATTTTGAAGGTAGTCGCAATTTGCGACACCTACTCGCTACTTGCGAGTTCGTTTTTTGCACACTCGCAAACAGCGACCTCGCAATCTGCGGACTCGCACACAGCGTTGCGAGTCCGGCTGTGAGTCGCAAAATCGGATCGTTTTTTTTTCTGTCATTCCAAATTGCGACTCGCATTTTGCGACTCGCATCAACTCGCAAAATGCGAGTCGCAATTTTTATTTTTGCTACATCTGGCCCCATATGTCTATAATATTGTTAACATATATCACCACAATATATTTCACTTTAGACATTAATAATTCTTCGACGCAACCATGACCTTTCAGTCATGAATAACCACACCTTATTTAGGTTTTGTGAATTTTATTCCCTATTGATTACAATCTAATAGCAGATGTATTAATCTCAAAACCAAGAAGCAAAGAACATTATCACAAAGCGGCAACTATGGTAAGTTTTCATCAATGCAAAGGTCACAAATACAAGATAATCATATGAAGATAACAAATCAATATACAGAGAACCTCCTAAAGGTCTTAGTTCAGCATAGCACCATGTCAGTCATGTCAGTTACGTCAGTCAAGATGAAATGCCTCATGTAACCACAATTAGCATCAGCATGTTGGGCTTCATGCAAAACAATTTAGAACATCAATTTGGAAAACGTCTAACTAAGGTCTCTAATCAAACACACAGCAGTTCGTACCTAGAAAGGAAAGGCAGAATAAATGAATTTCCATTAGCAACGGTATAATTACCCTCCTCGGAATAGGTCAGCATACAGGGTCAGTCTTCGTCTTCAGGACATCAGTTAAATCGCCGTTAGTCTATCTAAGCTAAGGGCAGGGGACACCTCCCTCATAAGGAAAAAAGTGTAATGGGGCAGTCTATGGGCGAGGATGGTTTTGTCTAAGTCTCAAATCACCAAATAGAGTGACAGAGTTTCTGGATGCAATCGATATCATTCCCTACCTAATGCCCTTTGTTCCTCGTGTCATGAGTTTTTATCCCTTTTTCGAAATACATTCCCCCAAAATCCTATTGGTCAGTCACTACACCCCACTATCTGTAACCTATCAATTTATACACTAAGTAATACATTTGTCATTCTATGATATTTCTTGTGTTTCTAATTGGTCTTTATAATTGACGTTTTTCGTAGGTGGCACATCCGGGGTTACTTCATTTTCTGGCACACACTTCGGGTCAAGAGTTCTCTTCTCCGCGATTTAATGTCCTTGAAAGTGTCCATGTTTGTTACGAAGTCCCTAAATTTTATACTAAAGCCACTAGCATGCGGATGAGAAAATTTAGCATTGTTGCAAATAAGTGAAGAAAAGAACAATTGCTGGTTCATGGCCTTTTGCAAATCAGTACACTGGAGAAACAGAAAAATACACTTTAATATGAGATCTACACAGCTAGTTTTCGACTCACGCTAACTTAAGGCTTATGGATTCTAATAAATGCAGTCTTCGTACGTGTTAACATATTCAATTAATCATAATACAGACAATTATTGCTTACAGTCGACATTAGTTTATGCATGTGAAAAAGTCTCACGTTTAAAATACGTTTCAAAGAATAATATTATTAGTGCAGCATTGTTAATTATAAGCATTTCACATCTAGAATAGGTAATATTTAAACTACGCTCTCTCAGTCCCTCCTCTGATGACGCTCGTCATCACACAGGCGGTCATTCTGACCGCGGCGGGCGGCGGTCGTCGCCCGCTATGCGGTTACCGCCGAATGACCGCACCGCGGTCAAAAGACCACAGCGGTCATTCCAACTTTCCCGCTGGGCCGGCGGGCGACCGCCAAAAGGCCGTCTGCCGGCCCAGCGGGAAAGCCCCTGCAACGAGGAAGCCGGCTCCGAATGGAGCTGGCGGAGTTGCAGGGGTGCGACGGGTGCAGTGGCACCAAAATCTTTGTGGGGCCCCCAGGGGCCCCACGGCACCCGTTCCCGCCATCCTGGTTCTGGCGGTGGACACTGCCAGAAACAGGCTGGCGGGAAGGGGGTCGGAATCCCCATGGCGGTGCTGCAAGCAGCGCCGCCATGGCGGATTCCCTGGGCCAGGGGAAAACCGGCGGGAAACCGCCGGTTCCCCTTTTCTGACCGCGGCTTTACCGCCGCGGTCAGAATAGCCCAGGAAGCACCGCCAGCCTGTTGGCGGTGCTTCCGCTGCCCTCCACCATGGCGGTCATGGACCGCCAGGGTCGGAATGACCCCCACAATCTCTTGATCTTAATTTTTCACTTTGCGCATAATACGCATTTCAACATCTTGGCCTTTATGTGAGCTTTCCCATATTTCATTGAACATTTTCTCTCTTTCACTTTCTTCATTTCTTTTGGTTCTTTTAGTCCAATTTCTTTTTACCTTGTCATTGATTCTACATGCTCCCCATAATCTTAAGAAACAAATTAAAAAAATGAATAGACCCGTCATAATTTTTGCAAGTACCCCATTCCAAATGTTGGTAAACCAGCTTCCCACTCGGGAAATTCCTTTTCCAAATTTTTCCCAAACACCAAGTTCTTTGAGATCCTTCAAATCTGCACTATCTCTGGTAAGGTCAGTAAGCATGTTTCTAATTTTCTTACTGTTATCTGGAATAAATGAACAACAATGACGCTCATTAAGCATTTTACAAACACCTCCACTCTTTGCTAAAAGAATGTCTAAAGCAAGCCGATTTTGAAGAGTCATAGCTCTTTCTGCAGCAAGTTCAGTATCCATCAGGAGTATAGCTCCTGTAAAATTTGTCAGCATGTTATCCACAATAGTAGACAACTTTTGAATTTTCATAGAATTCAAGATAACCCCTACTGATGGGATTATGGCTCCAAATATATCACCAATGAGAGCCGCCACTGATTCTCGTTTTTGTCTGGAATGTTGTAATTCAGACGTTTTAGGTATTTGTTTTAAGTCATCAATCTGGTATATCTTTGGAAATACTATTCCCAAATAACATGTCCCATACCATCCCTTAGGAAGACGGTAATATGCATTTAACCCACAGATGTAATAGATTCCAGGAATCGCTGGGTCTTGTCCATTTAACATAAAGGTCCAACTACTCTGAAACAAAAACACATGTCTGCATTCACTCGTTCCCACAAACAAATTATCCTGTTCAGATTTTGGTCTATATATACAGAGTCTACCTACGTGTAATGCATGTATAGCTAATTTGCCTTGTGTTTTAATTGCAGTATAAGCATAATCATTTGCATAAGTACGTTTCTCTAGGCCTTTTTCTAACCTTTCTTTCAGTGCTTTGCGTCTATCATCTGTGTGATCTAAAAAGCTTTTCTCTACAGGAGACAATAAGCAAGTCAAATTATTTCGATGTGCATAAGCAGTTCCAAATGTAAGTGTTGGCTCAAAGAATTCTCTAACTATTTTAATATGATGCTCTTTAGTTAATTCATTTAGGAATTCAATCACAGGCACAAAAGAAAACACAACATCCAAATTCGAATAAAAGTATTGCACATGCTCTTGATTATAGAATCTTGTTAATAGCAAGCTGCAACTAATTCCATAAGTAAGAGGGAGGCTATGATAAGTAACTCCCTCCTGCACAGATGAAGGAATTTTAGTACATACATAACAATCTTTCGCATCCATAGTTTCCACATACTCATTTAGCAAGCGATAGAAGACGTTAGTAGAAAGTTCCCCTTTTGTATTAGTTCCCTCATGCATATGTCTTGCGTCTTGCTCAAATCTCTCCACGGTGATAGTTTAGTAGTGGTAGTTTCAGGTTTCGAAGTTGCATTAATAGTTTCTCTCTCTCTCCATGGCATTCCCACAATCACTCCCACAATCATTACTGCACATACAACACCTATTATAAGACCTAACCAACAACACACCTTACTTCCTTTGCTAATGTAAGCCATGTTTGTGTAGAATCAGAATAGTAGACCAACAATCAACTCTGAGAAGCAAACTCTTTTTCTTTTTTTCTTCTCTTAGTATAATCACAACGTCTTCATTCACTCCAGGACCTTGTCGTCAATTCAGGTTAGCAGCTTGTCACAATCAGGTTTCTTTAAAGTCAAATCCAGGTTTAGTGTCACTTTCCGGTAGTTTCTAGAGACTCTTTCTCTTTTCAGCTTTCACGATTTAATTTTATCTGAACTTTCCCTTTGAATATCTTCAGGTACCGTAGTATTGGCCTGGTATTTCTCGATCAAAGCAGAAAGCTAAAAATTCTTGTTGCCATTCAGAGGTTGTAGCATATGCCCATTCAGGGCCTGTATATCTTCTGTTTGCTATTCTCTTCCTTTTTAGCCTTCGTTCACCTTCAATCAGATCATCTGCTTGTGAAGTATCACTTTCTTCTGTTATTGTCTCGTTTGATACTTCTCTTATTTTAGGATGTGACTTGTCTGGCCAATATCGCCTCTGTGTGTCTTGGTTCGATGTTTCCTTTCAGGACGTTGGACAGCACCCTCCTCTTGTGATATGGTGTTTTCTCTTGACGGACCTGCAACTGGTTCAGGAGGTTCTGACTCGTTTTGATTTGTATCCACAATTTCTCCGTCTCTTTCGTCTTCCTGTTCTATGCTGAGTTCGGGCTCTAAATTGTATTCGTCTACTTCTGGGAGAACCTCTCCTTGACTTAGTTCTCCTGCTGCCTCAACTGAGATTGGCACTCTGTCACCTCTCTCGAACTCATTGACAGTTTGAGGGACAAGGCTGTTCTCAGTGGGCTCTCTGGTAGTCTCAGTTTCTTCTTGACTGTTCTCTGACTCTGAGAGTTCTCTTCCTGAAGTTGGTGTACCGGAGACTTCAATTTCCTCTTCAACAGGACTCGTTACCTTTTTCGTGTGACTGGCATGTATCCAGTTGGGAACCCCGGCACACTTCACAGCAGTGGTGGTCGTCAATATTACTTGATACGGCCCCTTCCAGCGTGGCTCAAGACACGATTTTCTCACGTGCTTCTTGACAACCACCCAATCTCCAGTTTGCAGACAGTGTCCTGGTTCGCCGATTGGTGGCAACGTGTTAGCTTCCACCTGGTGAGAGAAAGAGCGGATCACGTCAGCCAAACCTTTGCAGTAATCCAACACCATATCATCTGTAATATTCACTAGCGCATTTGCAGGTACCGCTGGTAATCTCATTGCTCTGCCCATGAGGATTTCATGGGGGGACAGTCCCGTTTTCTTATCTGGGGTGTTTCTCATAGACATCAGTACTAGAGGTAAAGCATCTGGCCACTTCATGTTTGTTGCAGCACACATTTTTGCTATCCTTGATTTTAAGGTACCATTCATCTGTTCAACTAGTCCTGATGCTTCAGGGCGATAGCTACAATGCAGCTTTTGTTCAATGTTGAGTGCGGCACACAGAAGTTTAATCACCTCATTGTCGAAGTGTCTCCCCCTATCTGATTCTAAAGAAACCGGAAACCCGAACCTTGGTATTAATTCTCTGAGTAGTAGTTTTGCAACTGTAAGACTGTCATTCCTACGTGTGGGATATGCCTCAATCCAATGACTGAAAACACACACAATCACCAACACGTACTTCAATCCTCCACAAATAGGCATTTCGATAAAATCCATTTGCATTTTGTTGAATGGACCTCCAGCTCTCCCAATGTGGCTCAAAGTTACCACAGTTCCTTTTCCAGCATTCATCTGTTGACAGATGACGCACCTGTGGCAAGTGATTTCTGCGGCATGTCTGAATTTTGGATTGAACCAATCAATCTTAAAAGATCTGATCATGGCATCTCTTCCTATATGGGCCTGCCCATGGTATAACCGGGCAAACTGAGACAAAAGACCATTTGGCAGAACGAGTTTTCCCTTTTCTGAAACCCACAGATCATCCGCCCTTTGTACACACTGCATTTTCTGCCAGGAACGTTTTTCTTCTTTGCTAGCACGACTTTGTAATGTCTTTAGTTCATCTAAGGTATCAACCACTCGTAATGCTAGACTTAAAATTGTGTCATTTTCAGGTTGTGGTAATAATTCCCACTGCTCCTTAAATGATATACAGTTTAATGCACAAAATCTTGCAACTTGATCTGCATAGCCGTTTCCCATTGACACAAAGTCTTGTGATCTGGTGTGGGCACTGCACTTTACCACAGCAATCGCAAGAGGTAACTGAATCGCATGTAACAAATCTCTTATTTGTTCACCATTTTTCACAGGAGAACCAGAGGAGGTCATGAAACCCCTCTGTGACCAGAGTTGGCCAAAATCATGCACGATTCCAAATCCATATCTGCTGTCAGTATAGATAGTGACTTTCAAATTTACAGCTGCGTGGCATGCTTTTGTAAGAGCGATTAATTCTGCCACTTGTGCAGAAAACACTTTCTCGAGCCAGGAGGCTTCGACAATGCCAGTTATGGTACATACTGCATAACCGGCTCTCAATGTTCCTGTTGAATCTCTTAGACAGGACCCATCAACAAACATAATGCAATCATTTTCTTTTAACTGAGTATCCTGTATGTCTGGGCGAGGTTTGGTACAGAGCTCAGTCACCTCAAGACAATCATGCTCAAACTCTTCCCCATCTTTGATTTCTGTATTTTCATTGGGAAGTAAAGTTGCCGGGTTCAGCACAGTGCATCTCTTTAGTGTGACATTTGGTGACCCCAATATAATCGTCTCATATTTGGTGAGTCGTGCATTTGTCATGTGTTGTGTCTTAGTTCGTGTCAACAGAATTTCAACTGAATGTGGAACCATTACTGTCAGGGGGTATCCCATGACTATGCCTTCACATTGTGAAAGGCTTTGACCAACTGCTGCAACTGCTCGCAAACAACCCGGTAAGGCTGCTGCTACGGGGTCCAAAGTAGCTGAAAAATATGCTACAGGGCGATTTGCATCTCCGTGGACCTGTGTTAAAACAGACAAAGAACAAGCATCACGTTCATGACAGAACAACGGAAAATGTTTTTCATAATCAGGCATTCCTAATGCTGGAGCCCTACACATGCATTCCTTCAATTCTAGAAATGATTCAAGCTCCTCTTTTGTCAAAGTGATTGTGTATGGTTCGTCCTTGACTTCCTTTCCTGTCAATTTTATTAAAGGTTTTGAGATGATCGAGAAGTTGGGTATCCACTGGCGACAGTAGCCCACCATTCCCCAAAACATCCTGACATCTCTTTTTGTTATTGGGGGATTCATCTGCAAAACAGCTGTTATTCTTTCCTTTGATATCCTTCGGGACCCTTTCTCAATCAGATGTCCCAAGTATTTCACTTCTTTTTGACAGTATTGCAACTTTCTGGGTGACACCTTGTGTCCATTTTTTCCCAGATGATTCAACAATGCAATGGTATCATATTTACAACTGTCTCTGGTTTTGGATGCAATCAGCAAATCGTCAATGTACTGCACAAGAGTCGAATTAAAAGACAGCACAAGAGGTTCCAAATCCTTTTTTAATATCTGATTGAAGATGGACGGTGACTCAGAAAACCCCTGAGGAATTCTGCACCAACTGTACACCTTATCCAGGAATTAGAAACTGAACAAAAATTGACTGTCTTCATGAAGAGGTATCGAGAAGAATGCTTGTGATAAGTCTACTACAGTAAACCATTCAGCATCACATGGAACCTGGAACATTATTACTGCTGGGTTAGGTACCACAGGGCAGCATTTTATCACAATTTCGTTTATTTTTCTCAAATCCTGCACAATTCGAACTTTTCCACAGGGCTTCTTCAAACCCATAATGGGAGAATTGCACAGACTACTCAAAACTTCTTTCAGGACTCCCTGTCTGAGAAAATCTGCAATTATTTGTGATACCTCAATGAGGACATCTTGGGTCATGTGGTATTGTGGCACTTGTGGGAACACTGCATTCGGCTTTATCTGTACCTTGATTGGTTCTACTCTCTTGATTAACCCTACTTCTTTCCCAGTCAAATCCCACACTTTCTCTGTTACAGTTCTTTGTAAATCGACAGGTAGGTCGATCAAAGTATGCATTGGGAATAAAGTAATTAAAGGGTAATCTTCATTAGTCTCTCCTCCTTCCTCCATGAATTGACTCTCATCCCCCTCATCGTCACTGTTTGTCTGTACCTCTATTCCATCATTGGAACAGGTAATCGAACATTTTGTCTTACACAGTAAGTCTCTTCCTAGTAAGGATACTGGGCTTGAATCGCATACAACGAATCTATGCAAGCCTTGGAAACTACCAATTTCAACCTGCACTGGATCAGTAATCGGATTAGTCAGATATTGGTTTGCCACACCAACCACTCGTATGGTACGCCCTGAGAGAGGTAATCTCGGTACTTCTGCACTTCGAACTGTAGAGCGTGTAGCTCCTGTGTCGACCAAAAATGAAACCCTATAGCCCATTACTTTTCCCTCTACATATGGGCCTCTCTGATCCACCTCTAAAGATGCTGCAAGCCTGCACTCTTCACTATCTGAACTGTCATCTGACCAATCTCCATTCATGTCACTTTCACCTCGCAATGGGAATTGTTGTACAGTGTTGTTTTGGTTGGTTACCTGACCTGTGACCTGCTGAGGAAGCATCACCTGTTGCTGTCCCATCGGAGCCATGGGTAATTGCATTTGCTGTCTAGGCACCATTGGAATCTGCTGCTGCATTGGTTGTACTGATACTGACTGGAAACGCGGGATTTGCATCTGCTGCATGGGTTGTACCCCTGGCACTTGTACCAAATTATTCTGAAAATTCGGGTTTTGATGTCGCATTTTTGGACCTCGTGGATTTTGTAATGTACCGATATTAATGCTTTGCTGAACTGCACCATCCTGCACCATATTCAGACAATCCCGTTTCCAATGCCCCATGCCCCCGCATGCATGACATGGTGACATCTTTTTCATTGCCTGACCGTCATTTTGAATAATAACATTATTCATGTCCGAACCACGGTTCACAAATCCTCGACCTCTACCTCTCGGCTTCGCCTGAAACACACCATTCATTTGCGGTTGTTGCTGTATCATTTGCTGAACTCCATTCCCCTGCATTCCAGCTTGTGCAGCCCTTATCTGCATCACCATCACTTTCTCCTTCAACTTTTTCTGCTTCAACTCAATCTCATCACTACAGTATTTCGCATACTGCAATACTTCATCAATCGGTTTAGCTTGCCAACAAATCAAATGATTCTTAATCATCTGGCTGACCTCCGATCTCAGCCCTTCGACGAACCTAAACACAAGATGATTCATGTCCTTCGGTTCGATAGTCTCAATACCACTGTAATGTTTGAACGCTTTTAACAATCTCTCGTAATACGCATGTATTGACTCTTTAACCTCTTGAGAGGTCCGGTCGATTTTCTGCCAATCGGTCACCTTCGGCGACACCTTTTGTTTCAAAAACTCAATTACTTTATGATAATATTTCATCACCTCTTCTGAAGGTGCTCCAGTCACCTTATCTCTTGCCGGCTCCTTCGTGGGCCAATCTACCCCTCTTTTGCACTCAAGCCACAAATCTGGTGGAACAATGATCTCACTCGATCGGTTTTTCTCTTAACCTAGGGTAATCATTCGTAAAGGATAAAATGTCTCCTCTAGCCCATGGCACATGCACTAAAACACCACCAGCTGTCTCTCTCATAGGTAAGATTTTCACTGTATCTAGATTAGGTGTGGTCCCAACTTTATTTGACCCTGGGCTATCTCCTTTTCCCTTATCTCTTTTCTTTGCCCATCGGCCTTCCCATTTCTCTAATGCACCCCAAATCTGTGCACTTTGCAACAGTTCTTTCAGGTGTGCCTTCATGCCTGCAGATCTCATGTGTTCAAAATCTTTAGAATCAAAATCTAATCTGTAGCTTCTTTTTAAATGTTTAGTGTTTCCGATATCGATATTGTATTTGTCTGCCAAATTCGCTAATTTCTGATGTACTTTGCTCACCTCTTTGGTAATCTTGGGGCACAAGTACCTCAATTCTGCCTCAGTGTATGATTCCAACCTATTGACTCCCATTGTTCCTTCCACTAACTCGGCAGCTTCTGCCCCTAGTCGTACAAAATTCAAGTACTCATTTTGTTTTTCTTTCTCAGGTTCAACCGTGGTCACTGTAGTCTTCTGTGAGGTGCAAGTTTTCTCTAACCACTCATTTAGCTGTTGTACTGAAAAACCCTGCAGTGAAATGTTCCCTGCATGTATCATTGGAGAAAGTGAGGTATTCGTACCGATAGTTTGGGGAGTCAAGACTCCCAACCCTGCTTGACGCATCGCTCCGAGAGATGCTCCTACTGGACTAAGGTCCATCTAGGGTCTCGATTGTTCATATACTTGTTCTCCCGGGGCCATTATCTGTGGAGTTCTCATAGGCCCTCCTCTTATTGCTTCCTGAGTTATAACTCCCTGTTCACATGTCCCTGTTTTATCCTGTGCATACAACGGCACTGGGGGACCAACAGTAATAGGTAGCGATATAGCGGCAGGTGTCTGACCTGACCCTAAGCTTCTTGGAGCTGCAACACCATAGGTCTGCTCCAGTGTACCCGGTACAGGTACTAACGGTGGTCCTGCTACAGGGTTATACCCAGGTATCAGCTGTGGCGGTTGCGACACTAGCTTCGGAGTCGACTCAATCTGTATTAACCTTGGCTTTGTATATATTGGGTCTGGCGGCACTACCAAGTTCGTAGTAGTCTCAAGCACTGGGACATCAGGGTAAATTCTTTTTATCTGCGGTGGAAGCTGCAACTGTATCGGCAAGTCTGGTGCTGTGGGTACACTGACGCCATTCTGTATCGAGGTTGTATCGCTAGTCTGTACCGTATCAGTAACTCCCTTCTCCTGCGTCTGGTTCCCAGGATCCATGCTAGTACTTGGAGCACTGTCACTCACTGCATACGGTGGCGGACGATCATGTAACAATCTATCCATAAATTCCTCATCATCTGAATCATCTTCCTCTTCCCAGGACCTTTTATTTTCTTTAGTTTTGCCTGAATCCTTGTCGATTTTGCAGGAGGCTTTCCTCCCCTGTGTCTCTTCACCCTGTGTTATTGCCGGAAATAACTTCAACCCATCTACAATTCCCCGTCTCCACATTTTGTTCTCATTGTCCCATCTAGCTTCTGCATAGGATTTTTCCACCCTTTTCAGTCTTCTCTGAAACCTTTCTTGTCTATGTTTAATAGCCATCAAGTCCCAGATTGCCAGAGCCCCGTATTGTGCCGATCTCGGAGGTGGTTTCTGCGTACTTAACATCCACCTCAAATTTTCTAGCACCTTTGGATTAAATGTCCCATGTTCTGGAAACGCTAGACACCTTCTTTCTCTGTTAATTTGCGCCATTGTTTCATCCATAAACAAGGTGCAACACCCTTTTCTTCCATAACTGTATAAGCTGGAGTACCCTCAGGTGGTGTAGGTTCCCCATCGGTTGCAACAATATATACATCTCCTTTTAAAGCGCTTTTGAATGCCTTGACAAAATTCATTTTTTGCAATTCTTTATTTCGTATTTAATTTTAAAAAATGGCTTAGTTCCCAGGACGCTCTTCACCTGCCCTTTCTCAACCTATTGCCTCTCACGGACAGCAGCCAATCCGTGCGCGACCCCTCTCGAAATTTGACCTATCTCAGCGCGGCACCACTGACGTCACACTCACACACACTGCAGCTGACAAAGTCTTGCGGCTCATCCGCTCTTCACTGATCCCTTTCAACTCATACAAACGAATGCGAATTATTGCGAGCACCTTAAAATGACAACATAAATCTGTCGGTTAACTACAGGAAGGGTAAAACATTCGCTTCAGAACTTTACAGAGATTTCACTTGAAGCCTCGGCCGCTACTTTCTCCTTCTCGGTTCCCACATACGCAAGCAGAATTCGACCTGCAAATCCTACTCTCGACTTGTCAATGACTCCTTCTAGTGCACTTTAGAATTTGTCAAATCTCCATCGAAGGTTTCACACATACATCTTAACTCAAACTCGACTTGTCAACCACGCCCGATTGACCTATTAAACCGCACAGATCACAACATAAACCACATTTATCATCATACTCCGGATTCTTAGACCTCAACAGGTCCGTACACAACAACCAACCACATGGATAATTTTGAGCAATAAGCGCTACATTCACATGAAGTACGCCGACTTCCCTACTATCATACTGTGGAGCACGCCCACTCCTGCTAAACAACACTTAATTTGGCCTAAATACACGCACATTTTCACAACCACCTGCAAGATGCATAAGCTTAAGTAAGCACAAAGACCCTAACCACACATACTATGGCGCCGAAAACATTCCCAACTCATTTAGGCAGGCTCCGAGATCCCGGGAAAGCCATGGCGAACCTAGCAACTCATCATCTCTCCAAATTGCATTATCACAGAAAAACAAATTAAACAATGAAACTCCGTCCTAGGGCCCCCAAGGGCCAAACCGTCGCTCTGCTACCAGAACTGATAACACGTCCGTCTATGTTAATTTATACACATCAGGACTCGTTTTAGGTCGATGAATCTTTGGACCCAGTGGTGAGACACCATAAGACGAGACAACTGATCAATACATCGAACCATATGTCTATAATATTGTTAACATATATCACCACAATATATTTCACTTTAGACATTAATAATTCTTCGACGCAACCATGACCTTTCAGTCATGAATAACCACACCTTATTTAAGTTTTGTGAATTTTATTCCCTATTGATTACAATCTAATAGCAGATGTATTAATCTCAAAACCAAGAAGCAAAGAACATTATCACAAAGCGGCAACTATGGTAAGTTTTCATCAATGCAAAGATCACAAATACAAGATAATCATATGAAGATAACAAATCAATATACAGAGAACCTCCTAAAGGTCTTAGTTCAGCATAGCACCATGTCAGTCGCGTCAGTTACATCAGTCAAGATGAAATGCCTCATCTAACCACAATTAGCATCAGCATGTTGGGCTTCATGCAAAACAATTTAGAACAACAATTTGGAAAACGTCTAACTAAGGTCTCTAATCAAACACACAGCAGTTGGTACGTAGAAAGGAAAGGCAGAATAAATGAATTTCCATTAGCAACGGTATAATTACCCTCCTCGGAATTGGTCAGCATACAGGGTCAGTCTTCGTCTTCAGGACATCAGTTAAATCGCCGTTAGTCTATCTAAGCTAAGGGCAGGGGACACCTCCCTCATAAGGAAGAAAGTGTAATGGGGCAGTCTATGGGCGAGGATGGTTTTGTCTAAGTCTCAAATCACCAAATAGAGTGACAGAGTTTCTGGATGCAATCGATATCATTCCCTACCTAATGCCCTTTGTTCCTCGTGTCATGAGTTTTTATCCCTTTTTCGAAATACATTCCCCCAAAATCCTATTGGTCAGTCACTACACCCCACTATCTGTAACCTATCAATTTATACATTAAGTAATACATTTGTCATTCTATGATATTTCTTGTGTTTCTAATTGGTCTTTATAATTGACGTTTTTCGTAGGTGGCACATCCGGGGTTACTTCATTATCTGGCACACACTTCGGGTCAAGAGTTCTCTTCTCTGCGATTTAATGTCCTTGAAAGTGTCCATGTTTGTTACGAAGTCCATAAATTTTATACTAAAGCCACTAGCATGCGGATGAGAAAATTTAGCATTGTTGCAAATAAGTGAAGAAAAGAACAATTGCTGGTTCATGGCCTTTGGCAAATCAGTACACTGGAGAAACAGAAAAATATGCTTTAATATGAGATCTACACAGCTAGTTTTCGACTCACGCTAACTTAAGGCTTATGGATTCTAATAAATGCAGTCTTCGTACGTGTTAACATATTCAATGAATCATAATACAGACAATTATTGCTTACAGTCGACATTAGTTTATGCATGTGAAAAAGTCTCACGTTTAAAATACGTTTCAATGAATAATATTATTAGTGCAGCATTGTTAATTATAAGCATATCACATCTAGAATAGGTAATATTTAAACTACGCTCTCTCAGTTCCAATGAGCATATTTAAGACTTTGAAAAAACCTTGTTGTTCGATTTGATCTGGGGCACAAGGGCACTGGGTTAGCTTATCAAAAATGCAGCCAGGGAAGGGAGGAACGGGTGCCCCAGACTTTGGGCACACGTTTGGCAGGACAACTGCAATGGTTGCCTTACTGGCTAGCGGGCATTCACCTCAATGAGATAGGGTACATACCAGGTATATGGTGCAGGGCACGCTATGCAGATTATTACTACCTGAAATGATACAACCCCTTCATCTCACTAACAATGCAACTGCGGAGCATGCCCACACCCATGGGTGCACACTCCTTGCTGAGGCTGGCACCTTGGGAGAATGGAAGGATGTCCACAATTTAAGATCTCTTTGCGAAGGTACACCTTCTGATGCACGCCGCCATTCTACAATATGTCAACACCTATTCGACGCAAGCAGAGGCAGAGCCTGGAACCCACACTCTAATTCAAACAGTAAACAAAATGAGGGTGGGCAGGTATTTGGTTAAATGGATTTGCGGGGGTATAAGTGCCCATGGACACACTTGGAAACAGAACTGAAGCTTGCATTTACATGACAATGAATTGCACTTTCTCCTTGAATATCCTAGCTTTGTTTTCCATAATTACCGCTTCCAATTTATACATTTCTCTATCTTACACAGGGCCTGTCTGACACCACTAAAGCTCTATAGGATTGTTCGCATGGCAATTGTTCGACTGTCCTCGATGCAAGGCAGAAGCTGCAGAGCTGCAGACCTATCCCACACGAACATCCTACTGAAGGGAGGTGAGGGATGCCCTCTCGGAGGTCACAGGGTGCACTCACTGGTATTTAATAGAACACTGTCTATTGGACCTTCAAGACTATAGCACGTTTCATAGATCTTGCGCTACTTTTAGCCAAATTAAAGATCACAAGGCAATGGAAGTCGCCTCGGGCTCCATTAGCCTGGTGGTGGCAGGAAGAGGTGCTGCGATGGTGCACGGCAGAAAGTTACACTTTATGTAGTGAGGAGCTCAAAGGGCTCTATAAGCCCTCAATAGTCATAGTATGGGATGATCACTTGGAGCGGTTATAATACAGAGAAGATAAGGATGCACAATTTTTTAGTACCATAAAGCATGGTGCCCCCTCCCCCCAGACACATCCCCTATATTGACGGATAGTTAACTTAACAAACGTTTCCCACTTCAGGGTTATAGATGCTTCACAGGGTCCCATTTTACACTCTATGGATTCACATAGGCAGAATTGGCTGCTGGTAGGTTGGGGAGAGGGTAGGGGAGTGGAGATTATAGATATGCTTCATGTTCCTCGTTCTGTTAGTTTTTCATACCCTATTAGTTCTTTCATGATGAGGTGCAGTATTATATTAACGATGTTGTGCAGTCCACAATTTACATACAAATGTCTTTGTTAGTGTACTACATCACTGTATTTGGCCACAAAAGGCATAGAACAACGGGATTTAGTCAACCTAACTATAACGTCCATGTAACCCTTGATTTGTTTCAGTCAATATTATATATATATATATATATATATATATATAAATAGATAAAGAAATATATATTATCAACGTTTCCTTGCCCAATAAAAGGAAAAGGTTAGGACACTTTCGGAAAGTTGCAAATTGATTTACTGTCACCAGATTCTTCCTCCCAACGCGTTTCAGCCATTGCCTTGTTCCGTGAATATTTGGACTCCCCGGGTCCATGGCCGGACCCCCGTGTGTTAAGCTTCGTTATTCTGGGATATGCTACGTTATATATATATATTCTGTGAACAAGGCTACGGCTGAAACGCATTGGGAGGAAGACCATTTTGCTTTCTTCAATACATTTTGGAACTGTCCGTTTTGCGTCTTGATTTTCTGTCCTACTGGGTGAGAAATTTCGGAAATGTATCTATATATATCTATAGAGAGAGAGGGACGAAGTTAGAGAGACAGAGAGAGAGCGAGAGGGATAGAGATAAATAGATGTATATAGATAATGGGAGGTTAGAATCATTTTAGGGTTGGTAGTGGTAAAGATATTTCTAGGGTTCATGGGTAGGTGGTGGTAAGAGTAATTTTACAGTTTTGGGTAGGAAGGTTGATTTTAGTGTTTAGGGGTGCGTAGCAGTAAAGAGTGGGTAAATTCAGGGTATTTTTAGTGTTATGGGTAGGGCAGTGATAAAGGGGGTAGGGGTAACATTAGGGGTAGTAGTAAAGGGTGGCAAGGGTAATTTGAGGGTTTAGAGGTAGTGTTTTACTATAACAGTAAATACTAGGATACCTTTGATCGTAATTTTTGTATTAAAAAATATTATACTGCTTCTCACTTGCCAGCAATAGATAGCTAAATATAAGTTGACTAAATGTAACAGGAGGAAACTCTATTGTCTCTCCGTAACAGTAAATAATAGTACACCTTTTATTACAATTTTTGCATTACAATATAACTTACTGCTTATCTTTGTCTAGTATAAGATGGCCTCCTTGCTTTAGTTTCTTTCCATTACATTCCTAGATCTTAATAAGATCAGACTTAGAACACTATATTGTATTACAACTAGACTGGTTGGGCTCTCCCTAACAAGAAACTCCTTTTCATGTTTTTCTGACCAAGACATGCTTCGCTCATTCACTAACCATGCCTGAAAACATATATATTGACCTTACCAATTACAAGATGGCTGCCGTGTCCTACTACTTTCTTTGTCCTATTAAGGCTGCTCCCCATCACATTCTATTGCCTGACCTTTGCACGAGCATTAAATCAAAGCACAGCACCCTTAAAAACCTTGGGTCCCACGGTCTCCAACAGATGACTGAAGGAATTACCATGGGGAGTACCATATTCCCCCACCCCCAGACTGCAGTAACTATCAATCCCCTATTTTCTGGAGATAAACATAGAGTTCTCTTCCTCCAAACCCAGCACACACCTTAGGACACTTTTAAAACTTGAGCTACTAAATATTTATTCTAAACCTTCATTTGGACCACCAGTTATAACAATTTTGCATTCTCTCCTCATTAACCACCCAGTTTCTCTTTCTCCTTTTATTTAACATTTATACCATAACTTTTTTCATTTCTCCACTAGATCGAACACTGTAAATTTTACTTTATCAGGACCTTGGTTTTTCTGTAGGCTTGTTTTGTCCTTGTTACATAGCATGATGATACTTAATGTTTGCTGTACCTCACAATGGCCCCTTCCCTGAAACGGTTTCATCGAATAGATACCGGTAAACCTAATGATACCTATAGCTAGCACTACATAGTAGAACTGATTTATTTTTTCAAGGCTTTCCATGCATGATTACGGCCCAACACAAACGTATAAACCAGTACACCAGCATTGCTCTGTCACCCCATTAAGTAGGACCTTATGAATCAACCACCTGTGTGAGGTAGTCCACACTTGAGAATTGCTTTGACATGGATGCAAACATTTCTGTAGATTCTGATTGGACTAATTACATGATAACATATTAAGTGATAGCCTTTCTCTTTTTTTCCTTTTTGCCCACTTTGTAATGCCATTTGATTGCTTGGAAATCTTTCTTTTTATTTTTTCACTTTATTATTTTACTGACAATATAGGTATTTATTTAATACCTATTTCACACATGTAATACTATTATTGTGTTCACTTATGGTGCTATGAAATATATTAAATATAAGAATAGCCTTGAAAAAGCCCAAGGCCTGCATGCCCCATGGATGAAACGTGTGTCTGATGGTCTCAAATCTTAAATTCTTGTACCAAGTCAACAATGTTTGAAGACCATTAAAAATTACAAGAATAATAAACCACTACAACTTACAATGATAAATTAATCTACCTTGTATTTACCATTTTCAGAATAAGCCTAACCTATACCCATGGTTATTATTTGATGAATTGTGTGTCTGAGAGGGTATAACCCATTTAAAAGTTAGTCATCTGGGATGCTACATTTAGCCCTGTCTAGTGACATAGATACCCTAGATCACTAATCCCTACTGTCATTGAAAGTATCCAAAAAAGAAATCTCAGGACACTCTACACCTACCATGGCAAATAAACATTGTACTACAAAAATTACTAAGATAGTTCTATGGCAATCTACAGGGATCGCAGGGAGAACCTTAAAGATGACAAGAGCTAATTGGCAGACCTCTTATTCTACAGTATAGGGTCACAACAAGCTCCAGAAGCTTTGAACCCTGTGCCTGCACCCTACCTAATGCGGGTGTTGCCCTCCAAGTCCTGAGCAACCAGTCCTGGACCCTCAGAAGTGGTGCTAAAGGTGCCCAAACTGCCAAATTTGTGACCTAGACAACATTCCACCAAAAAGTGTCCTGAGAACCGTCAGAGGACCTAGACCAACTTGCTCGCTGATCCGCCCAAAGTGCTTCACCAGTCGGTATGGCTTTGCATACCTCCCGCTAAGTTCTTCTCTGCAACAGCAAATCCTGTTTAGCAGGGCTTCTCAGGAAGGGTGTCTGGCCCCGTGGAGCCCTCATCTACTACAGCATACAGCTGCCTCCTGCTGGACATTTTTATTTGCCAAAAATGTAACAAAGTCCAAATATAGAAATCTTTATAATGAATTTGTCCAGTGGCTCCTTGATGATGACTCCTTTTCTCTCGACAGTGCCATCTGTCTTGCCCTGCTGAAATTTACCTTCTCAGGAAATCTTCTTAAACATTTCTTCTAAGCCCGAAGGGAAGCAGAAACTAGCATCAGATTTTTCTTGTGCTGTGTTTTCACTTTGTTATGCGTTGCATGCCGCATTAATACAGTGTGTATAAGCAAAGCCTAACTATTTTCATGTAAGGTACCACCGGGGTAAGCACAGGTTAATTTAGTGACTTTTGTGGTTCACTCTGACAGGGACTGTGGTTGTTCCTTGGGAAGGGTCTTCGCCCATTTTGATCAAAAACACTATTTCCTACATTCGTGCTCAGAGCTGGGATCCAGTACATGTGCTTTTGCAGTGCCACTCAGTGATTTTGTGTAACATTACGCTCACTAATTTCCACACCCAAGTATGTACCTTATGTTCTGCAACTCATCGCTTTATAAATCATGTAGACACTCCTCAACCTCTGACAGTGAAGTATTTGCGCTAAGTTTGGTATCACTGTTGCCTATCCCAAATCTTGAAATTATCTTTGTGTTTGCAATGTTCCATGTGCTTGCCTAGGTTTGACTAAAAGGCCTCATGTTTTTGTTTCACATGTTTGTACAAGTCATGCTTCAATAATGACCTTTTTGTGTTATTGTAATTATTCACATGCTTGATAATTATCAATGTGCCTGCAGACAGGGACTTTCCAGTCAGGTACTTTCCTGAGTGATTCATGTACCATCAATACAGAGACTTTCCAGTCAGGCATTTTCCAGAGTGATTCACGTTCCCTTCTAGAAAACACTATCTACCTATGAATACTCTGTCGATCCCCAGTCGGGCGCTTGGCTTTATTTCCTGAGAAAAGAACCCTTATCACCCCTCTCACTCTCCTGAATTACTGCACCCTCTTCTCCCTGGTCCACTTTTCCTAGCCTGACCCGGTGACTTCAGCGCTCCCGCAGTCATCTCTGAGCAGTTCATCAGACTTCTCTGATCCCCGCTTTTCAGTAAACACTTACTATGAGTGACAGTGAGAAATGCTCATCGCGGCTGCAGCCATTCACCAATTGGCCTGTTGGTCATTCCAACATGTGAGGGTATAACATGCAATGAAAGGGAGGACAAGCAAAAGAAGAGAAAACAAGGTTAGTGCACTGTTCTTTATTTCTGGTTTCCAACAATTCTACAAAAAATAAAAACTTCAAGGTTTGTGTGTAATCCTGGCATAAGACTCCCACACTATCTGTGGGAAGTTCAAAAGAAAATATGTGAACTTTTAAAGAGAAAAAGATAATTAAAAAAAATAAGAAAAGGAAGAGCAGTCACTTAACAAGAGCATATGATGTAATTTGCTGCCAGGGAAAAACCTGTGAACTGTTATCCGAATCTCACAAAAGGAGTGGTCATTTCTATCCCACAAGAACTAAAGGAGTGCATATTTTTCATGTTGTTATAAGCATCTCCAAGTGTATGTACTTCCTTTGCTCAAATGTTATTTGAACTAACTATGTTAATGCATGCCAATACTAATATAGTGAGTGTTCCTATCCTTTAGTTGACTGTTGTGCACACCCGAAAGAGGAAGACACATGGGGCATTCCTGAGCAGGATAACAAGCTGGACACCACTCAGAGGGCACCAGTCTTTGTTTCTTTTAATATTTTGTCCCAACCCCCTTCCACCCTAGGACAGCACCTTATTTGAGGTTATCATTCCTTGGTTGGGCATTGTGTTGGGGAAGGGTAGGGTCCAATGTCATCTCTGCGGACAAGTCCTCCAGGTGAGCGATATGACATAACACTAACATCCCAGAAATAATCTGATATCATTTTTTTTTTTCTCCTTAGTTTTTGTTTTGGCAATTTTTTCGTCTTTCAAAATGTAAGTTACCTCACCCCCTTTTGCTGATGACACAAATAAATGATTTTCTACCTATTAGGTAGCTGTAATGATGCATGGGATCCAGAGAAGGATTGGGGAGCCAGCCTGTGGCAACACATGCTCACTTTAGAGAAGGATACCCTTCTTATACTAAATGTGGTGTTCAGACGAGGTATGCCCACATGAAAATCATTTTACTCACTAGGCTTGGGCTCACCCCTGAGAATCCACAAATAAGGTTCAGAGACAGCCAAAACCAAAGCAGTCTTCAGTAGATTTCATGGACTACGTCATAAATGCACTGAGTGGTCGGTTGAGGGGCAGTAAATAAGTGATGTCAGTGGTCTGTATGAGCCTATCTAGAAATAGCACATGCTTGGTATTTGCTTTACAGAGTTGCTCCAACACCTAGTTGACAGAAAGTTTACCTTACCTATAGAGAACTTGATAAGGAGCGAACCTCTGGGTCAACAGAAAAGTGTCCAAGAATGTATCTGCAGGATCCCTAAGTGGGTGGTCAGGGTCCACAACAGAAGAAAGAGAGGGGGGACAAAAATAAGAATAAAGAGATCTTTAAAGCCGTCCCCCCAAAAACAAATTATAAGGGAAGGGCATCCATCCTCAACCTGACCAGAAAAAGAATGGGTTTATTGATAAGTAGAAAGAGAAGATTGTCTTCAACTGCTATAGATGCTATATGTATGGGCATATGAAGGGGATGCCAAATGTCCCAAGAAATCACAACCTCCCACTGGTGGACAGACTGACCCAGTTAGCATGGGGGTTGAGCGAGGTTAGCTTAGTTTCGCTGGGTAACAAGGGGATGGTGCACAGAGCCCACACCCTTCAAAGGCTTTCAAGTGCAGACAGTGGTTAAACATAAATGGGCATGGTAGAGACTCTGAGAGAGACAAAGAAGCCAGTATGTATACTGTCAGATATCATCTGGTATCCTCAGAGCAGGTAATCCCAATGCGTTCCATCAGGTTGTAGTAGCAGATAACCATAAAAGTAGCTGTGAGTCCTGCCATGACTGTTGATAGTCTGCTAGGGATGACTTGGAGCACACCATCTGGAAGAGGTGGAGCAGCAGGCTTGCCTTGAGATTTTAGGATTGCCTGAATGGGTCTGCCTCACCACAAGACTCATGGTGGCCTAAGAGGATAGTCAAGAAAGTCTAGAGTGCAAAAGAATGGCCCATGTAGCTGCCAAAAAGAGTATAGGCAAAGGACATGGGAACCAGCACCTGCCTGGAAGGAGGCTGAGTCTGAGGGTGATGCTCTGACACTCACAGGGAAGGACTTTCCAGCCCTAGAAGTCCTGCCTGAGCTGGTTGTATGGCATGTTGAGGGTCTGCTTATCAGGTAAGAGCTCTGCAGGGCTCAGAAGGAGTGCCCAACTCTTTCGAGCTTGAGGCAGCAAACTTAGGCCCAGTCAACTGGTGACACATCTAAAGATCACCAGATTCATAGGGAACGTTACCTCCTATATAGTGAACCTTTGGGTCTAGAGCCTAGGACAACCTGTGTGTTTATGGTCTCCCAGTGCTACCTACTGGATCTGGTTCATAACAAACCTCTGGCAGGACATCTGGGACAGGACAAGACCTTTGCCAGGCTTGTCACACATTTGCTCAAATGAAGAGAGCCTCAGATGCATTCTGTAGGTCATGCCCCACTTGCCAGGCAAATGGGAGGTCAGGGAAAAAGCTAAAGGCTCCCCTAGTTCCCTTAACTGTCATTGCCATGCCCTTTGAAATGGTGGGCATCCACATTGTTGCGCCCCTGGATGCCAAGTCTGCCTTAGGCAATAGGTTTATCCTGGCATTGGTGGACCATGCCACTAGATACCCAGAGGCCATACCTCTGAGGACTGTAACTGCACCTACAGTGGCCAGATCCCTGATGGGGATTTTTACCCTGGTGGTGTTCCCCAAAGAAGTAGTGCCTGACAGGGTACAAACTTATGTCAGCTTACATGAAGTCATTGTGGAATGAGGGTGGGGTACGTTACAAGTTCTCCACATGCTATCACCCTCAGATCAATGGGCTTGTTGAAAGACTCAATAAGACCACCAAGGTCATGATTATAGGCCTACCAGAGTCTATGAGGCAGAAGTAGGACGTCCTCTTGCCATGCCTTCTTCTTGTCTACAGGGGGGTATCAAAGTAAGGAGTTGGTTCAGTGCTTTAAGCTGCTGTCTGGGCACCCTGTTAGGGGACCTCTCAGTCTGGTGAAGGAGGGGTGAGTACAAGCTCACAAAAAGCCTTTCCACTGTGTAGTAAGCTGTGTGTTGGTTCCCAAAATTCAGAGACACTGCATCTGAAAGAAGGCCTCTGGGAATCTAGAAGCCAGTGAGGAAGTAATACAACTCTGGCATGACCAGCAGGCCACTCTTGTCCAGTTTCAGCCTGGACATAAAGTGAGAGAGGAATGGAGAGGTCCCCTAAAAGGTGGGCTTGAGACCCTTAGGATCCCCTTAGGGTACTCCATGTTAACCTCCTCGAACCCCACTAAGAGAGGTCTGACTTACCATGTTCCTGGTTACATGATGGGGTGGAAGAGGAGAGTGAAGCTCTACCCTACTTCCTATCATCCCGGGAGCAGGATGGGTCAATGGAAGGTGTCAACCTCACCCTTACTCTGACCCCAGAGCAGCTGAGGGCCTGCCACCAGTTGCTGGGGCACTTTGCCTCTCTGTTCTGCCTCATCACTGGGCTCACACATTTGTGTACCCATAATAGTGATACAGTATTGTGGAGGACAAAATGCACAAATAATCTGATAAGATGAGAACTAGTATCAATGAGGAAGTATCCAAGATGCTTGACCTGGGAGTGATTGAGCACTCCAATTGCCTTACGTCCAGCCCAGTGATGCTGGTACCCAGAGCTGCCCTAACACACTGTTCATCAGGGCTAAAGTACTTTTGCTCATTTCCTAAATCATGGTTGAATCTGCCTACACCTGATTAGCACACTTAATTTATGTCTAAGTCCTTAATAAAATGGTACTTCATGTTCCCAGGGCCTTAAATTAAATGCTGCTAGTGGGCCTGAAGCACGTATTGTACAACCCACTTACAAAGTCTTTTAAAACATATCTCAGGCCTGCCAATGTAGGCTGTGAGCAGTTTTTAACTGAAAATCCAAACTGTTAATGTGTACCTTTTGCAAGGCCTAAACCTCTCTTTTTAATACATGTGTCACCGCCAAGGTAGGTCCTAAACAGCCAATAGGGCAGGGAGTAGTGTATATAAAAAGCTGGGGATGGACCTTTAGGTTTTCTATGCTCTGGTAGTGAAAATTCCCAAATTATTTTTTCTCTGCTGTGTGGCCTACCTCTACCATAGGATAACATTGTGTTACCTTATTGCATTTATTTAATTTTAGATTGGGAGCAGATAGAAATGATATGTTTGTTCAAAAAGAATTGTAATTTAACATTCTCTATAGTGGGAAAGATAGATTTTAAGTCACAGTTCTGAAAATGTCACTGTAGTTTTGTCCAGCATGAGGTTTTCGACTTTCAAAAAAGTGACAAAGTGAGTCTTCATTGCAACTTTGTCCAGTGGCTCCCTGACAATGCCTCATCCTTCTTGGACATTGTCAGCTGCCCTGCCTTGCTAACATTACATTCTCAGGAACATTTGCCTAATTACATTTAATAAACTATAACTTTGAAATGGGAACAGGTAATCAGTTCATGGTTAGTATCTTTTGAATTGCAAGGACAAATCCTCTCTTATGGTGAAGTCAAATTTTAAATTACAGTTTTCAATAGCCACATTTAGAAAGTTGCCATTTTTCCTGCCTTAGCCATTTAGTACATACAACCTGTTTCTGGGTCACATGAATGGGTGTAGCTGACAGTTGGGCTTTGTATTACTCCTGGACAGTCACACACAATAGAGAGCTTAGGCATGCCTGGATGGGCCATCACTGGCAAGATGGAAGGGTGGCTCTAGGCACAGCCATACTTACATTTGAATAGACTGTGTTCCGCCTCCACACCGGGAGCTGCATACCTCCTGTAGTTAGTCAGGAGCCAGGAACCCTGTGGACTTCAACGGGAAACCTCTGGAAGCTTCACCCACTTCAAAGGACGGCTCAGGTGTAAATATTAGACCTCAGACACCAACCCTTCAGTACACTTCTGGACCTGTGGATACAATCAGGAGGAAGAACTGCTGGACTTCTCCATGTTCTGCTGACCTGCTGCCCTCTTGCCTAGGTGAGAAGGACTGCATCTGTTGAACCGAAAAAAAGTGACTCCAAGGGCTAGTTGGCTTGCCTCCTGACTAGATCCTCAGGAACAGAAGACTCCAACATTGAACCCAGCATTTGAATACCTTGACTCTGCCATCTGTGAGCCCTACTCTGCCAAGTGATGCCATCTCAGCCCTGGACCTTTGGAAGAGAGTCTAAATGTGCTCTCCTTTTGCTGTTCTGCTCAATCCTGAGTTGAACCGACGCATTGCCTCTGTTGTGAGGTTCCTCTCGGCAAAAGGACTCCGCTCTCAACTCTTTCAAGTATAGTAGCCTTGACGAAGATGCAGGTTCTTGCATTGCAGCCTCACAGCTCCTCCGAAATGACACATCGCCTCAACTGTGCTTTGCATCCCTGACACTGGACTTCACATCACAAGCCTTTGTCAACAGGATCCTTGAAAACTTCACAGGTCCTCGGTTCGCAACTTCACACCTCCTCAGAACTGACACATACCCTCTGCGGCACAAAGCATCCTTAACGCAGGACATTGCAACACCAGGATTTAAGCTATTCTTGTTCAGTGGGCCAAACAGGGTCAATGTCGCCAGCCTGCGTTCCATCACGGTTGCCCTGAACTTGTCACTTTTTCCAGGCCCAGTGCGACCAGATAACTATAGTTGGTGCTTTGTGATTTTAGGCACTATTTTCACTTATGGGATTTGTTTGTGGTGTCTTTTCACTGTGTTGCGTTTTTAAGTGTTGCACCAATCCTTTGCACATTGTCTCTAAGATAAGTGCTTGTGCCAAGCTACCAGGCGGTTGGGCACAGGTTAATTTGGAGTTTGCTTGTGACTTCACCCTGACACTGATTATGATATCTGCTTGAGAAGGGTTCTAACCTCCTCATCCAGCAACCCATTTTCTTACACTCCTCATCTAGGTGGAAGCTTAGATTATAGACTAAGGTTGCGGAAGAAGGTGCAGAGTTGTCTAGCATCAGGAAGAAGCCAGCTAGGAGTGCATGTGAGGGACTAGCGGAGAGGCAGCTCATGATTTCAGTTTTTTCTCTGTGAAATATTAAAGAGTTTTGGGATAACCAGTAAGTAATAGTGTGAGTGCATTTATGAAAAGCGTCAAAAGAAAGAGCTGTATTCTGATAGATTGATATGATCAACTGTGTATCATCCGCATAGCTTATGAAGTTTACTCCATGAGAGCTAATCAGCTGAGCTAGAGGTCACAGTTACAAGTTGAACAGAGTCAGACTTAAGGCAAACCATTGAGGGACACCCACACCGAGGACATTGAATTTAGATTGAACAGGCAGAGGAAGAACCACATTCAATCTGTTTTCCAAATAAGATTTACACCAATCCAGAACTTACCCTCTGATGCCGACCTCTGTCTGCCTGGAGATCAAGATTTCATTGGATACTGTATCGAAAGCGGCAGAAAATTAAAGGAACACAAAGGCCTTTGTCTGCAGATATTCTTAGGTTATTCAGGGCCAAACCAAAAGCAGATATATGCCATGCCCAGAGCAGAAAGCTAATTGGGCATGTCTAATAATCAGCAATGTTCTAAAAAATCTGAAGTCTGCTTACTTACATATTTCTCCATGATCTTCATTGGAAATAAGAGAAGGGAGATAAGGTGAAAATTACTCAGATCCAAAGGATCTTCATTCGACTTTTTTAGTAAAGGGATCACCAAGGCCTTTTTTAGTTCCACAGGAATCAAACCTTCAGGCAGAGATTTGTTACAAATAGCCCAAAGTGGAACGGCCAAGAAGTGGACAAATGTTTCCAAATCCTGGGGTATAGAACCTAAGGAAATCAAGTTAGCATTTTTTTACGAAGGATTCAGGAGCCATCTGGCCAAAATCTATTAGGCTCCGGCCACATTTGAGACTTCCAAAACATTATTGCTTGAAAAATTATTAGCCTAAAGGTAAACTGATGTTAGAGAATGAAAGGAATGTTCCTATGACGTGTTACCCATGTTTTATATAATGTTTCACCATGAACTCAGCTATGGGTGTGGTTTTCTATACCATTATCATTAAGGAAAAATGTTGGGTTATCTGGGATTTCTCAATAGATGGCATTATTATGCTTTAAATAGATGAAAGTAATACCTTGACACCACAGTTTGCCGACTGCAAGCGGAAACTGATGATGTGTTCTCATTGTTAAATTAACTCCTTCTAGTTAACTGTGATGTTGATCAGTTGTGAAAGTGGTATCCCCAAGTCTCACCAAGCCTTAAGTTTCCTCAGATATTCATGCAGCAGGTATTAGCCATCATCAATTAAGGGGAAGTAGTTGATGTTCCTCTGGTCATTCTATAGTTCTCTGGCCGATCTTGAACACTCCAGTCATAACTAAAGTGTAGCTCTCCATAAGCCATGACTCTTGAGCAAAGACGTACATTAAAGAAGCCATTTTGTTAAAAAGTGCTAAACTAAAATGAGACAAGGCAGTCGTTATGACCACATTCAAGCAATGTTGGAGAGATCCTCATAAGACTATAGACACTGTTACATATATCTAAGCAAATTGAGCAGCACATATGTGGTTCTGTCAGTCTTTCAGTTTTAATGTTTGTGAAGAAATTAAAGGAACAAGATAGACAAAAGATGGGGCCATTGAAACATGCATGAACTTCACTGTGATGAAATGTGGTTTATTAGGGTGTTGTTGTAAGACCTTACCATTTAGTAAACTCACAACCCTTTCTTGCATCCAGTCAGGCTAGATTGTAAAACCATAACTCAACTCTGGGTAATTGTGGCTTCGAGCAGTCAATTTTAAACAAAGGAACAAGTGTAAAGCATTTGAACAGCACCAAAAGAATTGGACAGGAAGGAAACAGGACTCACAAGAAATCTGAAACCAATTCATAACAATAGACGTTATTTTTACAACTTTATGGACACCAACAAGAACAAAATCCACCAGAGGGTTCCAGAGATGTAAATACTCAAAGAAAGTAAACTAGATCTTTTCACTTAGCAGTGAACAAGTATTGGGAAACTCACAGCATTTGACACAGAAACCTTTTCAAGAAAACATTGGTTGAAGTTGAAGGTAGTCACTCCAGCTACTTTGGATGACCAACTCCAGCAGGGAGAAGATCAGGGTGATTAACAATGTCCCTAAGAACATTTACTTCCAAAAGAAACAGTCTCCAGTCCACTTCCAGCGTCAATGGTGACTTGTTGTTGACATCTATGGAGTTGCCCTGGTGCAAGGGATACAGGATTCTTAAGATGCTGTAGGATGTTGAGAATGCTGTGATGTGTATGGGGGACTTCCTGCAACTACTCATTTGTCCACATTCCTGGTGGGGTGAGTTTGGCCACAGGGGTCAATGTCCCTCTAAGTCCTCTTTGGTGTAGCAAAGGTCCAGTTTCCAATGGGCTACTGGCCTGCAGTCAGAATTAAACCAGTGGTTCCCCTCATGTGGCAATAGCTCTCTTCTTCTGGGTGACCAAACTTCACTCCAATAACTATCCCAGGCCCAGCGGACCCAGGTGCAACTTTTGAGCAATGGGACTCAGTCTCCCAGACTACACTGTGGTCGTGAGCGATGATCCTATGATCTGGGGTTCTAACATACCCAGGCACGCTTCTCCAGTTTTTGTGGCCCTGGTGCCAGCAGCTCACACTTGGAGTCTCTACTTCGGTTTGGGATCCATGAGCAGGACACTACAAGTCCTCTTTTTGCCAGCCCAAGGAGCAGCAGTTGCAGTCCAACTTTGGTGCATCCTCTCTTTGCCAGGTCCCAGGTCTGTAGGGCAGTCATTATCAGTTCTTTTTTTCCAGGCCACTCGAGATTTGAGATCTGGGGACCAGAAGTGCATCTTTTATACCCAGAAACTGACTTTGGGGGAGAGCACGGTCACTAGCCAATGGGCTACTTGGATCGGTCCTATCCGATGACAACTTCCTTTGAAGTGTGCCATCTAGCTTTCCTAGAGTGCTCAAGGCTTCCCACTTCCAACATGGCTGAACCCTTCTCTCAGTGTGTGAAGCATGGTAGCCCACCCTAGAGATGTGGCTACCTCTTGGCTACATGCCCAAAGGAAAACTAGTCCGACCAATGTTTTCCCCTGAATGTTCCTATCAAGCTCCTGTCTACCTAAACAGTGGAGCATCCCCTCTTGTGTATGCTTGCCATTGTCCCTTCAGTGGCGACTTCCACATTGAAACTCACCTTTTGGGCCCACACTATGTGTGGCTTTTCCTTCCAGGAGGAGTTACCATCTCCTCCCCCGGCATACCCTTTGTAGGCTTTCCTGAAGTTATTTACTTGTCTCCCCAGAAAACCAGTGGGCTGTCTTGAGGACAGTGCTTTTTGTGCAACTGTAAATGGGCACTGGAAACCTTGGGCAAAAAACTGGCAAATTACTAAAGTTGCACTTTGCCCATCAGTGACATTAAACTTGATTCGATCATTAAATCAGATTTAAGGCACTGGTTATTTTGATACCTTGAAGTACCAACTTTAGCCATCCCATTCAAAAGTTAGCAGAGCTGAGTTGTTAGTCTAACTTTTCCTTTGCCGATTGGGCTACTAGCTGTTCAACAGTAAAAACGACAACATGGGTGTTTTACATGTAGCACTATGAAAACATGAAACTACAGGTTCAACCTTGAATATACTGCATCCTGCCTTTAGGGATCAGTAGACCTGCCTTAGGAGTGACTTATAAATATTAAAAAGGAAGGTTTGGGCGTTGCCATTACTTGAAACTGCAAATTTGTTTTTATTTGAAATTGTTCTGCCAGAAAGCAATGGCAGGCTGTGAGTCATGCTTTTTTCTTCTCACCCTTATGGGGGCACAACTAGTGCTGTAGTCCGTGAGAGACATTTTAATTTACAGGCTCTAGGTACCCCTGGCACCTTGTATTAGGGATTTACAAGTAAGTCAAATTATGCTAATTGAGACTAAACATACCTTTTTAAGAGTCAGAGTGCATGCACTGGGCCCTGATTAGCAGTGCTCAGCACATTTTAGACTTATGAAACCAGCGCCTATTAGTCAAAATGGGGGGGAAGTGGGGATGAACCTTGAAAAAGCATGCTCCCTCATAGTCACCAAGTTACGAATGGATGCATGAGATTCTTATGGATGCATGTTCGAAAATATGTACTTGCAGTGGGTTGAGGTATGCTTATGTACCCTCTTAAACGCACATCTTTAGTCGTCATCAGCATCAATGTCAGATCCTCCCTACTTCCTGCACCAAAAATGAAACTGCATTGCTAAAATAACTATTTCTTACACAAAGACTAGATTTCAGTGACAGTAAGTAGAAGAAAACACTACAAAGCAGCTGCAGGTCATAAACTAAAATGGTGTTAGGAAACCCTTACATTGACACTGACAGACTCTGATGTTGACTTCATCATGGACACTCTTCTAGATTGTTTTTTTGTTACTGAAACTTGGCTGTGACCCCATTACTGACTCTGTAGTTTCCTCCCAGCTTCAATTATTGGGAAATACACAAAAGGCACTAAAATCCAGTGTAATCAAAAGTCAATATAGAGCATATACAGTCTTAAATTATTTGACTAGGTGCTAAAAGGATCCTGGAAGCCATAATCATATGTAGACCTTTGTATAATGGAGGTTTCGCCTAGAGTCTTTCTGAACTCGAGTGAATTCATCAATAGGGACAACAGAGTTCTTTCTCCTAGCGGCAGCTAAATATCCATATAGAAGATCAGAAGTCCAAAATGGCCAAGGGTTTTATTGAAGGCCTGGGCTACTTAGGTCTTCCTCGTTTGCACAATCATCCACCCACAAGTGTATGTCCTGTGAACAGCTGGTCTAAATACACCTGGAGAATTAGTGAAAGTTAAATTTTCCCACAATCACTAGGTCTACATGCCATTGGACATTCTGGTATTTAAGAGAACAGAAAGAGGCAATTCTCAGAGAGCCTCCAGCAGGTGATGGAATACCATCTGGTTCAAGTTGTGGTCAACAGATAAATAAGAGGCCTAGACATCAATCACATAAAACCCCGATAGCAACCAAGAACCTGAATGTCTTAAACAAAAAGCAAGGCAACTGGAGGTGGAATGGCAGAAATAAAAGTAAAGGTATATGGAAAATTCTCACTTACAAGTAACTGAAAATATATCTAAATGCGATAGTTAGAACGTTGCAATTAGAGCAGTGGTTCCCAACCTTTTGACTTCTGTGGACCCCCATTTTATCAATACTGGAGCTCGGGGACCCCCACTGAATCATTATTGGAACACGGGGACCCCTTCTGAGTCATTACTGATAGCTGGACCTAATATTATAAAAAAATTTAAGCAGTCGCGGACTCCCTGAGGAGGCTTTGCGGACCCCGAGGGGTCCCCGGCCCACAGGTTGGGAACCACTGAATTAGAGGATAAACTGAACATTGACAATAAACCAACAGAAAAAATGTTCGGCCTTGTGACCAGTCATGCGCAGTCTCGGCAAAACTACATCAACCCAGAATAATCTCAAAAGCTATACAACTAGATTGTATCCTGTTATGGAAATAAGCTCTCAGATAAGAAACACCTTGAGGAACACCAAAAATCTGCGTTATATTTCAAATGTGTCAAGTACAAACACAAGATTAATTCTCCAGACTCCTACTAATGAATTTAGGACTAGTAACTGAGCCTCGGTGAAATTTATATCACAAACTGAAATCTAGCAAAAAGTGGTATTTCACATGACACAATTTTCTGAATTTCTTTTCTGTTTTGCAGTTACCTTTTTATGCAGACATTTCACCCTGCGGAAACTGGTTTGAGCAGTAAATGTCAAGTGAGAATCACCATGACAGAGTGACATTGGGGCTGATTTAAGAAAAATGACACTGCACCCAGTGCAGCGCCTTTTTCCTTGGGCCCCTTAACGCCCCCCTACCGCCTCCATGTTTGCACCGTATTTAAAATACAGCACACCATGCCGCAGGGTAGGGGACAATAGCGTCAGAGTTCCTGACGCTATTGATGTACTCAGCAGGAGTAGTGCCAACATTTTGGCACTAGTCCTGCAGAGTACATAGGGGCCCATTGTATTAAATGGTATGCCCCCTTTTAACACCTTCTCTGAGCAGGCGTT
Organism: Pleurodeles waltl; assembly: GCF_031143425.1. NCBI lineage: Eukaryota > Metazoa > Chordata > Amphibia > Caudata > Salamandridae > Pleurodeles > Pleurodeles waltl. Next base: position 233,075,969 of record NC_090436.1, read on the forward strand.
AAAAGTGCTGATAAAAATGGCGCAAGGACATCGCTTAGATTTCCTTGCGCCAATTTTTCTGCCCCCCTAATGGGAGAACGCCTCCCTTGCATACATTATGCCTCATGCAGGCATAATGTGGCGCAAGAGTTTAAAAAGTGGCGCATGCATGCGCCACTTTGTAAATATGGCGCGTGTAAAAAGCCACTTTAGTGCTGTCTTGGTGTAAAAAAAATAAACTATGGCGGATGACGCTAGGGCCTCCTAAATTAGGCCCATTGGGACAGATGTACAAGGCCCTAACGCCTACTTACACCACATTAGCATCATTTTTTTATGCCAATGTCGCTCAACGAGGCAAAAATCGCAGCGCCATATTTACAAAGTGGCATAATGCCAGCATTGCGCCACTTTGCGACACCCTGCACCACATTATGCTTGCATCAGGCATAATGTATACAAGGGGGTGCGTTCCGGCATTTGGAGGCCCGCATTAATGGTGCAATGAAATCTACAAGATTTAATTGTGCCATTTATGGCGTCATTTTTAACGCCTGCTCAAAGCAGTCATTAAAAGGACAAGCACATTGAAATACATGGGCCTCTTTGCACTTTGCTGCACTAGCATCACACATTTTGATGCTAGGGCAGCAAAGCGACATAGTAGCTTTAACAATTTTGGCCTAACATGCGCCATGGTGCTCCGTATTGTAAATACGGCACACTGATTGTGTTGTTAGGTGGCGGTGGGGCGCAAGAAATCTGGCGCATCATTATTGATGCGCCAGATTCTTGCAGATCTAGGCCCTTGTCTCTTTGAGCTAATCTCCTGCTGGTATCCCACGTGATATTTGTACACAGGGTATACTCTCCTGTTTCAGCCAAATACATTTCCCATTAAATGCCCAATTTTGTCCAGTTTCGAAAATAATATTGCAATTTTGCAAGCAGCGTAGAGCATACAACCATTAGAAAGAAAATGACACCCACAGCACGTTCATAATATGATATACCAAGATGATTGTTAACTTTTCCACTGCCTTCTAGTGTCTGATTAATTGCTTGGTTAATTAATTACTTGTTTAATAATCTATTCTGGAACACACCAGTAATAAAGGTACTTAATTTGGTACCAACTATTCCCAGTAAATAATGACCAAAAACATTATTCTCCAAACCAATATCAACTGGAGAAAAGACAAGGAGTCTGCAGGAATGATAGCTCTGCTGGACCTGTCTGTGTTGTTTGATGCTCTAACTCATGTCACACTTATAGGTTGGAGCCTCAGTAGCTGTGGTAAGCAATCCTAGAATATTTTTTTTTTCATTTTTAGGTCACTCGTTTACTGTGGAGTCCCCGCCAGCACTATTGGAGATTATGAAGCCAGTCAGGGACCTCCCCAGAAGCCATATATGCTCAATGTGTATACCAATCTTCTAGGTATACCCCTAAAACATTGGGTTACAGTATCATAACCATGTGGATGGCCTGTAGATTCCGATTGACATGGCAGTGACAGATAAGGAGATAGAGACAGGAGGGTATAGGAAGAGAAACACACTAGGAAAAAGATACACAGTGCAGGGAGTCATCCGGGGAAAAGTCAAATTGGACAGGAAGGGACTGACAAATACACACACACACACACACACACAAAGACAGACACATGCACACAAGCGTGCGCACACACATACACACACAGATAGTTCTACATGCACAGATGCATGTGTCCAAACATGCATACACACATTTGGTGGAAGACAGAACATAGCACCCCTCTCTATATACCTCGAGCTTGATAGCGCGTCCAGTCTTTATAAATTACTTGTACTTGGACACGCCGGAGGTCGGTGAACCTTTTAACCGAGTTGGGTTCTCCTCATCCAAGAATAGTCGGATCACTTGAATCAATAATCAATAACCATTATAATCAATGCCCAATACTCAATTAATAGATCAAACAACACATTAGGAATCAATAACAATCAGTATTTTGATGCAACATGACCTTTCAGTCATGAATAACCACACCAGTTTATTTAAAGTTAATGAATTTATTTCCCTATATTAACAAAGCTAACACAATACAAGTAAGCCTCAAAATCAAATGGTATACATATACGAACATTACTAGCTGTCCATAGCAGCGGAAGAAACGCAATCTACGCAAAATCTGGATTATAATGCACTCGGTTATAGCAATGCAAATCACTAATATAAGCAACTGAATTTGACTAATTGCATACATCGGTCAGCATAACAAGATTTCAATTTAGCATGGTTCATCAAATGAATACCTCAACTAACCTCTAATTAGCATTGGCATGTGGGACTTCATGCAAAACGAATTTAGTCAACACAAATTTACAAAACTTCTAGCTTGGGCCCTATCAAAATAAGCAGTTGGTACCTAAGAAGGAAAACACAATGCATAATACAATTATCCTTTCATATTTACCAAATACAATCAGCATTCAAGAAAAGTCTTCGTCCTTCAGGTACCGGTTCGATCAGCCTGGGGCGGATTTCAAAGGGGCAAAGTTAAAGCAAGTTTCCTTGCGGCAGCAAGGAGAATGGGGCAAAAGTTACTGCATGGACAGGACGGGCAAAATTAAAGTTAAAGTCTCTAGGGGGAGAATTCTTAAGTCTCTTTCTCTGCGACAGAGAAAAGGCATTAAGGTGTCATTTAAAATGGCGTCTAGAATCAGGCTTCAAAATGGCATCAAGGAAAATGGCTGACTTCTCTTTGTCCGGTGGGTTTAAGTAAGAAACATTCCAAATTCTTCAGGGTCTTCCATTGGAGGGTTCATAGGGTGGCTTCCTTTTGACCAATGAATAGTGTCTTTCTCCTAGTACTCATTTATGTATAAGGTGCACTTGGAGCCTTGGAACACAAGTTGCAACAAAGTTTGTCAATTAATTCTGTATCAAAGTCTTTATTGTCTGCACCTGCAGAAGCTGACCTTGCTTCAAAGGGGATGAAACTAGCCTAGCACAAAACCTTGAGATAAGTGTATTAGTCATCTCTACTGGAAAAATACAACCTTAAAGTAAAATATACGTTTTGTTAATACAAGTGAAAACCTCTGCTAAATTTAAGCTAAGCATATAACAGTTTCAACAAGAAAATCATGGAATACATTTGCAATTATGACGGATTACTACATTGTCGATTCTTCATGATTAATTTAAGCTCATTTATAATATTGGCGAACTACCTTGTAGGCACATTTTCCCACGTACATTATTTTTCTTTGCTAAAATCACATTGCCTTATACGATTTTGTTACATGATATATGAATATTTGTTAGTCTTTCTTTTCCTGCTTCATCAATGCCTCCTCTGATGACTAATTATGTCATCACATCAAATCTTCCACCACAAATTTTATTTCATTAAAATTCTGTTTTAGTAATTTGGCACTTCAGTCAATTCCCTCTTCCTTTTTGTTCCCTTTGATTTTTCCCTGTATATTTCCACTATTTTTTTTGTTCTTTCTCTTCTCTTCTCCTTTTGCTTCTTCATTTCAATATTTTAATAGCTTTCCATATTCCCCAAATACCTAATAAACAGATTAGTGTTATTAATATTCCTTTTACTATTTTTAGTAATAGTCCGTTCCAAATGTTGCTGAGCCAATTTCCCACGGAAGCAAATCCTTTTCCAACCTTTTCCCATACTCCCGGTTCTTTCAATTCTTTCAAATCTGCACTCTTGTTAGTTAAATTTGTAAGCACTTTTCTAATTTGCCCACTGTTGTCCGGAATATAAGAACAACAGTGACGTGCACTAAGCATTTTGCAAATGCCGCCATTCTTTGCTAAAAGAATGTCTAAAGCAAGCCGGTTTTGAAGAGTAATAGCTCTTTCTGCATCAAGTTCAGCATCAATCAGGATTATGGCTCCTGAGAATTTTGTCAGCATGTTATCCACAATAGTAGACAACTTTCGTATTTTGATTGAATTCAATATGACTCCTACTGAAGGAATCATCACTCCAAATATATCTCCTACCACACCAGAAGCTGTCTCCCTTTTCTGAATGCGATGTGATTCAGACAGCTTTGGAAATTTCTTTAAGTCATCCAGTTGATAAATCTTTGGAAATACTATTCCCAAATAACACATCCCATACCATCCTTTAGGAAGACGATAAAAGGCGTTAAGTCCACAAATATAATATACCCCTGGAATAACTGGATCTTGCCCATTTAGCATGAATGTCCACTTAGCCTGAAACGAAAAAGTATGTTTACATTCACTCGTTCCCACAAAGTTTGTGTCATAATATGATTTAGGTCTATATACACAAAGCTTCCCTATATGTAATGCATCTAAAGCTAGTTTCCCTTGTGTCTTTATTGCGGCAAAAGCATAGTTATCTACAGATGTCCTTTTGTGTAATTCCCTTTCTAATTTTTCCTTTACCATTTTCCTCCTATCTTCAGTGTGTTCTAAAAAACTTTTCTCTACAGGTGAAAGTAAGCATGTAAGGTTGTCTCTATGAGCGTGGACTACAGAAAAAGGCAATAGTGGTTCAAAGAAACCTCTAACTAATTTAATATAATATTCTCTTGCTGTTTTACTCAAATATTCAACTATGGGGATATATGGAAATACGACGTCCTAAATGGAATAAAAGTATTGAATATTCTCCTGGTTATAGAATCTGGTTAGTAACAAACTACATGAAATTCCATACGTAAGAGGCATGCTATGATATCTCACTCCTTCTATTACTGAGGTAGGTATTTGTGTGCACACATAACAATCTTTCACATCCATTGTCTCAACATACTCATTCAGCAAGCGATAGAAGACGTTCGAGGAGAGCTCTTTCTTGTCGTGTAAATATTTCTCGTCTTGTTCAAGTTTCTGCAAAGGAGTTAATTCAGTAGTAGTTTCAGAAGTAGAAGCATCATTCGCGTCTCTTTCATTCTTTCCATGCATTCCAAGAACTATTGCTATAATTATTAGTACACATGCAGTTATTAGACCTATACACATGTATTTACAACATTTCATTTTATGTCCCTTTGTAGTACTACCTGGCATGATCTATATAGAATCAGAAAGTTGAAGACAGTTTATCAAATCAGATTTGCAGATATATAAAGCTAAACGAGTTCAATGTTCACACGGTTTTCTTTAGCAGCTTAGTCTCTTATAGGTTTAGCAGCTTTGTCTCAAAATTAGTTTCAAAGTCAATCAAGTTATCAATGTCTTATCCGGTTCAAAAGTCAATCAGGTTATCAATGTCTTATTCGGTAATGTTCATGAAATTTCACTTCTCAGGTACCAAAGTGTCATTCTGCTTCTACGTTTTCAAGACTGAGAGATAGAAATTCGTCTGACCAATCGTTAGTGGCTGTGTATGCCCACTCTGGAGCAGAATATCTTCTGCTCTGTATTCTTTTCCTTTTCAATTTTGCATCTCCTTTTGATTCTCTCTCGCTTATGTCTTGTTCTTTGGCTGTGTCATTTTCTTCACTCTGTGTTATTATTACGATAGACACTTCTTTTCTTTTCTCCTTCAATTTTGGCCCTTCATTTTCTTTTAATATTTCTTTAGTCTTTGATTTCACTGGCGATATGCTATGTCTTTGTTTCGCGCTGCTTTCACCTGATGGACCTGCAAACGGTTCTGGAAGAATTAGAACGATTTCACTCTGTTCTGTCTTGTCTCCTTCGCCTAGGAGGTCAATCAGGTTTTCTCTTTCTTTGCCTGTATCGTCTGCTTCTGGGAAAGCCCTCCTCTTATTAGGCTCTCCTGCTTCTTCACCTGTGACAGGATCTTTGTCGCCTTCAGGATCTTTGTCACTTCCTGAGGCTTCTTCTCTGTTGTCCTCAAAAGGATCGACTGCGTCTTCCTCAGAAAATATTTCTTCTGTCTTGATCTCTTCTCGTTCACTTTCAGGCTCTCTTTGTTTTGTCTCAGTGCCTGGTACTTTCCTGTCAGCTGCTGGTAACTTCAGCGCTTCAACTTCCTCTTCCGTGGGGCACGTCACCCTTTTCGTGTGACTGGCGTGAATCCAGTTGGGAACTCCCGCACACTTCACAGCGGTGGTAGTTGTCAGAATCACTTGAAAAGGTCCTTTCCAACGGGGTTCCAGACACGACTACCTCACGTGCTTCTTTATCACGACCCAGGCACCTGCTTTCAGGGCGCGTACTGGACCTTGGATCGGTGGCAAGGTGGTTTCCTCCACCTGGTGAGAAAAAGAGCGGACCACATCAGCCAGACCTTTGCAGTAGTCCAATACCATATCATCAGTAATATTTACAAGTGCATTTGCAGGAACTGCTGGAAGTCTCATGGCTCTGCCCATGAGGATTTCATGTGGCGATAGTCCAGTTTTTCTATCAGGTGTGTTTCTCATTGATATTAACACCAAAGGCAACGCGTCAGGCCATTTCAGGTTTGTGGATGCGCATATTTTCGCCATCCTCGATTTCAGTGTGCCATTTATTTGCTCCACTAGTCCTGATGCTTCAGGGCGGTAGCTACAATGCAACTTTTGTTCAATGTTCAGTGCTGCACACAATAATTTGATTACTTCGTTATTGAAGTGACTTTCCCTATCTGATTCTAAAGAGATCGGGAATCCGAAACGTGGTATTAGTTCTCTCAAAAGTAGTTTTGCAATTGTGAGACTGTCATTTCTGCGTGTAGGGTATGCTTCAATCCAGTGACTAAAAATGCACACAATCACCAACACATACTTCAAGCCTGCATGCATAGGCATCTCAATGAAATCCATTTGCATCCTGCTGAATGGACCACCTGCTCTTTCAATGTGGCTCAAATTTACTACTGTTCCTTTCCCTGCGTTCATTTGTTGGCAAATGACGCAACGATGGCAAACTGCTTCAGCAACTTTACGGAATTTGGGATTAAACCAATCAATTTTGAATAGTCTAATCATAGCATCCCTTCCAAGGTGGGCTTGTCCATGATACAACCTGGCTAATTCCGTAAAAGACTGTCTGGTAGAACCAATCTCCCTTCACTTGAAACCCACAAATCATCTGGTTTCTTTATGCATTGTAGTTTGCTCCATGAGAGTTTCTCATCTTTACTGACATTATTTTGTAGGAATTTCAATTCTTCAATTGTATCTACAACTTTTAGAGCAAAGGCTTCACTTGGTTCAAGTTCTGGCTCATTTATCAAGTTCGATTCGTCTCTGAGCAATATACAGCTCAATGTGCAAAACCTTGCGACTTGATCTGCGTATCCGTTTCCCAAAGAAACAAAGTCTTGTGATTTTGAGTGTGCACTGCATTTTACCACTGCCACTTCTCCTGGCAACTGGATAGCGTGTAACAATTCTCTTATTCTTTCACCATTTTTCACTGGTGATCCTGAAGAGGTCATGAAGCCTCTCTGTAACCACAATTGTCCAAAATCATGCCCAAATCCGTACTGACTGTCAGTGTAAATGGTGACTTTCATTAATGCGGAAAGTTGGCAAGCTCTAGTAAGGGCTACTAGTTCCGCTACCTGTGCAGAGTAAACTCCTTGAAGCCAAGATGCTTCCAGAACACCTGTTATTGTACATACAGCATATCCTGCTTTCAATATTCCTAGTGCATCTCTTAAACATGAACCATCAACAAAAATAATTTGATCATTTTCTTCCAATCGGGTGTCCTTGATATCAGGTCTTGGTTTAGTACAAAATTCAGTCACCTGAAGACAGTCGTGCTCGATGTCTTCGGCGTTCTCAATTTCGACAGTTTCACTGGAAAACCAGGTTGCTGGATTCAACGTAGTGCACCTTTTCAGCTGCACATTGGGTGATCCCAAGATTACTGTCTCGTGCCTTGTAAGCCTAGCACCGGTCATGTGCTGTGTTCGGGAACGTGTCAAAAGTATTTCGACCAGGTGAGGGACCATAACTGTTAAAGGATGTCCCATCACTATTCCTTCACTTTGATTTAGGCTTATACCAACTGCTGCTACAGCACGCAAGCATCCTGATAAGGCTGCTGCGACTGGATCCAAAGTAGCTGAAAAATATGCTACTGGTCTGTTTACGCCTCCCTGGGCTTGAGTCAAGACAGACAAGGAACATGCATCACGTTCATGACAAAACAATGTGAAAGGCTTTGTGTAATCAGGCATACCTAAAGCTGGACCTCTGCACATGCATTCCTTTAATTCAATAAAAGCATCCATTTCATCTCTTTTCAACACTATTTCATCCAGCGCATCTTTCTGGGTCAGTTTCAGTAAAGGTTTTGCTATAGTTGAGAAATTGGGAATCCATTGGTGACAATAGCTCACCATTCCCAAAAACTTTCTCACCTCTTTTCTCGTCTTGGGTGGACTCATTTGAAGTACACTTGCTATTCTTTCTTTCATGATTCTTCTCGACCTTTCTCTATTTGGTGACCCAAATATTTCACTTTCTTCTGGCAGAACTGTAATTTTGAAGGAGACACTTTGTGTCCATTCCTTCCCAAATGGTTCAATAAGGCAATAGTGTCAACCGTGCACTCATTTTCTGTCTTGGATGCGATCAGTAAATCGTCAATATCCTGTACTAAGGTTGATTCAAAAGGTAATTCCAATAATTCCAAATCTTTCTTTAGAATCTGATTGAAAATTGATAGTGACTCCGAAAACCCTTGAGGAACTCGACACCAACTGTAGACTCTGTCTAGGAATTTGAAGCAAAAGAGAAATTGGCTGTCCTCATGAAGAGGCACAGAAAAGAATGCTTGTGACAAGTCGATGACTGAGAACCACTCTACATCACAGGGAATTTGAAACATTATCACAGCTGGATTTGGTACCACGGGACAACATTTGAATATTATGTCATTTATTTTTCTCAAATCTTGAACAATTCGGACCTTTCCACTCGGTTTAATTAGTCCCATGATTGGTGAATTACATGGACTACTTAGTACTTCTTTCAGTACTCCCTGTTTCACAAACTCATCAATGAGTTGGGCGACTTTCATGAGAGTGTCTTGTGACATATGGTATTGTGGTGTCTGAGGAAAATTTACATTGGGTTTTACAGTCACTTTCACTGGTTTTGCTCCTTTAACCAATCCTACTTCTTTCCCTGTCATATCCCACACTTCTTTTTCAACTGTTTCCTGTAGCTCAGCAGGAATATCTGCTTCAGTGAGCATTGGATAAAGAGTAATCAGGGGATACTCTTCATTGACAGTTTCCACTTCGTCCCCTCCTAAACTGTCCTCTTCTTCCTCATCACTGTTTGTCTGAATTTTAATTCCATCATTTGAGCACATAATCGAGCATCCCAATTTGCACAACAAGTCTCTCCCTAATAGGGATATCAGACTTGAGTCACACACCACAAATTTATGTGACCCTTGAAAGTTACCAATTCTGACTTGCACTGGATCTGTGATTGGGTTTGTCAGATACCTATTTGCTACTCCCACTACTTGAACTGTCCTCCCTGAAAGTGGTACTTCGATACTTTTGACTGTAGAGCGTGTAGCTCCTGTGTCAACCAAGAATGAAACGCTGTGACCCATAACTCTTCTTTCCACATATGGTCCCTTTTGATCAACTTCCAAAGATGCTGCAAGCATACAATTTCCCTCCTCATCTGAACTTTCACTCTCCCATTCATTGTTTATTCCATTCTCACTGTGTAACGGGAATTGGTGTACAGTGTCATTTTGATTCATTCCTTGACCCGCGACCTGTTGAGGAAGCATTACTTGTTGCTGATTCATTGGTGCTAAGGGTATTTGCATTTGCTGATTAGGTACCATAGGAAACTGCTGTTGCATTGGCTGCGATTGTACCATTTGTACAGGGGGCATTTGCACATGCTGTTGTTGTATAAGTTGTAGACCCTGCATCTGATTTACATTATTTTGGAAATTTGGATTTGGACCTCTCAATTTTGGTCCTCTCATATTCTGAAATGTATTGACATCATTGTTTTGCTGACCTACACCTTCCTGCACCAACATTGGGCACTCCCGTTTCCAATGTCCGACGATTCCGCACGTGTGACATGGCATCACCTTCTTCATTGCCTGTATACCATTTGGAATCACAACAGTATTTAAATCAGGACCATTATTCACAAAATCTCATCGGCCTCTGCCTCTCATCTGTGGCTTAAACATAGTATTTCCCTGCTGTTGCTGCTGCGGCAACTGTTGTTGGAAACCTTGCAAACCTTGCAAACCTGTCTGAGCTGCTCTAATTTGCATCACCATCACCTTTTCTTTCAACCTTTTCTGTTTTGTCTCAATCATATCACTTCAGTATTTTGCATAGTTCAACACCTCATCGATCGATTTTGACTGCCAACAAATCAAATGCATTTTAATAATCTGGCTGATTTCGGGTCTCAATCCTTCCACAAATCTGAACACAAAATGGAGCATGTCCTTTGCCTCAATCGTTTCCGTACCACTGTAATTTTTAAACTCTTTCAACAATCTCTCATAGTATGCATGTATCGACTCTTTAACTTCTTGTGCTGTTCTGTCAATTCTCTGCCAATCCACATTTTTCGACGCAACCTTTGTTTTCAAATGCTTAATCACCTTATGGTATAAACTCATTACCGTAGGCGATGGTGCACCTGTGTCCCTATCTCTTTCTGGTTCACTCGTTGGCCAACCCACAGCCCTTTTACAATCTTCCCACAAATCTGCCGGAACCACAATTTCGAATAAGGTATTCAGGTCTTCCCAAAGACATTTTGCGAATTTCACAAATCTATCTGTTTGTTGATACCATTCTATTGGTTTCTCTCTTAATTTCGGGAAGTCATCTGTAAAGGATTGAATATCACACCTGTTCCGTGGTACATGGACAAGTTTTCCCCCTGCCGTTTCTCTCATTGGTAACATGGTTATCAGATCATCATTCTGTTGTACTTTCTCATTCCGGTCTGGGGTACTTTCTTTCTTCTTGTCCTTTTTCTTAACCCACCTGCTCTCCCATTTGTCTAAACATCTCCAAACCTGCGTGCTTTGAAGTATCTCTTTAAGGTGTGTTTTAATTCCTGGAGATCTCATGTGTTCAAAATATTTTGTCTCAAAGTCTAACCTGTAACTTCTGCTCAAGTGTTTGGTTTTACCTATGTCGACTTTGTTTCTGTCTGCAATTTCTTGTAACTTCTTATGTATGCTGCTTACTTCTCTTGTAATTCTAGGGCACATGTATCTCAGCTCTTCTTCTGTGTATGATTCTAACCTGTTCAAACCCATCGTTCCCTCTACTAGTTCGTCTGCTTCCATGCCCAATCTTATTTTATTCAAATATTCTTCTCCCTTCCCGCTGGGTGTACTCTGTGGGGAGTTCAGGATGTTCAACCATTGGGTCAACTGTTGTGTGTTTAGTCCCATCAATGTAGCACTTACATCGACTGCTACTGATGGTTTCTGTAACGTTTCTGTTTTTGAAGTTAGTGGTACTATTAGTGGTGGACCTGACCTTACCACAGTTGACGGAGCACAAACTGGAATTTGACTGAATTCCAACAAGGACCCAGATCTATTTAGCAGTGTTCCTACCGGAGTCATTTCTTGAGTATTTTCTATGCATCTCCTCCCTGTCTCATTTTGTGTCATTACCCCCTTGGTCGCATACATTCGGCTTTGCCTGTATATACAATGGCACTGGCGGGCCTACAGTGATAGGCAAAGATATTGCATCCGGATTCTGTCTGTTCCCCGAATTCTGTGGCATGTTAATTCCCACATTATGATTCATCATTGCTGGCATGTCTAACTGGTTTTCTGCTATTTGAATGTACTTCAGCACTTCTTGCATCTGCTTTTGAGGCATCAAAATTTGTGTTGATTCGGCTTGAATCAATGTCGGTCTTTGGTAATTCTGTCCTCCCTGCACCATTAAACTAGAAGTCATTTCCTGATTATGCTCATCACAATAGCGCCTCTGAACCTGTGGCTGATAATCATTGACAGGTTTCAATTAAGGCACGTCAGGATATATTCTCTGAACTTGTGGTATTTCTGGTGTAAAAGGCATGTCGGGACTACTTTGCCTCTGCGATATTCTCAAATTCGGTGTTACCTTACCCTGTATTGGTTCTGGAGGGGCAGTACTAGTGCTTGGGCCATTTTCGCATTCCACATATGGTGTCAGGCGATTATTTAGCAGTTGCATAATGAACTCCTCATCGTCTGATTCGTCTGACCTTTTCGACTTTCTATTGTTTTCTCTATCTCCGGACTGACTCCTGTTCGTTTTATAGGTAGCTTTCCTTCCTTCCGTCTGTGCTTCGTCAGTAATTGCTGGAAACAATTTAATTCCCTGCAATATGTCTGATCTCCAAACCTTTTGAGTACTATCCCATCTAGCATCCGCTAGTGTCTTTTCTACTTTTCTCACTCTTGTTTCAAATTTATTTTGTAGCTGTCTCCTAGCCATTTGCTCCCAAATTGCTACTGCTTCAAACTGTGCTGGTCTTTGAGGTACTTTCATGTCGTATTGCGCGAATCTTAGATTCTCCAAGACTCTTAAATTAAACGACCCATGGATAGGGAACGCTACACTTCCATGCTTTTCTGTTTTAATTTACATCATTGCTTTAACCAAAGACATGGTGCACCACCCTTTTCTTCAATTACGATATAAGCTGGTGTACCCTCAGGTGGTGTTTCTTCTCCTACATTTGCTTTAATATATACATCTCCCCTCAAGGCACTCTTAAGTGCTTTGAAAAATTTCATCTTTCCGTCTTTTCTTTTCTTAAAAAAATGTAATCAATAAGTGACTTTAATTCCCGGAATACTCTTCGCTTGCCTTTCCCCACCAATTGCGCTTCGCGGCCTGCGTCCAATCTGTGCGCGACCCTTCTCACCAACCAACCTATCCCAGCGCGGTTCCTAGTGACGTCACACCCACACACTGCGGCTGACAAAGTCTTGCGGCTTGTCCTCCTTCATTCAGCTTCACTCAAAACTAATTTCTGCAGTATATCGCGAGCACTAACCAAAAAGGAAGAAAACAAATCTGTTGGTTTACTACAGGAAGGGTAATACAATCGCTTCATAAACCTTAGGGATTTTTCACTAGCCTCGGCAGTTATTCCATCTTTCTCGGTTTCCCACTTTCGCAAGCAAAATTTGACCCGCAAACTTTACTCTCAACTGATCAATGAACTATTCTAGCGCGCCTTAGAATTCATCAAATCTCAAAGTCGAAAATGTTCTTTCATTCCTCATTATTCATACTGACTTGTTGACCACGCCCGATCAACCTATTAAACCGAACAGATTACAACATCAATCAAGTGTCTCATACACTTTTCAACATACTCCGGAGTCTCTTGACCTTGCAGGGCCCGTCTCAACATCAACAACCACGTGGACAATTTTTCCTGCACAAAGCGCTGCACACAAATGAAGTTCGACGACTTCCCTACTCCCACACTTTGGAGTATCACTCCTCTAAAATTTTTGATTGGGGTTCATAACCCCATAAAATCCTCACAAACTTCACAATTCATCTGCGGCATAAGCCATGCAAGCACGAAACCCTAACTTTACTCATACTGTCACTAGAAACGCCTAAAACATTCTCACACCTCCATTTCCTCCATTCGCAAGCTCCGAGATTCCGGGAAAGTCATTGGGGATTTAGAACATCTCTCCAACTTGTTTCATCAAAAAGAATTCTAACTTGAATCCGTCTATTGATCGGATGGGGACCCAAAGGGCAAAACCATCAATCTCTGCTACCATCTACTGATAGCGCGTCCAGTCTTTATAAATTACTTGTACTTGGACACGCCGGAGGTCAGTGAACCTTTTAACCGAGTTGGGTTCTCCTCATCCAAGAATAGTGGGATCACTTGAATCAATAATCAATAACCATTATAATCAATGCCCAATACTCAATTAATCGATCAAACAACACATTAGGAATCAATAACAATCAGTATTTTGACACAACACGACCTTTCAGTCATGAATAACCACACCAGTTTATTAAAAGTTAATGAATTTATTTCCCTATATTAACAAAGCTAACACAATATAAGTAAGCCTCAAAATCAAATGGTATACATATACGAACATTACTAGCTGTCCATAGAGTCGGAAGAAATGCAATCTACGCAAAATCTGGATTATAATGCACTCGGTTATAGCAATGCAAATCACTAATATAAGCAACTGAATTTGACTAATTGCATACATCGGTCAGCATAACAAGATTTCAATTTAGCATGGTTCATCAAATGAATACCTCAACTAACCTCTAATTAGCATTGGCATGTGGGACTTCATGCAAAACGAATTTAGTCAACACAAATTTAGAAAACTTCTAGTTTGGGCCCTATCAAAATAAGCAGTTGGTACCTAAGAAGGAAAACACAATGCATAATACAATTATCCTTTCATATTTACCAAATACAATCAGCATTCAAGAAAAGTCTTCGTCCTTCAGGTACCGGTTCGATCAGCATGGGGCAGATTTCAAAGGGGCAAAGTTAAAACAAGTTTCCTTGCGGCAGCAAGGAGAATGGGGCAAAAGTTACTGCATGGACAAGACGGAGCAAAATTAAAGTTAAAGTCTCTAGGGTGAGAATTCTTAAGTCTTTTTCTCTGCGACAGAGGAAAGGCATCAAGGTGTCATTTAAAATGGCGTCTTGAATCAGGCTTCAAAATGGCATCAAGGAAAACGGCTGACTTTTCTTTGTCCGGTGGGATTAAGTAAGAAACGTTCCAAATTCTTCAGGGTCTTCCATTGGAGGGTTCATAGGGTGGCTTCCTTTTGACCAATGAATAGTGTCTTTCTCCTAGTACTCATTTATGCATAAGGTGTCCTTGGAGCCTTGGAACACAAGTTGCAACAAAGTTTGCCAATTAATTCTGTATCAAAGTCTTTATTGTCTGCACCTGCAGAAGCTGACCTTGCTTCAAAGGGGATGAAACTAGCCTAGCACTAAACTTCGAGATAAGTGTATTAGTAATCTCTACTGGAAAAATACAACCTTAAAGAAAAATATACGTTTTGTTAATACAAGTGAAAACCATGCAGTTAAATTTGAGACCAGGCAACTAGGGCCAAAGCCTCTGCTAAATTTAAGCTAAGCATATAACAGTTTCAACAAGAAAATCAAGGAATACATTTGCAATTATGACGGATTACTACATTGTCGATTCTTCATGATTAATTTAAGCTCATTTATAATAATGGCGAACTACCTCGTGGGCACATTTTCCCACGTACATTATTTTTCTTTGCTAAAATCACATTGCCTTATACGATTTTGTTACATAATACATGAATATTTGTTAGTCTTTCTTTTCCTGCTTCATCAAGCTGCACCTCTGGCTCCCAGTAGAAGCAGTAGCAGCTCACCTGAACTCATTTGAGTTTAAGTGTGGAAATGCCCAACGGTGAAGCATGCCACATTATGTAGGTGAGGGCCTTGCAACTCCCAGTAGTAAATCTGTAGTAAATCTGTCCCAAGTTGGTACTTTCAGATTAGCCCTATTCTTCTTTTAGAAAGTATATAGCTCCTGCTGCAGACAACTTTGTCTAACCTCACATGGATAAGGTGGAAGCCTACAAACTTCAAATCCATTCCCTTGCAGAGTGCCTCGGTAGTCAATTAGCAGATGACACTAATCACATTCATTTGGGTAAGTTGAAAAGAAGGGAGGAACCCATAACCCACATGAGCACCACTGTAGGAAAACTACTACTTACAGATAGCATAGACACAGTAACATGGGCGAGTTGCATGGCAGCAACATCCGCCCCACTTACATTTCTGTTATTTTAGTCCTAACTTTGGTACCTTCACTAGCACAAACAAAGGTTTGTAAATGGTACAGTATGCAGGCACCATTTTTAACATAAAATCCTCGAGCAGTGTTGCGCCCTTTCTTACTTACAATCTACAGGCCTGCTTCCCACTACTTTTTCCAAGCTACATGTTCCTTCCACCCACTAAATACTTGGGGATTAGTTAACAGAAACAGTTGAAGATTATGTTATTGTTGTATAGCGTCTACGACTGTGTGTAATTTACTGTTGCTTGGATAGTCACAGATTGCTCAGACCAATGAACGCATTGCACTCATAGTCTGCGTGCATAACTGCATTGTGTTCACAATAATATGCAGCCGCCAAGTTTCTATCCCAAGATTTGTGGAGTGTGCACGTTATGTACAATTCACAATTATCAGTGTGAGAATATATCAAATTCAGATATATTTTGCTCATTTATGTCTACAAATATTGAATAACATTCACATCTATGGCAGCTCTTCATAAACACATCCTCCAAAGTTTGCACATGTTGATGCACTTTTCTGTAATGCCTGCTCTAGTTATGTCTGGTTGATGAAGGCATGCATTAGGCGCTCGGATATGTATAGTCAGGATCAGACTGGTAATCAGGCGGTGCCTGACAGGCCGGTCTGACAGGTCGGCGAGTGGGCCAGCTTTAGGCTGTTTCTGTGCCTATTTATGGCCTGATGGGCCCGTCTGTACAGTTGAAATTCCTAATATTAAAACAAACATTGCCTACAGCAAGCTCGGATCCATGCAGTCTTCCATACCTTGTAAAACACTTATACAGAGTATCTTTACAAGTTCAAAACTGCCCAATTTGCAAACATGGAACACTTCCACTAGTGGGGGGCACTTTTGTTATATTGCCTGGGCCTATTTCCTGTCCCAGGCCAACACTGTATATAGTAAGAAGATGCCAAATGGTTTGTGAATGTCCTCAATATTACTATGATGTGCCTGTACAGCTCACTTTCATCGACTATTCATGGCCTTTCATCTGTTATCCTCTGAAAATGCATGTTTTTGAGTTTCATGTGTAATTTACGCTCCATATGAAACTCATGTGCACCTCTAATTTAACATTATGAATTTCAATGCCACTATTATTATGTAATTTACAGCATGTGCCAGGTGTGTGAGGATTTCAAAATGAATAAAAGTGGTGCAAAATATTTCTTTGAGTCAGTGCTTTGAATTTTTGTTTGTTGCATAATCGTTCGAGACGTGAAATTAATTTGGAGGCATACATAGCATAGAGTTCAGTCGGGAGTCCACCTGATCCCGGCGTTTTATTCCACGTCAACTCCTTAATATAATGTTGTATTTAGTTCGGTGTGATAGGGGACCTCAGAGATTCCCTCTCGCCTACTGACACTCTGAGAAGTTAGGCTTGAGAAATAAATAAATGTATATATGTCTGGGGAGGTGGGTGCGGTTATACAACTGTGAGTAGAAATTGTGGAACGCTCCATTTATTGCCTGCTAGCAAGTGCCTCCTGCCCTGAGGTCTATATAGACAGAATTGGTATTCGGTGAGCATCCATCCGGAACATGCCGGCCAATAAGGTCCCTGTCTTATCAGCTTGTGCGTGCGCCCTTTGCACATTCGCCTTATGGTCTATAAGGTGAAGTCATTCTAGCAGTTCGGCATATTTAATACGTGCATCCTGCAATAGTTGTGTATTGTCCGCATTATGATATGATTGTATTTCCGATGCTCCCAGTTTTACCTCCAATTGTGTAATCTCTCCAAGGATTTCTTGTCTCGCCCCCCACTACTGCACTGATGGAAACTCCCATCATAAGTAATTAAAGGCCTCCCAATCCACCGTAAGCGAGGAGGTCGTACCCAATATGTCGGTAATGTAGTTAACAATGGCCTTGGCTAATGTGTCCCTAAATACTGTACCCTCCAGGAGAGATGGCTGTAGGCGCCAAGTGGGTAATGGGGTTGGTAAGGGCGCCCACGGATGGTGATTTCAGCTGGGTTGTGGTCTGAGAGTGTTTTGCCTAGATGGGGGGCTTGTGTTATAGTATGGAGAAGAGAAACCTACCCAGTTGTAAATGCAGTGCATGTGGTTGGGAATAGTATATTATTGACTCTTTTGTCGATTAGGGACCTTTGTTCCTTATAAAATAGCAGTACCCATGGTCCCTAATTATCTTTGGGTTTCCCTTGTGTTTTGAAACATTTACACTAGTCAGCAGTGAAACTGCATGTTCCGGTTGAAACTGCATGTTCAATAGAGCAAAATTGCTTATTTGCCGGCATAGTGCATGAATCCTGGCACATAGATAAAGAGAGCGCCTTCATCACGTTTAGGAGGCATTTTGGGGCAGTAGAAAGACTATAAGGGCTACCGCTCCCTCCTTTGACCTCATGACTTCGCTCTAGACATTGGTCCTTCTCCGTCGTTGAATGCCAGCATCAGCGTATATCTAAACCCGCCGCTCAGTCAAGAATCATTATCCAAATGGACAAATTAGGATAAGCCTTGTTTTCTTGGTTTAGTTAGTTTGTGCAGGTGATGATAGCCTGGAGTAACATCTTGACTAAATGGGGGGCTGACACTTTTCTTGTGAACGGTGTTGTGTGTAACTGTAAATAAGTTCGTTGACCCTAGCGATGTGTCCTGCTATGTCTATTCTGGTTTCTATTAACCTTTAGTGAATAATTCTTGCTTAGTTATATAGTTACCTGCATTTCTCATGGACATAATCATTCACAGGTCCTCAAACGATGCCAGATGATGTTCTCACCCCTCTCAACCTAACCCCTGGCCTGGGACACTGCAGCTGATAGTGACTGAAGATTACATTTTTTCACAGAAAGTTAATCTTTCTGCGTGTCTCTTTCCCCGTATTTGCGTCTCTGCCAGGAGACAAACATGCAGACATTAACAGTTATTTGCAAAGGAAACTGATAACTTAAACTGATAACTTCTTTTATCAAAATACACTCTACATGCCAGCAGTTCAAGAGTTCGATTACAACGCAGGTGTTGGGCTGGAGGGAAAGGTGAATTCACATGGGTGAGTTAAGTGATCACCAGGAAGCCAAAGGAAGGAAGGAGTTGTATCACAGAGACAGTGCCCCAGGTAACGGACGGTGCCAAAAGATGATTTTTCCTAAGATCGGGAGCACATAAAACCATCGAGGCCTTCATACTGGAGGAGTCAAGAGCTGCATGGCCACATTATTCTGAGTAACTTTCCGTGAGAGAGTTACTGCAAACCACGGCAATAAAAAGTTCTTGTGACTGCAGAAGCGGATTATTTTTTAAATCACTAAGGCCAGGAACAATTATAAAATATATTGATACATTTAGTTTCTGTTACGTCGTTAAAACTAAAAATCTCGGCAACATTACAAACACTTACTTTAATTGCAATTTACCTGTGGCAAATAGTTCCCACTTGTTCCAGAGTCAGTGCATGGATTGCTCCTGCTTCACGCATGTGCTTCTACAGGCTTAAATACAGTGTACTCTGAGAAGTATATGGAATCTATTGCCGCCGATAAAATCCGTCACCACTTACGTCAGAATTTATCGGGTGCAACCCTTCATTTTTTACTCGGGTATAGGAAAACACGTGGATTTTGGTGCTGACCACAGTAACTATTGGACCTTTTCCCCACCCACCTAATAAATTTGTGGAACTTCAATGCACCAGGTGAAATAAAGTCAGTACAATGTGGAACTCTGATTCGTGTGACAAACAGAGTTTTTTCTGGAGGCAGAATTAAATTAGGCAATTGTTACGAGGCGCTTAGAAAAGTGAACTGCATATCTTTATCATACAGACTATGGCTTCACTTCCTATTTGGTCATGCCTTAACATTGCCCAATACAAAGCAATGGACTAATATTCACTATTAATGTTATAAAAATACCAACCCTTGCTACTAGCAAGCAAGCAAACGTCATGCAACAGCCTAAGGTAAGAAGTGACATCTGACTGATGGCAGGTGCAAGAAGGCACCTGCATCAGACAGACTGTCCAGGGCTCTCAAAGTCCAAGCCCTGGTTTCAGGGCCCTGCTCCGTCTCAAGGCTCCAAATCTGAGAAGTGAGTCACTGGTAAAGGTATCCCTAGATGCTTTAGACGTAATCCTTGAAGTAGCCTGTGGCTAAAGGCCGAACTCAGAGCTAGGTAAGGGTAGAGTGAAAAAGCAAGAGATTGGAACCTGCGCAGGTTCGAGTTGTCAGCTTCCTTCTTCAGCTTTTTACCTGCCCCAAAGAGCAATGGAGCATCAGGGGATGGAACTGACCCTGCACAGTCATCTGAGGTAAGTTAAAAATATATTTCAAATTTATCTTGAGTATGTGCATGCATGTAGATCAGAGTATGTGTGAGAAAGGGAGTGTGTGCCTGTGTGAGTTTGCATGATAACGTGTGTGTATTTGAGTGTAAGTCAGCTAGTGAGTGGCAGAGGGAGTGAGAATGTCTGAGTGACAGTGATTGATTGTAAGTGAATCAGGTAGAGTGAGAACGGTAGAGTGACTACAAGTCAGAGTGAGTGAGAATTAATACGAATGATTATGTGGGAGTGAGAGTGAGTGAGTGTAACCATGTGTGAATGAATAAGTCAGAGTGAATGAGTATAACAGTCGCAGCTGCTGCCAGGAAGGGGAGGGAAATGGGGGCAGCATGCGGAGCAGGAGGAGTGGGGGGCAGTAAAAAAAAAGAAAAAAGAAACTTACCTGCAGCCTCCGTGTTCCGACGCTCCCCCTTCTTTGTCCCTTCCCAACCAATCCCAACGCTTCCCTAATCCTGTTACACAGCATGAAATTAGTGCTGGGATTGGCCTGAGTGGGCAGAAATGCCCCTCAGGGAGAGAGTGGGACACTGAGCTTGGTCTCCACCTGGCTGTAACACACAGCCAGATGAAGTGCGCAAGTCAGCTTGGTCGACCTCGAACAGCTGGCCAAACTGACATGCACACTTAGAAGCGCACCACCACTCCTCCTCCACTTGCCAATGTGGAGGATGGTGGCCCCACCCAACGAAAGCGGGAAAATAAAGGGATAATAAAATATTTCTATTATCCCTTTATTTTTCTGCTTTCAGCAGTGGGACAACGCTCCTCCGCCACAGCAGAGGGGCCACTCCTGGAGTATGAACACGACTGAGTGAGAATGAGTGAGTGACAGTAAGACAGAATGCAAGGAAGTGAGCAAGAACGTGGAAGAATGAGTAAGAATGAATGAGTCAGACTGTTAGAGAATAAGTGAGTCTGAGTATGGACAAGTCAGTAAGAGTAAGAGTGTGTGCAAGTAAGTGTCAATATGAGGGTGAGTGAGTGCATATAGAGTGAGTGATTCAGACTAAGTGAGAACAATTATTGAGTAAGAAAGAGTAAGTACAACTGACAGTGAGCGAGAATGATTGGGTGCATAAGAGTGAGTACAAGTTAATACAAATGAATGAGCATGAGAAGAGAAAGTGAGTATGAGTGACAACGAGTGGGAGTGAATGCAAGAGATTGTGAGTGACAATGTGGTGTTATACCTAAGGGTCTGCCATTAGTCACAACATATTCAAGGTCATTTTTGGAATGCAGAGGCACTGAAGGCAAAATACTAGCACTGGCATGCTGGAGACAATTCTTAGCATAACGAGCACCTGCTAGAAAATACTGGCACTTGTGTTCAAGTGTTAATGCTTGGCAAACGGCACATGCATAATGGAAGTAATTCTTGGCATAACTGGTACATGATGCTGGGCTGCCATACTGGATGTATTTTTTGACAAAACGGTCACTCGTTGTATATAGATGGCAACAATTGCAGAATTCTGGCACTGACATACTATATGCAATTTCGGGCAAAATGTGGCACCCATGGCATATGAAGGGCACTGCTAGAAACCAGGTTATTGGTGAAAGGGTGTGGAAGTGTTAATGTAGCACACAAATAGTAATTAGGTGAAATCTCAACACCAGAAAATACCAAACAAGTTTAGAATCACAGAGAACATGTTAATAAATAAAATGAGACTAAAATGACAGAAATCCCATAAGTAAACATATGGATATGCAATATTAAGGTTTTAGGTAGCCTGGGAAACAAGGAAGCCTCAATCATCAGGAGAGTCCTCTGGTAACAGCAGGGCAGTCCTCTGAGAAACAAAGCAGACCTCAAGTAGCAGGGCACGTAACTGGGGAACAAGGCAGTCTTTCTTCTGTGATGTCTACAGGTCCCGGAGTGTACTGAAGATTGGCTGAGGAGGTCCATATTTATACCAGGTGCCTGCCATCCTTTGACGTCGGGGAATTGTTTAGGCTACCTTCACATCGGGTTCTGAAAAGTTCTTGCCTTCCCTTGCCAAGGCTGAAAGAAGTTTGGGGTCACAAAAGACTAGTGTTAGGACTCTTGTGTGTACTGCAGGCAAGCCCTTTGAAATGTAAGTGGGGCAGGGAACAGCTCTGGCTCCAACCATTCTGGGAGGATGGCCCATTCTGCCCACTCTTAGTCCACTATTGTTTATTTTCTGGGCCTGTTAGAAATGTTGGCCGAGGTATACACCCTTGTACAAGTAGGGACTTCAATCCTAGTCAGGGTAAGTCACAACACAATCCAAATCATCCTGTGTCCACCCTCTGGTAGCTTGGCACTGAGCAGCCATGCTTTATTTAGAAGGCCATGTGTAAAGTATTTGAGAAGAACATATACAATAACACAGTGAATACACCAAAAAAATGCACCACATAGGCTTAGGAAAATAGAGAATACCTGCCTGAATATAATTCTGTTGAAACAATAAAAATCCAATGTACACAAGCAAAGTTATTAATTGTCAAAGATTAAACTCTACTAAAGTGCTTACAAACACAAAAGCTGCAAGTGGGGCTGTCATGGTGTCTTTGACGGAGTCGTTCCCAACAATCCGACACCACTGGTGCTGGTCACTGAGTCACATGGACTCCCATGGACAGTACCTTTGGAAAACAAAGAACAATGGTGTTGGCGATGCATCAATTCCTGGTGACCTGGCAAGGTTGCTGGATCCAGTTGGTCAAGATGTGATGTGTCACTGTGCAGTGTTGCAATGACCCTGCATGATGTCATTGGTGTCACTGCAACGTAAGACTTGCATTACAGGCCAGGGTCATTGGGTTCAGTGATATCCACAGAGCAGGAGCAGGCTGCAGTATCTGTGCTGGCATCACTGAAGTCGTTCTACGCATCGCAGATGTAGGAAAACTAGCTAAAAGCCAGTAGATTAAGTATTTGCTGTCCCTGACATTTCACAACAGGAAGCAAGCTCAATCTAAGCTCATAGAGAGGACATTTGGGGAAGGGGCAGTCCTTCCAGCACAGTAAGAGGCCAGCAGGGTAACAGCAGGGCAGCAGTCCCTCTCAGCAAAGCAGTCCATAAGAGAGCTTTGGGCAGCCAGGCAGATGTTTTGACAGAGTTCCGGTGTAGATCTGGAAGTGTCTATTTTGGTGGGGTCAGAGTCCCAGTTTATATGCCCAAACATGCCTTTAAAGTGGGGGAAACTTCAAAGAGTGGTTTTGAAGTGCACAAGTTCCCCTTTCAGCCCAGTCCAGTCTGCCAGGGTCCCTGTGGGGGGTTATCAGTCCTTTGTGTGAGGGCAGGCCACTGGCCTTTGAAATGTAAGTGTGGGCCCCCTCCAATCCTCCACCCTTCCAGCCCAGAAAGACCTATTTAGTATGCAGATGATTGCAGATGTGCCTGAGTGTCCTGTGTTTGTGGTTGCCTGGGGGGAATGCACAAGGGGAGCTGTCAACCAGAACAGACCAGATGTGAATTGGAGACAGGCTGTAAGGCTCAGATGGCAGTAAGTGCAGAGAAATGCCCATTTTCTAAAAGTGGCATTACTAAAATAGTAATTTGAAATCCAACTTCACAAGTAAGAAGGATTTTCTATTACCATAGTGGCAACACCAAACATGACAGGGTCACCCCTTCCAGGTCAGAATCTACATCTACCACTCAAAAGTGTATGAGGGTAGGTCTAATGCTAGTCTGTGAAAGGATCAGACCTCACAGAAGTGGGAAATGAAATTATGAGTTTTTCACTATGAGGACATGTAAACACATAAGTGCTTGTCCTGCCTTTTACCTACATAGCACTCTGCCCTATGGGTTACCTAGGGCCTACCTTAATGGTGGCTTATATGTATAAAAAAGGGGAGTTTAAGGCTTGGCAAGTATTTTTAATTAAATGGCAAGTTGAAGTGTCAGTGAAACTGCACACACAGGCCTTTGAGTGGCAGGCCTAAGACATTATTAAGGGGCTACTTATGTGGGTGGCACAATCAGTGCTGCAGGACCACTAATAGCATTTAATATACAGGCCCCGGGCACAGGTAGTGCACTTCACTAGGGTCTTACAGGTAAATTAAATATGCCAATTGGGGTAGGAACCAATGTTACCATGTTTAGGGGGGAGAGCATAAGCACTTTAGCACTGGACAGCAGTGGTAAAGTGCGCAGAGTCCTAAAACCAGCAAAAACAGTCTCAGGAAAAAGGAAGGAGGCAGGCAAAGTGTTGGGAGATGACCACCCTCAGGCTGTGAGGTCTTACAGGGCCCAATTCACATTGTTAATAAGGGATCCATCAACAGATCCAGACGGCTGTAAATGCCTAGGTCTTAGAAGCTTTTGGGCAGAAAAATTCCAACTTTCTAAAAGTGGCATTTTGAAAATTGTAATCTAAAATCAGACTTTACTATTAAAGAGGATTTGAATGACAATTCATTTGATTCGAAACATAATATTTCTACCTGCTCCCAATCAAAAGTTTGGGCTTATTAAAAGTAATAAGGTAAGCCAATGTTATCCACTAGAATAGCTAGACCTTACAGTAGTAGAAAATGAATTTAGGAGTTGTTCATACCTGGCACCCATAACAAAATACAGCCTTGGCAAAACTGAGGTAATTCAGGCCTTTGGGGGCACTCATAACACAATTAGATGGGATTAGCTCCTAAGGAGCATAACGTTATATTGGCTTGTAATGCAATAAAAGGACTTGAATATTTAATTAATGCATTTTCAGAGCCTATAGCTTTTTAGCAAATTTATGTGAAAACCATCCATTAACATGCACTATTTAAACCTGTTTTTTCAAATATTCTTGGCAACAGAGTACCCTCCCCAAAAAACTCACAATCCACCTGTCCAATTTATGACTGAGTGGACCTTTAAAATGTTGATGAGAGAGCCTTCTTTGGCTCTGTCACTGACAGACTTAGCCAATCTACCATCCACCCAATTTTGAGTGGGCATTTGGATGGCTATCTTTAGCTGTCCTTAGAAAACTCCCACTGTGTGGGGGGGCATTCTGTTTACTTTTTCAAACATAAACTCCCACTTTTGGAGTTTTTAAAAAAAAAGTAAAGAAAAACTATGTGAAAGTTTGATGGAGCTGTCAATCAAACCTTTACAACTTTTACAGGAGCAGGAATGACAGTAGTTAGTGGCAAAGTTAAGAGATGTATGTGGGGCCGACGGACATCTAAAAATTTGGGGATGCAATGTCCATCAGGGCAATTGACTGATATACTAGGTCCCTCTTAGAGACACACAAAAGTCTTTCAAGGTCTAAATCAGGTCATTTTCCTCTCACCTTACCTCCTGTGTCTCCACTTCTTATCTTTCTTCCTACATATCTCCTTGGTGCCTCTTATATCTCACCTTTCTTATTCCTACCTCTCTTTTGTAGCTCCGACTTGCTTATGGTATTCCTCAACCTCTATGGTCCTCCATTTTTCCTGTGATTGCTTTTTGACAAGCTCTAAGCTTTCTCTCCTTACTTGCAACTGCCAAGTCACCTTTCTGCATGAAAGCACCCATTCCCTTCAACTGCTTTCCCTACAGTTCTCAATTCTCCTCTCACTATTGTTACTGCAACCATGGCTTCTCTTTATCATCTCTCTAAAGCTTCACCTCCTTCCTCTCGCTTCTTTTTTTGCATCTAGCCCCTGTCCCTGCCTTTCCACCTAAACTCTACTATTACTCCTCAAGATAAAGTAATCATGTTACTGTTGATTATTTCTTATCCAAAATCTTGCTTAAATCACAGTGGAAAGCAGTATATCACAATCATGGGTTAGAGTAAAGTTTACATTGGTAGGGGTAGCCCTTAAGCAGGATATATTGTTGTCCCTTTTGACATAGGGCCTGATTCCAATCTTGACGGATGGGATACTCTGTCACAAACATGAGGGCTATCCCGTCCTCCATTTTACAAGTTCCATTACATCCTAGGGGACTTGTAATACGGCAAAGAGAATATCTGTCAGGTTCGTGACCGAGTAGCTCATCCGCCAAGATCATAATCAGATCCTTCGTTTCTGCCAAAATATTTAGGCTACATATCTAAGAATGAATATCTTCAAAATGCCTTGAAATAATATCTTTATAAACATGAAAAAATAAGGTAATCATATAGAGCGAAACCCTGCACTTATGTAAAGCAATTGAGCAAACACATTAACAGCAATGTGAAATATCACAAGCAGGAAAGTTAGTTCATGCCTTTCTGAATATCAAAAAAGACTGGGGTACTCATTTGGCGGTCATTACAGAAGACTGCCATGCAAATGGCAGCCGATACTCCACCAGCGATGGCGGAGTTAAGACCGCCACATTATGAGTGGCCCACACAACACTTTCAAAAATAGATTGAAAAAACAACACCGTGGGCCCAAATGACGGTATGAAGGAGGCGACTGCACCACCGCCACGCCGAGAAATACCTCCTGCCAAATTCTGAGTCACAAATCAGCTTCGCAGAACCCAACAAGGTGGTAATCCATTGGCAGTCCAAACCGCCACGGGAAAATAATAGCCACCACCGCATTAACACTGCACCAGATGGGATAACACCAATACTAACACCTAAAACACATACACACACCTGTCCACAGCACTACAAAACACACCCCCACACACACACCCAAAGCCCTTTGCAACTAGAAACCCTGACAGAACGAGAGAAGAGAGCACAGAAAAGGAAGCACTGCACCTAGATACCACAGGCACCATCATACTATGCACTCATCACACAACACATCACTGCACACAAACGCCACAGAGAACACATGCAAACCATTACACATATTCACAACTACAAGCAGCACCCCCAGAATCCCTGCACACCATACACCCCCACCTACAACACAACCACCATGGCACCACAAAAAAAAAACAGATCCACAGAAGAGGAGGTCAGGGTAATGGTCGAAGAAATAGTCAAAGTTGAGCTGTGACTGTTTGGAGCACTGGTCCAGCAGACATTGATAGCCTGGAAGAACGACTTATGGCAGAGAATAGTCAACAGAGCGAATGCAGTGGGGAACCATCCATGCACAAGGGAGGACATTAGGAAGAGGTTGAATGACTTTAAGGGGAAGGTACGGGCCATGGCTTCCTGGCCCCTCGTAGCCATCATGAGGACTGGTGGATGACCTTCACCACCTCCCCCAGAAATGGCACCATGGGAGGAGGTGGTCCTGGCCATACTACATCCGTAAGGGCTGACGGGAATTGCTACTGGACTGGACACTGGTAAGTCTGCTCCACTCACTGGCCACCATGTCCCTGTGCACAGTATGTACCCCCACCACCTGCTCACCTCCTCAAACCACCCAAACGTGCACAAACCCACTACTAAGCCTATTCCCACCCTTGCATGCCACAGCTCCCCACTGACGCCATTCCCTCACAGCCCTACCTAGTGTATGTATGCGTCACACAGCAGTGAGTACCACAACTACCATAATGCAACACTCCCTACCCTTGCCTGACTGCTACATCCATATCACATCTCTGCAATTGCACGTTAAACCATGTCACTCCCCATCATCAATATGTGGTAGGAATGCACATCAGTACATGACAATGACACTTCCAAGACAAATGTAAACTGTACTTCAAAATAGGGGCATTGCAACCTTCCACTGATGGGAACATGAGTAGTGGACTGGAAAATGTCAATGCCATTACTGCCCTGCAAATACAGTAAATGACGGCATACAACCATTTGTGTCACCACTACAATACCATCATCTGACACAATACCTCTTATCCAACTGGTCTCCCAAGTACTGGCACACAGCAGAGGAGCACAGTGACAAGAAGCCCATGCCTGGATGCAGCTCCAATAGGGGAGGATTCACCTGCAAGTCTAGATGCGGACAACAAACCTGGCCCATCAGGCATTAGTGGTCAGTCCACCACCACCAGCCTCACCCTGCCCACAACTCTAACCACCTCCCCTGTGCAGCCAGTGCACAGCAGAGCCCACCTTCCCATACCTGTGTCCCAAGGTCACATCAATCATCATTGTGCCCCATAGGACAGGGGCAGGAGTCAAGGGTCAAACCCAAGACAATGATGGTCCTTGTGTCAGTTGGAGGGGGCACACTGCACCAGGGGCACAGGCACAGGGGGCAAGGGCCAGAGGGAGGCCAATCGTGGAATAAGGGACGAGGCAGGTACAGGAGACGTCTGGCCAGGACGCCGTCTCCAGAGTCCTGGGAGCCTACCAGCAAACCCCGGACCAGTTGGGTTAGATACTCACCACCTTGCAGGACACACAAAGGCTGCAGGAGGAATACCACCAGGAGTCCAGGCAGTAGTGGCAGGCACACAATGCCACCATAGCCTCCATATTAGGGGAGTTCAAGGAACTCAACTGCATCCTGCGGATATTCTCCACCCAACAGTAGGCCCTATCCAGTAGTCAGTCAACACCACTGCCCTCAACATCAGCATCTGCTACTGGAATGGAGGCACAGCAGGAGGACCCACAGGCCACCAGCACTCCTTCCACCGCAGCTGAGGACCCCCCGTAAAAGAGGTCGCCCATCCAGACATCCTGCAGGACCTCAGGCCAAGACCAACCCCCCCACCAGGAAGTGATCCCTCTTCTGAAATGTTACCCTTGTGTGCCACTGTCACACCCTGTTGGGTGTCCAATACCAAGGTCACATCATTCCGAGGCAAATGGACATAGGACCTATGAACCTAACAGCTTGACCACCCACTCTGATCATCACCTGGAGCACTAACCCACTCCTAGGGACTGTGAAATTCTACACTAAGTAAACACCTATTATCACAAGTCATGGTGCATGTCTCTTCATTGTTTGTATTGCCAAATTTGTTACAGAACAACAAAAGTATACACATGTCTACACAACAATAATGTCAGAGTTACTGATATAGTGGGATTCACCAGCAGGTGTGTAAATACATCCATATTGTTTTAACATCCACTGTCAACTATGCCAACAGGCAAATCAGCAAGCAAACTGCAAACAGAGATGTCACCTGAAGAGGGATAAATAAATGGAGTGAGGTACTATGTTGTAAGGAATACAGTCCACAGATGAGTGTCCCAGCAGCTATGTTACACCATATGTAAGGGTCTGCATTGGCATTCACATACATGTGGGACAGGAAAGATGAAACATAGGCAACATCCTCAAATGCACAACTTCCTGACTAGTCAGGAACAAGTACTTCCCACACAGCAGATGACAATGCATGACATGCCTACGCAGCAGGACAAGAGTGATGAGTCCCCCTAACATATCCCCAAACAGGGAGCCTGAGGACCATAATCATTTAGTACAACTAGAAGGCTGTACCGCAATGGCACCAGCATTCCACAAATGGACTTAGCAGCTGTGCATTTCCACTACCTCTCATGGTGAGTCACCTACCCTTCAAGGTCGTTAACCAATATGTAAGGCTCTAGTCCCCACACATACCTTGATGCCTGCAAATACTGGCTTCAGATTGGCTTCAGCAATACGTCTCCCATGTGCAGATGATATGTAATGCAGACATACCTGCACATCAAGGAAAGTAGTGATGAATCATGTCAGTCCTGTTGTCATGTGCCTCATCCTCACCAGCCTCACCCTCAGCATCAGAGTCACCGGCCACAAACACTGCTCCAGCATTAAGGTCCCTCTCCTCCAACAGTGGGATGTGCCTTCTGAGGGCCTGATTATGGAGCATGCAGAATGCAACAATGATCTTGCAGACTTTCCCTGGATTGTACTGTAGGGCACCACCAGACACATGAAGACAACAAAATCTAGCTTTCAAGAGACCGAAAGTCTGTTCATTCACACGTCTTGTCCGGCCTTGTGCCTCATTGTACCTGTTCTCCCCTAATGTAGTTGGATGTCTCACAGGTGTCAGGAGCTAGGGTAGGTTGGGGTATCCAGAGCCTCCTGTGTGGAAAAAGAAACATGCCCATAGGTAACATTGCTAGGCGGAGTGCTGACTGTATCATGAGGGGTATAACTATCTGACATGGAGAACAGTACACATACCTATGAGCCAGGCCCTTTCTCCCTGTAGCTGGGACATCATTGCGAGGACACTGCTGTTCCTCAGGATGTAGGAATCATGTACTAATTCAGGGAATTTAGTGTTCACTTGTGTAATGTATTGGTCTGCAAGACACACCACTTGTACATTGAGTGAATAGGTACTTTTCCTGCTTCTCTAGAACAGTTCATCGATCCTCGGAGGTACCAGGGCAATGTGATTCCCATCAATGGTCCCAATTACATGTGGGACATTTGAGATGTTGTAGAAGGCTGCTTTTACAGTAGGAAAATCTGGAGGTAGTGGGAACCTAATGTACCTGTGCACATGCTTGAGTAGGGAATCCAGCACAACCTGCAACACTTTACAGAACTTGGGCTGCGAAAACCCTGCAGCTAGACCCACTGTGCTTTGAAAAGAGCCACTTTTCAGGAAATGCAGGACTGACAACACCTGGACTGTTGGAGGGATGGTACAGGGATTCCTCAAATCCAGCAGGAGGTCTGGCTTCAACTGGGTGACCAGTTTCTTGATGCACAAACGGTTTAGTCGATAGGTCATGATGATGTGGCATTCTTCCATGGTTTCAAGATCTATGAGTGACTGGTAAATTAGTGCATTCCTCATCACTCCATTGTGGCCAAATCTGTGTGGAGACACAAACAACAATCTGGGAATCTCTCACAATGTAGGTCTTCAGTATGACACACAACAGTCATTAGGTATTAGTCATGCAAGCTGCCTGTCATGTTGTGGGAATACACTTTACTCCACCCTCCATACCTAACCAGACAATGGCACATAATTCCTGTAGGAATGGACCTATACAGGACATGTACACATACACCCTCCATGTGTTCCACTATACTGATCATTGATGTTGACAATTGTTGGGACAAGTGTGGAAATGTCACTAGACACGCACTACATGTATCCATATTCGCCATGTCAGACCTGAAGTATGTATTTGTGACCATATGCAGGAAGTAACGCTGTGTAAAGCAGGACAGTAATGTCACAGACTAAAATGGCATCCGCATGTCCGGCATGTATTCCACTGCTGGAAGTGACCTTGTTCCGCTGGTGGAAGTCATCATGGCGGAAAACGGTCTGAACTGCCGTGCAAGTCCTCATTGGTTAACATTGATGTCAGTGGGAGACTGGGACCAGTGACGATCATTGCCGGCGGTGATGGCCATCACCGCTGTGGTCATAACAGCTATTTTGTGTGGGCCAGCTCACTTGACTCCTGGCATTCGGGATAGACAGACCTCCACTTTGTGTGCTTCTGTGTCCTGTCTCTTGGAGCAACAATGGCACGCACTGCAGGGGAAAGGGCCCCAGACTTCTCAACAGAGGAGCTGGAGAAACTCGTGGAAGGGGTCCTATCCCTGTACGGGCGGCTGTACAGAGCTCCAGGACAACAGGTCAGTACAATGTCATTTGTCCCACATGTTGGGTGGTGTTTGACAATGTATGTGTGTGCACATTGACATGTCATGACTGATCAGGTGTGTAGCATGCACATGATATGTGTGGGATACTGCCAGTGGGCATGAGCAAAGTTTGTTGTGTGTCACCAAAGCTTACTGCTGGATTGATATGATTTATATCATGTCCCCCCTTTTCTCACTATTTCCCATTCAGGTCAGCGCCCACCAGAAGAAAGGTGTGGCGAGCCATCGCCAAGGAAGTGTGAACCTTGGCGTTCCATTGCCGGCAGACCACCAACTGCAGGAAGCAGTGGAAGGACCTGCGACGCTGGGCCCAGAAGACTTCAGAGGCCCAGCTGGGGGTGGCCTTCCAACGTGGGAGGGGTGCACGTCAGACCCTGACTCCCCCTAATGGCCCGCATACTGGCGGTGGCGTACCCTGAGTTGGATGGGCGCTTGAAGGCAGCACAGCAGCCACAAGGGGGCAATTGTTGACTGTCAGGTGACTACTGCATGGTTATGCTCTGTCACCCTCCTTGGACTTGGAATGAGCGTAGTCAGTTGTAATTTAGGGAATGTACAGTACTGGTTGCCATACCCATCATGTAGGAGTGTGTGACAGTCGCTATGTTGAGCCATGTAGGATAAGAAGTGGTGGTACTGTGACACAAGTTCAGCTGTAGATATGGGTCTCTCAAGTCTGCTATCATGTCAATGGCTGAATCCTCCATCTCTGCGTGTCCTTTAGTAGTACAAAGTGGTAATGATGGCAATGTATATGGGTAATGACAGGAATATTACGTGAAGGTTGCGGTTGCATCACTTCTTACATCAGTGGATCCTCTGTACCATATGTGCTCCTCACATTCCTGTCAGTTAGTTAGTGTCCTGAGTCCCTCTCTGCTTAGATTAGTATCATCCTGTAATGGATGACATGTGGTTGGGTATAGTCCTGGGCTTGAATCTAGGAGTAGTTATTTTGGCACTAATAGGCATGTAGTTGTCTTCATGCAGGAGTTTGGTCTGCAGGGTTCGGATGGGTTTTGACATAACTTGCATGACTGTATTTGGGAATAATTGCTGATTGGTCTTTTGTTTTGCATGCATGGACAGTTATCTGCATTGTTTGTATATGAAGTAGATGTTTGAGTTCTAATATTTTCCTCCTTTTCTGTTTCTGCCACCTTCCTTTTCTCTCTCCTCCTCTGTCTATGTGTGCATTAGCATCATCTGGTGAAGGAGGAAAGGCACCGGCGAGTGGGGATGCTGCAGCCCACGGGACCCAGGAGGTGGCCAGCAGTGAAGCCGAGGGGACCATTGGGACGGAGGGTGAGGGGTGCACCACGGGGGAGACTGGAGATACCAACACATTTGATTCAGACACCTCCTCCGATGGCGGCTCCTGGCAGTGGCAGACCCTTCTGGTACCACACCAACACAATCGTTGTCTGCCACCCCCCTTACCAGCACTGCCCTCCCTGTTGCACTCCACCCAGTTACCCGTTCCCACTCACCCAGGAGGGTGGGCATCTCCTTCGCCCAGGGCACCTCTGCCCCTGCCCGACTCAGCCCTGATGCCCTCAATGAGGAGGCTATTGACCTCCTGAGGTCCATCTCTGTGGGACAGACAATGATCGTGAATGCCATCCAGAGACTGGCATCCCAGATGCAGCAGACAAATGCATTCCTGGAAGGCATTCACAGTGTCTTGTCTGGCCTCGAGAGATCATTTCAGGCTCTGGCCTCCTCATTGACGGCAGCCAGTGTCCCTTCATCTTCCATCCCCCCTCCAGCTACCTACAAACCATCTCCCTACACCCGCCAGAGCACACCTACAGACATGCATACACCCACTACAATAGACTAGGTGCACAAAGACAGACATGGGCATCACAAACGTTCACACAGGCATGCACACACACAACACACATCTGCAGACACAACAACAGACACTTCTCTCACCACCTCCTCCCTTACAGTTGCATCTCCACTCAGACCTATCAGCACTGCATCATCATACACTGGTCCTGCTGTCATTCCTTTCATCCCCTCAAGCACCACAACAGCAGACTCACAGTCACACACCCCACACACCCCATCCACACTCACCATGACTACCATCTCTGCCACCTGCAGCACATCCACCTTACTTGCACACTCCACCACAAAATTTGCTCACACATCATCCATTCCCTCTCCCTGCATCTCTGCCCCCTCCCAAAAAATGCATACGTACCCACTCACGCACCTAACATTCAGCCACAACACACATACCGACACTGCACACATCAGCATCCATGTACAGCACACAGACACGTCAGACGAGCACTCCCTCTACCTCCACTCCCAACCCTCAATCATGTGACTGCCCCCATGTACCTAAGAGAGTTTCCCTTGCCGCCCTTGACCTCTTCCCTACTCCTCTTCCAGCCCATCTTCCCCATAGACAATGTGCCCCCCTGCCCCTCTCAGGCCCTTCCACCTCCCATTCCTTGGGTACCCCCTCTTATGTTTCCCCTGCTCCTCGACCCAGTAAAGAATCCACCCCTCCCAGTGGCAAGGTCACCCCTCCCAAGCCCAAGCCAAAATGTGCCCTTTCTACATCCAAGCCTCCCCCACCAACCCCAGACCCCTGAGGTGCCTGCATGTCCAATGGCTGCAAAGGGTATGCCCAGATGTGTGTCCCATGCAGGCTATGCCACTAGATTTAAATTAGCTTGGTTGGTGAGAGGTAATACCCTGAAACCGGTCCCAGGATGCTTGTTTCTGGTCCAGGGAGGGCCTGCCTAGCAGCTCAGACTAAACTGTTCCCATGGGGAGCAGGGTCAGGACTGATTTGCATATGGCTGGGTCAAACCTCGAATGGCAAAAAAACTGATGGATTAAACCCAGATCTGTAACGGGGGTGAATGATTGGTCTGCATTCCGTCCATCATCTGTTCTTTTTGTGTTTGTGTAGCATTAGCAGCTCTTGATGCTTTGTGAATTTTTGCCCAAATCCTGCCCAGAAAACTATCAGACCAATCTTCAGGGACGACTCCATCACAATGGCGGAGAAGCATCGCCACCCTGGCCATGAGCCAGGATATCAAAAATAGAACAATAGTTACACTATTGTTTTATTTTTCATCTCTTGGCTGAGCCAGCAGTACAGGGGCTGGGCCATGGGAGGTGGGAGTAGGAGAGAGTGCACCTAAGTGCACATGTGTGTTTGGCCGGCCATCTGAGGCTGGCCAAACACACGTGCACTTAGGTTGCTCCAGCACAGTTGTGTTTAACAGTCCGAGCCACTCACACCAATCATGCAAACTACTAGGTTTATCATGAAAGCAGTGCCAGGATTGCTGGGGAACCTGGGCTGGGACACCACAAAAAGAGGAGCGACAAGCTAGGTGGCAGGTTTTTTTAATATTTTTTATTTTTATTTGGTTATAGCTCAGAAACAGTGAACAGTGGTCAGTCTTTCTGTTTCTGTTTCTGACCTGCTTTCTGCAGCATGCACTAACCTAGAAAATGTTTCAATTAAGCGTATTATTCATGTCATGCGAGTATGTACATTTTCCTGATTCAACCTGTTGCCACCATTGAATGGAAAAACCGACAATTTCAAATATATCAGTTACTGTCTGTTTGTGTACTTTAAGCCCAGCGCTTACACAAAACAAATAATATAGTCTGGGCCCTAAATTTCAGGGTAGGCGAAAGATGCTGTATTTAAAAACATTACGGAAAGTTTGGATTTCCGCATAACTGCATAGATATCCAGAGAACATAAAAACACTTTTCAGCACATTTTTTCTTTATACTTTTCAATATGAATGAACTTTGTGTGAGGAAACCCAGGAAAGTGAAAAAAAATGGAAGATAATATTTCCCATACAGCAGGCGACTAAATATCGTAAGGAGACTAATCTGTACAGATTTCTGTGTCCTTCTTTCCGGTATGTAGAGATGGTGTATGAGCCACGCATGACCTGGGTGACTGAGAATTGTTGCTTAATGCATTTTTCATTGAGTCAGCCAAATAACAACTTCCTGGAACACTGGATCAGCAAAATTTGGATCCTAACAGACAACGTATCCTGTGATTTTCCGGACAGAAAATCGGGTTAAACTGTTCTCTGTGCAGATGAGCTAATCACACGATGCACATTATATGGGTCACTGTGATAACATACAATAAGTTGTCACTTTTTTATAGTTTTCCTCCACCACATAGCTCTTTGTATTTATGATCTCACGGTTGTCTTTTAACTTCTATTTCCAATAAATACATAAGTATTAAATTATCAAACTATAAAACGTATAGAATTGAAATGAGTTTCTTTGGAGGTCATGTGACCTATGATGCCAAGTCTACTAATTAGTGTATATAATCAAGTCATCGTCCGCATGAGCACCGGGCTGTGCAGCCTCAACAATCCTGCATCATTGAGGGGCATATTTATACTCCGTTTGCGCCGAATTTGCGTCGTTTTTTTCGACGCAAATTCGACGCAAAACTAACTCCATATTTATACTTTGGCGTTAGACGCGTCTAGCGCCAAAGTTCATGGAGTTAGCGTCATTTTTTTGCGTGAACACCTTCCTTGCGTTAATGATATGCAAGGTAGGCGTTCCCGTCTAAAAAAATGACTCCCAGGCATGTGCGTGGTATTTATACTCCCGGGCAGAAATGACACCCGGGAGTGGGCGGGGCAAATAACCCCGCATTTGCGCCTGAATTTAACGCCTGGGTCAGGGCAGGCGTTAAGGGACCTGTGGGCTCAGAATGAGCCCAGAGGTGCCCTCCCATGCCCCCAGGGACACCCCCTGCCACCCTTGCCCACCCCAGGAGGACACCCAAGGATGGAGGGATCCACCCCAGGGACATTAAGGTAAGTTCCGGTAAGTATATATTTTTTTTTTTTTTGTGGCATAGGGGGGCCTGATTTGTGCCCCCCTACATGCCACTATGCCCAATGACCATGCCCAGGGGACAGAAGTCCCCTGGGCATGGCCATTGGGCAAGGGGTCATGACTCCTGTCTTTGCTAAGACAGGAGTCATTTCAATGGGGGATGGGCGTCGTAAAAAAATGGCGCAAATCGGGTTAAGGCGATTTTTTTGCCTCAACCTGACTTGCCCCATTTTGAGACACCCATACGCCATTTTCCCCTACGCCGGCGCTGCCTGGTGTACGTGGTTTTTTTCACACACACCAGGCAGCGCCGGTCGGCTAACGCCGGCTAACGCCATTCTATAAATACGGCGCCCGCATGGCGCTTCAGAATGGCGTTAGACGGCGCTAATTTTTTAGACGCTAAACTGCGTTAGCGCAGTTTAGCATCAAAAAGTATAAATACGGGCCTAAATGTATTAGTGCG
The DNA here is from genome assembly GCF_031143425.1 of Pleurodeles waltl. Classification (NCBI taxonomy): domain Eukaryota; kingdom Metazoa; phylum Chordata; class Amphibia; order Caudata; family Salamandridae; genus Pleurodeles; species Pleurodeles waltl. The sequence goes on from NC_090436.1 coordinate 233,112,861, forward strand.
TCTCATCTGATACTTCCTCCTCTTACCTTCCCAAACGAAACCTGAAGCCTCCAAATGACTGCCTCTATTTAACATATCAATCTAAGTTCCGTCGAGACTTCAATATAACTGGAATTGGAGCCCCATGAAATTATAAACTCCATTGACAGATAATCAGCGCACTTGACATCAGGTAACACAGCACCAAACAGATCCATCCTAAGTGCACCGCTCTTGACTTCATCTTAACAGACGTTGCATTAATCAAATTCAGGCTGTAATACTCCACTATCTCCTCCAGCCTCGTTCGTGCCTTTTCAGCATATCTTTGCCAATATAAACAGTAAAAAGAAACTTCTTTCAAGGAAAACTCATGAACCTCACCATTAGCCAACACAATTCCTCAACATACTCCTTAAAGCATAAAACACTGCCCCGAAAATGCATTTGGACACCAATGCATTCCTGAAGGCACAACCTATGAAACTCTCAGTTCAGTTGTATTCCTAAGTGACATCAAGCTCAACACGTACAGGCAAGATAAGAAAAATAGATGAATCAAAGACCCACTAGAACACTCTTAGTCGTGCATGTAAGCACCTCATCACCACAGGCAAAGGCACTTATTATAAAACCACCTTTATCAAACCTCCAAAGGACGCAGTTTTTAAAGCAGTAAAACACTTCATCAACCCTCTGCCCTATTCTTCAGACCCACACTCAATGGACAAAAGTAAAGCCATCAGACACTTTTTCATTGAGATGATAAATAAGAGCTGCCAAGAAGTGCCATCAGTAATATCAAGCAAACCCATCATCCAGCCTCCCTTTCTTCAAATTAGTCCCTCTTCTGAAAGTGGACATCTTCCAACCATCTCTAACACACTGTCCTCCCCAACATCCTCTTTTATCTCCTGGCCATCACCCATCATGAAATCCCTCCATGCAGTGGTCCTCATGCTCCTTCACTAAATCATCAATGACTCTCCCAGCCCACGGGCCTTCACAGATGACCCAACAACAGAGCAAATCCTTCCTCTATTGAACAAATATTTCGTGATCCATGAAAATCTTACCAATTACTGCCTCATCATGGGCTGTCCATTCATTTGGAAAATCATTGTGAAATGAACCTCCATCCCACTTGATAACCAGATCAGCAAAAACAATCATTCTCCAGGATTAAAAGTCGAGCTTCACATCTCATTGTAGAGCAAAGATCACTACCTTTCACGTTGCTATGAATGTCTTCATGATCACGTAAAACAATGACTTCTCTCTTCTGATCACACTGGACTTCACTGCAGTCTTTCTCACAGTACACCACTAAACACAGAGTCACACATTAGAAAAATGCTTGGACTTCTCTTGGCCAGCACCTACCTCACCAATTTATCCGGAAGAGAAACTCAAGATCCCAGAACTCTGGAGAGCTCCTGTGAAAACTCCTCTGATATGCTGTTTTCTTCTAGATGCCACTGCTGGCTTACTGATTCTGGTTGTTTCTAGAGTTTATCTTTAGTGGATTCTGTTGGAGTCCATTTTGGCACTTGCAGAAATCACACACACATGCACTAGAACTAGAAAGCGTGTCAGAGGGAACACCCAAACAAGAAATGTCCAGATTTCCATGCAGGTGCTTTATCATAATCCTGTCATTATTGCCGCGTGCATGGTAGCCATGACTCAGACCACATTACTCAGGATGCGGTCTAGATGTTGTCCTAAGTGCCCACGCAGTGTGAAGCGGCTGGCCATGGCCACCCCAGAAGACGCCAGACATCACAATTTAAGCAAGAGGATGAAGTGTGAGCCCTGAACTCAAGCCTTTGCCTGCTATTCACAGACAAATCGCTGTACTTACCCAAATTCTTACCTGATACACTTACCAAGGATTCCTATTTCTGTTCGTGTAGCATTATTTTGGTCTTGAAGACTGTGCAGACAGCACTCTGAGTGCAGCGCTTTTTCTTGTTGTTAGTCACCTACCTTGAGGGGTCCTGTAGCTGAAAGTTTTCTCTCTGTACTTGATGCTCCATGCCTGGTAGTAAGAACCTGTATAAAAGAGAAAGGAGACAAACAACAAGTTATCAGCAGCTGAATAATTCTACACTTTGGTAAGATGCGTGCATAATTACAAGTTACAATGAAGTATGTACTCCATGGATCTTTGCTGGATGGTAATCATCCTTTTCTAAGAAACTGATTCTCCTGAAATTGGAACAGACAAGAGACTGCAATAAACGCAAGTTATATAGTGTATCTTTCTCTTATAATTATGTTACTTGATTCCAAAGAATCTAGTTTGGCATTTTTTCATAGACTTTCATTCTTGACTCTGTGAGACTTTTATTAATTTTATTAAGAAGCAACTTTCTCAATATTGGACTTCCTTACGGTGTCTATAGGTAATTGGGCCTATGAAGGGGATTTAGACCAGCTCACTTTCTTAGGCCCATATTTAACTGAAAATGATGGAGTACGACGCTGTGCCAAAATTGGCAGTGCTGCACTCTGTCATTTTCACAATGCAGGGATGCATCGTTTTACTTGAATACAGCACACTCCTATGTTGTCCCCTGCGCTGGCGCTAAATTTAGCTGCCAACGCATGCATCACCATTGTGCAAGGAAGTCTGCGTTGAGGGGTGTGATTGTTTATGTGCAGGAAGGGTCACCTTCCTGCACATAAACTATAATTTCTGGAGAATGCAGCATGCATTGAAAAAGCAAAAAACAAGGAGGACTAAAAGTATTCCTTCTTGTTGTGCTTTGCTAACGCCACCCCGTCGGTGGCGTTAGATTTTGGTGCTGCCTCAGGTTTACGAAATCTCATAAATCTGAGGCAGCATCAAAATACAATGGGTGTTGCTGTTGCACACCCACAGCAACACCCATTGCATGCCCCTTCCACACAAAGGGCTGCAAGTGAAGGGGCAGTATTTACAAGTGGCGCTAAGCCACAAAAAGTGGCTTAATTCAACCTTGTAAATACATTCCAGGGCATAGCGCCACCAGTGCGTCACGGAAAGTTACACTCCGGTGGCACTAGGGCCTCTTAAATATGCCCCTTAATCTTTCGGTGTAATGTAATTTCTTTCCTTGTAGGTTAAGTCAAATGCAGTTCATAATTGAGTAGGAAAGAGGGAGGTTAGTTGGTAAGCACTAGATACAACACAAGTAATAAAACGAATTCTCTTCGAGCATTCAGGGGCTGTCACTTACCTGTCTCCCTTATTTTTCATAGATGTGTACCAGGTAAAGCCACATTAAACAGTGGAGAGGTGTTATATCCAGAGGGATCGTGTCAATGGAGCACGCTGAGTTTCTTTCCTTTATTATCCACTTCTCCTTTCCACACAACAATTTTATGTCCGGCATTTTTATATAGGAGTTGGACAGATACAGTGGTTGGGTGTTGATGGTTATTCTCTTCTTGATTTGCTTCATGTCCTACAGGATTGCACCTCCAGAAAGTAGGATTTCAGCGCAGGATACTGCATCTCCTTACAGACCTATTGTAGCACTGCGCAGGCGCCGACCGGATCTATGCTTTTATGCATTTGTTTTTTTCTGAAAATGTATTGTATACAGCTCATAAAATAACTTGAAAAATCTGAGAGTTCAAACAGGAACTGCAGGCAGTACGACTCGAAAACACAGACCAGTAGCTGCCTCTCTGTATTTCTGAGCTGTGCGGTTTGCAGTAAATACAGTAAGGAAAAGACCCGTTCTGCGTCTGCGCAGCATTAGAAATTACATCAGAATATGGCCCCAGTAGGTTTATAAGAATTATGCAGTAATCGAGGACCTCATTATTTGGCAGCGTTGATGGCATTGTGAAGTAAAGAGAAGGAGAATTGAATTGCATTGTATGGGATTAAGGAAGTCAAGATGAACATTCTTTGGTATTATTATCTAGCTTTTGGATGTTTTAACACACATTATTATAAAAGGGATCTCGTGCATGGAATGAGAGAATGCAAATTTATTAACAAATGGCCTTTCCATCTTCCAGAATATAAAAAGCTCTGGTAAAATATACAGGATGTTGAATGCAGCAGAAAATAAACCTCATTGGGATATAAAATGTGCCTCCATTATAGGGCATCTCCAAAACTTGTCTTCGGCTTGGGCTTGACGTGTAGTAATAGTGGCCTATTGCAAAATGACGGGACGCCCCTGCAGAATGTGATGAGGGCCTCCTGAATGTTCCATACCTTACACATATGTATTGTCCATGGGCTGAATGGGATCCTCTTGAAGGGCTGGACGTCCCCTAAAGTGTAATTTTACAAAAGTATCTGTTACCATGGGCAGGAGGTAAACATTACAGCGTTGGAATACCATGGACACTGTGTTTACTCCCAGAAACATTAAAGAATGCTCACAAAGCCCCTTCCCTACCTAGAAAATGTTGGAGGTTTTCTCTAATCAAGAGCACTAATACGCAACTTCCAGAATGGAAATAGACAAGAAACATTCCCAAACTAGTGGTTTCTTCTATTTGGAAATATATTTCCCTAATGGTTTAAATCAATGCACAAGTTCTCAAAAGCACATTTGGTGAGACTTTACAGTTCTGTAAAATGTGTCAAAGACAAGCATAAAGTCAATGAGTCTTTGTCGGTGGTTAATGCATTGTGATGTAGTGTTTAGTGCTCTTTAAAGCTGTGAGTCTTCAACTATTTCCTAAATTTGAGCAGCATTTGGGCAGTCCTAATAAATTCAGGATATTGTTTCATATCCTGTCTGCACAGAAGGAAAAGGCCTGCTTCAGTGTTTTTACTTTTTTATATTTATTAACCCCAAGTCTGGTGGTGTCCTGACTGCAGGTGTACCAAGAACCACCAGAGATAGCCAGCTTGTCTGCTAGACAAGTGGGGGTGCTGGTTGTGATTGTGTACCAATGACTGAGATTAATTCAACCATTCTATCATCTTCTATCTTGTATTTTGCATTTTAATGCTCACGTGTGATGGTTATACCCATGTGTGAGTTCTGTGCTCACTCTGCTACTGGAATCAAGCTGCACCCCACCAAAAAGACCTAACTATGCCAAAACCGGTCTTCGGTTGCTTGTTTTCAAGTTTAGTGAGAACTTTGCTGAGCAGATTGTGCTGGACTGTTCCTGTAGGAGCAGGACTAAGGCTGATTTGCACATAACTGAATCTAATCTAAGGTGACATGATGGGCAAAAGGCAAAGAAAGAGGAACTAGGATACAGCCCGATTAATTACCATGGCCAAGATTAATTTAAGCATTCCATCTATCAATTTTTGGATTTTTCTTTGCGGTGCCCTTAGTGCAACGGGTATGCCAGATGTGGGTCTCATGCTGACTGTGCCACTGAAACCAAGCTGTACTGGAATGAAGAAGGCCAACTAGACTAAAATCAGTCTTGGCATGCTTGTGTTCCAGTTCAAAGAGAAACTGGCTTTGCAGCCTGGGCTGCCCATTGGAGCAGGGCCTAGGCTGATTTACATACAACTTGGTCTAATCTGAAGCAAAAAAATTATGGACTAGGATAAGACCTGAGTATACGCCAGTGGCCGAGATTAATTCAAGAATTTCATCGATCATATTTTTGCATTTTGCAACCTGCTGCTAGGTCCTGCAAGAGATGATTAGCACTGATGTGATCTTACAGATGAACATCAACTTCTTTTTCAGTGGTCTTTCCGATGAATGGTCAATCAATCAATCAGGAATTTGTAAAGCGCACTACTCACCCGTGGGGGTCTCAAGGTGCTGAGGTGGGGGGGAGGGGTGCTGCTACTGGTCGAACAGCCAGGTCTTGAGAAGTTTCCTGACGGTAAGGAGGTCTTTGGTCTGATGCAGGTGGGTGGGAAGAGTGTTCCACGTTTTGGTTGCGAGGTGCAAGAATGTTCTACTGCCGGTTGTAGTTCTGCGGATGCATGGGATGGTTGCGAGGGCGAGGTCAGCGGAGCGGAGATGCCGGGTCGGGGTGTAGAAGGAGAGTCGTCTTTTGAGGTATTCTGGTCCAGCTGTTGATGAGCTTTCCTAGTTGGAGTGCGATGACGGAGCTTGCTTTGTTGAGGATGTGGTGAGGGCAGGGATCAGATGCAGAGCCAGAGTAGATGGTGTTCATTTCGATGGTGTCGCTGTCGTTGACGGGGTCTAGGAGAGCAGGAGGTTGGCCAGAGGTGAATCTGTGGTGTTGGTGGTTGCCGGGGTGGTCTGGGTGCTGTCGTGGATGTCTGCAATTTTGTGGTGAAATAGGAGTCCAGGGAGTCGCAGAGGTCTTGATGTTGGAGCTGGGGTTAGAGATTTCCTTCACGATGTTGAAGAGCTCCTTGTGCCTGTGTCCGTTGTTGTTGATTTGGTCTTTGAAGGCAGTTCTCTTAGCAGTTTGGATGAGTTGGTGGTGTCTGCGGATGGTGTTTTTGAAGGCTGTATGGTTGTACAGGGTCTGATCTTGACGCCACTTTCTTTTGAGTCTGTGGCAGGTTTGCTTAGATTAGTGGAGGTCAGCAGTAAACCAGAAGGCCCTTCTGTCGGAGCGTCTGTTGGAGGGATTCTTGATCGGGGCGAGAGTATTGGCACAGGTGACGATCCATTGCCTGAAGTTGTGGGCAGCTGCGTAATTGTCGGTGGTGTCGATGGGTGGGTTCTGGTAGAGGGTCGCGATAAGTTGGTCTTCGGTGACCTTGTTCTAACTGCGGTGGGGGATCTGTTGTGGGTGGTGTTCTGTTGTGGGTTTCTTGAAGGAGACGTGGATGCAGCGGTGATCTGTCCAGTGGAGTTCGGTGGTGTGGCTGAAGGAGACTTGATTGCTATCGGAGAAAATAGGGTCAAGTGTGTGTCCTGCGGAGTAGGTCGGTCTTGCGACGAGCTGTTTGAGGCTGAGGTTGTCGAGCAGGGTGGCGGTGTACCTGTCATTGGTGTTCTCGAGGTGGAAGTTTAACTCCCCGAGGAGTATGTAGTCAGTGGATGCGCCAGCGTGCATGCTAATGACCTAAGTGAAGGAGCCGTTGAACTGCTGTTGCGGTCGGGGGGGCCTGTAGACGAGGGTCCCTCGGAGGGTGGTGTTTGGGTCAGTGTGGATCTGGAAGTGCAGGTGTACTGCGGTGCTGAGGGTGTCTTCGGTGTTGGTCATGATCCTGAGGGTGTTCTTGTGGATGATGGTGATGCCTCCTTGTGGTTTGTTGGAGCGGTCCCTGGGGGTGACCTTGTAGCCGTCCGGGATGGCTATGGCAATGTCAGGTGCTGAGGAGGGGTTCATCCAGGTCTCGGTCACGAAGGCGACATCTGGGGAGGCTGTGTCGAGTAGATTCCATAGCTCTACTGTGTGCTTGTGGACGGAGCGGGTGTTGAGGAGAATACGTCTGAGATGGTTGCGTTGCTGGGTGGGTTGTTGGCATGGAAGCTGGTGAAGGTGCAGTTCCGGCAGGAGAAGGGCCTGCAGGTGGTCTGTGGTGGGCTTGAAGGCCGGTGGGAGAGCGGCCGGTGTTGAGGGTGCAGAGGGTGGCGGCAGCGTAGTGAAGAGGTGTGTGGCGGCAGTGGGGGGGATGAGAGTCAGGGGTGCTGGCGCTAGGCGCGGTCCAGGCGCGGATGGGTGCAGATGGGCTTGAATTTGGCGCGCCTTTGGTGCACCAGCAGCGTGGCCGCATAGCGGCTGCCATTAAGTAGGGAGGTGGGAGGAGGAGGGGACAGCTGGCCAGTGGGAGAGGGGGAGAAAAATAACACAAAAAAGGGGGCGGGCCGCGGGGGCAGCAGCGGCAGGAGTGTAGCACGAGAGAGAGAGAGGAGGGGGGTGGGGCCGCAGGGGCAGCAGGGGAGAGAAGGAGAGGGAGAGCGATGTGAGAGAGAGAGAGAGAGAGCGAAGTGAGAGAAAAAGAGAGAAGACTGTAACTTGAAGCAAAATGTGCACAAAAAAGGGACAGACACATATGTGAAAGCAAAACAGAGAGCAAAGCAGAAGAAAGGAGGAGAGAGGCAGAGGGCAAAAGAAGCACAAAAGTAGATAGACTCAGATGTGAAAGCAGAATAGAGAGCAAAGCAGAAAAAAGGAGGAGAGAGGCAGAGGGCAAAAGGAGCACAAAAAGGGACAGACACAGAAGTGAAAGCAAAACAGGGGGCAAAGCAGAAAAAAGGAGGAGAGAGGCTGAGGGCAGCCTAGTAGGAAAGCAGAGCTCTCCCACTAGACACCAGGGACGAGGTGCAGGCAGAAGCCTGCAGGTGGAGGAGGGCCTCGACCTCCTGACAGGGGCCAGGAGTTCAGAGGAGCAAAAGATGAGGGTTTTACTTACCAGATGGAGCCATGGGAGGTAGAGCAGTGCACTGACCAGGTCAGTGGTATTACTCAACCTACCACGCAGCGGCCGCCATTAAGTAGGGAGGTGGGGGGAGGAGAGGACAGCTGGGAGGCAGGAGCGGGGGTGAAAAATGGCACAAAAAAGGGGGCGGGGCAACGGGGGCAGCAGCAGTAGGAGTGCAGCGCAAGAGAGAGAGAGAGGAGGGGGCGGGCCGCAGGGGCAGCAGCGGTGGTGGAGAGAGAGAGTGGGGAGAGCGAAGTGAGAGAGAGAGAGCGGAGTGAGAGAAAAATGGGAAAGAGTGTAACACAAAGCAAAAGGAGCACAAAAAGGACAGACACAGAAGTGAAAGCAGAACAGAAAGCAAAGCAGATAAAAGGAGGAGAGAGGCAGAGGGCAAAAGAAGCACACAAAGGGACATACTCAGAAGTGAAAGCAGAACAGAGAGCAAAGCAGAAAAAAGGAGGAGAGAGGCAGAGGGCAAAAGGAGCACAAAAAGGGACAGACACAGAAGTGAAAGCAGAACAGAGAGCAAAGCAGAAAAAAGGAGGAGAGAGGCAGAGGTAAGCCTAGTAGGAAAGCAGAGCTCTCCCACTAGACACCAGGGATGAGGCGCAGGCAGAAGCCTGCAGGTGGAGGAGGGCCTGAACCTCCTGACAAGGGTCAGGAGTTCAGAGGAGTGAGGGATGAGGGCTCTACTTACCAGGTGGAGCTGCAGGAGGTACAGCAGTGCACAGACCAGGTCAGTGGTATTGCTCAACCTACCACACAGCGGCCGCCATTAAGTAGGGAGGTGGGGGGAGGAGAGGACAGCTGGAAGGCAGGAGCGGGGCAAAAAACGGCATGAAAAAGGCGGCGTGGACAAGGGGGCAACAGAGAGAGGAGGGGGGCAGGGCCGCAGGGGCAGCAGCGGTGGGGGAGAGAGATAGGGGAGAGATCGAAGTGAGAGAGAGAGAGAGAAAAACAGAGAAGAGGGTAACGTGAAGCAAAAGGAGCACAAAACGGGACAGACACAGAAGTGAAAGCAGAACAGAAAGCAAAGCAGAAATAAGGAGGAGAGAGGCAGAGGGCAGCCTAGCAGGAAAGCAGAGCTCTCCCACTAGACACCAGGGATGAGGCACAGGCAGAAGCCTGCAGGTGGAGGAGGGCCTCAAACTCCTGACAGGGGTTATGAGTTCAGCGGAGCAAGAGATGAGGGCTTTACTTACAAGGTGGAGCCACGGGAGGTAGAGCAGTGCACTGACGGACCTGCTCAGTGACTGATGGGCTGGTAGTTGGCAAGGTTATCAGGCTCTAGTGTAGTTTTCTTTAGAAGTGAGAGAATATGTCTTTGGAGCTTCTAGTAAAATAACTTGATTCACAGAGGCATTTGGAATTGTGAGTATGGGGTAGAGAGCATCTTCAGAGAGAGCTTTGATAAAGGATGAGGGAAAAGAATCATCTTCATGAGAAGATCGTCTGCCTTATTTGTCGTCTGCTGAGGCAATTGCCAGTTCAGCTCCTATCACACTCGCTATTTTACAGGGAGTGTGCCTTAGGTGGACGAATCACCTTTCTTTCTCTGTAACTCAGGTGGCCATATCCCTCTTTATGATTAACCTGGCAGCCACCAACTTGCCATTGTGGTTCTTCTGTGCAACATTCTTCTCTGTGGGGGCCTTTTTGCAGACAAAGGTAATATGTCATGGGCCTGCTTGACCTTATTCTTCTCACGGTTCCTTGGTGAGGCTGTTGGAGAAGATAATATCTGCTTCAAACTAAGAATGCTGTTGTCCTGCAGGTTACTGAAAGTCTTTCCTAAATCAATATGGAAATGAAACGACATTCTGCTTTCTGACTTATGAAAGGAGGTGACTTTTTCTGCTCTTTGTGTTGCAACACTTTGAGTAGTGGAATGCAAGGGTTCCTTCCTTCTGAATTTCTTCCTGAACATTTGCCTATTTTCTTTTCCCTTATTCCTTTGCACTCAGTAGTCTTCTACTCCCAGCCTTACCTTTTCTGTATCATTGTTCAAGAAGTTCAAGGTGGCGACACCAGCTTCCATCTTTCCTTCTTATCTCCAGCTCACTGTTTGGCATCTTCTGGGATTAAGCCATCTCAGTCTTACAGAGCCTTTGTGGATTGTTTCTGGAGGTTTTTGCCATTGGGCTTTTTCCTCCTTGGGGCTCCTTCTATAAGACACTATTTGATAGGAACTTTTCTGTGTTAGCAGCATCTGGAAGTAGTCACCCTTTTCTTTGCCAGACTAAGGGGCAGATTTATGAAAAGTGGGACAGAGAGCAGTGCCACTTTTTTAGTGCCCCTCTAACGCCACCATGTGTGTGCCGTATTTAATATACAGCGCACCATGGCGGTAGTTAGGGAACTAGCGTCATAATTTTTTATGCTAGCGTGGCGGTTTGTAGGATTAGCATCAATAATTTTGACGCTAATCCTGCAAAGCTCATTGCGGCCAATTGCAAACAATGGTGTGCCTCCTTTTAACACCTGCTCTGGGCAGGCGCTAAAAGTGCCGAAAAAAATGATGTAAATAAATCTCTTAGATAGGGGAATGCCCCCTTTACATACATTATGCGTGGTGCAGGCATAATGTAGCCCAAAGGGTTGAAAAGTGGTGCAATGCATGAGGCACTTGGTAAATTTGACACTGCGATTTTGGCTTTGTTGGGCCACATTAGCGTAAAACAAATTACGCTAATGTGGAGCAAGGAGGCGCAAGGTTCTCTTAAATCTGCCCCTAAGTCTGTGTAGACTAGGCTGTTGAGGACATAAGTATTGAAAGAAATCAAACCTGGTGTCAAGACCGTGACAATATCTGAGAGAGATAGGGCTCTACAGGCTGACCCTTGTGGAATGCTATAGGAAGTAGTGGGTGTAAAGAATGAAGTAGGCTTGGTGTTATCCCCCTGCTGTTCGATATTCTTTTTTTTTTTTATTATAGACGAGGCTGATGGCAGTGCACCTTTGCACTTTTCTGCAGAGTGGGGAAAATGTGGGCCTACCAGGGGATGATGTAATGCTTGATTATCTTGAAAAGCTTTCTGCTTTGTTTGGTGATTTCATTGATGAGATAGTTTGCATTGACTGATGTGATGAGCTGTCTGCATGTTGTGCAGAGGGACTGCAGTATCATGAGGTCATCAGGAGTTCTGTTTTTCTTCCATTTTCTGTCCTGTCTGTGGATGGAGTGTTTACTGTCAGCGATCTCTTTAGAGTACCAAGGAGCTGAAGGCTTTGGCTTGCACTTGCGTGCTTTAATCAGGATGTGAATGTTTACAAAGTTTTCCAAAAAGATGTTTAAGTTGTTTAGAAGGGTGTTGGCATCAGAAATAGGGTTGATAGGGTGAGGGGTATGTTCAAGCATTAAACTGGACATGGGAAGTCCTTGAAGGATCTGAAGTTTGACCTACCCTGTTGTGTTGACTTTGGTTTGTTGGTTGGATGCTGAGCAGAGAAATAGGAATGGCACAATAGTGATTCTTGTCAGAGGATAGGTGTGGTTTGCATTGTATTGTTTGTGATATGGAGAAGACAATGTAGGGATGTGGCTATTGGAGTGTTTTTATTGTGTGATGTGCTGTACCACATTGAGCATGTCAATGAGTTTGAGCAGTGTCTTATTTTTTCAGCTTGTGTTACCTGGGAGATTGAAGCCACCCAGAGGGTTGTGTGATCATGTCAGATGGAGGAGTTGGCAAGGATATCTGAAAATCAATGAATTAAGTCCTTGTTCTGCACAGGAGGCCTGTAGATGAAGTTGAAGGTGGTGGTTTGTGTGGCAAAGAGTGGAAAATGGCATGTCAGCAGCACCATTAAGCTGAGTGTTACTTACTTGTTTAGAGTGCAGGCCCAGGAGTACTTAGTGAGGCACCCTCCCATTTTAGGTGTGGTCCACACAACAGATGCAATAGCCTGTGGGTGGAAGGATATTTGTGAGCTGTAGGGATGTGGCAGTGAACCATGGTTTTTGTGATGAAGAGGGTATCATGCTTGTGATAGGTGATTAGGTCTGCCATGTCTGATGTGTGGAGTACTGCAGGGGGAGCATTAACAAGCATGAGTTGAATTGTGAGACTGTTAGAAATTGGGTCTCTAGTTTTCAGAAGTATGCACCCTATCCAAGTATAGAACACAATGCTAGTCAGGGTAAGTCCGATACACACTTTAAATTAACCTGTGCTCACCCTCTGGTAGGTTGGCATAGAGCAGGCAGGCTTAACTTAAGAGGCAATGTGTAATCACTGAGGCTGCATTCCAGTCAATTGTCCATCCGTCACTCACTGTACCATTCTAGATATAGCCCAGCCTGGCAGTACGGATAGGCTGTCCCCATGGGGAGCAGGGCCAGTACTCTTTAGCATAAGGCACATTTCAAATAAAGAGTGAAGCTTTTTCATACATTGCACATTACTGAACCTATGGGCACATTTACAAGTAAGTGGCGCATCAGCTCTGATGCGCCACTTTTCTAGCGCCACCCTGCACCCCCTAACATCACCTTGGTAGCACTGTATTAACTATTCAGTGCACCATTGCACACGTTAGCACAATAGCATCATAATTTATGACGTTATTGTGGTGCTTTTCTGGATTAGCGCCATAAATTATTGCGTTAGCCCAGCAAAGCACAGGGAGGCCCATAGGTTATTATGGGATCATCACTTTAAGGCATGCCCTGAGCAGGTGTTAAAACGATGGGAAAAATTATGCAGTGCGATCTTGTAAGTTTCACTGAGCCATTTCGTTGGGCCTTCCTGTGTGGGAACGCCCCCTTGCATACATTACACTTGGCACAGATATAATGTGGCACAAGGGGTTATGTAGTGGTGCAATGCATTCATTGCACCACTTGTAAATATGCCATACAATGGGGGGCCACCTTAACGTCTCCTTAGTATAGAAAACAATAACGCTAGGGTGGGGCAAAAAAGCACAAGGTGCTTGTAAATAAGTCTCCTACTGTTTACATTGTTACTATTGGGCACTCGCCCTCCTCAGCCTTGGCAATGACAGTAGACACGACACAATGACAGATCAGGAGTGAAAAGGTAATTTCTACATTAAATGGACTAATTTCTAATACCCAAAATTTCAGGAAATGATTAAAGAAGAAAAAACTTCCAGCTTCTACTTCATGTGCCATATAAATTAATTGAGACTGTTAACATGGCAAAGTACACGCACCTAATATAGCTGAACTTAATGCTTTGCAGTAAGGGAAATTTATACTGAAACTAACTTAAGGCAAACCAGACCTTAGATGTTATATTTTAATGACATTTCATTGTACCACGTCGACTGCCGTGTATTTACATGTCTCACTGGAATAAAAATGAAATATGTCCCACAAAGATGGATGAAGACTTCCACAGACTGTTCTGAATAAAGTACACATGTTAAAAATTAAACTTAGCTGCCCCAATGAGAATCAAATAGTATGAAACCTTTTTTGTAACATGTGTAGATCATTGCTTACGAGAAATCACATGTAGTAGAAATTTGAGAATCTTGTTAACTGTATTAAGTTGAAATGTAGCCCCTTGGCTGTCGTCTGGTTGGTTTAGATTTTGTGAACCATGTACTGCTGTACTGAATGTATGAAATTATTTGTTTAGAACCTGATAAAAAATATGAATTCTTAATGTGAGAGAGCTCTTTCCTCTAACATTAGAAGGTGAACCTCTTCTGGATTGTTCCCCAATTTATACTCTGTATTTTGCTGACCTGAACTTTGCTGAGTTCATGATTGATTGTGTACTTTAACTGAACTTTGCACTCAGATGTGTTGATTAATTAATTATGACTATATTGATTTAATTAATTTATGTTTAAACAGGGGCGGCTGCTTCGCAATGGCGAAGGAGCCTGCTCCCCCGGCTAAGCCAGGAGATGAAAGATAAAACAATATTTAATTATTGTTTTATCTTTCGTCAGCGGACTCAGCCAGCAGTGTGTTCAGGGTGGGGCGGGGCTAGGCTGTGGAAGGTGGGAGGAGCAGAGAATGCACTAAGTGCGCCTGTGTGTTTGTCCGGCTGTCTCAGGCCGGCCAAACATACATGCACACTTTGGTTTCGCCAACCTGGCTGTATACACAGCCGAGCTGGAGAAACAGCACAGACTTCAGGCTTGTTTCTGAGAGGAACTCTGACCCAATCTGACCAATCCTGATTCTGCTTACATGCCATTTTTAGCATGTAATCAAGGTCAGGATTGCTGGGGAGCCTGTGCTGATGACACCACAAGAAGAGGACCTACGAGCTAGGCGGCAGGAGTTGGTGAGTACGGCGTGAAAGGTACGCTTTTTATTTTTACATTCTTTTTATTTATCCCCCGTTTCTACCCTTCCCCTTGAGATTGGCGGCGGCCGCAGCTGTGTTTAAAACTCTTGAAGTACAACTTTTAAGTTTGACACTTTATTGTCTGTTATTCTTGTAGGACCAAACGTGCTCTACACTTCTTTAATTTATTTGAAATTGCCACCCTTAACTTCTTAAATTGAGACAGGTCCAGCAGAGAGCATCATAAGTCTGTATAGGGACACACATGTCCAGTGGCGTAGCGTGGGTTGTCAGCACCCGGGGCAAGGCAAGTAATTTGCGCCCCCTAACCCAGGGCAAGGCAAGTAATTTGCGCCCCCTAATCCGTGGATTTAGTCTCTTCCAATATGTTGCGCCCGGTGCGGCCGGCCCCCACTGCACCCACCACGCTACGCCACTGCACATGTCTTCCCGATACATTAAGGCATGCTTTTCGACTACATTGAAGGAGTTTTGCATTCCGTGAAATGAAACTTTAATGCCCACTTTGGAATGGCATTTTGCATATGTTCTGTTAATACAAAATTATGGGAATTGTAAACACAATAATTCTGCATTTTAACAATGGGCTCCATTTAGCAGGAAGTGACTGAGTTTCACTCCACTCCACAAGGCCTCCCAAAGGCGACAGCTATGATCAAGGAAGAATGAAACCGTAGTCAATCCTGCCATCTAGTGTTCCTAGTAAGTACAGCCTCTTCAATCAACTTCGTTAATTCTACAGTAGTACAAAGTTCCTGTGCGTGCTAAACTCTCTTTTAAGTTTTGTTTCATCAGTAGAATGTCGATTACAAATATGTTAGAAAACCACGTTTTTTACCAGTATCTACTAATCTATCTATCTATCTATCTATCTATCTATCTATCTATCTATCTATCTATCTATCTATCTATCTATCTATCTATCTATCTATCTATCTATCTATCTATCTATCCTGCAATGTAAATATGAATATGTAGCAGACTGTTTAGCTCGTCAATGGTAAACCCCTAGGGCAGTGGGATGGCGGTTAAGCTAATGGGCTAGTCCTAGTAGGCCAGGCCTGAGGCAAACATCTGAAATCAGCGCATATCTAATTTGGGACAGGTATTGGCTCAGAGACAGCCCTTAGACCAGGCCTTGATCCTCGGAGTTGCCGCGCAGTCCCTGATGCTATGAACAGCTATTTTGGGTGCAGCAAACTGGTTGCAATATAGCATAAAAAACACAAAGACATAAAAAAAAAGAAAAAAAAAAAGATTAAAATGCTTAGCAAGGTATGGCTATCTTCTTGATACTTTTGGGCTTATCTATCAAGGTTTTGTGTCGCAAGGGTGACGTTAAACCTAAGTGAGATTTATCAAGCCATAAATGATTGGCTCTGCACGGCTTGATAAATGTAGAGTAATTCAAAGCAATGGAAATTGCTGCCTTACTTTACTCTGCAGCAGGGAATGCCATGAGTGCAGCATGGATGTTCCGACACATCCACCCATGGATTTTGGCTTATTCCCAGATTTACTATTAGAGGTAAACCTGGGAATGTGTCAAAATGTTACACCTCTCCAGGTGAGGTGTAACAAGGAGAAATGTATTTATTTCTCCTCAGTTTTCTTCTTTCTACGTGTGGTGTATTTTGCAGTGCACATAGAAAGCGGAAAATGCCTCTCAGGAATGTTGTTCTGCAGAAAGGTGTTCCTTTCTCTTCCATCACGCAAGGGTGCCTGCATTCTTGCTAGGTAGCCAAAAGTGGCAAGTGCTAGGAAAGAATGGGAACGGTCTGTATAATGTTCAACACAGCACATTCCTGCCCTTTATTTTTTCACGCAGTACAGCAAGGTGGCTTGCTGCATTGCGCCATGTGAAAGATTGATAAATATGCCCCAAATCTGCATCTGTTTATGGTGGGTCGTGGCAGCAGCTGATGGAGTGAGATGTCCATTTTGGTTGCCTTCACGTCTGACCTACATCACTTGACATCCTGCACAAGGAGGTTTCCCCTACGGTGAGGGCATCATAGTGGCTGACGCAACACAGAGACATCACAGCAAGCTGAGTAATGCATACAATCATAGCAGACACCCCCTAAGGTGGAGCTGAGTCTGGCAGGCCAAAGTTCCAAAATGGTGGTGGCAATCCAGGGATGAATGCCAGACTTGGGAGTTAGCTGAGACACTGCAGCAACTGCCAAACATTGATACAAAAACCACTCCAGAGTGAAGCTACTGGATCGGGTTGAGCTCCTGACATGAGCCAAGAGAAGGGTGCAGAGATGAAGACATACATGTTACTGCTGCTATGAGCAGCACACCAGTTTGCCCAAGTCAAAAAGGAAGATCATCCTGGACTTTAGCTGAGCTACTGCCAGGTGGAGGAAGATTCCCCGGGCACACCTGATAACAGAGGTGGCTGCAACTCTGACCCCGCATAAGGTGAGAGTGTAACTCTAACATCAGGAGGTGTGTCTGCAAGAGTAACATGGTCTCAACATTCGCCTGTGGGTGATGGGCGATGAGGAGAGTGAATGGGATCACTGCGCCTTTGTGACCTGTGACTTAGCTGCAGAGCGGTGACCTCGACTTTTAGCAGTAGGGAAGGGTGCAAAGACAAATACCCCACCTGTAAAGGAATGCCGTGCAGGGGAGAACCAAGAACGCTCGGGAACCACCAGGCCAGGAGAGCTGCAGACACTGGTGCCCTGATAATAAGACACTGCTGCAGGCTCAATAGTTTAGTGGCCATAGTGTCCTAAGGCTGGAGAAATAGGCAGTGGAGGGCAAAGATAAGTTTGAAGGGAAAGTAATAGCACCTATCTAGCTACAGCACATATAGGAGTGATGGTGATTCTCCTCATAGAGTGCTACTGAGAGACTCTGACCATGGAATGAACCACAACGGACTCCTTGCAGCCCATGCAGGCACACAATAGGACAAAAAGTTTCATCCTTAGCTCTCCAGCAAAAATCCACTCCTCTGTGAACTGTCTTCTTGTGTGTTTTATCCATGAACCAAAATCAGCATTTCTTTGTTGAGATTTCCACCACGAACTATCCAACATGTGTTTCGTCCCCAGACAATTGTATTCAAGTTGACTTCCTTAGGGCTAAAATAATTAATTATATAAGATATTATAAATCAATCTTTTTTCCAATTAATACACACAAATCCTTCATTGATTCCCTCTGACTGAAATAATAATGTGCTGAGGAGTGTAAAGTGAAAAATACAAAGTAAGAAATGGACATTTCCATAGAATAATTTAAGTAAGAAAGCAGTCCTTATTAATAACAACATTATCCATATTACAAATAGCACCCACAAGACAAGTGTTGAAAAAATAAAATTGGAGAATATAAAGAAATAGAGACCCTGAATAAATCAACCAAACCAAAGTGTAATTAAAAGAGTGATATACATCTAGACTCAATGCTCACCTGATTATGAATAATTATTCAAATCATCAAATCTAGGGGCATATTTATAAGCCCCTACCACCACCTTGCGCCACATTAGCGTAATTTTTTTTTAAAGCTAATGTGGCCCAACGAGGCCAACATCGTAGCGCCATATTTACAAAGTGTTCCAGTGCATGCATTGAGCCACTTTGTAATCATTTGAGCTTCATTAGGTCTGTGCCAGGCATAATGTATGCAAAGTGGGTTGCATCATTTTATACAGCACTCTTAACGCCTGCTCAGAGCAGGTGTTAAAAGGGGGCTTCCATTATTTGTAATGGGCCTCAATGTACTCTGCAGGAGTAGCACCAATATTTTTGCACTACTCCTGCAGAGTACATCAATATCAGCAATAAAAATTACGCTATTGACCACTACCTTGTGCCGATGGTGCGCTGTATCTTAGTTACGGCGCACACAGGGTGGCGCTAAGGGGGACGCTAAGGGGCGCAAAGAAAGTGGTGCTGCAGTAGGTACACCTTCCTGCACAAAAACAATCTTTAATGGTGATTTACTTCTGCTATGTGTGCTGCAGAATGCAGAAGAAATAGAAAGAGCAGGAAAAGAGTAGAACTGAAAGCATTTCTCCTCGTTGCGCCATGCTAATGCCACCCCTGGGCTGGTGTTAGGTTTTGGTGCTGCCTCAGGTTTACGAAATCTCATAAATCTGGGGCAGTGTCAAAATGCAATGGTGCTGCTGTGGAACTCCCACAGCAACACCCATTGCACACCTCTTACACGCAAAGTGCTGTGTGTTAAGGGACCGTATTTACAAGATGGTGTTACGCCACAAAAAGTGTCTAATGCTGCCTTGTAAATAAGGTGCAGTGCACAGCGCCACCGGAGCATCAAAAAAAGTGATGCTCTGGTGGCCACAGGGGCTTGTAAATATGCCCCAATGTCACTGAAATGAAAGCCCAAAATATGGATCTCCTGAAAAGAGTGACATTGCGGGAGTACTGAGATGAGGACTTGGAAGGTTGATGTCAGTACAATATTGTGGAGTTAGTAGGTTGTGCTCAAAGGCAAGGAAGATAGAATGAATTCATTTTTGGAAATTTGATTCAGAACAACTGTGTCCCACATCAGGTTTGTCGAAGTTATTTGCAGTTGAGAGAGCACACAGTGTCTCTGAATCCAGAAGCCCCTCTACCCCTCAGAATGGACAGTAGTGGAACAATTGCCACACTGAAAAAAGGCCACTACACACTCCTACAAAAAGCCTGTGGCCATGGACCATTTTCAGTTCACAATACGAAGGTCCGACAGCAGCCATACAGTCAAATTAAAGCTGAACAAACTGAGCCTCAAATATTGCTCTTCCAATTAAAATTGGAAATAACAGTGGACGGGGTGGCAATATTTTTCGTAAGTCCTCCAAATGGTAAGAGCTGAGCTGAGCAAAAAGTAGTAATGGGTAAAGACTCATGAACTAGGACTCTCAATCACAATGACAGGGAAAAAAAATATACAACGAAGAACAAACCTATGCAAGACCAAGCGGCCACGGAACAGAGAGAGGCAATGGCTGTGATATCCTCACTGGGCCTGGGCCCCAGAATATCAACACAGACATGGAAACAATGTCACAAGGATCAAGCAATGCATCAAACGACATTGAAAAGAAAGAGAGTGGCAACTTCCCTTGATTGATACTCAGAACAGAGGACAACATCATGCATTGCCTCAAAAAGGGACTTACTCAGAGACATTTAAGATCCCATTGTGCGAAATATCGGTCACACTAAAGCTCGGCGGTAAGACATGGTTAAGTGATTTAAAAGAAGGTTAGGAGACAAGCATTTGCAATGCAATAGGTCTCGCACATTTCAAATAAGTTAATTGTCATCTTTCAACAACAGCGCCCACCAGCAAAAACATAAAAAATGAGTAGAAACGGAGAAAAGACGGCTTAGCAAAATCAAATAAAGTTAGCTTTTATATAAAAATCTTTACACCTTTGTTTGTCCTGCTGGACAAGTTTTTGCCGGTCACAAACCTTCTGTTTGGGGGGGAGGAGGGGGCACTGGAGGTTAGTACAAAATAGTACCTCAATCACATCGGGAGCAGTGGATTGGCACTAATTAAGTTGAAACCAATTAGTGCTTGATCCCTGCTCCACACAGAGGAACAGAAATTATGTCAGACATGCCTTGACAAATTACAAGCCTTCAAAGAAGAGTGTCACGCAAACCAACAAATGGTGGGCTCCAAGCCCTGTATTAAACACAAGAGTCTTATATGCAAGACGCATGTGCAAGCGCTTGCACTCGCAGACTCGACC
Organism: Pleurodeles waltl; assembly: GCF_031143425.1. NCBI lineage: Eukaryota > Metazoa > Chordata > Amphibia > Caudata > Salamandridae > Pleurodeles > Pleurodeles waltl. Next base: position 233,133,151 of record NC_090436.1, read on the forward strand.
CTAAAAAGATGGGATCAGCCAGGAAGGGGAGTGAGAAGTAGGATCATTGGTTGTGACTCCTATCATCCATGACAACATTTCATAATTACACATAGTTTAGAAACACCAGCCACAGGAAAGGGACCTATTGCTCAGATAGGCACTCCACATAAACCTGGGATTTAGGTGGGCAGGAGGCAGTTAGAGGCCCAGACCTGGGGCAGGTACCACAGTTGAGGTCAATGTTGTTTAGTAGTTTCTGAGAAGGAGGGGGCAAAAGAGAGTCACATTAGAGCAACCTGAATGTAACTGCAGTGCTATAAAACTGTGTACAGAAACAAAAGGGTCACCATGAACAGCACACACTTGATCAAGGGGGTCTGGGAAGCCAACCTGCAGGGCATTTCCCTTATACCACCACAAAAACACAAATTCAGCAAACACAGAGACATACACAATCCTAAAATGGAATGTCAGAGTGCTGGGTATATAGCTAAGAGGATCCAGTTAAACAAATATCTAAAAAATATGAATTCTCTTTCACATTAGAAGACCCACCATGAGACCCATCTAAAGAAGGTTGAGAAATTAAAACAGGTGGAAAGGGCAAATGTTTTACACCACATAAATAGCTTATACCAGAGAAATTCTCAGATGGGAATGTACCTGTGTTACTGTTAAGTTAGAGAGACAACAAATGGACACCAAAGGGTGCCGTGTGTATGAGCAAGGACTACTGCATGGTAAGCAAATTCACCTACTAGTACTATTTTTCCCCAACATCAAAGAGACAGCTTACTCAGAGCCTACCTACCCACTAATTGCAATAGACCCATAAGAACGACTTCTCCTGGGGGTGAATTTAATTATAAATGGATGTAAACATAGACAGGTCACACCCTCCCTTGTCAGAATATCCAACAAGAAACTCCCAGATAAGATGGCAGAGTGGGTTAGAAGGTGAAACTTTACAGAAATATTGAGATAGGCCAACTCATCACACTGGGAGTGCTCACATTATTTCACCACACATGCATTCAACACCCACATGGATGTGTACTTCATCACTCTGTACCTCCAGGGGCCAACACCAAGAGTGGAATACTTTGCCAAAGACTATCTGATCATAAACCCCTGTTGTTAGCACTGCAGTGGGGACTGACAGATACCCTCTTGGCAGCTGCAGCCATCCACACTATAAGACACAGCTTACAGAAACACAACCATGGATGAAATAACAGAGTTGCCTAGACAAGAGCTCAGTAGTAGATATCCTGACATAATTTGAGGCCTTCAATGTGTTGTTATGAGGCATACATTGTAATACCTCAGGGACACAAAAGGTCCTGCATGATTGTTGAACCTCGCCCATTTTAGAGGGTCATCCCCAAACTTCCTCCCCCTATTTTTTCTGTCCACTTTTTGTTGGCTCTGAGACTCTAAGCAGATTTAATTTACTTTACCCGTAAGTCCCTCTGGCACATTTAATTTACCAGTAAGTCCCTTGTACTTTGGTATCCCTATACCCAGGGCTTGTAACCTAAATGCTACTAGTGAACCTGCAGCACAGCTTTCCCCACCCACAAAAGTAGCCTTTCAGACCTGTCTCAGTCCTGCTACCACAGGGTCTGCATTTGCAGTTTACTGCCACAGGGACCAGCCATTTAAATTTACTCACCAGACCTGGAACTCCCCTTTTACTACAGATAAGTCACCCCTAACGTAAGCCCTAGCTATCCCTATGGGCAGGGTGCTGTGTGGGTAAAAGGCAGGACATGTGCCGGGTTCTGTGGCAGTGACAAACAGCCTATTTGGTTCCTCACTACTGTGAGTGCTGCCTTTCTCATAGGAGTGCATTGGAAATGCCCTACCTTATGTCTAGGTGGTATTGTCTAATCTATGAGAAGTAGCATAGGCATGTTTGGTATGGCTGTAATGGTAGTGAGAAATGCTGCTTACTGGTGTAGATGGATTTTTTATTAACAGTATAGAAGTGCCACTTGTAGAAAGTGGGCATTTCTCTGTGCTTATTACTCTGGTGTTTTGCAGCTTGACTCCAATTCACATCTGGGGCAGAGTGACAGATGGGCTTTGTACATACTTTTCAGACAGTGTGTATACAGGGAGGGTGGAGGTGTCACACAGGTGCATCTGCAAACTGAATGGTTTTCCTGGGCTGAGAGAGGGAGAGGCAGGACACACCTGCATTTGTAAAGGGTGTGCCCTGGACTCACACAAAGGCCTTGTTTGCCCACCACTGATGTCTGGAGCCTGTGCTGGTGGAGAAAGGGGACACTCCTGGAACCACTCAGTACTGGTTGGAATCCCTTCTCCCTCTTTTGTGGAGACTGCGCAAAATTAATATAAGTACAGGGGGTCTTTTCCCACATTTACAAACACAAATGGACTACTGAACTGGATACATGATGCTCCTGGAAGGACCCATCAGGAACTACCTTTGGATTGTTGCTGTTGTGCTGATCTGTGACCTACTGGGTAACTAAGAGGAACTGCCTACAAACCTTTGTGCTGGCCTGTTTGCTTGGGCCCTGCAGCCCTGTGCCCCATCTGCTGTCTCTGGGGGCTGGGTGGTGTGTCCGCTGTTTCCCTGCATTTTTCTTTGAAGCACTGGAAGGGCACTTTACTTTTCTTTACCTAAGTGCATGAAGAGCGCTTCCATTTGGTCTATAACAAGCACATGAATAGCCCTTTGTCTTCCATCCCGGCTTGTGGGTGTAAGGAAGCATCTGTGTTGTTCTTTACGTGCCCCCTCCACCTCTCTGACGTGGGAGAGATTACGAGGGCCAGGGAATCACCTTAGACAAGAGCGCTCTGTTTGGTGCCCCCAGGGCACAGGTGTGCTATGAGTAGGGCTCCCAGGGAAAAGGCAGGCACCTGCTTTAGGTGCGTTCATCGCTGCGGCCCCCCAAGGAGATTACTTGAGGAGCGAGGAGCAATGCAGCAGCAGCTGTGATGCGCTCGCGGGCCACCTCCCCACCAGAAACCGGTGAAGACCTCTACGGAGGGGAGCCCAGGCAGGGCTCACCCCCCCTTGTTATTCTGAGTCGAGGCAGCCCCCTTGTGCAGAGTGGGGACACCTCCAGGTGAAGGGCCCTGGTGACTGAGGGCAAGTCCCTCCTGTTAGTTCGCAGCCTCATTTGGACAGTGTACTTTGGCTGGCAGGAAGGGGAGGAGAACCTCAACGGAGGTCCCGTGCCTGCCCAGCCCTTTTCGGATCACTGTGGATATAGTAAAAGAAGCGTAAGAACTCCTATACTTGGCGCGGTGGCCTCATAAAAAAAAAAGCCTTATGTGCAAAGGGAGCGCAGGAGCATGATGACCCTCCAGGGAGGCAGTCTTGTTAGGGGGGATAAGACGGTGACTGGTAGCCCATGCCTGTGCGCTACTCTGGCCCCTTTCATTCCTGCTGCATAGTTCCTCATGACCTGAATCATGTTATCTGTCATGCCTGCTATGTTGGAGGGGGGCGAGTATATTGTCAGGAGGGGCATTGCACACTGACTTGGTGACAAATGCAATACGGAAATGTTTTTGATTATATGTACATTCAGGATGATGTCTTGGCATTTCTGAGCATGTGTTTACTATGACGTGAATTTTTGGTAATAATGATGACAACCTGACTACTACTTGTGTTGCAGAATACCAGTAACCTATGTGTTTTAGATGACTACAGCTGGCTTTTGCAGAGTACTTGTAACTGTGCAATGTTCTGACAATTGCTTGTGCAGAAGGGTATTACTGACATGTTGTGTTTGGTGTAATGATGTTTTATGCAATACAGTTTATGTTTATATAACTTGGTGTTGTGTTTCCTTTGTGGTGTATTTATTGCGTCATGTGTTGTGTGTGTTGTGCAATTGCTTTACACATTGCCTCTGGGATAAGCCTGACTGCTCGTGCGAAGCTACCAAGGGCGTGAGCAGGGTTTATCTTGGGTATAACTCCCTCACCCTGACTAGAGTGGGTGGGTTCTGCCTGGCTCAGGTGCATACCCTAGCCAACCAGAAACCACATTTCTAACTTTGCAGACTTTGGAAAGCAAGCCTTTCATATCTGATGCAAAACAGCAGGAATTATGGTGCCAGATGCAGCACCCCACTGTCATGCGCAACAGACTAGGAAGACATGATTACAAAGAATATCTGGAAACTAAGAGCCAAACTGGTCTAGCTGATTACTGCCCAGATTAGTTCATATGACATGCAAAATAGCACGTTAACAGCCTTTTGACATCCAAACAGTCATTCCCTGCATGGGTAGGCAAATGTAGACAAAGCATTTTCCAAAGACTACAAATAATTATATGCATTTATTATATTTGGTCCAGAATACATACACCTGAGCTGGAAATCTGTAGAAACTGATGCTAGAACAAAAGGTGTACACGGAAAGACCAAGCTCTCTAAGATTAACTCAGTCATGGACTAACAGGTAACTGGGAAAACTGCTAAAAGTGGTCCCTGCCACTGGAATTCCACAGTAGAGGTTTACCCTTTTAACCCTACTAGACCTGGGAAAGAAGACAGCATTAATTGAACGTGGTCTTTAAGTAGGAAAAAATATACAAATTAAATACCATAAAAAAAGGGGGTTATTAATACTCCCTAGGTAGTGAAATTCAATTTCAACATTTATTCATTCATTATCAAAAATAGGATGAGAAAACACTACGGACAAATCTTATACAAAAAAGCACATGACAAACTAATAAAAACATATGTGTTCAAGGAACAAAACTGTCACCAAGTTATATCACAAACATATAATATATAATATACAACATTGTTCTCCTGCATCAATAAACAAATGTGGTTATATCATCTCCTAAAACCATAATCCACATATCTGCGATGGTTGTGCACTAAATAATAAGCATCTGGTACTTTGCAAACTGTTTCTTTTCAAGTCATCATTAGGTGCGTTGTACATCGCTTGAAGGTTCAATGAATCTTACATACAATCTCCCGATCTACCAAAAAAAGTTGATGAGTTTCTGCCCTTTCATATTTTGGGCCTCATCAGGATCACTGGAGACAACAATGCCTTATGTTGTTATTTACTCAATATTTAAACTTCATCCATGCTCATCGATGTAACTTTTCTTCAGGAGTCATAAAGAGAAGCGCATCTCATTTAACTCACGTGCTCTGTACATTATACAGGTGTGCCCGTTTTTAGTCGCTCAGGGTCATTTACGCGGCCGCAGCGTTTCGTTGAAAGCCATGGCATCGAGATGATCTTTTCTTACCCCCAGGAACTGTTTTTGAAAATTGCACTGTCAAGTTTTAAAACAGATTATTATCAATATTTCAAAAACTATATAACTTATCGATTTCAAACAAAGTAACATTGATACATGTGTGAAATACAAACCTATTGAAGTACTTACCTGCAACTTGAATCTTGTGGTTCTAAAAATAAATGAAGAAAATATATTTTTGCTATATAAAAACCATTGGTCTGGAGTTAAGTCATTTAGTGTGTGCTTCTTCTATAGTCTGTGTGCACCATTTCTTAGCACCAGCCGGGCACCATATAGGATGGGCTAGCGTAAAAAAATAAAAAAACAATGTTAGCCGGGTGGGGCTGGTGCTATAAGAGAAGTGGGTTTTGCACCAAAAAAGGACGTTAGGCTGGATAGAGGCAAAAAAATGCATCTAACCAGCCTAGGGTCATTTTCTGATGCAAAACCATCCATACCACATGGCCCCTGTCTTAGAAAAAACAGGAGTCATGCCCACCAACCCAATGGCCAACACAGGGGACCAGTGTCCCCTGGGCATGGCCATTGCACCCTGTGCCATGCAAGGGGGCCCAAGTTGGGCCCACAATGACACTTTAATTGAAAAAAAAATTACTTACCTATACTTACCTTACTTACGTGGGATGGGGTACCCCATCCTCCGGTGTCCCTCTGGTGTGGGTGGGGGTGTTCCTGGGCTTAAGGAGGGCACCTGTGGCCCCATTCCATGGTGTTTAACCATGTCTCTCACTGTAGTCCATTGCGGTATCTTGGTTGCCATTGCTCAAAGTCACAGGACTTTCACCTGTGGTCGAGTTGGGTGTCAAATAATAAGCTTGTGAGGTGGAATTCAGCATTTTTTTTAAAACTGAGCTTCTCAAGAGTTGCACGCTTCACTGCTTTCTTTAGCGTACCCATAAAAGGCTCCACAAATCCACTGGCCCGTGGCCACAAAGGTGTGATATTTTGATGCGTTACATTTTGATGCTCTAGAGATTCTTTAAATTCTTTGCTGTTAAAGGGTGGAGGATTGCCAAGCCTCACAATGGCTGGCAAACACCATGTTGCAAATACGCCATTAAGTTTTTTGATTACTCGCTCATGTGTTGGGAATGTGAACCAATGGAAAACGTGAATTTTCAACTATTAGCACAATTAAATGGTGTTCAATGTCTCGTGGACCAAAGAAATCAATGGATACTTTCTCCCAGACGTTTGGGGAGCTCTGACATGTTTAGCGTAGGTTGAGTGACTTTGGTTGACATGCTATTGTGCCTTGACATGCAGGCCTTGAGTTCCTTTTTAACTCTTTCATCTAGGTATGGAAACTAAACTCAGTCTCAGAATGCTCTCTTGGTAGCAACAATACCACAAAGTCTTTCATGAGCTGCTTCTATCACATTTTGTTATAGACTCTCTAAAATCAGGATCCTCAATCTTCACAGAATAACTCCTTTCTGAGTTATGGATAATTCATCCTTGACATTCTTGTACTTTTGATCTTCGCGATGATTACTGAGAGGTTGAACATGTATTTTCCATGACTCATGGAATTATGTCTTTCAATTTGAGCATGTCACCATCATGACTCGTAGCAGCTACAATCTGGGCTAGTAGTACAGCAGCTGGTGTACTTGACAATGAAATTGATGTGGGCCTTAGCTGTTTTTAGATGGAGTGCATGACCTTGAATGGGCACTCTCGAAAAGTCGTCAGCAGGATTTTGATCCTTTTCCAGTTGATGCACAATTTGGATTGCTGAAGGTGGTCAGCAAGCCTAGATGATCAGTCACCAGTGTGAAAGGCTTTTCGTACAGGAATATATGGAATGTTCAAAAGCCTGTACTACAGCCAAACTTTCCTTCTCGGGGAGAGTACACACTCTTTGTTTGAGATAAACTTTTACTTGCCTTTGGGCATCCATTATGCTGTTCATTCTCCCTTATTACTGAAGCTGAAGAACTGTTTGACGATGATTTAGAGGATGACCTACTTCGTTTAGTATCTATTTGCCTCAAAGGATGTCGCCACTTGTCCTTGTGGGCGCATGTCAAACATTGCTTTCAGAACGTTCGTTCGAGCATGTTGTCTGTGCACCATGACACTTACATTTTCTTTAGTTCTGCACATCATCACAAAATGGTTCTCTTTGGCACAGTCTTTACAAAGCTGACCAATGGTGGGAGACTTTTCTATATGCGTAAATGCAAATCCACACCAGAACACAATTTCTTTTGGCATATAGATATCACTTTGTGTCCTTCAAACTTTTGTTTTGAATTACTTTTCATACTCATTACTGCCTTGCTCCAGGTACCTCCGGCCTTCATGTCGGCAGCTTGTTTTATAGCATTTTCCTCAGGTCTGGCAGCCATCAACACTCACTGCAGACTAAGGGACAGAATTATGAGCCCCTCGTGCCGCTGGAGAGTCACTTTTTGTGATGCTCCAGCTCATATCTCTGAGGCTATGCAAAACCACTTTGTGTGCCTTTGAATGGGCTCATATATATGGAGTAAGATAAGGCAGCACAAATTGATGTGTTGCCTTATTCTGTGCTTGGGAGGTGTTCAATGGGTTTGTGGTGGGTGTTTGCACACAACACCCATGGATTTTGACACTTCCCCAGATTTACAAAACTATGTAAACCTTTGGATGCCCCAAAACCTTACTCCTTACATTTTGTGCAGGAAGGTGTCTCTTCCTGCACAAAAACAATCCTGCCAACAACACAGGCACCTTTGCACCATATTGCCAGGGTACCTGCGTTGGCACGAGACTGTTTGAAATAGCGCAGGTGCAGGGGGAAAGGACAGGGATGCATTCCTGCACTTTCACTTTGGCATGGGACAGCACAGCAAGGTAACATGTTAAGCTGCCATGTGCCAAAACCCCGTAAATGAGGGCCTAAGAGTTTCTCTTAACATTCATCCTCAGAATGAATCAAACAAGTTGCAATCACTGTAAGTCTCATAGTATATGCACATTAAATTCATTGTTTGCCACCTCCCTGATGGCCTGGACTGAAAACATAAATATTCATAATACGATATTTGGTACTGGATCGAACTTGAGATTCAACACATTCTTAATCTGACCGTATGTGACTTCTTTGTCAGTTCTTGGCATTTTATTTATGACTTCTTTCACACCATCACCAGCACGATTTTTGAGACATTTGATAATCTTTCTATTATCAGTCTCTTCAAGTGCATCAATGAAATCTTCAAATGTCTCTATCCACGTGGTTCATCTATCGCCAATATTGTGTTTTTTGGCAGTGACAAATGGTGGTGGTGGTTTGAGGAAGAAGGCAGCATTGTAAACCAATGTGGAACTTACCAACATTGAGAGTTGCGCTTTCCTGGCCTCTCTGACTGAAAATCAGGATCTCTTCCATTCATGCCCTGGCACTGTGATGAGCCAGCCTCAGGCCATCCTTGATGGGCTCCATTGGCAGAATGGCCTCCTGCCAAGTTTCTGGACACTGTAAAATTGACCACTCCTTTAGCACAATTATTGTGCTTCTTCTTGGGTCCAGCGTCGGCCATGATGCAGCGACTGTATTTTGCAGGCTCTGTAAGTTCTTTACTTTATTCTTTTTATACTTTAGTTTATAATGTTTCAGGTACACTTTCAGGTACACATCAACGCCAACACCACCCTAAGAGGAACCCTCATCTGCAGACCACCAGGACCCCGCCCCCCATTCTGTGACACCATTGCCGACACTAACAGCTCCCACGCTCTCGCCTCCATTGACTACCTACTCCTCGGTGACCTTAACTTTCACCTGCAAAGCACCCACGACTGCAACTCCACTGCCCTGCTGGACAACCTCGCAAACCTCGGCCTCAAGCAACTGGTCACCTCACCCACCCACTCAGCCGGGCACACGCTAGATGTCATCTTCACTTCCACCAGCCACATTGCCTTCACTCACACCACCGAACTCCACTGGACTGACCACCACTGCGTCCACTTCTCCTTACTGAAGCCCACCACCAACAACATCCTACCCCCTACCGCAAGTGGAACAAAATCTCTAAAGAACAACTGATCTTCAACCTCGCACAATCTCCACCTCTCAGTACCAACGACCCCAACGCCGCTGCCCTCAACCTCACACGATGGCTAGAAGCATGCGCATACTTCCTCGCCCCACCCAAAATAACCAACAACACCCGCATCAACAAGACAGCCCCCTGGTTCAACATAGAACTTCAGACTTCCAAACGAGGATGCCGAAAAATTGAGATAGCCTGGCGCCAAGAACCCTCAATGAACAACTTCTCCGCCCTCAAATCAGCAATGCGCAAACATCACCAGCTCATCCGGACCTCCAAACGATCCTTCTACAAAGAACGCATAGTCGACAATGCACACAACAGTAAGGAACTTTTTTCCATCATCAAAGAACTCACCAAACCCAAATCCTGCGCCATCGACCCTCCACACTCCCAAGACCTCTGCAACTCCCTCTCCAACTATTTCCACCGCAAGATCGCAGACATACACGACATCTTCACATTGTCATCACCCACCATCACCACCACTGACACAGCCAACACCAAAGTCCCCTGCCGCACCAACATACTGAACACTTTGACCCACACCAACGACGGAGAAACCGGCAAAACCATGAGCTCCATCCACTCAAGCTCCCCAACAGACCCTTGCCCCCACCACATCTTCAACAAGGCCAGCCAAATCATCGCTCCCCAGCTCCGGGCCGTCATCAACAGCTCCTTCGAGACCGCAACCTTCCCAGATATTTGGAAACACGCCGAAGTAAACGCTCTTCTCAAAAAGCCCAAAGCAGACCCTGAAGACCTCACAAACTACCGACCTATCTCTCTACTCCCCTTTCCCGCAAAGGTCATAGAGAAGATAGTAAACATACAACTGTCTTGCTTCCTAGAAGACAACAACATACTCAACGTCTCCCAGTCTGGATTCCGCAAAAACCACAGCACTGAGACCGCCCTCATTGCCTGTACAGACGACATCAGGATCATATTGGACAAGGGCGAAACCGTCGCCCTCATCTTCCAAGACCTCTCCGCAGCTTTCGACACCGTATGCCACCAAACCCTTCTCACACGCCTCTTCGACGCCGGAATTCGCCACAAAGCCCTGGACTGGCTTACCTCCTTCCTCTCAGAAAGAACCCAAAGAGTTTGCCTCCCTCCTTTTCAGTTTACAGCCACCAAGACCATCTGTGGGGTCCCACAAGGATCCTCCCTCTTCAATATCTACATGGCTCCACTCACCAACATCATCTGTCCCCACGGCCTCACCATCATTTCATACGCTGACGACACCGAGCTCATCTTCTCCCTCATGAGAAACCCATCTACTGCCAAGAATAACCTACACACCGAACTCCTCGCCATCGCTAACTAGAAGACAGCAAGCCACCTCAAATTGAACTCAGAAAAAAACGAGATCATCATCTTCGGTCCCAACAAGACAGCATGGAACGACTCTTGGTGGCCCACCACCGTTGGACCACCCCCAACACCCACCACCCACGCACGCAATCTCTGCATCATACTGGACTCATCTCTCTCCATGACTCAGCACCATATCATCCTCCTGCTTTAACACCCTTCGCATGCTACGCAAGACTTTCAAATGGATTCCTTTAGAAACAAGAAGAACGGTCACCCACGCCCTCACAAGCAGCAGACTGGACTACGACAACACCCTCTACGCTGGGACCACAGACAAGCTTCAGAGAAAACTCCAGCGCATACAGAACGCAGCCACACGTCTCATCCTCAACCTCCCTCACCACAAACACATTTCCGCCCACCTCAGATCTCTACACTGGCTGCCCATCAACAAAAAGGATCATTTTCAAATTCCTTGTCCAGGCTCACAAAGCCCTCCATGAAACTGGACCGGCCTACCTCAACGAACGAATCAACTTCCACAAACCAACTCTACATCTCTGCTCGACCTCGCTCTCGCTACAGTCCCCCGCATCCAAAGCACCGCCTCTGGTTGCAGAGCCTTCTCCCACCTCGCCGCCAAAACCTGGACCTACCTCCCCCCCAACCTACGCAAGACCCAGGACCTCCTAACCTTCAGAAAGCACCTTTAAAACATGGCTCTTTGAGCAGTAACCCCCCTCCAGAGCCTTGAGACCCTACCGGGTGAGTAGTGCGCTTAAGAAATGTATTTGATTGATTGATTGATTGAATGTTTAACACCTCGCTGATCCACCTTCAGCACTATTTGATATTTGATAACTGTCTTTACTTGTGCTTTGTAAACCCCGTTGAATCCTCCTTTAGCGTTAATGTTCCATATATTGTCTATCTTTACTTTGTGTGGCAGTGCGGTACCTGATTGTAGGATCTTGGTTGTAGTTTCTCGACCAATGATGCGCATATTTTTTGCATGAAGCTCTTTTTCCATTTACATGCTTCACACTGACTGGAGTTGTGCTTTGACTCCAGTGCCAACTGTCGACTCAGCACTTCAACGAAAGCACACCTGGCATGCACAAGCAGTTTTCTTGGATCACAGTAAACTCTCCAGGGGAGCACTGTCTTCTTTGGGGTACTTATCCCTTGCATGTATCTTCTGCATGCAGCTGTAAACACCAACATTCTAAAGTAAGCTTTCATGCATTCTATTCTAATGATTATGTTACACACTGATACAAAGTCCTCGGGGAGCAAAAATGGGCAACAGCTACTAAATTGAAATGCATACATTCACCAGACACATCCGTGTGGTAGTCCCAGCTCTATAAATTAGACGTGGACGGTGGAAGTGATGTGTAGATTCCACAGATACAGGACAGTAAGAGAGACAGGTGTGGTGAAGTCTGGCTCGTTGTTAGCACTAGCCCCGAAATCTGTTGACAAACCGCCTTAGACATGACTGCTCAAGAACTGTACGTGTACACATGTTAGGCCATCCTGTCCAATCAAAGCACAAATCAGCATCTGTTAAAGATGTTCATCAGGATTACCTTTCCCAATGACGTGCTGCCTCATTTGCCATTATCAAATATATTTATTTTCATGAACTGGTGTGTTCTCATCTGTATGTTTTCACGTTGTGAACTTGTGCAGAATGAGTGATTTTTTCAAATGCAACGAAATGTACTATATGTAAGCTGTATGATGTAATTTACTGTTTTATGGCAAAAAAACAATATAAACACTTTTTTTAAATCTTCATGTGCTAATTAAAAAATAACACCCAGCACTTCCCATACAAAGTTGATGTTACTGTTGCAATGAAAAACCTAAAGACCGCTGACATTTCCACTGGTATTATCTTTTATGAAGTCATTGGAAATCTAGCTATATAGCTCTGCACATTTGTGCAGCTGATAGGAGAGGAAAGTATTACTCGTAACTCAAAGAACGACTTGGAAGCTTGACAAGAGTTACCTCCATCGGCCTGCCATCATGCTCAGTGATTTGATCTCAGGATACTTTTAAAAAAAAAACAATTTAAATCACGAACCGTGTGTGGCATCTCGTCAGCCTCTCTTAATCCGCTGTTGTCATTAGTGGGCTTTGCAAGTCTTTTCTTCATTACTTGCTTGGAAACCCATTTAATAAAATACTCCTTTTCTCAGTAATAAGACCTCTCAATTATATATAATCATGCACATAAACCGGCTGGATTAGCAGACCACACCACGAGAATCCGAAAGTTCGCCTATCTTTAATTATATGTTTAAGAGAGATCACCATGATAGAGCGATGCATTTTTAATAAAAGCAGCCGCCAATATCACTAAGGATCACAATAGCTTTCATTAAAATATATATTAGAGATTAAGGGCCATATGTACCAAATCATTTTCCCATTGACATAGAATAAAATGTATGTATTTATTTTTATAATTGTAAAGCGCAACAATCACCTGCAGGTGTCATGTGCTGATAATTCTAATGATGTAGAAACCCATTGCCACAGTACTAGCAATGCGTGTTGGTAAATTACAAGCAGGGATAGGCCCAGGCCTTCAATAGTTTCTTGAAGTTAAAATGACATAACTATTTTCTTAGTTGCAAAGACATGTTACCCCAAGGTTTTGATGCTGCATTTGAGCACGCTCTTCCACCAAGGATAGCCCTTCTAAATTTTGGAATATTTAATAGAAGCATCTTTCGAGATCTTAAGGACTTTGTTGATCTGTAGAATGAGAATCTGTTGAACATAGGGTTAGGGTGCAGGTCATAAAGGACGATATGGACAAAAAAATCACTTGAACATTATTCTTTGAGTGAATGGAGTTTGGTTAAATCCGGTTTCACTGAGTCCTGTTTCCTTATTTATAGAGTCACACTAGTGGAGTTTTACACAGTTGGAGCTAATATTCCAAGTAAGAAATTGGATATTGCGACAAATACCGATTTGCAATTTGATATTTCTAATTTGGAATGTATTATACTATATTAAATAAAAATGTTCACAGTTTACTCACCAACTTCAATAGGTTGGTTCAGAAAATACCGATTCACAGTGGGTCACAATGCAACCTACCTCAGTAATATGGATGAGGTAGCCACAAGTTGCAATCTAGTATTATCTGTGAGTCACAAGGAGGGCGGTCTGCTGGTGTTAGTGGACCACCATGTCTATGACTACTTTTAATTAAACTAATCTCTTTTTTGTAGTGCAGCCCATTTTCCTAAAAGGAAATAGGGTGAATTAAAAACAAAATAAAAAAATGTATATCTTATTTTTAGGAGCAGGGGGGCCTCCAAAGGCCAAAACCCAGTGTGTAAATTACCGGTGAAATAAAAGGTATGGACTTTTTAAGGATGTGTGTGTGATTTTCTATCATATTCTTAAGTTCGTTTGATAATATGCATAACATTTTTAGGGGAGGAAAAATTCTGCATGGTCACAGAAAGTGCCTCTGTGAGTGGTACTGTGACCTGAGAGGAATTTGGCGGCATTTCCAGAATCCTAGAAGATTTTTCTTTTCTCTCTACTACTTCAGCTCTGTACTAATAAAGGACTAAACCCAGAAACACATGTCTAGAGATATACAGCAATGTCAGTGCCCACTTTGGTGAAAAACTACAGCTAATTTTTAAGTAAGCGCTAATTGTGTGCTGCATTTACCAGGATGCAAAGGGACGCACTGTGCCCGGATGTGAGGAAGTGTGCTCCCAAACCCACTTCGGCATTTATATAATGAACCTGAACAGAAATACATGTGGCGCTGGTACAGCAGTCTTTATGCATTGCATTATCCATGCCTCAATGGCGCTGCTTTGTTCTCCAGCTACTGGCTGCTTACAACTAAGTAATACAAGGAACTATTATTTGAATCATAGTTGGTATATGAAGGAGGCTGGCCTTGTTTGTAGTGGGTACCAAAGGTACTTACACCTCATACCACATCCAGTTAGCCCTTATTAGTGAAATGTAGTAGGGCCCATATTTATACTTTTTTACGCAAAACTGCTCCTATGCAGTTTTGCATCAAACATATTACCGCCGGCTAACGCCATTTCTGTTAGCTGTGCGGGCGTCAAATTTATACTCTGTCGCACGGCGGCGCAAACCACAGGTGTGAGTCATTTTCTTTGACGCACACCGCAGCGTCACGTCGTAAAGGAAAACGATGTTAACGCAGCGGAAATGACTGTGAGCCGATTTACGACACCGCAAACCGGATATGCGCCGTTTTTTGCTGCAATAGCGTCAAAACTCGCCGCAAACACAGCCATTTCAGCAGAGGAGAGCCAAAATGGATCCCAGATGCCTATACAGACCCCAGGAAGATGACAACAGACCAGGAACCAGCCCAGGAGGGCCCACACAAGACCCACGACAGGGAGAAGAAGAAAATAAAGTGTTGTTTCAGTGCAGAGGAGCAGGAAATTCTGGTTAAGGAGGTGACAGAACACCAGCACCAACTGTTTGTCACCTCAAAGTTGCCAATCAGTAGGAGAGAGGCAATATGGCAACAAATTGTTGACAAGATTAACAGTGTGGCAGAAGTACGCAGAACAGTCATCGAGTGCAAGAAACGCTGGCATGACTGCAAGCGCAGGACCAAGGAAAAGATGGCCAGGAACAGGAAGGCAGCACTGCAGACTGGAGGTGGGAGTCCAGCACCGCAGGAGGCCCTGGACCACATGGAGGAGATGGTCGCAGCCGTCATCCCTGAGGAGATCTTCACAGGGATTCAAGGACAAGACAGCACAGACTACCAGGAGACAACACACATGCAGGGTAAGTCGCATGGGGAATTAAAATGCACTAATGTCAACTGCAACCGGGGGGGGGGAATAGCTACTACACAATGCATGTAAGTCATCATATACATGGAGTGGCATGGATAAAGGGACACGGCACGGGGCATGGCCCGTTCAGAGAAAACCTGGGGCACACCATTACACAACACCAACCACCTTTCCATGGGGGTATGCTGCCATGCCAACGATGTAGCAAAGGTAAAGCCACATCAGGAGGGAAGGGCACAACATCAAACTGACATCACGTCACACGTCAGCCACTATACTCCCTACATTAACTAGGGCCCAATTAACAACCTCTAGCCATACCGACAACTGGAATGTAACATTGACAACAGTTGCCACTACCACCTCCGCTGTGTGTGCTGTTCAAGTAGCCAATGGCAGTAACGTCCCCATGGATCATACACACCCAAATTGGAGGGTTTAGGCTGACAACGTTAACAATCCCCTGAAACAAGACAAATGTTCCAGTCCTGTAAAATGTGAATGCCCATAGTTGTCGCAAACAACAGCCAATGTCATCAACATTAGGAGGTTCACAGCACTAAGATCACACCCATGCTGCATATGTCAGGGTCCATCCTGTGCCTGGGTCACAATGCAACATCCCAGATTTCATACTGCTCAGACAACAGCATTGAGGGAGAGGACACACGTAACTGGTCACTGAAATACACCTGCACAGTCAGAGGAGGAAATAGGACACTGGTACGACTATCAGGGCAATCCAATGTACCACACATTCCCCAACATCAGCTGTACACATTACCAATGCTGACATCCATATCGTGCCATAACAATGCTATGCATAGTATACGCTACATTTCAACTACTTATAGGTGGATGTGAAAGATCAGAGACTGGGGCAGGTCCATATTGTTAAGTGTGCTTCTAGTGCCATCAGAGAACCCACAGCCAGTGAAAGGTCTCACCATGAGAATGGAAGTAGGGGGAGGGTTGAGTAGGACAAGAAGGTGGCAATTCATAATTTGGCCAAAACCAACACCTAGAGGAGATGATGCTGACAAGTCTACTAACTGACCACAATACATGTGACATGCAGGTCGGGCATAGGCTTGGGAGAATGCCCATCTGAAAGACTGGATCAATGAACAGGAACCAAGATCACAATGTTAAAATCATCACAAGGCAGGCATGTCACATCACAAATGCCACAACACTGACACACTAACTGTACTGTATTTCATTGCAGAGGACGATGGATCTCCTGCGCATATGCCTGTCCAGGACTACCCTGATGACATGGATGACAAGCTGAGAAACATCAGCCATCAGACCCTCAAAGATGTCCTTGGAACCCTCCAGACCCCACCTTCAGTCACAAGGAGGAGCACAGAACAAGCAGCCGTCGCAGAGGATCCACCCACCACCCCAATTGTACAACCTGCCAGCTCCAATACAGCTGAGGACTCTGACGACACTGGCACCAGCTTTGAGGGAACTGTAGTTGGAGTACAGCGGGAGCTGGCCAAGGAGGTGCGGGTGGGGATGCAAACTATGGCAGCCAGCCTAGAGGAGGTGCGTTCGTGCATAATGTCAAGAAGAACAGGCAGTAGCTATGCAAGGGCGACCAACTATCTTTCAGGAAGTAGAAAAAAGGCTGAAGGAAATCAGCACAGCTGTGATACCGTTGACCCAACACCTACAACAGCAATCCTGTCAACACGTGCACAAATGCAACATTGAACCCCTCAGGGCCGACCTGGCTGCCTACCATCGTGATATGACTGCTATTCTTAAGAACCAGCAGATCCTCCTTGCAACAGTACTGCCCTTAAGACCCCCACAGGTAGCAGCTACCGGGATGTCTGACTCCACATCTACACACACTGAGTTGTGTGTTGCCCTTTCACAACCACCACCACCAAGGGCAGAGGAGGCAACACACACATCAGAAGATGAAGACTAGGAACAGATCACCTTCACACGTAAAAGTACCCAGAAGCACTAGTCCATGCCACATGGCCACCTATTACCGAGGTCCTCCGCTTTGTAACATGCCAGTCTTGCAACAACTGTACTCAAGCACTGTTCTGCAAACCACTGTCTATCTTGTCAGCCTGCCCAGTGATTGTCTCTCACTAACTCATTGGCAAGTCCTGTCCCTCTGCACTGTCTGACACTTCACCCCAGCATGTCCAATGACATGGCATTTTGTACTTGTGTAGGATCACAATGGAAGATGTCACTATAATGGACTCACAATCATGTACAATGTACATGTAGCACTACAGCACTTTTCAATAAATAGCACTTACACAACCACTTTGTCTCTGTGTAATGTGACACCTCAACCGTGTAGTAGATCACTGAATTTTGCCTCCTGTCAAATATCATAGATTATCAATACAACTGTCCTGAAATAATGTGGGCTGATAACTATGCACAGTGGCCTGGATTCTACCATACTCTGCCATTCCTGAGGGTAATATCTGAGGAAAAGAGAAACTATACACCATAATGCTGTGTTGGACAGATCAACGCTTCCTCAAGGGATATCTAAACCATAAAATAGTGCCTTCAAAATGTTGATTCAATGCAAAACTAACATATGTAACATTGCCCCCAAATATAAGCGAACACTCACCCAACTGCATGAATGGAGGTGTATGAGTTTACATCCAAATAAGTAATCATGCTGAACAGTGCAACAAATGATCTATGTGAGTTATGTACACTATACTACAAGAGAGCTTACTACCACTCACCTTATAAGGGTTTCCTTGGACATGAGACTGCAGTCAGACATAACACAGTGTCTCCAATCCTAAATCTGGAAGCACTGTATGTGACATTGAAAACATACATTAAGAATAAAAAAAACACTTTGGGATCCATAGTAACTGTGATTGGTGGTTGCAATGAATGGACAAATCTTTGCAAGATAGTTTTGGAGTAGCTGCCAATGGTACAGCTCAGTTGTGATTTGTTAGCAGCATAGAACACAAAGGGCCTCATTCCGACCCTGGCGGTCATGTACCGCCAGGGCCGGGGACGGAGGAAGCACCGCCAAAAGGCTGGCGGTGCTTCAGGGGCAATTCTGACCGCGGCGGTAAAGCCGCGGTCAGAAAAGGGGAACCGGCGGTTTCCCGCCGGTTTTCCCCTGCCCCAGAGAATCCTCCACGGCGGCGCTGCAAGCAGCGCCTCCATGGGGATTCCGACCCCCTTCCTGCCATCCTGGTCCTGGCGGTAACAACCGCCAGGAACAGGATGGCGGGAACGGGTGTCGTGGGCCCCCTAACAGGACCCCATAATGATTTTCAGTGTCTGCCTAGCAGACACTGAAAATCGCGACGGATCCATTCGGAGCCGGCTTCATTGTTGAAGGGGCTTTCCCACTGGGCCGGCGGGCGGCCTTCTGGCGGTCGCCCGCCGGCCCAGTGGGAAAGTCAGAATGGCCGCCGCGGTCATTTGACCGCGGTATGGTCTTCTGGCGGCTTCCGCCGCCTGCCGGGGTCGGAATGACCCCCAAAATGTAATACAAAAGAAACACTGTACACTCATGCCAAGGCCTTGATCTACAAGCATGTCACACATACTGTAAAGGGTTACCTACATATTTATTAAACAGTAAAAACAGAAGTGCAAACTCTGGGAAAAGCCTTACCTACCCTAATCTACTCTAACTACTCATTACCCACAACTGTCCCTAACTAACCTGAGCTAAACTTACTTATCACATTTAACAAAATGTTCTAAACATCAACCCCTCACCCCCCTTATGAGACGGGACACATGGAGGACAACAGATACTAACCTCAACACATACTATCCTATACTCAACAAATATATATATATATATATATATATGTATATATATATATATATATATATATATATATATATATATATATTTTATAATTTTTTTATAAACACACAAGAACCCCAACATTGTACCCCACACACTTAAAAATAAACTGTAGAAATATTCAGGACCCCCACCCACTAACACTAACTAAACTAACATCCTGTACTAATCTAACTTTAAGCCCCCTAAACCCACAAACTATAAGAACCAGGAAAGAGGATGGAGGGGAGGGAATCATGTCCGTCTATTCATCTACAGGTTGGCCCTCCGGAGGGTCCTCTTGATCTAATGCACCCACCGGTTGACCTGTCGCACCTCCTGCCGCAGTCGACTCATCTTCCGAAGGACACGGTCCAATTTTCGCTGCATTTGTCCAAAAGCAGCTGGGTCAGTGGCTGCAGCTGCGGTGGTCTGGGTGCCAGCAGGAGGAAGTATGGGGCTGTGTAGTGTCCATGGCTGTGGGCTGCCCTGCAGGTGCTTAGTCCTGGAGCAGTTGCTGTGGATGTTCCTGCAACAGTCCCAGCTGCTGGTGGTGCCACCTGGGTGGTAGTGGTGGTGGTGCTGGTGGTGGTTGTGGTGAGCAAAGAAGGTCCGCCTTGTGGAAATGCCCTCCAGGATCCGGAGGCTCATTCATGCCGATATCTGCGGGCCATTTTTCGGTACCCAGACTCAACTTGAAGTATGTGTTGGTACCTCATTGCCCGCCGTTGAAACTCCCTGACCTGGATGGGTGTCATGTTTGCAGCTGTTAAGACAAATAGAAAATCTAACATCAGGCACTGATTCACTGATTTACATGTCTGTGTACCAAACTTGTATCATCAGTCCTGGGTACACTATTCACAAACCTATGCCTGTGTTTGAGGGTGGGGGGGTGGAATACAACCAATCATTTCTAACAACAAGGACACCCAGGAAGCTTAGGAAAGCTGGACATGTGTTTGGCTCAGCATACACACCACAGGTAAGGAGGATCTCCAAATAGGAGACAGCAAACCCTTGACCAATCCCAGCGCCACTCATGTTTGGAAATGCAGACCTTTGTCCACATCATTTACTACCAGTAAGCCATGACTTACAACAAACACAGAGATGCAAGAACACCCCTGGCCATCAGTTGCATGCACACCTAGGCCATTGCACTCAAGTGCCACATACTCGTAGCACTACATGTAGAGATACATGCTGCTAGGAAGTTCAACCTACAGTTTAATAAGTACATTAGTGAATTGGGAAGCAGAAGTCTGTGGGTAAGCATTTGTCAGCCCCATTCTGGGAGAATTTGGGTCTGACTGGCTGACTAAATCACACATTTGGTCCAATGTGACTCTTTCTGATTCAAGTTTTATCCACATGACTCATCCCTATTCACATTGTGGTGCATGCAGAACTAACCTAGAATACATAAATAAGACAATAGGATAAGGATTGGCCAACTCAAAGATGGTGATCAAATGATATTCCACTCATGGAACAAAACAAATGATTGGCCAGCGCATCACACCTTGCTATGTGTACAACACACAGGAGTCCATCACACATCACCAGCAAACACAACACATAACACACACATCAACACTTACTGGAGTTGTCTGGGTCCTCGAATCGAGCCACCTCGCCAACAGTGTAGGGTGCCGGTCCACCTGTAAGGCATGGAAGGGAGAAATGTGCTCAATATCTGTGCACTGTACAACAATTCCAAAGACAAATACTATGTGTAAGATTACATCAGAAAGTGAAGCCTCTCAGACATGATGATACTGCATCCTATATAGCACGGCTAACATGTACATACCATGGGTCTCTAGTGCGTGATACACACATATCTGCACACATGCAGTGGCCCTAACCATCATGTGGTGGCAAACATGCTCCTTCATTAGTGAGCAGACATAATAATGAAGTGTATTTGTCTCATCTTGTGTATCCAAGAGAGACATCCAAAGCCACTTTCCGTGAGGACTGCATTACCAGTCAACCAGCCATTGTGACCATGAAAAATTTATGTCACACAGGTACAATGTACAGAGGGGCAGGGACAGTTGTTAGCCCTCATGTTGTTACAGTTTCTTCATTTGATGTGGCACAGCTATGATGAGTTGCACCAACCATAAAGAAATGAACCCATGTGCATACCTTTGGCCAGCCATCCCTAATCGAAATGTGGCACAACAAACTCCAAATACCAGTCTAAGATGTTAGCTGAGCGCAGCTAGAACTTGTTCCCTATGTGTTCAAATCCAGATCAGACATGTATCCGAAATGAAGGAGGGACACAATAATCCCTAAGATTTTTGGAATTTCCATGATCGGTTTCCTTACACACTCACCAGACACACATGGGACATATGTTCGGCCCACATTGCTATAATCAATTAACGTGAAGCCTGCACTAATTTTCAGCCTCATGTAGTGTTTTAAAAGTCAGTCTAGCTGTTGCGTCAACAAATGATGGTAATTATTTGGAAATTTCTATACCTCACAGGCAACTGTGGCCTATATCTATACATAATTGGCTCCTGATTTGTGTTGCTGTTTGACACAAAGGTGACACTAACTTACATAAGGCAAATGTATTCAGTAAGTTTGCGGAGCTCTTGCTTCATAACAGCTAGCAATTGTTGTCCTTAACAAAGTAGATATATGACCCTGTATGTTTCAGTAGCATTCCACACACTCAACAACATTGCCGGCAGATATTGTAAAAAACAGCTGATGTCACTACAGAGCATTTAAACATGCACATTTACATGATTTGTATTCACCAACAGGGCAGCCAATCACAATCCCCAGGTGGTCCAGCAGATCTTGCTCCCTGGAGATAAGGTCAGCCCAGCGGTGCTTCAGCTGGTGGTCGTTTCTTGGTGTCCTATAAATCCGTTGCAAATGATGCAACACCTTTGCCCACCTGAGCCTCCGCGCCTCAGTGTGATACCCCTGTATCACCCGCCCACCTGCCTCAATCATTAGGGGTAGGAAATGGCACACAAGCCATATAAATCCACCCAGCTCCTCCTCTCCCATCTTGCCAAGATGAGGCCTACCCAACATCTTTGCAGCAACAGAGAAATAGGGGATAAAGGGGAACAAAGGAGAATAGGGGAAAAGTAGAACAGGAAAAACTTCAAATAAATAACTAACACAGCCCAACTATACCCAAACTAACACTACCCACAACAGACTCCCAACAAAACAAAGACAATACTTTACACACAAATGAGCACAAAAAACACTCAGACAGGATACTACAACAAGTTTTTATTCACAAAAAGACAATAAAAAGACCACCCAGAAGATTAAAGCACAATTTGAACAGACAAAACTCTGAACACAGCCACACAGTCAGGAAATATCACAGACTGCAAAGTGAAAGTGAAAGTAGACCCACTGTACATAATCTGTAAACAGGATATCCTATTACATCACTTCCTGCCTAAAATGGTGGGCGTTTTTATTGTCATGCGTCAAAATATTTTGACGCATACAGTCTGCGCGTCTTTTTTTACGATGCACAGGAGTAGATTTGAGCCCACATCCATATGTTTGGAAATAGTTTTACACTTAACCCATTTTCTGTGGTACAGTATGGAAGATACAGCTCAGGGGCAATGGTTATTTCAGGGCATTATGTGTCATTTTTCGGCCATAAGCGTCATTTTTTGACACTTGTGCGTAATTTCTTGACGCGTATGTGGAAAATTTTCAGGCATTAACTGGGTTTGGGTCATTTTACCATTTTAATGTTATATTACAGTTGTGACAATACAGAGATAGGCTGATTGCACCCACTTTGGTCATGAGGGTGTATGGGCACATGTGACACATCATACTACTGCAGACCATGATCCGCTACTTCATGTACAGGATTTTCACTCTTGACTGACGCACTAGATGGCCAAACGTGTGGCCTACATATCTGTATTGCACTAATTGGGCATGTTTGGCATCAGGAGAGGATAGCAAGGTGAAGCACATAAGTACAATACCTCATTGCCTATGGCTCAATGTGTGTGCATTGGCTACTAATATTGTTGTTGACCCACTGTGTGAGCATCACAAGATGCATCATTGCAAATATGCTTGTATGAATGTGGAGTCAATGTGTCCAACCCTCAGATGCAAGTCAGTGTGGAAATGAGAGAGGACATGTGTTAGTCATACATGTAGCAACATCTGCTGTGTGCACTTTCTAGTTTTTGTGTAACGTAAACACCCCAAATGACAAAGCATGCATCGGATGGATAGCAGACGCTTGTTCATGTCAATGGCCCAAAACGTGCCCATCACATGTCCTGGAAATTTGGATACTGCTTCCTAGGCACTTGTTGGTGAACCCACCATGAGTCAGGCACATGTACAGACTAAGTGGGTACCGTGTTATTCACATGGAAAGCCAAAGGTGAACCACAATTGTAATAACACGCCACAGTTGTGGTCATATGACTGAGCCACAACTCTCCTGTGGCAGTGGTGGACCAGCAGACCAAGCAGCATGTGGCCACATATTTCCAGTAATCAATTGCACAGAGGTGTCTGGTTCATGTGTGTGGTCCAATGTTGATCCTGTATATTTTTGGGGATCTATGTTGTCGCAGTTACGTCCAGGTCTAGTCATTAGTCAGTGGCGGCTATGCCTGTATCTACTGAGTATCCTTCTGAGATCAATGGAAGTAAAGCCAATGAGGATATAAGAACCTACATGGGGATGGTCCCATCCTGTCACTGCAGACGTGTTATGAGACTGTCAACAGGGCAACCTTGGTGTGCTGAGTGAGATCATATCTCAGGAGTCTTGTACCGGCAGGTGTCATTACAACATTTGTACACAGGTTGGCCTGTAAAGTTCCCACTGCATCTGGTAACATCATAGGCTCTGTGTTGATTAATCTTGCAGCTATTCATCACGCACAGCCCATCAATATGTTGTGAGCAATGTGATTCAGTGTGTGAACTGTCAGAGTCCTAACATGTGTGGACTTTTCATGCACATTATTGTGTGGACTTTTCATGCACATTATCTGAAGTTGATGGTTCTGCTGGAGGCACCATACCCAATCCCTGCATACGGCCATGATACACTGTCACACTTTGTCGCTCATGCATACATGAGACCCAGACAAGGGATAGGCCATGATTTGGATATTTGGAGACAAGTTCCCAATTATGGTACGATAAATAAGCAGATTATGCTAAGTAACTTATTTGAGTACGCATTGAAGAACCACCTGACAAAATACCCCTGGAGGAATGTGAGGGTTGGGAAAGCAAGTATGATACATATGTAGCCACAAGGAACCTTTAGGGTAACACACAGACAGGTGCCAGTCAGGCTGACAGGATGCAGGGTCAATCAGGATCCAGCAATTTCACACAGTACATACTCAGTGGTCTGACTAAGACTGGTCGGAGGAAGAACAAGACAGTTGACATGGAAAACTGTGTTTGTCCTGTGTTTTGGAAGGTGACACATAAACCCAAGGGCTGTGTTACACATCTTATTTTTCTAGCAATGCATAACAGTGTAATTGACAAAATGGCAGCTTCTATGCTGTTCCAAGCATCTGCAAGGGCAGTGCATGTTCAAATGGCTGGTCTGCATGGAGGTGCTCACAGGTCTGTGCTGCATCAGTTTCTCACAAGTCCTGTAGGTGAGCTTTGAGTTCAAATGGCCAACAGTACATTTCACATGGGAAGCAAACTACAGGTGATAACAGGGCTTAAAGACTACAAGCCAGTGCATTATTTAACCTGACGTCCATGCAGACAGATGTACAATGACTATGGCATACCATAATAAAGGGTGAAGCACACTGGAATAATATTGTTAGTCTGTGTGTGTGTAGAGGAGGGAATATCTGGGTACACATATTACCATTCCAGGGATTTCTTAAGACAGGTGGGGTGAGACCAGGAACATGGGTGTGTCAGGACTTAGGACATGGGCTGACATGTACATGGAATGTCATGTGTGCAATGCTTGTCATAGGTGTGGCACTTGTGCTCTCTATGTTCTGCTCATATGGAATTCTAGTCACAGATAGTCCTTGCAAAGATAGGTGCTGTACGACTTACTGCTGTCAAGGGTCTGGTCATACATTCCTGTTACCAATGCAATAGCACATCCACTGCCTCATGTATGAGGCATTTTTTTCCCTTACTGACTGATGGTGTCTTAGTTGTGTGCCATATGCTGCGATGAACCATGTTGCCAACATGTATGTGTGAAATAGGTGTGGTCCTCTGCTATTGCCCTTCAAAGTTCAGTTCCTGAAAGGGGAGCTTGTGCACTTCAAAACCACTCTTTGAAGTCTCCCCCACTTCAAAGGCATTTCTGGGTGTATAAACTGGGTCTCTGACCCCACCAATTCAGAGACTTCTGGACCTGAACCTGCTACCTGTCAAGGGGAACTGCCTGGCTGCCCAAAGGACTCATCTGGACTTCTTTGCTGATAAGGACGGCTGCCATGCTGTTTCCCTGCTGCCTTGCTGCCCTTTGACTTTACTGAGACGTGCTCTCCAAGGGCTTAGATTGAGCTTACCTCCTGCTTTCTGAAGTCTCAGGGCCAAAAAGACTTTGGCGGTCATTCCAACCGCGGCGGGCGGCGTTAGCCGCCCTCCTGGCGGGAACCGCCGAATGACCGCACTGCGGTCAAAAGACCGCGGCGGTCATTCTGGCTTTCCCGCTGGGCTGGCGGGCGACCGCCAAAAGGCCGCCCGCCGGCCCAGCGGGAAAGACCCAGCAACGATGAAGCCGGCTCCGAATGGAGCGGCGGAGTTGCTGGGGTGCGACGGGTGCAGTGGCACCCGTCGCGATTTTCAGTGTCTGCAAAGCAGACACTGAAAATCATTATGGGGCCCTGTTAGGGGGCCCCTGCACTGCCCATGCCAGTGGCATGGGCAGTGCAGGGGCCCCCAGGGGCCCCACGACACCCGTTCCCGCCATCCTGTTCCTGGCGGTAAAAACCGCCAGGAACAGGATGGCGGGAAAGGGGTCGGAATCCCCATGGCGGCGCTGCAAGCAGCGCCGCCATGGAGGATTCCCTGGGCCAGGGGTAAACCGGCGGGAAACCGCCGGTTCCTCTTTTCTGACCGCGGCCAGAATGGCCCAGGAAGCACCGCCAGCCTGTTGGCTGTGCTTCCGCGGTCGTTGGCCCTGGCGGTCGGTGACCGCCAGGGTCAGAATGACCCCCTTTATCTGTCCAGGAAAGTCCTTGTGCGCCGGAAATCGAACCACAGCCTGCCCGGAAATGACACACAGCTGTTTTGCAGCTGGAAATTCGACGCACAGCCCTAGCAGATTGACACCCAGTCGAACTGGAACGACACAGCCCAGCTTCCCGAGTGAAGAATTGATGCAGCACCTTCCGGGCGGAAGAAAATTTAAAGCAGCACCACACTGAATCGACGCAATGCCCAGGATTTCCTCTCATTGTCCCTGGGAGTCAAAAAGATCCCCGCATAGCAGTAAGGAACCAAGACTGCATGCTAGAAACTGCTGCAAAGCCCCTTGCAGCATGGAAAGAAACAATGCATCGTCTGTGCTGCGTCGGAAAATCAGATGCACACCCTATTTTTCCACGCATCTCCTCCTCTGCGGACTCTGTGCATGTTATTTTTTACGCAAACAAGGTACTTTTTGCAAGCAAGAGACAACTGATGATTTCTAAGATTTCAGACTCTTTAATCTTGCAAAAGTGATATCTCAACTTGTGCTTATTGAATCTTCATCATTTTGACCTTGATTTAACCAGATAAATATAATATATTTTTCTGAAACTGTGTGGTGTATTTTTGAGGTGTTTTCACTGTGTTACTTTATGATTTATTGCACAAATACTTTACACATTGCCTTCTAAGTTAAGCCAAACTGCTCAGTGTCAAGCTACCAGAGGGTGGGCACAGGATAACTTGGATTGTGTGTGACTTACCCTGACTAGGATTGTGTTCCCTACTTGGACATGGGTATATATCTCTGCCAACTAGAGACCCCATTTCCAACAAATGTTCAGTCATATTAGAAATCACATTGCTAGACAGGTCCTTGCTAATGATATTT
This sequence comes from Pleurodeles waltl, assembly GCF_031143425.1. Classification (NCBI taxonomy): domain Eukaryota; kingdom Metazoa; phylum Chordata; class Amphibia; order Caudata; family Salamandridae; genus Pleurodeles; species Pleurodeles waltl. The sequence continues at coordinate 233,160,533 of NC_090436.1, forward strand.
TTCCATTTTTCGAAAAACTCCATAGCCCTGTCAAAGTTTCCAGGTCGTGCATTACTAGGTGCGCGAGTCCAAGCTTTATATATCATTTCCAAAATTCTAAGGGAAAAAACCTGACCTGGAGCAGCTCATCATACATTGACGTGAAAAACTTGGTAGCGATGAATTCAGATTCCCTTTTCATTTTGTTATATCATTGAAGCTGTTGAGGCATTTGTAGGTGATCAAGGTTGTTGCAGAGGCCTCCCAGCTAAAGCTATTTCAGTGCTACCCTGGATGTGGTTGACACATTTCAGCGCTTTCATTCTATTATTTTAGCACAAACCTTTAAGCAAAATTATTATGTAAAGGTAAATATTTGAATAGCTTAAAATATTTCTTATTTACTTGCTTTTTAAAGACAACTCGTTGGCGTTTTAATGCCTCTCTCTATATTCCTCGCTGGTCTTTCAAAAGGCAGAATTTTTAAAGAAGCTGCCACGACTCAATGACAAATTTGCACACGCCTATTTTATTAAAATGGTCAAAAAAGAAAGTTTAGTGACACATCTGTGCATCAATCATACTGGAAAGAATGTTCAAGACGAGACAACAAGCTATACACACTTTATTTCAAACCAGGGCTGCATTGGCTGGTAAAGATATGAAAGAAGATAAAATAAAGCAGCCACGCACTATTTGCAGTACAAAAAACTACACATCAATAAAGAGATCTTAGAACTTCTGCCTCAAAACAGTTGTGCTGCTCAACATGGTCAGGTGAGGCATATTAGAAAATGTGCACCAAAATTGGAGTGACGTGTGAATTTATATAGGTCAAGCAAGCATCAGATAATTTCTGTGTTTATAACAGGTATTGTAAGACAGTATTGTTTTACTAGAGCTAATGATAATTTCGGATGGTTTCTACATAGAGATTATTGATATTTTTTCAAACCAGTATACGTTATGTGTAAAGATTGTTTATTCTTGATTTATTGAAGGCTATTGGAATATTTTTTATAGTAATTCAGTTTATGGATCCTTTAATATTTACTTAGCTATCTTTTACCCATGATCAAACTGTGAATATAAATATGATAATAAATAGAAATACCATGAAACAAAATCCTAAACCTTTATGATGTAGAAACTGAACTACGGACTCCTGCTGTTTATTATGCCATACAATTGAGATTTTCCTAGCCTTGGTGTGTGAAATACTAGATTTTATTAGAGACACAGAGGCGGGTGTTATGCGTTCTTTTCTTACTTAATTAAATAGCAGCCAAGAAAACTACAAATCCCAGAAACCCTGGGCGAAAAACTACCACATTACATCACAATGGAACAACCAATAGCACGTCGAGCATGGGCACACTTATCTTGACTGAGAGCAACAAGCCTTCTTTTCTTGCGAGAGTCAGAAGAAGATTCAGAGAGCCAAATAAGAACTATGTACAAAGTAAATAAAGTCGATAAGAAATTCTTAAAGGAGTCTATTAGAAGTGAAGAAGGAGAAACTGGCCACCAGGAACTTTGATGTGGAAAAGCGGGATAAGGAGAATCTGAGTGTGGATTAACTGGATGTAGATGAGCTGGTTGAAGGCAGAGGAACTGCGGAAAATACAACAGGGAGGGTTAATGCAACTGTGGTGGGATAATACTCGCCTCTGTGCCTTTTATAAACTCTAGCCATTCAGATACCAAGGCTAGGAAAATCTCAATTTTATTACAAGACCGGAGGCTCATATAATGCTTGTTCTAAGCAATTATATCACATTGTCCAACGGATGATCGAGGGGTTTACAATAAAAAGTTCTAAACGTGTTAACGTTTGACCAATCTGCAGACCTTATAATATCTTGTAAACCAGCCCCAGCCCAAAAGGCTCGAGAGGTCGCGGCCCCCCTCACCAAATGGGCACAAAAGAAAGGGTAAAAACACCACCCAGGGACATGAACCATCTAACCCAGCGTGCCAAAATGGGAGTCGACACAGGCTTGGGGGTTTCTGAAAGGAAAAAGGTAATTGGGAAGAGGAGAAAGTATGTCTTTAAACAATTATCAACACACATTTTAGGTTGAGAGGGGAAAAAAGGGTAATGCACACATGATAAATTAGTCTTAGTACGCCTATTGACCTGGAAATAAACACCTAAAGAGGAATATTGAAAAGAGGAAACATCCAGAGCTTTAACATCGGATACCCGCTTTATAGACACTAGACACAAAAGCATTGTCAATTTGGCAGACTAATGTTTGAGTGATAAGTCTGCATTATCTGGCCATGCAATAAAAAGGCGAAGTACAGCATTAGCATCCCACATAACGTTGTATTTAGGAGCTGGAGGTTTAGCAAAATGCACTCCCTTTAAAAGTCAACAAACCAACAGGTGTTCACCAATAGGTCTTCCATCCACTCTGACATGTTCTAAAGGGATCGCAGATCTGTACGTATTAATGGTACAATAAGCCCTACCCTAAGATGCCAGGGAAGCAAGAAAAATTACCACCAATGTCACACCTGCTGAAAGGAGATCTGAATCCTTGTCGAAACACCAGCTACACCATGCCAACCAGGCTGACCTGTAGACCTTTGTTGTGCCCGCAGCCCAGGACTGTTGGATAAAGTAGACATCCTCTTCCTAAATACCCGGGGTTCTCCTGGAAGCTCCCAAAACTCTCCAAGCTAAGAGATGCAGGGAGTTCTCTAAAACCATGCTGTGAGGAAGACCCTGAGGGTTCAAGAGCAGATCGGGAAAAGGAGGAATCAATACTGGGAAATCTAGTGACCAGGACCAAGGATGATTGTTGTCAGCAAACCTGAGCTAGAACCCAGGCAATGAGAAGAAAAGGAGGAAACGCATAGAGAAGGGAATGAGGCCATGACTGAAGGAAAGCATCCGTGGCAATTGCTAGTGGATCTGGCCTCCAACTGAAGAAGAAAAGGAGCTGGGTGTTGATACAAGAGGCAAAAAGGTCAATTGGCATGACGCCAACGATGGAGGAAGCATGATTGAAAACAGAAGGATGAAGATGCCAGTCAATTGAGTTGTAGATATGCCTTGAAAACCAGAGGGCCACCGCATTCAGTTTGCCCGGGAGATATTCCACCCTGACCAAGATGTTTCTCTGGAGACAGAATTCCCACAGGGTCCTGGCCAATAAAGTCAGAGGTTTGGATCTTGTGCCGCCCAGCCAGTTTATGTACCTGACTGCAGACGGGTTGTACATCCTCAGGAGAACTCTGCACTTTACCCTGCCTTTTATAAAGGACTGGACAGCAAAGGAACCTGCAAGCATCTCTAAACAATTGATGTGTAGTGTTGACTCCTGAATGGACCATGAACCTCCAGTCGAGACTTGACCACATCTTGCGCTCCAACCTGTCTGACTCTAAGACATGATCTGGGGCGGCAGAGAAAATGGTTCTCCCATTCCAAGCATCTAAGTGACTGAGCCACTAGAGAAGTTCCTCTCTAGATTCGGAATCCAGAACGACTGGGTCTGAGTAAGCTAGACCCTTGCTAAGGTGACCGATTTTTAGCCTTTGTAAAGCTCTGTAATGAAGAGGGTCCGGAAAAATGTCCTGAATAGAGGAAGAAAGAAGGCCCACCAAGCAAGCTATCGATCTGCTGGAACAGAGAGGGATACATAAAGCATGGCATATTTCCTTCTTTATTAAATCCACCTTCTGTTGAGGGAGTTGAAGAATTGAATCAACTGTGTTTATTATGAACCCCAGTAATTTGAGTCGCAGTGCAGGGATGAGGATCAACTTTTGAGGGTTTATGAGAAAACCCAGACTAAACAAAAGGTCTTGACAAAGATCCAGATGAGTCAAGAGGCAAGATCTGTCTTGAGCCAGAAAATCGTCCAGGTAAACTATGAGTCTGACCCCCTGACTTCTGAGGAAGGCTACTACAGGCTTGAGAATCTTTGTAAAGCACCAAGGGGCTAAGGAAAGACCGAAAGGGAGTGTCTTGAACTGGAAGAGAGAATCTTCCCATGGGAACTGAAGAAACTTCCTGTAAGAGGGATGAATGGGTACCGTGAGATAGGCATCCTGGAGATCTAGACGGACCAACTAATCGTTCTGAAGCAGCGGATCCTGAGATGAAGGATAGTCTCCATCTTGAAATGGTGGTTCACCACAAAATTGTTGAAGAGTTTTAGGTTTATGACCAGTCGATGTTTGTTGTTCTTTTTCCAAACAAGAAACATGGTACTTAGGAATCCTGAAGGGCCAAAAAAGACCCTTTTTTTAGCTTGCTTCGTTAATAAAACCCGCACTTCCTCCTGAACCAGAAGGAATTGATCCAGCAAAAAATGAAGAGGTTGGGGAAGATGAGTCTGAAAAGGCAGTTGATATAACTCTGTGCAATAGCCCTGGACAGTTTAGATAGCTGAAGGACCTGAAGTGGGAGATAATCAAGTATTTAAACAATTTGATAGTCTGCCTCCTATGGAAGGAAGGCCAGAACTGAAAGTTCTTACCTGCGAGTTGGTTTCCTTTGGATCTAAATCCCCTGCTGCGGGCTCCACGGAAAAGTAGGGGATAGAAATGGGGCTTATGAGTAGAAATCCTGCTGGGTGCCTTGATTGAAGGAGCCTCTGTTGAAGGATTGCCCTCTTGATGTATAACGGGAGGATAATCGACCTCTTCTTATGACAGTCTTGCCAAAAACGCACTGGGAAAACAATCTTTTTATAGAAGATTGAGCCTTACCAATAGAAGCAAAGGTAGACACATATCTACTCATTTCTTTAATAAAAGAGTCTACGAAAAGAAGAACTTCTGTTTAGGACCCTCTGCTTTGGTTGCCAAAGAGCTCAGTTTCGGGTCAATCTTTAAAAGAAGGCTTTTGTGCCGTTTGTAGGAGATATAACCATTAGCATTACCCAGCATGCAGATTGATCTCTGTGCCCAATTCGAAAGAGCCTCAGGGTCCACTTGGCGCCCCTCCATCCTTGCCTCCTCGACCAAATCCAAAATCCTAGTTAAAGGGACAACTAGGTCAGAAGTCTGTCCTGGCAATTAGACCAGGCTCTATCGACCCCTTTCTTGGGATCCTTCCCAAACTTAGTGAACAACACCCACATGTTGGGATCGATAGTGGGGGTATCAGCCACCTTGAAAGGAAGGGAGGGTCTAGGGCACTCTGATTTCAATTGGTTTCTTGAGGATTTATCCAAAGCATGTCTCAAATAAAACGATACATAGTCAGAGACATGGTCAGAAGGGAACCACTCAGAAGAGTTAGGGTGGTGAATCGACGTAGGGTCGAAAATGGGTCCCCCAAAATGGTCAACAAGATCATCTGACAATGAATGGGGTGAAATTACACTGGAAGAAATTTTACGCCTTTTCTCCAAAGGGCCATGATCAGAGATGTCATCTTTGGTATGAGAACGAAATGCAACATCGTCTAAAATATCATCCCCATCACTGTCCATATCTCTCAGGTTAAGGATATTAAGGGGGGAGGAAGGGAGCCCCGAAGATCCGCCTCTCGGGTGGGAGGCCCCAATTTAATAGAACCACCTTTGGAAGGCACATAGGAGGGTTCATTCCCTTTTTAGAAGGAACATTGTCAGAGGCCTGTAACGCTTTCTAAGTTCTTTGAAATGTCAAGCATAGACACTGAAACGGCATGTTGAACAGAGTCTTTGATAAAGGATTTTAAATTATCCTTCAAAGACTGAGCCTGCTCATCCGCAGACATTTTAATATAAAGAGAAAAAATATTTTCACCCAAAAATAATTCAAAATAACAAAAAAAACTAGACTAAAAATGAAGGAATAATAAAAAATAGACTTTCCTAAGTGAAACCCCGACAAGCAAGGGTTGACTCTGAGGAGAAATCCCAGGGGGCTGAGAGGGCATGTTCGGAGGTGGAACCACCCGAACAGAGCACACCGGCTGGGAACGCTCTCACCGATTCAATAAACATGCGGCAATGAAGGCAGAAGGGTCATTAAACTGCTGGGGAAAATGAATGAGCAGGAGGCCCAGTGCAAGTAACGCATGAGCGGTCCAATACAACACCACACCGGGACCCCAACGAGGCGAGAGTGCCTCAGAAGTAGAAATCCGAACGTTAATGAATGTTCAGGAAAGAAGGGTGAAGAGCGTGAGACTCGCGAGGAAATCGGTAAAGAAAATATACAATATCGATAATAAACAATGCAAATATATCACCAAAATGAAATAAAGTATGTTAGAAATAATAAATGGCAAGCAGAGTACTTATCTTTACTGTAAGCAGCAACAAAAGAGGGCTTGTTGCTCTCAGACATTTCTGGGATGTGTAGTTTTCTTGACTGCTATTTTATTAAAGTAAGAAAATAACAAAATACGAGCCTCTGGTCTTGTAATAAAATTTACTTCTTGCCTGCATGTATTTGTTGAAACTAATTATGTAGTTGAAAGTTTCTTAAAGAAACAATAACAACTCTTTTGAACGACCTCTATTTCTTTGTAAGAAACATAACTTTTTAGTATTGGTCACATGTACGGAAGAGCCACTTTGAAAAGTGGATTTGCATATAGTCAGTGAAAGGCAGGCACTTGTTACCTGTGAAGCCCTACCACTGATAATAATACTGGAGACACATTAGGAAAGAAAAGTATATTTCTACCATTAGGAAGAGGGGAACAATGAGACATCCATCTATAGCACTGTAATGCCCTTATCTTGAGAGCATAGCTGGGCATTTTGTTATTGGAACCATGGATTCCAACTGTGGTACTGATGAGTGATTATTGGAATACATCAAGTTGTTGCACTAAGAGATGACAATGAAAACAGAGGTTCAGGAGCCCTTACAGTCCAAGCTATGCGAGGGTGGCCAGCTAGCATGGCCGAATCGTGATCCACGGAGGTTCTGCTAATATACCCCACAAAAAGTGCTTTTGTGAAGACATCCATGGCCCCAAAACTCATACCTGTGCACTAAATTGAAGGGGGAAGCTGAGAACATCCTTCTCAAGACCTGGAACCCCAGGAACAGAGTTTTAAACCGTGTGATGAATGCAATGGCGGTAGCCTGGGGCAAGATGGCCGACGCGCGCCGACTCACCATGGCAGTGAAAGTTAAACCTTGTCAGCGCTTGGCAGGGACTCTGAGGGAACGGCAACCAGCTCCTGCGGGTGGCCACTAACAAGAAATATAAACAATGCCTATAGGACATTGGGCACACTAGCACTATCCAACGCTTGTGTGGTGACTGACCAGAAACTCTGAAGCTGCAGAACCAGTAGGGTCCGTATACTGCCCGGAGGTACGAATGACGCCGTCAGACTTATACCTGATTGGCTCTGTATGCTAGCCTGGAGGGGCTGATCAGTAAGAATGATAAGACCCACAAGAGATGAACAAGGAGAGTGTCTGGAACTAACTGACCCTAAGATGGAGCCCATTCTTCTGCAAGACGGAAGACCTTTCAGATGGATTTGCCTCATAAAGCCGTGAAGGGTTTGAACCCTCACAAGCACATACCTTTGTATAGATCCACACGGGCCTGTGAAACCACAATATATGTCGATACTGGGCACAGCAACATATTGCTAATACCGAAGACGTAAAATCCTTACAAGGCAATCATCGAACTTCACTATATGAAATGCCCTGGTCCAGACCTGAAGAGCCAAGCGCTTCATGTACGCATTATCATGAGGGACACGGTTCTCAGGTGGGCACCAAACAAATGGTAGTACCTATAAACAATTAGCACATAGCCACCTAAGAACTTCAATTAGCCATCGAATTTTAATGGGACATCGGTGTGGGGGCTCCTATGTTGCGCAAGAAACCCAAGCTAAATAGAGTGTCATGTTATTTCACGTTGTTGGACCTGGCCCTTTCTGCGGGTTCATCCCCAGATTTTTTGCCACCTTCCTTCTATTTTTCCTGACCTATTGTTGTTGGCGCCGCTTTTGCGTCAAAAAATGACCCAAATGCAGCGCTAAAAAAGTATAAATATGGGCCTTAATTTACCTGTAAGTCCCTTGTACAGTGGTATCCCTATACCCAGGGCTTGTAAATGAAATGCTACTAGTGGGCCTGCAGCACTGCTTGCGCCACCCACAAAAGTAACCTTTCAAACCTGTCTCAGGCCTGCTAGCGCAGGGCCTGCATGCACAGCATACTACCACGGGCACCTGGCATGTAAATTTACTTGCCAGTTCCAGAACTCCTCTTCTACTACATGTAAGTCACCCCTAACGTAGGCCCTTGCTAGCCCTATGGGCAGGGTACTATGTATGTAGGAGGCAGGACATGTGCCTGGTTGTGTAGCCTGTCCTGGTAGTGATAAACCGCCTATTTGGTTTCTCACTGTTGGGAGTGCTGCCTTCTCATAGGATTGCACTGGAGATGCCCTGCCCTATGTCTAGCGGGTATTGTCTGATTTATGAGAGGTAGTGTAGGCATGTTAGGTATGGTTTTAATGGTAGTGAGAAATGCTGCTTACCGTTGTAGGTGGATTTTTTATTACCATTATAGAAATGCCACTTCTGGAAAGTGAGCATTTCTCTGTGCTTATGACAGGTGTTTCGCAGCTTTCCTCCAATCTACATCTGGGCAGGGTGACAGTTGGACTTGTGCATACTTTTCAGACAGCCTGTACAGAGGAAGGGTGGAGGTGTCACAGAGGTGCATCTACATTTTGAATGGTCTTTCCAGGCTGAGAGAAGGGGAGGTGGGGCACACCTCCATTTAAAGTCTGTGCCCTGGTCTCACACAAAGGGCTTGTTTACCTCCAAAATGATGTTCGAAGACTGTGCTGGAGGAGAGAGGGGACACTCCTAGAACCAGTTGTAACTGGTTGGAACCTTCTCTCCCCCTCTTGGTTAAACCTTTGCAAAACTGAGTATAAGTACAGGGGGTTTTCCCCATGAAATGAAGTCACAAGAAACATCTTAAGGATGTAGACACAGAGGGGCATATTTATACTCTGCGCTGAATTTGCTTCATTTTTTTACGCAAATTCAGTGCAAACTTAACTCCATATTTATCTTTTGATGCTAGACCCTTCTAGCGTCAAAATATGGGAGTTAACGTCATTGTTTGAATGTGTGAAACCACCTTGCCTCAATGAGATGCAAGGTAGGCAATGCTGTCCAAAAATTGACTCAAAGCCCCTAGCGCATTATTTATACTCCCGTGCAAAAAAGGTGCACAGGTGGGAAGCCGGCCTAAATAATGGCACTAAGCCTGCTTAGCTCCATTATTTAACGCCTAGGTCAGACCAGGCGTTAGGGGACCTGTGGACCCATTTCCATGGTTAAATACTATGGAAAGAGCCCACAGGTGCCCACCTCAAGCCCCAGGAAAACCCCCACCCACACCAGAGGGACACCAGAGTATGGGGGAACCCATCCCAGGTAAGTAGGGTAAGTATAGGTAAGTATTTAAAAAAAAAAATGAAGTGCCATTGGGGGCCCTGAAATGGGCCCCCCTACATGGCACTGAGTGCAATGGTCATACCCAGGGGACACTTGTCCCCTGTGCTGGCCATTGGGGTGGTGAGCATGACTCCTGTCTTTTACAAGACAGGAGTCATGTGTTATGGATGGTTTTGCATCAGGAAATGATGCTAGGCTGGTTAACAGCATTTTGTTGCCTCTAACCAGCCTAGCATCATTTTTTGAGTCAAAACCCTCTTCCCCTGTACCACACCCCCACCCGGCTAACGTCATTTTTGCTAATGCTAGCCCACTCTTAGCGCTGGTTTGCGGGATTCCATACATTTGGCACCCGGCTGGCGCTTTGGAATGAAGCGAGCCAGTGCTACACTTTTTGCTGCAAAACTGCATTTGTGCAGTTTTGTGGCATAAAGTATGAATATTGACCAGAATGCTGCTGGAGGGACTCACCAGGAACCGTCTTAGACTGCTGCTGCTCTGCTGACCTGTGACCTGCTGGGTCACTAGGTGGAACTGGCACTGACAGTATCCACATTGTGCTGGCCTGCTGCTGGACCCTGCCACCTTGTGTGCCCCTTGTGTCTTCAGAGGTTTGGTGCTGTGACCCCTGCCCTCTGCAACCCTGAGCTTCCCAGTGCGAGGACAGCACTGTGTGGGAAGCCCCATGTATTGGCTTTTCTTTATGCCCTAAAGAACCTTGAGAAGCGCCTTTTCTTCCCATTGCAAAAGTGCGCTTTTACTGAGGCAGCCGCAGAGTGAAGAAATCACTGCTGTGACCCGTGACTCCTCAGCCCGTCTTAATCGTGCTCCCCCACGTGTCTGAGGGGCATTGGAATGATGAAGGTTGTGGTGGTGGTGACCTCGGGGTGGGGAATCCTCAGAGGTGCCCCCTGGGCACAAGTCAGCTCCTTTTATTGAGGCATCACCACCCTGGCCAGGTAGAAAAGAAGGCTGTGGGCCAGAATCGTCCCACTGGTAGGATACAGAAGCCTCAGTGAACGGAGCGGAGCAGCCACGGGGTCCTGGGGGGCCCCAGGCGTGCCCAGGATTGCCACAGCAAGAGGAAACCCGCCGGCCGTGTAGCGAGGTGAGGAGTCTACCGATTGGGCGGGAGTGCTGGGCTTTGTGACCCCAGAGCCAGGAGGCTTCATCTAAAGCTCTAGTTTCTCTGGTTGGGGGAACCGGACATCTGCAGCTGCCCCGCGAGGATGCGGGCGGCTGCCCCTGATTTATTTGTCCTTTGCCCTGGTGGGGCTCCCCTGCCCCAGTGAGGGCCGGTCATGGCCCTGGGGGTCCCTGGGGACAACTTGCGCCCCGGACTGGGCACTGGCACTAGCAGGGGCCTCCCTAGGAGACCTGATGGGGTGTATGCCGCCCCCCTCTTCCACCTATCATCAAGCAGCCCTCGTTTCAGTGCACGAGGAGGGCTGGGGGGCCCTTTTCCCTTAAATTGTCAAGGGATGGTTCCCGGTCAGTAACATCATGGGTGTTTTGGGTGACACAAGCGCAGGAGGACTGGTGCTAATCATTATATGACTTATGTTTTCTAAAGTGTACCTTAATGCCTTGCCATGTGTTTTCTAATGTTCCTGCTATGGGTATTTATGCTAATATGTTCTTATGACTTGCCATGTGTTTACTAATGGTCCTTTTATGGGTATTCACAATGAGCTTATGACAAGTGCATGCTTTTAGTAATGTTTTCCTGACTACTGCTTATGCTGCAGAATAATAGGTAACTTGTGTGTTAGTTGTTGTGTAGCTATTTTAGCCATGTTTTAGACATGCTGTTTTATACTAACTAGGCCTGCCGCTGTGCACTTTAACACTGTTACATTTTATTCAGCATTGCTTTATTTTTCTAACAATAGAAATATTTGTAGTGCTGTTTTATTTTCTTTATCTCATTGTACTTTCCCCTAGGAAAGCATCACATTCTTCGCAGGACATTTATTTCACTCTGTGGTTTTTCCAAGGCTACAGTAAGATAGGGTTGCCGACAAACGTGGTATGTTGTGTCTCTGACATTCACAGAAAACACATACTCATACATGGGGACCATTTCTTAGAATGTTAGCTGTCTTACTATAGAAACATCCCCAGAAACGTTAGAGGGAGATTCCAGTCAGATGACTACGAATGTATGCTGATTGCTTCACTGCAGCTACTTGCCTAGATGGCTGGATCGCTGATCCACATGAGGACGGTGTCTCTCTTGACTACAGGCTTCTTCCTCCAGGAATAAGGGATGGCGGACCCCAAGGGGGAAAAACCCAAAGGGCAGATTAAGCTTATTACGCTGTGCTCAGACATAGGGGGTCATTCTGACCCTGGCGGTAGACTACCGCCAGGCCGACGACCGCGGATGCACCGCCAACAGGCTGGCGGTGCATCCATGGGCATTCTGACCGCGGCGGTACCGGTGTCCCGCCGGTTTCCCGCTGCCCTGGGGAATCCTCCATGGCGGCGCTGCAGGCAGCGCCGCCATGGGGATTCCGACCCCCTTACCGCCAGCCTGGCTCTGGCGGTTTTGACCGCCAGAACCTGGCTGGCGGTAACGGGTGTCGCGGGGCCCCTGGGAGCCCCTGCAGTGCCCATGCCACTGGCATGGGCACTGCAGGGGCCCCCTAACAGGGCCCCACCAAGATTTTCAGTGTCTGCAAAGCAGACACTGAAAATCGCGACGGGAGCAACTGCACCCGTCGCACCCCTTCCACTCCGCCGGCTCCATTCGGAGCCGGCATCCTCATGGAAGGGGGTTTCCCGCTGGGCTGGCGGGCGGCCTTCTGGCGGTCGCCCGCCAGCCCAGCGGGAAACTCTGAATGACCGCCACGGTCTTTCGACCGCGGTACGGTCTTCTGGCGGTTCCCGCCAGGCGGGCGGCTTCCGCCGCCCCCGGAGGTCAGAATGACCCCCATAGTGTAGGTAGGAGAAGTATATATTCATATCATTCTTAGTGACAGTATGGTAGGACTGTTCTTGTCTTTTACTCTGTTAATCAGCTGCTTGCTTTTATTGTATTTTATCATCCTAGTTATTGCAATATATGCCTTTTTTATCTAAGATGCAGTTACTTCAATAAATCCATATTGAACTATATTGTGCCTCTGTTGTCTTTGCCTGTATGAGACTTTTTGGTAACTGTGAGAGAAAGGGATGAGATCTGATCGACCCCGTTTCCCCTGAGGAGTCTTCTTGTCATGTGCCCAGTTGTCACAATCATCTTGGTCAAAGATGAGGTGCTGCTAGTTAGCTGGAGAACCCGGATTAGGCCGATGGGCAGATTGTGGTGTGGAATTCTACTCAGTAGCCACAATCCATGTGATCCTGACTCCAAAATTCAGTAGCCTCATTAGCAGAATGAGAACCTGTGCGACATGGTGCCACCAACGTATGGTCAGGCTCTAATATTCGGATCCTCCTCGGTATCTCTGTCTCATTTAAGGCAAAAAGACACCTCAATACTATATACGGAGACTTCCGTGGTATTGAGGATTTCCTCCTAAGCTACATTGGTAGTATCTATCTTGAGCTGTAGGTTGTTCAAGATTGAACCTTAAAAGGACCAATCCCCACTAGGTGTCCTTATCTTTGAACATACATCTACCTTTAAAATGGCAAACCCACAACGGGTAGCAATTGTAGTAAATATGCAACCAACCCTTACTGCACATTTATTGGCAAATGGCCTAATGACTCAAAGTGGGCCCAGTTACATTTGTTGTTGAGGCTCATCCAGCCTATAGAACTGATTTATTTTATTCTTGGGTCATCTTTCCAGCAGTAGAAGGGAACACAAATACGTTTCATCGCTATACACCTGCAAACGTACCTGCACAATACAGAGCTTATGCATATTTAGAAATACCTTTATCTTATCAAGACCATAATAATTGGCTTGATGGCGCACTACCAGGTACAATAATACATGTTCGGTTAGGTTCTCTGAGCAATGATGGCCCAACCTGGCCTTTATTGGCCACATATACACCACACCCTGATGCAGCAACCTTAGCGGTAGCTGAGGTTCACCGCCTATATATAGAGCTTACAACAATATACAGATGATTAGTACAGTTTGTCATGCAAACATTAAATACTAACCCAGCACGTGCTGCCCCAGTGCAACAACATGCAGTCACGCCAGGCATTATCCCTGCGACTGTACATTCGATCATGGGTAAGGTACCCACCAAGCAAGAGGAAATTCTGTGTTGGTTAGCTCAAAAATTAAATGCACTGGAAGCAGTTTTTTCTCATACAGGACCTCAGGATCAACACAGAATTCTGACTAGGTGCTTGGCATTTGAGATGGTTCCCACAGTTGATAATTGCAATACATAGGGTGCGGTATTTGCCACGCTCTATACTACCGCACACGGTACACCAACACTTGCCAAGCTTCCGGAGGTGTTAAAACAAATTCAAGATGAATACGGGGCTGCCCTGGAGCTGGATTTGGGGATGCAATTAATGGGCAATTTTGCCACAGTATCTTCAATCATATTAAGTAATCTTAAGGAAGCAGTTGCACTAGCAGTGTGCATACAGCTCTGAGATGTTTCTCCACAGGATCAAGAACGGGAGCTACCAAAGATTATCGCAGAGACCTATTCTACTATTGGTCGAGATAGTCGGGGGCTAGACCGATTAAACCACAACTTCAAGGCAGATCTCACTGGAAAAATGCAGTGAGAGAGGTGGGTGGTCAGAGCAGCGAACTGAGTATGTGACACTGAAAAAGGACTCACAATGCTCGTCTAAATTCAGTTAAAAAAGGAGAGAAACTTCCCCAACCAAAACGCAGTTTAAAAAGAAAAATGTTGCAGTAGTTACAACTTGACATGCCACTAAAGAAGAGGGCTTTACAGAAAAACAAAAAGTGGGCACTGGCACTGCTCAACAGTGCAGCAGAGGTCACAATAGTTCACCAGGATCTTCAAGAGCATCTGGAGGTGAAAACAACTGATGACTTCTTGCAAGTTGAGACTGCGGGCATGAGTGTCTCCAAACCCAACACATTGTACTGAGTAACTATTTAGTTAGAAGGGGACATTGAACGCATAACTGACACTATCTTTTGAGACTGCGTTGTTTCTATTTATGATCCTTTTCTGGCTGAAAAAGATTGGCCGCCAGAATTAATCTGCAATCTCCTTTATGGAGATGGTGTGACTGAAAAATCTTTCTCACCCCATGTTCCCAGAAAGCTTGTTGAAATGCATGCCATTGATTGGGCATTGGCACAGGCACCTGTGTTTTATCGCTACCACGTATGATGGGACAAAGAATCCCCCTACCAGGTACTACCAATAAAATCCCACCCGCAACCTCAATATCCTATAAAATATGACGCTAAAGCACCTGTAAGGGAAATCCTCAAACAATTGGGGTACCAGGGTGTTCTTGAACCCTCAGAGTCATCAATAAATAATCAATTATTTCCAGTCGCTAAACCCAACCATTCATACAGAATAGTCTTAGACTACAGACATTAAGTAGTCACACAAAAACATTTGCTACACAAAATGCACACAGCACAGCACTTATGAACAATCTAGTGAGCAGAAAATACAAGACCCTGGATATATCCAATGGGTTTTTCTGCCAAAACATAGCGCCTCAAAGTAGGAACCTAACAAGTTTTAGTGCCCTTGGCTCTCAGAAAAAATTCTGCCGACTCCCACAGGGGTATAAGAACAGCCCAGGACTGCTCTCAACTCATGTAACATCTATTTTACACAACATTGACCCTGAGGTGCTGTCATATGTGGATGACATTTATCTCACAGATGACGACCTCATGCTACATTTAAGACAGGTAGCCCTCATTGTTGTAGGATTTGCCAAAATCGGCTACAAATTCAACTTCAAAAAAATGAAAATAGCTTTCCTTAGTGTCCTGTTTCTGGGATACGGATTGTCAGATGAAGGCAGGAGCCTGGCGCCCCAGTTTTTACAAAAATGCGCACAACTGCAACCTCCAAGACACAATAAAGAAGCTCCAGTCAGTGTTGGGATTTTTAAATTAAAATAAACGACTTAATACGTCCTGATTTTACTGGCAAACGTTGGACAGTTGAACACACACACATTTTAAAAGCTTTGCAAAAAGAAATGTTAGAAGCAAACCACTTCCATACAAGGGACAACAAAAAGCATCTGGTCATCAGAGTAATTGCTGGTGCCATTGGTTTCACCTATGTGACATTCAATGAGGGTAAGACCATCCCAATTGCATATAAATCAAACCTATATTCCACAGCTTAAAAACGTTTTGCTCCCACTGAGAAAATCATCACTGCTGTCCATATGGCGGTCCTTAAAGAGAGACCTCTGGACCAGGTGAAGCGCATTATTGTTGTCTCCCCCGTTCCTGCCCTAGAAGCTGTTACCAAAGCAACCGTTCCTAACGCTAAAGCACTATATCCACGTTGGAATCAATGGACAACATCTCTGACAGCCACTGATGTTGATTATGTGTTTGACTCTAAATTACAGACCCAAGAATTCTTACAATATGAACTTGAGTATCCAGTTCCAGAAAATACATTGCCTATTGAACAATATAATAACATTTTGTATACTGATGGTTCAGCCCAACCAGCAATAGGAACAAAACATCAATACTCCGCTGCTTGCACAGTCGTGAGTGGTTACATGAAAGATGGCAAGTTCCATCCAAAAAAATACTTACACGCAGACTCCAGGAGATGTCACTGCACAACTTGCAGAGCTCAAGGCTCTTGTGATGGCACTGGAACATATGGATCCTGAGCAGATGACGTTGATTGTCTGTGATTTGTACTATTGTGTCCAGTCCTTCAATGAATATCTTTATTACTGGTGCCAAAATGGGTTCAGAGATTCAAAAGGCAACACCGTTAAACACAGGCTTCTGTGGGGGAAAGTAGCAGAGGTGAAAGAACCACTACCTAATGTCCACTAGAACATCAGCGTGTTGGAATACACATTGAAGGCAACACTCTGGCTGATGAAGCAGCCATATCAGCAATAGCTATGGCTTCTGTTGCTGCAGTAACTCGTTCTAAGCTAAAAGTGGATGATAAAACACTGGCAGCCGAGGCAACTTTGGCTGACCGCACGCCTTTTCTTAAAGCATATCCTGCTAAATATACCTACCGGATGGCAGTTTTGTAACAATACCAGGTGTGGGAGTTCGAATAATTCCCAATAAAGAACTAAGACCTGCATTAGTACAAGCAACACATGAGGGAGTTGCTTCTGACCATCTGGTGTGGCAGCTACAATTTTAATATTGAATCATGATATTGGTGGCCAGGTCTATACAAACAGACCAAGCAGTATGTCATTTGTTGTGACATCTGCTAGCAAATAAAAGGGTCCCCCGTGAAACTTCCACCACAGACACCCCTCTTAATTTCCAGTAAATCATTACAATATGTGTACTTGGACCATTGTGGTTCCCTGACCCCAGATAGTGCATAAAAATAAAACAATTGTCCACAAAAGGCCAATGCCCAGTCCAAAGTAAAAAGGGCCCACATGGCCACAAGGCACAGTCCAAGGTCCACTTGTTTCCTGACAACATCTGCACAGAACTGTGCAGGGGCATCATTTTGGAAGTGGGCAGGCTCCTCAGGAGGAAGGGGGTGGGGGGCACCTCAGCTGAAGTTGGGAACTTGCCCACTGGTTCTGGAGGGGGCTCCATGGCCATTATCCTATGCTGGGGAGTGCAAGGTCACAGTCTCTCAGGCGGGGTACTTGCCCACTGGTTCTGAAGGGGGCTATATGCCCATTATCCTTTGCTGGGGAGTGCAAGGTCACAGTCTCTCAGGTGGGGTACTTGCCCACTGGTTCTGGAGGGGGCTTCATGCCCATTATCCTTTGCTGGGGGTGCAAGGTCACAGTCTCTCAGGTGGGGTATTTGCCCACTGGTTCTGGAGGGGGCTCCATGCCCATTATCCTTTGCTGGGGTGTGCAAGGTCACAGTCTCTCAGGTGGGGTACTTGCCCACTGGTTCTGGAGGGGGCTTATTGTACAGCAGTCCCTGGAGGGTGGCCTACATGCCCTCCGCTGGAGGTGAGGGCTGCATTGTCTCAGCTGGAGGTGAGGGTGGTGGTGGTTTTGGTACCCTGCCAGCCTCTGCTGGAGGTGAGGGCTACAGTGTCTTAGCTGGTGAAGGTGCCTCCTGGGCATCCTCTGCTGGAGGCGAGGGCTGCTGTATCTCAGCAGGGGATGAGGGCCCGTGCCCACTGGTGGTGGTGGTGTTGGCACCCTGCCAGCCTCTGCAGGAGGTGAGGGCTGGTGTATCTCAGCAGGGGAAGGGGCCTCCTTGGCAGCCTCTGTTGGAGGCGAGGGCTTCTGTGTCTCAGCTGGAGGTGAGGGCTTTTTTGCTTTCATGGCAGGAGGTGAGGGCTTCTTCCCTTTCAAGGCAGGAGGTGAGGGCTTCTTCCCCTTCCTGGCTGGTGGAGTGGAATTATTCCCCTTCCTGGCTGGTGGAGTGGAATCCTTCCCCTTCCTGGCTGGTGTAATGGGATCCATCCCCTTCCTGGCTGGTGGAGTGGGATCCTTCACTGTCTTCCCTCCACGATTAGGAGGTGCCTCCACTGTCCCCGTGGACTGTTTGGCTGAGGTGCTGAGCTTGGTCGTTGGGACCCTGCTCTTATGGGCAGGACAGGGGGAGGGGGAAGGAAGAGGTCAAGTAGGGCAAGGAAAAGCTTCTTAGGGACGTTGGGGCAGGATGAGGGAGGGGAGAAGGGAGTGGAGATTGAGGGAGTGGTTGGTGGAGGAGTACGTCTGCTGGACTTGGGTGCAGATGCAGGGGCAGCTTGCTGATGTGAGGTGGATGGCTGTTGGGTGTCTGAGTGCCTGCATTTGTGTCCTTTAGGAGGGGGGAACAGACAGGGTGGGAGATGACACAGGGGACTCATGGATGGATGTTGTGGAGGTTTCTGCAAGTGAGGTGTGTGCGCTGCTTGGTGTGGTGATGCTGGTGGTAGATGTTGAAGCAATGTATGCAGGCGTGAGTGTGGACATGACTGTGAGGGAGGTGGAGGGGGAGACAGTGAAGGCAGTGGATGTGGTTGTATGTGCAACTGTCTGGTGTTTGCGTGAGTGCTTGTGGGCTGAAGTGTGGTGCCTGTGCTTGACTGTGCCACTCTTCTGTGATGTCTTGTGTGCATGCTCGTCTGTATGTGTGTATGGGATGGGTTGGGGTTGAGGAGGCTGGGACTGGGAAGTGGTAGTTGGAGGGGGGACGGTAGGAACAGGGACAATGGCTGCCATCAGGGAGGAGGCCAGAGCCTGAATCGATCTCTGTTGGGCCACCAATCCACCGTGGGTGCCCTCCAGGAATACATTGCATTGCTGCATCGGGGATGCCAGCCCCTGGGTGGCACTCACAATTGTTGACTGCCCTACAGTGATGGATCTCAGGAGGTCAATAGCCTCCTCGCTTAGGGCAGCAGGGCTTACTGGGGCAGGGCCTGCGGTGCCTGGGGGGAAGGAGATGTCCACCCTCCTGGGTGAGCGAGCACAGGCAACTCACTGAGGGGCTACTGGGAGGGCGGTCCTGGTACGGGATGGTGGCTGTACCTGCAGCTGGGGTGGTCACAGAGGTGTCCACCACCACCAGGGAGCTTCCATTGGAGGAGGTATCTGAATCAGTATTGTCACCTCTTGTCTCCGCTGTGGTGCTCCCCTCGCACTCCATCACACTGGTTCCCTCGGCGTCGGTGGACTCTGCCTTCTGGGTCCTATGGGATGCAGCTCCCTCTGTCGCCGGTGCCCCTGCTCCTCTGCCGACGGTGCCCCTGCTCCTCTGCCAGATGATGCTAATGCACACATGAACAGGATGACAGAAGGAGAAGGAGGGGGAGGGCGAGAAAGGGAGCACTGGGTCAATTACAGCACGAACACCACAGTTGCCATACACAGTACCATCACACACAGGGATCAGGACTGAGCACTATGCGTTGCACTGGCATTAAATTGGCTAGATGCCACAGCAAGATGAGGGCCACCCACCTCCAACATTACCTCTCCTGGGACCCACTAAGACCTGTCTGACATGGAATGCAACCTAGCTTGGTTACCTGGATTTGCTATACACCCAATACCCTTGAGCTGAATCAAGCTGCAATGTCTGATCTGGCATTAATGTGCACCCACTATCTCACACCCACCACCTGGATCCCATGCCACCAACCAGATATTGTTGTAGCGCCCACTCTACTCACCCCCTTATGGCTGCTGTGATGCTCTCAAGCGCCCATCCAGATCTGGGTAGGCCACCGCCAGTATGTGGGCCATCGGGGGGGTCAGGTTCTGACAGGCACCCCTTTCTCATTGGGAGGCCATCCCCAGCTGGGCCTCCGCAGTCTTCCATGCCCAGCATCTCAAGTCCTCTCACCTTTTCGGACAGTGGGTGCTCTGCCTGCTGTAGACCCCCAGGATCCACATGTCCTTGGCGATGGCACGCCACAATCCCTTCTTTTGATGGGCGCTGACCTGCAGAGGCGATACAGAAGGGAGGACACCCTTATACATACAATCCAGCCTGTCACACATATGGCCCACCAATCCTGTTTCCATCTCCATTGACACACATCGCCCGGTGCCTGCCATGTACACTACCACCAGACATTCTCCCCCAATGACACAATGCTTGCGCACACATCGCCATGCATCTTTCCCAAATGCATCATGCCCAAGGTGTACTCACCTGTTGGTCTGGAGGCCAATCCAGCAGTCCATAGTGGAGTAGGACCCAATCACTAGTTGCTCCAAATCCTCCGAAGTGAAGGCAGAGGCACTTTCCCCAGTCACACCGGCCATGGTAGGTTCCAGACACAGGTCACTGCAGCACATGCAGTGTAGGTGTTGTCCTGTGTAAAATCAGGAAACAGGTGAGGATTTAGCTAGAAAATGGCGGTTACGTCCGCGGTGGGGTACACCATTACCACCGGCGCTGATCCCCATTGGCCACTATACTCCGTAGAGCTCTATATTACCCAATGAGGAATTGTATGGCAGTGCAAGACCGCCTTCCGCCACGACGCGTAACGTCGGCGTAGTTACCTCACTTCCGCTTGTCCCTAGATATAGGACAGGTGGGCGCTATTTCATGGTGGTGGACAACGATCCGATTATCCATAACTGCATCATTGCCTAGAATTGCACATATATTGCCATTTCCACTGTCCCATCACATTGATGCTGTATGTACAGTGATGTGGTGGTTCCATTGTTCAAATTGTGACAGCCTACTCCCTCTTGTGTCCCTTAGATACCTACCGCTGCGGATGAATAGGAGGAGGAGACAACACCCCGTGCACAGACCCCTTGTGGACTTCGCTACACCCCTCTTGTGCAGGTTCTATCAGTGCTCCATTTCCTGGAAATTGGTTCTTTCCAAGTGACAGTGGGCTTAGCAACAGGAATGTCACAGCCAATGTTCTCAATCGTGCTGCCAAGGGTGTTGTCTGCCTTTGTGAAACACATGTGCAGCTACATTGTTTTGCCGTTTGACGTTTGGCCACTGTGAAGGCTGGATTCTATGCAATGGGGCATATCCCAATATTATTGGGGCAATTGACTGTATACATATTGCATTTGTCCCCCCCCACCAAAATGAGCAGGTGTTCCACTCAATGAATGTGCAAATGGTGTGCCTGGATGACCAGTACATCTCCCACGTCACTGCCAAGTATCCTGGGTCGGTGCATGACACCTTTGTCCTGAGGAATAGCAGCATCCTAAATGATGGCCCAACTACTGAGGCACATGCAATGGCTAATAGGTGAGCCAGAGCCCCCACCCACTGTATGTCAGTGTATGCCTTCGGGTGTTATCCCCATACATTGTGTTAGGCTAAATTTTGTCCCTCAATATTTGCAGGTGACTCTGGCTACCCAGACCTATTGTGGCTCCTGACCCCTGTGAGGACGGCCAGGACAGGGGCTAAGAACCATTATAATGAGGCACATGGGTGAACCAGAAGATTAATCGAAAGGACCTTCGGCCTCCTGAAGAACAGATTCAGGTGCCTCCATCTGACAGGTGGATCCATGTGCTACTCACCCGGGAAGGTCTTCCAGATATTAGTGGCATGCTGCATGTTGCCAACCTGGCCCTCAGATGACATGTGCCTTTTCTGCAGGAGGAAGAGACTGGAGATGCCCCTGTGGCAGCAGTGGACCCTGAGGACAGTGAGGATGAGGAGGCAGAGGATGAGAATGTTGACAACAGGACATCAGTCATACGGCAGTACTTCCAATAACACACAGGTAAGACAGTGGAACTGATCACTGCTCTGACTATTGATTTCATCTGCGTGACTGTAGCTTGATGTCATTCACTTCCTTTGCATCTCAACTTACTGTCACCTATGGCTTGTCATTTTACAGATGTTGGTGACATGACAACAGTGTTCTGATGCGATTACAACACACAGTTACACGTCATTAATTGTACGTTATCACAGTGTTCAGATCATTTGCACTAGATGTGACTGTTCCCCTAAATGCACATTCTCAACACATAAAATATTATCAGTCAAGTTGTGTTCAAGGGTGTTTATTGTAGTGCTATAAAATTGAGGGAAAAGTGCAATGGAATGGTGTGATGGTAGAGGAAAGTCCAGGGTATTGTTCCAGTCTGTTTGTAGCACAGGTCCAGTGTCCAAGTGGCCATAGGAAGGGGAGCAAAGGAAGTTCAAAGTGAACAGGGTGGGACACAAGGGGGCCAATCAGGAGAGTCTCATTTCCTGGCAGTGGTCTTGGTCTTGGCAAGTGTCTCTGGCTTCTGTCTGAGTCGCAAGGAACGTTTACGGGTGGTTCACCTTCTGCAGGGGGAGGTGTGCTGGTGGACTGTGGGTCCCGTGGTGGGGCATCCTGCCAACTAGCTGCAGTGGAAGTGGAGGGCTGGTCAATAAACTGGCAAGTGGTAGGGACCCACTGCTGTGCTGTTGATTGCCTCATGATGTTGGCCATGTCTGCCAGTACCCCTGCTATGGAGATCATGGTGGTGTTGAGGGCCTGAAAGTCCTCCCTGATATCCTGATGGTGTTCCTCCTGCAGTCGTTTCTTCTCCTGCATCTTGTCAAGGATCTGGCCCATCGTGTCCTGGGATTGTTGGTAGGCCTCCAGGATCTTGGTGAGTGCCTCGTGGAAGTCGGTTCCCTGGGCCTCCTGGTGCACAGCGGTCCTCCCAGTGTCCCTGTTCCCCAGTGCCCCTTCCCCCTTAATGGTGTGCCCACTGCCACACTGACCCCAGGTCCCTGATTGTCTAGGGGGTCAGGTCTGGACTTGAGTTCCTGTAGGCTGGGTGGGTGCTGTGGTGTTGAATAGTGATGGGGTAGGCTCTGTGGTGGACTGTGAGTGGGCTGGGATCACCGACTGTCCAGTGGTCCCTGATGGGCCAGGTTGTTGATCCAGATCCTGAAGTCTAGAGTTATTGTCATCACCGGGGGCATCTTCTGTTGGAGTACTGGATAGTCGTTGCACCTCCACTCCGCTGACATTGGCTGGGGCACCTGCGGGGATTTAAGTGAAGTATTATGCTTCATATCTGTGACATATTGTACATCCCTAGCTTCCCCTCTATCGTTGCTGTTGCCCTGACACCTTTGTTTGTGTATGTTGATATATTGTGGGATTGATAGTTTCCCTATGCTGTGCATGCTTTGGTGATGGGTGTCCATGCAGGGCTAGGAGGGCTGTCCATGCATTGGTATTGCATGCAGGGCTTGTCATTGGGGTTAGTCATATGTGTAGGTGCAGTGTGTGGGATGGAGTGGAATGATTGGAGTGATATGGCATGCAGGTTTGGGGGTTGATTAGTAGTAAATGTTGACTCACCAGTGTCCAGTCCTCCAGTAACTCCAGTGAGTCCCTCAGGATGCAGTAATGCCAAGACTTGCTCCTCCCATGCTGTGAGCTGTGGGGGAGGAGGTGGGGGTCCACGGCCAGTCTTCTGTATGTTGAGCTGGTGCCATGCTGCTATGGAAAATACCTTCCCCCGTAGGTCGTTCCACCTCTTCCTGATGTTGTCCCTTGTTCTTGGATGCTGTCCCATGGCGTTCACCCTGTCCAAGATTCTCTGCCATAGCTCCATCTTCCTAGCAATGGATATTTGCTGTACCTGTGCTCCAAAAAGCTGTGGCTCTGTCCTGACTATTTCCTGCACCATGACCTGCAACTCCTCATCTGTGAAACGGGGGTGCCTTTGTGGGGACATGGGTGTTGTGTGGTGTGTGTAAGTGTGTGGGTGTTGGGTACTGTGGTTGGATGTGCGAAGTGGGGTGCTTGAGGGATGCATGGGTGTATGTGGTGTGTGTGTCTAGTTGTTGCAGTGGTCTTGGTGTCAGTCTGGTGGCATTATTTTTTATTCTTAAAGGTTTGTGGGTGATGTGGGTGGGTGTTTTATAGTACTGTGGGTGTGTGTGGTGTGTGTATGAGTGTCAGGAGTGTGTTTTTGGTATTGGCCAATGTTGTATAGTTTAGTATTTAGAAGTCCATTCTGAGCGTTCTGGTGTGTACCGCCAATGGTTTACCGCCATTGAATGTCCACCGTGGTGATTCGTGGGTCATGATGTAGTAGGCATTGTTTTGTTGGCATAAGGGTATGGGTGTTGGTACCGACAGTTTAACACTGACCTTTGGGCTGGTGGATTTGTGTATGTGGCAGTATTCTGTCGGATTGGTGTGTGTGTGTGTCATAATACGGCAAACGGATATTCGCAGGCGCGGCGGAGTGGTGGCGGCCGTCACCATGGCGGTAAGCGGGATTTACCACCAATGTTATGACGAGGGCCATAGTGTAGGGAAACTATGCCAGCAATGGATGATGGTCTCCTCGCTTATGTTAAGGAACATTTTAGTCTCCTATCCAATAACAGATTTACAGGATTTCCTGTTAGGCCCCAGAAGACAACGCAGAAAATGCTTCTTAAATGCTGCATATAATGAAATATGGAAGCTTTCCCATCAAGAGGCGGCTGCCCGGTTAAGGCAAATAGATCAGGAAAACTTACAGCAAGCATTAGCTGCTGTAGATAATGGGATTAACACCTTGTCCGACTGAATATGCACCTTAAATACCATTGTATCTTCTGCAATAGATATAGTACAGAGTGATGTATAATTTTTGCAACATGGACAACGTCAACTAAGATCCATCATGGAGTTAGGTTGGACACTACAAACATTGAAAGCAGGTCACGATCCCTGGCAACACATAAGAGCAAGGGAGATTGTTTTCCACATTTAATTTAACGTTACAACAACAAATAGTGGCTCACAAAGAAGCAACATTTGTAATGTTGAATATTGAAAAGTTTAAAAAGTTGCCCTTTACTGTAGCTGAAATACCATCTGCTGACATGGGTTATAAATCTACCCATTTCAACACTAAAATTTACAAACTGTTTGCAACACATTCCAGTGGGCAGATATGAAAGGCTGGGGGATAGTTACATACATGAAGTGTGGGAGCTTCCTATCTCGTACAAATGTTTCAATGGCATGAAAGAGGTCTTTCTTATCCGTAGTGAATGCAAGACTGCTGTGAGCCATTCGTTGGTTTGTAAACAGCTGTCCTTGCATGGGGCGTGTAATGCCTCCGTGACAAATTTGACTTGTTATCTGAAGGGAAACTCAGTCCCTTTGATTAGACCTGCATTCCAGGTGCTCGCCAACGGCAGATATGTGCTCCTTCACAGTGAGAGCTGTTGTGGAATGTGAGCCGGAATAGCTTACATCGTTTTGGTCTCCCAAATTGTTACATGCTGCAGGAATGTCCCTTTTTTCCCCCACGTAGCTTCAAAGAGTAGCAGACGGTTGGCCTCATAGTGCTACTTCTGATGTGAATTTTGATAAGATGAACAGACTAAAGGCTTTATTGTTTTAAAAACATGTGGTGCTTACATCTGCATGAAAGACCTATGCGCTTCAGGTTGCAAGGTCATCGGCGGAGATTCAGTCTCTTTTAACTGCAAATTTTCTGAGACACTTTGGTGAACTCATAACACAAATATTTAATGTGTCCAGTACTACTGGAATTGCCCACTTTTTTAAGGCAGTTGGTTCTGGTTTTGTTCACACCCTCTCCTCTATATTCGGTTTAATACCATCAGCCATACATTCTATATTTTCAAGTGTTTTCGGGGGATTTCTGATCACTTTGGCATTTTGCTTTTGCTACTTTTCCTGCGCAATGGCTGTCCAGTCACACCTCGGATTACTGAAAGTGCTACTGCCAGCACAACTGTGCTGTGAAGGCATGATGAGTATTTCGGAGCACCACTCCTGGAACAACTGGAGTGTGACTGGTCATTGTCATTCCTACCGGTTTTGGATTGTGTGCAACCTACAACGCTTACTTTCATTGGACGCTGATCTATTGATATTCTCAATGATGGCTCATTATCAGAAATGCGCGTTGAGGGTGTGTTTGCTTTGGGAAGCTATTTATGAGTTGCCTTTTATAGATGCAGCGACTCTTAACTCTATGGAAGGCATGACACAGAATCCTGCTGCCTCAGCTGGAGCTCAGGCTTTGGAACACGAGTGCTCTTTGACTTTCCTTGGATATGATCTGGATGTTTTTCCACCTCCCGAAGTAGAACATCTCCTGGCTTCAATTGTCCGGGATGTACTTTGCGATTTCCAAACTGACACTGACTATTGAATTTGGCCTGTTCAAATTGTCCTTTTTCTGCCTCTGTGTCTCTTAACTTGTCACTGTTGACATATACGTTTTGTTTAGAGCAAGAGTTATTCAATTTTTTCCTTCTTAGGCTTTTAAACCACCTTTGACCGGCAAGGGGATGGTGTTGTAGAGCTATTTTAGCAATGTTTTAGACATGTTGTATTATGCTAAATAGGCCTGCCGCTGTGCACTTTAACCCCGTTATATTTTATTCTGCATTGCTTTATTTTTCAAGCAATAGCAATATTTGCGGTGCTGTTTTATTTTCTTTATCATTGTACGTTTGCCTAGGAAAGCATTACGTTCTTCGTAGGACATTTATTTCACTGTGCTTTCTCCAAGGCTACAGCCAGATAGGGTTGCTGACAAATGTGGTATGCTGTGTCTTCAACATTCACAGAAAACACATACTCATATGGGGGACCATTTCTTAGAATGTTAGCTGTCTTATCATAAAAACGCCCCTTTGTCCCAGACACGTTAGAGAGATATTTTAGCCAGATGACCATGACTGTATGCCGATTGCTTTGCTGCAGCTACTTGGCTAGACGGCCAGACCTCTGATCCACATGAGGACGGTGTCTCTCTAGACTACAGGCTTCTTCCTCCAGGTATGAGGGATGGTGTACTCCAAGGGAGAAAAACCCAAAGCGCAGATTAAGCTTATTTCGCTGTGATCAGACATAGTGTAGGTAGGTGAAGTATATATCTATATCATTCTTAGTGACAGAATAGCCGGACTATTCTTGTGTTTTACTCGGTTAGTCACACGCTTGCTTTTATTGTATTTTATCATCCTAGTTATTGCAATACATCCCTTTTTATCTAAGATGCAGTTACGTCAATAAAGCCATATTGAATTATATTCTGCCTCTGTTGTCTTTGCCTGTATGAGACTTATTGGCAACTGAGATAAAGGGATGGGATCTGATCGACCATGATTCTCCTGCGAAGTCTTTTTGTCATGCGCCCGGTTGCCACAATCATCTCAGCCAGAGATGAGGCGCTGCTAGTTAGCCAGAGAGCCCAGATTACGCCAATAGGTGTCATGTGGTGTGGAATTCTACTCAGTAGCCTCAATCCATGTGATCCTGTCTCCCAAATCCAGTAGCCTCATTACCATAATGAGAACCTACGTGACAAAATGTGACTACTGCTGGTTTCTGCTGAGTAACAGTACTGTGTAATGTTCTGACAACTGCTTGGGTAGCAGGGTACTACTGACATATTGCGTTTAGTCTAATGATGTTGTGTACAAGACAGTTTATTTTTATATAACTTGGTGTTGTGTATCCTTTGTGGTGGGGATAGTGCATCATGTGTTTTGTGTGTGTTGTGCAAACGCTTTACACATGGCCTCTGAGGTAGGCCTGAATGCTCATGCCAAACTACCAAGGGGGTGAACAGGGGTTATCTTGGGTGTGCAACTCCCTCACCCTCACTAGAGTGGGTGGGCTCTGCCTGGCTTAGGTGCATACCCCAACCAACCAGAAACCCCATTTCTAACATGCGCCAATAGAGAACAGAGAAGACACTGTGGTGCCTTCCCCAGATGAAACCATGGCGCTAACAAAGGAGGACTTGATGTCATCTTTGTGAGAGTTTGAGGCCGAGCTCTTGGAGGTATTTAAAACTGATATTACAACATCTTTGGAATCCCTCAAATCAGAAATCAATAGTAATTTTACTTTACTCCAGGCCAATATGGACTTGGTTGGAACCCGAACCCTGGATTTAGAAACAAAGACTCAAAACATAGAAGGCTGGCTGCATCCACTGTTCAAAGGATTTACCTCCATTCAAACCCAACCAAATACCGCCCTTCTTAAATGCGAGGACCTGGAGAAAAGATCCTGCAATCTTCAAGGATACTTCAAGGTAAACTATGCACTATTGCTACATTATATGTCCCTAAAACAAGTCAATCACAATTCATCCTTGATTTCATAACCATCCTGGGGGCTTTTGCCTGAAGGGGAAATCGTCCTCCTGGGTTATTTTAATATAATTTGGGACATGGCCATGGACACCACCAACACTCAACGGGCGACTACAGGAATTTTCGCAAAATAAGTGAAAACAGCTCTCCACAGTCTGGGTCTCTTAGATGCCTGGCGAAGTATGCACCCAAATGGGAAAGACTACACATACTATTTTCTCATTCCCACAGGACTTATTCTAGAATAGATCACAATTTATTTAGCCAACTTCTACAACAGACCATAGTCTCATCAAAAATCTACCTTATTGTTATCTCAGATCATGCTCCACTGGAGGTTGTTCTTGATTGATGGGTAATACAACCTAAGTTTAGTATAAGGTTGTTCCGAACGTGCTAACCAGGGATGGGCCCATGCGAGATAAACTTAGGAAAACTATAAGGGACTATTTCTGGCTTAACCGACTGGAGGATACTTCCCACTCTACAACATGGGATGCCTTTAAGGGGGTCATCCGGGTCAAATGTATCTCATTGGCAACTTTGATCCACTGACAGAAAACTGAGGAGAGACTCCTATTAGAAGTAGAGCTCGATAAAGCAGAAAAATCCCATAACCCAACACCCTCCCTTACGCTACAGAGAAAAGTGAAAACATCCAGGTAAAATTACAAGCCTTGTATGCTAACAGAGCCAAAGCTACACTCATCTGCTTGCAAAACACAGTTTATGAACATGGAAACAAAATTGGTACAAAACAAGTGAGGCAACTGCGAACCAAACAGGCAAAGGCATAAATAGGACAGATACAAGATAAGAACGGAATGGTCCACCATTCAGAAATAGAGAAAGCCCGATTATTTCTGGACTTCTATAAATAGCTATACTCCGCCGATCTGGTGGATGTGGCAGAGCAACAAGCTTACTTAGAAGAGGTTGCACTGCCCAGAGTTTCCACCAAAGCTAATGAGGCCCTGAAGAATCCCATCTCCAGAGAGGGGGTACAGAAGGCTATAGATGCTCAAAAACTCAACAAATCGCCCAGTCCAGATGGACTTAATGCTCAGTTCTATAAGACCTTTAGCTCTGATCTCACCTCTCATTTAACTGACCTCTTCAATAATATGGCGGAGCTGTGGACGGGGGGGTTACCCCCACTAACAGTATTTCCAAAACCAGGGAAGGACCCCCAAGCGTGTGCCTCATACAGGCCAATAGCCTTACTAAACTTTGATGTCAAACTATATACCAAGGTTCTAGCCAACAAATTAGAAGAGATCCTCCCTGAACTCATTCACCCGGACCAGTCTGGATTTATTAAAGACAACAGACCCAAGATAACTTATGGCAGTTGGTCTACTTGGTAGAGAAGGTTATGTAGAAAAGGATACCAGCATTACTATTGGTTCTAGAAGCCAAGAAAGCCTTAGATCGAGTGCACTGTTCTATCTTGGTAGCAGTGCTATGAAAATGTGGATTTACGGACTGTTTTATTGCTATGATAATGAGTAATTACTCTTGCCCCGTCACGGATGCTTAGTAATGGTGCGGCCTCAGAATAATTTTAACTAACTAGAGGGACGAGGCAGGGGTGTCCTCTCTTGCCATTACTTTTTGCCCTTAGCATTGAACAACTGGTGGCCAAGATTAGAAACAATCCTGCATTTTGAGGTATACATTTTGGGATGGATTAACAGAAAATCTTGCTGTTCGCAGATGATATATTACTCGCCCTCACCTCTCCCTATAACTCCCTTGTGACCCTTCAGGAAGAACTCAAGGCTTACGAGATAGTGTCCGGCTTTTGGGTAAACCTCCAAAAATTGTATTTGCTCAATTTAACAACCCTCTCAAGGGAGATGGATGACATTTCTTTGAAGTTTCCCTTCTAATGGACCAAAAGAGAGATAACTTATTTAGGTATAAAGCTGACACCTAGAATTGCTGATTTATTCAAGGCAAACTATGTCACCTTGCTTTGATGGCTAAGGTCTGATCTCAAGAGCTGGGCACTAACATACCTCTTGTGGGTGGGGCATATCAATGCAAATAAAATGATGGTCCTGCCACAACTCTTAGATCTATTTCAGGGTCTTCTGATCGAAGTCCACAGAGATGTTTTAACGGAACTCCACACTATAATTACTCACTTTATTTGGCAGGGGCTCTGGGCACATCTCTCTGCTAACTGTTGACTCTCCCAAGGGATCAGGGAGGAATGGCATTGCCAGATTTTCTCACATATTATAAAGCAGCACAATTACATTTCATATTGGAATGGTCCCTTATAGCCTCAGATGAAATATGCCTACACATGGACCGAGCAATTGTAGGACGTACAATATGGGATGTCCTATGGAAGCCCACACCAGATCGTCCGAGGAATGCTTACTTAAGACAGGGTCACAAAAATGTCTGAACTGACAACCTTCCCCTCACCACACCCCTCATACACTTTAATATAGCCTTTCCTCCAGCTTACCTTCCAGGACCTTTTGATGAGTGGAGTGGAGGAAGATGCTTTAATATCTTCGACTCATACCATGGATACTCCATCCGCAATTTTGAGAATTGTTTTCGTAACTACCATTTGCCACCTTCAGAACTATGGGCCAGATGTATTAAAGCTTTTTGCATTTGCAAACGGTGCAAATGCCCGTTTGCGAATGCAAAAAGCCCTTTCAGAATGTATCAATGGCATTCTGAATGCAATTTTAAGGAATCTCTAAAATAGCGATTCCTTAAAATTGCGACCCTGTTTAGAGAGTCTCTAAATAAGAAATCGCAAATAAGGAATCCTTATTTGCGATTTCTAAAGCACATGTATGAAGCAATTCCTTAATGCGAATTGGGCATTAAGGAATCGCTATTACCACCAAGTTGAACTTGGGGGTAACCATGTGCAAATTCTAAAAATGCATTTAAAATGCATTTTTAAAATTTGCATGTAAGCCACAGCCCTTTTGGCATGTGTGCACCTTACATGTTGTTAAAAATGTTTTGGGGTGCAGCAGAGGGGGCCTTAGGCCCGAGCACCCTGGACTTTGCATTTCCCCAAATTGCGAATTCCAGTTAGGAATTCGCAATTTGGGACATGCAAAATATTTGCAAATATGGGCCGACAGGCCCATAGATGCGAATGGAGGCCGGTATCGCAATTTGCGATTCGATAATAGCATTTGCGATTTTTAAGAAATCGCTATTACAAAGTCGCAAAAATGATACATTGCATTTTGCGAATCAGAAATAGCAATGCCTTAAAAATCGCTATTTCCAAATCGCAAAAGGCTTTTTTCATACATCTGGCCCTATATTGCTACACTCAGTTGGTGCACATGGTATCACAACCTCCGATACGCAAGCTGACGCTAGGGACCTAATTCCCATTGAACATTTTGTCACCAAGGGAGGGACAACACAGAGTTGCATTTCCACCATATATTACACACTGATGGCTGCAGGTAAATCTACACCCCAAAACACATCTCAATGTCTCATTTTAGGAACAGATACTGGGTCGATCAGTAGATGATAAACAATGGAATACACTCTATCCTGGCATCACACGCTTCAAACGATCAATTGGGATGACAGAAGCACACTAGAAGCCCCTTTATGACTGGTACCTCTATTCAGTAACACTTACGAAGATTTTCCCAAACGCTCATTCACTGCAATAGACTCTCTGGGTCAAGTTACTGTTGTCTAGAATTGTTCCTATGTTTGTTTTTTCTGTTCTAGTACGTTTCTAAATATAATAATGGCAATTCTTAAACCTGCTTTATTATTGGTACATAACGCACACAATGGCCCTCATTTTGACCCTGGTGGTCCGAAGACCCTCAGGGCCACGGTGGCGGTCTCACCGCTGATGGGCTGGTGGTGAAGACCGTCACATTATGAGTGTGGCTGGTTGGCATTGCCAACCAGCCCCATCCCCACTTGAACTGCCAGGGCGGTTGGACAGCGGGGCCTGAGATTAGCATCTCCGATCCAGCGGTCCACTGAAGACCAGGCGGTATAACGAGTCAGCTTTCAGCCAGGGTTACAGCGGCTTTAGCACCTCCACTAAAACCCTGGCGGAAAGGCTACTGGTGACAGGAAATTTCTTTCCTGTCACTGGCAGACGACTCTCCCAAACCCCCCTGAAAACCCTTTTCCCCCTTCACCCCCCTCTTCCATACCAGCTACCCCTCCCCGAATCCCACTTCCAGAACAGCACCCACCTCCCCTCCCTGCATACACGCACATGCACACCCACACGCACCCCGCATACACTCATTCACCTACTCATTCACTCACACGCATCCATACTCACCTTCACTCACATGCATCCATACACACATTCACTCACACGCATCCATACATGCATTTACTCACATGCATCCACACTCACATTCACTCACACGCATCCATACTCGCATTCACTCTCTTTCCTCCATACATGCATTCACACAACCATTCCAACACGCAATCACTTCAACAATCATACATGCATTCAAATACCCATACACACATGCATGCACACACGCATACACACTTACATTCACACACACAGACAACACCCACTAACACATGCATACACAACACCCTTCACCCTCCCACACTCCTCCCCTGTCGGAGGATCGACTTACCTCGTCCGGCAAGAAGGTCGTTCGGCAAGGAACTGAAACAGGAGCTTCCACCGCTGGCAGGGGCACGCCATCAGGACACTGCCAGGCCGTATTTCAGGTCATAATACAGCTGCGGAGTCCTTTTGGTGGGGCAGGGCCGGTGGTGGAACTACCCCTGCACCTCCGACCGCCAGCACAACTACTGGAAGAGTTTCACCCAAATTGTGGTGGAAATTCTTCAGTACTCATGCTAAAGGGACCAACTACTTGATACACTATTCAAATATGTAGCTTTGCCTGATGATGGATCCCAGAGCATTGTTGTCATGCTGTTATATATTATGCTTGTTGGAAATGGCCCTTTTTGCACGGTCATCCCCAATCTTTTTGCCTCCTACTTTTTCTGGCCTGTTGCTGTTGGCTTTTGAACTCTGAGCACTTTACCACTGCTAACCAGTGCTAAAGTGCATATGTTCTCGTTGTAAATTGTATTGTTGATTGGTTTATCCATGATTGACATATTTGATTTACTGGTAAATCCCTAGTACAGTGCAATAGAGCTGCCCAGGGCCTGTAAATCAAATGCTACTAGTGGGCCTGCAGCACTGGTTGTGCCATCCACAATAGTAGCTCTGTAAACAGACTGCATTCTCTGTGTGTGCAGTTTTAAACTGCCTATTCCACGTGTACAAATGTGCCAGGCCTAAACCTTCCCTTTTCTTACATGTAAGACACCCCTGAGGTATGCCCTAGGTAGCTCCATGGGCAGGGTGCATTGTATGTTTAAGGTAGGACATATACTAATGTGTTTTATATGTCCTAACAGTAAAATATTGCAAAATACGGTTTTCAGTGCTGCAAGGCCTATCCCTCTCAAAGGTTAACATGGGGGCTTCCTTTAAATATGATTAAAGTGTAGATTCCCTTTGGGAGCGGATAGACATGTGGAGTTTAGGGTCTCTGAGCTCACAATTAAATTTTTTTTTTTTAGTAAAGTTGATTTTAAGATTGTGGCCCTCATTCTGACCCTGGCGGTCGGTGATAAAGCGGCGGCCAACCCGCCAACAGGCCGGCGGTCCAAAATATGCAATTCTGACCCTGGCGGGAACCGCCAACACAGCCCGCCGCATTAGCACTCCGCCCGCCACGGCGGAACAAACAAACAGCGCGGCGGTCCCCGCCAACAGCCAGGCGGCAGACAATGTACCGCCCACCCTATCACGACCCACCAATCCGCCACCTTTTCCGGGGCGGGAGCACCGCCGATAAAAACACGGCGGAAACAGACTACGAACGGGAAAACGCTCACCTCCACATACTCCACGCGAGATTCCGGCAGTATGGAACCCGAGTTGCAGGTCATCCCCGCACTCCTATACCTGCTCCTGTACCAGGAGCACGCCCGGCGGCGCGGAAGACATCGGTGAGTACTGCACCTACGACACAGGGGAGGGAAAAGATAACCGGCACACACCCACCCACCCACACCCACTACAACACACACATCAATGCATTCCCACAGATCACTGTCACAACCCACAAACCCCCCCCTTCCGAAATAATGCAAAGACCAAAAGAAGAGATCTCAAACGGGCAGATATATTGAAAAATGGACAGCAGTAATCCAAATAAATAAATAAACTATGTAAAAAATATATACAGCTACTAAATGTAGTCCAACCACTGTCCGTGGACCACAGGGGTCCTGAGCAAAGGGGCAAGGCCCAGTCCCACGACAAGAACTCCACGGAGAGAACACTGCAGGGGCATGAGAAAGAAAAAAGGACAGGCACCTCAGGGGGGAGGGAAGGGGGGGCACCTCAGCCACTTGAGTACACGACGCCAGATCCACGAGGGGACTCCATGACCATTGGCCATCCTGGGGAGAGCAAAGCCACAGTCCAAACAGTCCATACAGTGGGTGGCCTGCCCACTGGGCCATCCTGGGGAGAGCAAAGCCACAGTCCAAACAGTCCATACAGTGGGTGGCCTGCCCACTGGGCCATCCTGGGGAGAGCAAAGCCACAGTCCAAACAGTCCATAACAGACTCCACTGCCACTGGAGGAGGCATGTTGGCCAGAGGACATCCTGCAGCCCTGCCCGAGACAGATCCTGCCCTGCCACGTCTGCCAAAGGGCCAGCGGTTCCTGCCTGGAAGGGCCCAGTTCAGCAGTTCTTGCCTTGAAGGGCCCAGTTCAGCGGTTCTTGAGACGGCGGTCCCCAGGGGAGCGGTGCTGGAGACGGCGGGGCCCAGTTCAGCGGTTCTTGCCTTGAAGGGCCCAGTTCAGCGGTTCTTGCCTTGAAGGGCCCAGTTCAGCGGTTCTTGAGACGGCGGTCCCCAGCGGAGCGGTGCTGGAGACGGCGGGGCCCAGTTCAGCGGTTCTTGCCTTGAAGGGCCCAGTTCAGCGGTTCTTGCCTTGAAGGGCCCAGTTCAGCGGTTCTTGCCTTGAAGGGCCCAGTTCAGCGGTTCTTGCCTTGAAGGGCCCAGTTCAGCGGTTCTTGAGACGGCGGTCCCCAGCGGAGCGGTGCTGGAGACGGCGGCCATTCTATGGCCAACTGCTCATTGCCTGGTGGTGCCCTCCTGGGCAGCGGGGATGGTGCTTCTTCAATGCCCACCTGGGCTGTGGGTGGTGGGGCCCTCCTGGCCAGCTGGGCTGGGTCCTCCCTGGGCAGCGGCTATGGGGGTGGTGGGCTCTCCCGGGGCAGCTGTGCCGGTTCCTCCCGGGGCAGCGGCTATGGGGGTTGCGGGCTCCTCCTGGGCAGCTGTGACAGGTCCTCCATGGGCAGCAGGCCTGCTGCCTGACTTCTCCGCCTTGCTGCCCTTGCCCTCCTTAGTCGGGAGTCTGTGGCCCTTTCCTCCCTTTGGAGCTGTGGCTGTTGACGGTGGCTGGCTAGTGTCCTGGGGGGATATCGAATCCGGGCTCCGGCGGCGGCCCTTCCGCCTTCTGCTCCTCTTCCCAGGGGGTGGGCTGGCTGTCCCCTTGCTGCTGGGCAAAGATCCAGACCTGCGGGCTGGTGGGCTCCAATAGCCCTGCACCCTTGTCAAGGGGGCTGCAGGGCTGGTGGTGGCTGAGGTGCTCTTTTTACCCCGACGAGAAGGGGGGGGGGGCTCAGGGTCAGGAAAGAAGGTAGCAGTAGAGAGATAGATTTTCTTGGGACAATGGAGAGTGGTAGGTACAGTGGGTATGGGAGTGGAGGGAGAGGATGTGGTTGTAGGCGAGACAAGTTTGCTGTCTTTGGGTGCAGGTGCAGGAGCGGGAGGCTGTTGTGAGGTGGATGGCTGTTGGGTGGGTGGGTGGCTGCGTTTGTGTGGTGTGGAAGAGGGGGTGACAGACACAGTGGGAGAGGACACAGGGGACGTGTAAATGGCAGTGGGGGTGGTGACTGCACGTGTGCGGACTGTAGTGGAGGGTATGCTGGTGATGGAAACACTGGCTGATGGTGAGGTGAATGAAGGTGTGAGTGTAGACGTCACAGGGAGGGAGGAGGGAGACGAGGAGGTGGGGGTCACAGAGGTGGTAGTGACTGTTGGCATGTCTGCATCGGAATGTTGCTTGTGTGAATGTCTGCGTGATCTGTGGTGCTTATGTTTGGATGAGCTGCTCTTGGGTGTTGAGGTGTGTGCAGGCTGGTCTGATGGTGTGGGTGGGACAGGCAGAGGAACAGGAGACTGGGAGGAGGGAGTTAGTAGAGGGAGGCAGGAGACAGGGACAATGGCTGCCGTCAGTGCTGAGGCCAGAGCCTGGAACGATCGCTGATGGGCAGCCTGACCCGAATGAATGCCCTCCAGGTACGCATTGCTGCGATGAACCTCCCTCTCCACCCCCTGGATGGCATTCAAAAGGGTAGTCTGCCCAACAATGAGCGTTCAGAGGAGGTCAATGACCTCCTCACTGAGGGCAGCGGGGGTAACAGGGGCAGGGCCTGAGGTGCCTGGGGCGAAGGAGATGCCCGGCTTCCTGCAGAGCGGGCACGGGGCGAACGCTGAGGGGCTGCTGGGAGGGCGGAGATGGTGCGCTGGGTGGCGGCTGTACCTGTAATGGCGGGGGCACGGATGGTGCCACCCCCGCAAGGGAGCTCCCTTCCGAGGACGTGTCCGTGTCGCTGCAGGGTCCAGTCGTCCTCGTTGTGGAGCTCCCCTCGCCCTCCGTCTCACTGGTCCAGTCAGACTCTGTGGCATGGCCCTCCTGGGCCATGTGAGATGCAGCTCCCTCCTGCCCCGATGCCACTTCTCCTCCGCCTGATGATGCTGATGCACACAAGCACAGAAAGACAAACAAAAAGGGGGGGGGAGAGAGAAATAAAGAGATTTTGAGTACATGGATCACCGGTACAGTTAGCGGACATGACAGACACAGATGCCCCCTGCACTAAGTTGCGCACTTGGGGTCCGCTACGCATTCCGTGGAACATGCCCTACACGCCTAGAGTTGACAACTGCACCCATGGATGACACGGCCCAGGGATGTCTGTACTGACACACTACTGAGGGTGGTGGCTGGGGACACAGGGGCTTACGGGGGTGCCCAGCCTACAGATATCGCCCTGGCCTAGGGGGACCCACAGCCCTCCTCCCCCACCCAGACACCTCCACTGCGCGACAACAGAGTAGATAATGCTTGTACTCACCCCCTTGTGTCTGCTGTGCTGCCCTCACGCGCCCATCCAAATCAGGGTAGGCCACCGCCATGATCCGGAACATCAGGGGGGTCAGTTGACGGCAGGCACCCCGCCTACGTTGGGAGGCCATCCCCAGCAGAGACTCGGCGGTCTTCTTGGTCCCGCGGCGGATGTCCTCCCACCTCTTGCGGCAGTGGGTGCCCCGTCGATGGTGGACCCCCAGGGTCCGGACTTCCTTGGCGATGGCACGCCAAATCCCGAACTTCTCATGGGCGCGGACCTATGTGACACGTACAGGGAGGGAGAAATACCACGTTCAAGTTTGTCTGCATTTTCGTTGCCAGTGGCCCAACGCCCCCCATCCCCGCCAGGTCCCCCGCCAGGCCCCCCGCCAGGCCCCCCGCCAGGCCCCCCGCCAGGCCCAACATGCCCCCCATCCCCGCCAGGCCCCCCGCCAGGCCCCCCGCCAGGCCCAACATGCCCCCCATCCCCGCCAGGCCCCCCGCCAGGCTCCCCGCCAGGCCCAACATGCCCCCCATCCCCGCCAGGCCCCCCGCCAGGCCCCCCGCCAGGCCCAACATGCCCCCCATCCCCGCCAGGCCCGCCCGCCAGGCCCCCCGCCAGGCCCCCAAGCCAGCCAGTTGCCCCAAATCCATATTGAATTAAACTCACTTGTTGGTCTGGAGGACCGTAGAGTAGCGCATACTGGGGGAGGACCCCATCCACAAGTTTCTCCAACTCTTCTCCAGTGAAGGCAGGGGCCCTTTCCCCAGGCGCAGCAGCCATTGTCCCTTCCAGACCGAGGTCACAGCAACACTTGCAGTATAGGTCCTCTCCTGTGAAAGTTCAAGTCGCGAGTGAATAAGTAGATAGAAAATGGATATTCGCCATTGGCTCCTGAAACCCATAGGCTTCAATGTTAACCAATGCGGCTTCGCGCCGCGGTCTTCGACCGCCGACCGCCGCGGTGTGCCACGCCAGCGCATTGACCTCACATCCCATTGTCACACTTCACAGGTCAGGCAGCCGCCATTTCGAGGGTCCACATGGCTCAATTTCAACTGCGTCACACAGGCCTAGGCCTTGCATAGCCACTCAGACACGCCATTCACTGCATAGAGAATCGTTTACTGTGCAAGCTGTGAGTACGTACCTGTGGGTTGCTTGACTCTGTGCTCCATGTTGTCCTTCCTAGGCACCGTCCGCTGGTTTTGGCGAGGAGACGGATGAATCCTCGCGTGTACCGACCGCTGGTGGACCTGTCGACAATGGAAGAACGCCACATTATCCTGACCTACCGGCTTGACCGTGCCACTATACATGAACTGTGTGCCCAGCTGGAGCCCGACCTGATGTCCCCCATCCGCCAACCCACAGGGATTCTCCCTCTGGTGCAGGTCCTGTCAGTACTCCATTTCTTGGCAAGTGGGTCATTTCAGACAACAGTGGGAATTGCTTCTGGGATGTCTCAGCCCATGTTTTCGAAGGTGTTATCCAGAGTGTTGTCTGCCCTGATGAAATACGTGAGGAGCTACATCATTTTCCCTGAGGTGGGCGAATTGGCTACAGTGAAGGGTGATTTCTACGCCCTTGGACATATTCCCAACGTCATTGGTGCCATTGATGGGACCCATGTGGCTTTGGTTCCCCCAAGAGACAGGGAGCAGGTGTACAGGAACAGAAAAAGTTACCATTCCATGAACATCCAGGTGGTGTGTTTGGCTGACCAGTACATCTCGCATGTAAATGCCAAATTCCCAGGGTCAGTGCATGACGCCTACATCCAGAGGAATAGCAGCATCCCTTACGTGATGGAACAGCTAGAGAGACACCGTGTATGGCTATTGGGGGACTCTGGCTACCCCAACCTGTCGTGGCTACTGACCCCAGTAAGGAATCCCCGGACCAGGGCAGAGGAACGGTACAATGAGGCCCATGGGCGTACTAGGAGGGTGATCGAACGCACCTTTGGCCTCCTAAAGGCCAGGTTTCGGTGCCTGCATATGACAGGGGGATCCCTAATGTACTCACCTAAGAAGGTGTGTCACATCATCGTGGCCTGCTGCATGCTTCACAACCTGGCTTTGCGCCGCCAGGTGCCTTTCCTGCAGGAGGATGGTCGAGACGGTGGTGTTGTGGCAGCTGTGGAACCTGTGGAGAGTGACGAGGAGGAAGACGACGGTGCTGAAACAGACAACAGGGACAGAATCAATGAACAGTACTTCCAATAGGACACAGGTAACAATTCAAACATAATTTAGTAAATGTGAACTACTCTCCTGCATCTCTGCTGCCTGTCTATTTGCCCCAGTGTATGATGACTGAGTTGTGGCTTTTCCCTCCCTATTTCAGATCTGGGGTCCCCACTACGAGTCCTGTGCTTCGTTTCCCCATGGACTACAGCTTTGTGGCAGCTGTTTGTTGACTTCACTATGTACAAGGACATATTTGCAATGTCATGTCAATTACAATATTTTGAAATCACAGCCAGACTCCAGATAGTTTTGTGGAAAATAGGTGTTTATTTCAGTGCTCAAAATGGGATGGGTGGTTTCAAGTGGGTGGGGGCTATGGTGAAGGAATGTCCATGGCAGAGTCCAGAGTAACAGTCACACAGGTGCATTGTCCAGAGGCCTGTGGAGAGATGGAGCATGGGCAGTTCAAGGATGGACAGGGTGACAATGTGGGACAGTGGGCTGACATCAGGTGGTATCCTTTGCTGGCGGGGGTCTTGACATCCTACTCTGTCTTCTTGCGAGATCTCAGGGCCCTCTTGCGGGGTGGTTCTTCTCCTGCAGGAGGTGGGGGTCTGGTGGGCTGCTGTTGTGCGGGGGCCTCCTGTCCACTAGCGCCGGCGGAGGTGGTTGGCTGTTCTTGGGCCAGGCTAGTGGCAGGGGCCCTTTGTTGTTGTTGAGTGTCCGTCCTGGTGTTGATGAGGTCCTGCAGCAGCCCTACCATGGTAACCAGGGTGGAGGTGAGGGCTCTGATGTCCTCCCTGTAACCCCGATAGTGTTCCTCCTGCAGTACCTGGATCTCCTGGAACCGGGCCAGTACCGTCGCCATCGTCTCCTGGGAGCGGTTGTATGCTCCCATGATGGTGGTGAGGGCCTCGTGGAGAGTGGGTTCCCTGGGCCCGTCCCCCCCCTGTCGCACAGCTGCCCTCCGAGTTGCCCTGTTTCCCTGGGCCTCTGCCCCCTGGCCGGTGTGCCCACTACCACTGCCCCCAGGTCCCTGTTGTTGTTGGGGTGGTGGGTTATCCTGGGTGCCCTGTAGTGGTAGACACACCGCAGATTGACGCGCCCTGGAGACAGAGGCATGGGCCCGCTGGGTGGGAGCTGTGCCGGTGTTCCCAGAGGGGTTTGGGTCTGTAGTGGCCTGTGCCTGTGTGAGGGGAACCGACTGTCCAGAGGTCCCCGATGGTCCGGGCTGGTCATCAGTGTCCAGGTCGACAGAGCTGCTGTCATCGCTGACGGCCTCTTGGGTGGGGGGTGTGGAGAATTCTGGGCCCTCCGTGGCGGTGTGTTGACGGTCGGGTCCTGCAGGGGTATAGAGGTATGGTTATAGTTTCAATGTGTGGCATATGGGTGTATCTGTGGGTTCCCGTGTCCCCAAGTGCTGGCATTCGTGTGTGGGGGCTTTGGTGAGGGTGGCTTGTGGGGGGGATGTGTATATGCATTGGGCATGCTTTGGTGATGGGTGTCCATGCTTAGTGGACGCATGCAGGCCTAGGTTTTGGGATGTGTGGGTTGTGATGGTGAGACATTGGCAGGGAATAGGTGTGCTGGGGGTGGGGGTGAGGATGGTGGTGGGGGTGAGGATGTGGGGGTGAGGATGGGGGTGGGGGTGAGGGTGGGGTTCGAGGATGGGGGTGAGGGTTGGGGTATGATTTGGCATGCAGGTGGGGGGGAAGCAGTATTGAAGCTTCAACTTACCAGTATCCATTCCTCCGCCGACTCCTGCGAGGCCGTCAGGATGCAGGATGTTCAAGACTTCCTCCTCCCATGTTGTAAATTGTGGGGGTTGAGGTGGGGGTCCTCCGCCAGTCTTCTGCACGGCGATGTTGTGCCTGGATACCATGGAACGCACCTTCCCCCGTAGGTCGTTCCATCGCTTCCTGATGTCTTCCCGATTTCTGGGGTGCTGTCCCACAGCGTTGACCCTGTCGACAATCCTCTGCCATAGCTCCGTCCTCCGGGCAATGCTGGTGTATTGGACCTGTGTGCCGAAGAGCTGGGGCTCTACCCGAACGATTTCCTCCACCATGACCCTGAGTTCTTCGTCTGAGAAGCGGGGGTGTCTTTGGGGTGCCATGGAGTGGTGTGTATGATGTGTGGGGTGGAGTATGTGTAGTTAAGTGTGTTGAGTGTGGTGGTGTGTGTTGTTTTGTGTGTGGATATTGTGTGGGTGATGGTGTAGTGTGCCTCTGTGTGATGGTATTCTGTGATCGCTGATGTGTCTCTCAGTGCTTCTTTCTGAATTTTTGGTCGTAGGGGTTTGTGGGTGATGTGGGTGTGTGTTTTATATTGTATTGTGTGTGTGGGAGTGGTGTGTGTATGTGTATCAGGTGTGTGGAATTCAAATCGGCCAATGTGGCTGAGTTTTGTTCGTTTGTGTGAATTCTGACCGCGGCGGTGTGTCCCGCCAATGGAAAACCGCGTTTGTAAGACCGCCGCGTGGATTCGTGGGTCGTAATGGCATGGGCGTATTTCTGTTGGCGTGACGGTGGAGGTTTGGTCACCTCCACTTTTACGCCGACCGCTGGTCTGGCGGTCTGTTGTGGCTGTCGGATTTTCGGAGGTTTGGCTGCTGCGGGTCAGAATGACCGTGGCGGGTTACCGCGGCGGAATTATGGAGGATTTCTGAACGGCGGTAGGCGCCTTTTACCGCCGAGGTCAGAATGACCACCTGTGTGTTTAAAAATGCCACTTTTAAAAAGTGAGCATTTTCTTGCTTAAACCATTCTGTGACTCTGCCTGTTTGTGGATTTCCTGTCTGGGTAAGTTTGACAGTTGGGCTGTTTGCACCTCTCTCTAGACAGTTACACAAAGGGAGATGGGGTGTAGCCTGCAGATCCTGATGAGCCATCTGTGCTAGGAGGGAGGAGAGAAGTGGTCACTTACACCTGAAAGTGCTGTGCCTGCCCTCACACAATGCAGTCTCCAATCCCCTGGTGTTTGTCTAGGGCCTGGCCTGGGCAAGGCAGGATTTCACAAACAAGAGAGACTTTTCTTTGAAGTAAGGCTACTTTAAAGGGCAAAATGGGTATAAGAAGGGCACCCAAAACCACAGACTTTAGATCACGTCTGGAAATCAAGAGGAACCTCTGCCTGGAGAAGAGCTGAAGAGCTGCCCTGCCTGTGACTGTGCTTTGTGAAAGCTATCCTGCAGTTGCTGCTTCTGCCTATGCAAGAGGACAAAGACTGGACTTTGGGGGTCATTCTAACTCTGGCGGGCGGCGGAGGCCGCTCGCCAGAGTTCCCCCGACAGAACACTGCTCCGCGGTCTGAAGACCGCCGCGGTGATTCTGTGTTTCCCGCTGGGCTGGCGGGCGACCGCCAGGAGGCCGCCCGCCAGCCCAGCGGGAAACCCCTTCCCACGAGGAAGCCGGCTCCGAATGGAGCCGGTGGAGTGGGAAGGTGCGACGGGTGCAGTTGCACCCGTCGCGAATTTCAGTGTCTGCTCAGCAGACACTGAAATTCTTTGTGGGGCCCTCTTACGGGGGCCCCTGCAGTGCCCATGCCATTGGCATGGGCACTGCAGGGGCCCCCAGGGGCCCCACGACACCCCATACCGCCATCCCGCCCGCCAGGAACAGGATGGCGGTATGGGGTGTCGGAATCCCCATGGCGATGGAGGATTCCAGAGGGCAGCGGAAAACCGGCGGGAGACCGCCGGTTTTCCTGTTCTGACCGCGGCCAAACCGCCGCGGTCAGAATGCCCTGCGGGGCACCGCCAGCCTGTTGGCGGTGCTCCCGCCGACCCCGGCCCCGGCGGTCCTTGACCGCCGGAGTCGGAATGACCCCCTTTGTGTGCCTTCCTGCTTGTGAAGAACTCTCCGAGGGCTTGAAACTGAGCTTGCCTCATGTTGTTGAAGTCTCAGGGACAGCAAAGACTTCTCTCTACCAGCACCTGGAGCCTCTACTGAGACTCCTGCCCTGCCGAGTGGTGCCCTATCCAGTTCCTGGGGCCTTGACAGATGAAGCTGGTGGACCAAGGGTGGAAATCCAAGCACAGATCGGCGTGCGGGGAAATTTGCAACGCAACCTCTGAGAGCGGCTAAAGAAACAACACGCCGCTGGCTCCGTGACTGAAATCAACGCAGCGCTTACAGCGCGGCTGTGAAATCGACTCACGCAGCTGGAGAAACAATGCTCAGCATCGCTGACGGAGGCTGCAATAACGCAACATCGCTGGGCGTGGAAAAACAACG
The DNA here is from genome assembly GCF_031143425.1 of Pleurodeles waltl. Taxonomy (NCBI): domain Eukaryota; kingdom Metazoa; phylum Chordata; class Amphibia; order Caudata; family Salamandridae; genus Pleurodeles; species Pleurodeles waltl. The sequence continues at coordinate 233,204,241 of NC_090436.1, forward strand.
CAAGCCTGCCCGAACCCGAGGTGTTTTGTCCAGATCGACGCTTCTCTCTCCTGCGGGGAAAGAAACAACGCACGCGGATCACACCGGAGAAGAAGAAACGACGCACTAACTCGCTTGCGTGTGGGAAATCGGTGCACCGTTTAACTTTTTTGATGCACACTCGCCCGTGCGTGTTATTTTGACGCAACCCGGGTACATTTTCACGCTAACAGCGTCAGCGTTATGTTTAAAAGAATATGAAGACTCTTTTTGCATTTTAATTTATAACTTGACTTGTGTATGGTGAATTTTTAGTTGTTTTGGTCTTGTTTTGTTTAGATAAATATTCTATATTTTTCTAAACCTGTGTTGTGTCATTTTGTTGTGTTTTCATTAAGTTACTGTGTGTGTTGGTACAAATACTTTACACCTAACACTTTGAAGTTAAGCCTGCCTGCTCGTGCCAAGCTACCAAGGGTGGTGAGCAGGGGTTAGCTGAGGGTGATTCTCTTTTACCCTGACTAGAGTGAGAGTCCTTGCTTGGACTGAGGGTAACCTGACTGCCAACCAAAGAGCCCATTTTTAACAATGCCACAAAACTCAATAAAGAAAATTTGATAACAAAAAGTCCAAGCTATGGAGTTTATTTGTCAATATACCAAAGACCAATGAGGAAGGCTCCTATTAGATCATCAGATTAATTTGAAATCATGTTATGGAGATGGAGAGGGATCTGGGAGCTGATTAATGACACTCGCAGCTAAGAGAGCTTTGCACACGTATGGTCTGGACATTCTTGGTGAGCATAGTTAGAGGATATACCTAAGGTAGCAACAATGTGAAAAGCAGATTGTGACCCTCATTTTGACCCTGGAGATCGGAAGACCGCCCTATTGTGAGTGCAAAATTATGCAGCATGCAGCAGGCAACCATGATGTGGTATACCTTATCGGGTGAGTAGAGAAGGCCTCCACTGGTCTTGTCCAGACACCTGAATCTGGCCTTCAGGAGCCTAAAAGCCCACTCCCCTGGCCTCTATGTTCTTCCATAGGCCTCATTGAACCAGACTTTGCCAGGTGTTGTTGGATTTCTCAGCGGTGTAAACAACCATGGTCGGTTAGGATACGCTGAATCTCCTACATGGAAGCAATACATTTGTAGATTAAAATTATATCAGGCCATTATACAATCCTAAACTAGGATTGAAGTAAATGATTCTGAAGTCATATTGTACTTCGGAGGCCTCCACAGATGACCAGTCCCTAATGGCCGTGGACCCTAGTGTGACTATGCCACCTGCATAGTCATCCACCGTCCACAATTCAATCTCCACACTCCCTCTTGCTCCCCCCCCCAGTTGGCTGTAGCCACTTCCATAAAAGGGGTGGAGTCACCTTTGCTGCAAGCACTTCCCCCCTGCCCTGTTCTCCCAGGATGTGCTCAATGAGAAGTCTGTTGATCTTTTTCAGACTATCGCTGTAGGTCAGACTGCACTACTGAATGCCATCCAAGGGCTTTGTGATCAGAATAGTGATGCTAGCCTACCTGGATGACATGCACTTTAAAGTGTCTGGGCTACAGAGATCACTCCAGGGTCTAGCATACTCATTGACCACAGCCTCCCACCCCTTCCTCATCCACAGTCCTTCTATCCAGCCCGAGCCAGAGCACACATTCGCCTTTACGTGTATCCACTTACACACAAGCAGCACATCCTCACATATGCACAAACACAGAAAGAAACACACACACACACATGCAGACACCACACACCCAAGCACCACCACAAGCATACCCTCAGACACCTGTGGGTGTGCCGGAGAATGTTTGTGTTGTGGCTGGTTTGGTGACTGTGGATGTGGTGGGTGTGGGTGTTTGTGTTGTGGTGGGTGTGCTATCTGTGGTTGTGCTGGTGGTGAGTGTAGATGTGTGTGTCCTGGTGGGTATGGTGTTTGCAGTTGTGCTGGTGACAGGCATGGGTGCCTGTGTTGTGGTTGGCTGAAGTGGAGTACCAAGATGGCTGCCAACACTTCCTAGTTTGAAGTGTTGGCAGCCAATCAGAGCTGTGCATATGCCATGCACTACCTCTTAATCTTTGCGAAGTTGTCACTGCCAGAGATATGCAAATTTGTTTTCACTTTAACATCTCCCAAACTACTGGATGGATTTACACCAAATAAGTGCAAGCATAATCTGCATACCGAAAGCTAGCTTTCTGCCAAATTTGGTCTAATTCCATCTAGTGGTTTGGGCTGTAGCCTTGTTCAAAGGTCCTATGGAAATTTACATAGGTAATGCAACTTTTTTGATCCCCCTTTTTCTCAGCCCCCACTTGATAGATCATCCCAAAACTTTCTGTGCGCAACACAAATCACCAGGGCACTTTGTTTTGAAAAAATTTGTGACGATCCGTTTAATGGTGCTAAAAATATTAGCAAGTCAAAAAACTCTTTTTTTACGGAAACATGGTCCTAACTATGGCCCTCATTTTGACCCTGGTGGTCTCTTGACCGCCAGGGTTAATGTGGCGGTATCACCGCCTACAGGCTAGCAGTGCATACCGCCACATTATGAGTGTGGCAGGTTGGCCGCTGCCAATCCCCCACATCACCACTCATACCGCCATGTCAGTATGAACCGCTGGGCCGGAGATGTGCATATCCGACCCTGCAGTCCACACATGACTGCCAGCAGTATTATGAGCAGGCATACTGCCATGGTTTTCACGGCGGTACCACCACCATGAAAACCATAGCGGTAGGGCTACAGGTGACAGGAAATTCCTTCCCTGTCACCGGTAGGAGGCTCCCCCATCCCCCCAGCAATCATCTATCCCCCCCAGAGTGCCCCAACTCCTCACCCCACCCTCTAGAATTACAGCGCCCCCCCAACTCTTCACCCCCTACTTCCACTGTAGGAAAAAAATATCTAATATGTTAACAAAATGTGAATTTGTCATGGGATACAATGTCAAAAGACTTGTGAGTGGGTCAAAAAGCAAATGACCACTGCCAAAGCGTTGCAACCCTGTGATCCAGCGCTACCATGTAGTCACTGTTGATACTTCAAAGTATGGCTTGGGAGCAGTACTTTCCCAAAATGATACGAGTGTAAAAGTAGCAGTACGTTTTACATCCAGAGCTCTCAAGGAGGCTGAACTCCATTATTCAGTCATAGAGAAGAAATTTCTTACCTGTTGGATGGTTGAATTCATCCATTTTTATGGGGCAGGAAGTTTGTTCTTCAAAAGGACCATAAACCATTGATATACTTATTAAATGGAGATAATATAAAGGAAGCTAACCCTGGATTAGCCAGGTTATCCACCAAGGTGTTACATTATCAATTTGAAATAGAACGCATCTCAGGAATGAAAAACAAAGCAGCAGATTTTATGTCAAGATTTCCAGTGGAAGGGGATGAAGATCTGGATGATACTGATATGGAACACTGTTTTATAGCAATGGTAGACTCAGAGTGAGCTAGTGCATGCTCTGAGGTTTAGTGGTGGGAAGATCTGAGGCATGATTTGGAACTCGTAAAAGTGACGGTGTATGTTAAGGGAGGTTGGCCTAAGGAAGAGATGCTGCATTCAGATCTTTGGCCTTACAGCAAGGTTGCTGCTAAATTGTCAGTAGAGGATGAGGTTTTTCTCAGGTGTGAGCAAGTCATTCCACCAGTGCTGGTGCGAAGAGGACTTACTCAAAGTGCTCATGAAGGGCATTTAGGTCAGATGCTGACTAAAAGAAGACGGAGGAAAATGTTCTGGTGGCCAGCTATGTACAGATAGGTATGAGATAATTGGAGAATATGTTATATGTGCCAGCTGTAGAAAAGGGTGTTTCTGATAATGGTTCCAGTTTGTTTGCTCTGTGGTTGAAGATTTTCTGAGTTCAGTAGAGTGAAACACTTGAAGAGTTCTTTATATCCCACTCAGACAAATGGTCAAGTCCAGCATATGAATCGAGTGCAGAAAGAATGAATCCAGTGGTCTGCAGTGAATCGGGAAATGTAATGGATGCTGTGAGGTCCATGCTATGGTTTTCCTCCACCATGCACATTCGGTTACCAAGATTTCATACTTTAAGTTGTTGCCTGGGTGTAGAGCAGGGTAGAAACTGGTACTTGCGTGGATGTTCTGTTGGGTAAAAACAGAGACGTCTTTGGAGGATTTGAGGAAAATGGGCAATGGTGTGTCACAAGAGAAGGTGATTGAGTATTTTGAAAAAAAATAGTCTGCTAAAGAAGGCAAGATAAGAGTTGGTCATGTTATTTGTGTCAGAAATCCACACAGTGCAGCACCATTTTTCTTGCACCCCTTCACGCCCCCATGCCACCATGCGTGCACCGTATTTAAAATACGACGCACCATGATGGTAGTTAGGGGACTAGCATCCTAATTTTATACACCAGTCCAGAGCTTTGCAGGATTAGCGTTAAAAATGTTGACGCTAAGTCTGCAATGCCCATTGAGGCCCATTGTAATCAATGGTGCTCCTCCTAGTAACACCTGTTCTGAGCGGGTCCTAAAACCGCCGTAAAAAATGACGCAGAGAAATCTCTCAGATTGTTTTGTGCCATATTTTCACCCCCTAACAGGGGGCACCATGTTTCATACATTATGGCCCTCATTACAACCCTGGTGGTAAATGCCTCCTACCCCCGTGCTGACGGCCGCCAACATACCGCTGTGGGTATTATGACCCACACTGAGAATATTGCCACCATAGAGACACCCACACAAGTCCGCCAGCCCAAAGGTCAGTGATAAACTGGTGATAGCAAAACCCACACCGTTACGCCAACAGGAATACACCCACAGTATCAGGACCCACGAATCACCACAGCGGTCTTTCAAATGTGGTAAACCACCGCCGCGCTCAAAAATACTCACACATTTACAAAACTACAACACATTGGACAATTCAAACTACACACACCTGACACATATGCACACACCACACCCACACACTCACACCACTTTAAAATACACTCACACATGACCCACAACCCTTTCTACGCAAAAAAAGTTAGCACACAGAGAGAGACAAGCCAGGAGCACCCACTCAATCATAGGCACAGAACACCGTCACCCATACACCATCCACGCACTTCACAACACATCACAGCATACACCCCAACACATCACCCCACACATCACCCCACACATCACCCCACACATCCACACACATCCACACACATATCACTCACATCACATCCATGGCACCCCCAAAGACACCCCCGGTTTTCAGAGGAGGAGCTTAGGGCCATGGTGGAGGAAATCATCCGGGTAGAGCCACAGCTATTCGGATCACAGGTGCAGCAGACATCCTTTGAAGGAGGATGGAGCTATGGCGGAGAATCGTGGACAGGGTGAACACCGTGGGACAGCACCCCAGAACAAGTGAAGGGATGACATCAGGAAGAGGTGTAATGACCTATGGGGTAAGGTGAGTTCCACGGTTGCAAGAGATCAGGTAGCAGTACAGAAGACTGGCGGTGGACCCCCACGTCCTCCCCAACAACTAACAACATGGGAGGACAAAGTCTTGGCAATAATGCATCCTGAGGGCCTCACAGGAGTAGCAGGAGGACTGTACTCTGGTAAGTCAAATCTTTACTGATTTATCTCCCCCAACCTACCTTCATGCCATCACAAACTCCTACCCCTACCCTGACCCCATCAGTCCACCACCTTAAATATACCCCACCATCACAACCCACCCATCCGAATACCAAGTCCTGCATGAAACACCAATGCATGGACCCCCAACACAGACCTGCATGGACACCCATCACCACAGCATGCCTAGTAGAGAGACTCACCCAGCCCACAATATCACCACTCACACAAGGCCAAGCTGACAGGGAAATCACAATCATACAGGGAAACACACCCATGCACAAGATGGCACACGCAGATACAATAACACTGCATTTGCATCCCCACAGGACCCAGCTACATCCAGTCCCCCCCCGAAGAGGCCCACAGTGACGACAGCAGCTCTGCACGCCTGGATCAGGATGACCAACCTGGCCCATCCGGGACCTCTGGACAGTCGGTTTCCCTGCCACAGTCCCAACCCACCACAGACACTTCCCCCTCAGGAAACACCACCACAGCACCCACCCAGCGGGCTCATGCCACTGTCCCCAGGACACGTCAATCAGCAGTGTGCCCACCACTACAGGGACCCCCGGCAACTCCACAAACCCAGGGACCTGGGGTCAGTGGCAGTGGGCACATGGTTCAGGGGACAGAGGAAAAGGACAACAGGGAAGCTGGGAGGACTGATGTGTGACAGGGGGAGGACAGGCCCAGGGAACCCACTCTCCATGAGGCACTCTCCAACATCCTGGGAGCATGCCACCATTCCCAGGAGACGATGGGCCAGATGCTGGCCAAGTTGTAGGAGACCCAGCGGCTGCAGGAGGGACAGTACCTGGGGATCAGGGAAGACCTAAAAAACATCTACACTATCCTGGTCACCATTGTAGGGGTGTTGGCTGACATAGGCAAGACTATGAGGGAGGCAGTGACACAACAATGGGCCCCTGACATTAGCCACACCAAAGAACAGCCCTCCACCCCCGCTGGCGCTAGTGGACAGGATGCCCCGCCACAGGAACAACAGGCCACCAGCACCCAACCCCCTGCAGAAGGAGAACCACCCTGCAAATGGTCCCTGCAATCCAGGCAGAAGCCAGAGAACATTGCCTAGACCCCCGCCAGGAAATAGGACTCTCCTGATTGTCACCTTTCTGTCCCACTCTGTCACCCTGTCTACCTTGAACTGCCATTACTCCCCTTCCTATGCCCCATTGGACAATGCACCTGTGATACCAGGAGACTGGACTCTACCATGGACTTTCCTCCACCATCAGCCCAGCCCATTTCACACCCCCTCTACTTATGGGCACTTAAGTAAACACCCTTTGAACAAATACTAATCTGGAGTCTGTCAAATGATTCACATATGTATTAGTACAACATTATCAAAGCATTGCAACTCAAATGTGCAGTGGAGTATACTTTGAAATGACCTTTGGTGGGCAGCAGTACACATAGCATGAGCCAGAGTGGGGCTCAGAGATCTGAAATTAGAGATGCCAAAGGGTACAGTCAGTGTCCATAGACCTAGGGAAACAGGCTGCCATGTACAATGTCCAACAGAAAACTGAAATGTAAAGGGAAGTCACAGTGTCTGACCTGTGTGTCACTGGAAGTGCTGCTGAATTATATTGCTTCTGTTGTCAAGATCTTCTTCCTCTGCCTCCTCTCCCTCACTGTCCACAGGCTCCACCACTGCCACAAGACCATCTCCAGGGACATCCTCCTGCAGAAAAGGCAACTGGTGTCTCAAGGCCAGGTTGTACAACATGCAACATGCAACAATGATCTGGCACACCTTCTTGGGTGAGTTGTACAGTGAGCCACCTGTCAGATGAAAGCATCGGAACCTGGCCTTCATGAGGCCGAAGGTCCTTTAAAAAATCCTCCTTGTATGCCCATGTGCCTCATTGTAACGTTCCTCTGCCCTTGTCCTGGCATTCCTCACTGGGGTCAGTAGCCATGAGAGGTTGGGGTAACCAGAGTCAACTGCAAATATCGAGGGACAACTGTTAGACACACACTAACCCTTAAGGACAACCCCATACCCAGACACCTACTCATACCGTGTGGGGACCTTGGGCTCACCTATTAGCCACACCCGGTTTCTCTGGAGTTGGCCCATCACATATGGGATGCTGCTATTCCTCAAGATAAAGGCGTCATGCACAGAGCCAGGATATTTGGCATTCACATGGGAGATGTACTGGTCCGCCAAACACACCATCTGCATATTCATAGAGTGATAGCTTTTTCTATTCCTGAAAACTTGTTCATTTCTCCGGGGGGGGGGCGGGACAAATGCCACATGTGTACCATCAATGGCACCAATGATGTTGAGGATATGTCCCAGGGCATAAAAGTCAGCTTACACTGTGGCCAAATCCTGCACCTGGGGGAACACGATGTAGCTGCGCATGTGTTTCAGCAGGGCTGACAACACTCTAGTCAACACGTTGAAGAACATTGGCTGGGACATTCCTGATGCCATGGCCACTGTTGTTTGGAAGGAACCACTTGCCACGAAATTGACCACTGACAGGCCTGCACTAGAGGGGGATATCTGTGGGCTGGTGGATAGCTGACATCAGGTCTGGCTCCAATTGGGCACACAGTTCCAGGATTGTGGCATGATCAAGTCTGTAGGTTATGATAATGTGTCTGTCCTCCATTGTCACAAGGTCCACCAGGGGTCTGTACACCGGAGGATGCCGCCATCTCATATTCAGCCTCAGCAGTTGAAGCCTATGGAAGAAAACAGTGAGCAGAGGGTCACTTTACAGAAACAAGATGTGAATCCGACAATCAGTTGCTGTGCCAATGTCTGCTGTGACGCAGTTAGGTGCCATGCCCTGTGCCCCCCTGAAATGGCAGCTGCTTGACCTGTGAGGAGGGCCAAGTGAAAATGAGGTAATAGCGCTGGCGTTGTGCGCTGTTGAGGTAGGCGGTTGAAGACCGCCGCGCAACTCCACATTGGTTATCATTGGGCCCTATGGGTTCCAGGAGCCAATGGCGATGTACGCCGGCGGTGACTGTACTCTGGAAGCGACAATGGCTCATGTGTCTGGGGAAAGGACCACTGCCTTCACTGCGGAGGAGTTGGAGAAAGTGGTGGATGGGGTTCTACCCCAGTACACGTTACTCTACGGTCCTCCAGACAAACAGGTGTGTACACTGTGAGCATGATGCATGGTCCATGAATGTATGGAGTGCTGTGTTTGTAAGCCACATGTAGGGGGGGCAGAGGTGTCCTGGCCAGAGTGCTGCATGTAAGGTGGTCAATGTATGTGCATCAGGGGATGGGAGGGATATGGTGGGCCATTACTGTGATGGTCCGGATGGTTGAATAATTCCCTTGTCTGCTGTCTTTTCCATGCAGGTCTGCGTCCATCAGAAAAAGGGTGTTTGGTGTGCCATCGCCAAGGAGGTGCAGACCCTGGGGGTCTTTGACAGGCAGAGCACCCACTGCCACAAGAGGCCGGAGGACCTGTGCCGCTGAGCAAAGAAGAAGGCGGAGGCCCAGCTGTGGCTGGCCTCCCAACGTGGAAGTGGTGCTCGTCGCACCATGACCTCCCTGATGTTCCGCATCCTGGCGGTGGCCTATCCAGAGTTGGATGGGCACCTGAAGGCATCACAGCAGCCACAAGGGGGTGAGTACAGATTCTGAATCCTGACTTTGCACACGTTAAGAGGTACCTGTGTGGGGGATGTGGACGATGGATGCCCCTAGGCCAGGGCGAAGATAGCAGGGTAGGTCCCTTGTTGGGCAGGCTCTGAAGCACTCCTACCCCAATAGTGTTAGTGGGCATCTACTACTGGGCAGGGTGCTGTGGGTTTCAGGAGTGCAGCTAATGGCGTTAGGCATTGTACCCTATGGGCTTGTGACTATCTTAGTAAATGGTTGGGCATAGCCTAGTGCATAGGGCTGCTCCCTGTGTGCTGTGTACCCCAACGGTAGTGGTGTTGCTGGCATTGACCAAGTGTATCTTCTGTCACTCCACCCCTTTTTGTTTTGTCACTTTGTCCTTGTGTGCATTAGCATCATCTGGCAGAGGAGCAGAGGCACCGGAGATGGAGGGAGCTGCATCCCACATGGGCCTGGAGGCCGAATCCACCGAGGGTGAGGGAACCAGTGGGACGGAGGGCGAGGGGAGCACCAAGACATGGACTGGAGGGGAGACCACAGACAGCGACTCCTCCCCCAATGGAAGCTCCCTAGCGGTGGCGGACACCTCCATGCCCACCCCAACAACAGGTACAGCTGTCACCCCCCTACCAGCACCGCCCTCCTAGCAGCCCCTCAGCATGTTTCCTGTGCACGCTCACCCAGGAGGATGGGCACCTCAGGCCCCGCCCCAGTCAGCCCTGCTGCCATCAGTGAGGAGGCTATTGACCTCCTGAGATCCCTCACTGTTGGGCAGTCAACCATTCTGAATGCCATCCAGGGTGTCGAGAGGCATTTGCAACAAACAAATGCATACCTGGAGGGCATTCACTCTGGCGTGGCGGCCCAACAGAGCTGGCAGCCATTGTCTCTGTCTCTAGCCTCCCCCTCCAATGTCCTCTGCCCAGTCCCAATCCCCTCAACCCCAGCCTAACCAAAGCACACCTCCAGACCAGCATTCACCCAATTCAACACACACAAGTGGCTCAGGCAAACACAAGCACCACACATCATCCCACAGGCACTCACACAAGCACCATCCCCATGCAGACACACCAACATCCACTGCCTCCACTGTGTCCCCCTCCTTCTTGTCGTCCACCTCCCTCCCAGTATTGTCTCCACTCACACCTGCATGCCCTACATCCTCATCCACTACCTCCATCCCCAGCACGCACATCACCACTCACCCCTCACTGGCAATCACCACCCCCACATCCATGCACACCTCCCCTATGTCCTGTCCCAGTGTGTCTGTGACCCCTCCTCCCATAGTACACAAATGCAAGCACCCACCCACCCAACAGCCATCCACCTTACAACAGCATCCAGCCCATGCACCTTCACCCAAACTCAGCAGACACCTCCTACAACCACTCCCTCTTCCTCCACTCCCAAACCCTCTCCCTATTCCTGCCCCAGTGTGTCTAAAAGGCTTTTCCTGGCAAACATTGACCTCTTCCCTACCCCTCCCCCCCGTCCTTCCCCTCGGGCCAGGGTGTCCAGAACCCAGGCCAGCACTTCAGCCACCAAGTTGGCATCCGCTGTGGTACCTGCAACTCACAGAGGTTCAAAGGGGGCACCCATCAGCCGGGCAACGCACCCACTTGAGAGACTGTGGCTTTGCACTCCCCAGGACCAAGCAGTGGGCAAACCACCCACTTGAGAGACTGTGGCCTTGCACTCCCCAGGACCAAGCAGTGGGCAAACCACCCACTTGAGAAACTGTGGCCTTGCACTCCCCAGGATATCGCTGTGGGCATGGAGCCCCCTCCAGGAGCAGTGGCGTTATCACATCTTCCGGCTGAGGTGCCCCCCCCTTCCCTGTCCCCCTGAGGTGCCTGTGTTTTTTCGACCTGATGCCCCTGCAGTGTTCTCTCTGTATTGAGGCAGGAGTCAAGTGTGGGCTTGGACCATGATTTTTGGCCCAGTGGCCCACGGACATTTGGAAAGGACAATGTATGGCTTTATGTACATATTGTATATTTTTGTAAATACTGTTTTTCTATTCGTTACATATATCTCCCTATTTCTAATATATCACTGATTTAACTCAATTCCTTTTGTCCTTGCGTTCTTCCAGGGGGTTACGTGGTGTAAAAGTAATGTTGTTGCGTATGTTTGTGTGTGTGGTGTTGTGGGTGAGGGTGGGGGTGAGGGTGTTGCGTGTTGCGTGTGTGTCACTCTCTTTTTCCTCCCCCCTCCCCTGTGTAGTAGGTGCAGTACTCACTGTGGTCATCGCTGCCACCTTTGGTGTTCCTGGTAGATAAGGAGGTAGACCAGCATGGGCAGGACTTGTGACTCAGGCTCCAGCTACAGTTTTTTGGCCACATATTCTCAGCAGAAGTTGCTCCAGACCCTGAAAAAGTGATTGATATCAGGAACTCACCCACGCCCACGAGCGTGACAGAGGTTCAGAGTTTCTTGGGTTTGGTAAATTAATGTGGGTGGTTTATCAAAGACCTTACACTCCCAAGACAAACCCTGAACGACCTGACCAAAGCCACAAATGCGTGGTCATGTGGTCCATCTCTGATGAGGGCCAGCCCATCAGGGTTTAAGACAGTACTGATGCCAAAGGATAGGGTTGAAGAATAAGCCCCAGTAACCTACGTCAGCCGCTCCCATACTGAAACTGAGCAGAGGTACTCACAAATTGAATTATTGCCATTCACTGGGGGTGCAAACACTTCCATTTATACATTTATGGACACCCATTCACTGTTACTACTGATCAGACACCGCTCATTCCCTTGTTCAACGGCACCACCTCCAAGCTGCCGCCCCAAATAGAGAAATGGATGTTGCAAATGCAGGAATACAATTGCAGAGCAGAATATCGCCCAGGATCAAACAATCCTGCAAACTACTTATCAAGACATCCAAGGTGAGCCACAAGTGAGTGCCGAAACCGAGAAGTGCAAGAGACAGAAGAATATGTGAGGTGGGTAGTCGAGAGGTCACAGCCTCTGCCCATCTCTTTCGAGACCATCCAATGAGCTACTAAAGAAGACGAAAACCTGCAAAGAGTCATGCATACAGTCCACACAAACCAGTGGCATGCCATGCTGAAACAATGGCATCATCTCACCCTAGAAGCCAGAAAAGCCATGGAGAGTCTACATCATGTCCGACAAGAACTAACTGTCAGTAATGATGGGTGCCTTCTTCGAGGACACAGAGTGGTGATTCCAGTCAGCCTCGCAAATGGAGCAGTACAACTAGCCCATACTGGCCACCAAGGCACGGGGAAAACGAAGAGCAGGTTACAAACCAAGGTATGGTTCCCATGATGGACGATAAAGTTGAAGCGTTAGTGCGCTCATGCCACTGGTGGCAAGTGATGGGGGAACGGAATGCGCCAGTTCCTATTATAACTGAAAAACGACCTCAGAAACCTTGGGTTTCAGCCAGTTTCAATTTCTGAAGCATACCAGACAGCCAACACATGCTACTACTGATTAATGATTTCTCACAATACCCAGAAGTGGAAATAGTCAAATTACTGATGCAACAGAGGTGATACCAAAAGTAGAGAAAGAACTTGCCACCCATGGAATGATCCAAGAGATACGGACTGACAATGGTCCTCCTTTTCAAGGTAGAGAGTTTGCTGACAATCTGAAATCTCTCGGCATCCGACACAGAAAGATCATGCCGTGATGCCCCAAACTAATGAAGAAGTGGAAAGATTTATGAGGACTTTAAACAAGGTGATAAGGATTGCATCCACCAGGAGGGAAACGCCCGAAATGGCAGTGTATTAATTCCTTCAGGACTACAGCCGGACTCCAAACTCCACTACCGGAGTCACGCCGAGTCACCTTTCCATGGGCCGTGTAGTTGCTGATGTCATTCCTCACCATGAATCCTGGACACCAGCAACTAGAAATAATCAGAAAGATTATTGCAAACGAAAAAACTCCAGTGACAGGGCAAGCCTCAGTCGGAGAGCAAGGTACTCCGACTTACGAGTGGGAGATCACGTCCTGGTCAAGGATCGTTTTCCAGAGCGCTGCCTTGGTCATTTTCAGGCACCAAGGATCCCTAACAGTGGTGCGTAGGGGGACAGAACAGATCTCACAATGTCTCCTGGTTCAAACGTTTTTAAACTCCTGCCCCTGCAACCACTGTGGAAACAGATCTACTTCCGTCAACTCAGATACTGAAGTGACGTCAGAAAATGGACGGTCAGAAGATTCATTGCCACTGCATGGTGCTACTAACTGCGGTGGTGAGTTGTCAGAACAGGTTAGTGGATGTCATTAGAACAGGTTAGTGGATCTGTCATCAGTCCTTGCCAGCCCACACTGCCGGTCAATCGTACTAACTGCTCCCGGTATGAGTTGCAGAGTAACCCTGCACTTTTAACTTGACTGAAATATCAGTTGTTGTGACTGGCGGGTGGAAGAAAGTGAGATCCTTTCTTGAGCGATAGCTGAATCTGTGCTTATCATTTGTACTGATGTTTTTACACCTGGGTTTGCCAACTGTGCAATCTGTCAATATTTCTGTTTGTGTTTTTTGGGAGGGATGTAGTGCCACCCTGTGATGCAACAAGCTGCAGACCCTACCATTATACATGCGGAATGCGAGAGATGGGAAGTCTACACCCCTATTTTGGTTTATGGTTTGACCGTGTGGTCACTTGGTATACTGTTAATAAATGGGGCATGGACTGCAGGTGCGGTCTCTTGAAAGCGGCGCAAGAGGGAAGAACCCACACACTGGTTCACCACCCGTATTATACATCCATATGTGCCAGCGTAATCATTAGACAGAATAGCCTGATCGCTAACCAACATCACAGTGTTGAGCAGTATTAGTGAATGGGCACATGAGATGAAGAGGGAGAAGATGAGATGATTCAAGAATAGTTTCCCCTATTTCAAAAACATTTAAAATATGATAATAAATGTTAATATATCAGTGGTCTATTCATAGTAGTTTTTTTTTCATTTTGATATAGTTATCGAGATGCAGCTTTTTTATTGGCAGATGCCTTTAACAACATTTAGGGCCTGATTTAAGAAAAGTGGTGCTGCATCCAATGCAGCACCGCTTTTCACCCTTTGGCGCCCCCCTACTGCCACCATGTGTGCGTCGTATTTAATATACAGTGCACCATGGTGCAGGGTAGGGACAATGGAGTCAAAATCTTTGATGCTATTGATGTACTGTGTAGGATTAGTGCCAACATTTTGGCACTAATCTTGCACAGTACATAGGGGCCCTTGAAAACAATAGTATGCCCCCCTTTTAAAGCCTGCTCTGTTCAGGCGTTAAAAGTAGCCAGAAAAAATTACGCAGTGGACTCTATTAGATTCAACTGGGCCATTTTTGCAGTCCTCCTAATGGGTGAAAGCCCCCTTGCATACATTATGCCTGGTGCAGGCATAATGTGGATCAAGGGGTTACAAAGTCGTGCAATGCATATATTGCTCCACTTTGTAAATATGGCATGGCAATTTTGGCCTCGATGAGCCACATTAACGTAAAAGAAATGACGCTAATGTGGCGCAAGGAGGCACTAGGCCCTCTTAAATTTGGGCCTTGTTATATATGTGGTGTCTAAGCCCTGACAGTATTTAAATAAGACACGCATTTTGTTTCAGTCGGCGTGGCTGGGTCCAGCCTGATGCAAGATGAGCCCCTCCACACGGGTCTTCGTCTTGCGTCGCGGATTCCGAATGCCTCCAGCCACGCCTCTTCTTTATTCTATAGCTCCGGGCCGGAGGCCACGGAGCAAACCAACAATACCAAATGTTGAGGTGAAATACCTCGGAAACATCCGGGGATTTCACTTGGGGTGTTATGCAACACCCGAACATCCCTCCTTTACCTAAAGTGTCGGCTGGCCAGTTACATCACTGGCCAGCGACATTACATTCCTCCACAAAATGCAAAAACAACAAAAACGCCAACCAGAATAATGAGTCAATAATCACACAAATGATCACGTAGACGGGTAGAAGGACAGGGATTGTCCCGCAAACCATATCTGGCAGATCCGGATCGTTGAGACGCCACCTCAGTGGCTGGGCCACCAGTCACTTGTTCAGTCGGGACAGACCCAGCACCACCCACCGTGCGACTCACCGGACCACACAGTGGAACACCCTCTTCAGGCCCTTCAAACACCGAACCACACTCATCGGCATCACCAACACTCTCGTCTCTAGAGTCTCCCGCATCATGAAATCTCTTAAAAAGTGACACATTGCGGGCCACTGTATCAGTACCACACTGGGCAACAACAGCAGACCCCTTCCGTTGAACAATTCTCCATGGGACCGTAGAAAAAGGTGTACGAAACTTACTACCCGGCAGGGTTTGCTTGAGTAACACATAATCTCCCACTTGCAGGTCAGACGCGGTAGCTCGCCGAGCACGGCTGCCCCTTAGATTCGACATCCGCCGTTTCTCCTGAACCAAGTCTCGGGCCATCTCCGGAGGAACCCAAGAAGAATGATGAGGAATAGCATCAACAGACGCCCTCCGAAAAACAACATGACTCGGAGCTAGGCTAGTGGTGGAATGAGGCGTTTGTCAATAGTTCCGTAAGAACGAGAAGATGGCATATTTAACAGATTGGCCACTGGCCAACGCAATTCTTATCACCTTATTCAAAGTCCGCATGAACCGCTCTACCTCCCCATTGGTTTGAGGCCAACACGGGGTGATCCGGCGATGACGGGTACCAGTGATCTTCAGATACTCAGCCAGTTCCTTGCTCTGAAAGGGCTGCCCATTTTCAGTCTTAATTTCTGCAATAAGACCATGAGTGGCCATCGTTTTCTCTAACCCAGAAATCACCACTTCCGCCATGAGGGTAGGAATAATCTCAACCTCAGAATACTTCGAGAAATCATCAATGATGACCATAGTGTGGCGGCCATCAGGTAACCTGACAAAATCTAGACTTGCAGAGACCCATGGATCTGTTGGGGTCGGCTCAGTCTCAATGGGAACAGGCCTGCTCGACTCACCGGGAGCCTGACACCAACGGCACAATCTGACCAAACGTTCAACCTTTTCGTCCATGAGGGGAAACCATACCTTGGATCGGAGGCGGCTCTTCGTTTTGATCATCTCTTGGTGGCCATTGTGTGCCAATTCAACAGCTTTGGCAGTGAGGGATGAACGGATAACCAAACGACTTCCCCTTAACAGGCACACTTGAGGGTCAGTGGTGAGTTCACCCTTCACGCTGTAGAGACTTCCAAGGATACGTTGAGATTCAATGTTCAACAACGGCAATTGGCCATTGATACGGTGCCATTGATTACTCTGTATGGCTGCGATGATTTTCTGCAGGCACTCATCCGACTTAGTTGCTTGTACGATCTCACCCATAGTCATTGGCAAAGGCCGGGACCGATCGGTCACATATCTCACATATTCTTCAGTTTCCTTCGCTTCTTTAACCTCCACCTCTGAGGCACTTCTGGGATGTCTCGACAGATAGTCAGCCGGGTTTTCGGACCCCGGGCGATATTCTAACTGACACCGATAATCTTGCAATTGTAGCATCCATTTTTCAATTCTTGGCGGTGGCTTGGAAGCGGTTCCATTGAACAACGGAAGCAGTGGCTTATGGTCAGTGGTCACGACAAACGGGCAGCCATACACGTAAATATGGAAATGCTTGCAACCCCAGTGGACCGTAATGGCTTCCTTTTCAATTTGCGAATAACGCTGTTCAGTGTCAGTGAGCGAACGGCTGGTATAGGCAACTGGAGCCCCCATTCCTTCTCCCTGTTCCTGCAGCAACACAGCACCTAAACCCTTGGGTCCTGCATCAACAGCGACCTTGGTATTTCTCCTTGGATCAAAATACTTCAGCACAGTGTCGCTGGACAAAGCTTCTTTGATTTTGTCAAACGCTGTTTGTTCAGTAGACCCCCATTGCCACGACTCAGACGCTTTGAGGAGATTCCTCAGAGGCTGGGTCAGATTGGATAAGTCTTTTATAAATCGACCACAGTAATTTACCATCCCTAGGAAACTTCTGACCTCTGTGACTGTGGTGGGCGGTGGCACCTCCTTGATGTCGTTTACCTTCGCAGGGTCTGGGGCAACCCCACTCTCAGAGAACGTGTAACCAAAGAATTGTATTCTGTCTTTTAGAAATTCACACTTTTGCCGATGCAAAGTGAGTCCTGAGTCCTGAATGCGTGGTAGGACTTTTTGTAGTCGGGCGTTGTGTTCAGCAATGGTGGGGGCATGGACAAGGATATCGTCACTGACATTTATTGTTCCAGGCAAACCCACCAACAGCTCCTGGATAACATTTTGGAATACTTCCGCCGCACTGGACACTCCAAAACTCAGACGTTTGTACCTCCGGAGCCCCACGTGAGTAGAGAACGTCGTTATGTAGCGGGATTCTGGGGCCAACACCAATTGGTGGTACCCAGACCGGAGATCAAGCTTCGAGAACCATTGAGAATCACTGAGCTCTCCCAAAATGTCATCAATCGTAGGGGTCAGGCGTCTTTCTCTTTTGATGGGCGCATTTGGGAGACGCATGTCCACACAGATTCTCACCTCGCCTGGTTGTTTGGGCTTCCGAGCTACCACAATGAGAGATACCCAGGGGGTGGGCCCAGAAACCTTCTCAATGATCCCTGCTTTCTCCAGATTGTCCAACTCTTTCTCCACCTGGGGTCTGAGATGGAACGCTACTCGCCGATGGCGGAGAGCTATCGGTTGAATTGTGTGATCAATGTGGAGCTTGATCTCCCGGCCTCGGAGACACCCAATGCCATTAAAGATTCCATCGTACCTGGCTACCAACTCCGTCACCGATTCTTGGTGGATGCTGAGCGCAAATGTCACTATTTGTAACTCCTCCGCCTCCTGACAGCCTAACAGCATGCCAGTTCCTCCCTCGGTCATGTACACCTTCGCCGATATCGACTGTTGTCCATGGGTGATAGTGGTCTGGAACATACCCCTCAGGGAGAGGGGGGGTGCTCTGTCCATATGCATATACCTTGACATTTGTCTTGGTTAATGCTGGAGTCGTGGACATTTGGCAATGCTCTTCTGCTGCCAGTAGGTTTATGGATGCTCGTGTGTCCACTACAGCAACCACTTCATGATGACCCATGAGTATCTGGCACTTTGGAAGTTGCGCTTGGCGATGGTTGGTCGGTGTGGCCGCAAATAGGGAGTGGACGACATGAATAACCGTTTCGTCATCATCCATGTCGCTCCCTCGCTCTGATTTTTCAGGAGGGGCATCTTCGAGTGCTATGTTGACGGCTGCCCCTCGGGTGTTTTTGGACCTGCATACCTTTGCGAAATGATTCATCTTGCCACAGCTAGAGCATACTTTTCCCCTTGTCGGACACTCGGAGGCTCGGTGTGGTACTCCCCCACAATACCCACATTGTCTGGGGCATGGACTACTCACTTTTTGTGGGGTTTTCTTCCGGGGTGTCGTGACTGCATTGGTGACCTCTTCTTTTATGGGACGTTGCAATGCCGCCTCCATGTGTGAAGCCCTGGCTTTTGACAGCTCCTTTGTTCGGCCCAGCTGTAGAATATCCGGTAATGATTTCCTGGATTCCTCTAGGATGCATTCCCTGAGGGGGAGGGAGGCACACACTTCTATTAATTGTCCTCGGACTTCTTCAGTCTCATCATTGAATCTACACGTGCCCGCCAGTTCTCTTAGTCTTATGTGAAAAGCATCTAACGATTCATCCATCTGTTGCCTCGCTTGTCTAAATATAAACCTCTCGTAATCAGTATTGACCATTGGCTCGAAGTGGCGGTTGAGGGCAGCTATGAGTGTCGTATGAGTTTTGGGCGCATCTTCCACGAGGTTTTTTTATATTTTATATACGTCTTTACCTCCTATTTGGATGAGCATGGCACGTTTTTGGTCATTTGCTACTTTCGTGGCCTCAAAGAATAGTAATACTCTTTCTACCCATTTCCTCCACTTGTGTGCTTGCGTAGAGGGAGCCCCTTCTACCACAAAGGGTTTTACTGGGGTATGGCAGACATTGTGGCTGGGGTGATGTTAGATGGATTTCTTGCTACTGTGCCTGTGATGAATTACTGGCTCTGGGGGGCACTTGTACTCACTGTGTCCCGGTATGTCCTTTTGTTTTGCAGCTTTCCTGTGGATTCTCCTCCTCAACTGATAAGTACAACAAGGCAGTTTCAGTAAGGGCGTTCCTATATATTTTTTTTTTACACTTTTCTTTCTTCCCCTTGTTTACTTGTTTTGTTTGTGCCTTTTCCTCTTCTTTTTTCTTTTTTTCTTGTCGCTGCCTACCCGTTGCACGAGCACCGCGATAGAAACGCGGCCGCAGAAGGGCTCGAGTCCACAGGCGTGGATTCGCCTACCTCGTCGCCACTTTGTGGTGTCTAAGCCCTGAAAAGGGCTTTGACACGCATCGCATGGCGCGCGACAGTATTTAAATAAGACACGCGACTCAGTGCATTTTGTTTCAGTTGGCGTGGCTGGGTCCGGCCTGGTGCAAGACGAGCACCTCGACACGGGTCTTGCGTCGCAGATTCCGAATGCCCCCAGCCATGCCTCTTCTTTATTTATAGCTCCGTGCCGGAGGCCACGGAGCAAACCAACAATACCAAATGTTGAGGTGAAATCCCTCGGAAACATCCGGGGATTTCACTTGGGTTGTTATGCAGCACCCGAACACCCCTCCTTTTCCTAAAGTGTCGGCTGGCCAGTTACATCACTGGCCAGCGACATTACAATATACTGGAGACGCGGACACACTAAGCTTTCAATTTGGTTTTTAACAAAACCTCTGTATTATCATTTAATGTATTTGATATCCAGATAAAGTTAATAGGATCAAAAAAGTCAAGAACATACAAGGGAATACCGGTTATGCAAAAACGTTTTCTGTGAAAACATATTCATATCCACGAGATGGAGCTATTGTACCTCCCAAAGACGCAGCCGCTTAATTGAGCAATTTTTTGTGTGTTCCAGTCTCTGAAAATTACTGTTGTTCTTGTATTACTGTGTAAAACGCAATTCGTGCGGAAAAAATATTTGCAATTATACAAATACTTAGTTAATAATGATGCACCTATATAAATAATTAAATTCTAAAGCCTGGGCTTAAAATTGGGAAAAAATCAATAAGGCATATAGGCGGCCTTGTAATGAGAGACCAGTGGCTAGAGTGGTACATTTATCGAATTTTAAATCGAAAGGTATTCCTTAAGAAATTTCTATAAACTTGGCATGACTGTACTCAAAGGAGGTGAACCGTAGTGACTAAAGGGATAAGCAGTAGTGAAAGCACGTGTAAAACTACCACTATGAAAGCAGTGCGCAGAGAGAAAATATAGGCGACTATAATATACCTACACATCCTTGCGGAAACTTTTAAAAAATGACTTGCAAAGTGTGCACTTGAAGGGGCATATTTAAGAGCCCCTGGCGCACCCCGAGCGTCACTCTTAGTTGCGTTAGGCACTGCTCCGAATTCACAAGGTGGCTTTAAGCCAATTTTGTGGCTTAAAGTCACCTTGTAAATACGGCCCCTTCAAACGCAGCGCTTTGCGTGGAAGGGGCATGCAATGGGTGTTGGTGTTTTTTGCTCTGCACACATAGAAAGAGCAAGTCACCATTTAAGTTTGTTTTTGTACAGGAAGGTGTTCCTTCCTGCACAAAAACATTCTCCCCCTCAACGCAGCCATCCTTGCACTATGGTGCAAGGATGGCTGCGTTGGCACATGGCAGCAAATTCAGCACCCGTGCGCCATATTCTATAAAATACAGCTCATCGCTGCGTTGTGAAAATGACGGTGTGCCATGCTGCCAAGTTTGGCACAGCAACACGCACCATCATTTTCTCTTAAATGTGGCCCGTAATGTGCAAATTTTGCATGAACAGTGTGACGACTGAACAGAGGCAATCCTATTATCATTAATTAGATATTTAAAGTTATTGTTGACATTAGGCACAAGTGAGAAGTACAACCTTTTCTGGGAACACTGTGAGATATGACAGCTTAGAGGAAAAGGCCTGTATTTCACTGACACTCTGAGCAGATATTATTGCCACTAAAAAGGCTGTCTTGATGGTGATCAGCTGGAAGGGAGAATTGTGCAATGACTGGAAAGGAGCGCACATGAGGTGTGTGAGAACTAGATTGATAGCCCATCGAGGTATGACAAAGGGCATAGGGGGAAATATTTACAAGCCCTTTAAGAAACCCATTTACAATAGGGTACTTAAAAAAAGAGCGTTGATCAGGCATCCGCAGAACATCTCATAGAGCAGAGAGATAGCCCTTCAGTCTCCCCAGAGAGGAAACGTGCTGGCAAGAGAAAGAATGAAGAGCAGAATTTCAGATAGAGAAGCATAGAGGATCTATAGACTTCTCTGTACAAAATCTTACAAATCTTTGCCACCGGGAGGCACATACTATTTTTGTGGAGGAACGCATGAAGGCGAGGAATTTACAGATTCAGGTTGAGGTCCCTCTGCTGCTGCAATGGAAATTCCCCCTGAAGGGGCAGCCTGATCTGAGGATCAATGCTTATTTGCAGAAGCTTGGGATACCAGATTCTCCATGCCCAGTCCAGAGCCACAAGAATTACTTGGGCCCAGTAGTTCTTGATCTTCTTGAGAATTCTGGGCAAAAGTGGAATGGCAGAAAGGCATAGAGGTGGTCTGAGCTCCGCTCATGACAAAAAGCATCGATGAGCGAGTGCCACCTTGGAAACTCCAACGTGCAATACTGCTGACATTGCGCATCCTCTAATGAGTCGAATATATATAACCAAGGCTCTCCCCACTGCTGAAAGAGACCTTGTACTATGTCTGAATGGAGATGCCACTCGTGATCCGATAGGTACGGATTGCTGAGTTCATCCTGTCAGGTGTTGAACCACCAGGAATATACCCTTCTGTTCCAGCCATGTCCAGTGACACAGGGGCTCTTTACAAAGGGTCCACAACCCCACTGCACCCTGCATGTTGCAGTACTGCATGGTGGTGGTGTTGTCTGTGAACACCTGCATTAACTTACCCTTGAAAGAGGGAATATATGCCTTAAACACTAGTCATATCGTCCTGAGCTCCATCATATTTATGTGGAGTGTGGATTCCGCCAGAGTCTTCTGATCTCCACGTCTCCCAGGTGGCCTCCCCATCCTAGGAGAGACATATCTGTCACTACTGTGAGGTCTGGTTGGAGAAGGGTCTGGTTGGAGAAGGGAGAAGAGTCAGCCTCTGATCCATTTGTGGTTCGTTAACCACAACTGCAGGTGGGGGCATGGCTAAGATGGAGGCCGTGGCAGTTGCTCTGTAATTAGCTCAGGCACGGGCCCCAACATCATCCTGTGTTATCCTGCCAATCCCATAACATGTAATTTGCCTTCTGGGTGGCACTATTGCAGACATTACCAACTGAGCTCCATCATTTACTGGTTGGGCCGCTCCTGCCAGAGACGATTGGCCCCCGAGGTCAGGGCACTCAAGGGAGAGCCTGCGATTTACGATTCGCCGCTTCTCTACAGATGAACACCGCCAATGCTCTGTGGGCAAGACAGTGCAGAGCCGACATGACAGGACCCCACCTAAAGTGATCGAGGGGTGGAGAGTTGAGGCCTGTGAGGAAGACAGCCCGGCTGCAAGAGAGGGCCGTGAGCGAAGCAGCAGAGAAGCAGAAGACCGAGGTGCGCCACAGACACGCACCCCCGGAATCTTCTCAAGTTGGCCTTTGTGCGCCCATCATTCTCAGGTCCTGTGGAAGCGGTGCTGCGGACGGGTCCTTGAGAGTGGACCAGCGCCTCTATGAAGCACTTCTAATGGCCAGTAATGATGAGAATCAGCACAGAACCGGTGGAGTAATTGAACAGAACAATTCCACCACCGCAAGTAAAGGCTGTGAATTGGAATTAATGCACACCACCTGTCGAGAGGAGGTGGGGCAGACTGGACTGTGTGACACATGGCAGCATATGTTCATAGATGATTTGTATATATAAAACCCCTTCCTTCACAAGATATTGTATCACTGGCCAACGTTTGGAGTACAGTCGAAGGTGTGTGGCGCTGCCTTGGGGCATATCACCAGTTGCGAGCAAGTGAAAGTAAGGACTTGTAGTATACATTCTCCTGTTTGTCATTTGCTGCACTGAGCCACAGAGGCCCTTCCCGGTTCCCACTCAGAACAAGGAGTTTCAGATTCAACCGCTTTGCTGATTTATATCTCTGCACTTTTTAAGTCCCTTGGTACAGTTTTACTCCTGTACAAAATGTTTATTGTCATGCACTGACTGAGAGTCTCTGTCCCTTGCCCTGTATTTACTCCTGAATGACAACTAAGGATGTCAAAGTGGTAAAAACTAAAATATCTAGATCCACGCCACAAGACCACCGGGAACACTCCACAATGGCATCCACCCCTTCAGATACCTCCATGGTCCTGCATCAATTGGAAGCCATGCTTCAAAGGCACTCCACTCAATTTGAGAAAATATTGCAGGCCATTCATGAAAACTAAAACTTCACTGAAAGTCAAGGTCAACTCAGTATACCAGGATGTAAATCTCCTCTGCACGGACCACTGCAAACTGACTGACATGGTTGAGTTTATGGAGGCTTCTCTCTTTGCCATGAGGCCCACTGTTCAGGAAGTGGAAACAAAAATAAGGCAGCTCAGCGCAGAGGTGGTGGTCATCCTCTTTTCTCGATTGAAAGAGCTCATAGAAAACAAGGGAGATCACCACTGCCTGGAGCTCCACCTCATCCATTAACTACTCACTTTACCTAACTATCAAGATCGAGGCATGATCCTGCAAAGATTTGGAACCCATGGTCCATGGAAGTATGAGGACACAACCATCATGGCATACCCCTATTTTACAGCAAAGGTAGAACATCAGCGTGCCACATACATGAAGATCAAACAACGTCTATGGGAGAAGAACTATAAATATGCTTTGATGTTTCCAGCTAGACTCTGTGTGGTGGATGGTGCCATGGTTCACATTTTTCCCACGCAGGAGGACACCTGGATATGGATGCACACCAAGGGTATCGCTCAGTCCTCATCCGGGGACGAGGACCCCAGTGTGTTGTTGACTCTCTGAACCCATTTCTGATGCTGGAACCGTTTACAAACCAAACCTACCAAATCTCAAGCAGTGGAAGAAAGAGAAAAAATTATGTGGGAGACCACTCAGTATTCCGCAAATACTTTCCCAGTGCAAAGAGATACGCAAAGGCTAGAATCTAGTTCGGATGCATAAAGCTCCGATACCACATCTATGGATATGACCAATGGTCCGGACATTACTCCGCGCATGGCTGATGATCTCTAACTGTTAAAAGTTGCATTGCTTGTGTTTCTATGAACACCTGACTGTTGGATCCTGCTCCTGGGGGGGAGGCGGGTCGGGATGCCATTGCACCGGGCCTTGTGTCTCCTGTGGGCTGCACTGGTACTTCCATACTCCTTGACCATGTCTGGTGTTTTGATGGCACATTTTAATAAGTTCACCAGCCCAGCTCTATTTACACCCCAGTGGCCTTGCCCAAGCACAATATTACAAATTTTACACCAGGTTCGGATGGGGACATGATTGTTGGGTCTGACCTCCCCCTGGAATGTAAGTGCCTGCTCTATGCAACCCCCACCTAATGGTTACCACATGGACTGTCCTAACCCTTAATATTTGTTTAGTTTGCACAAGTTGTGTATTTGGAGTATTTGAAAGGGCATCTCTCTGCTACCCGCTTGAGGGATTATTGTTTGAAGTTACAATGCTAAATAAGTTGCACTTGTTTTTGCATGCCACATGGGGTGGTTGGGTCTTGGAGATGTGATCCTGCTACAGGGGGCCTTCAGACAAGACATTAGTCAACACACAGGAAATGTAGGGCACCGATCTTCTGGAGTGCGACTCGTGACTCAGACTCTTCCCTGCACATTCCCCTGTTATGCATGCCCATACTGATGCAGCTGTACCACGCTACACTATACTAACATGGAATGTGCATGGAATGGCGTCACTGACTAAAAGATACCACATTCACACATTCCTAAAAATGCCACCAGGAGCATTTCTCCATCTTGCAAGAGACTCACCTGACAGATAGTGAGCTTCGGAAACTCAAACCAAGTGACATGGTAAGGTGTATGGCACTCCATCATCCGCATTCGCTAGAGGGGTACTAATATGGATAGTGCTGGGTGTACTGTACACAGCACAGCACCATAGGATTGATACTGGGGGTCACTTCATTATTCTGGAGGGCACTTTGGACGGATCGCCTTTGGAGTTAGTGGGTCTCTACTCTCCCAATCAAGCACAGGGGGACTTCCTAAATAGCCTTTCCCCTGTGCTATTTCAGGATCTACTGGTCCCTTGTCTGTGGGGTGGGGACTTTAATTGTGTGTTCGATGTGGATCTTGATAGCTCGTTCCCCCAATACACACTGCACTGAGTAGTAGAATGTCTAACAGCTTATGAACGTGGGCCAAGGATAGAGGCCTTCATGATCTATGGCGCATTAGACATCCATTAACAAGAGAGTACTCCTTTTATTCCCCCCTCAATGACTTCCACACCAAGATTGATTTGATGCTAGGCAACACATATTTGGGACAAACAATTATACATCTAGAGTACATGGCCCGCAACCTCTCCAATCATTGCACCGTATTACTCATTCTGCAATGGGGCAAACCGCACCCATGTATCCCCACATGGCATCTTCAAACAGAGGCCCTCTTAGATTCTCCTTACCGGGAGGAATTATCCAACTGCCGTACACAATATTGGGAACATATTAACGGGTTGATCGCGCTTCGGGCAACTGAGTGGGATGCACACAAGACGGGAGTGAGAGGTCATTGCCTTTCAGTCATGTGGGGAGTGTAGCACACACTACATGCTGAATTAAATTCCCTAGAGTAAGACCTCCATACATTAGAGAATGAGGTCGCTCACCGCTTGACTGCACCTGACAGCCTCCGCGATCTCCTCAAATCCTATCACAAGGCCAAATTACGCATGATCATAAGTTTCACATTGTTAAGTTACACACAGAGGGCGACCAGTCAAGGAGGCTATTGTCGCTGCTTGTTAGAGATGAACGGCAGTATACTCCCACAGAAGCCATTCAACTGCATGATGGCTCATCGGCCACTGCGCAAGACTCTATTAACACCACTTTTTGCGAATACTACAGATCCATATACTGGGCGCCACCAACAAATGATACAAAACAATTGTCTGCATTTTTGGATGAAGCCACTCTGCCCTGGTTACACCCTCTGCAAATTGTAGAACTAGATGAACCCATTCAGCTTGAGGAAATACGTACGGCGATCTCTCAACTGGCTAGGAACAAGTCACCTGGGGACGATGGCTTACCAATAGAATATTATGCCATGTATTCAGCAACCCTTACTCAGCCCTTGCTAAAAGTATACGAGGAAGCGTGGATGCGTGGCAAACTTACAAGCTCCCAATGGGAAGCATTGATTATAGTCCTATTTAAACCGAGATGTAACCTGATGTGGGCTCAACGGGCCGCTGTCACTCCTAAATATTGATTGTAAGATACTGGGCAAGATTCTTTCAAACAGACCTCTCCCACTGATTTCGTCATTAGTTCATGAAGACCATTCCGGATTTATACCAGGGTGCAGTACATTCCTGAATATCAGGCAATTCATACACATCATACAAAATACCCCATTGTTGGCATACGATCAGGTTGCAGTTTCATTAGATATTGAAAAAGTGTTCGATACTCTAGGCTGGGAGTTCTTATTAGCAACTTTACATCCCATGGGATTTGACCCAGGTTTCCTCAAATGTCTCTGCATGCTATACACCAAACCCAGGGCACCAGGCAGGGCTGCCCCAATGATCTTTGCACTGGCAATGGAACCCTTGGCCTGCCACCCTAGAGTGTATGCTCAGCATTAGGGTATTCAGGATCTAAACACATTTCATATAATATCGCTATATGGGGATGATGCATTGATTTACCTCAGTGACGTCGGTGTCTCGATACACCCCCTAATGAATCTCCTAGGTGCTTTTGGGTGGCTCTCCGGCCTGCAAGTAAACTGGTCTAAATACTGTCTGTTCCCTCTGACCCAGATTCCTATGCCGCTCAGAGATACACTCCCAACATACTGCTTACCATGGTGTCATGATTCCATTAAATACTGGAGCATACATATTTACCACTCAGTTGAAGCTTTATGCGATGGAAAAGTAGGTCTGGGAATGTCCCCCTCTATTGGACGCATGGCACACTATCATGACCTAACTCTCTGAAATAACAGAATACACATTGACGCCCACCCCAGAATCCTATGTATTAGGGGTCCGCCACAGGTCCAAGAAGGACAAACACCTCCACAGATTCATAGACCTAGCATTTACATTGTTCAAGCGACAAATCACTATGCAAGGGAAAGGGCCCAACCCATCGTCTGTCTCTCAGTGGCTTCAGACAGTATTACAATGGGCTAAAGCAGAGGCTAGCATATTATGCATGATAAGAGACAGAGGTCAACTACACACTGGGTGTGAAATATGGGATGTTTTTGTAGTACACATTGAGGCTAAAAATGGCAACTGTCACATATAAAATGATGATCACTACTAACATGAGTCAGGGCCCCCACATTCAACCGCTATGAAACCTAACCACTGGGATGACAACAGACATAGTTGAACACTGATTTCTGAGCAGTCCGAGACTTTGTGAATGTGACCATACTGAGGTGGGACTCATATTCAAACAAAAACAGACTGCTACCCCTCTACTGACCCTTTGGTATCTATCTATGGGTAGTGTGGTATGTTATGAGTACCCGCACTGTGGGGCTCCTTATATACTTATATACTATTGCTCTTCCCCTTCTTTTTTGCTGTTTTTTTTTTTTGTGGACAAATACCTTGGCATTATCATACATTCTTCCCTAGTGTATGTTTGAAGCAGGTAGAAATGTGGTCTGATATGTTCCAGTTCCCCTGCACATGCCTTGAACTTATGTCTTTTATCTTTCTTTCATCTCTCCCTCTTCCCTTCTTTCCTCATTTATAAACTATGGTATACCCTCTTCGGACAACACACTATGGGCCTGATTTTGACCCTGGCGGACGGCGGAGGCCGTCCGCCAAGGTACCGCCGCTGAATGACCGCACCGCGGTCAAAAGACCGCGGCGGCCATTTAGACATTTCCTCTGGGCCAGCGGGCACTCTCCAAAAGAGCGCCCGCCGGCCCAGAGGAAATGCCCCTGCAACGAGGACGCCGGCTCAGAATTGAGCCGGCGTAGTTGCAGGGGTGCGACGGGTGCAGTTTGCACCCGTCGCGTATTTCAGTGTCTGCTTAGCAGACACTGAAATACTTTGCGGGGCCCTCTTACGGGGGCCCCTGCCAGGCAAGGGCCCCCAGGGGCCCCGCGGCACCCCCTACCGCCATCCTGTTCCTGGCGGGCGAACCGCCAGGAACAGGATGGCGGTAGGGGGATTCTAAGGGCAGCGGTAAACCGGCGGGAGACCGCCGGTTTGCCTCTTCTGACCGCGGCTGAACCGCCGCGGTCAGAATGCCCTGCAGGGCACCGCCGGCCTGTCGGTGGTGCTCCCGCCGACCCTGGCCCCGGCGGTTTTGTACCGCCGGGGTCAGAATCACCCCCTATGTATTTATATGACCTGTACCCCAAAGTTGCGATTATTTGTGAGTACCATGTTAATACACAATAAAATAGATGTTTTAAAAAAAACACCACTGCAGGACCTTTGGGCCCACTGGAACTTCAGGTCCCACTGCAGAGCCTGCACATGCCATCTGGCACGTTTTACCAGCAGGATGCAGGAGACCATGAGGCCCAGAAGCCTGAGTCATATTCACTGAAATCCAGTAGAGAGGCTGAAACATCGGTACCATAGCCTAAATATCCTGGACTCACTGCTCAGGAGGATAAGCCCAAAACTGCAGTGTGTCCAGAACAGCTCCTATTAAAGAGAGCATGTGAGAGAGAATCAGGTGTGACTTTGGCATGTTCATAGTGAACCCCAGCGAATGCAGGTGGTTCGATGTAGTCTGGAGGTAGGAGACAACAGTCTGGGGAGAACCCACCTTCAACAGCCAGTCGTCGGGGTAGGGGAAGACTAAAACCCCTGACCTGAGCAGATGAACTGCTACAATTGCCGTCACCTTGGTGAACATCTGAGGGGTGTGGTAAGGCCAAATGGCAGCACGGTGAACTGAAAGTGTTCGCGGCCTACCTTGAACCGCAGGTAACGTCTGTGGGCCAATAGGATGGGGACATCAAAATATGCATCCGGCAAGTCCACAGCTACCAACCAGTCTTCTAGGTCTAGGGCAGACAAGCCCTGAGCCAATGTGAGCATCTTCAACTTCTCATTTTTGAAGAAAATATTTACGATCTGTTGGCCTAGAATAGGGCAAAGACCCTTACTCCTTTTGGGTATCAGAAAGGAGCGGGAATAACAACCACTGCCTACTTCTGATATCTGGACCCTTTCTATGGCTCCTTTGGCCAAGAAAGCCATAACTTCCTCTTGGAGTAGTGACACATGGGCGGTCATTCTGACCCTGGCGGTAAAAACCGCCAGGGCCGTGGTCCGCGGGAGCACCGCCAACAGGCTGGCGGTGCTCCTTTGGGCATTCTGACCGCGGCGGTACAGCCGCGGCCAGAAGCGGAAAGTCGGCGGTGTACTGCCGGCTTTCCGCTGCCCAGGGGAATCCTCCAAGCTGCGCCGCCATGGGGATTCCGACCCCCATACCGCCATCCTGTTCCTGGCGGTTTCGGCCGCCAGGAACAGGATGGCGGTATGGGGTGTCGTGGGGCCCCCATAAGAGGGCCCCACTTAGAATTTCAGTGTCTGCTTAGCAGACATTGAAATTCGCGACGGGTGCTACTGCACCCGTCGCACCCCTTCCACTCCGCCGGCTCCATTCGGAGCCGGCTGCCTCGTGGAAGGGTGTTTCCCGCTGGGCTGGCGGGCGGCCTTTTGGCGGTCGCCCGCCAGCCCAGTGGGAAACCCAGAATGACCGCTGCGGTCTTTTCACCGCGGTACGGTCTTCTGGTGGTTCCTGCTTGGCGGGCGGCTCCCGCCGCCCGCCAAGCTTGGAATCACCCCCATGATCTTCCACTAGCCATTCGAATGTTGGTTGAATAGGAGGAGGAAAGGATTGAAGAGACAGGACATAGCCCTTCCTGATGATCTGCAGTCCCCATGCGTCTGATCTTACAAACTTCCAGTGGAGGAGATGATGGGGTATTCTCCCTCCAACTGGGCAAGCGTAGTCCTACAGATCCATACAAGGAGGGCTTTGAGGCTTCAGCTGCCAGGGGCTGTGAGGCAGATGACTTATGTCCTGCAGACCCTCCAGGTCAGAAGACACTGCGCCCTAGTCCTTACATACCCTGGGTTGGTTGCATAGGACAGTGGCTGGCATAGGGCTGGCACCATGCCACACCCCTCCAATAGCCACAAAGGGGCAAAAGGCAGACGGTTGACGAGGGTTTGCCAGGAGGCCCAAGGACTTAATCATAGCCTGAGAGTCCTTAAAGCACAATAGCTCCTAGTCTGCCTTCTCGCCAAACAAGAGAGTGCAAATGAATGGCATGTCTATCATATTTGCTTGGACATCTCCTGAAAAACTAGATGTCCTCAACCAGGCATGGCGCCTTAAAGCCACTGTCAAGGTAACCACTCTGCCCAGTGAGTCAGTCACATCTAAGCCATACCGGATGGTGAACTTAGCTGTGTCTCTCCGGTCATTCACTGCTTGTGAGAGTATAGCCCAGGCCTCCTCCGGGACCTGAGGCAGCACCTGTGCAACTGTATCCCAAATGGTATGGGAGAAAGGGCCCAACAAGCAGGAGGTGTTCACCAACCGTAGTGCCAGGTGGGTAGAAGAACACAACGTCCTAAGATGTTCCAGCCTCTTGGATTCCATGTCTGGGGTATCGGAAGGGAATGTGCCATGGGACATGGAGGCTTGCACTATTAAGCTCTCAGGGGTGGGATGTTAGCTGAGAAAGCAAGGGTTGCCTGTAGTGGGGCAATTGAGGAGGGCAATCATCCTATATACAAGAGCCCCTGTGCTGGGCTTAGACCAAGTTCCCAGCAGGATCTTTGTAAGTGCTTCATTGAAGGGCAAAAGGTGTTCAGATATAAAAGTCGCAGGCTGAAGCACGTCTGTCAAGATGTTTGTCTTGACAGCCACTGAGAGCATTTCGAGGTCAAGGACCTCCGCTGCCCTTTTCACCACCATTGCATAAGATGCTCCATCCTCCATTGCCACAGTGGGGGGGGGGGGGGCGAGCAAACCAGTATCTGGAGAGGTATTCAGCCCACTGGCATCTCCTAACTACCATACCAGTCCAAATATCTTTCCACCTGTTGCACTAAAGGGTCCAATGACCCTTCCCACCTGCCTACCATGCCTGGCTGTGAGAGATAAGGCTCAGGCAATGATCAGGCACCTGTGGGCACTGTTCCATCTCAGGTCATTGGTTATGAGAATGGGACTGGCAACACCGGTGGGTTCTGACAGCGTTGGGAGCATCAGCATATTGCCCGGTGCCAGAGAAGGTCACCTGGGTATGACCAGTGCTGGTCTGGATTCAGACTCAGATCCATGAGACTCCACCAGAGCCAAGGCAGAAACCACTGGCGTGGATCCGGTTGAAGTCTCGTCCGACCCCACGAGGTCTGAAGGCACACAGAGGGAACAGTCTGCTCGAATATGCGGTGCATTGCCTCATAGAACTCCTGTATTCGAGCGTGTGTCGATCTGGCTCTCAGAAAAGGTGGGTGGCGTGGAGTTGAACTGATTAATGGCACGGCAGAACTGTGCCGGAGACACCGATGTTCCCCGCTCGTCCTACCATTTGACGGATGAGGTTAAGTCGAAGTGCCCTTGGACTTCTTCTTCTTCTTATACCTCTTTCCCGAGTGTCCTAAGGAAGTTGAATGGAAAGAAGAGGACTTGGGGTGCTGAGAGTGACCAACATAGCACAGTGACAGATTCCACACAGTTTAAACCCTGCCTTCCTCAAAGACATCTCAACACACAAAGAAAAAACTTGACAAAAGGTCCAAAAAAGGCCTGTCAAAAGCAACAGAGAGGTATCTTGAAACCACATCCAAAGGGAAGTACATGGTCATTCTCAATGCAACCAACACCAGGTTTTGATGCAAAGCCCTTTCTACTAACATTCATAGACATGGTTTTGCACCCAAAAATTACACCTCCTTGAGGTCCCTGCAAAGGAGAAAACTTTTCTTTTCTCCAAACATTTCTAACTGTATGTGTGCTGTACTGCACAGCACACATAAAAAGTGGGAAACGTTTAAAAGTAATATCTAAGCATAGTATTTTGTATTATAAGTGTACTCTAGCAATTCAAAATGTGTGCTAGACCAACACAGACACTTTTGTACTATTTTGCAAAGGTGTTTCCATGGAACTAGGCAACCACAAAGTGATCTAGTGCCTGGGAAGAGAGCAGCAGTGGCATATGTGCAAAGATATGGAGCTGTCCTGCTCTCTCACTTTCACGTGCAGTTTGTATAGCAGTACAGCCTAGCACAAGTATGAGAGTGTCTGATCATTTTATGTGCTGTGTTCTCTGCAGTTGTGAAGATAGTACACATGAAACTACACTCGTAGTTTGTGAATAGCAAAACAATACTAAACTTAATCCAAAAGTGTAAGTTCACCTTTGCAAATGAGACCCACTGAGTAAGTGAAAGTGATGCTAGAGAGGAGATTCAGTGGTCCATTAGAGAATGACCACTGAATAATTTCCCAAAATGCTGGTAATAGGTTGTAGAGTAGTGACTAGTAACTCTAATGATGTTGCTCCCCTGCATCAACAGAAGAAAGGCTGAGAGTTATTTAGAGTTTGACGAATGACCTTTTTAGGAATAAACAAGTGTTCATTTAGAGTTTGTGCATTTGTATATATTCTACATTGGACAGACTGAATATCTGCCAATTTTTAGTAGCAGATGTTTAGCATGTGCCGAACTTTAAATAACTCATGTTGTCCTTCCAACCTACATCAAGATTCCTATGCTATGCCACAGTCTTGTTACTTGCCTTCATCATGTTGAGAAATATGCCCAGGGTTTCACTTCTTTCCTATTGTGGGATCTGAGTGTACCTGAAAATACCTAGGGGCTTATTTACGAGTCCCTAGCTGCACTTTTTGTGATGCTCTGGTGGTGCTGTGCACTGCGCCGTATTTACAAGGTGACATTAAGCCACTTTTTGTGGCTTAAAGCCACAGTATCAATACGTCCCCTTCACACGCAGCACTTTGCATGAAAGGGGCGTGCAATGAGTGTTGCTGTAGGTTTTCCACAGCAACATCCATTGCATTTTGGGGCTGCCCCAGATTTACGAGGTTTTGTAAACCTGAGCCAGCACCAAAATCTAACGCCACCCAAGGGGTGGCGTTGTCATGATGCAACAATGAGAAATGCCTTCATTTATCTTCATTTTTGCTCTTTCTATGTGTGCTGCATTCTCCAAATCACCATTGAAGATTGTTTTTGAACAGAAAGCTGTCTCTTCCTGCACAAAAACAATCTCACCCACAACGCAGCCATCCTTGCACCATGGTGCAAGGGTGGCTGTGTTGGGGCTCTGCAGCAAATTTAGCGCCGGCGCAGGGGAAAACACAGGGGTGCACCATATTCTTGTTAATACAGAGCATTCCTGCATTTTGAAAATGACAGAGTGCTGCGCGGCCCAATTTGGCCCTTAGTAAATTGTAAAAGCTTTAGAATTGCAGAAAGCACAGTAATGACACACAAAACCGTACGCAAAAACTGCCTGATTTCCTTCTGGTGTGTCCAGATTCTCCAGCCTTGAAAGCCACTAAATCAATCTAGAAGAGAGCCATAAACCACTAAAGGCCAACAGGCAAAACTATGACCATGATTATGACGACTATTCCCCCAAATATCAGACCTGAAGTTTCCTCAGCAGACCCACCAGTAGCAACTGCCCAACTGGGCCACTAAACTTGTATGGAACCTAAATATTTTTTACCAAGACGGCAAACTTTCAACATATGAACCTATGACTATCCCAGTATTCCAGGGACATCTAAAATGTGAAATGTTACAAATCATATTTAAGCTACTGGCCTTGAGTTTCAACAGGTAGAAAATACAGGATGAAATTCAGTGTTCTATGTACTATGTACACCACCGTCCAGAGCACGAAGCCAGTGTACCTGCAAAGATTACCCTGCTTTTATGTCGCAATATTGCACATCAGAGAATATAACACCTTAACAATCTGCCAATCAGTATTACAAAAACTTGGGTACATGTTCATCTAGAGTAGAGTGCTCAAAGCTCTGGGTTTTTAGCAATTCTGCTCTGCCCTTCAAAACTTTTAAGACACAGACGTAAACATAATTTTTCTGATGATGGTGACACAAATGCCAAAAATACCTTGGAGACTATCCTCCTCTTGGGAGGGAAGTAATATACACAATATATACACTAATAGCCAAAAACAGGTAAGTAAACAGTTAGAAAACAGTGCAAGTAGTGAAAATCACAATAGGTTCCAGTGGGCCTAGGGAAAACACAACCCATATACTAAAATATTGGAATGCGAAACTCAGTTTCCCACCTAAGCAAGTGTAGTGTGTAGAGGGGTTCTGGGACTGTAGGAAAACACAATAGGTGAGTAATAGACCCCACCTCAGAGCCCAGGAAACAGGAGTAAATCACAGTAAGTTTCCTGAAACACACAAGAAGTCGTAATAGAAGATTATGCAAGAACCAGAAGAGACTGCAAGACACCAATGATGGATTCCTGGACCTGAAGACCTGTGGAAGAAGGGGACCAAGTCCAAGAAGCACTGAAGAGTCCCAGGGAGAACAGGAGTCCCTGCTAACCCAGATGAAGGTGCAAAAGAAGAACCGCCGGTGAGAAGACAAAGTCAGTTATGCACCCAAGAAGACAGATGCAGGTTCCTGGTTGGTGCAGAAGATGTCCTACACCGGATGCATGATTGCAGTCAGGTTTGCATCACTGGATTCCGCCAACAAGCCTTGGCACATGCAAAGCTTGTGGTTAGTGGAAAATGGTGCTGCCCATGACCAGGAGGGACCTGGTGACCTCTACCCAGGAGGGGGAGGCAGAGGTGGCTCTCAGCAACTCAGAGAGCCCTCAGAAGACCAGGCGGTGTGCACAAGCTTCCCACAGCACGGGGATGAAGAAGGTGCAAATGGAGGCCCACACAGCAAGACACAAAGGAATCCCACGATGACCGAGAACCACTCAGGAAGCTGTGCGTCACAGGATGCTGTCCTGGGGACCTGAGCTGTGCTGTGCATGAAGAACTTCTTGGAAGGTCGCACACAAGCCTTGGCAACTGCAAGTCATGCAGTGCATGGGGGTACTATCTTGCATGGGGAGGCAATATCTCACCTTCACCAAAGTGGGACAGCTGGACCTTGGGACTGGCGGGGTTACTTTAGTCCACCAATGGTGTTGCTGGATCCACGCTCGTTGTCTGGAGAGGGGACCCACTCCACCTGTTGACGCTGCAGAGAGGTGCCTGCTAAAGCAGGGAAGTGACTCTGTCACTTGACGGCAGATTCCTTTGGTTCTTCTGGTGTAGACTGAAGACAAGCAGTCCTTGGATGATGCACAACCTGGAAACTGTTGCAGTTGCTGGCAGGAGCTGAAGGTACACTGTTGCAGAAGTCATCTTTGCTTCTTTGTTGCAGTTTGCAGAGTTCCTAGAGAGTTCAGCTGCGATTTTATCAGTAGAAGATGAAGTAAAGGATGCAGAGGATTCCTCCTGGAGTCTTGCAATCTGAATCTGAAGAAACACCCTGAGGAGTGACCCTAAATAACCCTGAAAGGGGGATTGGTCACCTAACCAGGTAAGCACCTATTAGGGGAGGGCTCTGATGCCACCTGGTGGCACTGGCCACTCAGGTGCTCCCAGAGTCCCCCACCACCTTGGAATCCAAGATGGCAAAACCCAGGGACACACTGGAGGAGCTCTGGGCACCACCCTTGGGGTGGTGATGGACAGGGGAGTGGTCACTCCCCTTCCCTTTGTCCAGTTGTGTGCCAGAGCAGGGACTGGGGGTCCCCGAACCAGTGTAGACTGGATTATGCAAGGAGGGCACCATCTGTGCCCTTCAAGGCATTTCCAGAGGCTCTAGGAGGCTACACCTCCCATGGTGGTCACACCTATTTCCAAAGGGAGATGGTGTAACACCCCTCTCCCAAAGGAAATACTTTGTTCTGTCTTCCTGGGCATGGGCTGCTGAAGCAACAGGAGGGCAAAATCGTGATGTGAAGTGGCAGCAGCTGGGGCTGCCTGGAAAACCTCAGATGGTTGGTATGGTAGTATTGTGGAGCCCCCAGAGTTGATGGGATTGTACAACCAATACTAGAATCAATATTGGGGTATGATTCCTTAAATGGCCATATCTGGGGTTACCATGGTGAAGCTGGACATAGGTAGCGACCTATGTCCAGTGCACTGGTAAAATGGCGTCACCACACTCATGAAGTCCAGGAAAATGGTCCTGGATGACATGGGTGCACCTCTGCTAGTGCAGGGGTGCCCTCACACACAGGTACTTTGCACCCAGCCTTCAGGGTTGGAAGGCCTGACATATAAGTGACTTTTAAGTGACCTGGTGCAGTGAAAATGGCTGTGAAAGGGTGCATGCACCATTTCATGCAGGCTGCAATGGCAGTCCTGCAGAACCCTTTGCATGGGCTCCCTATGGGTGGCAAAAGTAATCCTGCAGCCCATAGGGATCCCCTGGAACCTCAATGCCCTGGATATCTAGGGACCATATACTAGGGACTTATAAGGGGTGACCAGTATGCCACTTTGAGATGAAATACTGGGTTACTAGTATGTAGTGACAAATTTAGAAACAGAAAGAGCATAAGCACTGGAGTCCTGCTTAGCAGGACTCAAGTGACACAGTCAAGCATACTTTCAAAAACAGTGAAACATGCTGACAAGAGGTGTGGCACTGAAAATTCTGGACCCGTGTTATAAACATCGTCGTATCACAACGATTTTGGTATCAGCAGACCGAGAATGATTAGAATAGTATGCACAAGCATTGTATTCATATTCGGGTAACGAAATCACCCGAATATCAGAGTTTCCGTCCTGAAGCCTCGTGTTCCATTTAAACTACATCCATATTGTGATTGCCCTCACATAGGCCAATGTCTAATGCTGAAAACGAGTCTGAAGGACACGTACATCTTTGCTGACTCTTCTGTGACCTGGGCAAGCTGACTCCACTGCCTGAAGCCAAACCTGTTCGGCCAGTTTCTTTCCCAGTGGCCGAATGAGATTAGTATCAAGGCACAACATATCCTAAAACCTTTCATCACACACAAACCATGCCTAATCTTACACGCACCTATCCCTGTTTCTTTCTTTATGACTTGCTTTACAAGGAGGAGGTGCCTGTTTATATTGGGGGTCCGTTGATATCTGATGAAAGTACTGAGCCTTGCCGGGTAATTGATTGAGGGCTGGACAAACTGAAATATGGGCTTGTCATCATAACCCTGCTATTTCTTTGTAGTGAAAATATGTGAATGGTCAACTGTAAAATAAGGAATGTTTGCCCAAAGCATAATATTTTGTATAAAAGAGAAGGTTAGCTTTGCAAGAGGAGCAGTCTCCTGAGAATATACACTGTGTTGTACTTCTAGGATACCTGTTACTGGTTGCAGCCAATAAACAAGATCTTTGACTTCACCAAGAAGACT
This sequence comes from Pleurodeles waltl, assembly GCF_031143425.1. NCBI lineage: Eukaryota > Metazoa > Chordata > Amphibia > Caudata > Salamandridae > Pleurodeles > Pleurodeles waltl. The sequence continues at coordinate 233,242,310 of NC_090436.1, forward strand.
CTGTGTTTCTGTAGTCTGAAACAGGAAGGACTCGAAGTCTTAGGGTGTGTTCCCTGGCACCACTGGGTTCTAAAAACACCCAGTACTTCAGTTGGCGCCCAACGTGGGGCGATTTCAGCGGTACCAGTCCAAGCCAGAGGTTCGTGAGGAGCTTTGTGTGAAAATTCTGGAGGGAGGCCGCCACTTCATCGACCCCTGTATGTCTACGTGGTCCGAAAGTCTTTGCTGCGAGGTTCCCCGCTTCCCGACGGCTACGAAGGACTGCTGCCCTGACTATCGCCCTGTTTTGGACCCTTGATGATTTGCTAGAGCGAAACGATAAACGAGTCTTCTGGTGACGTCATCTATACCTCAGTTAAGTATAAGTGGAGCGTCTCCCAGTCCTTAGTTTGGTTCTTAGTTTGGTATCCCCTTGGGATCTTTGATTTGGAACTTGCAAGTACCAAAGCCGAGGGATTCGTGTACTCACGAGACTATCGTATTCGATAATCCTTTGAAGTTTAAAGCTAGACTAGAGAGCAAAGATGCCTGGTCTTAGCAGTCATGGAAATTTGTTTTGTCTTGGTTATAATAGGGATTCCCGATTGGAGGACTCGTGTCCGGTTCCTCCGATTGGAACTCCAACCTATGAACTATATGTGAAACATGGCATAGGCCCCCTCACATATAATGAAGTATGGATCCGATACACAAGGAAAGATGGTGTTTTAAAATGGCCCCAATATGGTAGTTTTGACACAGAGATTCTGAATAATCTGGAGGTTAAACTTTTCAAGAAGAAAGCCCGGCCGGCGATGTTTGACTCTTTCCGCCTATGGCGTAAGGAAGCCAAACAGAAGGAAATTAAATTAGCAAAGAAAAATAAGAGGGAAGAGGGTATCTCGATAATGCAAGCTGCCATGCAGTTTAAAGATGATGAAGAAGAACAGAGGAATGAGCAGTTGCACAGGCAACGTAAATTGGTGACCGATAAATGTTATCCAGTTTTTCCGCTTCTTCAGCAAGATGCAGCAAAAGAACTTGAGAAAGATCCTTTAATGTCACACTTGTTGAGTTCGCCACCCCCTTATGCGCAGAATGCTACAGCACCCCCGCAACCTTTAGCTGTACAACCTCCGGTTATTGTGCCTCAGGTTCTTCCACAGCCGCCAGCTCCTCTTCAGTTGGCTCCTACTACAATGGCGCAGCCCCTTCAAGGGCCGCCGACTTCGCTACGTGCTCCATCTGTACCTCCTGCGACTTTATGTACTACATCGACTGCCTCTTCTGGTGTTCTTCCTGATACTGCTCTGCGTCTGCTTCTGCGTCTGCCTTGCCTCCCTCTGTTTTTCCTCCTGTTCTTTCATCAACTTCTCCTTCTGTCAGACAGAGAATGACAGATACTGTTGCCAGCCTTATATATCCTCTCTTTGGGTCGTCTGGTGTGACCCCAGATTCGGAGCGTAAACAATCGCGTAGTCAACTGCCTAATTCTCAAGAGAGAGAAATGTTTGACCGTATGGCGCGTAAATGGGTTGTTTACCCTTTAAGATACGATGTAGAGTCTGTTATGGATGTCTTCCGTCAATGGGGAGCACCGAAACAAAGATACGTTTTTGAGAAAATGTGTGCTTTCCTTTGTGAGGAATTAGAGGATAATGATTTGCAAACAAATCCGCCTGATTTGTGCCGTGTACGGTTTGAGTTTAAAAAAGGCACGATTGTTGGTCCCGATGTTGAGAAAGCAGTTGCGACGTTGTTGTCCTTTAGGAATAAGGATCCTTCTCAGTCATTGTTCCAACATGACTCCTCTGTTAAAAAAAAGGTGCGACAGTACCCAATGAGAGAAGTCCCTCCGGTATGGAAGGACGCCGTTGCGGCTGATGTTGCTAATCAAATTGATGCTGTCCCAGCTCATTTTCAGCGTGTTTGGGTACATGTTCCGTGGAAGCGAGCTGAAGTTTTAGCCCTTAAGCAGACTTTGCCTGATCCCCGTAAAAACCCTGTAGGGTATTATAAGGAATTATCACAGACTGCAGACTCATGCATTATGAATTTAGCCGACATAGACATGTTATTTGGGAATGTTGTTCCACAGCCTTTGTGGGGATTGATTCGCCATACAGATCATGCGCAAGAGTTAGGTGACTCATGGGCTAATATTAGTGCTGCAAATGATAGACAAGTTGGTGGTGCCAAGCCTGAGCCTTTGGTAGCAGAGCTGCCTGCTAGGAATCATTACTTACATGAAGACTTTAATGCCTGCGATGCGTGTGAATTGGGATAAATTGTCTGCGTGTAAGCAGAAGAAAGATGAAACAGTGTCTGATTTCTTCACCAGGTTTGAGGAAACATTTATCGAACACAGTGGTCAAGATATGAGTATAGAAGGTGGTCAACGGTTGTTCGTCGACAAATTTGTGCACAATTTGCTTGCCGAGCTGTGTAAGAAATTGAAGGATTCAGAGAGTTCTTGGGACGTTTCTTCTTCAGCACAAATATTGGCTACTGCACAGTACTACGAAAATAGGGATAAAGATGAGAAGGATAGAGCAGACAAGAAAACTAAAGAATTAAAGACGAAGGTTCTTTTACAACAGGCGTATCTGCCACGTGGTGGTCAGAGTAACTATCAGCAACCTCAACAGTTCCAGAGAAACTCGCAAAGGTTTGAGTTTTCTCAACCACGTGTTCCTATAGGTCCCAATCAGTGTTCATATTGTAAAGAAGAGGGTCATTTCAAGTATAGTGGTCCTATTTTGTTACAGCGTACGAATGGTGCTTCTGGCGCAAGAGGTCGAGGTGTTCAACAAGCTCCTAGAGGTAGAGGACGTGGAAGTTTTCCCCAGAACACGCGTTCCTTTCTGTCTCAAAATTCAATGAATAGTTTTGACCAGCAACATAACGCGTCTGGTAGGATGGCTCAGTACTATGCTGACGACTACTATGCAGAAGATGAGAACTTGGAAGGTAATAATTAATAGGACAGCCATAGACGAAGAGAGGGAGTTTTTTTTAGTTCCAGTAGATCAGAATGGACCTTATGTTAAGGTGATTACATCAGGTGTGTCGGAGCCTTTTCTGTTGGATACTGGTGCTACAAAGAGTTCTATCATGCACTCAAAACTCCCTGGCGCACCTTTGTCTGGCGAGATGAATGTTTCAGTAGGTTTTTCTGGCGCCCCGGTTAGGAACCCGATTTCTAGTCCTATGTCCCTTTCTGTTGGACCTTGTGAATTGGAAGCACCCCTTATTCTGACGACAGGTTGTGGTGAAAACTTGTTAGGATTGGATTTGTTGAAAAGATTGTATGCGACATTATATTGTTCTCCTTCGGGAGTACAACTTACACTGGGTAGGAAATTGGTCTCTCCAATGTATTTGTCGAAGGATAAACTTCCGACCGAATTGTCGTTTCTTCCTGATACCATTTGGGCTACTGGTCCTAATGATGTGGGTCTTTTGGAAATACCGCCTTATGTTGTGACATTGAAAGCCAACGTTAAATTACCACGCATTCAACAATACAAGATCTCTAGTGAAGGTGAAAAGGCGTTGCTAGCGATCATTTATGATTTAATTGAAAAAGATGTAATTGAAGAGACAAGAGGCAACGTTTGTAATAGTCCTGTTCTGCCTGTTTTAAAACGTACTGACCCCTCTAAGCCACCTGTTTACAGGCTCGTGATTGATCTTAGAGAGGTAAATAAAATAGTTGTGCCACAGTTTCCAGTTGTTCCTAATATCACTGCCCTATTGACTATGATTCCAGCTTCCGCCACCTGGTTCTCGGTGATTGACTTAAAGAATGCTTTCTTCAGCATCCCGATTGCAAAGGAGAGCAGGGATATTTTTGGCTTCAGTTTAGGAGGCCGAAGTTTCCGTTTCAAACGCGCTCCTCAAGGCTACTGTGAAAGTCCATCAATATATAGTCAGGCTTTAAAAACACAGCTTGATGCAATTGTTTTACCTGACGGCGCTACCCTTATTCAGTACGTCGATGATTTGCTAGTCGCTATACATACTGAAGAGATTTATAAAGAAGCCACCTTGTCGTTGTTGCGTCATTTGTCTGATTTACATCACAAGGTGTCCCTTTCAAAACTGCAATATTGTCGACAAGAAGTGACCTACTTAGGTCATCTCTTATCGAAGGAGGGAAGGAAACTGACCTCAGAAAGAATTCAGGCAATTGCAAAATTGAGTGTGCCAAGGACACAGAGAGAAGTACGTGCTTTCTTGGGCACTACATCATACTGCAGACAATGGATACCAAATTTTTCTTTGCTGGCCAAACCTTTGGTAGCATTGACCTATAAAGATACACCGAACCCAGTTCCGTGGTCTGAAGATTGTCAGAAAAGTTTTTCTGAATTGCGTAATGCATTGTGTTCGGCTCCTGTGTTGGGTACCCCCGACTACAGTAAGCCCTTTACACTGTATGTCCATGAGAAAGAGGGTTGTGCATTGTCAGTGCTGACACAGTCTTTTGGAGACAAGCAGCGCCCATGCGCATATTTTTCGTCAACTTTGGATCCGGTAGCTAAAGCATTGCAGAGTTGCTTGAGAGCCACAGCGGCCGCAGCTGTTTCTATTCGACAGTCTGCTGGGTTAGTGATGAATAATATGTTGATGGTGATGGTTCCACATGCAGTGGACACGTTGTTAAACAGGACCAAGACACAGCATTTAACTAGTGCTCGATTGTCAGGTTACCAGTTGACACTGTTAGCAAGTCATGTGCACATAAAGAGGTGCAATACGTTGAATCCAGCCACGTTATTGCCGATTTCAGTAGAGACAGATGATGTTGAACAACATGATTGTTTTCTTAGGACAGAAGAAGAAACGAAAGGGAGAGTAGATCTTAAAGATACTCCTCTTGTAAAATGTGATGGTACCTTATGGGTGGATGGTTCATGCTTCAAGCTTCCGAATGGTGATACGACTGCAGCATATGCTGTCACAACTTTGCATACGATTGTTGAAGCTGCACGTATACCACATAATTCAGCTCAAGCAGCAGAGCTGATTGCACTTACGAGAGTGTGTGTGTTATCGAAAGGAATGAAAGTGACCATATATACCGACAGCCAGTATGCGTTTGGTGTGGCCCATAGTTTTGGACGATTGTGGAAAGAACGTGGGTTCCTGACTTCGCATGGAGCTAAAATTCAGCATGGTCAGTTGGTGAATGAGCTTCTTGAGTCACTGACCTTGCCATTACAAGTTGCGATTGTGAAATGCAGTGCACACAAGAAGGTTACTGATGATGTCGGTCGTGGCAATGCATTTGCTGACGAAATCGCAAAAGAAACAGCAAAAGATGTGATGAATCGAATGTATGTTGCAGGCCCCGCAAGATGGGTTGGTGACGTTGGAATATGTGAAGATACGATAGAGGGTGTGAAGTCTCTTCAAGCTGAAGCTTCAGAGAAAGAGTTGAGTGTGTGGAAAGAAAGTACGGGTAAATTGGATGAAAATGGTTGTTGGGTTGACTTGTCAGAACATCAGCGATGGTTGTTACCCGATGCGTATGTGCTTGCAGTGGTGACAATGGCTCATGGAATGGCCCATATCAGTGTGAAAGGGATTTGTAAGTTGTTGGCTCTAGTATGGCAAAATGCTGGAATTTCTAAATGTGCAGAGAATGTGGTCAAGAATTGCATGGTGTGTCTGAAATACAATCCTGGTAGGGGAACCCCAACTCCAGCTGGTCATTTTGAGCCTCCAACGTATCCGTTCGAGGTTTTGCAGCTAGATTTCATCCACATGGAAAGGTGCAACAATCTGAAATACGTACTCGTTGTTGTTTGTGCTTTTTCAAGATGGGTAGAAGCATATCCCTTAAAAGACAACACTGCCTTATCCACAGCTAAAGCCCTTGCCAAAGAATTCTTCCCTAGGTTTGGAATGCCGAGAATGGTCTGGAGTGATAATGGGAGTGAATTTGTGGGTCGAGTGATGAAAAAAGTATGTGAGGGGCTAGGTATCCAGCAAAAATTCCACGCTACAAATCACCCCCAATCAGCTGGACTAGTAGAGTGCTATACTGGCACGCTAAAACTGAAGTTGGCAAAGATACAAGCGAGCTCTGGTCTTAAATGGCCTGACGCTCTGCCTCTAGCACTCCTATCAACAAGAATGACTGTGCATTCGCAAGTGGGACTTAGTCCCTATGAAATTGTGTTCGGCCGCCCGGCCAACATATGGGGAGTGCCAAGACCAACAAAATTCAGTGAGATCGAACACCCTGTACTGCTTGATTATTTGTATGAATTGACGGCTAAATTGCGTGTTCTACACCAACAGGTTCACGATACTCTGCCTCAGGTCTCTGAAGCTCCAGGACATCTTATCGATCCTGGATCATGGGTGCTGGTCAAGAACTTCCAGCGGACAAAGAATGACCAGCCCCGTTGGACCGGCCCCCACCTCGTCCTTCTCTCAACAAGATCAGCTGTTCGAGTGGAAGGGAAAAAGAACTGGATCCACGGCGTACACTGCAAGAGGGTCCCTTTTCCTCTACCGTACGACCGGTGGGTCCAGGAGGGGATCGCTGACTCTGAGACTGAGACTGTGCCTCGTTTTTTGCCATTTAGCGATGCACGTGTAAAAGGAACAATTTCTGAACGAGAAAGTGACAATAATTTGCAAGAAGCTGTGCCACCGTCAATTCGATTGAACACTACAGAGCCTGAACTCTTGTTCCAGAACCAGACAGTACCTGGAAAAAGCCGTTATAATTTGAGACCAAGAACTAAGGACAAATAATTTTTTTCCCGTTCCTTTGCTATTTTTTTTAAAGTGCGGCTCTCTCATCTGAGAAACTTTCTTATTTTTTATTTTTTTTTCTTTTCGAACCGCCATCCGGGTTCAGCTGTAGGGTCGTGGTTGCCCAAGTCTTTGGAGTGCAGCTGAAGACGTTAGGTCGACAGTTCTGGTCGGTCTAAGGGAGTTGCCCTGGACTGACAGAAGCATTCCCTAGCATAGAACACCCTACCACCACGAGCAGCAATTAGAGAGGATGGAGTTTTTCAAGAATGAGAGACCTGCCAGACAGATGGACATTAAAGCCAGAATGTGTATAATAATGACAAAGAAACAATTTTTGATATTATGTATTTTCATGTTGCTTAGTGTAATGACGTTTTTAATAGGATATGTTTTATTCTCTTTTCAAGTGACATTTGCACCCATTACACAGCCCATACCTTCTTCTACTGTTTCCTCGCATTCTTTTCACCCCCTGCCTGAACACGAGTCTGCCAGAAGATTAGAATTTGTCAACAATTCATTCATTCAGCTTCTACACCAACACCAATTAGTAGTGAACACAACTAACTGTTGGGTGTGTGGTCTTATGCCTCATACTACTGATAAAGGTATCCCTTATCTGGTCCTGCCTTTCAGCCATAATGGTTCTGTGTGGGCATATAGAACGGTGTTCATATACGCGTATGAAACCAACCCCCTACGTTCTGTGAAAGATAATCCTAAGAATAGTGCTCTAGCTAAGGGTATAGTAGATATGGTTAGGGAAGATATTTCCTATGAGACTATCCCGAGAGATGAGACACTAGCATATATTGGATGGAACATAACAGGATATGGAGTTACTCTGAGTGGGAACCAGCGAGCAAAGAGATCCGCCCCGATTTGGATTGTACCCCATCAGGGTCACCTATGTCTGCAAGGTAATGGCAAGAATCCCAGAGCTCAGTTAGGGAAAAGTATTGTCGCGTGGGCTCTGATTATTCTAAATGAGACTACTGGATTTCTAGGCAGCAGGATCTATAACGGTGTGGGGGACTGAGTCTGACCCACGTGTAAAGAACTCTGTCACCCTAAATCCGGTTTTTGCTCCGGCTAACTAGCAGTGCCTCATTTCTCCCATGTGGAAGGAATGATTTGGCAGCCGAGCGCATGACATCTTTGGAACTTCTCAGGGAAGTCATGGTTACTCAGATCCAAACCAACTCTCTTATTTCCAATATGATCTCATATACAAATGACAAAGACAGTATAAGTTTTATATAATGTTTTTAATAAAACTACTGTATTTTAGATATTAAGGCGTGAGCCGCAATAACCAGAACGATACAACACAGTAGGATTGAAATAGTCACCAGGAGAGTAAAACATAAGAACAAAGCTATCATATTGTCTAACAGTTTCTACTCTCCCTCTGCTTGTTCTATTTAGAGCACAGCATGTTAAGCTTCTAGCTTGCCTATTAGAATCACTGTGGAGACATCAGCCCTCATACCTGAGCAAAGACCTGTGATCTTGGTTCAGCATCTGCAACGAGGCAGTCAGTGTCTAGTTGTGGTTCCCTGGTCGGAATCTCCCTCTTGCGTGTACTGGGACAAGGAAGTGATTTTATAACTAACATGTCATCGTGAGCACAAAATGTCCCTACGCAGGAATGCCAAGTCTAAACTCCTACCACGTCTATCGGCAATGTACCAGACTGTATCCTTGACTGAAGCACAGAGTAAATATGTTATGGAGAACTCCAGTGCTGAAGTAGGCAAAACAGTGTGATATGAATAAAAAACAACACCGTAGAACTGGCTATTTGAAAAATAACAGTACGAAGCCTAATAAAAAGCATGTAGAGCAAAGTGCACAGAGGCTATAAGCTGTCAGCAAATGAATGAAATATATTCAGGGCAAAGTGCACAAAGGCCTAAAGCCTGAAGCTAAAGCGCAATGAATACGTAAAACTAACCACACTACAGTATCTGCACTGAAACATATGTTTTTGCGTCTCAGACTTCTCCTTCGTTCTTAGCAGCTAAGGGTACCTATTTCATCTGCCATAATAGAGCCTATACATGGTTGCCCCCTGACTTCTCAGGCACATGTTTTGTTTCGTTCCTGTTACCTCCCACCTACACGGCCGCGGCAGATTACCATAAAACAAGGATAGTTAGAGGTGTCATAAGTAAAGAAGACACTACAGGACAAGAATTTGGAGATTTCGTAAAGGGTTTTCTGCCGTTTTGGGGTCCTATGGTTAACAGCAGGAACATAAGGCAATTGACAAGGGTGGTTGAATCCACGGTAGTTGAAACCGCCGGTGCCCTTAGTAATTTGACTGCTGAGCTCCAGTCGGATCGCCTTATGACTCTTCAGAACAGGGTCGCATTAGACGTCATACTTGCAGACCGAGGTGGGGTATGTAAAGTGATCCAATCAAGTTGCTGTGTTTTCATCCCAGATAACGCTCCGACAGTCTACCAGGCCATTTCCAAACTGCATAAGATCTCTGAGTCTATTCACGTGGATAAAGGAGATTGGTCATTGATGGGGTGGTTCTGGGAGCTGATATCCGCCTGGGGATGGAAGACTCTGGTAGTCATTGGGATGATCTTAGCCATTCTTTTCCTGTCCTGTCTGTGTGTACAGTGTGCTCCTGCAATATGTGGCCTCTGTGCTACATCGTGTGTAAGGAAACCTGTATCAAGGGACGAGCTAGGTAATAGGATGATGCTACAGCAACATCTCAACGACTTTATGAATATAGACCTGGACTCAGATTAGCGTGAGTATAGGTTATTGCCTATGTAAGGGCAAAAGGAGGGTCTGTGGTACTGAAAATTCTGGACCCATGTTATAAACATCGTCGTATCACAACGATTTTGGTATCAGCAGACCGAGAATGATTAGAATAGTATGCACAAGCATTGTATTCATATTCGGGTAACGAAATCACCCGAATATCAGAGTTTCCGTCCTGAACCCTCGTGTTCCATTTAAACTACAGCCATATTGTGATTGCCCTCACATAGGCCAATGTCTAATGCTGAAAACGAGTCTGAAGGACACGTACATCTTTGCTGACTCCTCTGTGACCTGGGCAAGCTGACTCCACTGCCTGAAGCCAAACCTGTTCGGCCAGTTTCTTTCCCAGTGGCCGAATGAGATTAGTTTCAAGGCACAACACATCATAAAACCTTTCATCACACACAAACCATGGCTAATCTTACACGCACCTATCCCTGTTTCTTTCTTTATGACTTGCTTTACAAGAAATAGGTGCCTGTTTATATTGGGGGTCCGTTGATATCTGATGAAAGTACTGAGCCTTGCCGGGTAATTGATTGAGGGCTGGACAAACTGAAATATGGGCTTGTCATCATAACCCTGCTATTTCTTTGTAGTAAAAATATGTGAATGGTCAACTGTAAAATAAGGAATGTTTGCCCAAAGCATAATATTTTGTATAAAAGAGAAGGTTAGCTTTGCAAGAGGAGCAGTCTCCTGAGAATATACACCGTGTTGTACTTCTAGGATACATGTTACTGGCTGCAGCCAATAAACAAGATCTTTGACTTCACCAAGAAGACTCTGTGTTTCTGTAGTCTGAAACAGGAAGGACTCAAAGTCTTAGGGTGTGTTCCCTGGCACCACTGGGTTCTAAAAGACCCAGTACTTCAGAGGGCCAAATACCATAAGCACTGGGGTCCTGGCTAGCAGGATCCCAATGACACAGTCAAAACACACTGAGATCGGGCAAAAATTGGGGGTAACATGCCAAAAAGAGGGTACTTTCCTACACAGTCTTGCAGCAGCTAGATTCTCAGGGCAGACTTCTGGGTACCAGCAGCCTCTACAGCCAGGTCTTCAGCACAGTCCAGTGATCTGTGGCTGAATGTCAAATGTTAGCAGCTGCTCGCCAACAAAACTTGGAACTACCAAGAGTTCCCTGCTTCCTCTTTTTCATAATTTATGGGGCACTCTAAGACTGAAAGGGTATTGTTCTGACATTTACTGGTTTCTCCCTTGTGTCTGGATAAAGCTGTACCTCTCTGAAGAGCTCTAATGAGTATGGAACATGTCAGAGGTTGTTTTTATTCATTCCAGGTTGGCTTGGATGGAATTGTACCAATCCAAAGCTGAAATACTGTGCCTGCAGTGGTAAAGTGCTGTTGCCATTTTGTAGCTCTGTGGATAGCCCTGCACTAATTCTATGTTTAAAAACTATTTTAGAAAAACAGACATTTGGGGAGAGCACATTCAGAGTGTCTGTGTTTTAGAGTGCTCCCCCACCAATACTTGGGAACAACCAAGAGTTTCCAACTTCCTTTTTTGCATAATTGATTTGGCACTCTAAGACTGAAAGAGTATTGTTCTGACCTACACTGGGTGCTCCTTAATATCTGACCGAAGCTGTATCTCTCTGAAGTGCTCTAATTGGCTTGGATGTTGTTTTATCAACCCAAACCAATAATACTGTGCCTGGAGTGGTAAAGTATGTTGTATTTTACTGCTTGGAATGGATGGCACTAGCTAATCTTGTATGTAAAGACTTTGCTTTAAAAATGGCAAAGGGCTTTGTCACTTACTAGTTCAGCATGAATTGTGTAGTGCTAATTCTATGCTTAAACACTCTACTAGAAAAAGACATTCGAGGTGAGCGGATTCAGAATGTCATTGTTGTGATAGGGTTCTCCCTCTGAAGAGCTCTAAATAGAGTGAAAGACATGTATGTATTCTAGGTTGGCATGGATGGTATTTTACCAACCCAAAGCTGCAATACTGTGCCTGGAGTGGTAAAAGGCTTTTGTCATCAATGACAATAGCTAATCTGATGCCTAAAGATGTCTGTAAAAATAACAAAACGGCTTTGTCACTTTCTAGCTCGGCATGGATGCCACTGTTCTAATCCTGTGCGCACAAACTCTGCTAGAAAACAGACTTTTGGGGTGAGCATATTTAAAGTGCTGTTGGTGTGGTAGGGTGTTTCATACAGGAGCTGCTCTCCACCAAAACCTGGGAAATTCCCAGAGTTGGCGATGTTGCCCCCCTAGGGAACCTACCTGAGCCAGCCAACTAGCACCAGGAATGGGGGTCCCACCAGCGAGGAGTTCTGCAAGGCTCAGACGAAGTGCCCTACCTTTGAGGACCTATGGTAGTAAGCTGAGTCCCAGGCAGCTAGGGACACCTCTAGTGATCACCTGATTTAATGGGAGAATGGTCTCCTGTAAAGCGTGCCTAAGGTTCATGAGCCTAGGGCAACATCTGAGTTGGAGGTTTCCCAGAGCTACTGGGCCATCATACTGGAAATAACTCATGGCATACCCCTAGCTGGTAATTTGGGAAAGAACAAGATCTTTGAAAGGCTTGTCACCCACTTCTTATGGCCTCAAATAGGAAGCCCTCAGATGCTTTCTACAGGTACTTACTCTCTGCAAGGCCAGTGGTAAGTGGGAAGTGCACAGCTCTGCTACAGCTGATTTATGTCAGTGGCACCCCCTTTGGAAAGGTGGGCATCGACATTGTTGGGCTTTGCACCCCCAGACAGCCATGGGCAACAGGTTCACCCTGATCTTGGTGAACCATGCCACCCAGTTCCCTGGGGCTATCATTTTAAAGACAGCGACTGTGCCCACAGTGGTCAGGGCACTGATGGGAATCTTGATTCATGTGTCATTCCCCAAGGAGGTGGTATCTGACAGTGGAAATGACTTTATGTCAGCATATATAAAGATTAAGTGAGAGAAACCTACAAGTTCTACACTCCTTACCACCTCCAAACCAACAGGCTTGTTGAGAGATTCAACAAGACCCTCAACAGCATGATCATAGCAAGGCAGAGACCTTGAGGCAGAAGTGGGTCATCCTCTTGCCATACCTGTTGTTTACATACCAGAAGGTACCCCAGAAGGGGGTTGGCTTCACCTCTTTTGAGCCTTTGTATGGGCACTCTGTGCAAGGACGTCTCAGTCTTGTCAAGGAGGGGGTGGAAGCAAACTCCCAGGATGGATTCACAGGATGTGGTCAGCTATATGCCGGCACTCCAGGCCAAGTTGAAGCACTTCTGGAAGCCCGCTAAAGCAAATATAGAAGCCATCTCAGAGGTTATGAAACAGAGGTATGACCAGAAGGCCACTATGGTCCACTTTCAACCTTGCCAAAAAGTGTGGGTGATGGAGCCTGCAGAGCCTATGGCCTGTAAGACCTTGGGTCTAGGCCTATGAGGTGAAAGAGCACAAGATTGAGGTCACCTATCTTGTTGACTTCAAAACTCTCAGGAACCCTTTAAGGGTTTTGCAGATCAATTGCCTCAAACCCTACTTCGGGAGCTCTAAAGTAACCATGCATCTAGTTACAGATGATTGAATGGCAAAGGAGAGTGAACCTCTTCCCAACCTCTTTTAAACTAAGGAGCAGGATGGGTCAGTGGAAAGCATCAGCCTCTCCTATACACTGACCCAAGAGCAAAAGAAAGGCTGCCACCAAATGTTGGGGCAATTTGCCTCTTTACGCTCTCTTACCCCATGACTCACTACATGTGTACCCATGATATTGATACTGCGGACAGCACAGAGGTGAAGATTAAAATCTACTGGTTGTCTGACAGGTTTAGAGCTAACATTAAGGAGGAGGTCCCTGAGATACTGGAGGTAGAGATTATTGAGTCCACAAACAGCCCTTGATCCAGCCCAGTCCTGCTGGTCCTCAAGGCTTTTCCTCCAAGCATCACTCGAGCTTAGGTTCAGTGTCTATTAACAGGAGCTCAATGCAGTACTCAAGACTAATGCACAGCCCATCCCCAGAGGTGATAAGCTCACAGATCAGTTGGGTAATGCCTTGATTGAGGGTGCTAAAGAGAGGTCTCAATTCTGTTCTCCAGAAGGGCACTTCCAGTTCTGGGTGATGTTCTTTGGGTTGAAGAACCCCCCTGCCACCTTCTAGAGTTTGGTCAAACACATCCTGGCTGAGTTGGAGAACTTCAGTGCTGCCTACATAGACGGCATTGCAGTCTTCAGTTCTAGTTGGCAGGACCACCTGTGCCGCCCTTGGGAAGTGCTTCAGGCTCTGCAAAGGGCAGACCTGAATATCAAGTCCTGTAAGTGCCAGGTAAGGCGGGGTTCTGTGGTCTACTTGGATCATCAAGTAGGAGGAGGCAAAATGCAGCCCTAAGGGCTAAGATTGAAACTGTTTTGGCTTTGGAACTTCTCTAATACCCAGACAGAGGTGAGAGTCTTCTTAGACAATTGTCACTCTGACACCTTAAAGGAGGCCATATGCACGGCATCCATGCTCAAGGCCCGTGGCTTCTCAAAATAAACCATTGTGATGACAGGCACCTCAGAGCATGGTATGAGGGTTTTCTCTTGGGCTAGATGGAGAGGGCCTGCCTCAACCTGTAGCCTTCAACAGTAGTAGGTTACTTCCCCAGGAACAGCGGTAGAGTGCACTAGAGAGAGAAGGCTTTGCTGTGATCTGGGCACTGAAGAAGCTGAGGCTCTATCTGTTTTTGCTAACTTCGGGTCAGACAGACAACAGACGCCTCAAATGGCTAATGCAGATGAGGGGTGAAAATTCCAAACATTTGAGGAGGTTCATCTCCCCACAGGGAATGGTTATCTTAGTACACCATCCTGGAACAGACCACACCATTGCTGATGGTCTCTCCAGCTCCTTCCACCTTAGTGAAGAGAACTCAATAGGGGTTGGGTAGTTCTCCCCACTTTCAGCTGGGACACATGTTAGACCTGCCATCCTTGGTGTGGTTTTCCCCCTAAATTTTTGACTTCGGTCATCTTGTTTTTTGCTGGCCTTAGGACTCTGTGTAGTTTACCACTGCTATTCGGAGCTAAAGGGCTTGTGCTCTCTCCTGAAACCATGTTAGATTGGCTTAAACCCGATTGGCATATTACATTTACAAGTGCATTCCTAGTAAATTGGCGCTAAATGTGCCCAGGGTCTGTAAATTAAATTCTACCAGTGGGTCTGCAGCACTGATTTGGCCACCAGTGTGAGTAGCACTTTAAACGTGTCTCAGGCCTGCCATTGAAAGTTTGGGCAGTTCTAAACTGCAATTTGGACGAGCAAAATTAACTTTTTATCAGACCCAAACCTTCCTTTTTAGTACATATGTCACCCTTAGGGTAGTCCCGGGACATCATAGAGAGCAGGGTGCAATTCATTTGTTTTTCACTGCTGTATGGCCTGCCTCTCCCACAAGATAACATTGGAATTAACTTATTGCATTTTATAAATGTATTTTCCAAATGGGAACAGAAACAGGTTCGTCTTTAGTGGCTCTGGTGTCCCTTCAGCTGTGAGACACATCTTTGACATGGTTCCTCGCAATGTTCTGCAAACTTGGTCTGTGCAGCTGGCTCATGCTCCATTATGGTTGGCCTGAGCTTGTGTTTTCATCCCAATCCGCGGCAACCAAATATTCACGGTTTGTGCTTTATGCGTTATAGTCTAACTTTTACTGAAATCTTTAAAATTAAACATCTCCAGTTCTAATGACTATTTTTCTTATTTGCTCTTGTTTAATTCATTAAACAAAGTTCTATTTTTCACCTTTATGTGGGATGTTTTCACTCTATTACCCCTTGCAGGTTATTTGGGGCAGGGCAGGGCAGGACCTTTGACAGGCTTGAAGCGTTGCAAAACTACTTTACACATTGCTTTTAATTTAACCCTGACCTTTCTGTGATGGATGAGCACAGGTTAATTTAGGATTGGCTTCTCCCTCACCCTGTTAAAGTGATGTTATAATTAGATATGATAAAAAGATCTGATTTTGTTTAAAGAAAAAAACCTAGGAATTCGCAGAAATCTTTCAAATTAAGGGGCATATTTATACTCCGTTTGCGCCGAATTTGCGTCGTTTTTTTCGACGCAAATTAGACGCAAAACTAACTCCATATTTATACTTTGGCGTTAGACGCGTCTAGCGCCAAAGTTCATGGAGTTAGCATCATTTTTTTGCGTGAACACCTTCCTTGCGTTAATGATATGCAAGGTAGGCGTTCCCGTCTTAAAAAATGACTGCGATGCATACGCGTCGTATTTATACTCCTGGGCAAAAATGACGCCCGGGAGTGGGCGGGTCTAAAAAACCTGCATTTGCGCCGGATTTTAGCGCCTGGGTCAGGGCAGGCGTTAAGGGACCTGTGGGCTCAGAATGAGCCCAGAGGTGCCCTCCCCTGCCCCCAGGGACACCCCCTGCCACCCTTGCCCACCCCAGGAGGACACCCAAGGATGGAGGGACCCACCCCAGGGACGTTAAGGTAAGTCCAGGTAAGCATTTTTTTGAAATTTTTTTTGTGGCATAGGGGGGCCTGATTTGTGCCCCCCTACATGCCACTATGCCCAATGACCATGCCCAGGGGACAGAAGTCCCCTGGGCATGGCCATTGGGCAAGGGGGCATGACTCCTGTCTTTGCTAAGACAGGAGTCATTTCAATGGGGGATGGGCGTCGTAAAAAAATGGCGCAAATCGGGTTGTGGCGATTTTTTTGCCTCAGCCTGACTTGCACCATTTGTCGACGCCCATACGCCATTTTCCCCCTACGCCGGCGCTGCCTGGTGTACGTTGTTTTTTTTTAACGCACACCAGACAGCGCCGGCGGCTAACGCCGGCTAACGTCATTGAATAAATACTGCGCCCGCATGGCGCTTCAGAATGGCGTTAGCCGGCGCTAATTTTTTTGGCGCAAAACTGCGTTAGCGCAGTTTTGCGTCAAAAAGTATAAATATGGGCCTAAATATCTCCAGTTCTAATGATTGGATTTTTTTTTGTTTTGGTCTTGTTTAATTCATTAAATAATATTCAATTGTTCTCCTTTATGTGTTATGTTTTCGCTATATTACTGTTTGAAGCATTGCACAAATACTTTAGACATTGTCTCTAAGTTAAGCCTGACTGTTCTGTGCTTAGCTACCAGAGAGTACAGGCTAATTTAGGGTTATCTTCTGCCTCATTCTGTTAAAGTGAGACGTGATAAAAAGATCTGATTTTGTTTAAAGAATAAACTTAGGAATTTGCTGAAAAAAAACAAGGTTACAATGATATGATAATTAGGTGACCATGTAATTGCTAGCCAATTATTAGTTAGAACTCAAAAAACACAGAACTTTACCAGCTAACCTGTCCCCTCTCCATGCACTGCTTATGACCTCACATAAAACATCACACATGGCAGGTTCTATGACATTGCTTATGCCATCACTGATGACATCTCAAATGACATCACTGATGATATCCTCCAGTGAGTTTGTTATTTTTTAGTTCACATAGTGGCGGACAGGTTTCGTTTTACTTCTTTACCTAATTTTATACTACCAGTGTTCAGCTAATGGTTGTGTTTACAAAACACATGTGCTCCTAAAGCATCATATGTATGTGGAGTGAACACATTATAAATCTTTGAATTCAGTATAACTGAGTGTGCAGGTGACAATTGACTACTTGTGTCGAGTATGTTCAACATACGTTTTTGGTTCTGTAGAAAAAGTTTTCAACAGGGCAAGGATTCTACATAGTAGATGCAAAGGCCCAGATAATTAAAATTGCAGTAAGACACTTTGCTGTGCTGCGCTGTGTGAAAGTAAGAGAGCAGGAATGTGCCATATTTAACATTTTATGGCACATTTCTATCCTCTCTTTGCGCAGGCATTGTGCCTGAGTTGTAGGCATATTAGTTATTGTGCAGGAAGGCATACCTTCCAGCTCAAAAACAATCGTCTGATGCGTTTATCTTTTTCTTTGTGTGCTACAGAATGTAGTGCATGCAGAGAGGGTAAAAAATGAGGAGAAATAAACATATTTCTCATCATTATGCGTCCCTTGGGAAGACAAAGCATTGTGATGCATTCCCAGGTCTACCACTCATTATAAGTCTAGGAATGGACCAAAATCTATGGGTGGATGTGTGTGAACACCCACACTACACACATGGGATGATTCCCTGGTACTGTATACTCAAGGCAGCTGCTTGCTCTGCCTTGTATTACTCCAGATTTACCAATCACTGCAAGGCCATGCATGATGGCCTTGCATTGCTTGGTAAATCTGACTTTAGTGTTGCGTTGTACATAAGTTATCTTGTGTTCAAGGGCAACTCAACACTATGATAACTCTGATCCTTTGGGGCATATTTAAGGAAAGTGGCACTGCAGCTAATGCAGCACCACTTTCCTTGCGCCCTTTAGAGACCCCTGCCGCCACCATGTGTGGGCCGTATCCCAGATACGGCACGCCATGGTGCAGGGTAGGGGGCAGTAGCATCAATTTTATTGACGCTATTTATTTACTCTGCAGAAGGAGCGCCAAAATATTGCAGCTGCTCCTGCGGAGTACATAGGGGCCCATTATAAAAAATAGAAGCTCCCTTTTAACGCCTGCTCTGCGCAGGCGTTAAAAGTGCCATAAAAAATAACACAAGGAAATCTGTTAGATTTCCTTGCATCTGTTTTTTTCGACCCCCTAACGGGGAAACGCCCCCTTTGCATACATTATGCCTGGCACATGCATAAAGTAGTACAAAGTATTACTAAGTATCGCAGTGCATGCATTGTGCCACTTTGTAAATATGGCGTGAGGATTTTGGCCTTGTTGGGCCACATTAATGTAAAAACATTACGCTAATGTGACACACTGTGGCACTAGGGGCTTATGAATATTCCCCTAAGTATTGTAAGCAGCCTTGTAAGCAGCCTTGTGTATTTGGCACAATCATCTCATCATAAGAATTTCTACATAAGATAAAGAATGTGTGCACCAGATACTAACCTATGTCGATGCACCTTAATAGCTTCTGACGATGGACTATCGGTAACTTTTTCACCACAGTATGAAGGCTGCAGGTAGTGTTACCTTTAGCAACTTCGACTTTGTGTATTTTAAGTAAATACCCTCTTATTTGACAAAGTTTTGCACAAACTGACCATTGGGCCAGATGTACAAAGCTTGTTTGCATTTCTTAACTGTCCTGTATTTCGGGCCATTAAGAAATGCAAAGCAGCCTTTTGTTATGTGCAAAGGCCTTTAAGAAATCATAGATTGCAATTTCTACTATGGGGAAATTGCAATTTTTGGTTCCCAGAACAGAAAATCGCAAATTGTTTTTTCTATTTGCAATTCCTATTCTGATGTACAAAGCACTTACTAAATGCGACTTTTAGGAGATGCAATTACCAACGACTGAAAGTCAGTGCTTTTTTAAATTCCTATAGAGCACACACATGCCCTTAGGCAGATGTGTGCTCTACAGGTGCAGCCCTATTTTTGGAGTGCCCCAAGGGGAGCATTTTGCCCTTTGCCACCTTGGGTTTGCATTTCCTAAATAGCGATTTCTTAATCAGAAACTGGCCAATTGACTAAAATGCAATGGGATTTCTGAATACCGATTCCCTAATAGCGATTCCTACTTTGTAAGAATCGTTATTAGGTAATCGGTATATCTGTACATAGCATTTTGCATTTCTTAAATAGAGATTTCTATGAAGTCACTATTTAAGAAATGCAAAATTGCATTTTTGAACATCTAGCCAATTGTTCTTAGAGGATACTTTATAATAATCTGGGTTATATTTCTCACTGCTTGCAAACATTGTGGTACAAAGTACACTCTCTCCACAGGGAAACATTTTTTACAGTAGCCAATTTTCTACTCATATCCCTTTATTTCTCAATGCAGGTTTCGTGACTGTGAAGGGTTTGTTCCAGCTAAAGGCTTTCCGTAGTAGGGCATTAGTTCTAAAACAGAAGTTGAGCATCTGGAAGAACTTGTTTTTTTGTGAACGATTGTATACAAATTGAATAGTATGTGCAACAGGAGTTACGCATCTCTCTGTGGTTGATTGTTAACATGAACTCAGGTATCCATGAAGTGCGCAGATAAGGTCAATGTTGCACATAACACAAGCTTGCTTCACCTAAGGGGTGAAAGCATTACTGATGCTTCATAGTACTCTGAGCTATTTTTTACTTACTTTCATCCCTCTAATGACATACTCATTTCTAGAGTAATGTGTATATGTTAGAAATTAGGTCTTTGGTTGGCAGTCAGGTTACCCCCTGTCCAAACAAGAACCTTCACTCAAGTCAGAGCAAAGGAGAAACACACCTGGTTAACCCCCACTCATCTCCTTGGTAGCTTGGCACGAGCAGGCAGGCTTAACTCAGAAGCAATGTGTAAAGTATTTGTACCAACACATACAGTAATACAGTGAAAAGACTACAAATTGGACACCACACTAATTAAGAAAAACAGCTAATATGTATCTAAATCAATCAAGGCCAAAAAGACAGAAATCCAGCATACACAATATGAATTTTCAAAAGAATAAGTATTACTCCATAGAAAATGGAAATTATGATTTTGCACAAAGTACCTGGTTTGCGTCAAAAATAATGTTGCACAGGAAAGCGTGCATCAGAAAAGTGAGTGATGCATTGATTCCTCCCTTGCAAGGGAGGCCAAGCGTTGTTTCTTCTCCGGTCAGGTCAATGATGTGTCATTTTTCTCCCTCGCAAGAGAGCGGTGCATCGATTTCCAGATGGGGCACATCGAATCCACGCAGAGTTGGTATGACTTTGACACCCAGGGACGATGCGTGGAAAATCAGGTCACACAGTGTTAGAAAATCGAGCTGCGTGATATCTGCGTTATCAGCAGCCACAAGTGGGTGTTTTGTGTCATTTATCTAGCCGCGATGCGTTGATTTCCCAGCCACAATGCAGGTGGAGCGTTGATTTCAGCCGCAAAGCCGGCGGCGCATCATTTATCAGCCGGGTTGCAGATGGTGCGTTAGAAATTTCCCTACACGCCTTCTCTGTGTGGATTTTCAGCACTTCTTCTGCCAACTTCACCTCTCAAGGACCCAAGGACTGGATAGGACACCACTTGGCAGGGGAGGAGTCTCAGCAGAGAGTTCAGGTGCTGAAAAAGGAAGTCTTTGATCACACTGAGAACTCAAAACAAGAGGCAAGCTCAGTTCAGGCCCTTGGAGATTCTTCTCAAGCAGGAATGCACAGCAAAGTCCAGTCTTTGTCCCCATTCAAAGGCAGAATCGACAACTGCAGGATAGCCCAACAAAGCACAGTCACAGGCAGGGGCAGCACTTCTCCTCAGCTCTTCAGCTCTTTTCCTTGGCAGAGGTTCCTCTTGATCCCAGAAGTAATCTTGAAGAAATCTAAAGTCCAGGGTTTTGGGTCCAGTACTCATACCCCTTTCTGCCTTTGAAGTAGGCAAATTTCAAAGGAAAGTATCTGTTGTGCACAAGATCCTGCCTTTCCCAGGCCAGGCCCCAGACACACACCAGGGGGTTGGAGACTGCATTGTAATAGGGCAGACACAGCCTATTCAGGTGTAAATGACCACTCCTCCCTCCACTCTAGTGCAGGTGGCTCATCAGGATATGCAGGCTACACCCCAGCTCACTTTGTCCCACTGTCTAGAGGGGATTCACCAACAGCCCAACTACCCCAGATAGGGAATCCACAAACAGGCAGAGTCACAGAATGGTTTAGGCAAGAAAATGTCTACTTTCTAAAAGTGCCATTTTCAAACTAACAATCTAAAAACCAACTTCACTAACAGATGTTTTTTTAAATTGTGAGTTCAGAGACCCCAAACTCCACATTTCTATCTGCTCTCAAAGCTCAAAGGGAATCTGCACTTTAATAATATTCAAAGGCAGCTCCCATGTTAACCTATGAAAGAGATAGGCCTTGTACAGTGAAAAAACAAATTTGGCAGTATTTCACTGCGAGGACATGTAAAACACACCCGTACATGTCCTACCTTTAACATACACTTCACCTTGCTCATGGGGCTACCTAGGGCCTAACCTAGGGGTACCTTACATGTATAAAAAGGTTAGGTTTAGGCTAAGCAAGTGGGTACACTTGCCAAGTCAAATTGGCAGTTTAAAACTGCACCTACAGACACTGTAGTTGCAGGTCTGAGACATGTTTGCAGGGCTACTTTTGTGGGTGGCACAATCAGTGCTGCAGGCCCACTAGTAGCATTTGATTTAAAGGCCCTGGGCACCTCTATTGCACTTTATTAGGGGTTTGCTAGTAAATCAAATATGCCAATCATGGTTAAACGAATCAACACCACAATTTACACATAGAGCATATTCACTTTAGCACGGGTTAGCAGTGGTGAAGTGCCCAGATCCTGAAGCCAACAAAAACTGGTCAGACAAAATAGGACGAAGGAGGCAAAAAGATTGGGGATGACCCTGCAAAAAGGACGAGGTCCAACAGTACAAAAGAAGTTTGGATAATGAGTCATGTCATCAATGGCCTAACTATAACTTCCCTGTAACCTTTGTTTTTTTAAGTGAATTTCTATGTTTTTTAATACTATTTCCTAACTATAATGTCCCTGTAACCTTTCTTTTTTTCAGTGAATTTTTATGTTTTTTTTTAATGTATAGTAATTTTCATTACTATACATTAATCCAACCACTGTCACGCGTGGCCTTTGGCCTGGCATGGTTGACCACAGAGCCTTACTGAGGCCAACCCCCTACAAGCACCCAACCTTACACTGTGCATGGCCTTCGTCAGTGCACAGAAGGGTTTGCCCACAAGGCCTGGCCTGCAGCCAGTTCCTGAGGCCAACCACCCAACCCTCTGGCCGTACCCGGCAGGAGTTGGCCACAGCTTATCTCTGTGGGTGTGAGAATAGGTGTAAAAGGGTGCATCTGGGGATGAGAGAGGTTGTGAGAGTCTCTGTCTGGGTCTGGGTCTGAGAGTGAGGGCATCACTGTTTTAGTGGGTGTGTCAGTGTCTGCATAGGTATGTGAGTGGCTGCATGATGCTGTTAGTGGGTCTGTGAGTGTGTGAGAGTCTGAGTGGGTCTGCAAGTGCATGAGTGCATGTCTGAGTGGGTCTGTGAATGGGTGTGTGAGGGTCTGACTGGGGCTGTGAGTGGGTGCGTGAGAGTCTGAGTGGGTCTGTGAGTGGGTGCAGGAGTGTGTGAGTGGGTGCGTGAGGGTCTGAGTGGAGCTGTGAGTGGGTGCACAAGGGTCTGAATGGGTCTTTGAGTTGGTGCGTGAGTGTCTAAGTAGGTCTGCGGGTGGCTGCATAAGGGTCTGAGTGGGTGTGTGAGTGAGAGAAAGATTGAAAGATAGAAAGAGAAAGAGAGAAAGAGAAAGGGAGTAAGTGGGAGAGAGATAGAGAGTTTTTATGCTTTGATGGATGATATATTTACAATTAAATATTTCTGCACAAATTAAAAAGAAAAATGTATTTGTCAAGTAAAAAGAGTAATATCAACTTTCAGTATGCGCCTTAAACATATGAATGAAAAAAAAGAGGGAAACAACCAGAGACACACCTGGATTAAATCTCTCAATGGTCAGTATGAAGGTCTGCAACCTTCACACTGAGCTGTTTAATTTTTTTTGTTCATCATTTTTTTGCCCTTTTTGCCCTGCATTCCTAGACATTTAAAAAAAATAGATTTTATACTAAGACCTTTATGGACTATGTGGTACCACGGGGGAATACCCAACAGGGGTTGGCGGCAGGGCCCTGCCTATAGCCAGGCCCATCAGTTAACCCTCCTGCGTGCACCAAAATCCAAGCTGCACATGGCCTTCACCTATGTGCAGTATGAGGTTGGATGCAGTGTGTGTTTTTTTTCCCCATTTTTCCCTGGAACAGTGGTTCCATGAATCGGATGAATAAATAATAATTGGGCAATTTATTTCCCATGAGGGGTCCCATCCCTCTATCTATCCTAGGGGGTCAGGATACCTGTATCCTGACCTCTTATGTGTTTTTTGCTTGCCTTTTCCCACCCAGAGCCGATGCGACAAACAAAATGGTGGCTGCAACTTATCTGTTAGGTTGCAACCACCCAATCAGGGCCTTACTTTTCCCCCTGGATTCGCGAATCTGGACCCAGATCCGCAGGTCTGGAGCCGCAAAGTATCTGTGTATTCTATATATGTTACTTTTTTGTCCTTTAATTACTACAACACTACTGAACGGATACGCACCAAGCCTCAAAAAGTGTGATCCTCAAACAGGAACAAACTTCCTGCCAAATTTGGTGTAATTCCGTTCAGTTGTTTGGGCTGTAGGCGTGTCTAAAGATCCTATGGAAAAATGAATGGGGAAAACATGTTTTGGGATCCCCCTTTTTTCTTGGCCCCCGCTTGATGGATCACCCCAAAACTTTCAGGACAGCAGCTGAACTGACCAAAGTCAAAGTTTTGAAAATTTTGTGAAGATTCGTCAAGCGGCGCTAAAATTAGAAGCAAAACAAAAAAAGAACAGACTAGAAACTAGGTCCTAACTATAACTACCTCGTGGTGATATATATATATATATATATATATATATATATATATATATATATCACTTAAAAACCAAAGGTTACAGGGATGTTATAGTTAAGTTCACATTTAACATGCACAAAACCTAATAGTTATGGTTATCTCAAGTGATAGTGATGAATGATTTTATCAAAGATATCATGGGTGATGTAATACGTGGGAAATTAGCAGTGCTTGGTGAGGGTGCAAGTTATAGTTATCTCAGGGCACGCAATTAAAACACATTTGGCAGGAAGCTAGATCTTGGTCCAGAAAGGGTGCTTTTGTGACTTAGTGTAAACCCATTTAGGAGTTTTTGAGAAATTAAGCCTCAAACAACATGTATGTCTAAACGGCTGGGTTTGGGATACTCTCAAAAGAGTCTTATGTGCTCAACTTACAAAATAGAGTGTTTTGATTGGCTAAAGGGGCTGTCCTGGAAATGATTAAAAAAAGAGAAGGGTCCAGGATGGGCATACCCTGCTACCCTAGCCCTTGTAGGGTCAAAATGTTTAAAATATATATTTTTTACCAGGATTCTGTGAAACTCTCACAGGATCGTGGTAAAACAGTAAAGAAATGGCAGTCACCATTTTTCTTTCTTAAAAATTAGCCTGGGGTGGACCAGAGCCGGAGATTAAACCAGCATTGATTTTGTTAATTAAAATGGAGAGGGTTTTTTCAAGGGGCCTCCCTCCCTAAGCTGAAAGTGACCTCAAGGACCCCATTACTCAGGCCTGCTTCATTTTTAGAAGGGGAGGGGAACGTAGGACCCTCTTCTCTGAGCCACTTTGGGCCCCAGGGAACACATTCCCCAGGGCCTGCTACATTCTGGAAAAAGGGGGCATGGGCCTTCTGAAGTTGCTTTTGGCTCCAGAGACCCCATACACCTAGCCTCTTCATGAGAAGTGTCCGAGGGACCTAAACCCCTAGGACATGGTTAGCCCCCTTCCTTCCAAATCACATGCAGGGAGACTACACTGTTCCCACTGGCGAAAGCAGAAACACCCCAGGAAAGGTCCTGAGGGAGCTGGGAGGGCTGCAGGGGGCCATGCACTTCCTCCCACAGCTTCCATGGAACAATGGAGTGGGCTCCTCATTCTACCTATATTTAAATACCAATGGATATGGCAGAGGGGACTGGTCTCCCAAAGCTGCCTAAATATGTAAAAGAAAAGACATGGCAGTGCAGGAGAGGGCTGCCCAAGCTGCAATTAAAACAAAAATGGCAATGTTGAGAATTAGCTCCCTGTGTTTCTAGAATTTAAAAAAAGTATAAAAACATGGCACTGTGGGAGGGGGCTCCCTGTAATGCTAAATTAATTGAAAATGAAAAGAAAAAGAAAAAGAGAATTACAGTGTGGGAGTGGGCTCCACCCACTTCCATAAAAAAGGGCATAGCAGTGAATATGAATAGAGCGGAGTAGCTGCTCATTTCATAATCACTGCTTCTGCTGGGGAACACCCCAAAATGCCCTTCGAGGGCTATACATAGTTATATTTGTGTCCTGGTGGTGCCCTAAAAAATGGGCTTTGGAACCACCAATCATTTTTTAACATGATCTGGAGGCTGAAAGAGGTGTAGCACCCCCCCCCCAGCAGCATTCATGGAAAACAGTAAGGGGCTCATTATGAGATTGGTGGTCCCAACGTGGGACCGCCAAACTCGTGCGGATGATGCTACAAGATTTCTGCCGGCCTGACATGGCTGAGCAGCAGAAACCTTGAAATAGAGCGAACAGTGCTACAAGATAGCACTCAAACCCCTCAAAGGAGATGAGTGCTATCTCATAGCACAGAGGGGGCCGACCAGCTGAAAAACAGACAGTGCGCATTCCAAGGATGCTGGGCATGGGGGCCCCTGCACTTGTTCTCCAACAGCCTTTTTAATGGTGGGGAAACCGCCATGGAAGGCTGGCGGAGGACAAGGTTCTAATCAGAAGGGTGGTGCTGAGTCCAGCGTCTCCCTGGCTGATTACAACCAGACCACTGTCACCCCGTCAGGATCATGGATCCTGGCGCAGTCGGCGGTCTGTTGGCAGGTCTGTCTGCCAAACTCGTAATGTGGCAGTCGAACTGCCACAGCCACAGTGGTGTGACCACCACCGTGAGGCTTATGGTCTTAATGAGGCCCTAAGTCTACTGGGTCAATAAAACCAAGACCTGAGGATAGCTTACCAAATTCTATTTAAATTCTGCATGATGGAGTTCTATTGCCTTTAGATGGAGTGCACAGTCCTGTTGTGGTTGTTTTTATGATTGTATTTTGTGGGTTGTAAAAAATTTTAAGAAAGACTCAGACATGTTGGTACTATTAAAAAAAACTATGGGCCTGATTCTAAGCTTGGCGGGCGGCGGGAGCCGCCGCCAAGCGGGAACCGCCAGAAGACCGTACTGCGGTCAAAAGACCGCAGCGGTCATTCTGGGTTTCCCACTGGGCTGGCGGGCGACCGCCAAAAGTCCGCCCGCCAGCCCAGTGGGAAACACCCTTCCCACGAGGAAGCCGGCTCCGAATGGAGCCGGCGGAGTGGAAAGGTGCGACGGGTGCAGTTGCATGGCGGATTCCCATGGGCAGCGGAAAGTCGGTGGTACACCGCCGGCTTTCCGCTTCTGGCCGCGGCTGTACCGCCGCGGTCAGAATGCCCGGCGGAGCACCGCCAGCCTGTTGGCGGTGCTACCGCCGACCCCGGCCCTGCCGGTATTTACCGCCAGGGTCAGAATGACCCCCTATATGTCTCCGATCCTTTCTTTTGCTTTTTTCAGCCTACAAAATGCAATAATAAAAGCTACATTTAAAATGAAGATCCACATTCATTTTTTAAAATAAAACTTTATTAAGCATTTTTATAATAATCTTTATTAAACATAGCATTGGGTAAATAAGTGAAATATATATTTTATTAAAACTACTGCTGCTTTTTTAAGACATATGATAGATTTGCTCTATACATATTTATATACTTAACCTTGGATGAAGCCACTAGGACCACTTTTTATATTTTGATGTTTACGACTCTTTAACAAAGTCAGTGTCCGAGTGTGGCTAGGACCTGCAAGACCATCAACATGCTATCTATGCGAGAAGGCCGTATGCTGCAGAAGGTATGGTGCTCATAGGAGGTTGAGCACAGGGCCTGGCCCCAAACCAGGCCTTGCACCCAACATAACATTGCAAATGGCCGAAGACAGTGTACAGTGTTTGGTAGGGCACTTTCAGGGAGCTGGGCACAAGGCCTGACAACAGGCCAAGCCCTGTGCCCAACCTCACATTGGGCCCTAGAGTAACAACAATTTGTGCCCCTACCATGCACTGCTAATTAAACCAAAGAATACATTACTTATTACATGATCAATAACATCACTGCAACATCTGAAAAGACATAATTGATGACAAGAACATGCATGGCGGATCACATCATAGTTACTTTAGGGAACTAGTTATGTTTACTAGACGTTAGACCTGACTGCCTTCGGGTGGTCATCCCCCAACTTTTTGCCTACCTCCCTCCACTTTATTGACATTGTTTTAGTTGGTTTTAGGACTCTGTGCACTTTACCACTGCTAGAAAGTGCTAAAGTGCATATGCTCTCTCCCTTACACATAGTAACATTGGCTCATACCCAATTGGCATATTTAATTTACTTGTAAGTCCCTAGTAAAGTGCACTACATGCTCCCAGGGCCTGTAAATTAAATGCTACTAGTGGGCCTGCAGCACTGATAGTGTCACCCACATAAGTAGCCCCTTAACTTTGTCTCAGGCCTGCCAAGTTTCACTACCACTTCGACTTGGCATTCAAAAGCACCTGCCAAGCCTTAAAACTACCCATTTTCTACATATAAGTCACCCCTAAAGTAGGCCCTAGGTAACCCATAGGGCAGGGTGTTATGTAGGTAAAAGGCAGGACATGTACATGTGTGGTAGTGGAAAGCTCCTAAATGTGTTTTCCACTACTGTGAGGCCTGCTCCTTTCATTGGATAGCATTAGGGCTACCCTCATATACTGTTTGAGTGGTAGATTCTGATCAGAAAGTAGTAACCAGGTGTAGGAAGTTGGCTCTGTATGCACTATTTCAAAGTAAGGAATAGTATGAACAGAGTCCAGGGGTTCCCCTTAGAGGTAAGATAGTGGCAAAAAGAGATAATACTAATGCTCTATTTTGTGGTAGTGTGGTCGAGCAGTAGGCTTATCAAAGGAGTAGTGTTAAGCATTTGTTGTACATACACACAGGCAATAAATGAGGAACACACACTCAGAGACAAATCCAGCCAATAGGTTTTGTTATAGAAAAATATATTTTCTTAGTTTATTTTAAGAACCACAGGTTCAAATTCTACATGTAATATCTCATTTGAAAGGTATTGCGGGTAAGTACTTTAGGACCTTTGAATAATCACAGTAGCATATATACTTTTCACATAAAACACAAATAGCTGTTTTAAAAGTGGACACAGTGCAATTTTCACAGTTCCTGGGGGAGGTAAAGTATTGTTAGTTTTAGCAGGTAAGTAAACCACCTACGGGGTTGAGATTGGGGTCCAAGGTAGCCCACCGTTGGGGGTTCAGAGCAACCCCAAAGTTACCATACCAGCAGCTCAGGGCCGGTCAGGTGCAGAGTTCAAAGTGGTGCCCAAAACGCATAGGCTTCAATGGAGAGAAGGGGTGCCCCGGTTCCGGGCTGCCAGCAGGTAAGTACCCGCGTCTTCGGAGGGCAGACCAGGGGGGTTTTGTAGGGCACCGGGGGGACACAAGCCCACACAAAAAGTACACCCTCAGCTGCACGGGGGCGGCCGGGTGCAGTGTAGAAACAAGCGTCGGGTTTCCAATGAAAATCAATGGGAGACCAAGGGGTCTCTTCAGCGATGCAGGCAGGCAAGGGGGGGCTCCTCGGGATACCCACCACCTGGGCAAGGGAGAGGGCCTCCTGGGGGTCACTCCTGCCCTGGAGTTCCGATCCTTCAGGTGCTGGGGGCTGCGGGTGCAGGGTCTTTTCCAGCCGTCGGGAAATTAGAGTTCAGGCAGTCGCGGTCAGGGGGAGCCTCGGGATTCCCTCTGCAGGCGTCGCTGTGGGGGTTCAGGGGGGACAACTTTGGTTACTCACGGTCTTGGAGTCGCCGGAGGGTCCTCCCTGAGGTGTTGGTTCTCCACCAGTCGAGTCGGGGTCGCCGGGTGCAGTGTTGCAAGTCTCACGCTTCTTGCGGGGAGTTGCAGGGGTCTTTAAATCTGCTCCTTTGAAACAAAGTTGCAGTCTTTTTGGAGCAGGGCCGCTGTCCTCGGGAGTTTCTTGTCTTTCTTGAAGCAGGGCAGTCCTCTGAGGATTCAGAGGTCGCTGGTCCTTTGGAAAGCGTAGCTGGAGCAGGTTTCTTTGGAAGGCAGGAGACAGGCTGGTAGGACTGGGGCCAAAGCAGTTGGTGTCTTCTGTTCTTCTTCTGCAGGGGTTTTTCAGCTCAGCAGTCCTCTTCTTCTTGTAGTTTCAGGAATCTAAATTCTTAGGTTCAGGGAAGCCCTTAAATACTAAATTTAAGGGTGTGTTTAAGTCTGGGGGGTTAGCAGCCAATGGCTACTAGCCCTGAGGGTGGGTACACCCTCTTTGTGCCTCCTCCCAAGGGGAGGGGGTCTCATTCCTATCCCTATTGGGGGAATCCTCCTTCTACAAGATGGAGGATTTCTAAAAGTCAGAGTCAACTCAGCTCAGGACACCTTAGGGGCTGTCCTGACTGGCAAGTGACTCCTCCTTGTTTTTCTCATTATCTCTCCTGGACTTGCCGCCAAAAGTGGGGGCTGGGTCCAGGAGGCGGGCATCTCCACTAGCTGGAGTGCACTGGGGCATTGTAACATGAAGCTTGAGCCTTTGAAGCTCACTGCTAGGTGTTTCAGTTCCTGCAGGGGGAGGTGTGAAGCACCTCCACCCAGAGCAGGCTTTGTTTCTGTCCTCAGAGGGCACAAAGGCTCTCACCGCATGAGGTCAGAAACTCGTCTCTCCGCAGCAGGCTGGCACAGACCAGTCAGTCCTGCACTGAACAATTGGGTAAAATACAGGGGGCATCTCTAAGATGCTCTCTGTGTGCATTTTTTAATAAATCCAACACTGGCATCAGTGTGGGTTTATTATTCTGAGAAGCTTGATACTAAACTTCCCAGTATTCAGTGTAGCCATTATGGAGCTGTGGAGTTCGTTTTTGACAGACTCCCAGACCATATACTCTTATGGCTACCCTGCACTTACAATGTCTAAGGTTTTGCTTAGACACTGTAGGGGCATAGTGCTCATGCACTGGTGCCCTCACCTATGGTATAGTGCACCCTGCCTTAGGGCTGTAAGGCCTACTAGAGGGGTGACTTATCTATACTGCATAGGCAGTGTGAGGTTGGCATGGCACCCTGAGGGGAGTGCCATGTCGACTTACTCGTTTTGTTCTCATCAGCACACACAAGCTGGCAAGCAGTGTGTCTGTGCTGAGTGAGGGGTCCCCAGGGTGGCATAAGATATGCTGCAGCCCTTAGAGACCTTCCCTGGCATCAGGGCCCTTGGTACCAGGGGTACCAGTTACAAGGGATTTACCTGGATGCCAGGGTGTGCCAATTGTGGAATCAAAAGTACATTTTAGGTGAAAGAACACTGGTGCAGGGGCCTGGTTAGCAGGGTCCCAGCACACTTCTCAGTCAAGTCAGCATCAGTATCAGGCAAAAAGTGGGGGGTAACTGCAACAGGGAGCCATTTCTTTACACAAGCCCCCCCCCCCCAGCCCACAGGCCAGGAGACTCAGCCAAAGCTGGGAGAGTCTTCCTAGTCTGTCAGGCGAGGAAGAGTAGAGGAAATAGGCTGATTTGTTGCAGGGCCTACTCTGCCTTACATCCTCCTGTCCAGGTCATTCCCTCTGGGGAACTGACCCACTTCCACAGTGATAGGACCTAATCTGAACTGCCTCTTGTCTGTGCTTTTAATGTCTTCACCCATTCTCTCTATTTTGGGGTTAGAGGTATCCACCTCTGCTAATCTTATTTTAGCCAGGGTCACCCCTAGCTTACCCAAAGAGGTTACCCAGAGCTGGAGTAGCCCCACCATGACCAATAAGGTCAGGGGGCCTAACTTGCTATTTGGCATGGGGTCTGACCACCATGCCAAGGATAGTGCAGCCATAAAGGCTAACACCCAGCAGAGGCCACTGACAGCTGTCAGTGCCCAGAACCACACCTTTAGCTCTTCACATACAAGGGAAGGGGCTAAGTTACAGGCTTCTTTGGGTTCAGGGTGCCTGTCTGCTGTATTAGAGTGGGGGGTTACCACATCTTGTAGTAAACACCCTTCTTCCACTCTTTCTTCTGTTAGCTGAGGAGCCACCCACTCAGGCTTAACAGTGGCCTGACTAGCCAGGACTTCTTGTGGGTCAGGTTGGACTTTACCAGTGCCACTTTTGGAGTTCTCCCCTACTGGAGCAGAATCTCCTTGGCTTGCTGGAACCTTGGCTAAAGGTTGTCCACCCTTCCTACACTGTTTTCTTTTCTTTTTCTTCTGGGGCCTACTTGCATTTACTGCAGAGGCAGGAACTCCAGAATCCTTGGGAGAGGACTGGCACTGGACCAGTTCCTCTCTTGGGCTCTGACTAACCTCTGGGTAGTCATTTCCAAGGAGACAATCAAGGGGGAGGTCTGTACTGACTACCACCCTTCTCCAGCTAAAAGTCCCACCCACTTCTATGGGCACAAAAGCCACAGGCCTATCAGTGACCCTGTCTGGGCTAACTCTTACCCTGGCAGTCTCACCTGGAATGTACTGGTTTGAGAACACCAGCCTGACGTGCACAATAGTGTGACTAGCACAAGTGTCTCTCAGGGCAGTGGCTGGGATTCCATTCACCAGTAGGTGGTGGAAGTGTCTACTTCCCTCTGGAATCTCCAACTCACCTGTTGGGCCCTTTTTCCAGTTGAAGGCTATGAAGACCTCCTCATCTGAGGAGTCATCCCCAATGGCTACACTGGTTACCCCTGGGATTTTGCTAGGGGTTTGTTTTTGGGACAAGAAGTGTCCTTGGTGTGGTGCCCTGTCTGTCTACAGTTCTGGCACCATGCCTTAGTGGCATCCCAGTTCTTACCCTGGTACGCACCTTTGTTTTGGGTTGTGTCTCGGGCCCACCCACCTGGTCTGGTTTCTGGGGGCCTACAGAGGACTCTTTTTCTTTGTTTCTAGTGTCACCCACTTTCTCCTGGGGAGGCTTTGTAACCCCTTTCTTTTGGTCACCCCCAGTGGAAGTTTTGGTTACCCTAGTCTTGACCCAGTGGTCTGCCTTCTTTCCCAATTCTTGGGGAGAAATTGGACCTAGGTCTACCAGATACTGATGCAACTTTTCATTGAAGCAGTTACTTAAAATGTGTTCTTTCATAAACAAATTATAAAGCCCAACATAGTCATGCACTTCATTTCCAGTTACCCAACCATCCAGTGTTTTCACTGACCCAGGTCTGGCTCGAGGATTTTTGAGCCCCCCTGAATCTAATTCTATACTCCTCAGTGGAGAATCCAAAGCCCTCAATCAGGGTACCCTTCATGAGGTCATAGGATTCTGCATCTTTTCCAGAGAGTGTGAGGAGTCTATCCCTACACTTTCCAGTGAACATTTCCCAAAGGAGAGCACCCCAGTGAGATTTGTTCACTTTTCTGGTTACACAAGCCCTCTCAAAAGCTGTGAACCATTTGGTGATGTCATCACCATCTTCATATTTAGTTACAATCCCTTTAGGGATTTTCAACATGTCAGGAGAATCTCTGACCCTATTTAAGTTGCTGCCACCATTGATGGGTCCTAGGCCCATCTCTTGTCTTTCCCTTTCTATGGCTAGGATCTGTCTTTCCAAAGCCAATCTTTTGGCCATCCTGGCTAACTGGATGTCCTCTTCACTGGAGTTATCCTCAGTGATTTCAGAGATGTTGGTCCCTCCTGTGAGGGTAGCAGCATCTCTGACTATTACGTTTGGAGTCAGGGCTTGAGAGGCCCTGTTCTCCCTAAATAGGACTGGTAGGGGGGAATCTCCCTCCAAGTCACTATCATCATCCTCTGTGTTGCCATCCTCAGAGGGGTTGGCCTTTTCAAACTCTGCCAACAGCTCCTGGAGCTGTAGTTTGGAAGGTCTGGAGCCCATTGTTATTTTCTTTATTTTACAGAGTGACCTTAGCTCCCTCATCTTAAGATGGAGGTAAGGTGTGGTGTCGAGTTCCACCACATTCACATCTGTACTAGACATTATGCTTCTAAAAGTTGGAATACTTTTTAAGAATCTAAAAACTAGTTCTAGAATCTAATTCAAACTTTTACCAAACTTTTAAACTCTAAAAGAAATGCTAAACAGGATCTAACACAAGGCCCTAGCAGGTCTTTTAAGAATTTAGAAAAATAGTTCAAATTGCAAAAACAATTTCTAATGACAATTTTTGGAATTTGTCGTGTGATCAGGTATTGGCTGAGTAGTCCAGCAAATGCAAAGTCTTGTACCCCACCGCTGATCCACCAATGTAGGAAGTTGGCTCTGTATGCACTATTTCAAAGTAAGGAATAGTATGCACAGAGTCCAGGGGTTCCCCTTAGAGGTAAGATAGTGGCAAAAAGAGATAATACTAATGCTCTATTTTGTGGTAGTGTGGTCGAGCAGTAGGTTTATCAAAGGAGTAGTGTTAAGCATTTGTTGTACATACACACAGGCAATAAATGAGGAACACACACTCAGAGACAAATCCAGCCAATAGGTTTTGTTATAGAAAAATATCTTTTTTAGTTTATTTTAAGAACCACAGGTTCAAATTCTACATGTAATATCTCATTTGAAAGGTATTGCAGGTAAGTACTTTAGGAACTTTGAATAATCACAGTAGCATATATACTTTTCACATAAAACACAAATAGCTGTTTTAAAAGTGGACACAGTGCAATTTTCAAAGTTCCTGGGGGAGGTAAAGTATTGTTAGTTTTAGCAGGTAAGTAAACCACCTACGGGGTTGAGATTGGGGTCCAAGGTAGCCCACCATTGGGGGTTCAGAGCAACCCCAAAGTTACCATACCAGCAGCTCAGGGCCGGTCAGGTGCAGAGTTCAAAGTGGTGCCCAAAACGCATAGGCTTCAATGGAGAGAAGGGGGTGCCCCGGTTCCGGTCTGCCAGCAGGTAAGTACCCGCGTCTTCGGAGGGCAGACCAGGGGGGTTTTGTAGGGCACCGGGGGACACACAAGTCCACACAAAAAGTACACCCTCAGCAGCGCGGGGGCGGCCGGGTGCAGTGTAGAAACAAGCGTCGGGTTTCCAATGAAAATCAATGGGAGACCAAGGGGTCTCTTCAGCGATGCAGGCAGGCAAGGGGGGGGCTCCTCGGGGTAGCCACCACCTGGGCAAGGGAGAGGGCCTCCTGGGGGTCACTCCTGCCCTGGAGTTCCAATCCTTCAGGTGCTGGGGGCTGCGGGTGCAGGGTCTTTTCCAGCCGTCGGGAAATTAGAGTTCAGGCAGTCGCGGTCAGGGGGAGCCTCAGGATTCCCTCTGCAGGCGTCGCTGTGGGGGCTCAGGGGGGACAACTTTGGTTACTCACGGTCTTGGAGTCGCCGGAGGGTCGTCCCTGAGGTGTTGGTTCTCCACCAGTCGAGTCGGGGTCGCCGGGTGCAGTGTTGCAAGTCTCACGCTTCTTGCGGGGAGTTGCAGGGGTCTTTAAATCTGCTCATTTGAAACAAAGTTGCAGTCTTTTTGGAGCAGGGCCGCTGTCCTCGGGGGTTTCTTGTCTTTCTTGAAGCAGGGCAGTCCTCTGAGGATTCAGAGGTCGCTGGTCCTTTGGAAAGCGTCGCTGGAGCAGGTTTCTTTGGAAGGCAGGAGACAGGCCGGTAGGACTGGGGCCAAAGCAGTTGGTGTCTTCTGTTCTTCTTCTGCAGGGGTTTTTCAGCTCAGCAGTCCTCTTCTTCTTGTAGTTTCAGGAATCTAAATTCTTAGGTTCAGGGAAGCCCTTAAATACTAAATTTAAGGGTGTGTTTAGGTCTGGGGGGTTAGTTGCCAATGGCTACTAGCCCTGAGGGTGGGTACACCCTCTTTGTGCCTCCTCCCAAGGGGAGGGGGTCACATTCCTATCCCTATTGGGTGAATCCTCCTTCTACAAGATGGAGGATTTCTAAAAGTCAGAGTCACCTCAGCTCAGGACACCTTAGGGGCTGTCCTGACTGGCCAGTGACTCCTCCTTGTTTTTCTCACTATCTCTCCTGGACTTGCCGCCAAAAGTGGGGGCTGGGTCCAGGAGGCGGGCATCTCCACTAGCTGGAGTGCCCTGGGGCATTGTAACATGAAGCTTGAGCCTTTGAAGCTCACTGCTAGGTGTTACAGTTCCTGCAGGGGGGAGGTGTGAAGCACCTCCACCCAGAGCAGGCTTTGTTTCTGTCCTCAGAGGGCACAAAGGCTCTCACCGCATGAGGTCAGACACTCGTCTCTCAGCAGCAGGCTGGCACAGACCAGTCAGTCTTGCACTGAACAATTGGGTAAAATACAGGGGGCATCTCTAAGATGCTCTCTGTGTGCATGTTTTAATAGATCCAACACTGGCATCAGTGTGGGTTTATTATTCTGAGAAGTTTGATACTAAACTTCCCAGTATTCAGTGTAGCCATTATGGAGCTGTGGAGTTCGTTTTTGACAGACTCCCAGACCATATACTCTCATGGCTACCCTGCACTTACAATGTCTAAGGTTTTGCTTAGACACTGTAGGGGCATAGTGCTCATGCACTGGTGCCCTCACCTATAGTATAGTGCACCCTGCCTTAGGGCTGTAAGGCCTACTAGAGGGGTGACTTATCTATACTGCATAGGCAGTGTGAGGTTGGCATGGCACCCTGAGGGGAGTGCCATGTCGACTTACTCGTTTTGTTCTCATTAGCACACACAAGCTGGCAAGCAGTGTGTCTGTGCTGAGTGAGGGGTCCCCAGGGTGGCATAAGATATGCTGCATCCCTTAGAGACCTTCCCTGGCATCAGGCCCCTTGGTACCAGGGGTACCAGTTACAAGGGACTTACCTGGATGCCAGGGTGTGCCAATTGTGGAATCAAAAGTACATTTTAGGTGAAAGAACACTGGTGCTGGGGCCTGGTTAGCAGGGTCCCAGCACACTTCTCAGTCAAGTCAGCATCAGTATCAGGCAAAAAGTGGGGGGTAACTGCAACAGGGAGCCATTTCTTTACACCAGGTCATATTTAGTATGGCCAGAATGGTAATAGAAAATCCTGCTTACTGGTGAGGTTGGATTTTATATTACTATTTTAGAAATGCCATTTTAAGAAAGTGAGCATTTCTCTGCACTTAAAATCCATATGTGCCTTACAACCCTGTCTCCAATCGTTGTCTGGGCTGAAGTTTTTGACACCTTCCTTGTGCATTTCACCCAGATAACCACAAACACGGGATACTCAGTCACACCTACACTCATCTGCATACTGAATGGGTCTTCCTGGGCTGCGAGGGTGCAGGACCTGACACTTGCATTTCAAAGGCTAGTGGCCTGCCCTCACACAATGGACTGCCAAACTCCCAACTGGGACCCTGGCAGACAGACCTGTGCTGAAAGGGGACCTTGTGCACTTCAAAACCACTCTTTGTAGTCTCCCCCACTTCAAAGGCATTTGGGGGTATATAAACTGGGTCCCTGACCCCACCAAATCAGACACTTCTGGACCTGAACATGCAACCTTCCTGGCTGCCCAAAGGACTCATCTGGACTGCTTTGCTGAGAAGAACTACTGCCCTGCTGTTGCCCTGCTGCCCTGATGCTCTCTGTCTTTGCTGAGAAGTGCTCTCCAAGGCTTGGATTGCACTTGCCTCCTGTTTTCTGAAGTCTCAGGGACAAAAAGACTTCCTCGCTTCAGGAAACTCCTTGTGTACTGAAAATCAACACATAGCCTACAGGAAATGACGCACAACCTGCCTTGTGCTGAGGGAATCGCCGCACAGCAGAACCTGGGAGGATGCAGCCCTACTTCTCGAGTTAAGATTTGAAGCAGCAACTGCCTTGTGACCGGAAATTCTACGCACAGCCCACCCAGATCGACGCACAGCCGAACCGGAACAACGCAGCCTGACTTCCCGAGGGAAGAATCGACACAGTGCCTGCCGTGTGACAGAAAATTCGATGCATCACTTTACCCGATCAACGCAACGCCTGTGACTTTCCAGAATTTCCATGCATCATACCTGGGCGTCAAAAAAGATCCCTGCATCGCAGTGAGGAACCGAGGATGCACGCCGGAAATCAACGCGAAGCCTCGTGCAGCATGGAAAGAAATGACGCACCGTCTGTGCTGTGCTGGAAATTCTGACGCGCACCCTATTTTTCAACGCATCTCCTCCTCTGCGGTCTACGTGCATGATTTTTTTGACGCAAACCAATTACTTTGTGCAAACAAGAGACAACTGTTGATTTAAGACTCTTTTTAATCTTGCAAAATTGATATCTCAACTTGTGTTTGTTGAATCTTTATTGTTTTGACCTTAATTTAACCAGATAAATATCTTATATTTTTCTAAACCTGTGAAATTTATTTTTGTGGTGTTTTCACTGTGTTACTGTATGATTTATTGCACAAATACTTTACACATTACCTTCCAAGTTAAGCCTGACTGCTCAGTGCCAAGCTACCTGAGAGTGGTCACAGGATAATTTGGATTGTATGTGACTTACCCTGACTAGAATATTGGTCCCTATTTGGACAAAGGTGAATAACTATGCCAACTAGTAGAGGCCCCATTTCTAACACTAGAGATAACTCTAACTGGTGAATTTCAGTGCTTCTTTAGTTTAAAACCTTACATTGTCTCTGAAATGTTCACCTAACTATAGTTACTTTAGCTTTTGTTTCGTTCATCGAATATATATATATACATATCTCTATATATATATATATATATATATATATATATATATATATATATATATATATATATATATATATATATATATATACATACACACACACACACACACACTTACCTGCGGAGCAAAGTCCCACCAGATAAAAGATACTTTGGAAATGTAAAAACCCATTAAAATCACTTGCCTGTGCTCCGAGAGAAGCACCCTAGCCTTCAGTCTAACAGGGAAATGACAGACTCTGAGTGCTGCAAGCAGTTAATTTGGTGGAATATCCTACATGCGTATCATAACTATACCTTGAATCTGCCTATATGTCATACTGCCGAAATTGGACGGAAACTCACAGAACTGTTATTCTTCCTTTGGGGAGCTGAAGGAATCCAGTCAATGTGCTAAATCAATGCTTCCACAGGAGTCTGCCGATACAGCACTCTAGTCTGTAAGACCAATTAACCTGTGTCAGGTGTTGCATCTTCCTTTGGCCGCTCCTACTAATGATCACATCACCTGTAAGGAAGCACATACCTATGTGCTTACCCGAAGGAGACAGAAAATGCGCTGATTGGAAGACTAACATGCCTCTGAAATAGATTAAGGCTGGCATTCGTAGAAGGGACCACAACATGTCTACATACTGCAGCTGGCTCTAGAAAATAAATACTGTTTGATTGGTTGAGGAAGCAAAATTGTTGATTAGTAGTAGTAAAAAAATATTGCATACGTTGTAAAGTGCATTACAATATACCATATGTTAAGTGTGAAAAGAAGAAAGAGACGAAAGGATAAAATAATCACTCAATTACAGATTATCATTCATAGGGATCAGAATTAATCTAGATAAAACTGTGTCATCCCTAAATCCTTGATTAGCCCTATGCCATTGTGAGCATCTTAATTTCAGTTGGAAGTGCTCGAAAAAAATATTGCTGTAGCACAGTTTATGGTGAGATACCTCAACATTTCTTTCGAAGCAAATTATGGCACCATGGAGCATTCAGGCACTATTTGTTTAGAAGCTATTGAACTTCAAAGAAGACACACATCAAAAAATGTTTATGTGATAAATGAGATAACGTTTAGGGACATATACAAATTGGAACATCTGCACTAGTTCACATTGGGCATCAACACATGCACATGATCATTTAATACTATTGTTTGAATCTGTTACTCACTTATTAGCAGATACCTATGTAAGGTGCTTGGCCCGTGAATTTTTAAAAAATGTTTCTTAATAACAATTTACATTTTAAAATAATCAATCATCGCATTGGAACTGTGTAGATTTAGCTGTGGTTCAACAGTATTGTATGTTGTCAGTTTCTAGTCTAAGAAACATTTCTAAACATTTCTAAAAATTATTATCCCACACATTTAAGAGGTTCCATGGCCAGTGCTAGTATTTTGAAAGAAGTGTCTGTAGATAAGATGCATTAGTGGATCAAACTTTTCTCTCATTAGTGTTTTAAACCTCAAAGGTAAAAGTGTGAAAGAGTATGGAGAGGCAGTGGTTTAGCTCAGAACAGAGAGTAGACTGTCCTGTGACCTTTTCCTTGTAAAAACAAATAACCATATTACCTCCCATCTTATTTTTCCTCCATTGCTGCATTTTCCCACAAGAAATTCAAGCAATCTTGGAGTCAATGCAGGACTCAGAGCAAATATCTACTTGGTTGTGCTAAATATTGCAATGTCAGCTGTTTACTTTCAGTTTCTTGGCAAGAAGCAGCTTGATCCTTTCTGGAAGAAATCTCCAACCACTGAAGCCCAAGAGGGCAGAGGCAATACAATTAAACACAATTACACTTAAAACAAGGGATGTGAAAGTTGGTGGGAATGATTCGTACTTTTTACTGCTGCTGTGCAGGGCCAACATCACTTCAGTTCAGGCGTGAAGAAGCAGAACACAGAGCGTCAGAGGCAAAGACATGAAAGTAAATGAGGGTGGGCTAGGGACATGAGAACATCAGTCTTCCAGTCTGTTGCTCCTGCCAAATGACGTTCATTCGACCATCTTGAATTGTTCTTGTAATGTTATTAAAAAGTGTGATATCCGCGGGTGACTGGGTCCTTATTCCAGGGTCAGCAGCACAGATGATGAACAAAAAGTTCGAATGTCTGCTGAGATTTATTTATATATATTTTTTTATTCATATTTATATTGTATTTTATTATTTTATCATTGTATTTATGTAGTGTTCATCACCCATTGAAGTGCTTTATGGTGGGTAGAACGCTAACCAAGGTTAGTTAGTGGTTAATCCAGCAGTTATTGCTGGTTATACTTGATTATTGGTATCGGTCTTGTGCTTGCAGGTAAAAGTATTCCTGTCTTTTCTTCATTTTTTTATGGTACTGTTAATAGGCATAAGGTGTGATCATTAGTGTGAATTGATGAAAATGGAAAGCTATTTCGGGCAAGTGAATGCTCGGCAGCCGGAAATGGGAAACGTAGATGTCCATTTGGTAATTTCTTTTATTAGGAGCACAGCCTACGACGGTACATTGCACATTCAGCATTTCTCTGTCAACCCCGAGTTTTATATACCGCAACATATGTGTTATTAAGGTCTCTTTTTACATTACTAATTGAATGCATGCATGCTGGTAGAGTGGCAAAACCACCTATTTAACATTCCTAAAGACGGCATTAGGGTAAGGCCAGATGGGTGGGTTGAAATGACACAGCCCTCATAACATGTTTGGATAAAATCCCATATCAGATATCAAGCTAAAATACATGTCACACTCATCCACTGAGTCACTTCGGTTAGTGTAGCCAGCTTCAAATCAAAATTGCCATGTTATTCATGGTATTAACCCCAGAACACTCACCACAAATCTACTTTCGGTTCCCTGTAGTGTTAACTGTGAGCAACATGCCTTCCCCAGGATCCAGTTGCAGCCCTGAGCTTCGGGTTGTGATTCTGAGAGCTTGTGACAGAACCCAGTCGTGTATCCCACTAAGAAAGATAGTACAGCAAGTACAAAGGAGTAAAAGGAAGTGCTATGGAATGACTTGGGGGGGTAAAGGGGGTGATTCTAACTTTGGCGGGCGGCGGAGGCCGCCCGCCAAGGTTCCCCCAACAGAATACCGCTACGCGGTCAGAAGACCGCAGCGGTTATTCTGTGTTTCCCGCTGGGCTGGCGGGCGACCGCCAGAAGGCCGCCCGCCAGCCCAGCGGGAAACCCCTTCCCACGAGGAAGCCGGCTCCGAATGGAGCCGGCGGAGTGGGAAGGGTGCGACGGGTGCAGTAGCACCCGTCGCGATTTTCAGTGTCTGCATGGCAGACACTGAAAATCTTTTAGGGGCCCTCTTACGGGGGCCCCTGAAATGCCCTTGCCATTGGCATGGGCACTGCAGGGGCCCCCAGGGGCCCCACGACAAGCTGCGCCGCCATGGAGGATTCCTCAGGGCAGCGGAAAACCGGCGGGAGACCGCCGGTTTTCCGTTTCTGACCGCGGCCATACCGCTGCGGTCAGAATGCCCTTGGGAGCACCGCCAGCCTGTTGGCGGTGCTCCCGCGGTCGTTGACAGCCAGGGTCAGAATGACCCCCAAAGATTTTCAGGAGGGAAGACATTTGAGGGGACCTGAGAGATGCCAGGGGGCGGATGGAGAACATTCTGAAAGCCACAATTGCTTGACGCCGTTTAAACCTGTTAAATCATTCAGTCATTGAGGTCTCTGAGTCCTGAATAAAAACAGATATTAAGGGGGTTGTTACAACTTTGGAGGAGGTGTTACCGTCCCAAATGTGACGGATATACCACCAGCTGTATTACGAGTTCCATAGGATATAATGGGCTCGTAATACGGCTGGTGGTATATCCGTCACTTTACCGGCACTTTTGGGACGGATTAACACCTCCTCCAAAGTTGTAATAACCCCCTAAGTTCGGCACATGCCATTGAAATTGTGTCTCCTGCAGGTTACTGGTTCCAGTCCCGGTGAGATAGCTCAGGATGTTGAGTGCTGGCAGTGGCGGTCTGTTGGTAACCTGCATACCACATGTTTCAATACATGTAAGGTAGCTTGGCCAATCAATTAACCTGTTGAGCAAGTGAGTATGTGTGAGTGTGCCCTCAAGGGTAATTACAGTTCATCTTAAGCAATTGTAAAATTATGTATCTAACTCCAAGAGTAGTAGGGTTCCCTTTTTATGTCCACTGATCATCCGAAACTTGAGGTGCTGTTAAAAGAGCAGTATTGTATGCTTATGCGTACCATAATCAAATTACGAAAAACGGAATGTGATTGAGTTGAGGAATGGCACCATTACAAGATAGCAGAATGTACAATTACTTTTTACACTACACATTATTGTATACATATGCCACATTTCGCATGTTTCTATGTGCAGCAAGTGCCAGGTGATACTGTTACAGTTTAGTCCTACTAAATTTACAGACCTCACAAGTGTGAATGCCAGGATTTGAAGTTGTGAGCTGCAGTTCACTGTATGTTTCAGTGACATCGGTGTAGCTCGCTTAGCTATCTTGCTCTAGAGAACTGTACCTCTACGACCTCATCAAAATTAATTTTGTAATAAAAAAGAAACTTAACACAGAGACATTTGTCAGAAATAGGTCTGGAAGTCAGGATTGTTTTACTAAAGATAAATTGCTTGGAAGTGTGGAGACGTGAAGAGTTTTAAGAACATCCTTATTTCTCCATTTACGAGATAAACATACAAAGGGAGACTTATTCTTCTGCCCCACACTCCCACCTTATTTCTCCCCCTCCCTATAATAGTGGAACTGCTGAATATAGGACCATAGTTATTTATTCTCATTTCCCCTTTCCCAGCTCAGAGAAAATGTATAAATTTATGGGAAGGATAATCTAGATTGTATTACTGCACAGAGCTATCTGTGACGTGGGTGAGGTAATAAAAAGGGGAGAAAGATCCCCACCCACGCAAAACATGTGGGAAGTTGCAAAACAAAACTCTGGGCCTCTTTTATGAGGTTTTGGAGCAGGGCAGGGCTACAAAGAATGTTTCTGAGCTGCCCTGCATCAAAAGGAGAGGGCAGGAATGTGCTGTATTTATGAGATACAGTGCATTCCTGTCCTTTCCCCCTGCATTGGAGCATGAAGGGCTGCCATGCACCAACACAGGCACACTTGCACCATGGTTCAAGGCTGTCTTCGTTGTAGGGGTGATTGTTTTTGAGCAGGAAGAGACACCTTCCTGCACAAAGACAATCAATGGAGACTTTTTCCTCTTTGCAGAATGCAGCACACATAGACAGAGGTAAAAAACGAGGAGAGATAAAGTTATTTCTCCTTGTTACACTTCCAAAGGGAAGGCGAAGGCTTTGACACACTCCCTGGTTTATGAAATCTCATAAATATAGGAATGTGTCAAATGCCATGGGTATTATGTGGGAACACCCACTGTAACACCCATGGCACGCCTCTGTATCACAATGTGAGGCAACATGGCGACTTGCGCTGCGTTGTCTCTCACCATTTGTACAAGGACATGTAAAGTCAAGCAGCGTGGCTTTAAGTGGTCTTGTGGATATGGATCTGCAGTGTGCGCCACGGGACTGTCATAAAAGTGGCGTGCCGGTGACTCAGAGGTGCTTGTAAAT
Organism: Pleurodeles waltl; assembly: GCF_031143425.1. Taxonomy (NCBI): domain Eukaryota; kingdom Metazoa; phylum Chordata; class Amphibia; order Caudata; family Salamandridae; genus Pleurodeles; species Pleurodeles waltl. The sequence goes on from NC_090436.1 coordinate 233,285,870, forward strand.
AAGCCCCTAAATGTCTTTCTGTTGCTGCCTGCTGTCATTGCAACCCAGCGCACTACACCTCTACAGGGACAATGAGGAGGAGCTAGCCCTGCCGCACCTATCCTGCTGGCCCCTGTCACCATCTTGAGGAGCACACACATTCCGCCACAGCAGACCAGAGCTGATCTGATTGAGCATACCACGCATTGCCCCCTCTCCACTCAACTAAGCTCTCATCCTTACAGGCCTCTTCCTCTTGAATACAGCACAATTTCATGGTACCTGACACTCAGAGTGGCCATCTCCAGTGTGTTACCACTCCATGTCTATATGCCCTGACATCTCGTCCTGCAGAACTACCCCTTTGCCATTTTCCAATTCCTGCTGTGTAATGAGTGCCACCGTCCCCTCAATTTTCTACGTGTAAACATGTGCCCTACTTCAGCATTTCCCCTGCTACCGCACCTGCTCTTTGCCATGAGTGGTACTCCACAGGAAAATGTGCACGCTGTAGCTCATCCAGCATGACACCTCACATGCCCCATGCTGCAGTGCCTCAGCTGCAATGCTAGCTCATGCGTAGGGGGTGTGTCTAACCTTCTCCCACTCTTCAGTGAGCTCTGTGATCCCGTGACTGCAGCCGTGCAGTGACACACCTGGGTTGCACAGCTGTCAAAAAAATCGTAAGAGTCAAAGCGAACCTTGCTGCTACATACACAGGGGATGAGGTCTTCAAACTGTTTCACAATCTCCCTAGAGCTAGTGCCGATGACAATTACGACAGGTCCATCACGGGCCTCAATTCATATTTTGACCCTCAAATGAACCCCCAATTTCGAAAGATTTAAACTGTGCCAAAGCACAAGCATGAAGGAGAATCGACTGACCTGTTCAACGCCCACCTGTGAGAGCTTGGGAGCACCTGTATCAAAGGTGACCCACAAAAAGAAGTACATTCTCAAAATTCTTCATGGCGGTTTGTCAGCCGCGCTGTGACACCACTTCCTTCGTCTCCCCAACATGCTGCTGAATGAGATCCTGATGCTTGCCTGCTCCCACAGCTATCAAATGACCAAGCTGACCAAACTGGGTAGGCGTTCCACAAGCTCACAAACACACCAAAACTCACACCGTGCCCAATCAAAGTGGAAACAGCAGCAGCAATCTTGAAAAGCCCCTCTTGGCAGAGTATACCCAGACCTCTCCATGCAGGAGATCCCGCCAAAGACTCCTATGGTTACTGTGGGTTCTCCTCACACAGGCTCCCCGAGTGTCCTGCTTGGGGCAAGACTTCTTCTTGCTTCCAACTCCCCAATCGCTTCGCAAAAGTCTACAGCGCAGGACACCAACACCCAATACATAAATGGCACTGCATACCTAGGCACCAAAGGATGAAGATGATCTCACACCATCTAGAAGTAACAAGGGGTGACTATACATCCACTCATGACAACTACATCCTCTTCAGAGGTGATGATGATGAGATCTTGATAACCTTCACCCTTGAGCATGTACACAACCCACAAAGAGCTCGCCCCACCTGCTGATTAAACTTCAATAACACGCCTGTCACACCCCTAATTGACACCAGCACATCTGTCAACGTAATCAGCCTGGTGGAGTTCCTTGCCCTTAACCTGCACCTCTCTTTACTTCCCATGACAGCCAGACTTTACACCTATGGCAGTTCAACCTCCATCCTACTAGCTGGAATGGTCATCTGCTCCATCTCCCAGCAAGCCCACACATTCTAGTCAAAGTTCTTCTTCCCCTCAGTAGACTCCAAAACACACCTTAGTTGTGACACAGTTGAGTGCCTGCAGCTGGTCGACTTCACTGAAGCCATTGGGGATAGACCCAGTGCTTCTGACTCCATCCTCCTTGAATTTCCACACCCATTCACAGGTCTATGGCACCTAAAAGGACACACAGTATCACTCCATAACGATTCCAACAGTTCATCCTGTACCAGTCTGACACCACAGAATCTCATTCCACCTCTCCACAGCATTAAAGGCAGAGCTCCAAAAACTCAAAGATGCAGGAGTCATCGAGAAAGTATGGGGACCCACCCTGTCAGAGTCTTCTTCTGCCGTTACAGCCCAGCACGCTGTGCAACTACATAGATAAAATAAATACATGGGGCACTTTAATCCAAGTAATGGGCACATAGACACAAGATGGTTGGCCGTCAGGAATCATCCGGATTGCAAAAGACAGGGGCAGAAGAGTTGTGAGGCGTCACTCTAATTTAAGAGATGCATACAGCACAAACAGTTCTGGGGCCTTAGCCTTTGACCTTGAAACTCTTACACCTGATTTTGATGGATCTTTCTAAATAGCCAGTTCTCAGTACTAAAATGCTATGGCAGTATCTCAGGAAATGACATTCTGTGACACCATGTCGAAGAAGTGCGCTGATCATAATGCTAAGCCCGGGCTTTAATACCATACCAAGAAATGGGTCAGCAGCTAATTATGCTTGGTAACTTAGACCTTTCCATAATACCAAGGAACTCAACTCGAGTGATCTTCCTCGAGAAATGTTTTGAAACAATTTGAAATATGGTGTGTTTTACAACACATTTTTTATTGTCGAACCATATGCAGTCATTGAACGGATAAATGATGATTGGAGATAGAGATACATGGCTCAATGAATAAACATTTGGATGGTAAGGAGTTGATGGATGAATGGCTGACAATGAGACTTTAGCTATGTTGATCAAATGGTTTCAAATCTCTGACCAAGGGTCGTTGCTCTTTTTTTCATTTTAGCTTCTGCATTAAAACCTCTCCCTTTCCAAACACTCCTACCCAGTGCTCACCTTGACCTGGTGGTAACTGGTGTGTGCCTCTGGCACTAATTTGTAGGGACCAGCACTTATTGATCCTCTTCGCACATTTCCAGAGGGAAAGAGAGAGAAAACACACGAAAGGGAAAAAGGAATAAAGAGAAAGACAGAAAACCATCACAAACGGATAAGATAGGAACCTGCAAGAGTGAGATAAAGGGATGGAGAATGATTGATAGTCATTATAGAGGTATTAGGTTGATGCCGGACTATGCAGACTTGTAATTCTGTGCGCTGGTGCTAGCCACGGGCTTCTGAGCAGATCTTTGGACATCAGCACTTATTCTTCTGCAAATAAAGCACTGAACCTGCCACCAATCCTTATGAAACGTGAATAACCTTGATGTATTTGATACAGTGCACTGACTTAGCACCCCAAAGGAGTAAACACAAAGCAAACATTTTTTATATGAAATGAGAGAGAATGAGATAAATGTTTAATGACAGAATTGAACAAAACAATATCACAAAATAAAACGATGGACGGAGTGTTGAAACATTTTGAACACTCACCACTAGTCACAGACCTGGGTTTAATCCATTGTTATTTTGCTTGCCACGTCACCCCAGTTCAGACCCAGCTATATGCAAATCAGTCTTGACCCTGCTCCCAATGGGAGCAGTGCAGTCCGAACTGCCAAGCCAGGTCCTCCCTGGACAGGATTCAAGCATCCTGATACGGTTTCAGGGTATCACCCTTCACCAGCCAGGCTAGCTTGCATCCAGTGGTGCAGCAAGCAAGGGACCCATGTCCGGGCATACCTGAGCCATTTAGGACGCACAAGGCAATATCACAAAATAAAATGATGGACGGAGTGTTGAAACTTTTCAAACACTCACCCCCAGTCACAGATCTGGGTTTAATCCATTGTTATTTTGCTTGCCACGTCACCCCAGTTTGTACCCAGCTGTATGCAAATCAGTCTTGACCCTGCTCCCAATGGGAGCAGTCCAGTCTGAGCTGCCAAGCCAGGTCCTCCCTGGACAGGCTTCAAACATCCTGGGACCTGTTTCAGGGTATCACTCTTCATCAGCCAGGCTAGCTTGAATACAGTGGTGCAGCAAGCAAGGGACCAACGTCTGGGCATACCCTAGCCACTTAGGGCACACAAGGCAATATCACAAAACAAAATGATGGACGGAGTGTTGAAACTTTTCAAACACTCACCCCAGTCACAGATCTGGGTTTAATCCATCATTATTTTGCTTGCCACATCACCCCAGTTCAGATCCAGCTAAATGGCCATTCTTCCCGGTCACTCCCAAACTTTTTGCCTTCCTCCTTCTCTTCTTCTGACCTCATTTTTGCTGGCTTTAGGACTCTGCGCATTTTAGCACTGCTAATCAGTGCTAAAGTGCATATGCTCTCTCCCTAAAACATGGTGACATTGGCTCATACCCAATTGGTTTATTTAATTTACTTGTAAGTCCCCAGTTAAGTGCACTACATGTGCCCGGGGCCTGGAGATTAAATGATACTAGTGGGCCTGCAGCACTGGTTGCATCACCCACATAAGTCGGCCCTTAACCATGCCTCAGGCCTGCCACTGCAAGGCCTGTGTATGCTGTTTCACTGCCACTTCAACTTGGCATTTAAAAGTACTTGTCAAGCCTTAAACTCCCCTTTTTGACATATAAGTCACCCCTAAGGTAGGTCCTAGGTAACCCATAAGGCAGGTGCTATGTAGGTATAAGGCAGGACATGTACCTGTGTAGTTTATATGTCCTGGTAGTGTAAAACTCCTACATTCATTTTCCACTTCTGTGAGGCCTGCTCCTTTCATAGGATAGCATTGGGTCCATCTCATATACTGTTTGAGTGGTAGGTTCTGATCTGAAAGGAGTAACCAGGTCATATTTAGTATGGCCAGAATGGTAATAAAAAATCCTGCTTATTGTTGAAATTAGATTTAATATTGCTATTCTAGAAATGCCACTTTTAGAAAGTGAGCATTTCTCTAAACTCAAATCCTTCTGTGCCTCCCAGCCTGTTTACAATCCACTTCTGGCTAGGTTAGTTGACAGCTCCCTTGTGCATTTCACTCAGACAACGCCAAATACAGGATGCACAGTCACACCTGCACACATCTCCATACTGAATGGGTCTTCCTGGGCTGGGTAGGTGGAGGGCCTGACACCTACATGTCAAAGGACAGTGGCCTGCCCTCACACAATGGACTGCCAAACCCCCTACTGGGACCCTGGCAGATAGGATGGAACTCAAAGTGGACCCTGTGTACTTCTTAGCCACTCTTTGAAGTTTCCCCCACTTCAAAGGCACATTTGGGTATTTAAACCAGGTCTCTGACCCTACCAATTCAGACACTTCTTGACAAGAGACCTCCTGGGAAAGAAACTCTGAAACAGAACCTGCAACCTGCTAAGAGGAGCTGCCTGGCTGCCCAAAGGACTCACCCGACTGCTTTGCTGTAAAGGACTGCTGCCTTGCTGTTGCCATGCCACCTTGCTGCCCTCTGGCTCTGCTAAGAAGTGCTCTCCAAGGGCTTGGATTGAGCTTGCCTCCTGTTTCCTGAAGTCTCAGGGCCAAAAAGACTTAGGGGGTCATTCTGACCTTGGCGGTCTTTTCGCAAGACCGCCGAGTTACCGCCGCGGTGAAGACCGCCGACCGCGGCGGTATGCCGCTGTGCGCATTCTGACCGCTGGGAGCGTTCCGCCGGAAAACCGCCAGCAGCCACACTGGCGGTCGGCGGGAAAGTGGAGACTGGTCAACCTCCACCGCCACGCGAGCAGAACACCGCCCACAGAATTACGACCCACATTTCTGTGAGGCGGTCTTCTGTTGGCGGTCTTCTGTTGGCGGTCACCTCCCCATGGCTCCTGTCAACTCCCGGAGGACCAACGCACAAGGTAAGTTGATCGTCCGTGAGGGGAGGGGGTGGGGGGGTGTTGTGTGATGTGTGCGTGCATGGGGGTGTGCGTGTGAGTGTGTAGAGGGGGTGTGTGAGTGCGTGCATGCGGGCGGGGAGTGCTGCTGTGCCTATGGTCAATGTGTGTAGTTCGGCGGGTGCGTATGTCGGCATGTATGTGTGCGGGTATGTGTCCCCGTTGTGTATGTGTGTGTGTAGGGGGTGTGTATATGTGCACGTTGGGGGTGTGTGCATGTCGGGGTGCGTGTATGTGCATGTCGGGGTGGGGGTGGGGAGGGGGTTCGTACCACCTCTGGGGGGCGGCAGGGGGGTGGAGGGTGTGGGGGGAGGACTCGGGGGGGCAGTGGGGGGTGGGGGAGACCCCTATCAGTGCCAGGGAAGGAATTCCCTGGCACCGATAGTGCCTACCGCCATGGTTCGCATGGCGGTTCCCGAACGCCAGAAACCGCGGCGGTAAGCAGGGTCATGATACCGTTGGCGGTCTTGGGTCGACCGCCGGACCGGAGTGCGCAGACTCCAGCCCGTCGGTCATGACCGCCGTGGCTGTCGGAGTGGGGAAGTGGCGGTCGGTCGCGGCGGTGACCGCCGCGGTCAGAATGCCATTTTTAATACCGCCGGTCTGTTCGCGGTCTGACCGCCGCCTCTCCGCCGACCGCCAAGGTCAGAATGAGGGCCTTAATCTCTGCAAAGAACTCCTTGTGCAGCGAAAATTGCCGGACATCCTGCTAAAATTGTTGCACAGCCTGCCCAGTGGTGAAAAACTCACTGCATCGCCAATCCAGAATGACGCAGCCCAGCTCCCCGAATGGAGAGCAATGCAGTGCCAGCATTGCGACTGAAACTTCAATGCACAGCCCACGAGACACATTGCCGAGCCGGAATGACGCAACCTGACTTCCTGTGAGAAGAATCAACACAGCGCCTGCCATGCGACAGAAATTTCCTTTGCAACGCCCATTAGATCGACGCAGCTCCTGTGACTTTGTCCTGCACGCCCAGGATTTCTCTGCATCGTTCCCGGGGCGTCCAAATACCCCGCAACCCGAAGAGGATGCAAGCCTGCAGCCGGAAATCGAAGCAAAGCCCTTGCTGCGTGGAAAAGCATAGACATATCGTCTGTGTGCGTCTGGAGAAACCGACGCACACCTCCCCATTCTCCACGCATCTCCTCTTCTGCGGTCCCGTGTGTATAATTTAGATGCAAACCAGGTACTTTGTGCTTGCAAGAAACAGTCATTGCTTTTTAAGAACTAAAAGACTCTACTTATCATTATAAAGGTGATATTTCAACTTGTATTTATCAAATCTTGATCGTTTTGACCTTAATGTACTAAGATAAATATTCTATATTTTTCTAAACCTGTGTGGTGTATTTTTGTGGTGTTATACTGTGTTGTTGCATGATTTATTGCACAAATACTTTATACATTGCCTTCTAAGTTAAGCCTGACTGCTCAGTGCCAAGCTACCAGATAGTGGGCACAGGATAATTTGGATTGTGCGTGACTTATTCTGACTAGAGTGAGGGTCCTTGCTTGGACAGGGGGTAACCTGACTGCCAACCAAAGACCCCATTTCTAACACAAAACTAAATGATTTTGAAGCATGCTTTAAAACAATTTCTTTTGTATAGTTTTTTAAAGCATCGAAGAGCTGTAGGCAGGAAATCTGGCAAGCCCATTCTCAGCAAGAAAACTGGCCCCAGGAGGAGTGAAACTAGCCCCCACAATGCCAGTCCACATGAAAAGTGTCAGTAAGTGCCAGTATGGGCCTCCTTAGCAGTAAATGAAGCACTATTTTCAAATATTATCTCTGTGTTGGACTTGGCCCTTTCGGCAGCGTCCTCCCTACACTGTTTGCCTTCCTCTTCCTATCTTTGTTGCTTAATTAATTTGTGTTGGCCTTAGGACTCTTTGCACTTTGCTAAAGTACTTGTGCCATTTCCTTCAAACATGGTAGACTTGGCTTATATCCAATTGGTATATTTCATTTACTTGCAAGTCCCTAGCAGTCATGGCTTGCTCCTATTTAAAAGGGTGGGGCAGGGTGGGTGTGGCATGCGGGGAATGGGGGGAGCAGGACATTTAATAATTAAAAAAAAAAAAAAAATGAAAAAAACTTACCTCATCTGTTGCCGCAGCCGGGCGTGCTGCTCCTCTTTCCCTCATGGTCGCTGCAGGAACAGGCTCCCATCCTGCCCTGCGCCAACCCTGACGCTGCTCGGGGCAGCATCAGGATTGGCTGGGAGCGTCCAGCCAGAGCACTCCCAGGCAGACTGAGAGCTGTGTATGCTCTCTCCAGCCCGTTGCCGGGCTGGGGAGAGTCTACAGTGCATGTGTGTTTGGCTGGCCCGAGACAGCTGGCCAAACACACATGCGCTCTGAGGGGAGTGCTCTGTGCACTCCCATCCGAGGCTGTCATCCTCTATGCCCTGCCCCTTTCATCATGAAGGAATAATATACCTAGTTAATTATTCCTTTGTGGTAAAGGTGTTGAAGCGTCTGCTGCTGAGGGGGGTGACGCTCCTCCACCCTTATGGAGGAGCCGCCCTTGGTCCCTAGTAAAATGGCACTACCTACACTCAGTGTGAGAAAAGGCCTCTTTTTTCATGGTTTTCCCCTATTTTTTGCATGGTATTTGATGTAGTCTGGAAGTTGTTAGTGCCCAGAGCCCCTGCTAACCAAGTTCCCTGGGCTAAATCTCTTTCCATAAAACTGTTGTGATGTATTGGCACAATTGTCAACACCTTTAGCTGCCACTATAAGCCCCTAGCAAATAGTACGTAGGTACTCAGGGCATGGGATACTAAGGGGAGACCCCTGAGGGCAGCAGCACGGATAGTTCCACCCTTTAGGGCCATGAATCCAGAAGCACCCAGCACTGCCATTGCATGCTAAGTGTTCTGAGGCACTCCTAAAAGACAAAGTTAACATGGCATACAGCCTGTGTGCCCTGTCCACTACACACTGCATCCCCTATAGGTAAGTCACCCCTCTGGCAGGCCTTCTAGCCCTAATGCAAGGTGCACTGTACTGTACGTGTGGGCATAGACGCTGGGTCCTTGCCAAACCTGGAACATAGTGAGTAAACAGGGCAGCCATTTTAATGCATGTGCTTGACACTGGTCAGTACAAGTTTTAGAGCTACATGGTGGCTAACCTAACCCTAGGTTGTTTGGTATCAAACAACTCAGAATGATAAATGCAAACTGGTACCAGCATTGGATTTATTACAAAATGTACGCAGGGATCACCTTAGAGGTGCCCCCTGCAAAAGCTAACTACCCTGACATGGTTGCTGGCCAGTCACAAGTAGCCTGCCACTGCCAGACAAAATTCTGAGCCCCTGGGGTGAAAGATCCTACTCTCTCAGAATAAAGCCCTTCCTCAGTGGAGGTGCTAACTCGCCCTCCCTCAGGAATGTGCACTGCCCCGCTAGTGATTTCAAAGGGCTTACTGCCCTTGAAACCCGACCCCCAAGCCTGTTACTAGCAGCAGATGGCTATCCCTGTTGCAAACCCCAACTTTTGGTGGTCACAATGTAGGGAAACCAGATAAAGGAAAGGAGGAGTGGTCAGTCCTGGCTTCCACCAACCCCAAGGTGTTGCATGTGAGGTGACCCCTCCATTTCATTTTTCTCCATCTTGCATGGAAGGAAAATAGCCAATCAGGTGTAGGAAAGTGATCTCTGCCCACAGGAAGTGGTCACTTAAGGGATATAGCCACCCTAAGGTAGATGATCCATTGGTCACTACAAGGTACACACTAAACTCCCAGTAAATACAGGATTTAGTAGGCATCCATAGACCAAGAAAGCAGATTTCGAGGACAAAAGAAGACCAGCAACAAAGAAGACCCAAGGCTCAAGGACTGATGTCCTGCTGCACCAAGAAAAGGTGCCAAACCCTGCCTGCTGCACCAGAACTCGACAATCGCCGCTGTGGGGTTTCATGGACATTGGACTGACTCGACACCACCCTCAGAGGACATCCATTCTTTAAAAATTGACAAAGAGCTCCTTTCAGAGTGAAGGCACTCTACAGCAACAAGTATCCAAAGACCCAGTGAAGGCCCCTTCACTGACCGCTGCTGACCAAGGAACCGGATACTGAAGCTGGGCCAAACTCGAAGCATCAGACCATGAGGACAAACTGTTCCAGTGTGCCAAGTTTGGTGGCACTAAGCCCTCCATTGGCCAGACCGTGCAATAGCCCTGGGTACTGGTCACCTCACATTGAACACCAAGAAGTAAAGTCCATTCCGGAATGTTAAAGGACCAGGAGGAAGCCCCAGTCAACAGACTTCAGGAACCATCCGGGCCTCCCACCAGAGTTCCCCTGCTGACCTCCAAGCAACCCTCAAAGAGACCTGCCTCCTACGTCCAAGGGCACCTCTACACACAGCTCTTAGCTCACCGATTTGCTGTGCATCTAGCCACTCTGTGCCCTGCATGGAAGATCCAGCCATGTCCTAAGAGTCTCCCACCCCTTGCAACCTCGATAGTCAAAGGGGACTATTGGACTTACTTTTATGTCCACCTGTGCAGTGCTTTCCCAAGTGGTCCACCGCAGTGGCCTGGCACCAGCTCCAATGACTTTCTGCAGCTGCTTCTGCCAAAACTGGAAGCCTCCCAACATCGGCAGCTGGTCCATAGTGACCATCAATGACCTCGACATACCTGCAAAAGAAGACATTGGTAAATGTACTGCCTGATTTTATGTCAATTTTGAAGTATTTTCTCCATTGATTTCTATGGTGCTTCATTACGCACAAAAATACTATTTTTATTAAAGCTTCAAAAGTATTCAATTTTGCTGAGCTTGGTCTTAAAATTTATATAGAAATCTGAAGTATTTTTGTAAATCCGTCTCAAGTCATTCTTTTGAGTGTGTTTCTTCATTTATCGATACTGTGAGTACAACAAATGCTTTACACCTCTCCAAGATTAGCCTAACTGCTCAACCAAGCTACCATAAGAATTAGAATATTAGGTGGTCTAGTTTTCACTTCTGTAAACCAACGTGTGGTTGCCTGAACCCCCTGCACAGTGTGCCTAGCTTTGCACACTACGTAGAGGGCCAGCCTCTTGCACCCAGGACTTGTAAATTAAATGCTACTAGTTTGCCCGCAGCACTCATTGTGTCACACACTTAAGTAGCACTTTAAACATGTCTCAGGCCTGCCACTGCAGCCTGTGTGTGCAGGTTTAAACTGCTGTGCTGTTGTAACCTGCCAAATTGACCCTTTGCCAGACACAAACCTTCTTTTTTAATACAAATAAATTACCCTTAGGGTAGGCCCTGGACAGCCCAGAGGGCAGACTGGAAAGTAGGGCATGTACATTTAAGAATTAAGGCACATATTTATAATTTTTTTGCGCCGCATTTGCACCGCTTTTTGATGCAAAAGCAGCGCAAACTTACAAAATACAATTGTATTTTGTAAGTTTGCACTGCTTTCGCGTCTAAAAATGGCGCAAATGTTGCGCTAAAAAACTATAAATATGGGCCTAAATGTCCTAGTAGCAAATAACTCCCAAATTATTTTTTCACTACTGCAAGGCCTACCTTTCCTATAGGATGATATTGGAATTAGATTCTTACATTTAGGCCCTCATTACAACCCTAGTGGTCGGTGAAAAAGCGGTGATAACACAGCTAAAAAAAATTGAATCATGACCACAGCGGAAACCGCCATCACAGACAGCCACTTTAACACTCCAACCGCCACAGCGGTAGCAACAAACATAGCGGCGGTAACCACCAACAGCCAGGCGGAAGACAATGTACCGCCCACAGAATTACAACCCTCCCATCCGCCAGCTTTTCCCGGGAGGTACCAATGACATCAAAAGCACGGAGGAAACAGAACACAGAAGGGAAACCACTTATCTCTCAACACTGAAGGAAGAACCAGGACGCCATGGAGTCTGAGCTGCAGGTGTTCCCCATGCTGGTGTATCTTCTCATATACCAGGAACATGAACGCCGGCAATGACGACCACAGTGAGTACTGCACCTAGCACACAAGAGAGAGGGGGAGGAAAAAGAGAGTGACACACACATGCAACACTCCCACCCCCACCCCCAACACCATACACTCAAACACATGCAACAACATTACCTATACACCCCTCAACCCTCTGGAATAACGCAAGGACAAAAGGAACGGTGTAAAATGAGTGTAATATTAGTAATTTTTAGAAATACGTTCATAAAGATAAAACAGTATGTACAATATATACAATATATACAAAAGGCGGGACAATGCCCACTCAAAAATTGCCCGTGGCCCACTGGGCCAAACCATATAGTCCAAGGCCACACTTGACTCCTGCCTCAATACAGAGAGAACACTGCAGGGGCATCAGGTCGAAAACACACATGCACCTCAGGGGGATGGGGAATAGGAGGAGCTCACTTCAGCCAGAAGATGGGACAACACCACTGCTCCTGGAGGGGGTTACATGCCCACTGCTTGGTCCTTGGGAGTGCAAAGCTACGATCTCTCAAGTGGGTGGTTTGCCCACTGCTTTGTCCAGGGGAGTGCAAGGCCACAGTCTCTCAAGTCTCTCAAGTGGGTGGTTTGCCCACTGCTTGGTCCTGGGGAGTGCAAAGCCACAGTCTCTCAAGTCTCTCAAGTGGGTGGTTTGCCCACTGGTCCTGGGAAGTGCAAAGCCACAGTCTCTCAAGTCTCTCAAGTGGGTGGTTTGCCCACTGCTTGGTCCTGGGGAGTGCAAGGCCACAGTCTCTCAAGTGGGTGGCTTCTCCACTGGTTCTGGAGGGGGCCTTGTGCCCAGTGTGCTTCATCCTGGCAAGGAGGGGCTGAGTGGATGCCTTCTTCCACTGGTTCTGGAGGGAGCCTTGTGCCCAGTGTGCTTCATCCTGGCAACGAGGGGCTGAGTGGATGCCTTCTTCCACTGGTTCTGGAGGGGGCCTTGTGCCCAGTGTGCTTCATCCTGGCAACGAGGGGCTGAGTGGATGCCTTCTTCCAATGGATCTGGAGGGTGCATTGTGCCCAGTGTGCTTCATCCTGGCAAGGAGAGGCTGAGTGGATGCCTTCTTGCACTGGGTTTGAAGGGGGCATTGCGCCCTGTGATGCAGATGTTTTGTAGTGCAAGGTCACAGTCTCTCACCTGGGTGTCACAACGACAGCTTCTGCAGGGGCCAGGACGCACTGCAGCCCATGTACCCACCACTACACACTGCTCTCTGGCGGTGACGGACGCTCAGTGGATGCCAGTTACGCTGCAGGTGGTGGTGCTGGCAGCTGCGGTGGTAGCCTCCAGGCCTTCACCTACAGCCTCGGACGGCTTCCCACTGGGGCTGCTGCTGTTGGCAGTTGTACTGCTGGTGGCGGGCAGATGGCAGTGCTGGCAGTTGTGGTGGTAGCCTCCAAGCCTTCACCTGCAGCCTCGGAACGCTGCCCACTGAGGCTGCTGCTGCTGGCAGTGATGCTGCTTGCGGTGGGGCAGGTGGTGGTGCTGGGCGCGGTGCAGGTGGCGCTGCTGGCCGCGGTGCAGGTGGCGGTGCTGGCAGTTGTGGTGGTAGCCTCCAGGCCTTCACCTGCAGCCACAGACGGCTGCCCACTGGGGCTGCTTCTGCTGGAAGTTGTGCTGCTTGTGGCAGGGCAGGTGGCGGTGCTGGCGGCAGTGCAGGTGGTGGTGCTGGGCGCAGTGCAGGTGGCGGTGCTGGGCGCGGTGCAGGTGGCAGTGCTGGGCGCGGTGCAGATGGCGGGGCTGGCAGTAGTGGTGGTAACCTCCAGGCCTTCACCTGCAGCCTCAGACGGCTGAAGTGCCATGGCTGGTGTTCTGTGCCCCTTCCTGACCTTGGCAGATGGTGGTGCCACCTTGCTTCTGCCAGCTGGAGTCCTTGACTTGGGCTTGCTGGCTGGTTGTGCCTCCTTCCCCTTGCTGGCTGCTGTCCCCTTCTTGCCCTTGCCAGGTGGCGGACACTTCTTGGCCTTGGGAGGTGCTGCTGGCACAGTGGCTGGGCTGACGGGTACCTCCTTGGAGCCTCTCACAGCTGCTGAAACCACAGTGGCCGTGGACTGGGTAGATGAGGTGCTGGGCTGGGTTCTGGCCACCCTGGCCCAAGGTGAAGGACGGGGGAGAGGTAGGGAATAGGTCAATGTTGATGAGGAAAAGCTTCTTAGGGACACTGGGGCGGGAAGAGGGTGAAGGTTTGGGAGTGGAGGAAGAGGGAGCTGTTGTAGGAGGTGTCAGTCTGCTGTGTTTGGGTGTAGGTGCATGGGCTGGATGTTGTTGTGAGTTGGATGCCTGTTGGGTGGGTGTGTGCTTGCGTTTGTGCACTTTGGGAGGAGGGGTCACAGACACAGTGGGAGAGGACACAGGGGACGTGTGCATGAATGTGGGAGTGGTGACTGACAGTAAGGGGCATGTAGTGATAGGCATGCTGGTGATGGAGCTAGTGGATGAGGATGTAGTGCATGCAGGTGTGAATGGAGACGCTACTGGGAGGGATGTGGACGAGGAGGAGGAGGGGGACACAGTGGAGGCAGTGGATGTTGGTGTGTCTGCATGGGGATGCTGCTTGTGTTTGCCTGAGCCACTTCTGTGTGTTGATTTGGGTGATTGCTGGACTGAAGGTGTGCTTGAGATAGGCTGGGGTTGAGGGGATTGGGACTGGGTAGGGGAAGTTGGGGGGGATGCTGGAGACAGAGACAATGGCTGCCATCAGTGCAGAGGCCAGAGCCTGGAATGCTCTCTGTTGGGCCACCACACCAGAGTGAATGCCCTCCAGGTATGCAATTGTTTGTTGCAAATGTCCTGCTACACCCTGGATGAAATTGAGTATGGTTGACTGCCCAACAGTGAGGATCTCAGGAGGTCAATAGCCTCCTCACTGAGGGCAGCAGGGCTGACTGGGGCAGGGCATGAGGTGTCTGGGGCGAAGGAGATGCCCACCCTCCTGGGTGAGCGGGCATGGGAAACACGCTGAGGGGTGCTGGGAGGGCAGTGCTGGTACGGGGGTGATGGCTGTACCTGTCGTTGGGGTGGGCACATAGGTGTCCGCCACAGCCAGGGAGCTTCCATCGGAGGAGTCACTGTTGGTTGTGTCCTCTCCTGTGTCCGTCGTGGTGCTCCCCTCACCCTCCATCCCACTGGTGCCCTCACCATCAGTGGATTCAGCCTCCTGGTCCATGTGGGATGCAGCTCCCTCTGTCGCCGGTGCCTCTGCTCCTCCACCAGATGATGCTAATGCACACAAGGACAGGGTGACAAAACAAAAAGGGGAGGAGAGACAGAGGATACACTTGGTCAATGCCGGCAACAACACTACCGTTGGCGTACACAGGGAACAGCCCTATGCACTAGGCTATGCACTACCAGTAACAATGCAAGTCACCACCCCATGGGGTACCAGGCCTAATGCCATTAGCTGAACACCTGAAACCCACAGGACCCTGCCCAGTAGAAGATGCCCACTAACACTATTGGGGTTGGAGTGCTTCAGAGCCTGCCCAACATGGGACCTACCCTGCCATGTTCGCCCTGGCCTAGGTGCACCCACAGACCCACTTCCCCCACCCAGGTAACACCTTAACACGTGCAAAGTAGTGATTCAGAATCTGTACTCACCCCCTTGTGGCTTCTGTGATGCCTTCAAGCGCCCATCCAACTCTGGATAGGCCACCTCCAGGATAAAGAACATCAGGGGAGTCAGGGTACGACGGGCACCCCTTTCTCACAGGGAGGCCAGCCCCACCTGGGCCTCCACCGTCTTCCTTGCCCAGCTGCGCAGGTACTCCCACCGTTTGCAGCAGTGGGTGCTCTGCCTGTCAAAGACCCCAGGGTCTGCACCTCCTTGGCGATGGCACGCCAAATACCCTTTTTCTGATGGGCGCTGACCTGCAGGAAAATATGCATAGAAAAAGGTACGATTCATACTGTTCTGCCTGTTACACTCACAGACCGCCATATACCTCCCTTCCCCTCACACATAGACATTGACCACCAGACATTCAGCACTCTGCCCAGGACCCCTCAGCCACCCCCTCCTACACGGGGCTCACATACACAGCAATCCCTACATTCATGGCCCACGCATCATGCTCACAGTGTACTCACCTGTTTGTCTGGAGGAGCATATAGAGTAAAGGGTACTCGTGTTGGACCCCATCCACCAGTCTCTCCAACTCCTCTGAAGTGAAGGCAGGGGCCCTTTCCCCAGACACTCGAGCCGTTGTCGTTTCCAGACACAGGTCACAGCAGCACTTGCAGTGTGGGTCCTCTCCTGTTGAAGGTCAGGAAGCAAATGAGTGAATAGATAGAAAATGGCAGTCACGTCTGCAGCAGTGCGTACTGTCACCGCCGGCGTACATCGCCATTGGCTCCTGGATCCCATAGGACTCAATGATAACCAATGCGAAGTTGTGCGGCGGTCATCGACCGCAACGTCGCACAACGCCTGCGGAATTACCTCTTTTCCACTTGTCTCTCCTCGCAGGTCAGGCAGCCGCCATTTCAGAGGGACACAGGCCATGGCACCTAACTGCGTCACAACAGACATTGGCACATCATCTGACTCTCGAGTTCACATACTGTTTCTGTAAAGGAAGAAATGCATATATATTTTAAGTTTAACCGCTGAGGATGAATAGGAGATGGAGACATTCCCCCGGGTACAGACCCCTGGTGTACCTGGCGACAATGGAGGACAGACAAATTATCATGACCTACAGACTTGATAGGGCCACAATCCAAGAATTGTGTGCCCAATTGGAGCCAGACCTGATTTCAGCTATCCGCCAGCCCACAGGTATCCCCGCTCTAGTACAGGTCCTGTCAGTGCTCCATTTCCTGGCAAGTGGTTCCTTTCAAGTGACAGTGGCCATGGCATCAGGGATGTCTCAGCCAATGTTCTCAAACGTGCTGACCAGAGTGTTGTCTGCCCTGCTGAAACACAGACGCAGCTACATCGTATTCCCCCAGGTGGAGGATTTGGCCACAGTGAAGGCTGACTTTTATGCCCTGGGACATATCCCCAACATCATTGGTGTTATTGATGGTACACATATTGCATTGTCCACCTCCCCCCCCCGGAGAAATGAACAAGTGTTCAGGAATAAAAAAAACGTTCATTCTCTGAATGGGCAGATGGTGTGTTTGGCGGACCAGTACATCTCCCATATCAATACCAAGTATCCTGGCTCTGTGCATGATGCCTTTATCTTGAGGAATAGCAGCATTTCATATGTGATGTCTCAACTCCAAAGGCACAGGGTGTGGCTAATAGGTGAGCCCATGGTCCCCACCCAGTTGATGTAGGTATATGGGTGTGGGTTTGGCCCTAAGGGTGAGTATGTGTCTAACAGGTATCCCTTGATATTTACAGGTGACTCTGGTTACCCCAACCTCTCATGGCTACTGACCCAAGTGAGGAATGCCAGGACAAGGGCAGAGGAACGTTACAATGAAGCACATGGGCGAACAAGGAGGATCATTGAGAGAACGTTTGGCCTCCTGAAGGCCAGATTCCGGTGCCTCCATCTGATGGGGGATCCCTGTACTACTCACCCAAGAAGGTGTGCCAGATCATCGTTATATGTTGCATGTTGCACAACCTGGCCTTGAGACTCCAGGTGCCTTTTCTGCAAGAGAATGAGCCTGGAGACGGTCATGTGGCAGCAGTGGAGCCTGTGGACAGTGACGAAAAGGAGGCAGAGAAAGAAGATGTGGACAACAGAAGTACACTCATTCAACAGTACTTCCAGTGACACACAGGTAAGACACTGTAACTTCACCTTCCATTGCAGTTTAGGGTTTTAGGCCCTCATTCTGACCTTGGCGGGAGGCGGAGGCCGCCTGCCAAAGTCCCGCCGGCAGAATACCGCTGCGCGGTCAAAAGACCGCCGCGGTTATTCTGAGTTTCCCGCTGGGCTGACGGGCGACCGCCAGAAGGCCGCCCGCCAGCCCAGCGGGAAACACCCTTCCATGAGGATGCAGGCTCCGAATGGAGCCGGCGGAGTGGAAGGGGTGCGACGGGTGCAGTTGCACCCATCGCGATTTTCAGTGTCTGCATGGCAGACACTGAAAATCTTTGTGGGGCCCTGTTACGGGGGCCCCACGACACCCCATACCGCCATCCTCTTCCTGGCGGCCAAAACCGCCAGGAACAGGATGGCGGTATGGGGCTCGGAATCCCCATGGCGGCGCAGCAAGCTGATTTTCCGTTTCTGACCGTGGCTGTACCGCCGCGGTCAGAATGCCCAAGGGAGCACCGCCAGCCTGTTGGCGGTGCTCCCGCGGTCGTTGGCCCTGGCGGTTTTTACCGCCAGGGTCAGAATGACCCCCTTAGTGTTTGACATTGAACATGGCAGCCTGATTTCCTTATTTCTATAGCCACTTACTGTACCCTTTGGCATCTCTATTTTCAGATCTCTGTGCCCCACTCTGGCTCCTGGTGTGCTTACTGCTGCCCACTACAGGTCATACCTTTATAAATATTACGGTACATTTGAATTGCACTGTTTACAGTTTGTTGGAATAATACATGTTTCAAATAATTGACAGACTCCATACTTGTAATAGTTCCAAGGGTGTTTACTTCAGTGCTGAAAAAGAAATGGGGATGTGCAATGGGCTGGGTTGATAATGGAGGAAAGTCCATGGTGTTTACTTCAGTGCTGAAAAAGAAATGGGGATGTGCAATGGGCTGGGTTGATGATGGAGGAAAGTCCAGGATAGAGTTCAGTCTATTTGTATAACAGGTGCATTTTCCAAGGGGGCATAGGAAGTGGAGCAATGGCAGTTCAAAGTGGACAGGATGACAGAGTGGGACACAAGGGTGACATTCAGGAGAGTCTTATTTCCTGGCGTGGGTCTTGGTAATGTTCTCTGGCTTCTGCCTGGATCGCTGGGACCATTTGTGGGGTGGTTCTCCTCCTGCAAGGGGTGGGGTGCTGGTGGCCTGTTGGTCCTGTGGCGGGGCCTCCTGTCCACTAGCGCCGGCGGAGGTGGAGGGCTGTTCATCAGTGTGGCTAGTGTCAGGGGCCCGTTGGTGTGCCACTGCCTCCCTCATGGTGTTGCCAATGTCTGCCAACACCCCTGCAATGGTGACTAGGGTGGTGTGGATGTGTTTGAGGTCCACCCTGATCCCCAGGTACTGTCCCTCGTGCAACCGCTGGGTCTCCTGCAACTTGTACAGTATCTGGCCCATGGTCTCCTGGGAATGGTGGTATGCTCCCAGAATCCCTGCAAGTGCCTCGTGGAGATTGGGTTCCCTGGGCCTGTCCTCCCCCTGTCACACAGCAGTCCTCCCAGCTTCCCTGTTGTCCTGTGCCTCTGTCCCCTGAACCGTGTGCCCACTGCCACCAACCCCAGGTCTCTGATTGTGCTGTGTTTGTGGGGTTGCCTGGGGTCCCTGTAGTGGTGGACACATCCCCCTGTCCTTGGGACAGAGGGATGGGCCCACTGGGTGGGCACTGTGGTGGTGTTTCCTGAGGGGGGGAGGCTGTGTCCTGGGTTGGGTCTGTGGCTGCGTAACTGACTGTCCAGAGGTCCCTGATGGGCCAGGTTGGTCATCCTGATCCAGGCGTTCAGAGCTGCTGTCATTCTTGGGGGGGGGGGTGTAGGAAAGTACCATCTTGCCTGGCATGTTACCCCCATATTTCACTGTATATATGTTGTTTTAGTGTATGTGTCACTGGGACCCTGCCAGCCAGGGCCCCAGTGCTCATAAGTGTGCCCTGTATGTGTTCCCTGTGTGATGACTAACTGTCTCACTGAGGCTCTGCTAACCAGAACCTCAGTGGTTATACTCTCTCTGCTTTCTAAATTGTCACTAACAGGCTAGTGACCAATTTCACCAATTCACATTGGCATACTGGAACACCCTTATAATTCCCTAGTATATGGTACTGAGGTGCCCAGGGTATTGGGGTTCCAGGAGATCCCTATGGGCTGCAGCATTTCTTTTGCCACCCATAGGGAGCTCTGACAATTCTTACACAGGCCTGCCACTGCAGCCTGAGTGAAATAACGTCCACGTTATTTCACAGCCATTTACCACTGCACTTGAAACCAATGCATTGCCCTGACTGCTCAGTGCATCCTCAATGCTGGACTTTGTATCGTAAGACCTCATCGATGGGATACTCAACGATAACTCAGGACCTTGTTTCTCAGCCTTGTTGCACTTCAGAACCAACGCCTCAGCTGCACAACGCGGCTTCAATGCCGATCCTCACAACGCTACACAAACAGAATTTAAGGAACTTTGTTTAGCAAGCCTAACTGGATCCCTGTACCCAGCCCACACTTCTTTGCAGTCAGCCTGAACTTGGGACTTTGTCCCAGTCTGGCGTGGGCAGATATCCACAGTTGGCACTTTCTAGTGTTTGGAGCTATTTTCACTGAAAACCTTTAACCTGCTTATCTCAGATTCTAATGATTAGATTTTTGCCATTTTGGTCATGTTTTCTTTATTACTCAAATTCTTCTGAACTGATGTTGGATCCTTTTGTGGAGTGTTTTCACTGTATTACTGTTAGAAGTGTTGCACAAATACTGCTCAGTGCTAAGTTACCCAAGCGTTGAACACAGGTTAATTTTGGGTTGGCATGTGCCTCACCCTAATAAGGATTGTGGTTGCTGTTTGACTAGGGCTCACACCCCAGTCAATCAACAACCCAATTTCTTACAATAATTCAACTGCATAAGTACTACTCACATCAAGGTGTACTAGGTTTTCACAGTAGTTGCTTGCTTTGCACCAATATGTTTCTGCAAGTCTTAATTTGCATTTCATTTCATGATATTCTGCACTGTAGCACACCAGTTTAAGATTCTGATTTCTTACAAGAACAAGTGTACCCTACAGCATGTTTTTTATAGTTTCTTTTAATTTGCTAGGAATGTGAACAAACAAATACATTGTGAAGTGTATTCGCAGAAATTGTTTGCAGGCTCTCATATAGTGAAAAGCAACATATGTCCTGTTATGTGCACTTGTAAAGCTCACTATCACCCACAAGAGTATCCTGATGCTGGCCAGGAGTTTGTGCCTAGCCTTGCCTATGGTAGGTTGGCTACATGAAAGCCAGGTGTTCAGCTTCTTGCGGAAATAAGAAAAGAGGAGGAGGCTCTGATGTGTCGTGGGCGCTCATTCCACGCTTTAGGAGAAATGTAAGAGAATGTCTATCCTGATCTGGTTCTGTATATGTATGAAATGTGTGCTAGTAGTAGTCCTGTGGACTGGAGGTGTCTTGGTGGTTGGTAGAAGGAGGTGCAACTGTTCAGGTAGGTGGTGCCTGAGTACCCGAGTTGTGTAGTCCTTGAATGTGTATGAGGACTTTGAATTTAGTGCATTTCTATATAGAGAGCCAGTCTAGTTCCCTGAGGTGTGTTGTGATTTGGGCACTGTGTGGAAGGTTGAGGATGAGGCTGGCTGCTGAGTTCTGAATGGCTTGTGGTCTTTAAGTGATTTGCATGATGATCACAGTCTAGAATGTGTTTCTGCAGTCCACTTTGATGGTGACAATGGCATTAGTGACAGTTTTTCTAGTGTTGGTTTGGAGCCATTTGATGATCTTCCTCAGCATCTTCAGGGTGTGGAAGTAGATACATTGACAGCAGTGACCTCTACGGACATCTCCAGTTTGCTGTTGATGGTTATTCTGAGGAGCATAAAGCATAGTATTGCTTTACTTCCATTATAAAAGTCAGTGGGCAGAGAGCAAAATTGCTTAGTGCTGCACGAGCAACCATGCAATAAACCCTTGCATATTTTTTTAAAAAAAACAATGTAAATTGAAAACCATTTTATAAAAATGTGTTTTTCTGCACAGGCATTATTCACAGACAAAGGGGGTCATTCTGACCTCGGCGGTAAAAGGCGCTTACCGCCGGCCAGAAGGCCGCCATAACACCGCCGCGGCCGCGGTAAACCGCCACGGTCATTCTGACCCGCAACTGCCAAACCGCCGAAAACCCAACATCCTCAATAATCCGCCACACCAAAGGTCAGCGAAAAAATGGCGCTGACCAAACCTCCACCGTCACGTCAACAGAAATACGCCCATACCATTCCGACCCACAAATCCACACGGCGGTCTTTCAAACGCAGTATTCCATTGGCGGTACACACCGCCGCGGTCAAAATACACACACACATAGAAAACTCCGCCACATTGGTCAGTTCGAAATACACACACCTGATACACATACTAACACCACTCCCACACACCCAACACAATATAAAACACACACCCACATCACCCACAAGCCCCTACGACCCGAAATCATTGACGAAGGCTAGAGACAGAGCACAGAATAGAGAATCCCACAACACAGAGGCACACAACACCATCACCCACACAGAATCCACGCACCAAACACCACACACCACCAAACGCACTACACTCATCACCACAAACGCCACCCCACACCTCAACCACACCACCCCATGGCACCCCAAAGACACCCCAGGTTCAGGGACGCCGAACTCAGGGTCATGGTGGAGGAAATAGTCCGTGTAGAGCCCCAGCTCTTCGGGGCACAGGTGCAGCACACCACAATTGCCAGGAAGATGGAGCTATGGCAAAGGATAGTGGACAGGGTTAACGCGGTGGGACAGCATCCACGCAATCGGGAGGATATCAGGAAGAGATGGAACGACCTACGGGGGAAGGTGCGTTCCATGGTATCAAGGCACAATATAGCGGTGCAGAAGACTGGCGGTGGGCACGGATGTTGCCGCCACCGCTAGGGAGCTCCCTTCCGAGGACGTGTCGGTGTCGCTGACGTCTCCACGGGTCCCCGTTGTGGAGCCCCACTCGCCCTAGGGCAGGGACATCGGCCAGCAGCTAGGGGACAGCCAGCCCCCCCCCTGGGAAGAGGATAAAAAAGAAAAAGGGCCGGCGTGACAAGCCTGAGACGGCTGCCACCAAGGACAGTAGCCTTGCCCCGTCACCTGCCACATCATCCAAGGGAGGCAAGGCCCACAGAGCTCCAGCGAAGGAGGGCAAGGGCAGCAGGGCGGAGAAGTCAGGCAGCAGGCGAGCTGCCCAGGAGGGCCCCACCAGCCCCATTCCAGATGTGACGGACGACACCCACAGGCCCAGGACTCCATCACAGGAGGGCGCCGCGACCGCAAGTTCGGATGGTAAATGAGCAGGAAGTCTTGGCCAGGTCTGGCTCCCTAGACACACAGGACAAGCACCGCTGAACAGGGCCCCGCCGGGAGGAGCACTGCTGAACGGGCCCCGCCGGGAGGAGCACCGCTGAACGGGCCCCGCCGGGACAAGAACCGCTGAACAGGCCCCGCCGGGAGGAGCACTGCTGAACAGGGCCCCGCCGGGACAAGAACCGCTGAACGGGGCCCGCCGGGAGGAGCACCGCTGAACAGGGCCCCGCCGGGAGGAGCACCGCTGAACAGGGCCCCGCCGGGAGGAGCACCGCTAAACAGGGCCCCGCCGGGACAAGAACCGCTGAACAGGCCCCGCCGGGAGGAGCACCGCTGAACAGGGCCCCGCTGGGACAAGAACCGCTGAACGGGCCCCGCCGGGAGGAGCACCGCTGAACAGGGCCCCGCCGGGAGGAGCACCGCTGAACAGGGCCCCGCCGGGACAAGAACCGCACCGCTGGGCCCTTCATCTCAAGCACCGGTCCGCTGGGCCCTTCATCTCAAGCACCGGTCCGCTGGGCCCTTCCTGTCAAGCACCGCTCCGCTGGGCCCTTCCTGTCAAGCACCGCTCCGCTGGGCCCCGCCGTCTCAAACACCGCTCCGCTGGGCCCTTCATCTCAAGCACCGCTCCGCTGGGCCCTTCCTGTCAAGCACCGCTCCGCTGGGCCCTTCCTGTGAAGCACCGCTGAACAGGGCACCGCCGTCTCAAACACCGCTCCGCTGGGCCCTTCATCTCAAGCACCGCTCCGCTGGGCCCTTCATCTCAAGCACCGCTCTGCTGGGCCCTTCATCTCAAGCACCGCTTCGCTGGGCCCTTCCTGTCAAGCACCGCTCCGCTGGGCCCTTCCTGTCAAGCACCGCTCCGCTGGGCCCCGCCGTCTCAAACACCGCTCCGCTGGGCCCTTCATCTCAAGCACCGCTCCGCTGGGCCCTTCATCTCAAGGACCGCTCCGCTGGACCCTTCATCTCAAGCACCGCTCCGCTGGGCCCTTCCTGTCAAGCACCGCTCCGCTGGGCCCGGCCGTCTCAAACACCGCTCCGCTGGGCCCTTCATCTCAAGCACCGCTCCGCTGGGCCCTTCCTGTCAAGCACCGCTCCCCTGGGCCCTTCCTGTGAAGCACCGCTGAACAGGGCACCGCCGTCTCAAACACCGTTCCGCTGGTCCCATCATCTCAAACACCGCTCCGCTGGGCCCTTCATCTCAAGCACCGCTCCGCTGGGCTCTTCCTGTCAAGCACCGCTCCGCTGGGCCCTTCCTGTCATGCACCGCTCCGCTGGGCCCCGCCGTCTCAAACAACGCTCGGCTGGGCCCTTCATCTCAAGCACCGCTCTGCTGGGCCCTTCCTGTCAAGCACCGCTCCGCTGGGCCCTTCCTGTCAAGCACCGCTCCGCTGGGCCCCGCCATCTCAAACACCGCTCCGCTGGGCCCTTCATCTCAAGCACCGCTCCGCTGGGCCCTTCATCTCAAGCACCGCTCCGCTGGGCCCTTCCTGTCAAGCACCGCTCCGCTGTGCCCCCCTGTCTCAAACACCGCTCCGCTGGGCCCTTCATCTCAAGCACCGCTCCGCTGGGCCCTTCCTGTCAAGCACCGCTCCGCTGGGCCCTTCCTGTCAAGCACCGCTGAACAGGGCACCGCCGTCTCAAACACCGCTCCGCTGGGCCCTTCATCTCAAGCACCGCTCCGCTGGGCCCTTCATCTCAAGCACCGCTCCGCTGGGCCCTTCCTGTCAAGCACAGCTCCGCTGGGCCCGCCGTCTCAAACACCGCTCCGCTGGGCCCTTCATCTCAAGCACCGCTCCGCTGGGCCCTTCATCTCAAGCACCGCTCCGCTGGGCCCCGCCATCTCAAACACCGCTCCGCTGGGCCCTTCTTCTCAAGCACCTCTCCGCTGGGCCCTTCATCTCAAGCACCGCTCCGCTGGGCCCTTCATCTCAAGCACCGCTGGCCCATTGACAGTGCCGGTTCTGTGTCGAGCAGGGCTTCAGGAAGCACTCTGGGCACCATGCCTCCTCCAATAACTGTGGAGTCGGTAATCCATCAGATGGACTGTGGCTTTGCATTCCCCAGGATGGTCCAGTGGGCAAGCCTCCCACTGTAGGGACTTGTGAGACTGTGGCTTTGCACTCCCCAGGATGGGACAGTGGGCATGGAGGCCCCTCGTGGATCTGGCGTCGTAGACTCATGTGGCTGAGGTGCCCCCCCTTCCCTTCCCCCTGAGGTGCCTGTAGTTTTATCGTCTGATGCCCCTGCAGTGTTCTCTCCAATGGTATCTGGTCTCCTGTGTGGGCTTTGCCCATGTGTTTGTGCACATTGGCCCACGGACTATGGAACTTTCATGGAATGTGCTGGACTTTTTACCTATGGATATATTGTTGCCTATGTTCATTCCTTATTTTTGTATCTTTTATATGGCATATTTGCCATTCCTTCAATGGAGCTATTTATACATATATTTTATAGATCATTTAAATTGTGTCTTTGCATTATTCCAGGGGGTTTGTGTGGTGTCACTCTGACTTGTTGCTCGGCATTGGGGTGTAGGTATTTGTGGTGGGGGGGTGGGTGTATGGCGCATGTATGTGCCCGTAAGCTTTCCTCCTCCCCCCTCGCCTGTGTCGTAGGTGCAGTACTCACCGTTGTCGTCTGCGCCGGCGTTCGTACTCCTGGTAGATGAGCAGGTAGACAATAGCTGGTAGGATGTGTAATTCGGGCTCCATGCTGTCCTCCTTCCTCGTGGAGTGTGTCTAGGTGAGCGTATTCCCGTTCGTAGTCTGTTTCCGCCGTGTTTTTATCGGCGGGGCTCCCGCCCCGGAAAAGGTGGCGGATTGGTGAGTTGTGATAGGGTGGGCGGTACATTGTCTGCCACCTGCCTGTTGGCGGTGACCGCCGCGCTGTTTGTCGGTCCCGCCGTGGCGGTCGGAGTGTTAAAGTGGCGGCCTGTGTTGGCGGTTCCCGCCAGGGTTAGAATTCAATTTTTTTGACCGCCGGCCTGTTTGCGGGTTGGCCGCCGCTTTATCACCGACCGCCAGGGTCAGAATGACCCCCAAAGTCTCCTGACAACCAGAGAAAAGAAGTCAGGGCACTCATGAATCCATGGTATTGTGTATAATCTTCATTTGAACAATGCCAGTTGTTACATATGAAAAACAAGTCCGTTCAATAGTCCTTCTTGTATTTACAGTTTATATGGCAATCAAAGCCTATACGTCGGACGTTGAATCCTAGACTGGGAACGCCGCGTGACGATCGGTCCGCGTTCTCTCCCACTACTAATATTTGCAGCATCAGTTAGATAAGGAATTGTGATCACTTCAATCACACTTCGATGAGTTTGGACTAATATATGGTTTTGAAGACACTGCAGCTTTTCGCGCAAAGACTTTCCCTATTCAATGTATTTTATTATAAGCTAAGCCCTGACGAAGTCCTTATGAGAACAAATTTTCTCGCAGGATGAAACACGTGTTGGCTGTGTTTGCTGCATGAACAGTTGCTGTACTTCTACATATTATGTATTTTCAATATTTTCAAGATTTGCTGCTTCAAGTATATAGGCTTTGATTGCCATATAAACTGTAAATACAAGAAGGACTATTGAACGGACTTGTTTTTCATATGTAACAACTGGCATTGTTCAAATGAAGATTATACACAATACCATGGATTCATGAGTGCCCTGACTTCTTTTCTCTAGCATTGCGAGTTTCCTTGGAAACATTGGAGGATTTGGGAAGATCCTTCTGCCAGGAGCACCGTGCCGCATACTAGTAGCAATGTTACTTTGGGACACACTGTGAGCGCCCTGATCCTATGACTTTCTTCCTAAGTTCTTTTGCTTTTGTCTTTCTAGTCTCCTGACAACCAGCACTGTGCCGAGTAATCCTGGGTTACCATAGACGGCTACCAAAATGAGAGTTTAGTTTGCTACTCTAGTGTTGGTGCTTCAGTGGGTGTGCTGCTGCTTTCCTCACCCTCACTTATCATACCACTTATATGAGCTAATTATTCCCTTTGTTTACCCTGTCATGATGTTTGGAGTTATGTAAAACAAGCACTACACAGGTTCAAAGTGATTCAAGTTTCCGGCTTGCTGTTTGCCCATCCCACACCCAATTAAGGGGGTCATTCTGACCGCCGCCGGCCTGGCGGGAACCGCCAGAAGACCGTACCGCGGCCGAAAGACCGCAGCGGCCATTCTGAGTTTCCCGCCGGGCTGGCGGGAAACCCCCTTCCACGAGGATGCCGGCTCCGAATGGAGCCGGCGGAGTGGAAAGGGTGCGACGGGTGCAGTTGCACCCGTCACGATTTTCAGTGTCTGCTATGCAGACACTGAAAATCTTTGTGGGGCCCTGTTAGGGGCTGTTAGGGGGCCCCTGCAGGGCATGGGCACTGCAGGGGCCCCCAGGGGTCCCCAGGGGCCCCACAACACCCGTTCGCGCTAGCAAGGTTCTGGCGGTCAAAACCGCCAGAACCAGGCTGGCGGGAAGGGGGTCGGAATCCCCATGGCGGCGCTGCCTGCAGCGCCGCCATGGAGGATTCCTCAGGCCAGGGGAAAACCGTCGGGAAACCGCCGGTTTCCCTTTTCTGACCGCGGCTTTACCGCCGCGGTCAGAATTGGCCTGGATGCACCGCCAGCCTGTTGGCGGTGCATCCGCGAGACCGCCAGGGTCGGAATGACCCCTTAAGTCTTCCAGTATCCAGCTACTAAGCAAAAAAAGGCATTTATTCTGAGAGGAATGAGGACAAAACATATGCCCACACTGTGAAAAAACAATAGTTAAAGTGACATTATAGTTGGAATGAGACAAGAGTTAATGATACAGACTCCTAAATTCACTGAAATATGCCTGTTATAGTTTAGTGAACTAAGGCGGTCATTCTGACCGCGGGCCCGCCATGCGGTCACCGCCATTTGGCTGCTCCGCGGTCAAAAGACCGCGGAGGCCATTGGGGCTTTCCCGCTGGGCCGGCGGGCGCCCGCCAAAGGAGCGCCCGCCGGCCCAGCGGGAAAGGCCTTGCAACATAGAAGCCGGCTCCGAATGGAGCCGGCGGTGTTGCAGGGGTGCGACGGGTGCACCCGTCGCGATTTTCACTGTCTGCTAAGCAGACAGTGAAAATCATGCTGGGGCCCTGTTAGGGGGCCCCACGACACCCGTTCCGCCATCCTGTTCCTGACGGTAAAAACTGCCAGAAACAGGGTGGTGGGAAGGGGGTCGGAATCTCCATGGCGGCGCTGCTTGCAGCGCCGCCATGGAGATTCAGCCCAGACAGGGGAAATCCGGCGGGAAACCGCCAGATCCGCTTTTCTGACCACGGCTTTACCGCCGCGGTCAGAATGGGCAGGGAAGCACCGCCAGCCTGTTGGCGGTGCTTCCGTGGTCATCCACCCTGGCGGTCGATGACCGCCAGGGTTGGAATGACCCCCTAAGTGTAACTTGCATCCCCATCATGCACTGCTTAAGACCTCATGAACTACATCACTCATGGCATAAAACATAAGATCACTGATGACATAATTGAATATATTTAAATAACAACATTGGTGAAATTGCTAAGGAGATCAAGCAATGATTCTGACAGGTTGCTATACACTCTGTAAGCAAGAAGCAATACAATGACCTAAATTGATAGTGGGACTATATATATATGTGGCTACCAAAATGTTACTATTTAAAAATTAGGAAATTAGGGAGCTGGTAAGTGACTGAGAGGTGGGTAGGCAGAGTACACAGATGTGGAAAGGGGATGCTGTGTATATGTGTAGACATGTCTAACTATTTTAGTCCCTTTATAATACATTATGGCTCATCACAAAAACACACTCTCCTCACATTTTCAATCAGCTGGTTTTATATCTTTATAATGATGAGTGAAACATCACAATTCTCACTTATTTCACTCTAATCCTCAGAAAAGGCTTGACATTGAACAG
Source organism: Pleurodeles waltl (assembly GCF_031143425.1). Classification (NCBI taxonomy): domain Eukaryota; kingdom Metazoa; phylum Chordata; class Amphibia; order Caudata; family Salamandridae; genus Pleurodeles; species Pleurodeles waltl. The sequence goes on from NC_090436.1 coordinate 233,314,670, forward strand.
CTTCTATTCTAACAAAATAGCATGCATGAGTGCCTCACCTTTTACATAAAAACAGAATGTTAGCATTCTAATTGCTCATTAGATCTCTTTGGTGAAGCTGCAGTTAATCAGGGAATTCACTGATAGGCTGCTGATGGTGTTGCAAGTGAATATTTAGTCTACCTGCCAGAATGTTTTACTGTCAGACAGAAGGAATGATAAATGAGAAAGAAATGTGAGAACTTAGGGAAAATGTGTCAACATTTCTGCTTTCTAGAACACAAACCTTCATTTCTATGACAAAAAGAAATCCCTCATTTTGTTCCTTTACTGCAGTTTCTTCTGTAGAAAATACTTCCAATACTACGATTCTAATTCCATCAAGATGCCTTTTCTGTGTGCCACACCTTTGTCATGAATACAGAATGTTATTGCTCTAGTTAGAATTCTACTGTGAAACTGCAGTGGAACGCTGGAGAATCAACTGAGAGAGTGCTGCTGATATTGAAAAATATGGTTTAATCAGAACATAAGACTTTGGGGGTCATTCCAACCCTGGCGGTCGGTGTTAAAGCGGCGGTCAAACCGCCAACAGGCTGGCGGTTTAAAAAATGGAATTCTGACCCTGGCGGAAACCGCCAACAGAGACCGCCACATTAACACTCCGACCGCCACGGCGGGACAAACAAACAGCGCGGCGGTCACCGCCAACAGACAGGCGGGAGTCAATGTACCGCCCACCATATCACAACCCACCAATCCGTCACCTTTTCCGGGGCGGTAGCCCCGCCGATAAAAACACGGCGGAAACAGACATTTCAAACGGAAAACGCTCACCTCCATATACCCCACGAGGAATCTGGACAGCATGGAACCCGAACTACACATCCTACCAGCTATTGTATTCCTGCTCCTCTACCAGGAGCACGAACGCCGGCGCAGAAGACTACGGTGAGTACTGCACCTACGACACAGGGGAGGGGGGAGGAGAAAATATTTATTACGGGCACACATACGCTACACACCCACCACCACCCTCACCCACTACAACACACACATCAATGCATAGCAATACATCACTGTTACAACCCCCAAACCCCCCGGAAGAATGCAAAGACAAAATGAAATGATCATAAACAGTCGAATATATTGTATTATCGGCATATAAAAACATCACACATTTAAATCTAATATATACATAAATATTAAAAGTCCGATAATTTTAGCAGTCATTGTCCGTGGACCACTGGGCCCAAATCACATGGGCAAGGCCCACACAGGATACCTGACACCAACGGAGAGAACACTGCAGGGGCATCAGATAGAAAAACTACAGGCACCTCAGGGGGAAGGGAAGGGGGGGCACCTCAGCCACATGAGTACACAACGCCAGATCCACAAGGGGCCTCCATGGCCACTGTCCCATCCTGGGGAGTGCAAAGCCACAGTCTCTCAAGTCCATACAGTGGGTGGTTTGCCCACTGTACCATCCTGGGGAGTGCAAAGCCACAGTCTCTCAAGTCCATAGAGTGGGTGGCTTGCCCACTGTACCATCCTGGGGAGTGCAAAGCCACAGTCTCTCAAGTCCATACAGTGGGTGGCTTGCCCACTGTACCATCCTGGGGAGTGCAAAGCCACAGTCTCTCAAGTCTATACAGTGGGTGGTTTGCCCACTGTTACATCCTGGGGAGTGCAAAGCCACAGTCTCTCAAGTGGATGACAGTGTCCGTGCAGCCCTGCCCGACACAGATGCGGCACTGCCCCTTCCGCCAATGGGCCAGCGGTGCTTGAGATGAAGGGCCCAGTTCAGCGGTGCTTGAGACGGCGGTGCCCAGCGGAGTGGTGCTTGAGATAAAGGGCCCAGTTCACCGGTGCTTGAGACGGCGGTGCTCAGCGGAGCGGTGCTTGAGATGAAGGGCCCAGTGCAGCGGTGCTTGAGACGGCGGTGCCCTGTTCAGCGGTGCATGAGACGGCGGTGCCCAGCGGAGCGGTGCTTGAGATGAAGGGCCCAGTGCAGCGGTGCTTGAGATGAAGGGCCCAGTGCAGCGGTGCTTGAGATGAAGGGCCCAGTTCAGCGGTGCTTGAGACGGCGGTGCCCAGCGGAGCGGTGCTTGAGATGAAGGGCCCAGTGCAGCGGTGCTTGAGACGGCGGTGCCCAGCGGAGCGGTGCTTGAGATGAAGGGCCCAGTTCAGCGGTGCTTGAGATGAAGGGCCCAGTGCAGCGGTGCTTGAGACGGCGGTGCCCTGTTCAGCGGTGCATGAGACGGCAGTGCCCAGCGGAGCGATGCTTGAGATGAAGGGCCCTGTTCAGCGGTGCTTGAGATGAAGGGCCCAGTGCAGCGGTGCTAGAGATGAAGGGCCAAGTTCAGCGGTGCTTGAGACAGCGGTGCCCAGCAGAGCGGTGCTTGAGATGAAGGGCCCAGTTCAGCGGTGCTTGAGACGGCGATGCCCAGCGGAGCGGTGCTTGAGATGAAGGGCCAAGTTCAGCGGTGCTTGAGACGGCGGTGCCCAGCGGAGCGGTGCTTGAGATGAAGGGCCCAGTTCAGCGGTGCTTGAGACGGCGGTGCCCAGCGGAGCGGTGCTTGAGATGAAAGGCCCAGTGCAGCGGTGCTTGAGACAGCGGGTGCCCTGCTCAGCGGTGCATGAGACGGCGGAGCCCAGCGGAGCGGTGCTTGAGATGAAGGGCCCTGTTCAGCGGTGCTTGAGATGAAGGGCCCAGTGCAGCGGTGCTTGAGATGAAGGGCCAAGTTCAGCGGTGCTTGAGACGGCGGTGCCCAGCGGAGTGGTGCTTGAGATGAAGGGCCCAGTTCAGCGGTGCTTGAGACGGCGGTGCCCAGCGGAGCGGTGCTTGAGATGAAGGGCCAAGTTCAGCGGTGCTTGAGACGGCGGTGCCCAGCGGAGCGGTGCTTGAGATGAAGGGCCCAGTTCAGCGGTGCTTGAGACGGCGGTGCCCAGCGGAGCGGTGCTTGAGATGAAGGGCCCAGTGCAGCGGTGCTTGAGACGGCGGTGCCATGTTTAGCGGTGCATGAGACGGCGGTGCCCGGCGGTGCCCGGCGGAGCGGTGCTTGAGATGAAGGGCCCTGTTCAGCGGTGCTTGAGACGGCGGTGCCCTGTTCAGCGGTGCATGAGACGGCGGTGCCCAGCGGAGCGGTGCTTGAGATGAAGGGCCCAGTTCAGCGGTGCTTGAGACGGCGGTGCCCAGCGGAGCGGTGCTTGAGATGAAGGGCCCAGTTCAGCGGTGCTTGAGACGGCGGTGCCCAGCGGAGCGGTGCTTGAGATGAAGGGCCCAGTGCAGCGGTGCTTGAGACGGCGGTGCCATGTTTAGCGGTGCATGAGACGGCGGTGCCCGGCGGAGCGGTGCTTGAGATGAAGGGCCCTGTTCAGCGGTGCTTGAGACGGCGGTGCCCTGTTCAGCGGTGCATGAGACGGCGGTGCCCAGCGGAGCGGTGCTTGAGATGAAGGGCCCAGTGCAGCGGTGCTTGAGACGGCGGTGCCCAGCGGAGCGGTGCTTGAGATGAAGGGCCCAGTTCAGCGGTGCTTGAGACGGCGGTGCCCAGCGGAGCGGTGCTTGAGATGAAGGGCCAAGTTCAGCTGTGCTTGAGACGGCGGTGCCCAGCGGAGCGGTGCTTGAGATGAAGGGCCCAGTTCAGCGGTGCTTGAGACGGCGGTGCCCAGCGGAGCGGTGCTTGAGATGAAAGGCCCAGTGCAGCGGTGCTTGAGACAGCGGGTGCCCTGTTCAGCGGTGCATGAGACGGCGGAGCCCAGCGAAGCGGTGCTTGAGATGAAGGGCCCTGTTCAGCGGTGCTTGAGATGAAGGGCCCAGTGCAGCGGTGCTTGAGATGAAGGGCCAAGTTCAGCGGTGCTTGAGACGGCGGTGCCCAGCGGAGCGGTGCTTGAGATGAAGGGCCCAGTTCAGCGGTGCTTGAGACGGCGGTGCTCAGCGGAGCGGTGCTTGAGATGAAGGGCCAAGTTCAGCGGTGCTTGAGACGGCGGTGCCCAGCGGAGCGGTGCTTGAGATGAAGGGCCCAGTTCAGCGGTGCTTGAGACGGCGGTGCCCAGCGGAGCGGTGCTTGAGATGAAGGGCCCAGTGCAGCGGTGCTTGAGACGGCGGTGCCATGTTTAGCGGTGCATGAGACGGCGGTGCCCGGCGGAGCGGTGCTTGAGATGAAGGGCCCTGTTCAGCGGTGCTTGAGACGGCGGTGCCCTGTTCAGCGGTGCATGAGACGGCGGTGCCCAGCGGAGCGGTGCTTGAGATGAAGGGCCCAGTGCAGCGGTGCTTGAGACGGCGGTGCCCAGCGGAGCGGTGCTTGAGATGAAGGGCCCAGTTCAGCGGTGCTTGAGACGGCGGTGCCCAGCGGAGCGGTGCTTGAGATGAAGGGCCAAGTTCAGCGGTGCTTGAGACGGCGGTGCCCAGCGGAGCGGTGCTTGAGATGAAGGGCCCAATTCAGCGGTGCTTGAGACGGCGGTGCCCAGCGGAGCGGTGCTTGAGATGAAAGGCCCAGTGCAGCGGTGCTTGAGACAGCGGGTGCCCTGTTCAGCGGTGCATGAGACGGCGGAGCCCAGCGGAGCGGTGCTTGAGATGAAGGGCCCTGTTCAGCGGTGCTTGAGATGAAGGGCCCAGTGCAGCGGTGCTTGAGATGAAGGGCCAAGTTCAGCGGTGCTTGAGACGGCGGTGCCCAGCGGAGCGGTGCTTGAGATGAAGGGCCCAGTTCAGCGGTGCTTGAGACGGCGGTGCCCAGCGGAGCGGTGCTTGAGATGAAGGGCCAAGTTCAGCGGTGCTTGAGACGGCGGTGCCCAGCGGAGCGGTGCTTGAGATGAAGGGCCCAGTTCAGCGGTGCTTGAGACGGCGGTGCCCAGTGGAGCGGTGCTTGAGATGAAGGGCCCAGTGCAGCGGTGCTTGAGACGGCGGTGCCATGTTTAGCGGTGCATGAGACGGCGGTGCCCGGCGGAGCGGTGCTTGAGATGAAGGGCCCTGTTCAGCGGTGCTTGAGACGGCGGTGCCCTGTTCAGCGGTGCATGAGATGGCGGTGCCCAGCGGAGCGGTGCTTGAGATGAAGGGCCCAGTGCAGCGGTGCTTGAGACGGCGGTGCCATGTTCAGCGGTGCATGAGACGGCGGTGCCCAGCGGAGCGGTGCTTGAGATGAAGGGCCTAGTTCAGCAGTGCTTGAGACGGCGGTGCCCAGCGGAGCGGTGCTTGAGATAAAGGGCCCAGTGCAGCGGTGCTTGAGACGGCGGTGCCCTGTTCAGCGGTGCATGAGACGGCGGTGCCCAGCGGAGCGGTGCTTGAGATGAAGGGCCCTGTTCAGCGGTGCTTGAGATGAAGGGCCCAGTTCAGTGGTGCTTGCCTTGCCGGTCCTTGCCATGTTCAGCGGTGCTTGCCTTGGCGGTCCTTGCCCTGTTCAGCGGTGCTTGCCTTGGCGGTCCTTGCCCTGTTCAGCGGTCCTTGCCCTGTTCAGCGGTCCTTGTCCTGTTCAGCGGTGCTTGCCTTGGCGGTCCTTGCCCTGTTCAGCGGTCCTTGCCCTGTTCAGCGGTGCTTGCCCTGTTCAGCGGTGCTTGCCTTGGCAGTCCTTGCCATGTTCAGCGGTGCTTGAGTTGGCGCTCCTTCATTGCCCAGCTGGGCTGTGGCTGGCGCTCCTTCATTGCCCAGCTGGGCTGTGGCTGGCGGGGCCCTCCTGGGCAGCTGGGCTGTGGCTGGCGGGGCCCTCCTGGGCTGCCGTACCAGGCCTCTGGGTGTCCTCCTGCACACCTGGGATGGGGCTGGTGGGGCCCTCCTGGGCAGCTGGCCTGCTGCCGGACTTGTCGGGCGTGCTGCCCTTCCCACCCTTCCCTGGTCGTCTGTGGCCCTTTCCCACCTTTGGCGGTGTGCCAGCTGGCACCCCACTTCCAGCCGGAGCCAGGGTAGGGATTTTGATCCCTGGTGTCCTTGGCCTCTCGCGCCGGGCACTGGTGATCTTTGGGTGTTTTTCCGGGGGGAGGGGCTGGCCGTGCCTTGGCTCCTAGCAGAACTAGTTGCCCTTGAGGGTGGGGGACTCCACAGTCCTTGGACAACAGTCTTGATAGGTCCTGGTTTGGTGGTGGCTGAGGTGCTGATTGCAGTCTTATTCGATGGACGGGGTGGGGGAGTTGTTGGAAAGAGGTCAAGTTTGGAAAGGAAAATCAATTTGGAAAGAGAGGGACGGCTAGGTGTAGTGGGTATGGGAGTGGAGGAAGAGGATGTGGTTGAAGGAGTGTGAAGTCTGGTGTCTTTGGGTGCAGGTGCTTGGGCTGGAGGCTGTCGTGAGGTGGATGGCTGTTGGGTGGGTGGCTGCCTGCGTTTGTGTGGTTTGGAAGAGGGGGTGACAGACACACTGGGAGAGGACACAGGGGACATGTAAATGGTAGTGGGGGTGGTGACTGCACGTGTGCGGAGTGTTCTGGTGGGTGTGCTGGTGATGGACGTAATGGCTGAAGATGTTGTGCATGCAAGTGTGAGTGGAGACGTCACAGGGAGGGAGGAGGGAGACGAGGAGGAGGGGGACACAGTGGAGGCAGTGGGTGTTGGTGTGTCTGCATGTGGATGTTGCTTGTGTGAATGCTTGTGTGATGTGTGGTGCTTATGTCTGGATGAGCTTCCCTTGGGTGTTGAGGTGTGTGCAGGCTGGTCTGTAGGTGTGTCTGGGATAGGCAGAGGTACAGGGGATTGGGTCTGGGTGGAGGAGGTTGGAGGGGGGAGGCTAGAGACAGGGACAATTGCTGCCGTCAGTGCTGAGGCCAGAGCGTTGAACGATCGCTGATGGGCAGCCTGACCCGAATGAATGCCCTCCAGGTATGCATTACTCCGGTGCACCTCCCTTTCTACACCCTGGATGGCATTCAAAAGGGTAGACTGCCCAACAATGATGGTCCTCAGGAGGTCAATGAACTCCTCACTGAGGGCAGCAGGGGTGACAGGGGCAGGGCCTGAGGTGCCTGGGGCGAAGGAGATGCCCCCCTTCCTGGGTGAGCGGGCACGGGGCAAACGCTGAGGGGCTGCTGGGAGGGCGGTGCTGGTGCGCTGGGTGGAGGCTGTACCTGTTGTTGCGGGGGGCACGGATGTTGCCACCACCACAAGGGAGCTCCCTTCAGAGGACGAGTCGCTGCCACTGACATCAGCACGAGTCCCCGCTGTGGAGCTCCCCTCGCCCTCCGTCCCACTGGTGTACTCAGAGTCCGTTGCATGGCCCTCCAGGGCCATGTGGGATGCAGCTCCCTCGTGCTCCGATGCCACTTCTCCTCCGCCTGATGATGCTAATGCACACATGAACAGGAAGACCACAAAAAAGGGGGGGGGGGGAGAAAGAAAGACATGTTGAGTGCATGGATTACCGCTACCATTGGCGGAGAGGACAGACACAGAAGCCCCCTGCACTAAGCTGCGCACTTGGGGTCCACTACTCAATCAGTGGGACATGGCCTACAAGCCTATGGACGACAACTGCACACATAGATGACACAGGGCCATGAATAGCTGTACTTGGCACCCTACAGAGGTGGGTGGCGGGGGCACAGGGCCATGCCTTACGGAGGGGCCTAGCCTACAGAAATCGCCCTGGCCTAGAGATACCCACAGCCCACCTCCCCCACCCAGACACCTCCACTGCGCGCAAAGTCACCAGAATGAGAGTGTACTCACCCCCTTGCGTCTGCTGTGATGTCCTCACGCACCCATCCAAATCGGGGTAGGCCACCGCCAGGATCCGGGACATCAGGGGGGTCAATTGACGTCTGGCACCCCTACTACGTTGGGAGGCCATCCCCAGCAGAGCATCCGCCGTCTTCCTGCTCCCGCGTCAGATGTCCTCCCACCTCTTACGGCAGTGGGTGCCCCGTCTGTTGTGGACCCCCAGGGTCCGGACGTCCTTGGCGATGGCACGCCAAATAGCGATTTTCTGGTGGGCGCTGACCTATGTGACATGTACAGGGGGAGAAAAAAATTCATCACCTTCTGCATGCTTGATGTGAGTGGCCCCCCATCCCCACCCTTGCCATGTGGCCAATGCTCTCATCTGTCGTCTGATGCATGCCTCAATCGCTCCCTTCCCCACCATCTTTCATCCACCCGACTCAACCCAGGCATTGCCCACAAAGCATGGTCCCAGTGTACTTACCTGTTGGTCTGGAGGACCGTAGAGTAGCGCATACTGCGGGAGGACCCCATCCACGAGTTTCTCCAATTCTTCAGAAGTGAAGGCAGGGGCCCTTTCCCCAGTCGCAGCAGCCATTGTCTCTTCCAGACCGAGGTCACAGCAGCACTAGTAGTGTAGGTCCTCTCCTGTGGAAGATCAGGTATCGAGTGATTAAGTAGGTAGAAAATGGCGGTCACGCCCGCGGCGGTGCGTACCGCGACCGCCGGCGCACATCGTCATTGGCTCGTGAAACCCATAGGGTTCTATGTTAACCAATGCGGCTTTGCGCCGCGGTCTTCGACCGCCTACCGCCACGGTGTGCCACGCCAGCGCATTAACCTCACATCCCATTGTCACACTTCACAGGTCAGGCAGCCGCCATTTCAAGGGCCCACATGGCTTAATTTCTACTGCGTCACACATACCTAGGCCTTTCCTCAACACTCATACAAACCATTCAATGCATAGTGAATCGTGTTGTGTGCAAGCTGTGGGAACGTACCTGTGGGTTGATTGACTCTGTGCTCGCTGTTGTCCTATCCTAGGCACCGTCCGCTGGGCAATGCGAGGAGATGGAGGAATCTTCCAGTGTACAGACCGCTGGTGGACCTGTCGACAATGGAGGAAAGACATGTCATACTGACATACAGGCTTAACCGAGCCACTATTCATGAACTGTGTGCCCAGCTGGAGGCAGACCTGATGTCACCCATCCGCCAACCCACAGGGATCCCACCTCTAGTGCAGGTGCTGTCAGTGCTCCATTTCTTAGCAAGTGGGTCATTTCAAACAACAGTGGCCATATCATCAGGGATGTCTCAACCTATGTTTTCCAAGGTGTTGCCCAGAGTGTTGTCTGCCCTGCTGAAACACATGAGGAGCGACATCATTTTCCCTGAGGTGGGGGATTTGCCTACAGTGAAGGGTGATTTCTATGCCCTTGGACATATCCCCAACATCATAGGTGCCATTGATGGGACACATGTGGCTTTGGTACCCCCCAGCAGGAGTGAACAGGTGTACAGGAACAGGAAAAGTTATCATTCGATGAATGTACAGATGGTCTGTTTGGCAGACCAGTACATCTCCCATGTTAATGCCAAGTTCCCTGGCTCAGTGCATGACGCCTACATCCTGCGGAATAGCAGCATCCCGTATGTGATGGGTCAACTCCAGAGGCACCGGGTGTGGCTATTAGGGGAGTCTGGTTACCCCAACCTGTCCTGGCTACTGACCCCAGTGAGGAATCCCAGGACCAGGGCAGAGGAACGCTACAATGAGGCCCATGGGCGGACTAGGAGGGTGATCGAACGCACCTTTGGCCTCCTGAAGGCCAGGTTCAGGTGCCGCCATATGACAGGTGGATCCCTAATGTACTCACCAAAGAAGGTGTGCCAGATCATCGTGGCCTGCTGTATGCTTCACAACCTGGCTTTGCGCCGCCAGGTGCCTTTTCTGCAGGAGGATGGTCCAGATGGTGGTGTTGTAGCAGCTGTGGAGCCTGTGGAGAGTGAAGAAGAGGAAGCCAGAGAGGACGACATAGACAACAGGAACACAGTAATAGAGCAATATTTTCAGTGACACACAGGTAAGAGTACACACCGGCATATTACATTTACTTAAAGACTCCTACCTCTCTACTGTCTGACTTTTCCCCCCAGTGTATGGTAACTGTGTTGTGACTTTCCCTTCCGTTTTCAGAGCTGTGGGCCCCACTGCGTGACATCTGCTTTGTTTCCCCATGGACTACAGCTGTGTGACAGCGGTTTGTTGGCATCACAATGAGAATAACAATTTTGGCACTGTCATGTCTAATACATTTGTTAAAATCACAGACAGACTCCAGATTGTTTATGTGCAATAAGTGTGTTTATTCAAGTGCTCTAATTTGGATGGGTGGTTGCAAATCGGTGAGGGGTGATGGTGGAGGATTGTCCATGGCAGAGTCCAGACTATCGGGTTCACAGGTGCATTGTCCAAATGCCTGTGGGAAGTGGAGCAGGGGCAGTTTAAGGTTGGACAGGGTGACAATGTGGGACAGTGGGATGACAATCAGGGCGGTATCCTTTGCTGGCGGGGGTCTTGACATGTTACTCTGTCTTCTTCCTGGATCTCAGGGCCTGCTTGCGGGGTGGTTCTCCTTCTGCAGGGGGTGGGGTTTTGGTGGCCTGTTGGTCTTCTGTCGGGGCCTCCTGTCCACTAGCGCCGGCGGAGGTGGTAGCCAGTTCTTGGTCCATGCTAGTGTCAGGGGCCCTTTGAGGTGCCACAGTGGTCCGCAATGTGGTGATTAACTCATTCAGGGCCACTACGATGGTACCCAGGGCGGAACTGATGTTTCTTAGTTCCTCCCTGAACCCCATATACTGTTGCTCCTGCAGAAGCTGGATTTCCTGAAACCTGGCCAGACCGTCGCCATCGTCTCCTGGGAGCGGTGGTATGCTCCCATGATGGAGGAGAGGGCCTCATGGAGAGTGGATTCCCTTGGCCTGTCCCCCCCCTGTCACACAGCAGCCCTCCCAGTTCCCCTGTTTCCTTGGGCCTCCGTCCCCTGGACCGTGTGCCCACTACCACTGCCCCCAGGTCCCTGTTGTTGTTGGGGTGGTGGGTTAGCCTGGGTTCCCTGTAGTGGTGGACACACCGCTGATTGACGTGTCCTGGGGACAGAGGTATGGGCCCGCTGGGTGGGTGCTGTGCTGGTGTTCCCAGAGGGGGGAAGGTCTGCTGTGGCCTGTGCCTGTCTGAGGGGAACCGACTGTCCCGAGGTCCCCGATGGACCGGGCTGGTCATCTAGATCCAGGGAGACAGAGCTGCTGTCATCACTGTGGGCCTCTTCTGGGGGTGGAGTGGACATTTGTGGACCCTCCTGCGCGGTGACCTGGCGTTCGGGTCCTGCAGGGGTATAAAAGTATGGTTATTGCTTCTGTGTGTGCCAATGGCGTGCAATGGGTGGGTGCCCGTGTACCCCAGTGCTGGCATTCCTTTGTGGGGGCTGTTGTGATGGTGTTTTGGGGGGGGGGGTGATGGGTATGTGCATTGGGCATGCTTTGGTGATGGGTGTCCATGCTTTGGGGCTAAGTTTTGGGATGGGTGGGTTGTGATGGTGAGCCATTTGCAAGGGGTAGTTGTGATGGGGGTGAGGGTGAAGGTGGGGGTATGAGTTGGCATGCAGGTGGGGTGGGGGGATGAAGTAGTGAAGATGAGACTTACCAGAGTCCATTCCTCCACCGACTCCTGCGAGGCCCTCAGGATGCAGGATGTTCAAGACTTGCTCCTCCCATGTTGTAAATTCTGGGGGAGGAGGTGGGGGTCCGCCGCCAGTCCGCTGTACCGCGATGTTGTGCCTTGATACCATGGAACGCACCTTCCCCCGTAGGTCGTTCCACCGCTTCCTGATGTTGTCCCTATTTCTTGGGTGCTGTCCCACAGCGTTGACCCTGTCGACTATTCTGCTCCATAGCTCCATCTTCCTGGCAATGGTGGTGTGCTGCACCTGTGTCCTGAACAGCTGGGGCTCTACTCGTACGATTTCCTCCACCATGACCCTGAGTTCAGCATCTGAGAACCTGGGGTGTCTTTGAGGTGCCATGGGGTGGTGTGGATGATGTGTGGGGTGGAGTGTGTAGTGATAGGTGGGGTGCTATTTAGTGGTGTGTTGTGTGAGGTGCGTGGAAGTTCTGTGGGTATTGGTATTGTGTGCCTGTGGATGCTTGGTAGTTGACTGTGGTGTCTCTCTCTCGCCTTCTCTCTGAATTTCTGGTCGTAGGGGTTTGTGGGTGATGTGGGTGTGTGTTTTATATTGTATTGGGTGTGTGGGAGTGGTGTGTGTATGTGTATCAGGTGTGTGTATTTCGAATTGTCCAATGTGGTAGTGTTTTGTACGAGTATGTGTATTTCGACTGCGGCGGTGTGTACTGCCAATAGAATACCGCGGTTGAAAGACCGCTGCGTGGATTCGTGGGTCGTGATGGCATGGGCGTATTTCTGTTGGCGTGACGGTGGAGGTTTGGTCATCGCCAGTTTATCGCTGACCTTTGGTGTGGCGGACTTTTGTGGATGTCGGTATTTTGGCGGTTTGCCTGTTGTGGGTCCGAATGACCGTGGCGGTTTATCGCGACCTTGGCGGTGTAATGGCGGTTCTTATGTCTGGCGGTAAGCGCCTTTTACCGCCGAGGTTGGAATGACCGCCTTTATTCTCAAATGACTGAGGACGATAATGTGAATTTATAGAAAGTTTGCTCTCATTTTAGCTCTGGAGCAGCTTCAGTAATCTCTATGAGAAAATCATGAAAGAAAACAGTTTCCTCTGAAATATGTTTCATCAATTTTAGATTTTCCTAGTTTCACAAAGGAAAGTCTTAATTTTAGTAAAGGCATTGAGTGGAGTATTATGCTTTCTTAACTTGCTTTATTTAAAAAGCAGCAGTCAAGAATGGAGAAAACCTACTGGTCTCATGAGGCCTAGGGACAACAGCCAATGGGAATAGAAAGGTAGTCCAATAAAACAACCAATCGGGGTTCAAAACCCCCTATAATACCTCTCTTCACTGCCAACAGTCCTCTTTTCTTAAACGAGGAGTCATGTAGAAGTATGGAACAAAGGTAAAATAAAAATTAAAAAGGATGTTTGCCAAAAAAAGAGCAAGCATGTCTCCGCAGTAAAGTCCATCAATCTGGAGCCTGAAGGGAAGATCTCTGAAGAGGTCTGTCCAAGGCAGGGAAGACTTCCAGGGGACGAGCAGGCCAGAACTTTGAGGTCAGACGGTGCAGATGGTAACTTATGCAAATGTACTTGTTGTGGAAACTATCTCTGCAGGGTGGGAAAACCATTGTTAATAAATATGTTGAGGTGAAACAATTCTTCCCTCTGTGTCTTTAATAAAATTAAGACTTTCTGTGGGAAGCTGGCTCTGTATATAGTGTATTAAAATGAGATATAGGGGGTTATTACAACTTTGGAGGAGGTGTTAATCCGTCCCAAAAGTGACGGTAAAGTGACGGATATACCACCAGCCGTATTACGAGTCCATTATATCCTATGGAACTCGTAATACGGCTGGTGGTAAATCCGTCACTTTACCGTCACTTTTGGGACAGATTAACACCTCCTCCAAAGTTGTAATAACCCCCTAAGTTCTGCACAGTGTTCAGGGGTTCCCCAGAGGCTTAACAGATGCTAAAGTAGATAAAACTAATACTTTCTTTTGTGGTAGTGTGCTCAAGCAGTTAGGCTTATCAGAGGCAAAGCAAAGCATTTATTGTACACACAGGCAATAGAAGAAGCACACACTCAGGGGGTCATTCCGACCCTGGCGGTACAAAACCGCCAGGGTCGCGGATGACGGAAGCACCGCCAACAGGCTGGCGGTGCTTCCTGGGCCATTCTGACCGCGGCGGTAAAGCTGCGGTCAGAAAAGGGGAACAGGCGGTTTCCCGCCGGTTTTCCCCTGGCCGAGGGAATCCTCCATGGCGATTCCGACCCCCTTCCCGCCAGCCTGTTTCTGGCGGTTTTCACCGCCACTGGCATGGGCAGTGCAGGGGCCCCCTAACAGGGCCCCATACAGATTTTCACTGTCTGCTTTCCAGACAGTGAAAATCGCGACGGGTGCCACTGCACCCGTCGCACCCCTGCAACTCCGCCGGCTCCATTCGGAGCCGGCTTCCTCGTTGCAGGGGCTTTCCCACTGGGCCAGCGGGCGGCCTTTTGGCAGTCGCCCGCCGGCCCAGCGGGAAAGTTGGAATGGCCGCCTCGGTCTTTTGACCGCGGGGCGGTCATTCGGCGGTAACAGCATGGCGGGCAGCGACCGCCGCCCGCCGCGGTCAGAATGACAGCCTCAATAATTTAACTCCAGACCAATGGTTTTTATATAGCAAAATATATTTTGTTAATTTATTTATAGAACTACAAGATTCAAGTTGCAGGTAAGTACATCAATAAATAGGTATTTCACATATAAATCAATATTACTTTGATTGGAATTGGTAACTTATACAGATTTTTAATAAATGGCAATAATCTGTTTTAAAAGTTGACACAGTGCAATTTTCAGAACAGTTCCTGAGAAGAACAGTTACCATGTTTTTGCAGGTAAGTACAACACTTATAGTTCCGGTCTCCTGGGGTTAGGATGTCCACAGGCTGGGGTTCAAGTTAACCCCAAACACCCACCACCAGCAACATGGGGCCAGCCGGGTGCAGAGGTCAAATATGAGGCAAATTTAACATGGGCCCCTATGGAGACTGGGGCCTGCTGGCAGGCAAGTCTCCCCGTCTTCATAGGGCAGACCTGGGGTGTTTAGAGGAGGCACCAAACGTACACCCTCAGTGGCATTGGGGCGGCTGGGTGCAGGGTGCAAACAGTGCGCCAGGCTCCCAATGCTTTCCCATGAGGGGACCCCTGGGGTCACTAAATGGGCAGGCTAGGTCCAGGGGGTCAGTTCAGGAAAACCAAAAGCTGGACAAGTAGGTGGGCCTCCTGCTGAATGTTGCTGCACCACTAGTCAGGTTCTCGAAGGCCTGGGGATTGTGGGTGAAGTGTACCTTTAGGCGTCGGATATCTTAGTCTGGAGCTTTTGCATTTTTCAGTGGGGGGGTTCTCTGGATTCACACTGCAGGTGTCATCATGGGGGGCAGGAGAGGGCAACCCAGGGTGGGCACTTGCTTGGAATCACCTGGGGATCCTCTCTAGCTGGTTGGGGCACCAGGAAACGGGCTGCGGGTGTCGGGTGCAGAGTGGTCAGGACTCGCAGATCCGGAGAGGCTATGGAGTACTTTGATGTAGTTTCTTCTTGACAGGGCCGCTGTCCTCGGGTGTTCTTGGTCCTTTGCAATACAGGGCAGTCATCTGGAGCTTGGCAGAGGTCACCGGTCCTGCAGGATGTATCGCTTTCTTGTTGCAGGTTCTCTGAGCAGGAGATGGGCCGCTAGGGCTGGGGCCAAGTCAGTTTGTGTCTTTCATCTTCTCTGCTGGGGATTCAGCCTAGCAGTCCTTCTTCTTTCTTGTGAGGTCACCAGGAATCTGGCAACTTGGGTTCAGGAGAGCCCTTAAATCCTGGATTTAGGGGTCTTACAAGGGTCAGAAGGCAATAGCCAATGGCCTTCTAGTGTCCACTCCCTTTTGGGAGGGGAACACAAGCCAAACCCTATTAGTCCCTGTCCTCCAAACCAAGATGGAGGATTCTGCAGGGAGGGGGTCACCTCAGCTCTGGATACCTTAGGGGTGGTCCTAGCTGGGGTGGTCACTTCTTCCTGCTTGCCCTCATTTTCCCAGTGGACTTGCCACCGTAAGTGGGGCTTTGCCGGGGGCGGGCAACTCCACTAGCGGGGGTGCCCTGGGGCACCGTAACAAGAGGCCTGAGTCTTTGAGGCTCACCTCCATGTGTTACAGTTCCTGCAGGAGGTAGGTATGAAGCACCTCCCCCCAGTGCAGACTTTGTTTCTGGCACCCTATGGGGCCAGAAATTCATCTCTAAGTGGCAGTTTGGCACAGACCAGTCAGTCCTGCACTAAAGGTTTGGGTAAAATGCAGGGGGCATCTCTAAGATGCCCTTTTGGTGCATTGTTCATAAATCCAACACTGCCATCTGTGTGGGTTTATTGTGCTGAGAGGTTTGATACCAAACTTCCCAGTATTCAGTGAAGCCATTCTGGAGCTATGGAGTTCGTAATGACAGACTCCCAGACCATATACTCAGTATGGCTACACTGCACTTACAATGTCTAAGAATGGACTTAGACACTGTAGGGGCATATTGCTCATGCAGCTATGCCCTCACCTGTGGTATAGTGCTCCTTGCCTTAGGGCTGTAAGGCCTGATAGAGTGGTGACTTACCTATGCCACAGGCAGTGGTTTGTGAGCATGGCACCCTGAGAGGCGCAGTGTAATGACACATACAATCACAATAACCTTATATCATACCTAATGAAATACCATGAAGCATATAAATATTGAAGCAATATATATATATATTTATCTTGACTGTAAGCAACAAGAAAAGAGAACTGTTCGCAATGAAGATAGGTGTTATAGGGGGTCTTGAGCCCTGACTGGTTTTTCTATTGGAGTACAATTCTGTCCCTATAGGCTGTTGTTTCTAAGCCTCATGGGACTAATTATTTATCTCTATTGTCTTGGCTGCTGCTATTTAAATAAAGGAAGTTAATAAAGCATGATAAGAGCCTTTGTGACTTGCTGTAAAATCCCAACAGAGTGTCAGTATTTTTCACAGGGTACAATCACCTGAGGACACACCAGAATTCTTAAAATTAGTATAACATCATCAACAAATGATTTACATTGTGACTAAAATCTGGTATCACCCTTTGTATGTCCTCCTTTTGGAACTCTAAAAACCTGACATGCACTATGATGCATTTGAATAGGGTCTATGCCTCTAGGTCCTTTAATGACAGCCACAGCATATTCAAGCTGTGTCCAGTTAATCAAGAGGAGGTTCTTTTAAGACCTCCCTATGTTCCATTGAGGATCAGGGTTTGCCTCCTTATTACATATTTTTTAAAGTTATTTTCAGAATGCAGGTACTGTGTCCCTGAGTCCTGAAATGGGTGCCACAACATATTGTTCTTTTTGTGGACACCCAATCAAGATGTTTTTTTCTGTATGGAAAGCAAACTTTCCTATGGGAATTAAAATGGGAAATTGATGTTTTGTCACCCGCTTTTTTTCTTGGCCCCTGATGGACTGGTCAGCTCAAAAAGTTTAATAAAGGAGCCAAAGTGGATGAACTTTTTGGAACGTTGTGTGCAGTTACATAAAAAGATGCCAGAAGAAAAAATGCCTTTGCTATGGAAAACTTAACTCAACTATAGCTACTCTTGAGCTAACACCGCCAGAGTAACACTTACATATCCTTGCTCTTTCCCTAACCATTTCCCTGTGCTTTCTCTTTCAATATGTGGCCACTTCGGTGCCTTTGTTTCTTCTATTCTACAGTTGCAGTTGTAGCCAGCTTTAACACATGAAGATTAATTATAGGAAAATACATGCATCATTCTCTTAAGTGGTGAGTACTAATGCTGTAATATTCCACACATATCTGTTTTTTGGATCTTTACCTTTTGCTTTGTCTTACTTCGATCATTTGGGTCTTCTTATTCTCCTTTTATACTGCCACATGATGTGGGCATCCAATACACATTTTACTCATTTGTTGAATCAAGTCAAACATTCTGTCCAGTTAAGAGTAACCTTTCATCCACGTTAAACCCAGGACTCTCTGAATTCAGGGGTGTAGTCCCATTTCATTAGTGTTTCTTTGAATATGCCCAAAAAAATAAAAAACAATGAATTCAATTATCCAAATAAAGACTGAACACATGCTTTATTCAGAGTATGGTGAATGTGACACCCCGTCACAAAAGTCCATCTGTTGTGTGACAAGTGCATCATAGCATATGGCACTTGTAAGATTAGTGGCCTCTAAATTTCTCTTGTGTCCCCCACCCACTGGGAACTCATTGGTAAGAAAAATATGCTATTTAAGAGACAAAATTGAATCTCAAGGTACATATGCAATAAGAAATAACCAGATGAGAAAAATCACTCAATGCCACAGTGTGTTTCACAATATCGGCACACTTCACATGGGCACCAGGCCATTATCACGCAGTGAGCACCTGGTGAGTATTAAGGTCATGGGTGGAGGTATTGAACTACTGAAATTCATTATGGAGTTCACAGCCTCTGTGAGACACACATGAAGGTGGCTTAATTTCAGAAGGCTTTCATGTTTTTGATCAGGGTAGGTGAGGCCCCACCACACCCATTGATGCTCCATAACAGCTCACACTGCCACTGCTTAAAATGCCACCCATTTTTAAGGACCTACCTCCTCCCTCTTAGGTGAAAATGTTTCCAAGCTGACAGGTCAGCCTAACTCTTTTTTCAAGTTAATAAATTTATATATGTTTATTTTCTGAGTCTTACACTCAACTATATGGTTCCAGAACCTCATTTTCTACATAGTGAAATAGGATGGTGAGAATGTCAAGTTTCAGCCTACAACAAGAGCTTTTTCCATTGTAAAAGTATAACTTCCTGCACGGCCATATTATTTTCTCCTCCATAGCTGTATTATCCCAAACCACATGTAAAATAATTTTAAGGTCAACATATAACTGAGAGCAGAAATCAATGTATTCACAGTAATTATAGCAATGCCAGCTGTTTAATTTCTTGGCAAGAAGCAGTTTGGTCCTTTGGGGAAGTAAGTGGTCGGTGCAGCCACTGAGGCTGAGCACAACAGACAAAATTTAATTAAATCCAAATATTAGGACGAAACTTGGTGGGATTTATTCATTAGTTGTACATTGTCCGCACAGGGTCACCATCATGACAGTTTAGTCAGGCAGTAGCTGAACAGAGTGCATCTAAGGGAAACAAATAGTTGTAGATGAGGGTGGTGCAGTATCCTGGGAACATCACTGCTTCTGTTTCCCTTGTCAAGTTACATATGTCGAGTAGTTCTGAGCTGTCTTGTTATTAACCTTATTATAGAATGTGTTAATCTCTGCTGATTTGAAAAGTCCTTATTCCAAGGTCAGTGGACAGATGATGAAAAAGAACTGTTCAAAATTTCAGAGAATAGAAGAATTAGACTAGGCCCTGGCAAAATTTAGTTTACATACATAGTTTACAGCATTTTATAATATGCAACATGCTGGAATTACACCATTATATCACGTCACATAATTGTAATTTTAATTCTGGGCAGGTAAATTCAACCAAGGAGCATGGAAGCAATGTGAATGGACAGAAGAAGGCCTGGGCATAATTCAAATTAGGGATCATTTAGTAGGTTTACATGGGTGGTGCAAAATGTGACATGCCAATGTCACTGAGGATGTTTTGTGCTTAAATAAACAAAACACATCTTTCCCTTCACATGACACAGTGGTGGTCATTCTGACCTCGGCGGTAAAAGGCACCTACCGCCGGTCAGAAATCCTCCATAATCCCGCCGCGGTCGCGGAAACCCGCCACGGTCATTCTGACCCGCAGAAGGCAAACCTCCGAAAATCCGACAGCCACAACAGACCGCCAGACCAGCGGTCGGCAGAAAAGTGGAGGTGACAAAACCTCCACCGTCACGCCAACAGAAATACGCCCATGCCATTACGACCCACGAATCCACGCGGCGGTCTTTCAAACGCGGTATTCCATTGGCGGGACACACCGCCGCGGTCAGAATACACACAAACGAACAAACCTCAGCCACATTGGCCGATTTGAATTCCACACACCTGATACACATACACACACCACTCCCACACACACAATACAATATAAAACACACACCCACATCACCCACAAACCCCTACGACCAAAAATTCTGAAAGAAGGCCAGAGCGAGACACCACCATCCACAAACTAGCAGCCACAGCCACTCAACACCATCACCCACACACTATCCACACACAAAACAACACACACCACCACACTCAACACACTTAACTACACATACTCCACCCCACACATCATACACACCACCCCATGGCACCCCAAAGACACCCCCGCTTCTCAGACGAAGAACTCAGGGTCATGGTGGAGGAAATCGTTCGGGTAGAGCCCCAGCTGTTCGGCACACAGATCCAATACACCAGCATTGCCCGGAGGACGGAGCTATGGCAGAGGATTTTCGACAGGGTCAACGCTGTGGGACAGCACCCCAGAAATCGGGAAGACATCAGGAAGCGATGGAACGACCTACGGGGGAAGGTGCGTTCCATGGTATCCAGGCACAACATCGCCGTGCAGAAGACTGGCGGAGGACTCCCACCTCAACCCCCACAATTTACAACATGGGAGGAGGAAGTCTTGAACATCCTGTATCCTGACGGCCTCGCAGGAGTCGGCGGAGGAATGGATACTGGTAAGTTGAAGCTTCACTACTGCTTCCCCCCCACCTGCATGCCAAATCATACCCCAACCCTCACCCCCATCCTCGAACCCCACCCTCACCCCCACCCCCATCCTCACCCCCACCCTCACCCCCACCACCATCCTCAACCCCACCACCATCCTCACCCCCACCCCCAGCACACCTATTCCCTGCCAATGTCTCACCATCACAACCCACACATCCCAAAACCTAGGCCTGCATGCGTCCACTAAGCATGGACACCCATCACCAAAGCATGTCCAATGCATATACACATCCCCCCCACAAGCCACCCTCACCAAAGCCCCCACACACGAATGCCAGCACTTGGGGACACGGGAACGCACAGATACACCCATATGCCACACATTGAAACTATAACCATACCTCTATACCCCTGCAGGACCCGACCGTCAACACACCGCCGCGGAAGGCCCAGAATTCTCCACACCCCCCACCCAAGAGGCCGTCAGGGATGACAGCAGCTCTGTCGACCTGGACACCGATGACCAGCCTGGACCATCGGGGACCTCTGGACAGTCGGTTCCCCTCACACAGGCCCAGGCCACTACAGACCCAAACCCCTCTGGGAACACCAGCACAGCTCCCACCCAGCGGGCCCATGCCTCTGTCTCCAGGGCGCGTCAATCTGCGGTGTGTCTACCACTACAGGGCACCCAGGATAACCCACCACCCCAACAACAACAGGGACCTGGGGGCAGTGGTAGTGGGCACACCGGCCAGGGGGCAGAGGCCCAGGGAAACAGGGCAACTCGGAGGGCAGCTGTGCGACAGGGGGGGGACGGGCCCAGGGAACCCACTCTCCACGAGGCCCTCACCACCATCATGGGAGCATACAACCGCTCCCAGGAGACGATGGCGACGGTACTGGCCCGGTTCCAGGAGATCCAGGTACTGCAGGAGGAACACTATCGGGGGTACAGGGAGGACATCAGAGCCCTCACCTCCACCCTGGTTACCATGGTAGGGCTGCTGCAGGACCTCATCAACACCAGGACGGACACTCAACAACACCAAAGGGCCCCTGCCACTAGCCTGGACCAAGAACAGCCAACCACCTCCGCCGGCACTAGTGGACAGGAGGCCCCCGCACAGCAGCAGCCCACCAGACCCCCACCTCCTGCAGGAGAAGAACCACCCCGCAAGAGGGCCCTGAGATCTCGCAAGAAGACAGAGTAGGATGTCAAGACCCCCGCCAGCAAAGGATACCACCTGATGTCATCCCACTGTCCCACATTGTCACCCTGTCCATCCTTGAACTGCCCATGCTCCATCTCTCCACAGGCCTCTGGACAATGCACCTGTGTGACTGTTACTCTGGACTCTGCCATGGACATTCCTTCACCATAGCCCCCACCCACTTGAAACCACCCATCCCATTTTGAGCACTTAAATAAACACCTATTTTGCACAAAACTATCTGGAGTATGGCTGTGATTTCAAAATATTGTAATTGACATGACAGTGCAAATATGTCCTTGTACATAGTGAAGTCAACAAACAGCTGCCACAAAGCTGTAGTCCATGGGGAAACGAAGCACAGGACTCGTAGTGGGGACCCCAGATCTGAAATAGGGAGGGAAAAGCCACAACTCAGTCATCATACACTGGGGCAAATAGACAGGCAGCAGAGATGCAGGAGAGTAGTTCACATTTACTAAATTATCTTTGAATTGTTACCTGTGTCCTATTGGAAGTACTGTTCAATGATTCTGTCCCTGTTGTCTGTTTCAGCCCCGTCGTCTTCCTCCTCGTCACTCTCCTCAGGTTCCACCGCTGCCACAACACCACCGTCTCGACCATCCTCCTGCAGGAAAGGCACCTGGCGGCGCAAAGCCAGGTTGTGAAGCATGCAGCAGGCCACGATGATGTGACACACCTTCTTAGGTGAGTACATTAGGGATCCACCTGTCATATGCAGGCACTGAAACCTGGCCTTTAGGAGGCCAAAGGTGCGTTCGATCACCCTCCTAGTACGCCCATGGGCCTCATTGTACCGTTCCTCTGCCCTGGTCCGGGGATTCCTTACTGGGGTCAGTAGCCACGACAGGTTGGGGTACCCAGAGTCCCCCAATAGCCATACACGGTGTCTCTCTAGCTGTTCCATCACGTAAGGGATGCTGCTATTCCTCAGGATGTAGGTGTCATGCACTGACCCTGGGAATTTGGCATTTACATGCGAGATGTACTGGTCAGCCAAACACACCACCTGGATGTTCATTGAATGGTAACTTTTTCTGTTCCTGTACACCTGCTCCCTGTCTCTTGGGGGAACCAAAGCCACATGGGTCCCATCAATGGCACCAATGACGTTGGGAATATGTCCAAGGGCATAGAAATCACCTTTCACTGCAGCCAATTCGCCCACCTCAGGGAAAATGATGTAGCTCCTCACGTATTTCATCAGGGCAGACAACACTCTGGATAACACCTTCGAAAACATGGGCTGAGACATCCCAGAAGCAATTCCCACTGTTGTCTGAAATGAACCACTTGCCAAGAAATGGAGTACTGACAGGACCTGCACCAGAGGGGGAATCCCTGTGGGTTGGCGGATGGGGGACATCAGGTCGGGCTCCAGCTGGGCACACAGTTCATGTATAGTGGCACGGTTAAGACGGTAGGTCAGGATAATGTGGCGTTCTTCCATTGTCGACAGGTCCACCAGCGGTCGGTACACGGGAGGATTCATCCGTCTCCTCGCCAAACCCAGCGGACGGTGCCTAGGAAGGACAACATGGAGCACACAGTCAAGCAACCCACAGGTACGTACTCACAGCTAGCACAGTAAACGATTCTCTATGCAGTGAATGGCGTGTCTGAGTGGCTATGCAAGGCCTAGGCCTGTGTGACGCAGTTGAAATTGAGCCATGTGGACCCTCGAAATGGCGGCTGCCTGACCTGTGAAGTGTGACAATGGGATGTGAGGTCAATGCGCTGGCGTGGCACACCGCGGCGGGCGGCGGGCGAAGACCGCGGCGCGAAGCCGCATTGGTTAACATTGAAGCCTATGGGTTTCAGGAGCCAATGGCGAAGGGCGCCGGCGGTGGCGGTACGCACCGCCGCGGTACGCACCGCCGCGGACGTGACCGCCATTTTCTATCTACTTATCCACTTGCGACTTGAACTTTCACAGGAGAGGACCTATACTGCAAGTGTTGCTGTGACCTCGGTCTGGAAGGGACAATGGCTGCTGCGCCTGGGGAAAGGGCCCCTGCCTTCACTGGAGAGGAGTTGGAGAAACTTGTGGATGGGGTCCTCCCCCAGTATGCGCTACTCTACGGTCCTCCAGACCAACAAGTGAGTTTAATTCAATCTGGATTTGGGGCCACTGGCTGGCTTGGGGGCCTGGCGGGGATGGGGGGGCATGTTGGGGCTGGTGGGGGCCTGGCAGGGATGGGGGGGCATGTTGGGCCTGGCGGGGGGCATGGCGGGGGGCCTGGCGGGGATGGGGGGGCATGTTGGGGCATGGCGGGGGGCCTGGCGGGGATGGGGGGGCATGTTGGGGCTGGCGGGGGGCCTGGCGGGGATGGGGGGCATGTTGGGCCTGGCGGGGGGCATGGCGGGGGGCCTGGCGGGGATGGGGGGGCATGTTGGGGCATGGCGGGGGGCCTGGCGGGGGGCCTGGCGGGGATGGGGGGGCATGTTGGGGCTGGCGGGGGGCCTGGCGGGGATGGGGGGCATGTTGGGGCTGGCGGGGGGCCTGGCGGGGGGCCTGGCGGGGATGGGGGGCATGTTGGGGCTGGCGGGGGGCCTGGCGGGGATGGGGGGGCATGTTGGGCCTGGCGGGGGGCATGGCGGGGGGCCTGGCGGGGATGGGGGGGCATGTTGGGGCATGGCGGGGGGCCTGGCGGGGATGGGGGGGCATGTTGGGGCTGGCGGGGGGCCTGGCGGGGATGGGGGGCATGTTGGGCCTGGCGGGGGGCATGGCGGGGGGCCTGGCGGGGATGGGGGGGCATGTTGGGGCATGGCGGGGGGCCTGGCGGGATGGGGGGGCATGTTGGGGCTGGCGGGGGGCCTGGCGGGGATGGGGGGCATGTTGGGGCTGGCGGGGGGCCTGGCGGGGATAGGGGGGCATGTTGGGCCTGGCGGGGGGCATGGCGGGGGGCCTGGCGGGGATGGGGGGGCATGTTGGGGCATGGCGGGGGGCCTGGCGGGGATGGGGGGGGCATGTTGGGGCTGGCGGGGGGCCTGGCGGGGATGGTGGGCATGTTGGGCCTGGCGGGGGGCATGGCGGGGGCCTGGCGGGGATGGGGGGGCATGTTGGGGCATGGCGGGGGGCCTGGCGGGGATGGGGGGGCATGTTGGGGCTGGCGGGGGGCCTGGCGGGGATGGGGGGCATGTTGGGCCTGGCGGGGGGCATGGCGGGGGGCCTGGCGGGGATGGGGGGGCATGTTGGGGCTGGCGGGGGGCCTGGCGGGGATGGGGGGGCATGTTGGGGCTGGCGGGGGGCCTGGCGGGGATGGGGGGCATGTTGGGGTTGGCGGGGGCCTGGCGGGGATGGGGGGGCATGTTGGGCCTGGCGGGGGGCATGGCGGGGGGCCTGGCGGGGATGGGGGGGCATGTTGGGGCATGGCGGGGGGCCTGGCAGGGATGGGGGGGCATGTTGGGCCACTGGCAACGGAAATGCAGACAAACTTGAACGTGGTATTTCTCCCTCCCTGTACGTGTCACATAGGTCCGCGCCCATGAGAAGATCGGGATTTGGCGTGCCATCGCCAAGGAAGTCCGGACCCTGGGGGTCCACCATCGACGGGGCACCCACTGCCGCAAGAGGTGGGAGGACATCCGCCGCGGGACCAAGAAGACTGCCGAGTCTCTGCTGGGGATGGCCTCCCAACGTAGGCGGGGTGCCTGCCGTCAACTGACCCCCCTGATGTTCCGGATCCTGGCGGTGGCCTACCCTGATTTGGATGGGCGCGTGAGGGCAGCACAGCAGACACAAGGGGGTGAGAACAAGCATTATCTACTCTGTTGTCGCGCAGTGGAGGTGTCTGGGTGGGGGAGGAGGGCTGTGGGTCCCCCTAGGCCAGGGCGATATCTGTAGGCTGGGCACCCCCGTAAGCCCCTGTGTCCCCAGCCACCACCCTCAGTAGTTTGTCAGTACAGCCATCCCTGGGCCGTGTCATCCATGGGTGCAGTTGTCAACTCTAGGCGTGTAGGGCATGTTCCACGGAATGCGTAGCGGACCCCAAGTGCGCAACTTAGTGCAGGGGGCATCTGTGTCTGTCATGTCCGCTAACTGTACCGGAGATCCATGTACTCAATATCCCTTTATTTCTCTCTCCCCCCCCCTTTTTGTTTGTCTTCCTGTGCTTGTGTGCATCAGCATCATCAGGCGGAGGAGAAGTGGCATCGGGGCAGGAGGGAGCTGCATCTCACATGGCCCAGGAGGGCCATGCCACAGAGTCTGACTGGACCAGTGAGACGGAGGGCGAGGGGAGCTCCATAACGGGGACGACTGGACCCTGCAGCGACACGGACACGTCCTCGGAAGGGAGCTCCCTTGCGGGGGTGGCACCATCCGTGCCCCCCGCCATTACAGGTACAGCCGCCACCCAGCGCACCATCTCCGCCCTCCCAGCAGCCCCTCAGCGTTCACCCCGTGCCCGCTCTGCCAGGAAGCCGGGCATCTCCTTCGCCCCAGGCACCTCAGGCCCTGCCCCTGTTACCCCCGCTGCCCTCAGTGAGGAGGTCATTGACCTCCTCCGAACGCTCATTGTTGGGCAGACTACCCTTTTGAATGCCATCCAGGGGGTGGAGAGGGAGGTTCATCGCAGCAATGCGTACCTGGAGGGCATTCATTCGGGTCAGGCTGCCCATCAGCGATCGTTCCAGGCTCTGGCCTCAGCACTGACGGCAGCCATTGTCCCTGTCTCCTGCCTCCCTCTACTAACTCCCTCCTCCCAGTCTCCTGTTCCTCTGCCTGTCCCACCCACACCATCAGACCAGCCTGCACACACCTCAACACCCAAGAGAAGCTCATCCAAACATAAGCACCACAGATCACGCAGACATTCACACACGCAACATTCCGATGCAGACATGCCAACAGTCACTACCACCTCTGTGACCCCCACCTCCTCGTCTCCCTCCTCCCTCCCTGTGACGTCTACACTCACACCTCCATTCACCTCACCATCAGCCAGTGTTTCCATCACCAGCACACCCTCCACTCCAGTCCGCACACGTGCAGTCACCACCCCCACTGCCATTTACACGTCCCCTGTGTCCTCTCCCACTGTGTCTGTCACCCCCTCTTCCACACCACACAAACGCAGCCACCCACCCACCCAACAGCCATCCACCTCACGACAGCCTATCCCTCCTGCACCTGCACCCAAAGACAGCAAACGTGACTCACCTACAACCACATCCTCTCCCTCCACTCCCATTCCCACTGTACCTACCACTCTCCATTGTCCCAAGAAACTCTTCCTCGCCACTGCTAACTTCTTTCCTGACCCTGAGCCCCCCCCTCCTTCTCGTCGGGGTAAGAAGAGCACCTCAGCCACCACCAGCCCTGCAGCCCCCTTGACAAGGGTGCAGGGGTATTGGAGCCCACCAGCCCGCATGTCTGGATCTTCGCCCAGCAGCAAGGGGACAGCCAGCCCACCCCCTGGGAAGAGGAGCAGAAGGCGGAAGGGGCGCCGCAGGACCCCGGCTTCTACATCCCCCCCGGACACCACCCAGACACAGTCACCAGCCACAGCACCAAAGGGAGGAAAGGGCCACAGACTCCCGACTAAGGAGGGCAAGGGCAGCAAGTCGGAGAGGTCAGGCTGCAGGCCTGCTGCCCAGGAGGAGCCCACCACCCCCATAGCCGCTGCCCAGGGAGGACCCAGCCCAGCTGGCCAGGAGGGCCCCACCACCCACAGCCCAGGTGGGCATTGAAGGAGCACCATCCCCGCTGCCCAGGAGGGCACCACCAGGCAATGAGCAGTTGGCCATAGACCGGCCGCCGTCTCAAGCACCGCTGAACTGGGCCCCGCCGTCTCCAGCACCGCTCCACTGGGCCCCGCCGTCTCAAGCACCGCTGAACTGGGCCCCGCCGTCTCAAGAACCGCTGAACTGGGCCCCGCCGTCTCCAGCACCGCTCCACTGGGCCCCGCCGTCTCAAGCACCGCTGAACTGGGCCCCGCCGTCTCCAGCACCGCTCCGCTGGGGACCGCCGTCTCAAGCACCGCTGAACTGGGCCCCGCCGTCTCCAGCACCGCTCCGCTGGGGACCGTCGTCTCAAGAACCGCTGAACTGGGCCCCGCCGTCTCAAGAACCGCTGAACTGGGCCCCGCCGTCTCAAGAACCGCTGAACTGGGCCCCGCCGTCTCCAGCACCGCTCCGCTGGGGACCGCCGTCTCAAGCACCGCTGAACTGGGCCCCGCCGTCTCCAGCACCGCTCCGCTGGGGACCGCCGTCTCAAGCACCGCTGAACTGGGCCCCGCCGTCTCCAGCACCGCTCCGCTGGGCCCCGCCGTCTCAAGCACCGCTGAACTGGGCCCCGCCGTCTCCAGCACCGCTCCGCTGGGGACCGCCGTCTCAAGCACCGCTGAACTGGGCCCCGCCGTCTCCAGCACCGCTCCGCTGGGGACCGCCGTCTCAAGAACCGCTGAACTGGGCACCGCCGTCTCCAGCACCGCTCCGCTGGGGACCGCCGTCTCAAGAACCGCTGAACTGGGCCCCGCCGTCTCAAGAACCGCTGAACTGGGCCCCGCCGTCTCAAGAACCGCTGAACTGGGCCCCGCCGTCTCAAGCACCGCTGAACTGGGCCCCGCCGTCTCAAGCACCGCTGAACTGGGCCCCGCCGTCTCAAGAACCGCTGAACTGGGCCCCGCCGTCTCCAGCACCGCTCCGCTGGGGACCGCCGTCTCAAGAACCGCTGAACTGGGCCCCGCCGTCTCAAGAACCGCTGAACTGGGCCCCGCCGTCTCAAGAACCGCTGAACTGGGCCCCGCCGTCTCAAGCACCGCTGAACTGGGCCCCGCCGTCTCAAGCACCGCTGAACTGGGCCCCGCCGTCTCAAGAACCGCTGAACTGGGCCCTTCAAGGCAAGACCCGCTGAACTGGGCCCTTCAAGGCAAGAAGCGCTGAACTGGGCCCTTCAAGGCAAGAAGCGCTGAACTGGGCCCTTCCAGGCAAGAACCGCTGGCCCTTTGGCAGACGTGGCAGGGCAGGATCTGTCTCGGGCAGGGCTGCAGGATGTCCTCTGGCCAACATGCCTCCTCCAGTGGCAGTGGAGTCTGTTATGGACTGTTTGGACTGTGGCTTTGCTCTCCCCAGGATGGCCCAGTGGGCAGGCCACCCACTGTATGGACTGTGGCTTTGCACTCCCCAGGATGGCCCAGTGGGCAGGCCACCCACTGTATGGACTGTATGGACTGTGGCTTTGCACTCCCCAGGATGGCCCAGTGGGCAGGCCACCCACTGTATGGACTGTATGGACTGTGGCTTTGCACTCCCCAGGATGGCCCAGTGGTCATGGAGTCCCCTCGTGGATCTGGCGTCGTGTACTCAAGTGGCTGAGGTGCCCCCCCTTCCCTTCCCCCTGAGGTGCCTGTCCTATTTTCTTTCTGATGCCCCTGCAGTGTTCTCTCCGTGGAGTTCTTGTCGTGGGACTGGGCCTTGCCCCTTTGCACAGGACCCCTGTGGTCCACGGACAGTGGTTGGACTACATTTAGTAGCTGTATATATTTTGTACATAGTTTATTTATTTATTGGGATTACTGGTGTCCATATTTCAATATATCTGCCCGTTTATGATCTCTTCTTTTGGTCTTTGCATTATTTCGGAGGGGGGGGTTTGTGGGTTGTGACAGTGATCTGTGGGAATGCATTGATGTGTGTGTTGTAGTGGGTATGGGTGGGTGGGTGTGTGGCGGTAATCTTTTCCCTCCCCTGTGTCGTAGGTGCAGTACTCACCGATGTCTTCCGCGCCGCCGGGCGTGCTCCTGGTACAGGAGCAGGTATAGGAGTGCGGGGATGACCTGCAACTCGGGTTCCATACTGCCGGAATCTCGCATGGAGTGCGTAGAGGTGAGCGTTTTCCCGTTCGTAGTCTGTTTCCGCCGTGTTTTTATCGGCGGTGATCCCGCCCCGGAAAAGGTGGCGGATTGGTGGGTCGTGATAGGGTGGGCGGTACATTGTCTGCCGCCTGGCTGTTGGCGGGGACCGCCGCGCTGTTTGTTTGTTCCGCCGTGGCGGGCGGAGTGTTAATGCGGCGGGCTGTGTTGGCGGTTCCCGCCAGGGTCAGAATTGCATATTTTGGACCGCCGGCCTGTTGGCGGGTTGGCCGCCGCCTTATCACCGACCGCCAGGGTCAGAATGAGGGCCAGTGTTCAGATTTACAGCAAAAATTAAGTCAGCAAAAAAAAGGAGGATTAAAAGTGAAAAGTTGAGGGAAAACCACACCAAGGATGTCAGGTCTAGCAGAGGGCAAAGAATGTCTGGTGCTCTGAGGTACTATATCATTGCTATCTTTGAACCTGGCTATTTTTAACTGTGTGTTTTAAGAAGAGGTTTACTCTGCTCTACTTCACTCTGTTTAGATTGTTTGTGACTGACACCTTGAAAGTTAGCAGTCAAGTGGTTTATGGCTTCTATCTAGAAGCCCTATAAATTTGCAGGGCAGACTGTGCACACTGATAACTCTGGCCCTCATTATGACATTGGCGGTAAGTATGACTTACCGCCAAGCCGACTGCCGCCAACATATCGCTGCTGAAGCGGATTACTGCTACCCATATTATGACACACACATAGCAATCCGTCACTATTCAGCCACAAACCCAAGTCTGCCAACCCAAAGGTCAGTATTAAACTGGCGGTATCTAAACCCACACCGTTATGCCAACAGAACAATGCCCACAACATTATCACCCACAAATCACCGCAGCGGACATTCAATGGCGGTAAACCATTGGCGGTACATACCGCTGCGCTCAAAATACACACAACCTAACAAAACAACACTACATTGGACAATTCAATTAACACACACATGACACCCAAACACACACCACACCCACACACCAACATCACTATAAAACGCACACCAACATTACCCACAACCCTTTACGAAGACAAACAAGTGCCACAAGAGAGATAGAAAGACCACAGAGAAGATCACTGCCACATACCACCACCACTTATACACCATCCACGCACCTTGCATCACACATGCCAACACATCACCCCACACACCCTCACCCACACCACTCACACTACACCCATGGCACCACAACGACACCCCAGGTTCTCAGAGGAAGAGCTAAGGGCCATGGTGCAGGAAATCATCTGGGTAGAGCCACAGCTATTCGGATCACAGTGCAGCAGACATCCATTGCTAGGAAGATGGAGCTATGGCGGAGAATCATGGACAGGGTCAACGCCATGGGACAGCACCCCAGAACAGGGGATGACATCAGGAAGAGGTAGAACGACCTATGGGGGAAGGTGCGTTCTGTTGCACTCAGACACCAAATAGCTGTACAGATGACTGGCGGTGGACCTCCACCTCCTCCCCCACAACTAACAACATGGGAGGAGCAAGTTTTGGCAACCATGCATCCTGAGGGCCTGACAGGAGTAGGAGGAGGACTGGACTCTGCTAAGTCAAATCTCTATTAATATCACCCCCCTACCTGCATGCCATCACTTACCCCCACCCTTACACTCATTCCCATCACTCCCCAACTCCCACACACCCCACCATCATAACCCACCCCTCCCAATACCAAGCCCTGCATGCAACACCAATGCATGGACCCCCATCACAGACCTGTAAGGACACCCATCACTAAAGAATCCACACTAGAGGGAAACAGCAAGCCCACCAAATAACTACTCACACAAGGCAAAGCTGCCAGGGCACTAACAACCATAGAGGGCAACCCAACCATGCACAAGATGTCACATGCAGAAACAATAACACTGCATTTACATCCCCACAGGTCCCCCAGCCAACGTCACTGGAGAGGAGGTGCCAGCAACATCCAGTCCCCCCTAAGAAGAGGCCCACAGTGATGACAGCAGCTCTGGACGCCTGGATCTGGATGACCAACCTGGCCCATCAGGGACCTCCGGACAGTCGGTAACCTTGGCACAGTCCCATACCATCACAGAGCTTCCCACCTCAGGAAACGCCAGCACAGTACCCACCCAGTGGGCCCATACCTCTGTCCCCAGGACACGTCAATCAGCAGTGTGTCCACCATTACAGGGCCACCCCACAAACACAGGATGATCGGGGACCTGGGGTTAGTGGCAGTGGGCACACGGTTCAGGGGACAGAGGCAAAGGACAGCAGGGAAGCTGGGAGGACTGCTGTGCGACAGGGGGAGGACAGGCCCAGGGAACCGACTCTCCAGGAGGCACTCACCAAAATCTTGGGAGCATACCACCATTCCCAGGAGACGATGGGCCAGATACTGGACACGATGCTGGAGAACCAGCGGCTGCAGGAGGGACAGTACCTGGGGATCAGGGAGGACTTGAAGGACATCAACACCACCCTGGTCACCATTGCAGGGGTGCTGGCAGACATGGTCAACACCATGAGGGAGGCAGTGGCACACCAACGGGCCCCTGACACTAGCCAAACCGAAGAACAGCCCTCCACCTCCGCTGGCGCTTGTGGAAAGGAGGCCCCGCCACAGGAACAACAGGCCACCAGCACCCCTCTCCCTGCAGAAGGAGAACCACCCTGCAAACGGTCCCTGCGATCCGGGCAGAAACCAGAGATTATTGCCAAGACCCCCGCCAGGAAATAAGACTCTCCTAATTGTCACCCTTGTGTCCCACTCTGTCACCCTGTCCATTTTGAACTGCCATTGCTCCCCTTCCCATGTCCCCTTGGACACTGTACCTGTGATACGAATAGACTGGACTCTATCCTGGACTTTCCTCCATCATCACCCCAGCCCACTGCACATCTCCATCTACTTATTAGTACTTAAATAAACACCATTTCAAAAAATGCAAGCATGGAGCCTGTCAAACGATTTAACTATGTATTTGTTTAACAAGCTTTAAACACTGAAATACAGTTGTACAGTAATGTATACATAGGAATGACCTGTAGTTGGCTGCAGTCAACACACCAGGAGCAATAGTGGGGCACAAATATCTGCAAATAGAGATGCCAAAGGGTACAGCAAGTGGCCATAGACGTGGGAAAATCAGCCTGCCAGTGACAATGTCAAACACAAGACTGTCAATGAAAAGTGATGTTACAGTGTCTTACCTGTGAGTCATTGGAAGTATTGTCCTATTATTGCACTTCTGTTGTCCTCATCCTCTGCCTCCTCATCTTCACTGTCCACAGGGTCCACTGCTGCCACACGGCCATCTCCAGCCTCATCCTCTTGCCGAAAAGGCACTTGCCAACGTAAAGGCAAGGTTGTGCAACATACAGCATGCCACGATTATCCGTCAGACCTTCTTCGGTGAGTAGTACAGGGATCCAACAAAGCAACATCACAAAATAAAATAAAATGATGGACGGAGTATTGAAACTTTTCAAACACTCACCCCCAGTCACAGATCTGGGTTTAATCCATTGTTATTTTGCTCACCACGTCACCCCAGTTTGAACCCAGCCATATGCAAATCAGGCTTGACCCTGTTCCCCCACGGGAACAGTCCAGCCTGAACTGCTAGACCAGGTCCTCCCTGGACAGGAAATAAGCATCCTGGGACCGGTTTCTGGGAATCACCCTTCATCAGCCAGGCTAGCTTGAATCCAGTGGCGCAGCAAGCAAGGGACCCACGTCTGGGCATACCCCTGCCACTTAGGGTGCACAAAGCAACATCACAAAACAAAATAAAATGATGGACGGAGTGTTGAAACTTTTCAAACACTCACCCCCAGTCAAAGATCTGGGTTTAATCTATTGTTATTTTGCTCGCCACGTCACCCCAGTTTGAACCCAGACTAATGTAAATCAGTCTTTACCCTGTTCCCCGATGGGAACAGTCCAGCCCGAACTGCTAGACCAGGTCCCCCCTGGACAGGAAACAAGCATCCTGGGACCGGTTTCTGGGTATCACCCTTCATCAGCCAGGCTAGCTTAAATCCAGTGGCGCAGCGAGCAAGGGATCCCGTTAGGGGAGGTGGTCAAGGACACTGTGCAACTCCTCATTGGATACCATTGGGCCCTGTGGATTACAGTGGCCAATGGTGATGTACGCCGGTGGTGACGGTACGCACGGCCGCGGACGTGACCGCCATTTTCTATCTGTTAACTCACTTGCTACCTGACCTTCAACAGGAGAGGACATACACTGCAAGTGCTGCTGTGACCTGTGTCTGGAACTGACGATGGCTCATGTCACTGGGAAAGGGCCCCTGTCTTCACCGCTGTGGAATTGGAGATACTGGTGGATGGGGTCCTACCCCAGTACTGAATGCTGCATGGGCCTCCAGACCAACAGGTGAGTTCACTGTGAGCACGATACATGGGGCATGAATGCATGGAGTGCTGTGTGTGAAGGCCTCATGTGGGGGGGTTGGTGGAAGGGCCCTGGGCAGAGTGCTGGATGTATGGAGGGCCATGTCTGTGTGTAAGGGGATGTGAGGGCTATGGTGGGCCATGAGTGTAACAGGCAGGACGGTCTGACTGATACCTTTTCCAATGTGTATTTCTCTGCAGGTCAGTGCCCATCAAAAAAAGGGTGTATGGCATGCCATCGCCAAGGATGTGTAGACCCGGGGGGTCTATGGCAGGCAGAGAACCCACTGTGGAAACAGTGGGAGGACCTGAGATGCTGGGCACAGAAGACAGAGGAGGCCCAGCTGGGGATAACCTCCCAACGAGGAAGGGGTGCCCGTCGAACCCTGACCTCCATGATGGCCTGCATACTGGTGGTGGCATATCCGGAGCTGGATGGGTGCTTGGGGGAATCACAGCAGCCACAAGGGGGTGAGTACAGTGCCCCAATATACTACTTGCGCATTGTGGGGTGGCATCCGGGTGGGGGATGTGGGCCTGTGGGTGCCCCTAGGCCAGCCCCGACATTGCAAGTAGGTCCCATGTTGGGCAGGGTCTGATGTAAACCTCCTCCTACCATAGTAGTAGGCATCCACTACTGGGCAGGGGTCTGTGGGTCCCAGGTATGCTGCAATTGGCATTAGGTATCCCTGTCCATGGGCTGGTGACTAGCATTCTGACTGTTAGTGCACTGCCTAGTACATAGGGCTGTTCTCTGTGTGTGTGTCGTGTACGCAACAGTGGTGTTGTTGCCGCCATTGACCAAGTGTATCCTTTGTCTCTCCCCCCCTTTTTGTTTTGTCACCCTGTCCTTATGTGCATTAGCATCATCTGGCGGAGGAGCAGAAGCACCGTCCACGGGGAGAGCTGCATCCCACAGGGCCCAGGAGGCCGAATCCACCGATGATGAGGACACCAGTGGGAAGGAGGGAGAGGGGAGTACCATGGCGGAGACTGGAGGGGACAGTTCTGACAGTGATACCTCTCCCGATGGAAGCTACCTGGTGCTGGCGGACACCTCTGTGCCCACCCCAACTACAGGTACAGCCGCCACCCCCATACTAGCACCGCCCTCCCAGCAGCCCCTCAGCGTGTTTCCTGTGCCCGCTCACCCAGGAGGATGGGCATCTCCTTTGCCCCAGGCACCTCAGGCCCTGCCCCAGTTAGCCCTGCTGCCCTGAGTGAGGAGGCTATTGACCTCCTGTGATCCATCTATGTTGGGAAGTCAACCATTGTGAATGCCATCCAGGGGCTGGCAGCCCATTTGCACCAAACAAATGCATTCCTGGAGGGCATTCACTCTGGCATGGTGGCCCAACAGGGATCAATCCAGGCTCTGGCCTCCTTCAATCCAGGCTCTGGCAGCCATTGTCCCTGTTTCTAGCCTCCCCTCTAACTTCCTCTACCCAATCGCATTCCCCTCAACCCTAACCTATCCCAAGCACACAGGCAGACCAGCATGCACCCAGGACAACACACAGGAATGGTTCAGGCAAACACAAGCACCACACATCATCCCACAGGCACTCACACAAGCACCATCCAGATGCAGATATACCAACATCCACTGCCTCCACTGTGTCCACCTCTTCCCCGTCATCCACCTCCCTCCCAGTAGCATCTACACTCACACCTCCATGCACTACATCCTCATCCACTACCTCCATCACCAGCACACCTATCAGTACACACCCCTCACTGGCAGTCACCACCCCTCCATCCATGCACACGTCCCCTGTGTCCTCTCCCACTGTGTCTGTGCCCCCTCCTCCCAAAGTACACAAACACAAGCACTCAGACACCCAACAGCCATCCACCTCACAACAGCATCAAGCCCATGCACCTGCACCCAAAATCAGCAGAAAGACACCTACAACCATTTCCTTTTCCTCCACTCCCAAAACTTCACCCTCCTCCTGCCCCAATGTCCCTAAGAAGCTTTTCCTCCCCACCGTTGACCTCTTCCCTATCACTCCCCCTGTCCTTCACGTCGGGCCAGGGTGGTCAGAACCCAGACGAGCACCTCAGCCACCCAGTCCATGGCCACAGTAGTGTCGACAGCTACTGCAGGTGGGAGAGGATCCCGGGCACCAGGCAGCCACACTGAAAGGTGCCTGCACCAGGTGCTTCAAGGAAGGGCAAGGAGGCACCACCAGCTTATACACGAAAGGGCAAGGAGGCACTACCAGCAGCATCTAGGAGGGGCAAGGAGGCACCACCAGCTGCTACAGGGAAGGGCAAGGAGGCACCACCAGCTGCTACAGGGAAGGGCAAGGGGTAATCCATGGCTGCTTACAGGAAGGGCAAGGGGCCTGCACCAGCAGGCAGGAAGGACAGGAGGCCTGGTATTGGGACTCATTCGGAGCCCCCACCACCAACCATGGTGGTTCAGCCATCCGAGGCTGCAAGGGAAGGGCTGGAGCCTCCCCCCACCACCACCGCTACCAGCACCATTGCCAGCAGCAGCAGCCCCAGTGGGCTACCATCCGAGGCAGCAAGGGAAGGGCTGGATCCTTCCCCAACCACTGCCAGCACTGCCACCAGCATCGCCACTAGCACCACTGCCAGCAGCAGCAGCCCCAGTTGGCAGCCGTACGAGGCTGCAGGGGATGGGCTGGAGCCTCCCCCACCACTGCCAGCCCCGACACTAGCACCGCCACTGCCACCACTGAGCAGCCGTCACCGCCGGCGGACAGTGTGTAGTCCTGCCTCCATGGGCTGTTGTGCAACCTGGCCCCTGCAAATCCTGTGGGTCTGGCATGCAGGTGAGAGACTGTGACATTGCACTCCCCTAGATCTGCATCACAGGGCACACTGCCCCCTCCAGAACCAGTGGAAGAAGTCATCCACTCACCCCATCATTCCCAGGATGAAACACACTGGGCACAATGTCCCCTCCAGAACCAATGGAGAAGCCCTCCACTCTCCTCATCCTTCACAGGATGAAGCACACTGGGCACAATGCCCCCTCCAGAACCAGTGGCGAAGCCATCCACTCACCCCATCTTTCCCAGGATGAAGGACACTAGACACAATGCCCCCTCCAAAACCAATGGAGAAGCCATCCACTCACGCCATCCTTACCAGGATGAAGCACACTGGGCACTATGCCCCCTCCAGAACCAGTGGAAGTATCCACCCACTAGAGAGACTGTGGCCTTGAACTCCCCAGGACAAGTCAGTGGGCAAACCACCCACTTGAGAAACTGTGGCCTTGCACTCCCTAGTGTAGGAAAGTACCATCTTGCCTGGCATGTTACCCCCATTTTTACTGTATGTATGTTTGTTTTTGCCTGTGTCACTGGGATCCTTCTAGTCAGGACCCCAGTGCTCATAAAGTGTGCCCTGTTTGTGGTCCCTGTGTGGTGCCTAACTGTATCACTGAGGTTCTGCTAATCAGAACCTCAGTGTTTATGCTCTCTCTGCTTTTAAAATTGTCACTGCAGGCTAGTGACTAATTTTACCAATTCTGATTGGCACACTGGAACACCCTTATAATTCCCTAGTATATGGTACCTAGGTACCCAGGGTATTGGGGTTCCAGGAGATCCCTATGGGCTGAAGCATTTCTTTTGCCACCCATAGGGAGCTCAGACAATTCTTACAC
This sequence comes from Pleurodeles waltl, assembly GCF_031143425.1. Taxonomy (NCBI): domain Eukaryota; kingdom Metazoa; phylum Chordata; class Amphibia; order Caudata; family Salamandridae; genus Pleurodeles; species Pleurodeles waltl. The sequence continues at coordinate 233,351,804 of NC_090436.1, forward strand.
AGGACTGCCACTGCAGCCTGAGTGAAATAACGTCCATGTTGTTTCACAGCCATTTTACACTGCACTTAAGTAACTTATAAGTCACCTATATGTCTAACACTCACTTAGTGAAAGTTAGGTGCGAAGTTACTTAGGGCCAGATGTAGCAAGGGTTTTGCGACTCGCAAACGACCAAAAACACCGTTTGCGAGTCGCAAAAGCCTCACCGGAATGCAGAAATGCATTTTGCGAGTCGGCTCCGACTCGCAAAATGCATATCCGACTCACAAATAGGAAGGGGTGTTCCCTTCCTATTTGCGACTCGCAATGCAATGCATTTTCATTTGCGACCGCAAAAGCGGTCGCAAATGAAAGCGCAGTTACCATCCACTTGAAGTGGATGGTAACCCAGGCGCAAACGGGAAGGGGTCCACATGGGACCCCTTCCCCTTTGTCTCTGGAATAAAAAAATATTTTTCAGAGCAGGCAGTGGTCCAATGGACCACTACCTGCCCTGAAAAATACCGAAACTAAAGGTTTCGGTTATTTTTTCAAAGTGCAGCTCGTTTTCCTTTAAGGAAAACGGGCTACACTTTATTTAAAAGCAGCCACGGACATGGTGGTCTGCTGTCTCCAGCAGGCCTACATCCCCGTGAGTGCCCTGAATCGCTATGGGGTCGCAAATTGCGACCCACCTCATTAATATTAATGAGGTGGGTCTTTGCGACCCCATAGCGACTCGCAGAAGGTGTCTGAGACACCTTTCTGCATTCCAAATTGCGAGTTGCAATTTGCGAGTCGCTGGGACTCGCAAATTGCAAGTTGCAATTTGGAGTTTTACTACATCTGGCCTTTAGTGTGAGGGCACCCTGGCACTAGCCAAGGTGTCCCCACATTGTTCAGGGCAATTTCCCCAGACTTTGTGAGTGCGGGGACACCATTACACGCGTGCACTACATATAGGTTAATACCTACATGTAGCGTCACAAAGGTAACTCCGAACATGGCCATGTAACATGTCTAGGATCATGGAATTGTCACCCCAGTGCCATTCTGGTATTGGGGGGACAATTCCATGCACCCCCGGGGCTCCAGCATAGAGCCCGGGAACTGCCAAACTAACTCTATGGGGTTTTCTCTGAAGCTACTGCTGCTGCCAATCCTCAGACAGGTTTCTGCCCCCCTGGGGCCTGGGCAGCCCAGTCCCAGGAAGGCAGAACAAAGGATTTCCTTTGAGAGAGGGTGTTACACCCTCTCCCTTTGGAAATAGGTGTTAAGGGCCTGAGAGGAGTAGCCTCTCCTGGCCTCTGGAAATGCTCTGAAGGGCACAGATGGTGCCCTCCTTGCATAAGCCAGTCTACACCAGTTCAGGGATCCCCCCAGCCCTGCTCTGGTGCGAAACTGGACAAAGGAAAGGGGAGTGACCACTCCCATGACTAGCACCTCCCAAGGGGAGGTGCCCAGAGCTCCTCCAGTGTGTCCCAGACCTCTGCCATCTTGGATGCAGAGGTGTGAGGGCACAATGGACACCTCTGAGTGGCCAGTGCCAGCTGGTGACGTCAGAGACCCCTCCTGATAGGTGCTTACCTTTCTCTGTAGCCAATCCTCCTCTGAGGGCTATTTAGGGTCTCTCCTGTGGGTTTCTCGTCAGATAACGAATGCAAGAGCTCACCAGAGTTCTTCTACACTTCCCTCTTCGACTTCTGCCAAGGATCCACCGCTGACTGCTTGCTTCTGGACGCCTGCAAAACCACAACAAAGTAGCAAGAAGACTACCAGCAACATTGTAGCGCCTCACCCTGCCGGCTTTCTCGACTGTTTCCTGGTGGTGCATGCTCTGAGGGCTGTCTGCCTTCACCCTGCACTGGAAGCCAAGAAGAAATCTCCTGTGGGTTGACGGAATCTTCCCCCTGCCAACGCAGGCACCAAACTTCTGCATCACCGGTCCTCTGGGTCCCCTAACATCTGGACCAGCATGGTACCTGAAACTCAGGAGCTAGATCCAAGTGTCCCCGACAGTCCAGTGGCCCTTCTGTCCAAATTTGGTGGAGGTAAGTCCTTGCCTCCTCAGGGCAGACAGTAATCCTGTGTCCTGTATGAACTGCAGCTGCTAGGGCTTCTGTGCACTTTTGTAAGACTCCCTTTGTGCACAGCCTAGCCCAGGTCCCCAGCACTCCGTCCTGCATTGCCCAACTCTCTGAGTTGGACTCCAACTTCGTGGGACCCTCTTTTGTTGTGCTGAGTTGACTGTTGTGCTCAGATCTTCTGAATGCCTGTTCAGGTGCTTCTGCGGGTGCTGCCTGCTTCTGCATGGGCTCTCTCTGTTGCTGAGCACCCCCTCTGTCGCCTCCTCCAAGGGGCGACATCCTGGTCCTTCCTGGGCCCTGGCAGCACCCAAAACCTTCAACTGTGACTCTTGTAGTTAGCAAGGCTTGTTTGTGGTCTTTCTGCGTGGAAACAATTCTGCATCCTCCAGCACGCCATGGGACATCTTCTGATCAAAGGAGAAATTCCTGGCACCTTCTATTGTTGCAGAATCTTCAGCTTCTTACACCCGGATACAGCCCTTTTGCACCTTCATCCGGGGTTTAGTGGGCGTGACTCTTGGACTTAGTCCCCTTCCTTTACAGGTACTCAGGTCCAGGAATCTGTCTTCAGTGCTTTGCAGTCAGTTGTTGTCTTTGCAGAATCCACTATCTCGACTTTACTGTCTTTCTGGGGTAGTAGGGTAACTTTACTCCTACTTTTCAGAGTCTTGGGGTGGGGTATCATGGACACCCTTAGTGTTTTCTTACACTCCCAGCGACCCTCTACACACTACACTAGGCCTGGGGTCCATTCGTGGTTCGCATTCCACTTTTGCAGTATATGGTTTGTGTTGCCCCTAGGCCTATTGTCTCCTATTGCATTCTATTGTGTTCTACAGTGTTTTCACTACTTTTCTAAGTATTTTACTTACCTGATTTTGGTTTGTGTGTATATTTTGTGTATATTACTTACCTCCTAAGGGAGTATATCCTCTGCAATACTTTTGGCATATTGGCGGTCATTCTGACCGCGGCGGTCGGCGGTCGCCGCCCGCCAAGCGGTTACTGCCGAAAGACCGCACCGCGGTCAAAAGACCGCGGCGGCCATTCCGGCTTTCCCGCTGGGCCGGCGGGCGACCGCCAGAAGACCGCCGGCCGGCCCAGCGGGACAGCCCCTTCGACAATGAAGCCGGCTCGGAATGGAGCCGGCGGAGTTGAAGGGGTGCGACGGGTGCAGTGGCACCCGTCGCGATTTTCACTGTCTGCTAAGCAGACAGTGAAAATCTTTGTGGGGCCATGTTAGGGGGCCCCTGCACTGCCCATGCCAGTGGCATGGGCAGTGCAGGGGCCCCCAGGGGCCCCACGGCACCCGTTCCCGCCATCCTGGTTCCGGCGGTGGACACCGCCAGAAACAGGCTGGCGGTAAGGGGGTCGGAATCCCCATGGCGGTGCTGCAAGCAGCGCCACCATGGCGGGTTCCCTGGGCCAGCGGGAAACCGCCGGCTCCACTTTTCCGACCGCGGCTTTACCGCTGCGGTTAGAATCGCCCAGGAAGCACCGCCAGCCTGTTGGCGGTACTTCCGCCGCACTCCGCCATGGCGGTCATGGACCGCCAAGGTCAGAATGACCCCCATTGTCACTAAAATAAAGTACCTTTATTTTGAGTAACTCTGAGTATTGTTTCTTATGATATAGTGCTAAGTGATATAAGTGGTATAGTAGGAGCTTTGCATGTTTCCTAGTTCAGCCTAAGCTGCTCTGCTATAGCTACCTCTATCAGCCTAAGCTGCTAGAACACTACTAATCTACTAATAAGGGATAACTGGACCTGGCACAAGGTGTAAGTACCATCAGGTAACCACTATAAGCCAGGCCAGCCTCCTACACCAAGCAGTGGGCAAACCACCCACTTGAGAGACTGTGGCATTGCACTCCACAGGACCAAGCAGTGGGCAAACCACCCACTTGAGAGACTGTGACCTTGCACTCCCCAGGACATTGCACAGGGCATGTAGCCCCCTCCAGGACCAGTGGTGTTGTACCATCTTCCGGCTGAGGTGCCCCCCCATTCCCCATCCCCCTGAGGTGCCTGTGTATTTTTGACCTGATGCCCCTGCAGTGTTCTCTCCGTGTTGTTGCAGGAGTGAGGTGGACCTTGGCCTATATGTTGTGGCCCTGTGGCCTACGGACATTGAGGGCTCTGCAGTGTCCCAACATTTGTAAATATGTATATACGTTTGTATTTTGATGCACTTATTTATAGTATTTTATGGTATTACACTCACTTTCTTCAAATCATTTTGTCCTTGCATTATTCCTGGGTGGTACGGGGTGAATATGTAATGTTTGTTCAGCTGTATGTGTGTATGGTGTTGGGGGTGGGTGTGTTGCATGTTGCATGTGTGTGCCACTCTGTTTTTCCTCCCCCCTTCCTTGTGTGCTAGGCAGCAGTACTCACCGTGGTCGTCTTCGCCGGCGTGGATGTTCATAATGCAGCAGAAGGTAGAAGAGCATCAGAAATATTTGCAGCTCGGGCTCCATGGCGTCGTGGTTGTTCCCTGAGTCTCCACAGGTGAGTTCTTTGACTTCTGTGCATTGTTTCCACCAGGCTTTTGATGTCGTTGGTACCGCCCCGGGAAAGGTGGCAGATAGGCCGGTCATAATAGTGTTGGCGGTACATTGTCTTCCGCTTGGCTGTTGGCGGTTACCGCCGTGGTTCTTGTTGATTCCGCCGTGGCGGTTGGTGTGTTAAAGTGGCTGTCTGTCTGAGTGGTTTTTGCCGTGGTCATAATTCCATTTTGGTTACCGCCGGCCTGTTGCCGGTATTACCACCGCTTTATCACCGACCGCCAGGGTTGTGATGAGGGCCTCTGTTTGGTGCTCTGAGACACTACATCATTGCTATTTTTGCACCTGGCTGTTCTTCAAATGTATATTATAAAACTGTTTTTCTCTTTTTTATCTTGCTCTGTTTGGATCATTTTGGCTGTCATGTTGAACGTTACCAGTTCTTTGTGACTGCAAACTAGAAGCCTTATAAATGTGAAGGGCAGTGCATGCATTCAACAGACACATGAAGCAAACATGAAAGGAATGTGTGGTGCACCACAGACAAACTCACCTGCACCCATCTGCGCCCAACAGGAACTAGGGGTCAGAGATCCTACCCATTTTTTATATTATCCAGACTTAGAGCATCACAGTTTAAAACAAGTCAGTCCAATGCACTGCATGCCCAACTAAAATGACCCCTTATTTGACTTCTTGATACCTCATATAACCTCTGGTTGGTCGTCAGGGATTTTAACTTTTTATCCAACAATCCTTCTGCGAATTCCAAGCACAAATGGCCAGATGTACATACAACTGATTGCAAAACACAGGTCGCAGTTTGCGACCAGTATGTTTTAAACCAGTGTGGTAATTTGCAAAGTGACCTATGTACTACAGGTTATTGTTCAAATTATGGATTTATAGTGGGTTGCAATTCTACCTACCTCATGAATAATAATGAGGCAGGCCACAGATTTTGACCCACTAGAAATCACAGCTGTCACAGGGATGGTGGCCTGCAAAGGTCAGCAGACTACCATGTCTGTGACCGGTTTTAAAAAGCTATTCGTTTTCATTAAATGCAGCCCATTTTCCCTAATGGAAAGCGGGATGAGTTTAAAAAAAAAAAAAACTATAGGTTTCCATTGAACCACTGCCTACTCTTTAAACATATATATTTTTTAACATTTGCAAAGGGGAAGGGGTCCCTTATGGACTCATTCCTGTTTCCGAACAGGTTACAACCACCTTTCAGGTATTGGTAAAATATTAATGTTTTGTGGTTACATTTTGGTTGCAAAACATTAATACATACCACTACAATTCGGAATTTGGAAGTGAAAACCGAGACACACCCCTTCCAAATCCCAAATCAGTATTTGGTCAGAAACTCAAATTGCGATTCTGTAACAATTTGGTATTTGTACATGATAAAAAAAAGAAATTTTGTGGCTGCAAATGGTTTGATTCTTTTCAAGTCCTGGATCGCTCCTTCCTCTCAGCCCAGTTTAAATCTTCATGCGGAGTTCCGCAGGGCTCATCTCTGAGTCACACTCTGTTTAACATTTACATGTCCCCCCTAGCAGAGGTCATAGAACCTTTTGCGGTATCCCTGGTGTCCTATGCGGACGACACGCAGCTGGTGGTCTCCTTTTCCTCCAATAAGGAGGCGGACAATTCGAACTTGCCTGCCTGCCTCCAAGCGGTCGCTTCTTGGATGACAGAAAGCAGGCTGCAACTCAATGAAGAAAAGACAGAAATCATGTTTTTGGGAAAATTGGCCAACCCTGCTAAAAATACAGGACCAGTAATACATTTAGATTACTTACCCCCTCCCAAAGCTCAGATTAAAGCCTTGGGAGTTTGGTTGGATCCCAAACTCTCCATGGTTTATCAGGCCAAGAGAACGTCAGCCACTTGTTTTGGGATACTCAAGCTACTTAGGAAGGTTATTGGCCTGCTTCCACCATTGGCCAAAAGATTGGCTGTACAAGCCCTGATTCTTTCTAGGTTAGATTATGGAAATAGCCTCTTTTTGGGATCTCCAGGCTATGTGGTTAACAAACTACAGGTGTTACAAAATGCTGCAGCGAGGCTGCTTTTTAATCTGCCTAGGACCACATCAGCTAAGAAAGCTCTGAATGAACTGCACTGGCTTCCAGTAGCAAAAAGGATAAAGTTTAAGGCTCTTTGCTTCTTCCACAGAGCTCTATATAAAAGGGATCCTCATCATCTAAAATCATTAATTTCATTATACACACCCACAAGAGTTTTGAGATCGACCTTTAAAGCCCTTGTAGTGGTTCCCAAAGTAAAGAGAACATCATGGGGAGGAAGATCCCTGAAGTACCAGGGAGCCAGACTTTTGAGCTCTCTACCTATGAAAATCGTATGATGACCCAGGAGACTGAATTTAGGAAAGCCATTAAAACATGGCTATTCCAACTTCCAGTAAGTTCCTCTCTCTCCAGAGAAGTCTAGGATTCCTCCAGTATGTCTAATTTTTCAGTCGGATCAGCGCTACAAGGCCTCCGGGTAGTTGGCGCTATATAAAACTCAATAACATAACATAACATAACACATTCTGAAAATCGGGCCATTTGAGACCTCAAAAATGCTTTGTACATCTGATCAAAATAGTTCATTGATCTCATGTATTCTTTATCTTTCACACAAGAGCTGAATTTGGTATGATCACACAGCATGCTTATCAAAAAGGTGTCAGTTCACCCTGGGATATGCTCACCACCACATAAAAATGGTAGCATTTCTCAGGACTGGCACTGCATTAAGTAATATGAGCCTGAGCAGCTTCTGTAACTGGATCAGGGTGAATCCCCTGAAAATGGCTAACACCCTTCACAAAACCGGCCCAGTATCCAACCCCTTTATTAAACAGACATCTGCAGGTTTTTCAACTGGCTGCAGCATGCACTGAGGTACGTCTCAGATCATAGTCAAATGATGTGGCCTCCTTCTAAACACTCTTCATGGCTCAGTGATGAACATAAATTGGCAAAGCTTAGGCTAGGTCAACTTGAAAGGCAGTGGCGTATCAGCTATGGTACTTTAAGAGAGAACGTTTAAGTGAGGATTCAAGGAAGTATAAAACTTTGATCCTCACCACCAAATCGTCTTTTTATTCCAAACCCATTCATTTAGACTCGAATAAACAACAGGAAACTTTTAAGACATTAAACAAACTCACTTGGCCCAAGTGAGTAACCTAGGAGATAGAGCCCTCCCAAATCCTACGGAACACACATAGCTCTTTTTTAGTGAGAGAATGAAATACATTACTGATAGCTTTCCTTCCACTTCTGTGACTCAACAATCTGAGGAGACTGTGGACATTAATTATCAATCTTTGGTGCAGTTTCCCTAGCTCCAGCATGAGACACTTATTTCTCTAGTGCATAAGGTGAAATCTGGCTCCCGTTTAGATCTCTGCCTTTCTACCACTATGTGTGCTCTGTCTGTCATAACAGCCAACTCTGTTAGACCTTTTCAATTAGTCACTCACTCAGTGCATTGTTCCTTACATATTTGAAGCTGAAGTGGTACCTCCATTGCAGGCGTAGCCAGTGGATGATCCCAAGCTGCTGAAAATGTTTCTCCCATTCTCACTTTGCCGCTCTGCAGCCAAAATTTTAGAAAGCTTTGTTAATCAGGAGATAAGCAGGTTCCTTTATTCTTCCAACTTTCTTCATCCTTTGCAGGCTGGTTTCCGCCTAATTCAAAGTACAAAAGTCATGATGCTTTCTGTCCTTTATGATCTACTATAGGAGATGGATTTGGGACATGTGTCAGCACTCGTTCACCTAGATATTTCCACCACCTTCCACATTGTCGACCATGTGTTTCTATTGAATCATCTGAAGGCAGCTGATCTGTCATGTCAGGCTCTGCCATGATCTACTTTTCTAGTAGGCTGCACACAGGCAGTGCAGCTAGGCCCGCTTTCCTCTTCTAAAGCTTATTTCATCTGTGGGGTCCTCAAGGGCTCAGCAGGCCGGTCTTCCTCTTCTAATGCTCATTCCATCTATGGGGTCCTCAAGGGCACAGTCCTTTGCTCTTTAATGTCTTGTCATGGTTCTAGATTTTACAACTAAAAAACTGATGACTATCAGCTCATCTTCTGACTTGAGGGTACCAACCAATCCCAACAGGAATTTCAACCTACCCTGAAGTTCATTTGGAATTGGATGAGCACTAACTTGCCTGAGACAAACCCCAATAAGACTGAGCTGATTATTCTCAATCACAGGACAGATTTCGGGGCCAGGTCCTACTGACCCTCTAACCTCGGTTCACTTCCTGTTCCTGTGGTCTCTGCCAAAAGCCTGGGCATTGTAATAGACAATCAACTGTACATGATCCCTGATTAATGCAGTAGTGGTAACGTGCTTTAGCCTATTAAAATCCATTCAGAAGGTTGCTTGTCTTCTGTCACCTGAGAAAGCTGCTATTGCAGCAGTAATTGTGCCTCAGTTGGACTATGCTAATTTCCTGTATTTGGGCCTCCCTTCAACTTCATTATACAAACTGCAAATTATTTGAAATACAACAGTGAGGATAATCTGAAAACTGCATAGACATGCATTCATCTCTTCCGCATCAATGAAGCTTCACTGGCTCCATGTCAAACAGAGAGATTTAAAAAAAAGGCTTTTATTGTTTACTAAACCATTCAGGACTAGGCTCCAGCCTTTACAGTAAGTAGAATCAAGAGATATATTTCTATTTGAGCTCTCAGATCCTCTCTTGCCAACCAGTTGAGGATCCCTTAGTTCAAGCAACAGAGGAAAGGAGTTTCTTTGTACTGGCACCCATCATTTGGACCTCTCTCCCTTCCTCGATCAGGCTGGAACCCACCTTCTTGAGGTTCAGCAAGCTTTCAGAGACCTGGCTGTTTAAGCAATCTTGTTGGTTAACCTCAGCCCTGTCTCCTCTCCCTCCTGTTTGTCACGGATGTGCGCTCTGTAGGTTTTCCTAACATAATATAACGTCATGCATTTCATAAGCACATCTTCTCTTTTGAGCATTGCTTTACCTCTGTGTTTTTCTTTTAGCGACCTGTAAGTATAGTATGCAGAATATCCACTACCATTACATGTCAAGGTAAGAATATATACGGAAGTGAAGATCTACAATAGTATTTACCTTGCCCATATAGCTTATCTTGACAATATGTGGGTGGCCAATATTGCAGATTATTTTATAGCAAGTCAACTCAGCATTTTGACATACAACCATTGAAATCACATGCTGCTCTATTTTTCCCACCTGTAAACCTGTGCATTAATGTTTAATGAAAATATGCCAGCTTTAATTTCTTAGATGAGAAATAGATGCCAGATGGCCTAGTGTAGGACCATAGTTAAAAGACCATCAGTAAGGCCAGGTTAAAGGCAGTCTCATCTGCACGGTGTGTTTTAACATTGACTATGGCAGCTTTATTGATTGCTCCTGCTCCTGCTATAGGACTGATATTTACAACTGTATTGTAATTGCATTTATGTGTAACCAATCCAGCCAGGATTTTGTGTGAAGTCCTGCAGGCAAGCAGCAGTCAGCCAGGTGTGAGTATGCACAGGAGTGTGATTTGCAATCTATCATCTGATGGATCTTTTTAAGTTGACTGAGAACAGTTACAATTTTTGTGAAGCCTATTTGGCCACCCAGTGAGGACCATGAATCAGTAATTGAAGTTAAATAGTTTTATTTCTAATAAATAATCATTCCAATATGTAGGCATGTCATGGAAATGTTACAATGATACAGGATTACAGCTGGCAAGCTGAAATATCGCAATCAGTTCAGTCTCATCACATTAGGATACAAGACAATAACAACCACAGCAATACAGAAACTGAGAATTAGAAATAGGTGTTCCATAAAGAAATGCCTGCTCTCTCGAGGATGGTTCAAATGAAGCCTTAGGGAAATTAGAAATGTAAGAAGGTGCCAGCATAGTGAAGGCTCAAGTAAAAGTCTTCTAGAAAAAGGAATAAGTGTTTAGCATGACGCTTCACACTTGCATAAAAAAGGAAGCATAAAGGTCAGTCTCCCTCAAGGTCTAAGGGCATCTGCCTTAACTTCTAACAATGTAAGCATTAATTATATCAAACAAAATCTTCAACATTTATAGTATCTCTTTCCTCCTCACCAAGAACCAATCAGCCCCTTTTCCGTCATGAGCATTTGCAACACCACCTGAATTTCCAATCCCACAGAACTGGGAAAGTTACTGCAACCTTGAACATACCCCATTCCTATATGCGATGAATAGGAGACTTCAGCTGCTCATTAGATCTTCATGTCTCTGGCCAAGGTTTCTCTTCTCAAGCCTTACTAACAGCAAAACTAATATATATAACAATACTCCTTTTCTCTAGCTAATAAAGCCTTGAAATGCACCTGCAAATGAAACAACATACTATCTAAGCAAAATGCATTTTAAAAATTAAGGCCTTCAGTCAGGCTCACTTTAACCAACTCTGAATGTGCATTTTCAATACATGATTATATATGGATGCATATATGTGTCAAAATAAATGCTGAATATAAACATGTAAGCTTTTTCAAATGAACATTGGCTTGCATGTTTATAAAGCTTAAGTCTTTCAGTTGTTACATTTAATTAATGTGTTTAAGTATTCACATGTTAGATTTGTTAAGACACATGGATAATATAATGCCAAACGTAAATTCATATTTGCACAATGATGACAACTAAAGGATGGAGATTAAATTGCGTTGCTCCAATCCCCCCCGATGGCAATTTTAGCTATTACAGTAACACACATGTGAAGCTATATGAGGTGAGATCAAATCAAAGCATTGAAGCGTTGAATACTTTTATCTAGTATTTTCCAGGTGTTTCATCTGATCATAAAATCTGCACTGATGCTCCTCCATTTCCAATCAATCATTACTTGTAGAGTGCAGGTTATTACCCGTAGGGTCTCAAGGCACTGTGGTGGGCATCCTGATCTTTCAAAGAGCCAGGTCTTAAGATCCATCCTAAATTGCTTCAGTGATGCATCCTGTCTGAGTTTGAGAGGGAGTGTGTTCCATGTCGGGGGTATGAGGTAGGAGAAGGATCTGCCTCCAGCTGTGCTTTTCTTGATTCTGGGGATGGAGGAAAGATGGAAGGATCAAAGTTGCCTGGTGGGGGTATGGAAGGTCAGGAAGTGGTTGAGGTAGTCTGGTCTGATGTTGTGAAGTGCCATGGAGGAGTGAGTCAGTAGGTTGAAGGTGATGCTTTTGTCGACCAGGAGTCAGTGGAGGTTTCTGAGGTGGGCGGAGATGTGGTTGTAGCGGGGGATGTCCAGGATAAGTCTGGCTGCTGCGGTCTGGATTCTCTGTAGTCCTGCTTGTAGCTTCTTTGTGATGCCCGCGCACAGTATGTTGCGATAGTCGAATATGCTGCTGACCTGTCAGAGTCACCAGATCCTCGGGGTCTGCGCATGTTCCCAACATGTCCACCACAAGACAGCTCCAATACTCTGATTGGAATGTCACAGAGTCTAAGAGAGTCCAAGTGGGGAAAAGGGGATTAGGTAGGGAACAGCTGGGAAGGAGACCTGTAGGAAGCAAAAGGTTAAACAACACAAAATCAGAATAAAATCGCAGTGACTGTCACTAGAATATGATTCTTAGTATTGTCTTACTGTTACCATGAATACTCTAAGGAGTGATTTTATCTAGGCCTAAAGAACTCTGGATACCTGGAATAAAATCAAGGATGACTAATACAATTTTTCATAAAGGTTTTTCATAACATGTCATGTGATGTATAGAAATACAAGAATCTTTTAGAATTTAGCTTCAGAACAAACACTGCCTTTTATTTAACATGAGGACTAAAAGCTGTCTGAAACCATCTCTGGAAAACAACTGGGATTATGCTAGGAACTTAGGCCCGTATTTATACTTTTTGACGCTAAACTGCGCTAACGCAGTTTAGCGTCAAAAAAATTAGCGCCGTCTAACGCCATTCTGAAGCGCCATGCGGGCGCTGTATTTATAGAATGGCATTAGCCGGCGTTAGCCGACCGGCGCTGCCTGGTGTGCGTGAAAAAAAACCACGTACACCAGGCAGCGCCGGCGTAGGGGAAAATGGCGTATGGGCGTCTCAAAATGGGGCAAGTCAGGTTGAGTCAAAAAAATCGCCTTAACCCGATTTGCGCCATTTTTTTACGACGCCCATCCCCCATTAACATGACTCCTGTCTTAGCAAAGACAGGAGTCATGCCCCCTTGCCCAATGGCCATGCCCAGGGGACTTCTGTCCCCTGGGCATGGTCATTGGGCATAGTGGCATGTAGGGGGGCACAAATCAGGCCCCCCTATGCCACAAAATTTTTTAAAAAAAAATACTTACCGGAACTTACCTTAATGTCCCTGGGGTGGGTCCCTCCATCCTTGGGTGTCCTCCTGGGGTGGGCAAGGGTGGCAGGGGTGTCCCTGGGGGCAGGGGAGGGCACCTCTGGGCTCATTCTGAGCCCACAGGTCCCTTAACGCCTGCCCTGACCCAGGCGTTAAATTCAGGCGCAAATGCGGGTTTTTTTGCCCCGCCCACTCCCGGGCGTCATTTTTGCCCGGGAGTATAAATACCACGCACATGCCTGGGAGTCATTTTTTTAGACGGGAACGCCTACCATGCATCTCATTAACGCAAGGAAGGTGTTCACGCCAAAAAATGACGCTAACTCCATGAACTTTGGCGCTAGACGCGTCTAACGCCAAAGTATAAATATGGAGTTAGTTTTGCGTCGAATTTGCGTCGAAAAAAACGACGCAAATTCGGCGCAAACGGAGTATAAATATGCCCCTTAATATGCACTAGAATGTCACATTTAGGTTTTGTTCTTTTCACAAAAAGAAATGTGTGCACATTAAATAACATTACACTTCAGAGGTTTTTTTTGTATGGCCATGAACTGATTGTACACACTGTTCCCGATCTGGGAATCAAGTTTTACATGTGGAAAATGAATCATGCACTCTTCCGATTCCAACAGGAATATGTAAATGTCTTGAAATGATCGCGCAACCTTTTGCCGATTTGAACACCAAGTTTGTCATGCAAGAAATGAATCGCGCACACTGCCGATTCTAACCAGGATATGTAAATGCCATGAAATGACCGCGCAAGCCTTTGCCGATCCGAACATCAAGGTTGTCATGCAAGAAATGAATCGCACGCTCAGCCGATTCGAACAAAGTATGCAAATGCCATGAAATGATCGCGCAAAACCTTTGCAGATCCGTGCACCAGGGTTGTCATGCAAGAAATGAATCGCACACTCAGCCGATTCGAACAAAGTATTCAAATGCCATGAAATGATCGGGCAAGACCTTTGCCGATCCGAACACCAAGGTTGTCATGCAAGAAATGAATCACACACACAGCCGATTCAAACAAAGTATGCAAATGCCATGAAATGATCGCGCAAAACCTTTGCCTATCCGTGCACCAGGGTTGTCATGCAAGAAATGAATTGCGCGCTCAGCCGATTCGAACAAAGTATGCAAATGCCATGAAATGATCGCGCAAACCTTTGCCGATCCGAACACCAAGATTAACATCGAAGCAATGCTTCGCGTACTCTGAAAGTTTTCAAGAATAGGCCCAAGAATTCAAGAGTCTTTTTAGAGCGGGGTTGGGAACTTCAAAGTAGGCCTCTGGAACAGGAGCTCAGGAAATTGCTGCTGCTCTGTACCAGGACCTCTGAATAGTGAGCACGTGGAGCCGGGCTGGCTCTCTTATATAGAGTCTGGCCCAGCCCACAACCACACCCAGTCATGCTGCAGGGAAAGCTTCTAGAAGGTCCTAGAAAGGGACCACGCCCTGATACACTCTGTAAGCCTGCAGCAATACTTTGCAAATGAACATTATTTGCAAACATCATTAATAGTAGTTTCAAGGTAAATCTCTGCAATGCAAAAGGTTAACAAACTGCATATAAACACAATGCATGAATTATGCTCTTGCATAAAGATTGGGTTTTTGCATTTTAGTTGCCCGTAGAGCAAGCACTGCCCTGATGTTGACATGACCAAGGAGTGGGTGACCGTCCTTTTAGTCTCAGTGGGGAAAACATTGACTTCAGGATCATGCCCAGGTTGCGTGCATGGTTGGTGGGAGTATTTCCAAGGGCGTCTGGCCACCAGGAGTCATCCCAGGTGGAGGGGGTGGAGCTGAGTATGAGGATCTATGTTTTGTCCGAGTCGAGCCTGAGGCAACTGGCTTCCATCCAGGAGGCGACTGCTCCCATGTTGTTGTGGAAATTTCTCTTTGTTGTTGATGGGTCGTTGGTCAGGGAGAAGATCAGCTGGGTGTCATCGGCATAGGAGACGATGTTTAGTCCATGCTGTCTGATCATCTTGGTGACCTGGGCCATGTAGATGTTGAAGAGGGTCGGGCTTAGTGAGGATCCCTGGGGTACTCCACAGCATGTTTCTTTGGGCACCAAAGTGTACGGTAGGAGTCTGACACTATGTGTTCTTCCGGTCAGGAAGGATCTAATTCATTCCAGTGTTTTGCAGTGGATGCTGGTGCCGTGGAGTCTGGTGCAGAGGGTGGAGTAGGAGACTGTGTTGAATGCAGTGGAGAGGTCGAGGAGGATGCAGTGGCGGTGTCTCCATGGTCCAGTATGGGGCTGATGTTATTTCTTGCTGCGAGGAGGGTTGTCTTCATATCTCTTCTAGTTCTTTTCAGTCCCTTCGAATGGTACTTTTCCTTCCTTGCCTTTACAAATTTATATCCTTTGAAAATGATGAACAGACATAACGCACATATGACAATAACGATAAGAGGTCTCAAGGCAGAACCCAGTATTCTACTTCCTAGATTTCCAAACATCCAACTGAAACATCTGTAGCTCCTAATTCCTGTAAATCTATTTTCATGTATGTAATGGTCTTAATGTATTTCTTCAAGTCCTCACTCTTACCAGGGATATAGTTGCAGCATTGCTTGACCTTTAGCATGCTGTAGACTGCCCTTTTTTGCAAGAAGGATGTCTAGCGCAAGATGATTCTGTAAAACCATGGATCTCTTAGCTATCATTTCAGTGTCTACAGCCAATAAAAAAAAATCTTTACTCTTAGACAATCTATCCACTATGGTGGACAGTTTTCTAATCTTGAGGTCATTCCAGATTTTACCTACATTTGGAATCACTGCACCAAAAATATCTCCCACAATTTCAGCACCAAGTTTAGCTCTAGGATTTGTTTTCCATACAGGATCATTCAAATGTTCCACATGATAAATGTTTGGGAAAACCACATCCAAATAACATATACCATCCTTTGGGCAAAAATGCATGATCTCCACAAACAAAATAAACTCCAGGCATAACAAGATCTCATCCTCCAAAGAACAAAAGCCAATGTATGGTCACAATCACTCCTACCCATGAACTTAGTGCTAAGGAAAGTTTTTTTCCTACTCACGTACAATTTTCACTTGTGTTCCCAATCTAAAAGCAGCACAGGCATAACTCCTAAGTCTGGATGTTTCACTTCTTCCTCATTGAACTTTCCCTTATGTCTCTCATCCCTTCCTCTATTTCCCCTTTCATCCATTGTTCTCTTCCAGTCTACTATTGCATCTGAACATTTCTTCTCCATCTCAGTTAAAGAACATGTCAAGTTGTTTCTATGGGTATAAGCTGTGTCCAATGTTGTGATCGGTATAAGGAAACTGGCAACCATTTTCATTGTCTTAGCATGGAAATGGCGATTCAGCCTCTTCACCAAATGACCTTCAGAAAATACCAAATCATAATTTGAATAATGACATTGGAACTTTCCCTCTCCATATAAAGACTTAACAGAAGGCTAAACGTAACACCATACAAAAGAGGAATATGGCGATAGGTAATTCCCTCTGAAGCTGATGTAGGTAACTGCGTACAGACATAACACTTCTTTGCATTCAGCAATTTAAAATAGGCATTTGGAGGATAATCTCCTCAAGATACATCTACATGTAAGGCTTCATAATCCAGCATGTGCAAGATATTATTTATAGGACTCAGGGCCTTAGAGGTCACAGTAGGTTTAAGCGCAGCTACTGTAGAAGTTGCAGGTGAAGATAACCTTACAAAAAGAAGGATTAATATAACAACAGTGACAAGCAACACTCCACCTAATATATATATATATATATATATATATATATATATACATATTTGTTTTAAAAGTTTCTGTGACTGCTCTAGAATCAGACCGTTGAGTAGAAATTAGCAGCAAACAGAGTCTTCACTGCATTTTTCTACTTGTGCAAAAGGCAAAACAAAGTTCAAATGATGTGAAAGGAAATGATTAACAAATCTTCGTGACACTTCCTTAGCACTACTTTGTCTTCTTCTAAATGACCTCGTTACTCTCCTTCTGCTGACTCGGGCCCGGGGACTCTTCTTGATTCTTTTAAACAATGTTTTTTTCCTATTTCCAAATCAAAACTCAGTTCAAATGATCATGCCAGTAGATATTCAACTCAGGGAATGATTTAGATTTCGGCAGATGGGTTACTCCATTACAACGGTGACAGATATCCCGTCCACCGAAAAATAAAACCCATAGGAAATCTAAATCAGAACCGCAGTTGGTTCAGTGAGAGTGTAAGTTCAAACTTAGTTCATTTGTAACTCATGTTTACGGAGGCTCAGCTGGGATCTAACTCTTGTCTTTCAAACCACGTTTCCCCTTCAGAATTGTTATCAGCAAAATATGTACATTTAGGGGATGGGTACCTTCATCATGGTCCTCTGGCTCTTTTTGATCTGCTGAGTACTGGTTGTTCACTTTCACTGTCACTCAGGTCAAACTCCTGAGTATCCTCTGGGAGAGAATTCAGACCTGGTTCTGTAGGCAATTTTAATCTCTCCCTTTCTTGCCTTTTCTGCCAGCAGTCCTCAGTCTCTACTCAGCGTGACACAACACTAAGCGCTTCATCAGAATCTGAGTCAAGTTCAGGTAGTGGTTCAAGCCAAGACTCCTCAAATGTCAGTTCATCAAGACCTCCCTCAAGCTGAGGATGTACTGTCATAGGTTCTTGCAGAGTCTCAGGGCCGTATTTATACTCCGTTTGCGCCGAATTTGCGTCGTTTTTTTCGACGCAAATTCGACGCTAAACTAACGCCAACTAACGCCATATTTATACTATGGCGTTAGAGGCGAATAGCGCCAAAGTTCCCGGAATGTGCGTCATTTTTTAGCGTGAACCCCTTCCTTGCGTTAATGATATGCAAGGGAGGCGTTCCCGTCTAAAAAATGACTCCCAGGCCTTTACGTGGTATTTATACTCCCGGGCAAAAGAGACGCCCGGGAGTGGGCGTGGCTAAAAACGGCGCATTTGCGCCGCTTTTTAACGCCTGGGTCAGGCATGGCGTTAAGGGACAAGTGGGCTCAAAATGAGCCCAGAGTGCCCTCCCCTGCCCCCAGGGACCCCCCCTGCCACCCTTGCCCACCCCAGGAGGACACCCAAGGCTGGAGGGACCCACCCCAGGGACATTCAGGTAAGTATTTTTTTATTTTTTTTTAATAATTTTTTTTGGCATAGGGGGGCCTGATTTGTGCCCCCCTACATGCCACTATGCCCAATGACCATGCCCAGGGGACAGAAGTCCCCTGGGCATGGCCATTGGGCAAGGGGGCATGACTCCTATCTTTACAATGATAGGAGTCATGTTGATGGGGGATGGGCGTCGAAAATAAATGGCGCAAGTCGGGTTACGACGATTTTTTCGACGTAACCTGACTTGCCCCATTTTAAGACGCCCATGCGCCATTTTCCCCCTACGCCGGCGCTGCCTGGTGTACGTGGTTTTTCTCCCGCACACCAGGCAGCGCCGGTCTGCTTGCGCCGGCTAACGCCATTCAATAAATACGGCGCCCGCATGGCGCTTCAGAATGGCGTTAGCCGGCGCAAAACTTTTTGACGCTAAACTGCGTTAGCGCAGTTTAGCGTCAAAAAGTATAAATATGGGCCTCAGTACTCTGTGCACCTTCTTCTTGCTGTCTCTCAGTTGTGAGTTTAACTTCTAGAAGAGGTACTGTCATGTCATCAAGAGGACACTCCACTTTTCGAGAGTGGGCCATATTAATCCAGTTAGGAAGACACCCACACTTAACTGCAGTATTCACCACTTGGATAACCTGGTACAGTCCTCACCACCTAGACTCCAGATATGATTTCAGAATATGTTTCTTCACCAAGACCCAGTCACCAGGACTGAGATCATGGCACTTCTCCAGATGAGAGGAGGCGGTAACAGCTACAACCTGGTGGTAAACAGAACGGACCGCATTAGCTAGTCCCTTGCAGTAGTCAAAACCATGTCATCCGTAATATTCACAAGCACATTTTTAGGTACTGGAGGCAGTCTAATGGCTCTCTCCATGATTATCTCATGAGGGGACAATCCTGCTTTTCTACCAGGAACACTGCAGAGACTCATTGGCACAAAAGGCAAAGCGTCTGGTCACTTCAGAGATATTGAGGCACACATTTTGGCCAATCTGGCTTTCAATGTTCCTTTCAACTGCCACTAGATGCAAAACGTCTATGGCTGATTGCTATATAGTCTTTGCTCCACTTGCAAGGCTGCACCCAACATTCTCAGCACCTCATTATCTAAATGATTCCTTTGTTCTGACTCCAGCAAAGTTTGGAAACCAAACCTAGGTATCAACTCATTCAACAACAATTTGGCTACTGTGAGACTGACATTTCTCCTGGTGAGTTAGGCCCCCACCCAACACAAGAAGATAAACAGAATCACCAGGACATATCTCAGCCCATGGCACATAGGCATTTCAAGTCAATCTGCATTCTGTTGAGTGGCCTTCCTGATCTTCCTATATGGCTCAATGTCACTGAAGTTCTTTTGCCTACATTCATCTGTTAACACACAACACACCTGTGGCACAATTCTTCAGTAACCAGTCTAAACCGTAGGTTAAATCAATGTTGTTTGAGTACCCTGATCATGGCATCCCTCCCAATATATGCTGGTCCATGGAAACGTCTTACCATTGGGGATAGCATGCTGTTGGGCAACACTGGTCTACCATCTACAGAAACCCATATATCATCATCTGTTTTCACACAGGCTGCTCTGATCGAACTCTGCTGTTCTGCCTCTGACATTTCCTTATGCAATCTCTTTACTTCCTCCCAGGTATCAGTTGTTGACAACAAAAGGTTATAGTTGGTCGCTCATTTCTATTCATTCATGTACTTATCATTAAAGGCTTGTGACCCACATACACAATATCAGGTGACCTCATCATCATAATTGTTGCCCACTGTCACATACTTGTCACCACTGCAATGAGCAGAGCACTATACAACTGCAATTTGTACAGGCAATTGTAGTGCTTCAAGCAACCTCATAACATGACACCAAAGCCATACTGACCATCTCTAAATATAGTAACTGTGAACCGGAAAGTTTCTAAACAAGGTGTCCTAAACAAAGCAGATGTTTCCCACTCAAGCGGAACAACATTTGCCTAAACAATGACAGCCTTTTTTTCTGCCTTAACCGCACATGCATGGGTAAGGCAGAGAAAAAGGTAGAGAACGGTCTAGTGGATTTGGAGAGGACGCAGTGAGGTAAGAGGGGCTGGGTCATGATTTGGAGTGTAGTCTTTAGGGGTGTGGTGAATTTAGGGCTTAGGGTGGGTGGGGGTTTTGGGGTAGTATATTTTTTTAGGGGCAGAGGCGAGTGGTTAGGGAAGTTTATTTATTAGGTTTAGGGTGGGTGTGGGGGGTCAGTGTTCTTTACTTTTTTGGGGGGTGGGGTGGGGGCAGGGTAGTTTATTGTTTAGGAGCAGGTGAAGGTTTAAGGAAGGGCGGGAGAAGGGTGGAGAGGAGAAAGGATCATTAGAGGATGCAGTGAGGTAAGTGGGGCTGGTGCATGGTTTGCGGTTAGTTTTAAGGGGTGGGGTGCATTTAGGGCTTAGGGTGGGTGGTGAGGTCAGGTAATTTATTTGTTAGGGACAGGGGTGGGGGATAAGGGTATTTTATTTTATAGGGCTTAGCGTGGGTGGGGGATCGGGGTAATTTGCTTATTAGGGGTGGGGGAAGGTTTGAGGGCTCAGGGTGGGTGGGGTAGTATATTTTTTAGGGGCAGGGAAGATATGAGGAAAGAGGGTGGGGGTGTGGGGTACTTTATTTTTTAGGGGTAGGGAAAGTTTAAGGAAGGGCAGGAGAAGTGCGGAGAGGAGGAAGGATGGGGAGAGGATGCAGTGAGGTAAGTGGGGCTGGGGCAGGGATTGGGGATAGTTTTTAGGGGCAGGGTGGATTTAGGACTTAGGGTGGTTGAGGAGGTCATGGTTGTTCATTTGTTAGGTGGATGGGGTCAGGGTAGTTTATTTTATAGGACTTAGGGTGGGTGGGGATCATGGTAGTTTACTTAATATAGGTGGGGAAGGTTTTAGGGTTCAGGGTGGGTTGGAGTGTTGGGGTAGTTTATTTTTTAAGGGCAGGTGTGGGGGTCGGGATAGATTTTGTTTTAGGGCTTAGGGTGGGTGGGGGAATGGGGTAGTTTAGGTACTAGGATTGGGGGATGGTTGTAGGGCTCAGGGCAAGTGGGGGTGTAAGGGTAGTTTATTTTTTAGGGGTGGGGTTGAGGTTTGGGAGAGTTTACTTTTTAGGGCTTAGGGTAGGTGGAGGGTTTGGGGTAGTTTAGTTATTAGAGGTGGGAGAAAGTTTTAGAGCTCAGGGCAGGTAGGGGTGTTGGGGTAGTTTAGTTTTTAAGGGTGGGGAGGTTTTAGGGCTCTCTGGTTAGTTGTTTTATGTAAACAGGGGCCAGGGTTTTTGGGGGGAAGGTTTTTAAAGGTGGGGTAGTTTTGAGCTCAAGGCGTTTGGGGGGTTGTTGTAGTTTTTTAGGTTAAGAGCGGGGTTGTATGACACAACCACACATGCCGTTTCCACATATACCTTTACTAAGCATGCTCTTACAACGGAATTTTTTATAAAGACGTGCGAGTTAAAGGCGTGCATGCAAAAGACGCAGTCGTGGTTCCGACAGTGTTGTTAAGGCATGTGTGGTTCTGGCATGCATGGTTGTGCCCTACAACCACTCTCAACTGGTCAGAAACACAGCAGGCTCTAGTAAGAGCTATCAATTAAGTCACTTGTGCAGAAAACACCCCTCAAACTCAGGAAGCTTCGACTACTCCTGAGATTATACAGACTGTATAAGAAGCTCTCAAGTTTCTCCCATAGTCTCTTATACAAGACCCATCCACAAACAGTATGTAATCAGACTCTACTGGTGGTTCATCCTGTTTATGTGGTCTTGGTTTATTGCATAGTTCAGTGACATTGAGGCAATCATACTCAAACTCTGTATCACCATTTTCATTCTCCAGGAGAGGCATGAGGGTGGTAGGATACAAAGTAGCACACCTCTTGAGGGTGACATTATCCACCGCAAGTAGAATATATTCATACTTCGTCAAGGGCTGTTTGGGAGATACTTAGTGTGCATATGTATCAACAATACCTCAACTGAATGTAGCACAAGAACTGTTAGATGATATCACATCACAATACTTTCCGATCGTTCTTTGCTCACATCAACTGCTGCAATGGCTTTAAGACGTCCGGGCAGTCTTGTGGCTACAGGATCAAGAGCAGCAGAGAAGAGGGCCACAGGGTGTCTCACATTTCCACGCATCTGTGTAAGCACTGAGAGAGTGCAGCCTTCTCTCTCACTGCAGAAAAGAATAAAAGCTTTTTTGTAATCAGGCATTCCTAGTGCAGTGGAATGGCAGAGTCTTTCAGCTCTAGGAAGGCAACCAAGCAGTTGTTATCCCATGGTATCAGATCAGACACAGCCTTGTCAGTTAGCTTCTATAAAAGCTTGGCCACTAGGGTCAAGTTTGGTATGCACTGGTGACAGTAGCCCACCATTCCCAAAAATATCCTGACTTCTCTTTGGATGGTTGGAAGATTCACCTTATACTTTCTTGTGACACCTTCCTCGCTCCTTTCTCAATGTGATATCTGAGATACAGAACTTCCTTTTGACAATACTACAGTTTACTCAGGAACATTTTATGTCCATTATCACCTAAGTGGTTCAGTAACACAATGGTGTTTAGTTTGCAAGATTCTTGAGTATCAGATGCTGCTTGCAGGTCATTGATTTACTGAATTAGGAAAGCATTCCGGGCATGATTGGGTGGGACTCAGCACCATGACAAAACACAGTTCTGGAACCAAAAAGCGAAGATGTACTGGCTGTTCTCATGCAAATGAACAGAGAAAAATGCCTGACATAGATCGATGACAGTGTACCACTCAGCATCACATGGAATTTGAAACAAAAGCACAGCTGGATTCGGTACCATGGAACAACAGGGAATAACAATGTTGTTAATCCTTCTCAGGTTCTTCACTATGCAGTATTTACTGCTAGGCTTCTGTACGCCCATAATGGGTGAAGTACATGGACTCCCCATTATCTCCTTCAAAATGCCTTGCTGAATCATTGAATCAATCACTGGAGTAATTCCAGCAATTGTTTCAGGGGTCAGATTGTATTGTGGATTTCTAAGACAGTCAACCTCAGGTTTTACTTTTATGCGAACAGGTTCAACTCCCTTAATGAGACGAATGCCTTTTCCTGAGAAGTCTCAGACCTCCGGCTTTAAGGTATCTCTAAGATTCAGTGGTAAATCTTCAGAAGTCTTTACAGGATACAACTCAATCTCTGGCCTTTGACTCATCTTTTCAAAGCCTACGTCCTCATCATGGGTCTGTAACTTGACACCCCTCAGTATGCAATAGATAGTGCAAACTAACTTGTACAATAAATCATATTCTTGTAAACTTACTGGACTCGAATCACACATGACAAACTGGTGATTCTCCTCAAAGGCCCCTATTTTCACAGGTAATTCTTCTGTTGCTGTGTTGTCATCTGTTTATTTCCAACTTCTGCAACTTGGATTCTTTTTGCCGAGAGTGGAAGGTTTGGAACCTCCCCTGTTCTCACAGTAGAGCGGACAGAACCAGTGCCAATCAAAAATGATACAGTGACCATTCACCTAACCTTTTATGAATGCACCACTCTGATCTTTCTCTAAGACTGAGCCAAGTACACAATGTTCCTCCCCTCAGGCACCATCATTTTGACTGATCACAAGTGTAGCCCTCAAAGGTATCAAACACTGGAAACTGCTGAAACAGATTCTGATTTTGGAAGGAATTTTGATTTAAATGTGGGACTTGATATGAATTAAATTGGAGACCATTCACATTTTTCTGCGACATTGATGCTTTTGAAACCGGCATCACTGGACCTTGGGACACATTAGAATTTCACATTCTCAGTTTTGGTACACTCTTTAGCTGTATGACATTACTGCTGTGGGGCTGTACAAACCCTGAATTCTGAACCTACTTCTCATTCATTACTGTGTTGGGATTTAGAAAACATTACCACTTCCAATTGCCTAATTTGTACCAATAAAGGCAAGGATTCAATCTTTTCAAAGTTGACACATCAATCCTTGTACTTGGGTCAGTTGGATCACCATAACCTCTACCTTGTTGCAGGAACCCATTTCCAACTTATATCAGAGGAGCTCCGTGCTGATAACTTCCCTGCATAGAACAAACATTCCCTAAACAAGGTTCACTCTGACTTCCTCTCTGTGCTACTTTCATTTGTGCCACCATCATATTCTCTTTCAATAACTTCTGCTTCATTTCCAGTTCATCACTACAATATTTTGCATATCTCAGGTTCAACTGACTTATTCTGCCAACAGATCAAATGTTGAATCATTTAGCTATTCTCAGGTCTCAAACCTGTCACCAACCGGGACACAAAATGTCATGCCTTTAGCTTCAAGAGTCTTCATTCCACTGCACTGCTTAAACACCTGCAACAATCTCTCATAGTACGCATACACTGACTCTTTGGGCTCTGGAGTTGTCCTGTCAATCTTAAACAAATCAATGGGTTAGCTGGCATTTTCGCTTCCAAAAAGATCATCCCCTTTTGATACTTTTTCATCACCAATATTGAAGGGGCTTTTGTTATAGGATTTCTTCTATTGGGTGAACAAAGCTGTAGAGATGGTGTTTCTCCAGATGAAGAGTCATGCAAGTTTGATAGATGTTCCAGTAGAAATGTTTCCAAGAACACAGTCAAAGATGTTCTACAGATTATGAGGTCCTATGTTAGTGCACACTCCACCAGCAAATGCTGCATGCCTATTTCAATAAATGGCACTGGTCATGTAAACAGTGTGGCATAGGACATTTTTCCTAACTTTTGGTTTAAGCTATTACAGATTCATATGGTGAAGCTCACCCATGTGATACGTGCCTCTTGTGCATGTGTAGTAAACAAGCATTGGTAAAGCAAAATAGGTCTTGCTCACACAAGGTATTGGCTTTGTCAATGTTCTAGCCATGTTTTGCAGCAGCGCAACTGATGTGTGGTATGGCTAAAAGTTAAAATGTTTTACTTTTATTGCTGACAGGAGGCAACACAGAGGGTGGGTGGAGAAAAAAACATGCTGTGACACGAGCATAGGTGTCCTTGTCATAGCACTTGTTTTCTAGTATGGTAAGGGGCAAACAACAACAGAGGGAGGGAGGGTGGAGGTTGCAATCTACAATGTCAGAAGGAATGGAGGGTGTGTATTGGTTGCAAGCAACAATGGAAAGATGGGAAGATAGTGTGGCAGGAGGCATCATGGAGGTCAGATGCAGAAAAAAAGAACTATGGAGCTGCCGGTTTCAAGGAACAACGAAGGGAGCAAGAGTGATGGGGGATTGCAAGCCACAAAGGAAGGAGGGAGGGCTGGTGGCGGCAAGAACAACAGATTGGGGGAAAGCAACCATGGAGTGAGGGAGTATGGATAAGGGCAAGAAGACAGACAACAGAGAGAGGAGAAGTACATGAGGGAGTCTACTGAAAAAGACATAGGGGTCATTATGACCCTGGTGTTCAAAGTGGCAGTCTAAACACCGACACCGCCAGGCTGCCACCAGCCTGCAGCCTGGGGGTCCAAGTGCTGCAAGCAGCACTGCCCTGGGGATTACGAGTTCCCATCCGCCAGCCTGTAGGCTGGTGGAATGGGGGACTCAGGGGCCCGGGGGGGCCCTGCACTGCCCATGCACTTGGCATAGTCAGTGCAGGCACCCCCATGCACAGCCCCATTGTGCATTCCACTGCCCGGATTATGGGCAGTGGAATGCGCGACGGTGCTGCTGCACCTACTGCACCGGCGTATTGCAGCCGGCTCCATTAGGAGCCCGTTGCAATGTTAGGGCCCTGTTTCCTGTTGGGCCAGCGGGTGGAAACACTGTTTCCGCCTGCCGGCCCAGCAGGGAACCATAATAGGGCGAGCGGGGTTCAGGCCACCCGTGTGGCATTATGACGGTATGGCATTGGCGGGCAATGTCATAATGAGGGCCATGCACTCTTAGGTTGCTTATACTCAAAGAAAAAAGTAGTGCCAGCAAAAATGAGCTTTGGAAGGATACAAGTAATGTGTCCATGCTCCTGGAAGGACAAACAGATGCAGAGAAAGGAAGCCTATGCTACTTGACCTAGAAGAAAGCAAGCAAACAAGAGTGACAATGAAGCCAACCAATGATAAGCAATGAGCAGTCTCTAAGCCTATTGATAGAAAATGAAAGGTCTCAAAGAGACAATGTATACTTTGTCTAGGTGAGACCTAGCAATGATCAAACTTTCTATGATTACTCACATTAGCTTTAACTTTCCATTCCAGAAAGAATCCAAAAGCTTCCTTAGCAATGACGTCACATCACAGAGCCGCATGTCTAATACAACAAGCAGCTTTGTGCACCTTTTTACTGCAGCCCCTCAGGTGTGAGTTCAATGAGAACATTGAGACAGACTGGTGTACTGTAGGCAGAGCCAGGTGGGGCCTAACAGCTGAGGGAGGCAAAGTAAGTAAATAAACGAATGAGGGAAAGAGACACCAAGCAGGAGAAAGTAACTGCAGAAGGAGGTGGTGCAAGTGAGCACCAGGGAGAAAAAGCTAAATTAAGCAAAAATATAGGGAGGGAGCAAGCATACACCAACACAGAGGGGAAATAGCAGTGGTCATGATCTCTCACTGAGTGAAAAAAGACCAATGACACAACAAATCAAATTTAAAAGAAGTTCCTTGACATCAACTTTTAAAGGATACACTCAATTAGTAAGTACAATGTGAGACCAAAAATCTCCAGGATTGGAAATATATAAGAATATGGAGGAAGGTCATGGAAAGAGAGGCAAGAAAATGAGGTAAACAACAAAACCATCTAATCCTGAGCAAGTGGTAATCCAAAGCCCATTGTAAGTATTCACAATGTATTGGAAGAAGTAGGTCTACCAACAGATAACTAAAGCTGTCTGTAGCCAAGATTTAGAAATATTTTTTATAATAAAGGTTTCTCAACATTCCATTAACAGCTATTGTGCATTTACCTACTTAGGAAAGTAGAGAGTATTACAATTGTGATTGTTTATTTTTGTAATGCACAGTTTCAGGGGTCCAGCTGCTAGGCAGAAGAAACAAGGAAACTAGAATAAAGCAAGAAGAAACTATCCTAACAGCAAATTATCATGGTGACACATTGGGCAGCATTGACTGCAAATGTGTGGAACTGGTTGCATAGCATCCTAAATCAAGAAGCTAAAACAGTCATAGTAAGTGGGTAGACACAACCTGGTGTCCACATCTTTAATGTAATTGAGAAAACAATGTTTTTGACATTCGGAAACTAATAAAGTTTTTCCCCAACTGTTGACCTTGAAATACTACTCTTGCAAGAATAACAAATGCTCTGATAAGTCTAAACCAAAAATGTAGTCTCACGTTATCATATAATGATCCATTAATCCATTTACTCAACTCTAGTTATTCAATGATCCACAGGTTTATCTACAAATTGATTCATTCATCTATCTAAAAACAATACTGGTCCATGCAACAAAATGATCTAGTCACCCTCCAAGTACCATTCAGTTGTTAATAGTAACACCTATTAATCACAGTCCTTAGAAACAGTAGCTCCACTACATCAACCTAGATGGATTTACACTCCAGCTTTCTCACAATTCGAAGTCACTCAGACTCACATAGGACAACAATCTTACCCTAAAAAAAAAATCACCAGGAAAGCCAAGACAGTCTGTCTCTTTTGAAAAATAAAGTGAAAACATTCCTTCCAAAAAGCAACTTCAGAGCTTCGGTTCAATACCTCTCACTTAGATAGTGATAATACTTTGCTCCATGGCCTTGAAGACTCTATTCAGGCCGCTCTTTAAACACATACTACTTGAATCAGCATGCCCTATTAAGGGATAGAAGTAAAATGACCCCTGATCATACCCACCTTGTTGAAACGGTAAACATCCTTTTTTACGACTTTTTTATTACGAAAGTCGTGGTTAACGAAAGCGTAACAACGCTTTTTTTAACCACAACTTCGTATTTTTGTGCCTTAACTACGTATGTTCTGAACAACGAACATGCGTGGTTAAGGTACAAAGAAGGGAGTTGGTGAAGGTAAGTGGTGGGTTTAGGTTTTGGGGTGGGGTTGGGGGGGTGGGGTGGGGCGTTTTTGGTTTTGGGGAGGGGGTGGGGGTTAGGGGGTTTTAGGTTTTGGGGTGGGGTTGGGGGGGTGGGGCGTTTTTGGTTTTGGGGAGGGGGTGGGGGGTTAGGGGGTTTTAGGTTTTGGGGTGGGGTTGGGGGGGTGGGGCGTTTTTGGTTTTGGGGAGGGGGTGGGGGTTAGGGGGTTTTAGGTTTTGGGGTGGGGTTGGGGGGGTGGGGCGTTTTTGGTTTTGGGGAGGGGGTGGGGGTCAGGGGGGTTTTAGGTTTTGGGGTGGGGCGTTTTTGGTTTTGGGGAGTGGGTGGGGGGTCAGGGGGTTTTAGGTTTTGGGGTGGGGTTGGGGGGGTGGGGCGTTTTTGGTTTTGGGGAGTGGGTGGGGGTCAGGGGGTTTTAGGTTTTAGGGTGGGGTTGGGGGGGTGGGGCGTTTTTGGTTTTGGGGAGTGGGTGGGGGTCAGGGGGTTTTAGGTTTTGGGGTGGGGTTGGGGGGGTGGGGCGTTTTTGGTTTTGGGGAGTGGGTGGGGGGTCAGGGGGTTTTAGGTTTTGGGGTGGGGTTGGGGGGGTGGGGTGAGGGATGTAGGGTGAATGGTGCCTATTGCTAATGATTTTATCAGGAATGCCTTTACAACGAAATATTGTTGTTAAGGCATTCGTGGTAAAATCATTAGTAGTAAGGACGAGGTCGGTGTTCCGACCTCGTTGTTAAGGTTAGTAGTTGTTTTTAATTCAGTGTTCCGTCATATAATCGTTGAAACTCCACTGGCTTCTCTGTCCAGCTCATATTATCTTCAAGCTGCACCTTCTCCAATACTACCATTAATTGAACATCCACCTGCTTGGCTGACAAATTCACCACTTCCTGTGGCTCTTGTCACACCATGAGCTAGAGCACCATCCACTGGAAAGGGAAAAGAGCAAATAAGAAAAAAACAAGCGAACAGGCCTTCTTTATTTGTGCCCCAAGGTTATGGAACATAGGACTACATGTATCAAGGTTTCATTTTGCGACTCGCAAATTTCGAGTCAGAGTGACTCGCAATTTGCTAGTCGCAAAACCGTATGTAGGATAGTGTCCTTGACACTATTTGCGACTTGCAAGGGTGTCGCAAGTGCCCACCTCATGATTATTTATGAGGTAGGTCGCAATTTGCGACCCCCTTGGGAATGGCGGCCCTCACAGGGATGGTGGCCTGCTGGAGACAGCAGACCACCATGTCTGTGACTGCTTTTAAATAAAGCAGTTTTTTTTGTAATGCAGCTCATTTTCCTTAAAGGAAAACGAAATGCATTACAAAAACAAAAAATGAAACGTTTTTGCTTCATTTTTTTAGGGCTCTGAATTTTTTTTTCAGTGACATTCACAAAGGGGAAGGGGTCCCATTGGGACCCCTTCCCATTTGTGAATGGGTTAGCTAACTGCGATTGTTTTGTGACCGCATTCGCGGTCACAAAACAATCATACATGAGACTGCGAGTTGCAATTAGGAAGGGAACACACCTTCCTAATTGCGAGTCGCAATCCCGTATTGCGATTCGGTAAAAAGTTTACAGAATCGCAAAACTGGGTTTGTACATGGGGAAGTGCTTTTTGCACGTCGCAAACAGCCAGATTCGCTGTTTGCGACATGCAAAAAGCTTTGTACATGTGGCCCATCATCCCTTTAACCTTTAGGACCACACTTACTCAATTCCAAGTTATGAAAGTGCTGAATATTCACTTTTTCAAAAAATGCAACGTGATGCCAAAGTAACAATCCACCTCTAATCTCAGAATATAGATTATTTTCTCTCAATAACTGTCTCCCTCCCTTCAACATTGCACAGTAGCAAATTGCCTTTTGTCTAGGTTTGCACTACACAAATATCTCATACAAACATACATCTACACTTCAGCATGAGGAATTGTATAAATCAATTGTTATTATTGTTGATAGTGATACTAGTAGTAATCTTTCTAAACTCTGTAGGTTATATATTACATGTGTATGCTATCATTCCAGTTTATTGCACTTTCTACTATTGCAACATCTCCCTCACTAGTGTGAAAGGATGTTTTGATTCTATTAGAGACTCTGACCTGGAGAGCATGACATATCATCTTTACTGCAATACTGTAGCAGCAACAATAAACAAAAAAATACTTGAAAATAGATGAGAAATGTCCCCAAGGAAACACCATAGTCACGTTCTCGATGGTGATGCCATACACTATGGCTCAAACTAAAAGAGAAAACTTAGAAGTGGTCAGGAGGCATTTTGATTGTCTCATTTTTTACAATGATGGTTTACATGTTCAATATTGTAACATTTAAGTTTATTTTCACAAGCAAATTCAAATTCACATTGCATTTTACTCTTACCTGCAGGTCTTTCTCAGCACAATCAGTATTAGCCACCATTTATAGGTAAAGGTAACAACAGCATTAAGTCATAACAAATGCATATATCAATGAAAAAAACAAAGGTTAAGACTAAAGCCTGATTTAGAGTTTGGAGGACGGGCTTCTCCTTCACAAACGTGATGGATATCCTGTCCCCCATATTATGTTTTCCATAGGATCTAATGGAATTGTAGTTAGGAAATCTTCATTAATTGATGTATAGACAATGAATTTAAACTACAAAAACATTAGAAATTATAAAGTAATATTCAGAATTTACAGTTATAATTTCTGCCCTGGTCAAAATGTCAAAACCGACTATAACTCATTGTCCTCCATACACAGTGTCAGCCTGCTAGTCACACTATATTAAATATAATTTGTGCCTTCCCCATGCACTGCTTATACCATTTTATATTAGATTCCTTATAGATAGTTAAATGTTAGTTTTTATGGCAAGACTCATGACATCTCAAAAAATTTCATCATTTATGATGAACAGCATGCATGGTAGAGGGCTGAGTTATAGTTAATGTAGTGTTGCTAGCAAGTTCACAATACTATGTATGGAGGTGCATGAGTTATAGTGGGAACCAGAGGCCCCAGTTGGCTCTCCACATGCTACAAGAGCCAGCATTGCTCCCACCCAGAGAAAGCAGCATTTTTTGCTTGCTCTGAGTGAGGGAAATCTCAGTTTCTCTGGCTGCAAAAGTACAAGCAGGGAAACAGTGGGCTTCCACCAGGCTGCAACATTTTGAAAGCTCTCATCGGATAGGAGCACACTTCTTTCCCTGTCTGTCCCCGGGGTGGTCTCCCTGGCACAGAGGTAAAGAGCCTGCCCTGGGGGATGGCATCCTCAGGACCTTGTAAGGCTTGGAGAGGGGGCCACCCACACCCTCCCTATTAATTATTTAAAATATTTGGCCTCAGGGGGTGGGGTCCCTGGGGCCCTTTTGGGCTGAGGGTGGAGGGCTGAGAGGCCCCTCTCCTTAAATGTATGTGTTTGGCCCCAGGAAATGGTGTCCCAGGGGCTGCTATTGCCTCTGGAAGGACTGGTGCGCCCCCCCTCCACAATTAATACATTTTCAGCCCTGGTGGGGTGGGGTTCCCAGGAGCCTCTTAAGCCTTAGAGAGGGGACCCTTGCCCCCTGCCCTTCAATTATCATTTGGCCCTAGGGAATGGGTTCCCCGCGGCGCATCTATAGCATTTTAGTTAGAAAATGCTGATGAGTATTTTCTTTTTTTCAAAAATACTTACCATCCCACAGGACTCCTGGGGGCTAGGGACTTTTTTTAAAAACAACATTTTTATTTTGGTCCTGATGGGCTTCTCTGGGACCCCTCCCTACAGGGCCTAGTGGGGGCAGGGATTACCGATCCTGGCTTGAGGAACTTTTGCAAGAGTTCCTCAAACCCAACCGTCCAGATACACAAATATATTTGATGAATATATTTGAATGGATTGACACCAAATTGGAAAAAAACACACTTTCTAAATCAAGATCTAGCTTCCTGACAAATTTGATGCATTTCTGTTCGCATTTTGGACCCCCCTTTTTTCTCTGCCCCCTCTTGTTGGATCACTCCAATAGGAAGAGTGTTTTGTGTGTGTACAGAGAAATAGAGCAAAAGAGGATAGTACGGACACCTCTAGTGAGTGGCTTTTTTAATACATACCAATCTGTACAGGAACCACCCACAATTAATGTCAGCTGTGGATGAATGATATAGTAGACCTATTTTATTTAGGAAGTGCATCTGAAACTATAACCCGGTTATAGTAAGTAAATAGAAGACATGCTTATATTCCATCTGATCGAATATGTTCTTAATGTTGAGTGTGATGTGTGGCATTGGATGGTTTTTAGTCTACCACATGAAATGCCCCAGTGTCCATAAGTGATTCTGAAACATGCATCCTAGTGTTAATCCCACATGAGTATAATGAATTAACATGGGAATGTCTCTATGCAGTCTCATTGCCAAGACCGTCACCAATAATTTGCCGTCTATATTGATCAGCAATATTGTGCAACAGCTAGAACGCTCGATGAGGTCTTTCCGTGCTTTGGATAAGAGAGTAATCATGGTTTTGTACGAAATTAATCCCAGGGAACCCTTGAGCTCAGTCTTCCTACAGGACTGGAATAATAAGGCCTTCCCAACTTAATCAAATTCCTCCAGAAACCTATTCTCTCCTGGAGATTTGCAATTCAGTAATGCCAAAATTGGTTTTGTAATTTCCTCTTTGGAAATGTTGCCCTCGGTCGGTCTCTTGTTTCAACAGAAATAAATGGAGGCCAGAGGATTTCCTCTATCTGTTTTTGATTATCTGTTTGATCTAAGTCATACAATGACTTTGAAAGGAGGCAGACCTATCAGTGATGCCCGTGGGATGTACTAAGACATCCAATCTCATGTCCCTGATAGCCAAAATTGCCATTTGAGACTCCCATTGGCATAGCTAAGCCACCAAAAGTGAACCAGCCTTCTCACCATGCTCCTATCAGTGTTATCTTTTTCCAACAAGCATTGCGTTGTTGGTGAGGAGGAGTTGTGGTATGCGATTCTATCTTCTAAAATGTTACAATGGGCTACATCTAGGAGTAAGCTCTTTTGCAAGAGAAAATAGTCTATGTGTGTCTTGGTATAATGAGGATATGAGTGGATCATCTTGGTTTCACAAAGTGCCATGTACAGTTAACATTTAATGTGATGATTATTAAAGGAATAGTCAGAGTATGGCACTGATGTGCTAGTGTGAGTAGAATGAATGTGCTAATGTATAATCCAAATCAGCCCCATGACCTGTTTGCGCAGAGCTGCATTCCAAAATTAGGAGTGGGCTCAGCAGCATGCCATACATATCTAAGGTCAGTACAGCAATGGCTCCATAGGAGCAGCATGCCTTTGATCCAGTGACGTAACACAAAATGATGGGGCTCTCCCTGCAAAATATGATGAGGGGCCCAACCCTCCCATTTTTCATGGATATTCATTGATCTTGGGCTTAGTGGCCCCCCCTTAAAGAATTGAGGGCTGTGTTACACCCTTGCTTTGATGGTGCGCATGGGCCAGTGAAAATTCACTTTCATTGTAGGCCCTCGATGCTCAGCCACTTCCTGTCTGCTGTCTTGCTCACTAGACTTTTGTACTTCAAACTAGACTTTTCCAGCAGTCTTCCACCAGGCATTCCTTTTTAGGTTTCGCCTGCACAGTGTATGCACTGTGCTTGTGAAATCTACTGTATTTAACATAAATCTTAAAAGGGGCTTACATCCCGCCCACTTTCCTTGCTTTTAATTGGTTCCTGTGCTTGCCACTTACCTTTCCTCATTTTCTATTGGCTGTACCACTATTTCATGCATTTACCAATGCTTGTTCCTAATGTGTCTGTTCTTATCAGTGTCATGAGGTCCAAGTACTGTGGTCATCCACTTTGATTTTGGAACTTCTTTTCTTAATTGATTTGCTACTTTACACATGGCAGAAACCCCAAAGAAGGTATCGGGGTGTTACACAGGCACAGAGAGATTAAGTGATTTGCACAGAAACACTGGATGTTGTGATTCATACTGAGTCCCGACACTGATCACAACAGCACCCACCAGTCCCCCTGGGTCAACACGCACTCACCAGTTCTCTTGGGACCGAAGCAGGCTTCCACTCTAGTGCGCCCTTTTGTTGCTGAGGCTGGAGAGTGCTCTTAATTTTCTCTCGTTCTACTTTATGCCTGCAATGCCTGCTTTCTGTAGTATTGTGTGATGTACTTAAGAGCCCTTCAACAACAGAATATGATATGCAATCGAGCCTCATTCTAATGTGAAATTTACTGCTTAGAAAAGGCAAACGATAGTGTTTGCTCCCACTGGAAGCAAAAATCTAAGTTAATTCACTGAACTGCCTTCGATGATAACCTGACTCATCCCTAGGCTCTAAATATAAATCCTTATTACTAAAGTAACACACTTATAGGTACGAAGTATCGTTATGCTTGCTTTTTTTCTCCTATATGTATGTCACATTTTATAAAACAGAATAAATTACATTTTATGTGTGAGTTCTCTGGCTTTAAGGGTGCGTCTAACCTTGTCTTCGTAAATATGCATTGAGCTGGCTTTGTGATCTATTAAATGATAGGGATAAGCGGTTCTAAACATTATGGGGGTCATTACGACCTCGGCGGTCTTTTCAAAAGACCGCCGAGGCCGCGGAAGACAGAATACCGCCATTGCCGGCAGTATTTCTGTCTCCCTATTATGACATTTCCGCTGGGCCAGCGGACGGTAACAGTGTTACCGTCCGCCTGCCTAGCGGAAATGTCACATCAACATTGCAGCCGGCTCGTAATAGAGCCGGTGGCAATGCTGATGTGCAGCGGGTGCAGTAGCACCCTTCGCGCATTTCACTGCCCGAAATTCGGGCAGTGAAATGCGCGACGGGGCTATGCCTGGGGGCCCCTGCACTGCCCATGCCAAGTGCATGGGCAGTGCAGGGGCCCCCAGGGGCACCCCAAGTCCCCTTACCGCCGGCCTTTCCATGGCAGCGTGTACCGCCATGGACAGGCCGGCGGTCGGGGACTCATAATCCCCAGGGCAGCGGTGCATGCACCGCTGCCCTGGGGATTATGACCGTCAGGCAGAATCCTGGCGGCAAACTGGAGGGGCCGGGGGTATGGCCGTAGCTTTTCCGCCAAGGTCATAATTGCTGGCGGAACACCGCCAGCCTGTTGGCGGTGTTACCGCCAACATTCCGCCGGCCGCCAGGGTCGTAATGACCCCCTATGATTTCTGTGGACACCAAATGCATCACTACTGGAAGCCAGCGACCCAATGCCTAGTTTGTAAAAGAATGAGTGCCGTACCCGAAGCTCTCCACAGAAGACCACAGCTGTTGCAATTAAATGTCCTGCACAAAATAACATGGCTGGTGGTCTTGAATCTGCCTAATGCCTCTTTAATCTACCTCCAGCTATGCTCTTCCCACTTATCTCATTCTTCCTGGTTCTTGCTTTCTTGCTTTGTGATGTTCTTTCCGTCTTTCTCTTCCTCCTATGTTCCGATTTTATGTGTTTTTTCCCTTTGTGGCTCTCCTAAATATCGAACTCGGAAAAATAAGTGCCGGTCCCCAAAAATAAGTACTGATTCCCCCCACCAGGCAATCATCTGCTCAAATTAAGCACTGCAGAGACCCCTGCGTAAATAATAAGTGATACGAGCGCTGTCTTAAAGAACAAATTAAATCTTGCAACAACAAAAAATAATGTTAAACACATAGGCAAAACCAAATTCATTTACAAATGCTTGTTTTCTGCTGATCTTAGATACCGCGCCCTTGCTTGTGGAGCAGCTTCCGGAGCACGCCTTTGTTGAGTGTGCAGCTGTCTTTTGGCGGGCCCTCCAGTCCCTAGTCAGCACCAAACTCTGCACAAACAGGTTCTTTTTTAAGATGATAGGGAGATATTAAAGGGCCTGGACATTGCACTGCGCCGCAGGCAGATCACCTCAGCTCAGACTTGGATAAACGAACAATTCGTCGTTTCAAAGCGATGCATGTGCCCTGCATGCTGCCTGTGCCGAGCACATCCATTTCAACCTTTCCGAACCTGACTATTACGCGAAAATGATAGACAATTATTTTGTCCGAAAAATAAGTAAATACGTTTCATACTAAGAGAGTGATTCATTGAGTTTCGCAAATGGACCACTCTCTCCCTTGGTGACACTTACATTCAGTTGTGAGGTCTAACCATAATGAGGTTGTTCTACTGATAGTTTCCTTTACTCTTCTCCATTGCATACAGCTCATTACTTTCATCATCAACCTGGCCAATGTTTTCAGGTAAAATTCAGGTTCTCACTCGTCTTTCATCACTCAGCGTTCAAGGCTTTGTAAAAGATTTGATCTCCTGAATAACCAACTTTCGAGAACGCACTGCAAACTCGTGTAAAGTAATCACCCTATTAACTTGGCTCCCGACCGAACGAGTTGAACAGCTACTAAACACAGGCTGGACAATGCTATGTATGCATCAAGCGTACAGTAAACAACTCTCTTACCGCCTTCTCGATTTCATGTCATAGTATGTCAGGGTGGACCTTGAAAGGGTCTTGTGCAGCACAAACTAATTACCGGGACTCAGACTGTAGTAAGATGTGGGCTTCATTTTACAACCACTCCCCGTCCCATAAGTGGTCATTTCCACAGTCTTCCCCACATTTTGACAACCAATTGGAAGGACAAAAAAATGCTACCTATGAGCATGCAGGTGTCACACAATTGTTTCTGAAGGTAACTATTTAACAAGACATAATC
The DNA here is from genome assembly GCF_031143425.1 of Pleurodeles waltl. Classification (NCBI taxonomy): domain Eukaryota; kingdom Metazoa; phylum Chordata; class Amphibia; order Caudata; family Salamandridae; genus Pleurodeles; species Pleurodeles waltl. The sequence goes on from NC_090436.1 coordinate 233,388,681, forward strand.
AGACATGCCAACTCACATTGTGCCACAGCATGTGACGCAATATTGGCAATTTTCACTCAGTCACCCATTGGACATTCGAAGTCACACTTTGCGCACCGGGTGGATTTCCAGCACGTGTGCAGAAGCATTTCACTACTGAATTCCATTAGAGATTACTCATCCTCCCTGGGACACACAGAGGGGGTTTCTGTTCAGAATCATTTCATGCTTTTGGACAAGGTAGGAGTGGCCACTCCCTCTCCAGACTCTGCCCCGTCCAGTGTTTCTCCACTGTTGCTCATCATGTTGCTATGGCTTAAAGCAGCACATCTCGAGGCACCACCATCACCAGTATCCCTCCAAGGTATACCACAGTGTGACGACCTGAAAGCCTCATTCTCATCTCGAGGTCCCGCCCTTCCTGAGGTCGCACCCCCTTCCTTGACATGGTGAAAAACGATCCCACATTGTCTGACCGGCATAACTACTTACTGGCTCCTTGTAGTAAATGCATTAGGTTTTGCCTACGTGATTAATAATATTTTTTTGTAATTTGTAGTTTTGTGAGTAATTGCACAATATTAGCTACTGAAATTGTTAAATGTTTATCAATTTTTTTTTTTAAATAAAGAAAGGCAACATATTGTGCTGGGGATATTAGGTAAAGGGCTCACTGTCCTTGGGAGCACAACCAGAAAATGGTTTCCCTAGTTAGGAAACATTTCTTTGGTAAAAAGAATAGATGAAAGAGCTAGGACCAGCCGTGTTCCTCTGCAGATATATAGACATCTCTCATCTGGGCTATCTAAAGGTGGCAGGCATGCAGACAGTAAAATCACGGGCACTTCAGAATCTGTCCAAATGCATAGCTGGCAAGTTTCCCAGGTCATCCCATTTTTTTCCCTTAGAATTCTGGGACTTGTAGTCATGATCTTATGTTACATTAAATAAAACTTTCAGTCCCAGAATTCTAAGAAAAACAAATGGGATCACACATGGACCCAGGAAGCTTGCCAGCTATGCCATATGTCGTCATAAGACACCAGGAACTATGTTGAACACTAAAGACTGGCTGGCACTGGTTCGGACATTAGACTGTCTACTGGAACCAAAATTTAATTTGGTCCGACTCTGGGCTAGCCTGATTGCTACTAATAGCAACATTGTGATTTAAGTAATATATTCCAGAGAAATCCCAAATTTAATTTTGGCGCTAAATTTGCAGGGATGGTGCAAAATACATTGAATCACTGTGAGCAAAAGGGAAAGGTTTCAGGTAAAAGCAGACAGGGTCAAAGTGATCGTCGGAAAACCATGGGTTAACCTGTCAAATTGGGATAGTATGTGCACACCAATAAAACATTGCTACACTATCCCGCTCATGAATACACAGCACAGGCAACTTCGGAGGGATTTAAGAAACTTCGATTCAGCGACTGACCTTTGTCTACTGTCAAGTTACCACGATGACAGTCACAGGAAGTCTGTTTCTTTTATCCATAATGCTGATTATTACCAGAGTAATATGGCTCTTTTATAGCACAACTTATTCATTTTTTTATTAAAAGAGAAGCTTATATGTTACTGAAGATATTCACAATAACGTAGCTAAAAGGGGTGTACATTTAACAATTATTATTACATAAATTGAGTAATTAAGAATTCACTGGGTACAAGTGGGTAGGTTTTGATACAGGCAAGCGCTCTGGTAGCACATCGCTTTACTGCGCTATTGTAAGACACAAATACATCAGTTTTCTATTTATTGGTCTTTCAACTTTCATTTGGTGGCTGGGCGGACAGACGGATTCAATAACAATGTTAAATGCTGAATGACATTGGAACATTAGAATCCACCTCGGTATGAAATAACGGGAGCATTACAAACAAAAATAAATTTGCTAGAAATTAATGAAAGAAATTACATTTGTAAGCAAAGTATAATAGCTATTGTAAGTTTGATACATTTACCTAACAATGATTTATATTGATATTCCAACATGATTTCTAAAGACAATGTTATTCCTTCTAAACATAAGATACAGTTTAGGATGATATCAGCTACTTGAAAAATAGTCTAACATGTTTACCTTGTAGAGCGGTTTGTTGGAAGACGAGTAAGAAAGACAGCTAGCTATGTTGAAATGACTGTCAAGTTTGCCTACGACTTGTCAAGCAGCCTTCGTTCTTGAAATGGAGGGGCATCCTCTCTAGCCCTCTACCTGACTGGCAGAGTTCTGCTATACAACTAGAGCAAATATTTCAATTTGAGGCACCCAGTCATTGGCATCTAGTGTTGGAGTACAAGCTCAAATTGATAGTATTTTTTAGGAAACATGACTCAGGAAGTGTGTTTTTCGGTATTAAGGTTTTAAATATGCAAAATTTGTTGTGAAAAAATACTCTACTTTGCTGCATGCACAATATTTGGACAGAACATAGCACACAGGTATCATCTAAAACGTGTTTGTTGGGAAACAGTGGCATTCCAGATATATGCACACTAGTTTGTTTATTTAAACCTGTGTTAAATCTTATTGTATTTAAACGGAAAGTATTGACTTTTTTAACATGTATGCTTCATAAAATGATATAAGAAACCTAAAAAAGCTCCAACAAACAAAGCGGGTGGGAACGAGTAGTTAGGTCAGGGGAAACTGATAAGAAAAACACAGAAGAAAAACAGGCTTCAACAAATAGAAATAGAGGAAAGCAAACTGGCAAGCACATGGACCAATAAGAAGTGAAGGCAGGATGAAAGTCCCTTTTAAAATAGATTACATACAATAGATTCCACAAGCCTAGCGCAAGCGCTGTGCAGGCGAAACCTAAGAAATACGGTTGGATGTCTGGAGACTTACACTCAAGCGCAACCTATGCCATACAGTTAAAGAGTTGGGTGAGAATGTCCTTTTCAGCCAAACATACAAATATACCTCTTCATATTATTTTCTGTTGTAAAGATTTACCTTGTAAACTGCCATCTTATTTTCATCCTATTGCTATGTTTCGTGAAATAAATGTAAAATAATTTTAAGGCCAACACAGAGCTGAGAGCAGAACTCCATTTGCTTGTTGCGATTATTGTAATGCCAGCGGTTTAAATGTATTTACTGGCAAGAAGCATGCATACATTGCGGCTCAGCAGGACAGACAAAATAACATTAAATCGAAAAGAAGTGATGGAACTTTGTGGGACTGGTTCAGTAGTTGTACTTTTGCCACAAAGTGACATCTACACTGTTTAGGCGAATAGTAGCTCAGTTAAGTTCATCTGAGGGGAAAAAATGGTTGTAGATGAGGATGGTGCATTATCCTGGGAACATCACTCCTTCTGTTGCCCTTGTCAAGTTACATCCGCTGAGCACTTCTGACAGGTTTTGAAGTTGATAATTGTATAATAGTTTCTGTTATTCTACACTAAAAGTCCTTTTTAATTAAGTTCAGCGGCGACATGATGAAAAAAAATTGTTTAAAATGTCTGGGAACTTTTAGTTCTGTATGTAGGCCAAAAAGAAATTTCATTTATTCCGCCGTAATCTTGCTCAATTTCCAGCATTTCAAATTATGCTTCTTACGCGAAATGCTCAAAATCATGCCTTTGTGCTAGTTTATGATTTAGATTCCGGTTGTGGTAAATTCTTATAATGGGAGCATAGGCACAATGAGAACAGACAGAATGTGAGTGGCTGTTGTTTGCGTGAAAGCAATTTTGAGCTATTTTAGAGCAAAATGTGTCCACAAATTCAAGAAAGAGTACAGAGATGCATTTTGCACTAAAAAATGATAGACATTTCGCATGATTTTGTATAATGTTTTGTGGAATTTTGTAGACATTCCACTAGGGAAATGACACTACTTTCGCAAAAGCCCCTTTAGATCTCTGTTTTTGCAACATAACTGTTTTACTAAAAGCAAAGATATTGGAAAACTGTACATCCAAAATGTAACCACGTCTTTCACCTCTGAGCTTTAACTTAAACAACAATGTGTTTATAGTAATAAATAGGGTTACAGGAAGGCAAAGGGTAAGGTTATGTTTAGTGGTGCAGTTAGAGTAGGTTTGAAGTAAGGGATGGTGTTTGGGCTGGAGCAAGATCATGCTTTGGATTAGCATTAAGACTGTTTTTGAGAATAATGTTAGAATTCGGGTAAGAGACGAGGAAAGGTAATGTTTAGGGATAAGGTGTGAGTAACATTTAAGCTCTAAGTTAGGTTTTAATTGAATTCCAGGAACAAATGCTTTACCATTCTCCTGGGAAATCGTTGTCTCGAAACGTCTGGGTCAAAACTCTTGTAGCTCCACTTCAATGCATATTTCCAAGGAACAGAATTTGGAATTCTATTGTAATGTATGTGCAATCAATCCAGCCTGAATCTGGCATGCTGCAGAGAGTCGTGTGTGAATAACTGTCCAAATAAATGCATGACAAACATTTCCTGATCTACCATGGTCACACATAGCTTAAGCTGTAGCTTACACCCAGCACAAAAAACACTGTCCAAACCTTACTGAGTTAAGGGCTTCTTATGTGGCCCAATGCCAAATATGAAGACTCCTACAGCCAACAAGAGCTTGGAAGAATCTGGCTGATCAAGGCACATATTGTAACTCTGAAGGTTATAATGATAGAGGAAATCATTTGTGTATGAATATGTTAGTTTGTCTCATTGTATTAATGATATTTCAGTCTTGAAAAAGTGGCAGTAATAATGAAACACATTGGCTGATTCACTTTGACTGACTTACGGTTGAGGAGCCTCGGTATTTCAACAGAAGTCATTCCTAAGGTTGCATTATTAACCAAAATTTACTATGTTTTCATTTAAGAATTGCTTTACACTGTATAGATAAAAATCTTGAATAATTATATGGCTGTAATAAAACTGTAAATAATAACAATGACTTATCAAATGAAATCCTTTAATTGAAACACTGTGAAAACTGAAAGATGAGTTAAGTTGTCTACAGTTTGTGTATAGCTGTTAAGTAAAAAGAAACTGATTTATTTAAAATTCAAAGAACTTGCATTTATGATGGCTGATGGGGGTGCCATCCACAGTACCTCATCCAATTTAAATTGCTCTGATGCTAGTGGGAAAGTAACACTTTCAGGTGCACCTGTACACTGCACAGAGTCCCTACTTTTGATTAAAAGGTTGTTGTGACCTTGGACACTTCCTTGATTTAATGCCCATTCCTGCACTAAACAAACCTGGGCCCTTAGTCTGCTATCTCATAGGATAAACGTGGGTGAGATTCTCATGGTTTTCCATATAGAAATTCCAAATCTCTTATGATAAACCTGTGTGACATTTGTGTAGAGCATTCCCTCACTTGTTTGGTTTTGTACCTCACTGCAGAAATGGTGTCCATTTGCAGCTGGACAAACCACCCAGTTCTTATGCACATAAAATATTTGATTACAAAGAACTGTATTCTTCTAAGTACGACTTTCCATCTGTTCTCATTTCTCCACAACTATTGCTCCAATCTAGTCTGTTTGTGTCTGATCTAACATGATATCTAGAGCCTGGAAAAATAGATTTCTCCTTGCAGGATTTATTTTTGGAAAAATAGCCTAATTTCTCCCTTCTTAGTCGGCTACTTCGTAGGATGATACTGGGCGTTATTCTTAGGGTTTTCCATATAGAAATGCCAAATCTATTTTGGATAAACCTGTGTGAAGTTTGTGTGGAGAAAGAAAGAGAAAGTATTGCTGAGTAAGGGAGACCTTTTCTCAAACGAAGAGACCAGTAGTGCAACGGTCCTTGAAATATTGCTTTAATGGATGCTGATAACAGACCCAAAATTTTAGACTTCTCAGGGACAGGTGACCTACTTTTAGTACCCACCCAACAAATCTCTTTCTAAAGCATATTGATAATTGAAATCAAAATAAAGAGGGGTGCCTCCACAGAATCCACAATGAACCCAGAACAAAGATATTCTGAGAGTCACTGAGCACTGATTTCTTTCAAATGATGACAAATTATACCTGCTGTAGAACTGCAAGACCGAAAACCAAAAAGGAGCCTGTCTGTTTTTTATAGACTAACCCTCGAAACTACAATGAAAACCCTCAGTTGTCTTACATAGCCCATTTATATAACCCTCACCCACCAGGTTTCCACTTGGTGGCATGCTTCATCATTGGGCCCACCCTTTTCTGCTATGGAACAGGGTGTGCTGCAACATATGAATTACGTGGGAGCACTTATCAAGGTGTTCTACTGATGAAAGATAAGACTTGGGGGTAGTCATGTGTGGAAAGTGAGAGTTAAAAATACCCACCAAGTCAGTAAACAATACTTTATTCCAGTCTTTTGGTGGTACGATTGAAAACGGGGTAAAAGGAAACTGTGATTGCCTACCTTTCTACTGAGGGTTTTCTTTGTAGTTTAGAGGATTAGTCCAAAAAAACAGACAGGCTCCTTTTTGGTTTTCAGTACATACTTGTAGGAGGACGAGCGTGGATGTCCACAGAAATATTTTGAAGGGAGGGGCGTCCTCGACTGCTTTTGGCAGGGGCCGTATATGTACTAGTGCAGGCGGCAAAACACTACAGCAGCCGTAGTGTTTCACTGCACTGTGAGCCTGCACAGCAGGCACCCTCCCTTCCACAAACCTCCCACCCATGGACACACATGTCCCTTGTCTGGTTTTTCTCCACTTAACTCCCTCTTTTTTTGTTGAATGGTAGACCTGCAATAACCATCTCAAACTGACAGAAAATAATTTACCTGTTGTGCGACATGGACAATATGTAGTCTAAGTACACAGGGGGTGATTCTAACTCTGGCGGGCGGCGGAGGCCGCCCGCCAGAGTTCCCCCCTCCAGAATACCGCACCGCGGTCGTAAGACCGCTGCGGTGATTCTGGGTTTTCCACTGGGCTGGCGGGCGACCGCCAAAAGGCCGCCCGCCAGCCCAGTGGAAAACAACCTTCCCACGAGGACACCGGCTCTGAATGGAGCCGGCGGAGTGGGAAGGTGCGACGGGTGCAGTTGCACCCGTCGCGAATTTCACTGTCTGCAATGCAGACAGTGAAATTCAAAGTGGGGCCCTCTTACGGGGGACCCTGCAGTGCCCATGCCATTGGCATGGGCACTGCAGGGGCCCCCAGGGGCCCCACAACACCCCATACCGCCATCCTGTTCCTGGCGGCAGAGCCGCCAGAAACAGGATGGCGGTATGGGGTGTCAGAATCCCCATGGTGGCGCAGCGAGCTGCGCCGCCATGGAGGATTCTTTTGGGCAGCGGAAAACCGGCGGGAGACCGCCGGTTTTCCTCTTCTGACCGCGGCCAAACCGCCGGGGTCAGAATGCCCTGCGGGGCACCGCCAGCCTGTTGGCGGTGCTCCCGCCAACCCTGGCCCCGGCGGTCCATGACCGCCGGGGTCAGAATGACCCCCACAGTTCTGTGGTGATATAGCCCAAGGAATATATTCCTTTTGTTGATTACTTGAGAGATCTCTAAGAGCTCCATTGCCCCCTGAAGTTACAACTACGAGATGTCATTTTGCACTGGCACACGACCCTCCTGTTAGGAAAAACAGAGGATGAAAAGAAATTAGTGGTGCCAGTGAGAATACAATTTGTTCCTGTAGAGTTTTAAATACCAAAGGCTAACATAGTAGAAATGTCCACTGATAGAGAAAGATTGCAAGTCTGTCATCAGTCCTTCTTGGGAATATGGATTTAATTCAGAGCAACCTACGGTGATCAGAACATGATCTTCCATTTACCGCCCTGGAAACTACCTCCTATTAGCCATGTCACTTGGGGAAAAAACTACATGTGCATTCCCCTAGTGAAATAGCCCAAGAAATGGAATCTTCCTGTAGACTATCATGTAGCTGCCCTGAAAATGGCTTAAGGAGTGAGCTTAACCTCTGCAAATCTTTTGGGGTGAACACTGTCTTCAAGTTTCACTATCACTTTGTCCATGAAGGTAAATATTTGCACTGAGGTAGAAATGCCCATAAAAAATAATCACCACTAAGATCAAATGACAGCTACTTGTCTGCCATGGTTTCTAATCTAGGATCAATCATTATTAGCAGTGATGTCAATCCTGCTGAAAGGGAAGCATATGCATTGCCAAGAAGACATACAGATCGTTGGCTCAAATCACTGTTAGATTTAAAGGCAGTCGAGATGTATCAGCAATACATTCTATATTTTACTTTAATGGCTCAAACGTGTCTCACAGCTTATTTTATCAGACCTTGAGGACTCATCTATCCTTCCATATGTTCCTTTCCCTTCCTAGTCAAAAATACTACCATGTAAGTCTTGATACACAGTGTAACAACCAGCTTGTTAGCTAGAATTGGTCATCTTAAATTGATCCTGCTAGCTTTGTCCATTGAATATTGAATCTAAAGACTGGCAAAATCAAATATTATGGGCTAATTTACTGACCAGGGATGTATGATGGTCATATCAAAATAAGGTTCACCTAGTGCATTCAAGATGATGTTAGAACCTGTATCAGTGACTACATTTAGGGTAACCTGAACCCTAATAGAATCATTATCATCATCTAAAACTGTCAAGTAATTTTAACACTTTAACCATTATGGGGATGTGATCTCTATGTTTCTCTGGAGAAAGGGATAGTGGCTCACTGAACTGAACACTTTTGCACTGTAGGACAACAGACGTAGTATCTATGATAACCTTACACATGAAAGGACAGCTTTAAATGACAGAGGCACGCCAGCGATTTGCCATTTTTGGACAAAGACTGTCTGCTACCTGGGCAATAGATATCCTTACATCTGACCATATCACAGAATGTTATGCCTTCTTCCTCTTAGGCTGTTTTCAAAGACTAGAATGTAAGTGAGTGATCACCCTCTCAAAAATTGCTGTAGTAGAGCTACCAATCACGCTGTTCATTAACTGCATTGCCACACTGGTGGCTTTTTGCACAGAACACACTTCAACCTAAACATCATGGCAGCTCTATTTTGACCTTTTAAAAAATATCCTCCATGCCTTCCCATAAACGATTAGGCAGAAATTTCCCAAGCAGGCACCTATTATCCAGGCCCATCACAACCAGATGAGGTGAAATGGAAAATTCAACCAAATGAATGCACAATATCAGCCAATTAATCCAATGGTTGAGCATTCCACATTCAGACTCTTAAAATATAAGGAAGGCTATTTAGTACATTTTACGTTTAAGGTATTTTTTTTTTTTATTTCAGTTCCCTCGGTTTAACACATAATGGCCCTCATTACGACATTAGCGGTCAGGTGACTGCCACACCAGCTGTGGCGGTAGTACCGCCTCCAGGATAACAGTAATGACCGCCAAATTATGACCATGGTGATGATCCCTCCCATAGACAGCCAATGTACCACCTCAACTGCCAGTGCGGTATGGCCACTGACAACGGTGGTAGCCACCTACAGGCTGGCAGAAGACAAGAATCTGCCTACCATATCATGACATAGCAGACTGCCAGGATTACCGGGGCATTAGCAACACCACCAAAAGCCTGGTGGAAACAGATCATATATATCCAGACACTCACCTCCAGGGACACAGAGGAGTCCTTGGCTGCCATGGAACCCGAACTGGAAGTCTGCCAAAGGCTGTACTATGCAATGGCTGTCCAAGAGCACCAACACCAACGAAGACAACAACGGTGAGTACAGCCTCCAAGCACAGAAGGGAGGGAGGGGAGAGTGACACACACACATGCACAACACACACCAAACACACATGCGACACACCCTGATTAGTCTGCAGAGTAATTCAATAGTAACATAACCCAGGAGCAAAGAAAGCCAGGGCACATACCTCTGGTCCAACCATTGTAATTACGTGGGAACAGCAAACTCAATTGAAAATAGAGATAAACATTAATATGTACAGAAAGTGCCATTGGCCAGTCCAAAGTTATCAATGGCCACAGGGCAACGTCCAAGGCCCAACTTGACTCCTGACAGTCTAGGCACTCCACTGGGCAGGGCCATTATGGAGATGGCAGGCAGGCACCTCAGGGGAGATAGGGGTGGGGTGGGAGGGTTTCTTGTGAGGGTGTCCCTGGGCTTAGGTTTGGGAGGGGGCGGGTCCGTGCCCTTCTGAGTAGGGGGAGGAAGAGTGGCCTTGGGACGGGGGGCTGGAGTGCCACTCGTGTTCCGCTTAATGGTGGGGGAACTTTTAGGGGGAGGACCAGAAGTCAAATAGGAGCTGGAGGTACTCGGCTGGGGGGACTTTCCTCTTACAGGCAGGATGGGGGGGATAGGAAAGAGGTCAAGGTGGGAAAGAAAAAGCTTCTTAGGATCAGTGGGGCAGGGTGTGGGAGGAGGAATGGGAGTGGAGGTAGAGGGAGTGGTTCTAGGAGGAGAAGGTGTGCTGGACTTGGATGCAGGTGCATGGACAGTGTGCACGTGTGAGGTGTATGGCTGTTGGGTGTCTGAGTGGGAGCGTTTTTTTGTCTTTGGAGGGAGGGCAGACAGGGTGGGGGAGGACAAACAGGACATGTGGATGTATGTTGCAGTGGTGTCTGCAAGGGAGGTGGGTGTGCTGCATGAGGTGGTGATGGTGGTGGTGGTGACTGCGCATGTGGTGTGTGGGGTGCATGTCTGCGTGTCTACTGTTGTGGTGACTGAGAGCAAGACTGTACAGGTGGCAGGATCTGGGACTGATGATGCGGTGGATGCAGCTGTGAGTGTTGAAGTGACAGTGAGGGAGGAGGAGGAGGGGGAGAGAGTGGAGGCAGTAGCTGTTTGATCTTCAGTGTGTTGGCTGTGTGTGTGCTTGTGGAGTGAAGTGTGGTGCCTGTGCTTGTCTGTGCGAGTCCGGTCTGTTGGGTACATGCTTGTCTGATTTTGTGCGTGGGATGGGTTGGGGTAGAGGATTTTGGGACTGGGAACAGGTAGTTATTGGGGGGACAGATGGACCAGGGACACTGGCTGCAGTTAGAGAGGAGGCCAGGGCCTGAAACAATCTCTGTAGGGCAGTCAAGCCACTGTGAATGCCCACCAGGTAGGTATTGCTGCATCTGGGTTTCCAGCCCCTGGATGGCATTCACTATGGTTGGCTGCCCTACAGAGATGGATCTTAGGAGGTCAATAGCCTCCTCAGTGAGGGCAGCAGGGCCGACTGTGACAGAGCCTGAGCTGCCTGGGGCAAAGGAGACGCCCTCCCTCCTGGATGAGCGGGCACAGGAAACTGGGTGGGGGGCTACTGGGAAGGCAGTGCTGGTACAGGGGTGGCAAAATATTTTGTAGCTGGGGTGGTCCCAGAGGGGTTTGCCACCACCAGGGAGCTTCCATTGAAGAATCAGAGTCTGTACTCATCGCTTCAGTCTCCTGCGTCCCACTGGTCCCCTCGGCGTCAGTGGACTCAGCCTCCTGGGTCCCATGGGCTGCAGCTCCCTCACTCGACGGTGCCCCTTCAACTTCACCAGATGATGCTAATGCACAGATGGACAGGATGACAAAAGGAGAGAAGGTAGGGGAGAAACAAAGAGAGCACAGGGTCAATCACAACACCAACATCACAGGTGGCATACACATCACAATCACTCCCTGGGACATACATTGCACAGTATGGACCACAGTGACAAACCATTGCCTAGGTACTACATCAGGAAGGAACCCAAAGACTACCATCTGCACACCTACTGGGTTGAACTAAGCCCTGTCTGCGATGATATGCTAGCTACCTAGCAATAGCAAAAACTTCATACCACCCTACATAGCTAAGCAGGACCACGCAGGAAAGGCTAAACCAGCATATTGGGGCATCTACTGACTACAACCTTGCACCCAAACCCCATGGCAGGCAACATATACAAAATTCTACAAAGTCTGTATTCACCCCCTTGTGGCTGCTGTGCTTCTGTGCTGTCCTCAAGCGCCCATCCAACCCAGGATTGGACAGTGCCAGTATGCGGGCCATGAGGGGGGTCAGGCTCCAACGGGCACCCCTCCCTCATTTGGAGGCCGTTCCCAGCTTGGCCTCCACAGTTTTCTGGGCCCAGCGTCTCAGGTCCTCCCAACGTTTCCTGCAGTAGGTGCTCTGCTGGCTATAGACCCCCAGGGCACGCCACAACCCCTTCTTCTGATGGGCGCTGACCCACAGAGGAAACACAGACAGAAGGACACCATGAACCACACAATCCAGCCTGTCACACAAATGGCTTACATAATGCATTTGCCCTCATCAAGCACACACATGACCCGTACCTCTGCATTCACTTTGCCTGCAGCCATATCCCCCCAAATGACACACTGCTAGTACACACATACATTTACATGCAGCCATTTTTCATGCAAACGTCCTGGAGGCCCTTACATAGGTAGGACCCCATCCACAAGCTTCTCCAACTCCTCTGACGTGAAGGCTGGGGCCCTTTCCCCTGTAGCATGGGCCATGGCAGGTTCCACACACAGGTCACAGCAGCACACGCAGTGGAGATGTCATTGAGTGGAAAGTCAGGAATCCAGTGAAGTGGTGAAAAGAAAATGGCGGTCACGTCCATGGCGGTGAACACCATCACCGCCGGCGTTGATCATCATTGGTTCCTGTACTCCATAGAGCCCCATGTTAGCCAATGGGGAATTGCAGGAATAGGATGAGTATTCATTCTCTCAATGTCCAGATGGTGAAACCGGAACCTGGAAATTTCAGGTCTGGAAACACTGAAACATTTGGAGTTGCCCGGAGTGGTATCCCTTCACTGACACTACTCCTGTGGAATCCAGTTTCAAGAGAAAAGCACTGCCGGAAGATTCGATAAGAGTAAACTTGTAATGTTTTTATTTCTACCACACTCTTTTTTCAGTAACTGAAAGTGCGGGGAAGTCGTGTCATCACCAGCCTTCCAGACTATCATCTTCTGAGTGTTTCCTTCAATAAAGAATTCCTTGTCAATTGCTTTGGGTTAGTATCCAGCTGGGTGTTTGGTAACTTACTTTGGACTGTTCTACTTCATACGAGAGACCTACGTTTAACAGAATGCAAGTCCTCAACAATCACATCACTAAAACCCTAGAGCTATACATTTCTGTTACAATTACCAGTGCCCAGGCCCATTTGTCAAGAAAAGAAAGACTAGTTTTGACCCATAGGACCTGACTATGTGTTGCATAGCGCAGGGATGATTGAATTACCACTTCTGGAATTACCAATTACGGTTGCAGGTGGGTAATGGGAATTGAGTTGGCCGTGCTGGGCAGAGGGCATTGAGGGTTACAGTAGGTAGAACAGACTTTGAATTGACAGAAGGATGCAGTGCATTCTTCTTCAGTACCATAGGAGGAGGTTGGGTAGGAGTCTGGCTGTGCTTGTGCGTGTCCAAAATATGACATCAGCACTTCTAGGAGCAACACATGTTGCCCATGTGGTAGCTTCACCCGTGAATTAACGATTAAAGCTGCTTTGAATTAATCTGTGGTTTTTCTGGAAAATATCTGAGAGTCATTTAGCAAGTCTGTTTTTGTGTATTTCCTGGAAGAAGTTAGCTCCATTTATTAGGCTGTACTACTGAATATTGCCGCCAACAGTATTGAGATACAAGTATGTCGAGGACAGTGTATTGAGGGGCAACATATCGAATGGTACATGCCTATAGAGAAGAATAGATTTACTATTCCTAACTCCACATGTATGTACTTGACTATATGAGTACCAAATTGGTACAGATACATGGAGTTAGATGTAGAGAATCTAGGAATACTCACCTTTATTTCCATATTTTGTCACACCGATATTGTAGGTTTGATATTCAGGGTGCACACCTAATTATTACTATTTGGCTAACCCCTATCAAGGCACTATCTTATACAGCAATGATGTTGGTGAGCTAAGATGAACATTTCTATACCTATAGCGTTGCTTGACTGTGCAGTACGTTCATGTTCCTGAAGGCTGAACAGCAAAGAAACAGTCACATTTTATTGAAACATCACAGAGGGTCTGTAGAAAATCTAATTACAAACCTACGTTATGGTCAGTTCAATTAAGAATTTTGTTGTGAAATGATTATACTTATTTTTAAATTGCAACCGATAACAGTGTATTAACAAAACGTGAAACCATGTAGAAAAGGATTATTGCACAAAAGTGGTACTTTTTGTTCCACCAATGCTCTTCCTTTCATTTCATGTGATATATTTATTGCTTTTTTAGATATTTGTCAAGTGCATGCATGAGTGTGTGTATCTAATAGCATTGTGAACTATTTAGAGCAGCATGTACTATGTTTGTATTTGATACGGTTATTGGCATCTATTGTATGTGACATAGTTATTGCAACTGAATTAAAGTTTCTTGACTTTACATTGCCATGGAGTTACTTAGGATATGCAGTAGGCGGAGTACATATAGCGCTTCGTGACATCTCATATCATCAGTAATACTGCTTTACCATGTGTAATCCAGATGTGTATAATGAACTTATTTTGCACAATTTTTTTTAAAAGTATGGGCCAAGCACCACTACTTCGTAATGTACTTTTACACTATTAACTATTATACACAACAGCTCTAATAGTATGTCGAGGAAGGCATGTCAATTACAGGTTCCTAGGCACAGTATTGCAACTATTATGCCTTTTTTAGACTATTTATTTACCATTTCAGTTGCTGTACATGCGGAGCAATTGCTTACATTGACAGCTATGGATACATATGCAAAAACACATTCTTCTCCATGCAGAAGGCCCTCCCCCTATGGTGCAACATGTTCTGGGGTGAGTCTTTCCTCATCCCAATTTAGAAAGGGAGTTACCCTAGCCTATGGTTGGAATAAACCTCCAAACATTTCCTGGTTGGGAAGGTATTAGGCTTCAGTTTGTGAGTGCCTGAAAATGTACATGCATGTGGGTGTTCACAGACTTACAAGGTAAACTATGCCGTGTCCCTCCTACTTTCTATCACTTGCATGTGATCAGTTACTGCTGATTTGTCCGCACTTGTGCCAGAGAAAGCAGCTGTAGTAAAACTTTTTATACCTGTCAGGAATTTTTGGCATTTGTAAAATTAGGAATTTTTTAATAGGGCTTAGTGTATAATTTATTTTTGCCCTCCTACTTCTGCTTTGAGTCTTCTTTCATGTGTCCATTATCCTTTATGTGAACTAATATGGTTTATATCCCTTCTCTGTAGAGAATTAGTACCGGAAATATAGAAAATGAAGTATAAAGAGGGAGAGAGCGAAAAAGAGAGACACAGCAAATGAGAATGAGAGAAAAAGAGACTGTGTGTTAGCAAAACAGCAAACAAAAATAAATAATAGAAAAAGTACAGGTTTTCAGTTGTTGGGGTTGCATTTATTCCCTATGCCCTTTATGGTGCCTCAGACTATTTTTGGTTATCCCCAGATATCCCCAATGAAGTTGCTTTGTGTGGGAATTGGGTGTTTGTGGGAAGATAAGGCAGTATTATTCTGAAGTTGTACATTTGTAAGGTCTGGATTACTCAATCTAAAATTCTCTTTGTGAGAAACTGGGCTAACCTCAACAGAGTAGTTGAAAACGATAAACATTTAGGTCTACAGACGGCTTAGATCACCTTAGGTAGCAAGTAATGACCCCTATGTCAGTCCCTAGAGGGGATATTCTTAGAAGCCTTGAAGCCAATGACAAAATTGCTTTGTCATTGCCTAGTAACAGCCAAACCTTCACATGGAGCATTTTTTAAATATATCAAACCTAAGGCAAAGATAAGCAAACCCCAACTCTCAACTCCTTTGATGAATTGTTTTAAAACAGAACCACACAATCACTGATCTTTTCTTGAATTCTAAACACCTCACATGTCTTCAGTGAATTCTTCAGTAGTTCACACTCAGAGGTCTTCAGGCCTGGAATTTAAATGTTCATTCAACTTGGTTCAGTATTTTAATTGTCAGAACCTTCCTTTCGGTCCAGGGCCTATCCAGAATCCCAGCACATAGCTTTTTGAATCAGGTGTTTTCTAGAAATCTAACTTGTGGGCGAAGAAAGACACAAATATCCAAGTGAACTAAATTAGTAAACTGGCTCTTCTATTTGTGGAGGAAAGCCTTGGAGATTCAAGTTAGAAGAAGTAATACATTTTTCAAATAATCCCTCGGCAGACAGTAGAAAATAATCTTTCCTCAATGAGGGAGACTTCTGCTTTTGTGTTGTTGTCAAGCGACAATCAAGGGTCTATACATATATATGGATATGTATTTGTAGAGTGTGAACATAGCTAGAGACCAATTTGGGCTTGAAAAAGGGGAGATTACTTGATGTATGATTTAGGGTTGGCTAGGGTGCTGCAAGGTGGCTGTAGATCTGGCATGAAGAAATAATGTGACAATTCTGATACTAAAGGATTTTATAAGAACCCCCTCTAACTAGTCACTGCAAACCCCACTCAAAATCTAATTTAAAGGTCATGTACTCGAAAAACATTTCTTCCATAAGTGAGCACCAATTGTAAGATCGAAGGAGACAATTATAGGTCTTTGGAACTCTATTGTATTTCTCAAATATGCAAACCTCATCACAATTTACTTGAAAGAAAGGTAAGCATCATCTGCCAGCGCTGTCCCAGGAACTTGCGCTGAACAACACAAACTCTGGGTTAGCTAGTGACCTCGCCTTGACAAGAAAGCAGTATGATCATTTACATTTACCAAACAATATCTAATCAGAGAAGCCATGTAATCCATGATCCCATCTTCTTGTCCATTGTGTGTGTGCCACTTAAATATAAAGCAGTTCTGTGTTTCGGAGACAATCAATAAGTGGGAGAGCAATGTTGTCTATCTGGGCAGAGGAGGAAGATAGTGGAGAACACGTCAATTAAAGTAGACTACAGTAGCTATATCAGGCATGCAATAAACACTGCTTCAAAAGTCACAAGAATCAAAACAGATAACTCAAATTACAGATCTGAGACTCTCAAGTCAAAATGCCTGTGTTGATTGCATGTTTATCAGTGATATGTCATCTTATTTATCAGAACATGCAGTCTTACCTCTAAAGTGGTCATATTTAAAGCATGGCATGCAAGCTGACTGTAAGGTGAAAATAGTGGGGGTAAATATTCTTCACCCCAGTTTTCTTATCTTACATCTAAGCAGGAGGATAGACTGACCTTCACTAGTATTTCTTGCATTTCCCCTGTACAAGGGGCGGTTCCTCAGTTGGGATGGAGGAGAGTCCCACCCCCTGTCAACAGCAGAAGCTGCATAACTTTCACAACGAGGGGAGAATAAACCCTGTTTATTCTCCCCTCGTTGTGAAAGGGGTGGGGCATCTGGAATAAGGAGCAGTTAGGGGGGAGTGGACAGCACTCCCCCTCACTGCGCATGTATGTTTGGCCACCCGTCTCGGGCCAGCCAAACACACATGCGCATAGGTTCTCTCCAGCCCAGCAACACAGTTGTCTGGCTGGAGAGAGCCTGCAGAGGCTCCAAGTCTGCCTAGGAACGCCCTAGCTGGGCGCTCCCATCAAATCCGGATGCTGCTTTGAGCAGCATCAGGATTGGCTGCAGGCTGGGAAACTGTGTCTGCCTGCAGCCAGCAGAGGAGAGGAGCGGAGCGGGGCACGGCGGCAAAAAGGTAAATGTTATTATTATTTGTTTTAAAGTATCACATTTTAGATACCCCTTACACCCCCACCCACCCGCGCACACACCTGCCCCACTCCTTATGAGCAAAGCAAGCTGCGACTGCCCTGTACTGTTATTTCTTGCATAAAAGGAGTTAGTTAATACATTGGCAAATCTGAGTTTCATCCTAGAATTGAACTACAGAACACGAGTAAACTAGCTGGAGGCATTATGAGAGGACAAGCATATAACAATTTTACAAAGAACATTGCCCTGACATCGCTTGGTTGAATTCAGTTCACTGTAAAAGACATAAATCCGGAGATTAAATAAAGAAGTCCGGGGTAAATAATTAGTGTAGGTATATTTTCTCACATCCTTTATTTCAAGCCCCTTTTATACTGCTTAGGTAACGTACTCCATGTATTTTGAGAAGGCCAGCCTAGACCATTGAGGCCCATTGTTTAAGTAGGTGCTGATGTCACATAATATTTGGTAAACGTTGATGTAAAATAACTCATTAAGCTGCTACCTATGTAATTGAGGCCTGGTATGCCAATCAAGCTTTTCCGGGATTTATAGGTTCTCCCGAAGCCTGGCCAAAATTACAATTTTTACCTGGGAAAATAAGCACATATTTCACTAAAATTATGCAAAGTTCAATAAAATATGTTGGTGAGATCATTCCAGTTAAAATTGTGTGAGTTATGCTCACGGACACAAAAGGGATGAGAGAAACCTGTTTAATGTATTTTAGTGTCAGGCCCATACGTACCAAGGGCCTCATTTATGGGGATTTGGCATATGGCAGTGCGAAAGAATCACCCTGCTGTGCTGCCCTACGTCAAAGTGAAAGGTCAGGAATGGGTCGTATTCATCCAATATGGTGCATTTCTGTCCTTTCCCCCTGCATTTGCGCCACTTGGGCAGCCTCAACCCAACTCAGGCACCCTTACATCATGGTGCAAGGGTGCCTATGTTGTCGGCAGGGTTGTTTAAGTGCAGGAAGGGGCACCATTGCCCAGAAACAATCCATAAAGGTGTTTTCCTCTTTACTAGAAAGAGGAATAAACAAGGAGAAATAAAGCTATTTCTCTTTGTTCTGCCTGCTCTGGGGAGGCATAATATTTTGAGGCTTTCCCATGTTTACAAGTCCTTGTGAATCTGGAAATGCGTCACAGCCATTGGGAGTTGCGTGAGAACACCCACCGTAACGACCATGGAACACTTCCCTTGCGCAGAGTAAGGCGACGCAGCGATTTGCGCTGACTTGCCTTACTCACGATTTATGCGGCCGCTCATTGTGGCTTTGTGTGGCTTCATAAATCTGACTCAGAGCCTTGTGTCACACATGTACCACTTAGTGTGGTGCAAACGCGATGCACAGCTTTCATAAATATGCCCCCACGCTTTCATGTAGACACTCATGATGCAAAGTGCTGCACATGGTAGCATCAACAAACTTTCATACACAAAAGGTTCTTTGCACTAAAAAGTGAGTCGAATGCAGCGATAAATGGCCTTGAGCTATGTAGTGCCAAATGCAAAAAAATCATGAAAAGTGAGAGTAATGTATAGAGAGTATAACAACTCAGGATGACAAGCAAATTCAGAGCAACGCAAGTCACTTACATTAGAATTACCTGACTTTGCTTGGAATACTAAAGCCAAATGAAAACAGACTCAGAAGGAAAGCTGTGTGATTTTCCCATAAGTAATTTGAACAATTTCTGTGAAATTATGAGTGTCATATGATTTACTCGTAGGCGATTGTCCGCTGATAGAGAACTGAACAAGATGGTGTGCCTCGAATACTAATCTCACACAACAAACCACTTTCTCACCTTCATTATGAATCTTGTTTAGCATCGGGAAAAACACAATTTTTAGTGTGAGCAGGGGCCAATGCAGTATTGCACAATTTTATTCTGTGTACACAACACAAGACTGCAGATAACCGTGCAGTGGTGCATTGCACACACCTTGCTAATTATTGAATATAGGGTTACAGAAATTATGCGATTCTGTAGCTGCGCTGTTGTCTGCATAATTTTGGATATTCCACATTTGCCACATATGCCATCATCTGTTGCATAATTTTCAGACTTTTACAAAATTTAGTTTCTAGCTCAAACAGATCTATAGTTACTAAAACCGCAGTGATCCATATTTCTGCGCAGTCCCCTTCATAAGGGTTGACTGATCACCTTTCAGTTGCTTATTACTCTATTTTGATGTTAAATGAGTATTAATACGGTGAAAAATGTGCCCAGGCATGTACTTAATGACATTATGAATTAATAAAATCAATAAACATGCAGCATTACGTATCTCATAATTTGCCTTTTCTTGCCACATAATTTAGTCAACCCTGCCTAATTTGGTTCTCCCTTGTCATATAATTCCAGTGGTCCTGAATATTTGGGGAAAATGGCATGCACATTTTAGTGAATCGACATAAATCAGAGCCTATGCAATATTACTGCATTGCTTAGCACCATAAATCACAGATTGGATGAAGGAGGCGATATCCGGTTGAGTCCAAATTCCATTGGCACGTGTTGACGAGCTGACCTCAAATATTCGACAATATTTTCCTTACTAGTAAATTCATTGACTTCCAGCTACTATCGTTCGAAATTGTTTTTGATTCTGCTTGTTTTTTACTCTGGAGAGGGAGACTATTTCTCAATCAGTTTTATTTATTTTAGCTTTTGTGTGGTAGAATTTACTTTTAGCTTTCTGGCAAATTTAGTGCATACCATTGAAGTATCAGTTAATCTCTAGAAAAATAACGTTCCCAATCTAAATAGAGCATCTTTAGACAGCAAAAATAAGACTACCAATATCTACAGACATATCAGGCATGATTTATTGTTTGGAACATTATTAATTCTTCCCAAGTGTACCATTAGTAATACTACACTATGAAAATGTTTTACAAAACAGAAATGTGTTTTAATATCTATTATGTCCTAAATACTTACTTAGGTGTGCATTTAACTGTATCCTGGCGTCTGGGTAGGACAAATGGACGAATAAAGAAAACTATTGATGAACATATAACAACTATGCTCTTCGTGGCCGTCGTTGACTACTGCTTTCATTCCATGGGGTCCTATGAAAGGAAACACACTGCCTCAAATCCCAACACTCAATTCAGCCCAATTCATTGCGGTAAATGCATTGCATGGCAACACTTACTTCAATAACAGTCTTTATTTTTCACCCTTGTAGGTGCAGCTAGTGCTGTGTATCTCTAGACGTGTTTCAGGATATTTATCCTTCATCACTAGAGAGTAGAAAAATCATTTTGGGGGTGCTGGAAATGCTGCTTGCAGTCTTCTCAGGTCTCTGTACCACTCACTGACCACAGGTGTATCAACCAAAGCTCATCAGCTCAAGGAAGCCTCATTAAATAAAAAGAGGAAGGGAGCACATTGCTTCACATCCCAACACTCAGTTCACCCTAATGCAATTATAGTAAATGCATTGAATGATAACAAGTTGTTTTCTCCCTTTCTCCTTGTTGGTGCAGCCAGTGCTGTGTATCTTTAGAAATGTTTCAGGATGTTTGTCCTTCATCAGTAGAGAGTAACAAGTAATTTTGCATACAGGTACTGGAAATGCTGCTCACAGTCTTTCCAGGTCTCTGTACCACTCACTGAGTGCAGGTGCATCAACCAGAGCTCATCAGGTCATTAGCTTGAGCGAGATGATTAAGAAAGATTTCAATGAGGCTTCAGCACTTGTACTAAAAAATTTGGTTAAATACTACAAGCAACCACATGGGTTCCCTCTATTCTTCCTCAGTGGAACCCTAGAAGGCCACCTTAAGGCAGGAGGTTTTAGACTATATTTATGCATTGCCAGAGGAGATCCACACTGTGGAGTACATAAAACTATGGCAAGATGAGGGGAGGTGGGTAAAAAGAAGTTCAACATGTTTTAGCTGGCTGAATTTCTTCCTATCATGCAAACTAGAGCTCTTCTCCAACTCACCCCTCGAGGTGGATGTCCTCTCCAAAATGCACACCAACCTGCTATATGGGCTGCCATTTCAGGACTGAAATAAGATTAAAACTTCTCTCCCATCTCTCTCTCTCACTATCTCTCTAAATCAAACCTACAAGCACAGCCACTTACTTGAGTTGATTGTTTTCTTTAGCTGAGGCAGAAGTCTTGCAATTGCAGCAGGGCAACACCCATGGCAGGACAGTGATGTCAGCAATAATGTCATTGAACATGTTATGAGTGATGTAATATCTGAGTTCATAAGCAGTGCATGCCAGGGATACAGGTTATAGCTAGCTCAGTAACCTATAATTGGTGAATTTCACTCTTTTTTTAGTTTAAAACAGTGTGTTTGACATTTTCATGTAGCTATAACGTCACTTTAACCTTTGTTTATTTCAGTGAATTTCTATGTTTTTTTACACAAAGTAAGGTATCACCAAACCTAACAATGACGTCCCTTTACCCTTTTTTTCAGCAAATTTCAAGGGTTTGTTTATATCTCTTTTTTCTTGGGTTTTAAATGCAATAAAAGAGTTCAAAATATGCATTGGTACAGTTGTAAATACAGACTATTGGGCACCTTTTATACAGGGTTATATATAACTATGTTCACCTCACTTTCTACAGAGACATGCAATGGAATTTGCAGAATGTACAATCCAAACACCCCAGAATTTGCCATGTTTCTCTGAGCACCCCCTCTATTTATGGGTGACTTGTTTTGCTTTGGTGCCGTAGTCCATGCCACGTCTTCATTCTGTTAGATAGGTGTTTAGTTTGTACCCCCCGTGTCATGCAAAGTCTCTTTTTGGGATAATAAATACTATTGCTGCAAATAGTCTGCCATTCCATTCATCCATTAATCCTAGCAATACTACTTTGGGCTCTGGCACAACAGATCTGCCCACCATCTTTGACAGAATGGTGCTGATGTCTTGCCAGTCTCTTTGTTTGCTGGGGCATTCCCATATTTTGTAAAAAAGTGATCCTGGCTGATTTACATCTCAGGCAGTGCAGATTGAGGCCATGCTTGATTTTTCCTAATAAGAGTAGAGCTATAGTAAACTCTATTCAAATATCTTACTAAGAAAAGTATAAACGTATTACCATCCCTAACTACAAGGTCACTGTGTCTGTGTATTTCTAGAGTATTTTTTAACATAAAGTAGGAAATTATTCCCACCCTGAACTATAATGTCACTTTAATCTTTGGTGTTGTCATTGAATTTCTAGGTAATTTTAACGTAAAGTAAAATATTACTAACAAAGCTAGCTGTACACATTAGACCCATGGCTATATAAGTAAGCCTGAGTATGTGGAGAGAGTGGTCTGTCAGTGAAAAGCAGCACCCAGAGTGCAAGTTGTGTGTAGTAGGGGCTTCTCACCTAAGGGGGCTTAGGTGTCTGGATGGAGTGGACTGTAAACACACTCTGCACATGGAGTGCAGAATGTGCAAAGTTGTGTTTAGTTAGGGACCACTCTCTTCACGAAGACCTTTCTACAGGTTGAAGCCTTTGTGTGGTGAGGTTTGGTGAGGTACTGGCCTTTCCACCAAGATGTCTGTACTGGGTGAAGTTTGTGCATAGTAGGGTTTGGTGAGGGGCTGGCCTCTCTGTGAAGACCAGTGCACAGGATAATGGCTGTGAGTAGTAGGGATTGATGAGGAACTAGGACTAGCTTCTCCACGAAGAGCGCTCTGAAGGGCGAAGTCTGTACATAGTAGGGTTTGGTGATAAACTGGTCTCTCCGTGAAGACTGCTATACAGGGTGAGGCTGTGTGTAGTAGGGTTTTGTGAGGGACTGGCATCTGCATTAATACTTCTGCACAAGAGAAAGGCTGTGTGTAGTAGGGTTTGGTGAGGGGCTGGCCTCCATGAAGACCTTTCTGCAGGCCGAAGGCTGCGCAAAGTAGGATTTTATGGGCAACTGGCCTCTGCGCAAAGACCACTATACAGGGTGAAGGCTGTGCATAGTAGGGTTTGGTGAGGAACTGGCTTCTGTGTGAAGATCACTGTAAAGGCTGTGTGTAGTACGGTTTAATGCGGGACTGCCCTCTGCATGAATACATCTGCACAAGGCGAAGGCTATGTATAGTAGGGTTTAGTGAGGGACTGGTCTCCATGAAGACCTCTCTGCAGGCTGAAGGCTGTTCAGAGTAGGGTTTGATGGGCAACTGGCCTCTCCTCAGAGACCGCTATATAGAGTGAAGGCTGTGCATAATAGGGTTTGGTTAGGAACTGGCTTCTGCGTGAAGATCACTGTAAAGGCTGTGTGTAGTAGGGTTTAGTGAGGGGCTGGTCTCTACACAAAGACCTCTCATCACAGTGAAAACTGTCCTTAGTAGGTGAGGTGAGGGACTGGCCTCTGTGTAAAGACTTCTTCACAGGTCAAAACGCTGTGCATAGTAGGGTTTAGTAAGGGACTGGCCTCTATTCAAGGATCTCTGTACAGGGGGAAGGCCTTGTGTAGAAGGGTTTTTTTTTTTTTTTTTTTTTTGTTTGATTCACAGAACCAGAGTGAGAGTCTTGATTGAGATTCCAAGACCACATGGGGCCTTGCTGTCTTTCACAAGGTTCCTGCAGGATTGCCTCAATCCAATTTTCTTTTTCAAATTTGTCCCTAGGGAGGTCCTTCTGGGACACCCCCTCAGAAGTCCAAGGGATTAGGATATCCCCACATGCTCCATTACACAAGTTTCAATAGTAATTTTCACGGCACAAAGACCAAGTACTCCTGTCCTAAAATGGCATCCACAACATTTATGCGTCCTGCTGTGGATGACGATCACATTGTTCATACCCACATGAGTCCCACCAATGAGAATGTGTGTTTTCTGTTTTGTTCAGTGAGTCTGTTGCAGGAATCCCATGGCAACAGGGACCTATAAGTGTTGAACCTCATTTTCCAAAACACTACTGAACAACATTACACAAAATTAGAAAAAATCACACTTTCTGAATAACAAGCTTTCTGCAAAATTTGGTATAATTCTGTTCAGCAGTTCTGACTGTTGCGTGCCTAAAATTCCCTATGGAAATTGCATAAAAAAAAGAATTTGGGAAACTCCAACCTTTTTCTTGGCCTCGCTTGACAAATCACCACTATGCTGTCCAGGAAGGGAATTAGGTGGCTGAGCACTTTTTGGGAAGTTTTATGTAGATTTGTCAAATGACACCAAAGATTTTAGCAAAAGAAAAATGCTCTTGCTATGGAAACTCTGACCTAATTTTAACTAGATAGTGGTGACCAAAATTAACAGAAATGTAACCTTCAATCTGTTGTTAAATGCTAACTTGGAGGGGGTGGGCAAATAAACATGACAGAAAGCGTTAAGAGAAGCAATCAATATAGAAAGGCAAAAAAAGTTCATTATCCACAGCACATAAAGGGTCCAAACATACAGAGTACACATTATAAGAAAGTCAAACCCCCTCCAAGCCATAGGGTGGTTCCAGCTCAGGTTCATGGCCTGGGTGCCAAAGTCACTAGCCATCCTCACTCTCCGTTTTAACAACAATGTGGGAATTGCCTTTTTACACATATGTCAAAGTGCTGGACATGGCAGGTCCAGACACCCTATGGGAAGAATGAATCAGTGGGGTAGCAGGGTAAACAGAGATTACAGAACTGGAAGGCTGGATTACAGGAGTTGGGGCAGGTTTGGAAGGCACATGATGCCTATGAGTTGCTGTCAGTTAGGTCATGGAGCTGCATACATTTTGGAGCAATCCAAAGACTGTTCTCTCAGAGCATCTGGACCTGCCCAAATAAGTTCAGGATATCCCAAGAAGGTGGTCCCTGAACCTATACAAGTGCCATCACGTCCTCCTTGAGAGCAGCCTCTGACACACAGAAACTCATTTACAAGTTGGCACTGTGCCCTGCTTCATATTTACACGGTGACATTAAGCCACTTTTCGTGGCTTAACGCCACCTTGTAAATATGGGTCACCCCACGCAGTTTTCTGCAGCAATGAGCATGCAATGGGTGTTGCTGTGGGCATACCCACACAACACCCGTTGCTTTTTGATGCTGCCCCAGATTTACGAGAAATCATGAACCTGAGGCAGTGCCATAAACTAACACCTCCCCAGGGGTGGCGTTAGAGTGGCACACAGAGGAGAAATAATTGTATTTCTCATTTTTTGCTCTTTCTGTGTGCAGCACACAAAGAAGGAGCAAATTGCCATTAATTACTGTTTATGTTCAGGAAGGTGTGCCTTCCTGCACATAAATAATCACCCCGCAACGCAGGCACCCTTGCACTATGGTGCAAGGGTGCCTGCATTGACGCTTGGCAGCTGATTTAGCACCAGCACAGGGTAAACACAGGGCTGCGCAGAATTCTTGAAAATACAGTGTATTCCTGCATTTTGGAAATTACAGAGCTTGGCACAGCAATATTGCTTGCAGCAACACGCTGCACCAGTTCCTAATAAATGAGGCCCATATTTTGTGGGAAAGGATTTGGCAGCACAAGTGAGGTGTGGGATGTAGTGGCAGAAGTGGTGCTTCCATCATGTGCTTCTGGGCAGGCAATGAGAGGAGAAAGTGATTGAGCTGTAGCCCTCTATAGAATGGTGAGTCTCAGAAGTTAAGGAGGAGCTGGGTGCAGCACCACATGGTGTTCAGGCCTGCTCTTGGAACACCACAAGCAGGTCTTTCTCAAGGTTGGAATAATATTCAAGATCTTTCTCCCACTGGTTAGTGGTTTCAACATCCACCGACCCCCCAAGTGATTGTTAAGCTGCCTTCTAGAGTATCTTTTGAACAGATCTTGATAGTCACTAAGAGGGCACAGTAGCCATGCTGGTGGTTGCTTCGCTTCATTATTAGTGAAGTTGAGTCTTCATGCCTAATTCTTCACATAGAAAAATCACAATATAGATGTGAAATATGGAATCAGCCATTCAAAGGAGGGGAAAGAGTTGGTTATAGCTGAGGTAGGTCAAAAATCAATTTTAATCTTTTTGAAATGTACGTTTTCAGCAGGTTCCACACAATGGGTATCTGAGAGGAGATAGTTTTTAAACTGTGCTACAAAGCATTTTAAAGGAGGTGAAATTGATCTATATTTTGGTATATCAAAAGTTCCACACTTTATTCATTGATTCTGTGAGCTTTGAAGGTAAACCGTAACAAACATAAGGTCACTAGGAAGTACTGTAAAGGGACACAATGTCAGCATCACATAAATTGACAAAATGGAAGTGTTACAGCTATCTAATGTATAATTTGTGTTTTAATTTTTATATTGGCAGCAGTTCTGAGCATTTTAAAAACATTTCTATAATGTCATGATCAGATGAGTAGCCAATACAAAGAAAACAAACATGAAACTTTCATGTTAATAATACTGAACTTTCTAAACTTTTTTACCATAAACATGCATGGGCCTGCTTGGTGCTCTACCTAATGATACAAAACTGTACTTGAAAGTCTCCCCTGCGTCAAGACATTCAGCACCTTCAAACACTGTTAGTACATCATCCAGACTTAGATGTTCAGCGCCTACTTGAAGCTCAACTCAACCAAAACATGCTTCCTTTAATTTTCCAAGCACAATGAATAAGATACAGTACAAACCTGGCTCAATGACATGAACCTTGATGATTTCAAACCCTAACTTTCATCAAATGCCAAGTTACTTGGATTTACCTTGGAGATCAACTTCACCCTTAAGGAGCGTATATCTAAAAAAACACAAAGACAAGCTGATACCAGTTTTCTCTTCTTAAGAAAGTCAAACCATGTCTTCCAGAAAGGGACTTCAGAACTGCTGTTCAAGTCCTTATACTCTTGCATCTGGATTGAGATATTGCCCTACTCCATGGCCTCCCAGCCTCGCTTCTGACACACCTTAGGGACATCATACATGCTGTAGCAAGTCTCATCCAGTGACTGAAGAAATATGATCACATTACCCCACCATGACGGGTATTGGCTTCCCTTGCCAGCCCACACCATCTTCAAAACCAGCTGCATCCTGCTCAGTTCCATCGCTTATCTTGCAGAAAAGCTCATCATCTCTTTAAATCTCTGCACACCCAGGACACCATCGGACTGCAGGCTAAGAAATGTGAAAAAGAAAAAATCAAGGCAGCAGGCTTTTCCTATCTATGACCCCAGAATCTGGAATAACAGGCTCATAGCCATCAAAAGTGCCCCACGCTACTCCAAATTAAGAAAGTGTTGAAGACTCACTTTTTTAAAGAACCATACATCACAATGCATTAAGCACCCTCAACCTGGCTTCTTTTCCTCTTACACATCGACTTTCTAATTGTTTTTGATCTTGTACAACACCACACGGCTTTTGGCTATGTTTGTGCAATAGAAATACCATACACAAACGTACATGTGAAAAAGAACATGTAAGAGTATGACAAAGCTCACAGTAAACACACGAAAGAACAGTACTCTCAAATTGCAATCCACCTATGTGCTCAAACTCTTCCAGTTGATCACTGAGGGTTGGTCAACCAGATCTGAAGATCTTCTGGTACAGTGGTGTCATGTGGAGGATTTACATATGTGGGTGGAAGGAAAAGCTGATAATGTACGGTTCCTTAATCCTGACTCAGCAACAAAGGTCTTTCTAGAGTGCTTGTGGAACAGTCTCCCTTGCTAGGTGTGGACACTGATTGAGCTTCAACGCATTGCAGTGTTTTGCCACGTTTGGGCCTGAGCTGCATTGCTCACCTGTGTCTCCGGACCCCATAAAGCTCAGGGTACTTATTAATGACTCCCTGAGTGATGATGGTTAATTCACTCTTGAAGAATGTAGGGCCTTATGGTCATGTCCCTCAGCAATGATGGGGGCCCCATACTCATAGGAGCAGCAGGATGGAGGAGGATGGTGCCTGGAAGTGAGAATGGCTCAGGATAAACACATAATGGCCAACTTCCTCTTCCTGTATGCCATTTCTTCTTTGTTTCAATACGCAGAGATCTCTTTTCTGATTGTGGAGTCTCTGCCTCCCATCCAGAGGTTAAACTCCACACATTTGGTTAAGACTCTGCATTTGGAAAGGAGACACCTAATATGTAGTACAGGAATCTCAGTGTCATAATGTAACAAATTCAAAACTGAAATTTTTAGTCCACCTAAGATATGTGTGTTATGTTAGAATTCAATCATATTTCCCCCAAAACACGAGTAGTATGTGAGATATTGTGGTTGAGTTTTGGTTATAATATTGATATTTATTGTGTTTTTAGAGTGCTTGTTTGTAGATTGCTCAAAGACGTCTTCATGCTGTTGTCTGATAGTAAAAAATGTTCAGCTAATTGAGTGGCAGAGATGTAAAGAGTCAGGTTTTGAGTTGTTTTCTAAAACAGGGGTAGTTGGTTTGGGCTCTAAGATGTCTGGTCATTTTGTTCCAGAGTTTACAGGTGATGAAGGTGAAACTATGACCACCAAGAAAAGCTCTATTAATGTGAGGGGTTACAACTGTTCTTGATGTAGCAGAACGAAGAGCTAGTCTAGTGTGTACCATTTGAATTTAGTTTTGAGGTACTCAGAGCCTGTACTATGAAGTGATTTGTGGGCAGTGCATAAAGCCGTGAAAGCAATTCAGTTTCGAATGGGAAGCCAATGTAGCTGCAATAGGGCATTTGAGGCTGATTTAAGCTTTAGGATTCTCATTAAGAGGCAGGCAACTGAATTTTGGAGAATCTGCACTTTATCCAAAATCCATTGTGGGGTGCCCATGTAAAGTGTGTTTCAATAATCAACTCTGGATAACATCAGAGCAATGACAACCAACTTCTGCAGTTCAAAATGAATAAAACGGACAATCTTTCTCATTGATTTTAGCAGAAGAAAGCAGGAAGCCTAAGCTTGCCACTCTCATCAGAGAAGGTCAAATTGACATCAAAAGTGACTCCTGGGTTCCTGACTTTCTTTGCCTATACATGTTGGGGCCAACAGGATGACTTCCAAAAGGAGGTCTCTCTCCAAAACAAAAGGACCTAATTTTTTTCAGAGTTTAGTTCGAGACGATTTTGTCTCATCCAACTAATAATCTTGGTTTTGCGTTTAGTGGTGCTCTTAATGTCCATAGAAATTGACACCACAATCGGCATATGCAATTGTGCAGAATCCAAAAGAACAGATCAGTCTGGCCAGGAAGGTAGCATAAACATGAAAAAAGGATGGGGTTCACAGACGATCCCCGTGGAATGCTGCATGGTAGAGAGAAGGGTTGTGATGTAAACTCTACCACGGTTACGGACTGTTCTCTGTCGAGAAGAAAAGAATGAAGCATTTCAAATGCTAGTTTTCCAATGCCTAAAGTGGCTAGGTGGTCGATTAGCGCTGTGTGACTAATGGTGTCTCAGGCTGTGGATAAATCCAACAGGAAAACAGCTGCCTTTCCAACGTTGTTGACTGTAGATCTAATTTCCTCGGTGGCAGCTATTAGAGAAGACTCGGTGGTGTGATTTTTTCTGAACTCATATTCAGCTGCGTATAGAAGTTTATTGTCCTCTAGGAAGCTGGAAAGTTCAGAATTAAGGTGTCTTTCAAGCATTTTTGCTGGCATGGGTAGGCAGGAGATAGGGCAGTAACTTTTAGTCCCATGGGGGTCAAGGCAAGGTTTCTCTAGCAGTGGATGGATGGATGTCTTTCTCCATACCTTGGGAAATTGACCCTTAAGAAGAATACTGTTCAAAAGGTTGGTGAGAGGACATGCAACAGTATCTGCTATCACATGGAGGGTTTTGGGGGGGAGAGGTCAGAAGAAGCTCCTGACTTAGTGATTTCTATTAATTTGATCATTTTGTCTTCTGTCAACAGGGAGAACTCATTAAGCAGACCTTTATTGGTTCCTGGCGGTTCAGTTTTAGATTTGACAAGGATAGTGTTGCAGCTAGCATCAAATGTGTAAGAAAACTTCCACTACCTTGGTGAAAAAAAAGTGTGCTGGTTTGTCGCCAAATGAATTGACTGTGAGGTACAAATTTGGTAATAGTGGGATAGGAAAGTGTATGAACTGTGTTAAAGAGTTTCATAACTGAATTATTTGATGAATCAAGATCAGGATCATTTACAAAGGGGGGTTGTTAAGCATCTAGAAGAGCAGTGAAATCACTGTTGTTGATTTTGTTCCAGGCACGATATTTTTGACCATTGTGGTTGCATCTGTTATAGAGATTGACATAAGAGTTTTAAAGTGAAATTGATAGCGTAATGATCTGACCAGGTGATTGGGAGTATCACATCTAGCTGTAAGTCTTGGTTTCTTGAAAAAATACCGTCCAGAACAAGATCTGTTGAGTATGTGGCAGTATTATTAATTTGAGTAAAGTGATCTCGAGGTATTTGCAATAAACATTTGCTAGCCCACTTCCCCATTTGGAGACACACTCATTTTGATAAATAGCATAGCTCACTGAGACAGCTGCCACAGAATCTGGGCCAGAGGGCTCATCTGCCCAGGTTTCAGTAAGAAAAGCAATCTCCAGTGAGTGTGCGTCTAAGTATTCAAAGAATTCATATTTATGCTTGATTACAGAGTGGGGTTTATCTGGACGCAATTAATATTGATGAGGTTGACCTAAGTGGTAATGGCATGGTCAGTTTGCTTAGGATTAGATGTAATATGTTGGGACACGGTCGAGGCTGCATGTTAGGTGGCAGTTTACGCATTGATAGTGCTCCAGGTCACAGGTAAAATCAAACATGCGGAATAAAGTGTTCCCACCTGGGTAACTAAGTTGCAGAAGCTGCCCTCTGGTGAACTTCATGAGGGAAATTTGGCAAGGGGTTGTGGTGCAGGGCGCAGTCCAGGTGCAGATGGGCTTCCCTTTGGGGTGCCTATGACACTCCAGCTACCTGCGTCTGTGCACCTTGCCAATTTTTATGCGGAGTTGAGCACAATGACCGCGTCAGCACTGCACCGGTGACCTACTTTCCCTCGGACTCTGCAAGATGCCGTCAGGGAGGTAAAGGACCTTGCCGAGATCACAAATAATAGTGGAGAGAAGGGCGAGCTCTTACAGGCTCCGCAATTATCTCCCGAAGAGATGTGCAAGAGAAGACCAAAGTAAGTAAAGTGCAATGGGTCTAAGTATCAGTACGGAGGATTACAATGACTTAAAATGCCCCGAGCAGCAAGATTAAAAATTATTTGAAATGCCCCCAATAAAAGGTTAAGAAACAATTTAAAATGTCCCCAGCAGTTTAGTCAAATAGCAGATATTTTAAACAATACAGGCATGCTACAGATATCAAATAAGTTCAATCAGACAGACCAGGTGCCTGCACATCATCCTGATTTTTATGGGGAGTTGGGCGCATTGACAGCTTTCAGAGTTGCACAGCTGACCTACTTTCCCCTCGGCCTCTGCAAGATGGCCATCAGGGAGGAAAAGGACCTCAGCAGAGATCATAGATAATGGTGGAGAGAAGTGTGATAACACGTTCAGCCCTTATAAATTACCTGTACCTGGACACGTTGGAGGTCGGTGAATCTTTTAACTGAGTCGGGCTCTCCTCATCCTCAATAGTCGGGTCACTCAAATCAATAATCACTAACTGTTGTAATCGGTAATCAGTATTCAATTAATAGATCAATACAACACATCAGAAATCAATAACAGTTGGTATTTCGGCGCACCATGACCTTTCAGTCATGAATAACCACACCAGTTTATTAAAAGTTAGTGAATTTATTTCCTATATTAACAAAGCTAGCACAATATATATGTGTCTCAAAACCAATTGATATATGTATATGAACATTACTAGCTGTCCATAACGGAGGAAGAAACACAATCTACGCAAAATCTGAATGATGATACACTCTGTTATAGCAATGCAAATCACCAATGTGACTAACTGTATTTGACTAATTGCATACATTCGGTCAGCATAACAAGATTTCAATTCTTCATGATACATTGAATGAATACCTCGACTAACCTCTAATTAGCATCGGCATGTGGGACTTCA
The DNA here is from genome assembly GCF_031143425.1 of Pleurodeles waltl. Lineage (NCBI taxonomy): Eukaryota > Metazoa > Chordata > Amphibia > Caudata > Salamandridae > Pleurodeles > Pleurodeles waltl. Next base: position 233,421,193 of record NC_090436.1, read on the forward strand.
TGCAAAACGAATTTAGTCAACACAAATTTGGAAAACTTCTAGCTAGGACTCTATCAAAATTAGCAGTTGGTACCTAAAAGGAAAAACACAATGCAGAAATACATTTATCCTTTCATATTTACCAAATACAATCAGCATTCAAGAAAAGTCTTCGTCCTTCAGGTACCGGTTGATCAGCATGGGACAAATTTCAAAGGGGCAAAGTTAACGGCAAGCTTCCATGCAGCGGCAAGGAGAATGGGGCAAAGTTACTGCATGGGCAAGACGGGGGCAAATCAAAGTTAAAGTCTCTAGGGTGAGAATTCTTAAAGTCTCTTTCTCTCAGATAGAGAAAAGGGCATCAGGGTGTCGTCCAAAATGGAGTCTGGCATCAGGCTTCAAACTGGCATCGAGGAAAATGGCTGACTTCTCTTTGTCCGGTGGGTTTAAGTAAGAAACATTCCAAATTCTGTAGGGTCTTCCATTGGAGGGTTCATAGGTTGGCTTCAAATTGTCCAATCAAAATTGTCTTTTACTAGCGCCCATTTATGCATACACTGTCCTTGGCGCCTTGGAACACAAATTGTATCAAGGTTTGCCAATTATTTTACTATCTGTACCTTCATTGTCCGCACCTGCAGAGACTGACCTTGTATCAAAGGGGATGTAACCGGCCTAGCACGAAACCTTGGAGATAAGTGTACCAGCCAGTTTCTTCTGGAAAAAATACAACTTCAAGCAAGAATATATGTTTCATTAGTTCAAGGAAAAAAATCACGCAGTTAGAATTTGAAACCAAGCAACTAGGCCAAAGCCTGTACTAAATTTAAGCTAAGCAAAACAGTTTTCAAACAGGAAATCATGGCATACATTTGCGATTATGACGGATTAGTACATTTTTAATACTTCATGATTAATAAAGCTCGTTTATACTGATGGCAAACTACCCCGAGGGCACAATTTCCCTCGTACATTATTTCGTTAATTTAAAATCACACTTCAATATATATGTCGGTTACACGGTGTACATGAATATATGTCGAACCTTCTTTTCTGCGTCATCAATCCCTCTTCTGATGACTAATTATGTCATCACATCAAATCTACCCACAAATTTTATTCCATTAAAATTCTGTATAGTAATTTGGCACTTCAGTCAATTCCCTTTTTCTTTTAGTCCCTTTTGACTTCTCCCTATAAATTTCCACCATTTTGTTCTCTATTTTCTCTTCTCTTTTTCTTTTGTTCCTTGCTTTTAACATTTTGAAAGCTTTCCATGTTCCCCAAGAACCTAATAGACAAATTAATATTATCAATATTCCCTTTAATATTTTTAGTAACAATCCGTTCCAAACGTTGCTGAGCCAATTTCCCACAGAAGCAAATCCTTTTCCAACTTTCTCCCAAACTCCGGGTTCTTTCAATTCCTTTAAATCTACACTTTCTCTAGTTAAATTTGTAAGCATCGTTCTAATTTTTCCACTGTTGTCGGGTATATATGTACAACAGTGACGCGTGCCAAGCATTTTGCAAACGCCGCCATCCTTTGCTAAAAGAATGTCTAAGGCAAGCCGATTTTAAAGAGTCATAGCTCTTTCTGCAGCGAGTTCAGCATCCATCAGGATTATAGCTCCCGAAAACTTTGTCAACATGTTATCCACAATAGTAGACAACTTTCGTATTTTGATTGAATTCAATATGACTCCTACTGAAGGAATCGTAGCTCCAAATATATCTCCTACCACACCAGCAGCTGTCTCCCTTTTCTGAACACGATGTGATTCAGACAGCCTTGGAAATTTCTTTAAGTCATCTAATTGGTAAACCTTTGGGAACAATATTCCCAAATAACACCTCCCATACCATCCTTTAGGAAGACGATAATAGGCGTTGAGTCCACAAATATAATATACTCCAGGAATAACTGGGTCTTGTCCATTCAGCATGAACGTCCACTTTTGTTGAAATGCGTATGTGTGTTTACATTCACTCGTTCCCACGAAAACTGTGTCATAATATGATGGAAATCTATGTATACAAAATCTTCCCACATGCAATGTATCTAAAGCTATTTTCCCTGGTGTCTTTATTGCGGCAAAAGCATAATTATCTACAGACGTCCTTTTGTGCAATTCCTTCTCTAATTTCTCCTTCATTTCGTTCTTTCTGTCGTCAGTGCGGTCTAAAAATTCTATTTCTACAGGTGAAAGCAAGCATTTAAGGTTCTCCCTATGTGCGTGAGCTGTGTGGAAAGGTGACATTGGTTCGAAAAATTCCCTCATTAATTTGGCAGACCAATCTCTAGCTATCTTACTTAGGTGCCCTATTATGGGGACATATGCAAAAGTAACATCGTAATTAGTATAGAAATAATGAATGTCTCTTTGAGCATAAAATATGGAAGCTACTATACTACATGTAATTCCATACGTAAGAGGCATGCTGTGATACGTTACCCCTTCCACTACTGAGGTAGGTATTTGTGTACACACATAACAATCTTTCGCATCCATGGTCTCAACATACTCACTCAGTAAGCGATAGAAAACGTTAGATGAAAGTTCCTTCTTATCATGCAAGTGTCTCTCGTCTTGCTCGAGTCTCTTCAGAGCTGTTAGTTCAGTAACGATAATAGGTTTAGAAGTAGAAGCATCATTCGTCTCACTCTCGCTTTTACCATGCATTCCAAGAACTATTGCTACAATTATTAGTACGCATGCGGTCAGTAAGCCTATACACATGTATTTACAATACTTCATTTTACGCCCCTGTGTAGTGAAGCTAGTCATGATCTGTATAGAATCAGAAAGCTGAAGACACTTTATCAAAGCGTTTTTTTTTTTTTTTTTTTCTAAGTTGCAGGTATTTACAAAGCTGAACGAGTTCAATGTTCACACAGTTTCTTTAGCAGCTTAGTCTCTTATCGGTTAGCAGCGTTGTCTCAAAATCGGTTTCAAAGTCAATCAAGTTAGCAATGTCTTAGCCGGTTGAAAAGTCAATCAGGTTAGCAATGTCAAGTTAGCAATATCTTAGCCGGTTAAAAAAATCAATCAAGTGATCAATGGTTTCAATCAACAGAGTCCATAAAGTTTTTATTTCCAAAATGAAGTTCTGCCTCTTCGTTCTCAAGGCTGAGGGATACGAATTTGTCTGACCAATCGTTATTGGCTACGTATGCCCACTCCGGACCGGAATACCTCCTGCTCGGTATCCTTTTTCTTTTCAGTTTTGCATCTCTCTTTGATTCTTTCTCACTGGTACTTTCCTCTTTGGCCAAGTCCTTTTCTTCACTTGGTGTTGGTACCACGACAGACACTTCCTTTCTTTTCTCTTTCACTCTTGGCCCTTCACTGTCGTTCAACGTTTCTCTAGTTCTTAGTTTTACTGGTGATATGCTCGGTCTTCTCTTTGCACTGTGTCCACTTGATGGACCTGCGATCTCTTCTGAAGAAGTTTGAACAGTTTCGTTCTGTTCTGCCTTGTCCCCTCCTTCTGGGGAGTCAATCAGGTTTTCCTTTTCCTTTTCTGTATCGTCTGCTTCTGGGAAAGCCCTCCTCTGATCAGGCTCTCCTGCTTCTTCACCTCTTTCGAGCCCTTTGTCACCGTTACTTTCTTCAGGCTCTTTGTCACTTTCGGCTGCTTCAGGCTCTTTGTTACCTTCAGCTGCTTCGTCGCTGTCTGAGGCTCCTCCTTGGTCTTCCCCAAGCGAATCAGTTGCTTCGTCCTCAGAGAATATTTCTCCCTCCTCTATTTCTGCCTGTTTGCTTCTAGTTCTGTTTTGCTCTGCCTCAGCGCTCGGTACTTTGTTATCAGGTACTGGTAACTTCAGCGCTTCAACTTCCTCATCTGTGGGACACAACACCCTCTTTGTGTGACTGGCGTGAATCCAGTTGGGAACTCCCGCACACTTCACAGCGGTGGTAGTCGTCAGAATCACTTGGAAAGGTCCTTTCCAACGGGGTTCCAAACACGACTTCCTCACGTGCTTCTTTATCACGACCCAGTCACCTGCTTTCAGGGTGTGTCCTGGACCTTGGATTGGTGGCAAGGTGGTTGCCTCCACCTGGTGAGAGAAAGATCGAACCACATCAGCTAGACCTTTGCAGTAGTCTAACACCATATCATCTGTAATATTCAAAAGCGCATTTGCAGGAACTGCTGGAAGTCTCATAGCTCTGCCCATGAGAATCTCGTGTGGGGACAGTCCAGTCTTTCTGTCAGGGGTGTTTCTCATTGACATTAGTACCAAAGGCAATGCGTCAGGCCATTTCAAGTTTGTTGATGCACATATTTTCGCCATTCTCGATTTTAATGTGCCATTCATTTGCTCCACTAGACCTGATGCTTCAGGGCGGTAGCTACAATGCAGCTTTTGCTCAATGTTCAGTGCTGCACAAAGCAATTTTATTACTTCATTATTGAAGTGACTTCCCCTATCTGATTCTAAAGAGATCGGGAATCCGAAACGTGGTATTAACTCTCTCAAGAGTAGTTTTGCAACTGTGAGACTGTCATTTCTGTGTGTAGGGTATGCTTCAATCCAGTGACTAAAAATGCACACAACCACCAACACATACTTCAAGCCTCCATGCACAGGCATCTCAATGAAGTCCATTTGCATCCTGCTGGATGGACCCCCTGCTCTTCCAATGTGGCTCAAATTTACTACTGTTCCCTTCCCTGCATTCATCTGTTGGCAAATAACGCAACGGTGGCAAACTGCTTCAGCAACTTGACGGAATTTAGGGTTAAACCAATCAGTTTTGAACAACCTAATCATGGCATCCCTTCCAAGATGAGCTTGTCCATGGTAAAATCTGGCTATCTGTGTCAAAAGGCTATTTGGAAGAACGAATTTCCCTTCACTTGAAACCCATAATTCATCTAGTCTCTTTACACATTGTGATTTGGTCCACGAGAGTTTCTCATCCTCACTGACATCATTATGTAGGGATTTCAATTCGTCCATCGTATCTATCACCTTTAGAGCAAATATTTCGCTTGGTTCGAGTTCTGGTTCACTTATCAAATTCCATTCATCCCTAAGCAATATACAGTTCAATGCGCAAAACCTTGCGACTTGATCCGCATACCCATTTCCCAGAGAAACATAATCTTGTCCCTTCGAATGTGCACTGCATTTTACCACTGCTACTTCTCCTGGTAGTTGAATGGCATGTAACAATTCTTTTATTCTTTCGCCATTTTTCACTGGCGACCCTGAAGAGGTCATGAAGCCTCTCTGTGACCACAATTGTCCGAAATCATGCACTATTCCAAACCCGTACTGACTGTCAGTGTAAATGGTAACTTTCATCAATGCAGAAAGTTGGCAAGCTCTAGTAAGGGCTACCAATTCTGCTACCTGTGCAGAGTAAACTCCTTGAAGCCAAGATGCTTCCAAAACACCTGTTACTGTGCATACAGCGTATCCTGCTTTCAATACACCCAGTGCATCTCTTAAACATGAACCATCAACAAAAATAATTTGATCATTTTCTTCCAATCGGGTATCTTTGATATCAGGTCTTGGTTTGGTGCAAAATTCAGTCACCTGAAGACAGTCGTGCTCGATGTCTTCAGCGTTCTCAATTTCAGCATTTTCACTGGGAAACAAGGTTGCTGGATTCAACGTAGTGCACCTTTTCAGCTGCACATTAGGTGATCCCAGAATTATTGTTTCGTACCTTGTGAGTCTAGCACCAGTCATGTGCTGTGTTCGGGAACGTGTCAAAAGTATCTCAACTGAGTGAGGGACCATGACTGTTAAAGGGTGTCCCATCACTATTCATTCACTCTGAGCGAGGCTGATACCAACTGCGGCTACGGCGCGCAAGCAGCCTTGCAGTGCTGCTGCGACCGGATCCAAAGTAGCTGAAAAATATGCTACTGGTCTGTTTACGCCACCATGGGCTTGGGTCAAGACAGACAAGGAACATGCATCACGTTCATGACAAAACAATGTGAAAGGCTTTGTGTAGTCAGGCATACCTAAAGCTGGGGCCCTGCACATGCATTCTTTCAATTCAATAAAAGCATCCATTTCTTCTCCTTTCAGTTCAATTTCATCCAATGCATCCTTCTGGGTCAGTTTCAGCAAAGGTTTTGCTAGGGTTGAGAAGTTGGGAATCCATTGGCGACAGTAGCTCACCATTCCCAAAAACTTCCTCACCTCCCTCCTCGTCTTTGGGGGACTCATTTGAAGTACACTTGTTATTCTTTCCTTCATAATTTTTCGTGACCCTTTCTCTATTTGGTGACCCAAATATTTCACTTTCTTCTGACAGAACTGTAATTTTGAAGGAGACACGTTCCTTCCCAAATGGTTCAATAGAGCAATGGTGTCGGCTGTGCAGTCACTTTCTGTCTTGAATGCAATCAGTAAGTCGTCAATGTACTGTACTAGGGTTGACTCGAATGGCAATTCTAACGCTTCCAAGTCTTTCTTTAGAATCTGATTGAAAATTGACGGTGACTCCGAAAACCCTTGAGGAATTCGACACCAACTGTAGACTCTGTCTAAAAATTTGAAACAAAAGAGAAATTGGCTGTCCTCATGAAGAGGCACCGAAAAGAATGCTTGTGACAAGTCGATGACTGAGAACCACTCGGCATCGCAAGGGACTTGAAACATTATCACAGCTGGATTTGGTACTACAGGGCAGCATTTAATTATGATGTCATTTATTTTCCTCAAGTCCTGCACAATTCGGACCTTTCCACTTGGCTTTATTAGTCCCATGATTGGTGAATTACATGGACTGCTTAACACTTCTTTCAGTACTCCCTGTTTTACAAACTCGTCAATGAGTTGGGCGACTTTCATGAGGGTGTCTTGTGCCATATGGTACTGTGGGGTCTGGGGAAAGGTTACATTGGGTTTTACGGTCACTTTCACTGGTTCCACTCCTTTCACCAATCCCACCTCTTTTCCTGTCATGTCCCACACTTCTTTTCCGACTGTTTCCTGTAATTCAGCTGGAATATCTGCTTCAGTGATCATCGGAAAAAGGGTAATCAGAGGATACTCTTCATCGACAGTTTCCATCTCATCCCCTTCTACACTGTCCTCTTCTTCCCCATCACTGCTCGTCTGTATTCTAATTCCATCGTTCGAACACATAATCGAACATCCCAATTTGCACAATAGGTCTCTCCCTAACAGTGATATCGGGCTTGAGTCACATACCACAAAATTATGTGACCCTTGATAATTACCAATTCTGACTTGTACTGGGTCTGTGATTGGGTTCGTCAGGTACCTGTTTGCTACTCCCACTACTTGAACTGTTCTCCCTGAAAGTGGCAGATTTGGTACTTCAATGCTCCTAACAGTGGAACGTGTAGCTCCTGTGTCAACCAAGAATGAGACGCGATGGCCCATAACTCTTCCCTCCACATACGGGCCCTTTTGATCAACTTCCAAGGATGCTGCAAGCACACAATTTCCCTCCTCATCTGAACTTTCACTCTCCCATGCATCGTTTATTCCATTCTCGCTGTGTAGTGGGAATTGGTGTACTGTGTCATTTTGACTCATTCCCTGACCCGTGACCTGTTGAGGAAGCATTGCTTGCTGCTGATTCATTGGTGCTAAGGGTATTTGCATTTGCTGATTAGGTACCATAGGAAACTGCTGTTGCATTGGCTGCAATGGTGTCATTTGCACACAAGGCATTTGCACCTGTTGCGGTTGCATGGGTTGTAGACCCTGCATCTGGTTCATATTGTTTTGAAAATGTGGGTTCGGACCTCTCAGTTTCGGTCCTCTCATAGTCTGAAATGCATTGACATCATTGTTTTGCTGACCTACACCTTCCTGCACCATCATTGGGCACTCCCGTTTCCAATGCCCGACAATTCAGCACGTGTGACATGGCATCACCTTCTTCATTGCCTGTATACCATTTGGAATCATAACGGTATTCAAATCAGGATCATTATTCACAAAACCTCCTCGACCTCTGCCTCTCATCTGCGGCTGAAACATAGCATTTCCCTGTTGCTGCTGCTGCGGCATCTGTTGTTGAAACCCTTGTAAACCTTGTAAACCTGTCTGAGCTGCTCTGAGCTGCATCACCATCACCTTTTCCTTCAATCTTTTCTGCTTTGTCTCAATCTCATCACTGCAGTATTTTGCATAATTCAACACTTCATCGATCAACTTTGACTGCCAACAAATCAAATGCGATTTAATCATCTGGCTAATTTCGGGTCTCAGCCCTTCCACAAACCTGAACACAAAATGGAGCATGTCTTTTGGCTCAATCGTTTCCGTGCCACTGTAATTTTTAAACGCTTTCAACAACCTCTCATAATACGCGTGTATAGATTCTTTAACCTCTTGAGCGGTCCTGTCAATCCTTTGCCAATCCACATTTTTCGACGCAACCTTGGTTTTCAAGTGCTCGATCACCTTGTGGTACAAACTCATTACCATAGGTGATGGCGCACCTGTGTCCCTATCTCTCTCTGGTTCACTCGTCGGCCAACCTACAGCCCTTTTACAATCTTCCCACAAATCAGCCGGAACCACAATTTCAAATAAGGTATTCAGGTCTTCCCAGAGACACTTCGCGAGTTTCACAAATCTATCCGTTTGTTGATACCACTCAATCGGCTTCTCTCTTAATTTGGGAAAGTCATACGTAAAGGATTGAATATCGCACCTGTGCCATGGTACATGCACAAGTTTTCCCCCTGCTGTCTCTCTCATTGGTAGCATGGTTATCAGATCGTCATTCTGTTGTTTTTTCTCACTTCGTTCTGAAGTGTTTTCCTTCTTTTTATCCTTTTTCTTGACCCACCTGCTTTCCCACTTGTCTAAACATCTCCAAACCTGTGCACTCTGCAGTATCTCTTTAAGGTGTGTTTTCATCCCTGCGGATCTCATGTGTTCAAAATCTTTTGTCTCAAAGTCTAACCTGTAGCTTCTGCTTAGATGTTTGGTCTTACCTATATCGATCCCGTTTCTGTCTGCAATTTCTTGTAATTTCTTATGTATGTTGCTCACTTCTCTTGTAATCCTAGGGCACATGTATCTTAGTTCTTCCTCTGTGTAGGATTCTAATCTGTTCAAACCCATTGTTCCTTCTACCAGTTAATCTGCCTCCATCCCCAACCTTATTTTATTCAGGTATTCTTCTCCCTTCCCGCTTGATGTACTCTGTGGGGAGTTCAGGCTGTTGAACCATTGTGTCAACTGTTGCGCGTTCAGTCCCATCAATGTAGCAGTTACATCAACTGCCATCGACGGTTTCTGTAATGCTTCAGTCTGTGAGGTTAACGGTACTAATAGTGGTGGATATGACCTTACCACGGTTGACGGAGCGCAAATTGGAATTGGACTAAATTCTGACAAGGACCCAGATCCATTTGGCAGTGCCGCTATCGGAGTTGTCTCTGGAGTGGTTTCTATGCATCTTCTCCCTGTCCCATTCTGTATCATTAACCCTTGGTCGCTGGTGCTTGAATTTGCCTGTATGTACAGTGGTACTGGTGGACCTACAGTGATAGGTAGAGATATTGCATCTGGATTCTGTCTGTTCCCCGAATTCTGTGGCATGTTAATCCCCACATTGTGGTTCATCATTGCTGGCATACCTAACTGGCTTTCTACCACTTGCACTTCTGGTGTCTGCTTTTGGGGCATCGAGAACTGTGTTGATTCAGCTTGAATCAATGTCGGTCTCTGATAGTTTTGTCCTCCCTGCGCCATTGAATCGGAAGTCATTCCCACATTATGCTCATCGCAATAGTGTCTTTGAACCTGTGGCTGATAGTTATCAGCAGGTTTCAATGTTGGCACGTCTGGGTACATTCTCTGAATCCGTGGTATTTGTGGTGAGAAAGGCATGTCAGAGCTGCTCGGTCTCTGAGATACCCTCAAATTTGGTGTTACATTACCCTGTATTGGCTCTGGAGGGGCAGTACTAATGCTCGAGCCTTTTTCGCTTTCCACATATGGTGGTGGGCGATCATTCAGCAATTGTATAATGAACTCCTCATCATCTGACTCGTCTCCCCTTTTCGAGTTCCTATTGCTCTCTCCCTCCCTGGACTGACTCCTGTTTGTCTTACAGGTGGCTTTCCTTCCATCCGTCTCCGCTTCCTCGGTAATCGCTGGAAACAATTTAATTCCCTGTAATACGTCTGATCTCCAAACCTTTTGTGTGCTGTCCCATCTAGCATCCGCTAGTGTCTTTTCTACTTTTCTTATTCTTGTCTCAAATTTCTTTTGTTGTTGGTTTCTAGCTATTAGCTCCCAAATTGCTAATGCCTCAAACTGTGCTAGTCTTGGAGGTACTTTCATGTCGTATAGTGCAAATCTCAGGTTTTCTAAAACCCTTAGGTTAAACGGCCCATGGATAGGGAACGCTACACTTCCATGTTTTTCTGTTAATTTGCACCATTGTTTTAACCAAAGACATGGCGCTACACCCTTTTCTTCAATGACGATGTAAGCTGGTGTACCCTCAGGCGGTGTTTCTTCTCCTACATTTGCTTTAATATAAACATCTCCCCTCATGGCACTCTTAAATGCTTTGAAAAATTTCATCTTTCCGTCTTTTGTTTTTCTAAAATATGTAATCAATAAGTGACTTTAATTCCCGGAATACTCTTCGCTTGCCTTTCCCCTTCCAATTGCGCTTCACGGACTGCGTCCAATCCGTGCGCGACCCTTCTCACCAACCGACCTATCCCAGCGCGGCTCCTAGTGATGTCACACTCACACACTGCGGCTGACAAAGTCCCGCGGCTTGTCCTCTTTTCATTCGGCTTCACTCATAAACTAATTTCTGCACTATAATGCGAGCACTTAACCAAAAGAATAAAACAGATCTGTCGGTTTACTACAGGAAAGGTAATACAATCGCTTCAGAAACCTTAGGGATTTTTCACTAGCCTCGGCAGTTATTCCATCTTTCTCGGTTTCCCACTTTCACAAGCAAAATTTGACCCGCAAACTTTACTCTCAACTGATCAATGAACTATTCTAGTGCACTTTAGAATTCGTCAAATCTCAAAGTCGAAGTTTTCTTTCACTCTGCAACATTCATACCAACTTGTTGACCACGCCCGATCAACCTATTAAACCTGACCAGACCACAACATCAATCAAGTGTCTCATACACTTTTCAACATACTCCGGAGTCTCTTGACCTCGCAGGGCCCGTCTCAACATCAACAACCACATGGACAATTTTTCTGCTCAAAGCGCCACACACACGTGAAGTTCGACGACTTCCCTACTCTCACACCTTTGGAGTAACACTCCTCTAATATCTTTTAACCCCCCTTAAAATCCTCACAAACTTCTCAATTAATCTGCGGCGATAAGCTGTGCAAGCGCGAAACCCTAACTTCACTCATACCGTCACTAGAAACGCTGAGACCGTTCTCATACCTGCATGTTCCTCATTCGCAAGCTCCGAGATCCCGGGAAAGTCATCGGCGACTTAGGGCATCATCATCTCTCCAACTTGTTTTATCAAAGAAAATTCTAACCTGACTCTGTCTATTGTTCGGATGAGGTCCCAAAGGGCTAAACCATCAATCTCTGCTACCATCTACTGATAACGCGTCCAGCCCTTATAAATTACCTGTACCTGGACACGTTGGAGGTCGGTGAATCTTTTAACGGAGTCGGGCTCTCCTCATCCTCAATAGTCGGGTCACTCAAATCAATAATCACTAACTGTTGTAATCGGTAATCAGTATTCAATTAATAGATCAATACAACACATCAGAAATCAATAACAGTTGGTATTTCGGCGCACCATGACCTTTCAGTCATGAATAACCACACCAGTTTATTAAAAGTTAGTGAATTTATTTCCCTATATTAACAAAGCTAGCACGATATATATGTGTCTCAAAACCAATTGATATATGTATATGAACATTACTAGCTGTCCATAACGGCGGAAGAAACGCAATCTACGCAAAATCTGAATGATGATACACTCTGTTATAGCAATGCAAATCACCAATGTGACTAACTGTATTTGACTAATTGCATACATTCGGTCAGCATAACAAGATTTCAATTCTTCATGATACATTGAATGAATACCTCGACTAACCTCTAATTAGCATCGGCATGTGGGACTTCATGCAAAACGAATTTAGTCAACACAAATTTGGAAAACTTCTAGCTAGGACTCTATCAAAATTAGCAGTTGGTACCTAAAAGGAAAAACACAATGCATAATACATTTATCCTTTCATATTTACCAAATACAATCAGCATTCAAGAAAAGTCTTCGTCCTTCAGGTACCGGTTGATCAGCATGGGACAAATTTCAAAGGGGCAAAGTTAAGGGCAAGCTTCCCTGCAGCGGCAAGGAGAATGGGGCAAAGTTACTGCATGGGCAAGACGGGGGCAAATCAAAGTTAAAGTCTCTAGGGTGAGAATTCTTAAAGTCTCTTTCTCTCAGATAGAGAAAAGGGCATCAGGGTGTCGTCCAAAATGGAGTCTGGCATCAGGCTTCAAACTGGCATCGAGGAAAATGGCTGACTTCTCTTTGTCCGGTGGGTTTAAGTAAGAAACATTCCAAATTCTGTAGGGTCTTCCATTGGAGGGTTCATAGGTTGGCTTCAAATTGTCCAATCAAAATTGTCTTTTACTAGCGCCCATTTAGGCATACACTGTCCTTGGCGCCTTGGAACACAAATTGTATCAAGGTTTGCCAATTATTTTACTATCTGTACCTTCAATGTCCGCACCTGCAGAGACTGACCTTGTATCAAAGGGGATGTAACTGGCCTAGCACGAAACCTTGGAGATAAGTGTACCAGCCAGTTTCTACTGGAAAAAATACAACTTCAAGCAAGAATATATGTTTCATTAGTTCAAGGAAAAAAATCACGCAGTTAGAATTTGAAACCAAGCAACTAGGCCAAAGCCTGTACTAAATTTAAGCTAAGCAAAACAGTTTTCAAACAGGAAATCATGGCATACATTTGCGATTATGACGGATTAGTAAATTTTTAATACTTCATGATTAATAAAGCTCGTTTATACTGATGGCAAACTACCCCGAGGGCACAATTTCCCTCGTCCATTATTTCGTTAATTTAAAATCACACTTAAATATTTATGTCGGTCACACGGTGTACATGAATATATGTCGAACCTTCTTTTCTGCGTCATCAAGTGCAAGCTCTCACAAGCTCTGCCATTATCCCCAAAGAGATGTGCAAGAAAAGAGTAAAGTAAGTAAGGTGCAATGTGTTTAGGGTTCAGGACAAAATCCAGTATGAAGGATTACAACGATTTAAAATGTCCCCAGCAACAAGATTAAAAACTATTTGAAATGCGACAAACAAAAGGTTAAATAACGAATTAAAATGCCCCCAGCAGTTAATCCAAATAGCAGATATTTTAAACAATACGGACATGCTACAGATAGCAAGTGAGTCTGATCAGACTGACCGGGTGTCCACGCACCATCATGATTTTTAGTGGAAGTTCTGCACATTGACATCCTCAGCACTGCACCGCTGACCTACTTCCCCGCAGCCTCAGAAAGATGGCCATCAGTGAGGAAAAGGACCTAAGCAGAGATCACAAATAATAGTGAAGAGAAATGCGAGCTCTTACAGGGTTCGTGAATATCCCCCAAAGAGATGTGGTAATGTGTTATAATGTATGGAAAAATACAACACCCACTACTTATTAATCTTGAGCATAGCATGTTAGTTTGCAAAATTTAGAAAACAAAACACGTTGTCTCAGCATGATATCTTTGGACAGTTGTCCACCATTCATTATTGAAAAGATATTGTCCAACTACATAAATACAGCAACTGAATTAGCAACTGAAAAAACAAGCATTTGCAATTCAATGGGTCTCGCATTTGTTCGAGTTAGAGCTATCAACACTGTAAACTCCTATCCAGACTTTTCTTGCCACATAAACAGAAAATGAAAAGTAATACAATTTCAAATAAGGGAGTTGATTTAAAGCACCACGCCATGAGCGTGAAGGTGACTAATCAGAACAGAAAGACTAGACCGGTTTCTCCGTTGCATAGTAATAAAAAAAAACGAGTGTGAGTGCACTGTGTAAAACCTTGATTTTGCCAAGGAACACTAGGACAAACAACAGAATTAAACTTATAGTCATGATAAGCACTCTATTACTGCCCAGCGAGATCTTGCTGCCTACGAAATAAAAAGAAAAAGTAGTCCAGAACCCATACAGAAAACATGGAGCCTTGTATGTTTTCAGTAGTTGGCCGGTCTGTACTCAAGAAAGGCTAAACACCGGAAAAGGCATGACGTATGCATGCCTTTCACTAATGAAATAAAACGAATTTTAAAAGGCAACCCCACAAACCAATGAAAGTGATGGGTGTGACATGGGCGTGGTTAAAAGCCCACCGAGTGATTACAACACGGGGCAGAGATGTTACGCGCTCAACTCTAAAAAATCAAAACGACCGCTGTGGCATTATACATATGCATGGAGATGCTGGGGCCACTGTAGCATTATGATGCCAAAGTACATGCGTAATTATACCTATGTGTTAATGCATCATCACTTTTTTTCTATTTTACCGGTGCTGTTCAACATTGGCAATATAGCAGTATCGTGTTTTTGTTTCTGCTGATGCATTTTAAGATTAGCAAACGCACCGCCAAAGTTGATAGGTTTGCTTTGGAGGGGCAGGAGACAAGAACGCCTGGCTTTGCCAATGCTTGTTTTTATATAGCAAATACTGTTTGGTGGCGCTTTAGGCAACATGTCATGGCTACGAAGTACCTAACTCAATGGTACTAATTTTGCCAATCTCCAGATAAGCCTGTAAGAGTGAGACTTAAAACTCATTTTGTATGACCTTATTAATGTGACTGTTCACCTTTCTGGTGTTTTACCACAACTGTCGGAAATGTCTAGTCCTCAGGTGGACATGCGACAACCATCCGTGAAGCTTTGCGATTTAGAGATAATGCTAGGTTTTAAAGCGAGTTGGTAGATTAGAGTTTCGAGCAAAAACAATCGAGGCGCTGGAAAGCAAACTGTCTTGCTCAAAGAACGTCAAACAACACAAGACCACAGTGCCGTGTTGGCAATATCCTTTCATTTAAGGTGAAAAGAATTCGGTCCACGTTATTTTAATGAACGCGCCATTCAATGGTTAAAGGTTAGCATTTGAGAGCTCTGGAGAAACGACCGTATTTGTTTAACTGTTTTGTAGGCCGCACGAATCTGAATCGTTTTTAAATGTTGCCCTCGGATCGAATGTGCATCGGGGAAGTATCTTCGGTGTAGGTTGCACAACCGCAGGGCTGTTTATCTGTTTATGGGAAAAATGGATGAACCCCGACTGCGCAACAGGGAGGGTGTAGTGAAACTAGCAGAAGCGAGAACACAGTCGCGAAAAGAAACAACCCCTCCTAAAGTAATGTTCAACTCCATAATCTGGGCAGAAGCTAGAGGGTGGTTGCAAATTAGACAACGGCAAACTCTTTGTTTTGAAATGAATAATATATAGTGAGTATACGAGTCTGTTTTGAGGCTTTCATAGTTTCTGCCGTGAATAAACGTTATTTACTTTCGCCACAATTGTGTTTTATCCTTTTGAAACCGTTCAAAGCACCTGCCTTTGTTTTCAATGAAGCATAGAAACTTCGAAGCCGCCGCATGGGACAACGTAGCTGTGTGCTTGAAACTTACAGACACACGTCCTAAACACACTTTCCAAGATCATTTATAAACACATCTCTGCACGATCCTTTCATCCATCGCCAGTAAGCTAAAATAACACGCCAGTATAAAAATACCTTTATTTTATAGATCACTGTAGGAGTAGACTTTGCATTTGTCCAAATCCATGCCCACGTTTCACATGGCTTTTTTATTTAAAAAATATATATATTGTACGGTGGGCACTTTCCAATTAACCACCTTGGTGCATCCATGTCTGTGGAAGCGGTTATACAATTTGAATTTCAGATCTAACTGTGGCTCTATCAAAATTAGCAGTTGCTACCAAGAAACAAAAGCAAATAATCATAATAATCAGTAACATCTTCTTATACCTGGCCTCAATATGGTTCAGCAAGCTGTGACAGTCTTCGTCAATTGGACATCAGTTCGGTCAGCAAGACATCAGGATTCAGCATTAAAGTTCAGAAAAAGCTAAGGCCCATATTTATACTTTTTGACGCTAAACTGCGCTAACGCAGTTTAGCGTCAAAAAATTTAGCGCCGTCTAACGCCATTCTGAAGCGCCATGCGGGCGCCGTATTTATGGAATGGCGTTAGCCGGCGCAAGCAGACCGGCGCTGCCTGGTGTGCGTGGAAAAAAACCACGTAGACCAGGCAGCGCCGGCGTTGGGAAAAAATGACGTTAGGGCGTCTTAAAATGGGGCAAGTCAGGTTGAGGCAAAAAAATCGCCTCAACCCGATTTGCGCCATTTTTTTACGACGCCCAGACGCCATTTCATGACTCCTGTCTTAGTAAAGACAGGAGTCATGCCCCCTTGCCCAATGGCCATGCCCAGGGGACTTGTGTCCCCTGGGCATGGTCATTGGGCATAGTGGCATGTAGGGGGGCACAAATAAGGCCCCCCTATGCCACCCAAAAAAAATAAAAAAATATAAAAAATTATACTTACCTGAACTTACCTGAATGTCCCTGGGGTGGGTCCCTCCATCCTTGGGTGTCCTCCTGGGGTGGGCAGGGGTGGCAGGGGGGGTCCCTGGGGGTAGGGGAGGGCACCTGTGGGCTCATTTTGAGCCCACAGGCCCCTTAACGCCTACCCTGACCCAGGCGTTAAATAGTGGCGCAAATGCGGGGTTTTTTGACCCGCCAACTCCCGGGCGTGATTTTTGCCCGGGAGTATAAATACGACGCATTTGCGTCGCCGTCATTTTTTTAGACGGGAACGCCTTCCTTGCATCTCATTAACGCAAGGAAGGCGTTCACGCAAAAAAATGACGCTATTTGCCAATACTTTGGCGCTAGACGCATCTAACGCCAAAGTATAAATATGGCGTTAGTTTTGCGCCGAATTTGCGTCGAAAAAAACGACGCTAATTCGGCGCAAACGGAGTATAAATACGGGCCTAAGTCTCTTCATGCAGTTCAGGAAAGAATAGAGCTAAACGTTAAAGACAGTTATGAAGAATATCAAGGAATGGCCTCACTCCTCCCCGTGCATCTGTAGGATGTGTGGAGATAAGGGAAGAGAATGCTCAGCATCATCTGCAAAAAATAATTCTTAATTGATTTTAAAAAAGGGCCTCCACTCAAGTTGTACTACAGCATGTCCACCTACATGCAATGTGTGTTAGACAATTACATGTGTACTGCGCTGTAATATTTATTGATTATGTTTGAGTTGCAACCCCAGAAGCAAATGTAGCCCAAGTATGAGGTGTTACTTACAAGTAAGCCACATCACTGAAATCTCTAGCAACCAAGTGACGTGTCCTAGCACAGGTGTCTTTAATAAAGTTAATTAATGAGTGTTTATGTATTTTGAATAATGAATTTATGTAGAAAATGAATAACGTAAAAAATTAATAATGCACGCATTTGAAAATGTGACTTCGAAGAATGGCCACCTCTGTTCACGAAATGTACTAAATAATGATTAATACTTATGAAATATCGGATATGCACCAGATTAATGCAGTAATATGTCATCTTAAGGGTTATGAAGTATGCTCTAGCTTCATTAATTGTAGGCCTTAACTTAGCGAGTGTCTTGGCCTATTTTGCCATGCCTCATGCAGAAGCTGTATTCCTTAGCGGTCAATAAAAAATGCTGGCCAAGTGAATTAAAATATGAAATGTCCATTGTCTTGTTAAAAGTGCTTAACAGAAGTTTTTCGTGAAAACCGACTGCAAGGAGATGATGTTTCCGCTAGTGTAACAACTTATGTGTAATGTGTGCGAGACGTACTTTCCCAGGGCGAGAACAATGAAGATACTGACTGGAGCTGAAGATGCACCAATATTGTTACCTGACGAGCCGGATGATGAGAGCATCGTAAAGTGGAACAATCAACTGCATGTGAATAGTGAAATTTTAGAATTTATAGATTTGATATGGAATTATTATTGGGTAAAGTATGAATGTCAGATTAACTGACCAATAGGGAATCAAAAAATTTCTAGCTGTCACAACAAGAATTTTCAATTCTATTAAGGACACGGAGGCGAGGATTATGCTTATCTCCATCTTTACTGCAACACACAGCAGCCAATAGAAACAATGAAAAAACAGAAACTACATTTCCCATAAACACGAGCCTCGTAATGACGCTCCAATCAGGCTCCATTATCTCTTATATAGCACAAAGCATGCAAAATCCGTCCTCTTTCTTTGCATGTCCATGGCAAGAGAGCTAGAAACAACCCATCTTTGCAAGACTGAGCCCTAGAACAACCTCGTCCTGAAACAGGCACTGGGAAGAAATTGAACAACGGTGCAGGAACAAATCAACCTATTCTGACGTTTAGAAGATTGGTCCAACATCCCTCAGGATGGTTTCTCCTCTATAAAGAAGAAGAATAAAGTGGTAACATCTTCACTTATTATTCCATAAAAGTACAGGGTGGGACAACATACATTTTAAATTTATCATCAAATACTTCCGGGCGGGACAATCCTCGCCTCCATGTCCTTAATAGAATTGAAAATTCTTGTCGCAACAGCTAGACATTTTTTGATTCTATGTCAGGACCGGAGGCTTTGGATTATGCTATTTTAAAGGTGAGCGATCAGATTAGAAGCAACATCAACAATTGGCTTATGATAGAACAATTTAAACGTAGAGTCTGATGACCAATCAGCTGCTGTCATTAGATCTTCCAATCTTGACCCTGAATGGAAAGCTTTAGAAGCCATAGCTCCACGAACAGAATGAGCTCCAAAAATGGAGATATCTATCCCTGCTTCTTTCAACAACCATCTGACCCATCTCGCGAGAGTTGCTGAGGAAACTGGGCCAAAAAGTTTCTGCAAGGCAATTAACAGTTGTCCATTTACATCTCTTAGCAATTCTCTCGTAACATCTTTGTAAACTTTTAGACAATTTACCACACATAATTTGGAATTATCTCTGAAAGCTGGATAGCTAATACATTTAGAATTAGACTTGTACATTTAGAGATGCAAAAAGATACACCCGTAGGAGTAAAAACTCTACCTGTAATGTTGAAGGCTTTGACATCAGAAACTCTTATGCAAGAAACTAAACAAAGTAACATGGTTAATATTGCCGACAACTGCTTTCTTGAAAGACCTTCATTGGCCGGCCAAGCCACCAAGAATCTTAATATAATGTTGACATCCCAGAGAGATGAGTATTTTGGGAGAGGAGGACGAAGCATACGAACGCCGCACAAAAGCTTACAAATCAACGGGTGCTCACCCACAGGTTTACCCTCAATGTGAGGATGTTTATCTGAAATGGCAGATCTAAAATTATTTACTGCCCTGTATGCTAGTCCCTGCGCTGCAACATGAGACAAGAAATTCAATATAATTTGCACTGGGGCCCCCAAGGGATCCACACTCCTTTGACCTCACCAATCCAACCATCTACTCCAAGCGGAGGCATATCGTTTATGCATAATAGGTGCCAAGGATTGGGAAAGGAAGAATTTAGTGTCTTCTGAAAATTTAGGACCTTGAGGGGGTCCCCCGATATCCTCCAGCCATGAGTACCAACTATTCCTCCAGAATCAGAGGGTGCGGATTCCCCATGGGATCCATCAATAGGTCCCACGATGGGAGGATTTGAACTGGGACAGCACAACATAAGGTCAGTGCCACTGGAAACCAAGACTGGGCTTTCCAGCACGGGGTTACCAGAATCAATTCTGCTCTCTGATGAATTACTTGAAAGAGAACTCAATGGATCATGGAAAATGAGGGAAACGCGAAATGTACGTCCCGTCCAGTTTTGGAGAAAAGCATCTGAGCTGGGGGCATTGGGATCCGGTCTCCAACTGAAGAAGAGAGAAGATGAGAA
The DNA here is from genome assembly GCF_031143425.1 of Pleurodeles waltl. NCBI lineage: Eukaryota > Metazoa > Chordata > Amphibia > Caudata > Salamandridae > Pleurodeles > Pleurodeles waltl. The sequence continues at coordinate 233,441,172 of NC_090436.1, forward strand.
TTCAGTCGGAAGGCAAACAGATCTATCTTGCACGAACCCCAGAGATGATTCAAGAATTGAAATATCCTAGGGTGAAGACGGCAATCGCTGGCATCTCTCAGGTGCCTGGAATTCCAGTCTGCTGCTATACTCACCTTCCCCAGAATATATTCCGCCGATACAGAAATCTGATGTGCTAGACAAAAATGCCAGAAGTCCTTGGCAATCTCTGCCAGCATCCTGGACCGGGTTCCTCCCAGTTTGTTGATGTATCAAACTGCTGAAATATTGTCCATTTTCAGGAGAATACAGCATTTCGATTTGGATGGGGACAACGTCTTCACTGAAAACAAACCTGCCAGCAGTTCTAAGCAGTTGATATGCAGCTGAAGTTCCTCCGGGGACCAATGACCCCCGTCTCTATCTGGCCACACCTGGCACCCTAGCCCCTTCTTATGGCCTCTGATTCTATGATCACTTCCGGAACTGAGGCGAAAATCTCCCTGCCATTCCAGGCGTCCATATGATTCAGCCACCATTGAAGTTCCATCTGGGCTTCGTGAGACAAGACAATCAATTCTTAATATGCCAGACCTTTGCGAGGGTGAAGGATCTTCAACCTTTGAAGAGCACGATAGTGCAGGGGTCCCAGAAAAATGGTTGAATAGATGATGCTAGGAGGCCCACCAGACATGCAAGAACCCTCAAGGAAATCGAATGAGCAGCTAACGCTTTCCTCAACTCTTTCTTGATAGCCAGTCTTTTGGTTAGTGGTAACTTCAACACAGTTGCTATGGAGTCTATCCTGAACCCTAAGAATTCTATATTTTGTACTGGTTGAAGCTGAGATTTTTCTACGTTGATTATGAACCCTGGATCCTGCAGGAGCTGCATGGTCCATGAAAGATGGAGACGGGCCAGGCGCTCCTCTTGGGCCATAATGAGAATGTCATCTAGATAGATTATCAAGCGAACCCCTTTCTCTCGTAACCACTGCATCACAGGTCACATTACTTTTGTGAAGCACCAAGGGGCAGAGGAAAGGCCAAAAGGAAGGGCGGAAAACTTGTAACAGTGGTTCTTCCAAAGAACCGGAAGGAATCTGCGATGTGGGGCAAAAATTGGAATGGTCAAATACACGTCTTTGAGATCCAGACGAACCATCCAGTCTCTTTCCCGTAGGAGATCCCTGAGAACATGGATACCCTCCATCTTGAAATGTCGATAAACTATCCATGAATTGAAATGTCTCAGGTTGAGGACTAAACGAGACCCCCCTCCCTTCTTATGAACCAGAAATATCGTACCTATAAAACCTCTTGGGTGAGGATATGATTCGACAATCACCCCTTTTTGGAGAAGAGTCTCTAACTCCTGATCTCCCGCATCTCTTGTAGGGAAAAATGAAGAGGAGGCTGGATCTCGGTTTGTTGGGGCTCTGAGTAAAACTCTAGATGATAGCCTGAAATTGTGTCTAACACCCAAGCGTCTTGCGTAATCAACAGCCAATTTTGAACAAATAGACTTACTCTTCCCCCCAAGACAACATCTTTGTAAGAGATTAGATTTACCTGTTTGAGAGGTATTCTGGTTGTAGCATCCTCACCTGTGAGGTCCTCTGGGGTTGCGACCCCTGTAACCATGACTTCTGTTTGGATAGAAGTTGTCGTTGGATTGGTAGTTGGAATCTCCATGGTTTCTTCGGTAGGGACGAGAGGTCTGGGAGGGGAAACGGCCTGACGAACGACCTCTAAAACGTCCGGCCCTTTGAAAAAGGCCACTGTTAACCACTTTTTTAATTGAAGTCTGGGCCTTTTCTAGAGCTGACAATGTAGCCACGTATTTGGCAAGATCTTTCACAAACTTGTCGCCAAACAAAAGGCCTTTAGCGGCCGGCCCATCATCCGCTGAAGCCAATTCTGCAAGCTTGGGGTTAATGCGTAATAAAAATGACGTCCTGCGTTCCATGGACATTGAACAATTAGCATTTCCCAGTAAGCAAATGGCTCTTTGTGATCATTGCAACAAAGTGTCTGGATCAATGGGTTCATGGGATTCTTTGGCTTGGACTGCAAGGTCCAGGATCTTGGTTAGAGGACCAGCGATATCTAGAAGTTTATCCTGGCATCTGCCCCAGGCCCTGTCAATACCCTTCTTCGGGTCTTTGGATTTTTTTTAAAGAAACTTCATCATATGTGGGTCTAATTCAGGAGTCTCCGCCACTTTTCCCTCAAGAGCTGGCCGAGGGCACTCTGAACAAAGAGTACTATGAATGTCTTTTTCAAAGCTCTTTCTGAGTCTGGATTGTACATAAGTAGCCACTTCTGGACAAGGAGTCCATGCCGATGATTTGGGATGAATGATATTGTCCGGATCAAAAAGCAGGTTCTTCGCCAGAGGGGGAGAAAGGTCCGGGTTCTCATAATGGCATTTTTTGTTTTTCTGCTTACCTTTGCGCTTGTCAGACGAGGACTTATCCTCAGAATCAGATGTGGAAGAGGCGTCTGATGAATTACACCCTGATTGTGTCTTTGGATCAGAGCCCTGATAAAAAAATGTGCCACATTCGTGAACACTGTATTAACGGTGTGCTCAAGGGGTCCACATCAGACCGGCCAGGCTCATTTATTTCGGCCTCATTTGGGGTGGGGTTCCCCGAGTCTGTGCCAAAACGCCTGCAGCCAAAATTAAATAGAGGCTGAGCAAAAGGATGCAAGGCCTTCACCAAGGCCTTATTTACAGAGTCTTGCACATGGTAATCAAGAGCCTCAACAAGGCGTTCCTCCATGTGTTGGACCTCTGAATATTCCTTATAGTAGTCATCTTGACTTGCCATGATGGCGAAAATGTAAATATTATTTAGAGGTCCCAGGAAAAATGCTGCAAAAAAGGCCAGCAAGGGGGGAAAAAAACCCTGGTTCTAAAAAGGTCAACAGACCTTTGCCAGTTATTTAATAGTCAAAGGAGCTCAAATATTGAACAAATGCTTTGGAAAGGAGGGGGTGGGGGCTGGCACTATCCCATCGAGCAAAGCTCTAGACGTATTGTTACAGCCCCCACCGGGCATAAATAGAGGCGCTTGGAGTAGGCAGACTTCCATTTCACAGGCTGCCGATCGCGTGCTGGCAAACTCGAAACAATCGAGCTTGGTGCAAGCGCGACCACAGCCAAAGAAAGCAGACTGTCGAGCAGAGGCTGCGCTCCTTCAAACGCCCCCCACTGGCATAATCCGAAACGGTCTGAAAGACCGTTTCCACAGTAACGCGGCAAAGCCGCTAACAATAGAAAAACACACCAGCGCTTGAAGGCAAACTGCTGCGCCTGAACAACTTTAACTTTAGTTAAACACAGAATAAACACATTATAGAAAAAACTGTTGAAATATAGCGAACGAGGCACTTATCTCTGTGCGAAGCAGCAAAGAAAAAGGACGAACTTTGCATGCTTTGTGCTATATACGAGATAATGGAGCCTGATTGGAGGGTCATTACGAGGCTTGTGTTTATGGGAAATGTAGTTTCTGTTTTTTCATTGTTTCTATTGGCTGCTGGGTGTTGCAATAAAGAAAGAGATAAGCATAATCTGAAGCCTCCGGTCCTGACATAGAATTAGGGGATAGTTTAGGTGACTTTGATATTACAACGCAACAGAGGAGACCTTATTCAGACTCGAGATTAGAGAAGAGACTTGAGACCTGATTTTGAGAGACTTGAGATGCAGAGACTTTAGAGGAGAGATTTGAGATTCATACTGACATTGGGCTCATATCTGACTGAGAGCCTGGTGCTTTGCTGATTGACTGATGACCTGAGGACGAAAACTGATTCTGCTTTGCTGACCCATACCGAGGATAGGTAGATATGATGAAACGTGACTGTAATGCATTTTAAGCTTTTTCTTTCTAGGTACCAACTGCGCTGTTTTGACAAATCCTTAGTTAGACATTTTCCAAAATTCAAGTTTCTAAATTGTTTTGCAGGAAGCCCAACATGCTGATGCTAATCTGATGTTAGTTAAGGGCCCTCACAAAATTACTGAAAATTACCGGGACTAATGATTGATGAATTACCTTGCTGAATTCCATGTATGCATGGTTAGCTATTTTAAGTAATTTAATTTATCATTATTGTAATGGGGTCTATTTTAATTCCTACCTCTATTGTTTTCAATGGGAGAGTGTTGCACTACCAGTGTGTGGTCATGGGTGGTGTTACAATTACTTTCCCTCTGAAATGTTGTGATGTATTACTGTTTGGGTCTCTTTTTAGCTGTACTAATTTTAGAAGTGCAGTTTGTGAATAGCAAGGGCTTATTCTTTTGTGGGTGGGTGCATGTCCCTCCCTACAACCTTATCTAAACCTACACAAACCCCTCTTTTCTGATCCCTTAACCCATTCACGTTAGTAGCAAGTATTCCCCATTTTTTTGTCACACGCTATATCCCACCCTCATTTACTACTAAAACATAAGCTATCTATCTAAAATTGGGTTTTTGGTTCAGGGGGATGTGAACCCTTCTCAAGCAACTACCACAGTTCCTGGCAGGGTGAACCACAAAAGGTGAATAAATTATCCTGTGCTTACTCCTCCTGTAACTTGGCACTAAAGTAGTAAGACTTAACTTAGAGGCAATGTGGAAGGTATGGTATTGTTGCAGCACATAAACAGTAATAAAGTGAAAACAAAACACAAGAAAACCCCCACACCAATTTTGAAAAATAAAATATATTTTATTAAAGTTTGAATGCAAAACAAATTAAATCCAGTCAGTAGAACCAGAGTTCTGAATTTGCAAAGCATTAGAGAAAAATAGCGCTTACATGATCAGTGGCAAACGCGGGCATCTAGTCACGTGAAACCGGGTCAAAGTCAAAAGTAATGCCAGATCACGATGGAGCAAAGTTAGAATACATAAAGTGCATTGGGCCCAGTCTCTGCTTTCCTTCGGACTTAAAAGAAATTTTGAAGAAAAATGTAAAAGTAAAGTTCAGCTGGAAAGGCAGTTGGCAGTGTCCAAGGAGGAGGCATCCTCGTCAGAGAGCCCCTTGATGAAGTTGCAGTAAAGATTTCTAAGTTCGGACTTCGGCACTTTTTTGGAAGTCAAAACTCTCCAGCAGGGCCGGCTTTAGTACTGGTGATGGCGAGTGCGATAATAATTTTTGGCACCAGCCCATGACCTCCTCCTCGGTTTCCCTCACCACCACTGGGCAAAAGTGCCCCTCATCTCTCCATAGCCCCTCTCTCACATACATTTTATTTACATTTAGGCACTGGTAATGGCTGGCTTTACCAACAAGAATGAATATCTACCCAAACAAACGCTTTTTAGCAACATTAGGAATAGAGAATCGAAGACTGGGGAAAAATGCATAACCTATTTTATGCAGTTTGCATGCAGCTCTTTGATGACAGTTCGTAACAGTTACAGGTTCAATATTAAAGTTGTATCTTATGAACTGCAGCAACAAAAGAACTTGCATGACAAAAGCACGCAAAAGCAAAAGCAGTAATCCACTCAGCTAGCCACATAAAATACAGATCTGTGCAGCAGGCATATTAACACCTCTGAGCTACTTTAGGGTGAGTCAAAACTGCCACTGGACAAAATTACATCTCTCTCTCTGGAACATTATTCACAAGAGTTATCTTGACATTTTTATTGCCCCCTGAAAGATGGACTTTCACTGGACTCTACAGCAGGTGTTTTTATGGTTTAAGATCTCTTTTATTGATTTTAAGGAGCATTACAACATCTGCCACCTACAACCAATGGCCGATGGGGGGGGAAAGAAAAAGGAAAGAAGAGAAGGGGGGAGGAGTGTGTAGGGGGTAACACCTTATTTCAGTGGTTGCTATCGTAGTCATTGGGCCTACCCGGAGTGCAACTTATCGTCCAAAGTGGTATGGCAGGGGCAGGTCTACTGTTCAGTCCTGAGAATCCACTGTCCTTGTCAGCTGCAGAATGTGGAGGTGGGAGGGGCAGGTCAGTTCCCTAAACTCTGCTGTCATGTGTCTAAGAGCTGGGCCCCATGTTTTGTCGAAGAGGGGCAGTGTACCAGTCACTGCTGCTGTCAGTTTTTCCATGCCCATAAGTGCCCACAGTTTAAGTAGCCAGTCTGTGTGAGTAGGGATAGACTCCGAGCCCTACCATGCCAGCAGTATCTGCTTACCGCCTCCCAAGGCCAGAGTAACAGCCCGGACCCTAGGGGAGCGGAGTGGATACGTCTGGGGGTTGGGGAGGCCCAGTAGGATGTAACTAGGAAACTGTGGTACGTTGGTGTAGTAGATACTGTCTATTGCCTGGAGGATCGGTCCCCAAAAGAGGGTGACCTTCGGACAGTGTCACAACAAGTGAGTGAGTGTGCCCTCCATTCCACATCCACGCCAACACCTACCATCACTACGCACCCCCCACCTAGCCATCCAAACATGTGTATAGTACATGTAGTGTGCTATTTTCAGGAACTTCCTTTGGTGGTTGTGGCGCATGCTGTCACCAGTGCCCTGTGGAGGATAACTTGGCACTCGCGATCTGTAAAGTTGCGCTCCCACTTGAACTCCCATCTGCGTTTGGTTGATGTGTTGAGAAGCCTAGACGGCATGACCAAAAAAGCATAAATATCGGACAGGAGTTGCTTGTCAGTATCCCTAGTTAGGAGCCACTGCTTGAAGGGAGTTAGAGGTCTGCTCGCATGTGGACATATTGCGGGGGAGGTTACCCAATGGTGGGCAGCCAGGTATTGCCAGAACGCACTGTCAGGGAGATCATATACTGCCTGTAATCTGCTAACGGTCATAACACATTTCTCATCAAAGAGGTCCCCGATTCTTTTGCATTGTGAGTCCTGCCCCTTTAGAGAAGCTGGCTCCCCAACTGCGGGAGGGAAGTAGGGGTTGCTGATAAGCCTCTGGGGAGAGATCGGCATGGAAAGTCCCTTAGCCATCTGTACCCTGTCCCATCGCAGCCCGCAGGACCGGGGAAACATACACTCCGGTCGGTTGGTGCATTCTAGGGAGTCATCGCACTTTCCATATGTGCAGTCCCGCTATTGCCTGGTTGATCAAACACCAGTATTTTTCTGTCTGCGGGCGGGCCCATTCAACCATATAGCGCAGCTGAGCTGCATTGTAGTAGCTAAGCAGGTGTGGAATACCCAGGCCTCCCTCTGCATGAGGTAGGTATGCTTGGCCCTTTGACAGCAGGTGTTTTTAAATCGAAAGTTATTGCTAAACACAACACCTCCCTGAGGTCAGCATCCCCCTCCCCAGGTCAGCGCCAAGTGCGGCTGCCCCAGTTGCACTGCCCTAAAGCCTGGTTCTGCTCTCCAGCAGCAGGCTGTAGCTGACAAGGGCTCCACAAAGCCGGATACTCTTCCAAAGAAGAGTCGTTGAACAGATTTGCTACTGCAGAGAACATAGTGGGAGCTACCATGAAGTCTGGCTAACCGGCAATGCACCTTGGGTGGATGAGCAAGCAGGTCAGTCTCCTTCTCCTGTCGCTGCCAGACACATTGTGCCAAGTTTTGGTTATTAGCAGTTTGGGCACCGTTAGCACCACTTCCAAGGGTCCAGGACTGGGTGGGCACCACTTGGAGTGCAGGGCTCACTTCAGGCAGGATCTGAGCACAGGGTTTAAGTTGTTGGAACTTGTTGTGTCCTTGTAGCTCAGAAAAGGAGACCATCCAACTAGTCCTGGGAGTCACTCTGAAAGTCATGGGTTGAAGCAGCAAATCCAGGCCTCTAGCAACAGGGCATTCCTCAGAGGGTACAAGGTGGGCTTCACACAGCAGGACAGCTCTCGAAGGTACAAAGCAGGCCTCAAGCAGCAGGGAGGTTCTCTGAAATAGAATGTAGGCCTTGTGAGTATCCTCCACAGGTCCAGGAGTGTACTGAAGAGTTGGGCTGAGGGTCAAATATTTATACCTGGTTCCAGCCTTTGAAGCAAGAGAAACATCTAGACTTACCCCCATATCTGGTTCTGGAATTTTCTACTTCCTCTGCCCAGGCTCCAAGAACTCTAGGGTGACAAAAGACTCATTTGAGGTGAGTGTGCTTGAGGCAACCTCTTTGAGATGTAAGTAAAGAAGGGAACAGCTCAGCTCATCCTATCCTGGCAAGATGGCTCATCCTGTCAACAACTAGCCCCCCTTTGTCTCACTGTCTTGAAGGAATACACCAAGGTGAAATGCCACTCTAATGACAGTCAGACGACCCAGGACACAGGCTGCAAGCACCAAATGGTTAGGACAAGAAAATGTCAACTTTCTACACGTAACATTTTTAGAATTGTGACTTAAAATCTGACTTTACCATTAAAGAGGATTTCAGATTATGATTCTTTTGAGACCAAAAAATGACATTTCTACATGTTGCCAAACATTTTTATAATTTAATAAATGTAATAAGGTAATCTCTGATTTTTAAAAACAGCAGTTCTCGAGGTATTATTTAGTGCAAACCTTTTTCACTAGAGATCCCAGTCATTGGAAGCAACCAGTGTAGTACACAGTAAATGTAACACAAAGCCAGCATAACTTGATTTCATAAGACAATATATTGAGAACAACTTAGATTAAGAATATATGAGCTGTTTAGGTCGTACCGTAGGGGTGATTTATATGTATTAAAAAGGGAGGTACTGGCCTGGCAAAAGGTTTATTTTGTCATGTCGAATTGGCAGTCTAAAACTGCCCACAGGTTGCAATGGCAGGCCTGAGACATGTTTTAAAATGCTACTTAAGTGGGTGGCACAATAAGTGCTGCACACCCATTAGTAACATTTAATTATCAGGAAGTGGCTACATGCTATACCACTTTGCGAGGGACATACAAGTAAATTAAATGTGTCAATCAGGTGTAAGTCAATTTTACCTTGTTTTAAGGATTGAGCACAAGCATTTTAGCACTGGTTGACAGGGTAAAGTGCATAGAGTCCTAAAGCCCACAGACAGGTTCAGAAAATAGAAAAGGTGAAGGTAAAAAGTTTGGGGTGGCCCTGCATACAGAGGGTACAAAACTGGGCTTAAACAGCAGGACAGCCCTCTGATATTCGAGGCAGGCCTTCTGAGTGTCCCTGCAGGTCCAGGAGAGCACTGAAGAGTTTGTCTAAGGGTCCAATATTTATACTTGGTTCCAGCCTTTGAAGTAGAAGAAACCTTTAGACGTATCCCCCACTACTAGTTCTGGAATTTCTTTCCTCCTCTGCCCAGGCTGCCCAGGCTCCAAGAGGCCTGGGTGACGTGCCTGGCAGTCTTTGTGAGTCTGCTTTATGCAGCCTCTTTAAAATGTAATTGGGACAGGGAACAGCTTCAGCCCACCCCCCCCCAAATCCTGGCAAGATGGAACATCCTGCTAACACCTAGACCCCCTTTGTTTCACTGTCTGGAATGAATACATCAAGGCCAACTGCCACTCAAACAATAGTCATATGACCCAGGATGAAGGCTGCAGACACGAAATGGCTAGGATAAGAAAAGGCCAACTTTCTAAAAGTAACATTTTCAGATTAGTGACTTGAAATCTGACTTTACCATTAAAGAGGATTTTAAATTAAAATTATTTTGAGTACAAACACGATATTTCTATATGTTTCTAAAGAAAAGTTCTCACTTTTTAAAGTTAATATGTGAACCCAATGTTATTTTATGGGAAAGGTAGGCCTCACAGTACTGAAAAATAAATTTAGGAGTTTTTTCAGGAGATATCAAACGTAAAAGTACACATTTAACTTTTTAAATACAATGTGCCCCGTCATATTCGTCATATCAAAACTCACACCGTTACGCCAACAGAACAACGCCCATCACATTATGACCCACGAATCACCGTGGCGGACATTCAATGGCGGTATACCATTGGTGGTAAACACCGCACGCACAAAATACACACACACACACAAAACAAAACCACATTGGACAATTCAAACTACACATACCTGACACACATACACACACAACACCCATACACCCAGACACTATAAAACACACATCCACATTACCCACAACCACTTATAACTACAAACCATTGCCAACAGACTGACATCACGACTACAGACAAGACCAGACCCACACACCACCATCACCTACACACCACCCACGCACCTTACATCACACACCCCAACATATCTCCCTACACACCCTCACCCACACTCCTCACACAACACCCATGGTACCACAAAGACACCCCCGATTCTCAAAGGAGGAGCTAAGGTTCATGGTGGAGGAAATCATCCTGGCAGAGCCACAGCTATTCGGAGCACAGGTGTAGCAGATATCCATTGTTAGGAAGGTGGAGCTATGGTGGAGGATGGTGGACAGGGTCAACGCCGTGGGACAGCACCCCAGAACCAGGGATGACATCAGGAAGTGGTGGAATGACCTACGGGGGAAGGTACGTTCCATTGCAGTAAGACAGCAACTCGCTGTACAGAGGACTGGCGGTGGACCCCCACCTCCTCCCCCACGATTAACAACATGGGAGGAGCAAGTCTTGGCAATCATGCATCCTGAGGGCCTGGCCAGAGGAAAAGGAGGACTGGACTCTAGTAAGTCAACTCTATACTACTACTACTACACCCCTACCTGCATGCCATCACATACCCCCACTGTCACTCTAATCACTCCACTCCATCCCACACACTCCACCATCAAATCTCACTCATCCCAATGCCAAGCCCTGCATGCCATACCAATGCATGGACACCACTCACAGACCTGCTGTAGGAAAGTACCATCTTGCCTGGCATGTTACCCCCATATTTTACTGTATATATGTTGTTTGAGTCTATGTGTCACTGGGACCCTGCTAGGCAGGGCCCCAGTGCTCATACGTATGTGCCCTGTATTTGTTCCCTGTGTGATGCCTAACTGTCTCACTGAGGCTCTGCTAACCAGAACCTCAGTGGTTATGCTCTCTCTGCTTTCCACATTTGTAACTAACAGGCTAGTGACTAAATTTACAACTTCACATTGGCATACTGGTACACCCATATTATTCCCTAGCATATGGTACTGAGGTACCCAGGGTATTGGGGTTCCAGGAGATCCCTATGGGCTGCAGCATTTGTTTTCCCACCCATAGGGAGCTCTGACAATTCTTACACGGGCCTGCCAGTGCAGCCTGAGTAAAATAACGTCCACGCTATTTCACAGCCATTTACCACTGCACTTAAGTAACTTATAAGTCACCTCTATGTCTAACCTTCACCTAGTGAAGGTTGGGTGCAAAGTTACTTAGTGTGTGGGCACCCTGGCACTGGCCAAGGTGCCCCCACATCGTTCAGGGCAAATTCCCCGGACTATGTGAGTGCGGGGACACCATTACACGCGTGCACTGTACATAGGTCACTACCTATGTACAGCGTCACAATGGTAACTCCGAACATGGCCATGTAACATGTCTAAGATCATGGAATTGTCCCCCCAATGCCATTCTGGCATTGGGGGGACAATTCCATGATCCCCCGGGTCTCTAGCACAGAACCCGGGTACTGCCAAACTGCCTTTCCGGGGTCTCCACTGCAGCTGCTGCCAACCCCTCAGACAGGTTTCTGCCCTCCTGGGGTCCAGGCAGCCCTGGCCCAGGAAGGCAGAACAAAGGACTTCCTCTGAGAGAGGGTGTAACACCCTCTCCCTTTGGAAATAGGTGTGAGGGCTGGAGAGGAGTAGCCTCCCCCAGCCTCTGGGAATGCTTTGATGGGCACAGATGGTGCCCATCTCTGCATAAGCCGGTCTACACCGGTTCAGGGATCCCCCAGCCCTGCTCTGGCGCAAAACTGGACAAAGGAAAGGGGAGTGACCACTCCCCTGACCTGCACCTCCCAGGGGAGGTGCCCAGAGCTCCTTCAGTGTGTCCCAGACCTCTGCCATCTTGGAAACAGAGGTGTTTGTGGCACACTGGACTGCTCTGAGTGGCCAGTGCCAGCAGGTGACGTCAGAGGCTCCTTCTGATAGGCTCTTACCTCTCTTGGTAGCCAATCCTCCTTCCTTGGTAGCCAAACCTTCTTTTATGGCTATTTAGGGTCTCTGCTTTGGGGATCTCACCAGATAACGAATGCAAGAGCTCATCAGAGTTACTCTGCATCTCCCTCTTCACCTTCTGCCAAAGGATAGACCGCTGACTGCTCAGGACGCCTGCAAAACCGCAACAAAGTAGCAAGACGACTGCTAGCAACCTTGTATCGCTTCATCCTGCCGGCGTTCTCGACTGTTTCCAGGTGGTGCATGCTCTGGGGGTAGCCTACCTCCTCTCTGCACCAGGAGCTCTGAATAAATCTTCCGTGGGTCGACAGAATCTTCCCCCTGCAACCGCAGGCACCAAAAGACTGCATCACTGGTCTTCTGGGTCCCCTCTCAGCACGACGAGCGTGGTCCCTGGAACTCAGCAACTCTGTCCAAGTGACTCCCACAGTCCAGTGACTCTTCAGTCCAAGTTTGGTGGAGGTAAGTCCTTGCCTCCCCACGGTAGACTGCATTGCTGGGTACTGCGTGATTTGCAGCTGCTCCGGCTCCTGTGCACTCTTCCAGGATTTCCTTCATGCACAGCCAAGCCTGGGTCCCCGACACTCTACCCTGCAGTGCACAACCTTCTGAGTTGTCCTCCGGCGTCGTGGGACACCCTTTTGTGACTTTGCATGGACTCCGGTTCACTCTTCTTCCAAGTGCCTGTTCAGGTACTTCTGCGGGTATTGCCTGCTTCTTTGAGGGCTCCCTGACTTGCTGGGTGCCCCCTCTGTCTTCTCATCCAAGTGGCGACATCCTGGTCCCTCCTGGGCCACAGCAGCACCCAAAACCTCCACCATGACCCTTGCATCTAACAAGGATTGTTTGTGGTCTTTCTGCGTGGGAACACCTCTGCAAGCTTCATCGCGATGTGGGACATCCATCCTCCAAAGGAGAAGTTCCTAGTCCTCTTCTTTCTTGCAGAACTCCAAGCTTCTTCCAACAGGTGGCAGCTTCCTTGTACCCTCAGCTGGCATTTCCTGGGCTCTTGGACTTGGTCCCCTTGTCTTACAGGTACTCAGGTCCGGAAATCCACTGTTGTTGCATTGCTGGTGTTTGTTCTTCCTGCAGAATCCCCCTATCACGACTTCTGTGCTCTCTGGGGGTAGCAGGTGCACTTTACACCTACCTTTCAGGGACTTGGGGTGGGCCATTTTTCTAATCCTCACTGTTTTCTTACAGTCCCAGCGACCCTCTACAAGCTCACATAGCTTTGGCATCCATTTGTGGTTCGCATTCCACTTTTGGAGTATATGGTTTGTGTTGCCCCTATACCTATGTGCTCCTATTGCAATCTACTGTAGTTTTACACTGCTTGCATTACTTTTCTTGCTATTACCTGCATAATTTTGCTTTGTGTATATATATCTTGTGTATATATCTTATCCTCATACTGAGGGTACTCACTGAGATGCTTTTGGCTTATTGTCATAAAAATAAAGTACCTTTATTTTTAGTACTGCTGTGTATTGTGTTTTCTTATGAAATTGTGCATATGACACCAGTGGTATAGTAGGAGCTTCACATGTCTCCTAGTTCAGCCTAAGCTGCTTTGCGATAGCTACCTTCTATCAGCCTAAGCTGCTAAAAACACCTCTTCTACACTAATGAGGGATAACTGGACCTGGCACAAGGTGTAGGTACCTCTGGTACCCAATACAAGCCAGGCCAGCCTCCTACACCTGCATGGACACCTATCACCAAAGCATGCACACTAGAGAGAATCAGCTAGCCCACCACAAACCAACTTACACAAATAAAAGCTGCCAGGGCACTAATAACCAAAGAGGGCAACCCACTGATGCACAATGTCACACACAGAAACAATAACACTGCATTCACATCCCCACAGGTATCCCAGACAATGTCACCGAAGAAGAGGTGCCAGCAATATCCAGTCCTCCCACAGAAGAGGCCCACAGTGATGACAGTGACTCTGGGCGCCTGGATCGCGATGACCAACCTGGCCCATCAGGGACCTCTGAACAGTCGGTAACCCAGCCACAGATACACAAGACCACAGAGCCGCCCCATCTGAAAACACCACCACAGCACCCACCCATCGTACCCATACCACTGTCCCCAGGACACGTCAATCAGCAGTGTGTCCACCACCACCGGGACCCCAGGGCACACCTCGCCCACAAGACAATCAGGGACCTGGGATCAGTGGCAGTGGGCACATGTTTCAGGGGACAGAGGCACAGGACAACAGGGAAACTTGGAGGAGTGCTGTGCGCCAGAGGGAGGACAGGCACATGGAACCAACTCTCCAGGAGGCACTCACAGAGATCCTGGGAGCATACCAACATTCCTAGGATTCGCTGGGTCAGATCCTGGACAATGTGCAGGAGAACCAGCGGCTGCAGGAGGGACAGTACCAGGTGATCAGGGAGGACTTCCAGGCCATTAACACCACCCTGGTCTTCATTGCAGGGGTGCTGGCAGACATGGCCAACATTATGAGAAAGGCAGCCTCAAAACAGCGGGCCCCTGCCATTAGCCAGACATCTGAACTGCCTTTCACCTCCGCTGCCGCTAGGGGACAGGATGCCCCGCCACAGGACCAACAGGCCACCAGCACCCCTCCCCCTGCAGAAGGAGAACCACCCCGCAAACGTTCCTTGTGATCCAGGCAGAAGCCAGAGACTACTGACAAGACCCCTGCCAGGAAATGAGACTCTCCTGATTGTCACCCTTGTGTCCCACTCTGTCACCCTGTCCACCTTGAACTGTCATTGCTCCCCTTCCTATGTCCCCTTAACAATGCACCTGTCCTACAAATAGACTGGAACTATACCCTGGACTTTCCTCCATCATTACCCCAGCCCAATGCACTTGCTCCCGTACTCTTTAGCTCTTAAATATACACCCTTTGAAAAAATACAAGTATGGCGAATGTCAATTGATTTAAGTATGTATTCATTTAACCAGATTCAAACATTGCATTTCAAATGTACAGTAATGTTCACATTGGAAAGACCTGTAGTTGGCTGCAGTGATCACATTAGGAGCGATAGTGGGTCACCAACATCTGCAAAATGAGTTACCAAAGGGTACAGTGAGTGGGCACAGAAGTGGGAAATAACAGCATGCCAGTGACAAAGATAATCTAAATAATGACAATGAAATGTGAAGCAATACTGTCCTACCTGTGTGTCATTGGAAGTATAGTCTGATCACTGCAGTTCTGTTGTCCTAATCTTCATCCTCTGCCTCCTCATCCTCACTGTTCACAGGGTCCACTGCTGCCACACGGCCATCTTCAGCCTCCTCCTCCTGCAGAAAAGGCACATGGCGTCTCAAGGCAAGATTGTGCAACATACAGCATGCCACGATCATCTGGCAGACTTTCTTGGGTGAGTAGCACAAGGATCCACCCGTTAGATGGAGGCACCGAAACCTGGCCTTCTGGAAGCCAAAGGTGCATTCTATAATCCTTCTTGTACACCCAGGTGCCTCATTGTAACGTTCTTCTTCCCTTGTCCTGGGATTCCTCACAGGGGTCAGTAACCATGATGGGTTGGGGTAACCTGAGTCACCTGCAAATATGGAGGGACAACAGTTAGCCACACCCTATCCGATATGGCCTACACCATACCCATATACCAACACCCACTGGGTGGGAACCAGGGCTCACCAATTAGCCACACCCTGTGCCTCTGTAGTTGGGCCATGACATTAGGGATGCTGCTATTCCTCAGGATAAAGGCATCATGCATAGACCCAGGATACTTAGCATTGACATGGGAGATGTACTGGTCCGCCAGGCACACCATCTGGACATTCATGGAACAATAACTTTTTTGATTTTGGAATACCTGTTCATTTTGCCGGGGGGGCAAATGCAATATGTGTTACATCAATTGCCCCAATTTTGTTGGGGATATGTCCCATTGCATAGAAGTCAGCTCTGTGTCCAAATCATCCACTTGGGGGAAAACAATGTAGTTGCACATGTGTTTAATCAGGGCAGGCAACACTCTGGTCAGCACTACTGAGAAACGTGGCTGTGACATTCCTGCTGCCAAGCCCACTGTCACTTGGAAAGAACCAGTTGCCAAGAAATAGAGCACTGATAGAACTTGCACAAGAGAGGGAATCCCAGTGGGGTGATGGATACCAGAAATTAGGTCAGGCTCCAGTTGGGCACACAGATCCGTTATTGTGGCCCTGTCAAGTCTGTAGGTGAGGATTTTGTGCCTGCCCTCCATTGTTGCCAAATCCACCAGGGGTCTGTACACGGCGGTATGTCTCCATCTCCTGTTCATCCGCAGCGGTTGCAGTCTAAGGGACAAAGGAGTGAGGAGCCGGTCACAAACTGAACATTGTAGCAACAACAGTACAATGCATGATGTAAATTTTAAATGTATAAGTGCCATTTGTCCTGTATGTCCAATTGTGAACTGTGACGCAGTTATAATCCAGGGCGTGCCCCCCACCCCCGAAATGGGGTCCGCCTGTCCTGTGTGGAGGGACAGGTAGAAGTGAGGTAATTGCACTGACGTTGTGCGCCGTTGCGGGAGGTGGTCGGGAACTGCTGTGCAACTCATCAGTGGATAACATTGGGCCCTATGGGGTACAGTGGCAAATGGTGATGTACGCTGGTGGTGACGGTATGCACCGCCGCGGACATCACTGCCATTTTCTATCTGTTCTCTCACTTGCTACCTGAACTTCAGCAGGAGAGGTCCTACACTGCATGTGCTGCTGTGACCTGTGCCTGGAACCTATCATGGCGCATGTGACTGAGGAAAGCGCCCCTGCCTTCGCCTCGGAGGAGTTAGAGAGACTAGTGGGTGGGGTCCTACCCCTGTATGGACTGCTGTATGGGCCTCCAGACCAACAGGTGAGTACACTGTGAGCAGGATGCCTAGGGCATGAAAGCACTGGAATGGTGAGTGTGAAGAGTTCATGTATGGGGAGTTGGTGGATGTTCCCTGGGCAGTGTCCAGCTTGTGGGCTGGGACCTTTGAGTACAAATGGCGATGTGAAGGGATATAGTGGGCCATATGTGTAACAGCAGGACGGTCTGACTAATAGCTTTCCCTGTGTGTATTTCTCTGCAGGTCAGCGCCCATCTAAAGAATTGTATATGGCGTGCCTTCGCCAAGGACGTGCGGACCCTGGGGGTCTACCACAGACAGAGCACCCACTGTCGGAAACGGTGGGAGGACCTGAGATGCTGGGCATGGAAGACCACGGAGGTTCAGCTGGGGATGGCCTCCCAATGAGGAAGGGGTGTCCGTCGAACCCTGACCTCCCCCTGATGGCCCACATACTGGCAGTGGCCTATCCTGAGCTGGAAGGGCGCTTGAGGGCATAATAGCAGCCACAAGAGGGTGAGTACAGTGCCAGTCATTACAACTTACACCTGGTAGGGTGGTATCCGGGTGGGGGATGTGTGTCAGTGAGTGCCCCTAGGCCAGGCCTGACATTACAGAGTAGATCCCATGTTGGGCAGAGTTCTGAAGTGATATTCCTCCTACCTAGCTTGTAGGCATCCTCTACTGGGCAGGGCTGTGTGGGTCCCAGGTATGCTGCAATTGGTGAGATGTGTCCCTCCCCATGCCCTGGTGTCTAGCATAGGTACTGTTAGTGAATTGCATGGTGCGTAGGCCTGTTCCCTATGTGTGTGGTATGTATGCCAACGGTGGTGTTGGTGCAGCCATTGACATTTGTATCCTTTGTCTCTTCCCCCCCTTTTTTGTTTTGTCACCCTGTCCTTGTGTGCATTAGCATCATCTGGCGGAGGAGCAGAGGCACCTGTGACGGAGGGAGCTGCATCCCACAGGACTCAGGAGGCAGAGTCCACCGACTCTGAGGGCACCAGTGGATGGAGGGCGAGGGAAGCACCACGGCGGAGACAAGAGGGGACAGTTCAGACATAGATAGCTCCTCCAATGGAAGCTCCCTGGTGGTGGCGGACACTTCTGTGACCACCTCAGCAACAGGTACTTCCGCTGAGGCTATTGACCTCCTGAGATCTATTTCTGTAGGGCAGTCAACCATTGTGAATGCCATCCAGGGGCTGGCAGCCCAAATGCAACAAATACATTCCTAGAGGGCATTTACAGTGTCTTGGTGGCCCAACAGAGATCAATCCAGGCTCTGGCCTCCTCTCTGATGGCAGCTATTGTCCCTGTTTCCACCCTCCCCCCTCCAAATTCCTCTTCCCAATCCTCTTCCCAATCTCATTCCCCTCAACCCCAGCCTATCCCAAGCACACAGGCAGACGAGCATGGACACAGGACAACACACAAGAGTGGACATGGCAAACACAAACATCACACATCATCCCACAGGCACTCACACAAACACCATCAAGATGCAGCCTCCACTGTGTCACCCTCCTCCTCCACCTCCCTCCTAGTAGCATCTACACTCACACCTGCATGCACTACACCATCATCCACTACAGCATCACCACTACACCTAGCAGAACACACACCTCACTGGCAGACACCTCCACAACAGCCATGCACACGTCCTGTGTGTGCTCTCCCACTGTGTCTGTCCCCCCTCCCAAGGTACACAAATTCAGGCACTTAGACACCCAACAGCCATCCACCTCACAACAGCATCCAGCCCATGCACCTGCACCCAAACACAGCAGGCAGACAGACACCTCCTACAATCACTCCCTCTTCCTCCACTCCCAAACCTTCTCCCTCTTCCCACCCCAGTGTCCCTAAGAAGCTTTTCCTCTCCAACATTGACCTCTTCCTTACCCCTGTCCCCCAGTCCTTCAATATGGCCAGGGTGGCAAAAACCCAGGCAAGCACCTCAGCCACCCATCCCACGGGCACAGTAGTGTCCACACCCACTCATAGTGGTAAAGGATCCAGGGCACCAGGCAACGTCAAGGAACGGGCGCCATCCCCAAGTGCTGCCCGGCAGGGCAAGGATCCTGTCCCAGCTGCTGCCAGGAAGAGAAAGGTGCCATCCCCAGCTGCTGCCAGGAAGGGAACGGAGCCTGCCCCAAGTGCTGCAAAGAAGAGCAGGGAGCAATATCCAGCTGCTGCCTGGAAGGGCAAAGGGCCTGCCCCAGCAGTCAGGAAGGACAAGGGGCCTGGTGCTGGAACTCAGTTGAAGCCCCCACCACCAACCATGGTTGTGCAGCCATCTGAGGCTTCAGGGAATGGGCTGGAGCGTCCCCCCACAACCGCCAGTAGCAGCAGCAGCACCACCACCTGTCAGCAGCCATCCAAGGCTGCAGGGGATGGGCAGGAACTTCCCCCAACAACCGCCACCAGCAGCAGCAGCACCACCACCACCAGGGAATGGGCAGTGTCAGGAATCCCCAAGGTACCTCCTGCGTTATATGTCAGCATCCCCAGGAATTAGGGTTAAATCATATCTCTGTTCTTGGTTAAACCTTCATGTTTTTAAGTAAACATAATGTGCTGTGTTACACAATTGGTTTTTATCAATGCTTGTTTTACCAATGATTGTTTGTTAATGTGAGCAGGTGTAGACATGTGCTTCTAATTGGGTGTGGTGACTCATCCACATGTGGAAACTCAACTGCTTTCCTGATTGGCTATAAATAGCAGAGTGAAGCATGCCTCCCTGCTTGGCTTTGTTTTGCTTCCTGATCTCAGCATCTGATTTGGCCGTCCAGCCTCTGCCGTCATCCTCGTATCCAGGACTTTTGAGACAATTCTTTTCTTCGTTCCTGTACCAGCTGACACCAGGCATTCCTCCATCACTCCTGCAGCTAAGGGACTATTATTCTCCAGGGAGTTTGTTCTTTGAGCGCTGCGCTTCCATAGAACAGCTGGTGTATTTCAGGCCTCGTATTTTGGGAGAAGTGCTTATCTTGAAGAGACAAATGCATTTCTGAACAATCTACATTATTAGTGTAGTTACTTGCCTAAATGTGCTTCAGGAAATCTGCTTGAGTTCAAGTACTAAAAAAAGTGACAGTGCAATTTTAAAAGAGCATTTACGTGACTTTTCTTTCTCTAACAGCATAACTCTTGGATTTAAATTGTGTCATTCATGCCTGTGTTTCAGGTTTGAGAAATTTGCTTTTGAAGGGTTTTTCACACACAGTGAAACCAAATCAAACTGTGCCACCCTAGCTGTTTAAACCCAGAGTCAACATTTGTATTTCTTTGATTTTTTTTTTTCCTTTTAGTTTATCCCTATGCATGCAGGAAAGTTATATGTGGTATAATTAATGCCCTTGTTTGTCTTTCTTGTGCATGATAAGTGCAACCACAGTTCTAACTGTAGTGTGCAACAGTGAATCTCTGTGAAGCCAGCCCTAGTGTTGCAGTACTTATTGTTATGGTACTCAGTTTGGGTTTTTGGTAATGCAGTGGTAGTAATTGTGCCAACAGTTATTATTATCCAAGAAAAGTGCTGGAGTATGCTGGAGCATCCCGGTGTTGTTCTACCGCTCACATGCCCATATCACAAAGAGAGATTCAGTTTCAAGGAAGTTGAGTGCACTAACTCTACTATCACTCTCTCACCAACAACCTGACTCCCCGAAGACACAGTGTGCCTGGCTGGACCGGCAAGACGTGGCAGTGTTTTGTCTCTTTCTATTCCACTCCCCCTTTCCTTTTGGGACACCTGCCAGGGTTTCTGTGTCCACCAGGAAGTGCCGAGAGGTGTTCCAGGGGGTCAGGGGGCATACCATCGCCCCTGGCAGATACCCTGCTTTTCAGGTGAGTGGCCCGTCTCCACAGGCAGGAGCTTCCCCCCACAATTGCCACCAGCAGCAGCACCACCACCAGTGGGCAGCCATCCAAGGCTGCAGGGGATGGGATGGAGCCTCCCCCACCAGCGGCTACAGCAGCACCACTACCATCACTGAGCAGCCGTCACCCCCGGAGGACGGTCTGTAGTCTTGCCTCCATGGGCTGTTGTGCGGCCTGCCCCCTGCAAATCCTGTGAGTATAACACCCACCTGAGAGACTGTGACCTTGCATTCCCCAGGATCAGTAGCACAGGGCATGATGCCCCCTCCAGAACAAGTGGGCAAGTCACCCACTCACCCCATCCTCCCCAGGATCTGAAGCATAGGGCACGATGCCCCCTTCAGAACCAGTGGGTATGCCACCCACTCACCCCATCCTCCCCAGGATCTGAAGCACAGGGCACAATCCCCCCTCCAGAACCAGTGGGTATGCCAGCCACTCACCCCATCCTCTCCAGGATCTGAAGCACAGGGCACAATGCCCACTCCAGAACCAGTGGGCAAGTCACCGACTCACCCCATCCTCCCCAGGATCTGAAGCACAGGGCACAATGCCCCCTCCAGTACAGTGGGTATGCCACCCACTCACCCCATCATCCCCAGGATCTGAAGCACAGGGCACAATGCCCCCTCCAGAACCAGTGGGCATGCCATCCACTCACCCCATCCTCCCAGGATCAGAAGGACAGGGCACAATTCCCCCTTCAGAACCATTGGCAAGTCACCCACTTGAGAGACTGTGGCCTTGCACTCCCCAGGAACAAGCACAGGGAATGTTGCCCCCTCTAGAACCAGTGGATTTTTTCCATCTGCCAGCTGAGGTGCCCCACCGTTCCCCGTCCCCCTGAGGTGCCTGCCTATTTCCAAACTAAGCTGGGTCTGGTGGCCTAGTGGACTAATGCATCCACTGTAGAAACCTGTGTTTGACCTCATGGTCACAGATTCAAATTCCAGCAGGTCTGCGCAACCTTTCATCCAAAATTCTGAGGTCAATAAATTGAGTTGGGTAACAATAAACATCTGTTATTCAGCGCCTAGATACCTACTGGTTATGTGCGCTTTACAAATACACGTTATGTGTTGTCTTGCATTATTCCTGAGGGGTACTGGGTAAATATGTTGTCTACTGCATCTGATTGTGTGTATGGAGTTGGGGGTGAAGGGTGTGTTGTGTGTGTCACTCTCCTTTTCCTTCCCCCCTCCCTTGTGTGCTAGCTGTCTGCACTCACCGTGGTAGCCTTTGCCGTCGTTGAGCAGGACATAAAATATCATGGGAAATATTTTCAGCTCGGGCTCCATGGCATTGTGGTTCTTCCCTTTGTCTCCAAAGGTGAGTTCATTCCCTTCTGAGCTCTGTTTCTGCCAGGCTTTTTATGTCGTTGGTACCACCCCTGAAAAGGTGGCGGTTTCTGGGGTCATAATATGGTGGACAGAACATAGACTTCCACCTGGCTGTGGGTGGCTACCGCCGTGGTGGCTGTTGTTTCTGCCCTGGCAGTTGGTGTGGTAAAGTGGCTGTCTGTCTGAGATCTTTCCGCATGGTCATAATTTGGCAGAAGTTACAGCCAGCCTGTTGGCGGTATTACCGCTACTTTATCACTGACCGCCAGGGTTGTAATGAGGGCCTTAGTTAGATAAGTTATAATCAATTCTCGAGTTGGAACAAATATCCTCTTCAATGTAGGCTCTTTATTTTTCCCTATCATCCACCTGCACATGAAGTGACATCACTACATTAACCATCATTTATCTGTACAGGATGTGGCATTAGAGTTTCACCCCAAACCGCCTTTCAAAGAAGAAGCAACGTAAGAGAAATTCATTTCTGATCAACCATCCGCAGTGGAAGTGGCATCACTTCTTGCCTTCTCCCTACTACAATCAATTCTTCCTTAGTCCTTAGCAAAGGGTAGACATAGACAAGGGCATTGCCTGTTTGGGTCTGTTAGTGCTAGGAAGGACCTTGGGCCAGAACCCCTTTCCCAATGAAACTTACAAGATGTAATAAAATCATTTTCATCACCCAGCACCTTATATAGCAATCCCCACAATCAAATACTGATTCAAATGACTCAAACACTCACATAGCATTGCACAACACATGTATACCCAACTCGTACACATCCCACTACTCAAGCTTATTAACCATTGACATAGGTGCTGGAAGTTGAGGTGGTGTGGGGGAGGGTTGCTGCAGCACCCCCAGAAATAATCATGCTGGACTTTGGAAGGTGAATAAATAGTAAAGATATATTTAGATTTTCTGTTTATCTTGTCACATTTGATGTGCCTTCAAAGACAAAGGTCAGATGTCAAGTTATATTTCTGACAAATGTCTGCTTATTTGAAAACTGGAGTGTGCTTTTATTTCTCTCATTACAGAGTGAGAGGATACCGTAGAAGGGATCTAGGTGCAATCCTGCTGGGGTACAAGAAACTAAAGGAAGGGCAGGAGCATTAACACTCTGCATATTTAATATTATATCAGCAATAAGGAAAGCACAAATGAAGCACTTTTATGTAGTTCTGAAGCATGATGGGAAACAAAGATTTTAAAAGGTTAAAAACAAATCAAGCCACTTTATTTGATGATGAGCAAATGATAACTATTCATGGAAACCTGGTTATCATTTTTGGCTATATAGCTTTACCAGTAAAACTGCATGTCTCTGCAAATTTAGTGGCCTTTTCAACAGAACATGTGCTGTCTGTAAATGACTAAATGCTACTACATAAGTGCCCAAAAAAACACCACCAGTTTCATACCACACCATTACCACTGTCCTGCTGAATAGCCATGACACACTTGCTACACTAGTTTTTGTATGATGATTTAATTTTCCACAATCTCTAGACAACACTGGTGTAACATTAATTGTAGCACCCCCAATCTAGAAATTATTCAAGCACACCTGACCATCTGTCTGCAGTACTCCACGCACCAGACATTGCAGACCCCATCACCTGTCACAAGGTTGAGGTTGGTATGAACATGGTTCACACCCATATCTGTGCACATCCTAGACATCCTTCTTCCCACAGGCTACAACATCCTGTTGGAGGAGTCCCTGTTGTTATCCATTAGTCCTGCAGCCTAGGCAAGCAAGGAACCCTCAATTCTATAGAGCTGCTGACATGCCTTTTCTCAGTCTCTTCAAAATAGACCACTACCTTCAATATCATCAACAGGCCTCCCAGGCAGAATAAGTATTGCATTGGTGAATTCCAAGATCTCCTCACCACCTTGTCCATATGACATGTCCACGCCAACCCCTTGGGTGACTTTAACCTCAGAAACAACACCAGCTCACAAAAACAAGAAACAGTTTGCAGTTTGCTCACATGGACACCTCCAGGTCACAGAACATCTCAATCATCTGCAAAGTCCTACAGGGTTGCATCCAGTCTCCTGTCATCTTCAACCTTTACATGGAAGCAGTTGGTGCTGTACCCACAGATTCACCAATATACCAATGATGCACAACTCTAATTAGAAGGCTCCTCTGCTTCAGACATTTAACGTCTCCAACATTGCTTATACATCATCCAGACCTGGATGTATAGTGCCTCCCTGAAGCTCAACCCAACAAAGGGAGAATTCCTGTTAATGAACAACAAAGAAGTCACAGTACAAGCCTGGATTAATGACATCAACTTTGAATGCTTTGAACCCCAACTCACTGAATGCCAAGGTACTTAGGTTCACCCTGAACAGCAACCTCACCATCAATGACCATATTGGTAAAAAAAAAAGATGGCCTGGTACTAACTCTCTCTTCTAAAGAAAGTCAAACTGTTTCATCCAAAAAGCAACTTCAGAACTGCTGTTCAAGCCCTCAGACTTTAGTAGCTGAATGGTGATAATGCCCCTTTCCATGGTCTGCCAGATTTCACACTGGCACCCCTTAGGGACATCCTTTATGCCACAGTATGTCTCATCCAGACCTAAAAAAATATGATCACATCAGACCCATCCTAATGGAACTCCATTGGCTCCTCTTGCCGGCCCGCACCTTCTTGCATCATTTACAATGCCATCTCGACTAGCATCTCCCCTTAAAAAGCTCACCATTTTGGGTGGTTGTTGGCACACCTGCAGCCAGTACACCATCACGCTGCAGATTAATAAGTGTAAAAACTAAAACAAACAGCAGGGCTTTTCCATCTGTGGACCCAGGACCTATAACAACGTATCTGTATTCATTAGGCCCCCCACCACTGCTGCTCCAATTCAGGATAGTTAAGGACTAACCTCTTTAAAGAACACTGTATCAGAATGTATTAACTGTTCACAAACCAGCGTCTTTGTCTTTTAGTGGTTTACATTATGTTTGCTTGGAACATGTATAGACCTCTGTTGTCTTTTGGCCAGTTTAGCGCTATAGAAAATACGATGGGCCAGATTTACTTAAAAGTGGTGCAGTGCAGTGCCTCACCAAAATTAGCAGGGCTGCGTCACTTTAGAAATGCAGGGATGTGCTGTGTTTGCTAAAATACAGTGCACCCCTATATTTCCCCTGCGCTGGCACTTCATTTAGCTTCCAGCGCCAACGTAGGCACTCTTGCACCATAATGCAAGAGTGTCTGCATTGAGGGGATCGATTGTTTATGTGCAGGAAGGTGT
Organism: Pleurodeles waltl; assembly: GCF_031143425.1. Taxonomy (NCBI): domain Eukaryota; kingdom Metazoa; phylum Chordata; class Amphibia; order Caudata; family Salamandridae; genus Pleurodeles; species Pleurodeles waltl. The sequence continues at coordinate 233,466,487 of NC_090436.1, forward strand.
CCCTCCCTGGTGGGGGATCGGGAGGGTGTTCCAGGTCTTGGAGGCGATGTGGAAGAAGGATCTTCCTCCGGCTGTGGTTTTCCGGATGCGGAGGACTTTGGCGAGGGCCTATTCGGCGGAGCGGAGTTGTCTGGCGGGAGTGTAGAAGGAGAGTCTGTGGTTGAGGTTTGCTGGTCCGGTGTCGTGTAGGGCCTTGAAGGCGTGGGTCAGGAGCTTGAATGTGATTCTCCTGTCGATAGGCAGCCAGTCAAGGTCTCTTAGGAGGGCGGAGGTGTGGCTGTGTCATGGGGCGTTCTTGGTGAGCCGGGTGGAGGCGCTCTGGATGCGTTGTAGTCTTTTCCGGGTCTTGGAGGTGGTTCCGGTGTAGAGAGCATTTTTGTAGTTGAGGCAGCTGCTGACAAGGGCCTGGGTGACTGTCCTTCTGGTTTTGGTGGGGATCCACTTGTAGATCTTTTGAAGCTTGCACAGGGTGTGGAAGCAACCCCCAATGAAACAGCGCTCACCTGCCGGTCCATTGAGAGCGATGAGTCTAAGAAGAGGCCAAGGTTGTGGGCGTGGTCGTGGGGGTGAGGGCGTTTCTGAGGGGGGAAGGGGCGACCAGGACTCGTTACAGGAGGAGGGTGTGGAGCCAAGGATGAGGACTTCTGCTTTGTCCGAGTTGAGTTTGAGGCAACTATCTTTCATCCAGGCAGCGACTGCTTTCATTCCTTTGTGGAAATTGTTTTTGCCGGTGGTCGGTTTGTTGGTTGGGGAGACTATCAGTTGGGTGTTGTCGGCGTAGGAGACAGTGTTGAGTGCGTGGCTTCTGACGATGGCGGCTAGTGGGGACACGTAGAGGTTGAAGAGGGTGGGACACAGCGAGGATCCTTAGGGGAACGCCGCAGTTGATCTTGGTGGCTTCCGAGAGAAAGGGGGGAGTCGGACCCTCTGTGTTCTGCCAGTGAGGAATGAGGAGAGCCATTAGAGTGCTGAGTATCGGATTCCGGCGTCGTGGAGGCGGGTGCATAGTGTGTCATGTGAGACTGTGTCGAAGGCAGCAGAGAGGTACAGGAGGATGAGGGTGACGGTTTTGCCTCAGTCTAGGAGGGTGCGGTGTCATCTGTGTCGGCAAGGAGAGCGTTCTCAGTGTTATGGTTGCTTCTGAATCCTGACTGAGAGGGGTCCAGGATGTTGTTGGTTTCCTGGAAAGCGGCTAGTTGGGCCAGTAGTTCTTGAGGTCTGTCGGGTCGGCAGTGGGTTTCTTCAGTAGAGGTTTGATCTCAGCATGTTTCTAACTCTCTGGGAAGGTAGCAGATTCGGAGGAGAAGTTGATGGTGTGCTGGAATATGGAGAAATGGATCCATAATTTGATTATATTCATCGCCAAAAAGATGCTCACTAGAAAAATTTACAAGCACCAGAGTCCCAGAATTTGTTGTCTACTTGGGTAGGACATTAAGGGGCGCATTACAACTTTGGCTGGTGGCGGAGGCCACCTGCCAAGTCCCACTTTGGGATGACTGCCTATGTATCCATCCCTCCACAGGCCCTATAAAGAGTTTCCCGCTGTGCGAGAACAGCATTTCCATATTCGAGTCGGCTGCAATGTTGCAGTGCGTCGGGTGTGACAGCACCCGTTGCGCTTTTTACTGCCCATAATTCAGGCAGTGAAAAGCATAACGGGGCTGTCCATGGGGGCCCCTGCACTGCCCATGCCATGTGCACCCCTTCTCCACCAGGAGGAGAGGGGACTTGTAATCAGGCCCTGGTGAATTAAAACCTCCGCCACGGTCATAATATGATGGCGGGACCACTGCTTTGGTGGCAGTCTGACTGCCATCGCGAGTCTGGTGATCCCATGACCTCCAGACTCGAAATGAGGCCTGCATATTTAAAATAGTAATAGAAACTATATTTTTTATTTAATTAACAAGAATCCATCTTCCTTCTATATGTTTTTCTTGCGAAATCAGCTTATTATCAATGATGTTTTACATGAAATAATTATCGTTCTTTTGTATTCAGAGTTGCAGAAATAAACCCTCACACACCCAATATGGCAGGAATGTTTCATATTGTGCTTGGGAACCCCCGCAGCCCCTTCCAAAGACGCTTACAGAAAAATGTTCCCACACTTGAGTCATGCTACAGAAGGTGACATAGAAGTGTCTGGTGCCCCTTCGTTGATACAGAAGTAGCCGAAGTCGCCGAATTGGCACAAAAGCAGGCACACATGCCCATTGTCCCCGGGCACATCAATAATAAATCCTCTGTTGTGCTTGTGTAAAGTGCGAAGTAGCTACGGGGTACCCACTGAAGCAAAAAAGACTTAAGTAATCGAATGATTAATGGACGATGAATGTTTATGATTTGATAAGTGAATAAAAAGGCAAATGCTTTTTCTAATTTAGTGAGACAAAACAGTGCAGAAGCCTATCGGTATTTTGTTTTGCATTTTGAAAATGTCTAAATATTAATATTTCCCAACAAACCTATGCCTTTCTGAACCTTACTCTACAACTTTCTGAATTTGTATGTGCTTTAAAATGTTACCTAAAGATAACTTGATTTCATGCAATATAATTCATTATAGTCCGCACGTGTACAATGTGCATATGATGTTTCACGTAAAAGCACTTTGACAAACCATGCTACATTCCATCAAAAAAGTAAACAAACTCACAAGTTGTAGACTTTCAGCATATCAAATGCAACCAGCATAGTTCAGACATAATGAACCTTCCTCCACTCTAGTTGAATGCCAGATAATGCTGTGGGTTTGGAATCAATCATTCTAGTTTGCATACTGTTTATTTTGTTTGACATGGTATGCTTGTTTGTTTGTCTCTGTCCTCAGTACTGTTATCAAGTCTTGCCATCTTATTGAACACATATTTCTACACTCTGGAAGAGTGATTTTAAGCAAAAAACACAGGAGGTGAACGTTTGGAAGGATTTTCTCTGGGCGTGTCTGAAAAACCACAGAATGAAGTTCCATATCCCATTGCAGTATTACCCTTTTCTCTGACCCTTGAACACATCTGTTAAGTAATCATATAGAAAGGTATGATGATCCCTTGCTTGAAACATTTCCTGATGATTTGGTGTTGTAATAGCTGCTGACAGAGATTTTATTATATGCATACTGAATGTGTCCTTCCAGAAGGCTTTTACCATCAAGCCCTGAATTCATGAAGGGCTGCTCAGCAGAAGAATGCTTACCACATTTGTTCACTTTTTCAGAATGAATAGATTAGGGATGTCTCTTTGAATGAGACAGAGAATCCGGCATGTCCACTGACATCGCAAAAAGAATTGAGGATTGGAGTGTATAATTTTGAAAGCTAGAAAATGGCAGTCTGAAAAAGTGGTTTTGCTCAGTGATGTGCTTTCTTCTATCAATGCCTCTGTTGTTTTTACATAGAACAGTTTATCTGCCACTCACTTGTTTATAGATGAGAAGATGGCTGCAATGAGCACAGTACCAAATAATTTCAAAATACTGCTTTGCTTAGACAACTGAACCTAATCACATATCTAACATAACGCAGTTTTTCACCTTCACAGACAACTGTATCTTGAAGACAAGCTTCAACACTCAGGACTGGCATGAACTCTAGAAACCCAAAGCTACAGAAAGCAGAAAATGTCCAATCAATCCTTGTATGAAACATGGTTCCCACAGAGACTTGCAGAGCCCCAGATCTTAAAACGTTCTTTCTTCAGTGACATCATCCCAGCAAGTTTTAAATATCCCCCATTCTCTAACTCTATGCAGATCATCAGATCCACCCCCATTCACATTCAATGTGTCTTTTTAATAGTTCCCCTAGTGATTATGTCTAGGTGTGGTTTTCGCATTAAAGCAACCACATTGCTGTGCATCTAGGTTTTTCCTTATCCATAGATTTGCATCTTCTCTCTTAAGTCTAAAGTATCCCATAACACTATTGTACCATATGTATCTTACTTTAAGACACCTTTCTTTTTTTGTTACTTTTAGCCTACATTTTGTACACTCCCTCAAAAGGAGCTTCCAGCTGATATGAGTGCCTCGATTTGCATGTCTGCATGGCTGAACTATAATACAACAATCTTTGTTCAGGCTTGGTTTGAGTCTGAGAACCCAAAAACTTCACTAAATAAGATCGGATGGTAGTGAAGCCCCTCTTTTGGAAAATGATTAAGATAAATAAATAAAATGTAGGCGTAAATCTGATTGAGAATAGCATCGTAGGTCTAAGGCCAACATCTGTATTCATTGCAGCCAATCATACAGCATGACACAATTCGGCATGGCATCGATTCAGAGATCTCATATCAATGTGATCACCTGCTATTGCTTGCATTCCAGAAAACCTATTTTATTGTGTTTTGGCACAGTAAGTATAGTGGCAGTGTGCTATAACTATACCAGTCTAAATGAAATGCCTCATTCACTGAAAGGAGGCCTATATATACACAAACCAAGTTAATAGCAGATGTGGATCAATTCAACAGCCTCAGCTTGATACACAGCTTGAGGAATGCCAGCACTGTATTCATTCTGAAAAATGCCATCCTTTTCCACCATTTGTACGCCTGAGCGAAAGCATAATTAGGCATTTTAAATTACTTTTTATGTGAAATATCTTGACTCCGACCAGACAAAAAGACTTGTAAAACATGTGGCATTTATTTGCACAAAACAGTGAGTATGCAGTGCTCTTTGGTAACAAACATTGTCATATCAGAAAGCCTAATTGATTTAGACGGGCTTTTGTAAACTTCCAAAAATGTAAATGGCCAGTAAACCGCATAGAATAAATAAAACTACTTCGAAGGAAACCTAACTATATAACATCTGTTTGCAAGCTGTTGTGATCATGTTTGTCAAGACCTTTTGGAAGACCTTGTGATCACGAACTACAGCAGCTTTGAATAGCTTGGTTTCTGTGTTGTGAAATGGCGGACTGCACATTTTAGTGCAGACATTGTTCTCTCCCCCACCTAGTGGGCACAAGAGATTGGAATGGCAGTGGGAAGAAAGACAGACAGGGAATTTTGGTTATTCTATGGAAAATCCTGCACAATTCCCAGTCTCCCGAACCTTTATTCACATAAAAACTCATAACTTTGACTAAACCAACAATGGAGATTAAGCAGGCGTGCCCACCAAAAAATACTGCTGCGTGAAATATCTGTGGGATGGTGAATGTGCATACCATTACTCACAGATCTTGGGACTAAGAAAAATAGTGTTAGGAAACGTCAGGTAATGTATTTAGTGTTCTAAAGACGTTCAAACAGCAGCTAGTTCATGTACAATGTCTCAGTATTTCTATAAAGGATGTGTCATTCTCGAAGTGCGTCCATTGATGTCGAGCTCCTGGATGAGGGTGGAGACAGACAGCTAAATAGGTGTGCTCATGACTTAAGATGTTAAGCTGGGGCAATGGTCTTCACTTGGCTGACAGAAGGTATTGAAGTGGAAGGTATTTCCAAGGTAGTGTGACCAAAATCCCAACCTCGCTCCTCCATGAAAGTGATGATTCTCTTAAACATGAAGATGCTTCAGGATGCCTGCTTTCACCCCAACTGTCCCATACTAGTGTGCTGTTTCAGGGAACCAAAGTCCAGGGAAGTGGTTCCAACAAGGTTTTGAACTTACTGAAATGGTTCAGTAGCTTGAATTGGCTTGGTGTCCACCACAAGAAATAAAGTCAATGTCTTGTTAGGTCCACTCAAAGGTTTCAGTAATTTAAACCTGAGCTCAGTCCCTGGTAGCTATGTTGTAGAGTAGGCAGACTTAACCCATAAAAAATATGTAAAACATTTGAACACAGTTACAAATTTGAAATCACAACATAATACAAATCCCAATCAAAATTTAAAAAAGAAAGAAAAATATAATAATCAAAATGACATCAAAATGACAAACATCCCTTAAATGGAACTTAAGGTATGAATTTTTAAGGATTAAATGAAATTAAGTGCCAATGGTTGTCAATGGTTGCAATAAACCAAGACCTAGGCACAATTTGAGGCCAACCTCAATACAGCAAAGGTCCGATACACAAAGTAGATTTGCCCCACTGGGACCTAGAAGTGGGGAAGTTTGAAAAATGTATAAAATCATTTTAGGAAATGGACTGTTTTGTTTTTCTGAGGGAAACTCTTCTCCACTTGGGACAAAACTGAAGTTCAATCCAACACCATGGAACTCTTAGTTGGATACATTTTTCTGTACACTCCCTATAAGCTTTGGAGCAACGTTTTTTAACAAGATTCCAAACTTCTATTGGGACCCACTCAACTACAGCACTTCCATGCCCCACAGCACCTCAGATAGTGCACTTAGAGACTCTCAATGTGTCAGGCAGAGGGTGACAGGAACGTCCATCCCTGGCCCAGTTATCACTGATCTGCTGGGAGTCTTAACAGATTTGTTTCTTCAGATTTTTTGTTTTCCTGTAGCCACTCAGAAGATCAACCCTATGATTCTTGGACATCTCTCTGTCCTTGGATTTCAAGTGGAAGGGGATAAAACTTCCTCAGGTTTGTCTCATAGTTCACAAATGCCAACAGCAGCAGGTTCAGTCCTCCTGGTATCCTTTTGCATGTCCAGCAGTGTTCTGACGGAGGTGAATTGAGCTGCCACATTTTATGCTTGACACCAGCTGGTGGGTGGGGTGATTCCTAGGCACTCCCTAACCAATGGGGCAAAAGATGCCCCTGTCCATAGGACAGCTAGGAAAATAGCCTTTAGGGCCTTGCCACTTAAGGGACATGGTAACCGTGATTTTCTATATGCCCCTCTTTTGAATACCAAGCACCCTACCTTGTGGGCTACAAGGCTTAAAGAAGACTGACTTACTAATATTTAAAGGTGAGGTTCTCATCTGTCAAACAGGGTTTTTTGCACTACGTTTTTTTTACTGCAGCAAACAGGTGAGACAAGTAGGCCTGAAGCCATGTTTTCCTTTGTTGAATGAGTGGATGGCTCAAAAAGTGCCACAGTCCAGATTTGACATTTAGGGCCATATTTATACTTTTCGACGCACAACTGCGCCAACGCAGTTGTGCGTCAAAAAATCTAACGCCGGCTAACGCCATTCTGAAGCGCCATGCGGGCGCCGTATTTATTCAATGACGTTAGCCGGCGTTAGCCGGCGGAGCTGCCTAGTGTGCGTCAAAAAAAATGACGTACACCAGGCAGCGCCGGCGTAGGGGAATATGGAGCTTGGGTGCCAAAAAATGGGGCAAGTCAGGCTGAGGCAAAATTTTCGCCTCAACCCGATTTGCGCCATTTATTTTGACTCCCAACCCCCATTAAAATGACTCCTGTCTTAGCAAAGACAGGAGTCATGCCCCCTTGCCCAATGACCATGCCCAGGGGACTTCTGTCCCCTGGGCATGGCCATTGGGCATAGTGGCATGTAGGGGGGCACAAATCAGCCCCCCCATGCCACAAAAAAATAAAAAATAAATTACTTACCTTAACTTACCTTATGTTCCCTGGCATGGGTCTCTCCATCCATAGGCGTCCTCCTGGGGTGGGCAAGGGTGACAGGGGGGGTCCCTGGGGGCATGGGAAGCACCTCTGGGCTCCTTCCGAGCCCACAGGTCCCTTAACGCCTGCCCTGACCAGGTGCTAAAAAACGACGCAAAAGCGACTAGATGTCATTTTTTTTGACCCGCCCACTCCCGGGCGTCATTTTTGCCCGGGAGTGTAAATACGGCGCACATGCCTCGGAGTCACTTTTTTAGACGTGAACGCCTACCTTGCATATCATTAACGCAAAGTAGGTGTCCACGCTAAAAAATGACGCAAACTCCATGGACTTTGGCGCTAGACGCGTCTAACGCCAGAGTATAAATATGGAGTTCGTTTTGCGTCGAATTTGCTTAAAAAAAACCGGCGCAAATCCAGCGTAAACGGAGTATAAATATGGCCCTTCATTTTCATGTGATGAGTGTATTTCCACTCCATATGTTATGGCCTTTTAAGAAAAGTTAAATAAGACACTGACACTAATCAAAGGTATCCTGTTTCTATGAAAGCTCCTGTAGTCACCTTGGGATTGGCTTCCACTACAAGTCAATGAGATTTCAAATGTATGCAGGAACGAATAGATGGCCCTTTGACAGTTGCCCTATTTTACACCCACTTTGTGCAGTACATTGACACATGTTCTCGTGAATCTCTCCAATTCCCAATATTCCTTGGGCCAGCTTGGTATGATTTTGTGATCAACAATCTTCACACATATGAGGCCTGAGGCATGCTTCTGGCCTTTGGAATGGGTAGTGGTGCCCTCAACCCAATATCAGTTGGAGGTCTTGGCTTCCATAAATAACACACCCTCACCAATTTCTCTACATGCAGAGCACATATTTTGTTTTTGCTGGAGAATGGTGCTTATTCACTTCCCAGGCCTACCTTCCCAGTCTCCATCACTTGAATTCTCAGAACATGTATGTCTTTTGCCTTCTACCAGATGGATCACAGACATGGATGGGTGTTTCTCACTCATTTATTCAACAATCATCCAAGGTGTTGTCTGCCAGTTTCCCGGCATTCTGACAGTATGCACTGATTCTTCTGAGATAAATCCATGTGGCAATACACTTCAGTAAAACCCTGTCATTGTTGTTCAGTGTTCTGTCCCATGTTTAGGGGCATTTGCGATTGGAATGACTGAAATAATAAAGGTGAACACATAAATGGTGTTCTATCCACAAATGCCAACAAAATGGGGAATCATGGCACTTCATCCTTTTTAAACTGAAAGGGACCTCAGCTCCCTGGGGAAGGACAGGGATCTCTCCTTGATAAAATGTTCTTGGAGCCTGCAGATTCAGCTAAACAGCATGCTGGGAGTATTCATATTATTATTTGTTCCCCACCCAACAGGCTCACACAGTGCTTGTAAGTAATGGTTTATTTGCACTACTTATTTGCTTTAATGTAATGTTACATTATTTTATTGTTTTTTGCCTAGTGTGCTTCTACTTTTGGAATGTCAGACATATATATTCAGGGAGCACCTTTTCATTGACCTGAAGTGGACCTCTGGTTATTTTCAGCAGACTCTGCCCACCAGAACATCCCTGTCAATTGGATTGGTTAATGACAGCATACCAATATGGTTGGAATATGGTGGAAAAATGAAAGGCAAAAAACACGATTTTCAAATACTTTCAGTATATGATACTGCTGTAACTTATTTGAGAAAAGTTAAAGGGATAAAATGTGATTTCATGTGCAATGTAATATATGAGGTCAGAAACAGTGCACCTCATGGGAGCAAGGCATAGTTAGGTCAATGAATTATAATTGGCAATTTTCTTTTTTTTTTGTTTTGCTTTTTAAGCGTCAGTTTTGGTGTTGTTTCAACAATGAACTATAATGTACCTTGAAACTTTGGTATTTTTAGTGAATTTCTCTCTGGGGGTTGGTTTTAACACATGTTAAGTTCTTATAACCATAGCTAATTATTTTACCATTTTAACCTTTGTTTTTGATCAAGCATTTTCTGGGGATCCTTGATTATATTCTAACGGTTACAAACTGAAGCCATCTGGGCTACATTCAACTGAATGAAAATAGGGTAAAAAAGGGGGATCAAATACAACAGAATCAAATTTTTTTAAAAACAGGACATTCAATCCTTATTGAAGCATGATTCGTTCAAGAAAATGTATTTAATGTGCAAAGTTAGCGTTGCAATCATGCAGTATATCTAGAAGGACTCCACAATCCATGAATACAAATCTGTTTACATTTAACACAAAACACAAAACAAAACAAATGCATGCAGCATTCCATAAAAGTCCTTAATCTCTTGTCTCCTCTCAGCGGCAGTCTCTAATGGTAAATCAGGGAGGTATGGTTCAGCAAGTGAATCATGTCAATTCATTTCAAAATGTGAGAGGACCAAGAATGAGAGGTCACATTCTAAATTTCCAGAGTAATGTGAATGCGATGCAAGGTTTCCAACCCATGCAGGTCACGCCATTACAATGCATATGCCTCAGTTACAGCAGATGCAGCCTCAGGTGCAGATAGTGCCTGCACAACCAATTCAAATGCCTAGTCAAGAAATTCAGATACCTCAAGCTCCTATGGATCGGCAGCAGGTGATGCTTTCTCAGGTTGTCACGGGTCAGTAAATAAATAAGAGTAACAACACAGTACATCAATTTCCACTACACAGTGAGGATGGAATAAACGATTAATGGATGTCTGATGAAGAGAAATGTTTGATGGCAGCTTCTTTAGAAGTGGATCAGAAAGGTCCTTATGTTAAAGGAAAGGTGAATGGTCACAAAGTCTAATTTTTGGCAGTCCTGCCCTTATCAGGGAAAACAGTTCAAATTGTGGGGGTTAAAAATCAATATTTGACAAACCCAATTACGGAACCAGTCTTTGTTAATATTGGCAATTTAGGGTTTACACAAGTTTGTGGATTGTGACTCAGGTCCCGTATCCTTACTGGGAAGGGATTTATTGTGCAAAACAAAATGCTCAATTTCTTGTTCAGATGAGGTTATTGAGATTCAAACAAACTGTGATGAGGAAGAAAACTCGAGACTGGCTGAGTCAGTGTCTGAAGAATTTCCTTTGATCAATTTCGATGAGCAAATGAATGAAGAAGCTCCTTTGATTAGTTTCTTTCCAGTTTTTGAAGTGAAAGATCTTCCTGCTGATTTACAGAAAAATGTTAAGACTGAAGTTTGGGATCTTTCAGGAAAGGACATTGGGTTGATAAAAGGAGCAGAGCCAGTCACAATTGTAGTTAAGCCCAATGTAGTTTTTCCTCAGACTCTACAATACCCAATGGTGAAAGATATAATCGAGGGTGTGAAACTGTTGATGGGAGAGTTTGTGGAGAAAGGTATTTTAAAGGAAGTGTTGAGCAGTCAATGTAATTCGCCAATAACGGGATTGCGCAAACCTTGTGGGAAAATCCAACTTGTGCAAGACTTGAGAAAAATAAATGAGATAGTGGTTAAGTATTGGCCAAATCCAGCTATGATTATGTTTCAGATACCATGCGATGCTGAATGGTTCACTGTGGTCGACTTGTGTCAAGCATTCTTTTTCGTGCCTCTTCACGAGGACAGCAGATATCTTTTTTTTGTTTTAAGTTCCTAAACAGGGTCTATTGTTGGTGTAGCATTCCACAAGGGTTTTCAGAGTCACCATCCATTTTCAAACAGATCTTGAAAAACAATTTAGAGTCAACAACGGTGCAATACATTAATGATTTGTTAATTGCGTCCTAAGCAAAAGAAGGGTGTAAATAAGATATAATTGCATTGTTGAATTTCCTGGGAGACAATAGACAGAAAGGCCATCATTATGACATTGGTGGTAAGTACCACTTACCGCCATGCTGACTGCCGGCAACATACCGCCACCACAGCGGATTACCTCTACCCATATTATGACACACACATAGTAATCTGTCACTATACAGCCACACACACAAGCCTGCCAGCCCAAAGGTCAGTGTTAAACTGGCGGTAACAAAACCCACACCATTACGCCAACAGAACTGCGCCCACAGCATTATGACCCACGAATCACCGCAGCTGACATGCAATGGCGCTATTACATACTGCTGCACTCAAAATACGCACACACATACAAAACAACACTACATTAGGCAATTTGAATAACACACACCTGACACCTATACACACACTACACCCACACACCCATACCACTATAAATCACACACCCACATTACCCACAACCCTTTACCATTACAAATAATTGCCACAAGAGAGATAGCAAGACCACAGACAAGACCACAGCCACACACCACCATCACCTATACACCATCCACACACCTTCCATCACACACCCCAACACATCACCCCACACACCCTCACCCACACCACTCACACTACACCCATGGCACCACAACGACACCCCAGATTCTCAGAGGAGGAGCTAAGGGCCATGGTGGAGGAAATCATCCCGGTAGAGCCACAGCTCTTCGGATCACAGGTGCAGCAGACATCCATTGCAAGGAAGATGGAGCTATGCCGTAGAATCGTGGACAGGGTCAATGCCGTGGGACAGCACCCCAGAACAAGGGATGACAAACAAGGGATGACATTAGAAAGTGGTGGAAGGACCTATGGGGAAAGGTGCGTTCCACAGCAGCAAGACACAAACTAGCTGTACAGAGGGCTGGCGGTGGTACCCCGCCTCCTCCCCCACAACTAACAACATGGGAGGAGCAAGTCTTGGCAATACTGCATCCTGAGGGCCTGGCAGGAGTAGGAGGAGGACTGGACTCTGGTAAATCAACTCTCTACTCCTATCACTCCCCCTACCTGCATGCCACCACAAACCCCCACCCTTACCCTCACTCCCATCACCCCACCACCTTACACACACCCCACCATCACAACCTACCCCTCCCAATACCAAGCCCTGCATGTAACACCAATGCACAGACCCTCATCACATACCTGCATGGACACCCATGACTAAAGCATGCACATTAGAGAGAATCACATAGCCCACCAAATAGCTACTCACACAAGGCAAAGCTGCCAGGGCAAGAACAACCATAGAGGGCAACATACCCATGCACAAGATGTCACACGCAGAAACATCCCCACAGGTCCCCCACCCAACATCACTGGAGTGGAGGTGCCAGCAACATCCAGTCCCCCCCCAGAAGAGGCCCACAGTGATGACAGCAGCTCTGGACGCCTGGATCTGGATGACCAACCTGGTCCATCAGGGACCTCCGGACAGTCAGTTACCCAAGCACAGTCCCATACACCACAGAGCCTCCTCCTCAGGAGACACCAGCACAGTACCCACCCAGCGGGCCCACACCTCTGTCCCCAGGACATATCCATCAGCAGTGTGTCCACCACTACAGGGACGCTAGGCCACCCACAAACACAGGACGATCAGGGACCTTGGGTCAGTGGCAGTAGGAACATAGTTCAGGGGACAGAGGCAAAGGACAACAGGGAAGCTGGGAGGACTGCTGTGCGACAGGGGGATGACAGGCCCAGGGAACTGACTCTCCAGGAGACACTCACCAAGATCCTGGGAGCATACCACCATTCCCAGGAGACGATGGGCCAGATACTGGACAAGTTGCAGGAAACCCAGCAGTTGTAGGAGGGACAGTACCTGGGAATTGGGGAGGACATGGAGGACATCAACACCACCCTGGTCACCATTGCAGACATGGCCAACACCATGAAGGAGCAGTGGCACACCAGCAGGCCCCTGACACTAGCCATACTGATGAACAGCCTTCCACCTCTGCTGCCGCTAGTGGACAGAAGGCCCCGCCACAGGACCAACAGGCCACCAGCAACCCTCCCCCTGCAGAAGAAGAACCACCCCACAAACAGTCCCTGCAATCCAGGCAGAAGACAGAGACTATTGTCAAGAACCCCTCCAGGAGATAGGACTCTCCTTATTGTCACCCTTGTGTCCTATCCTGTCACCCTGTCCACCTTGAACTGCCATTGCTCCACTTCCTCTGCCCCCTTGGACAATGCACCTGTGATCCACATAGACTGGACTCTATCCTGGACATTCCTCCACCATCACCCCAGCCCATTGCACATCCCCCTCTACGTAGTTGCACTTAAATAAACACCATTTGAATAAATACAAGTATGAAGTCTGTCAAATGATTCAACTATGTATTCGTTTAACAAGCTTTAAACACTGCAATACAACTGTACAGTAATGTATACATAGAAATGACCTGTAGTTGGCTGCAGTCAACACACCAGGAGTGATAGTGGGGCACAAATATTTGCAAATAGATATGCCAAAGGGTACAGTAAGTGGCCATGGAAATGGGAAAATCAGTCTGCCAGTGACAATGTCAAACACAAAACTGTCAATGCAAAGTGAAGTCACAGTGTCTTACCTGTGTGTCAATGGAAGTATTGTCATATTATTGCACCTCTGTTGCCCTCATCCTCATCCTCTGCTTCCTCATCTTCACTGTTCACAAGGTCCACTGCTGCTACACATGCATCTCCAGCCTCATCCTCCTGCAGAAAAGGCACCTGGCGACGTAAGGCAAGGTTGTGCAACATGCAGCATGCCACGATGATCTGGCAGACCTTCTTGGGTGAGTAGTACAGTTATCCACCTGTTAGATGTAGGCAACGAAACCTGGCCTTCAGAGGCCGAATGTCCTGTCTATGATTCTTCTTGTTCGCCTATGTGCCTCATTGTAACGTTTCTCTGCCCTTGTCCTAGCATTCCTCACAGGAGTCAGTAGCCATGAGAGGTTGGGGTAACCAGAGTCACCTGAAAATATCGAGGGACAACTGTTAGACACACACTAAACCTTAGGGCCCACACCATACCCATACACCAACACCCACTGGGTAGGAACCAGGGCTCACCTACTAGCCACACCCTGTGCCTCTGGAATTGAGCCATCATATATGGGATGCTGCTATTCCTCAGGATAAAGGCATCATGCACAGATCCTGGATACTTTGCATTGGCATGGGAGATGTACTGGTCCGCCAGGCACACTATATACACATTCATGGACTTGAAGTTCTTTCGAACAGTGAATACCTGTTCATTTCTCTGGGGGGGGGACAAATGCATTATGTGTACCATCAATAGCCCCAATAATGTTGGAGATACGTCCCGTTGCATAGAAATCAGCTTTCACTGTGGCCAAATCCTCCACCTGGGGGAAAATGATGCAGATGCGCATGTGTTTAATCAGGGCATACAACACTCTGGTCAGCACTATTGAGAACATTGGCTGAGAAATTCCTGCTTCCAAACCCACTGTCACTTGGAAGGAGCCAGATGCCAGGAAATGGAGAACAGATAGGACTTGCACAAGAGGGGTGATCCCGGTGGGCTGATGGATATCAGATATCAGGTCAGGCTCCAATTGGGCACACAGCTCTGTGATTGTGGACCTGTCAAATCTATAGGTGAGGATAATGTGCATGTCCTCCATTGTTGCCAAGTCCACCAGGGACCTGTACACGGGGGATGTCTCCATCTCCTATTCATCCGCAGCGGTTGCAATCTAGGGGGCAAAATGGTGAGCAGCTGGTGAGTATTCCATATTTACAAGCACTACACTTCATTGCATGTTGTGACTGTAACAGTATATTGTTGGATAGACCCAAATGGTGCCTATGTGTACTGTGACACAGTTAGGTGCCATAGCCTGCCCCCCCATGAAATGGCGTCCACCTGTCCTGTACGGAGGGACAGGTGGAAATGAGGTAATTCCGCTGACGTTGTGCGCCATTGCGAGAGGTGGTCGAGAACCAATGTGCAAGTCCTTATTGGATACCATTGGGCCCTATGGGTTGCAGTGGCCAATGGTGATGTATGAAGGCGGTGACGGTATGCACAGCTGTGGACGTGACCACCATTTTCTGTCTGTTCACTCACTTGCTACCTGACCTTCAACAGGAGAGGACCTACACTACAAGTGCTGCTGTGACCTGTATCTGGAACCGACCATGGCTCGTGTCACTGGGGAAAGGGCCCCTGCCTTCACCGCTGCAGAGTTGGAGAGACTGGTGGATGTGGTCCTACCCCAGTATTGAATGCTGTATGGGCCTCCAGACCAACAGGTGAGTACACTGTGAGCACAGTGCATGGGGCATGAATGCATGGAGTGCCGTGTGTGAGGGCCGCATGAGAGAGTTGGTTGGTGGAAGGGCTTTGGGCAGCGTTCTGCATGTATGGTGGGCAATGTCTGTGCATTAGAGGATGTGAGAGCTATGGTGGGCCATGAGTGTAACAGGCAGGATGGCCTGACTGATACCTTTTCCTATGTGTATTTCTCTGCAGGTCAGCGCCCATCAAAAAAGGGTATTTGGCGTGCCATCGCCAAGGACGTGCGGACCCTGGGGGTCTACGGCAGGTGGAGAACCCACTGTCGGAAACGGTGGGAGGACCTGAGATGCTGGGCACGAAAGACGGTGGAGGCTTCCCAACGAGGAAGGGTTGGCCGTCAAGGCCTGACCCCCCTGATGGCCCGCATACTGGCAGTGGCCTATCCGGAGCTGGATGGGTGCTTGGGAGCATCACAGCAGCCACAAGGAGGTGAGTACAGTGCCCCAATATACTACTTGCTTGTGGTGGGGTGGCATCCAGGTGCCTGTGGGTGCCCCTAGGCCAGGCCCGACATTGCAGGATAGGTCCCATTTTGGGCAGGGTCTGATGTAAACCTCCTCCAACCAAGGTAGTAGGCATCCACTACTGGGCAGGGGTCTGTGGGTCTCAGGTATGCTGCAATTGGCATTAGGTATCCCTGTCCATTGGCTGGTGACTAGCATTATGACTGTTAGTGCATTGCCTTGTACATAGGGCTGTTCCGTGTGTGTGTGTGTCGTGTACGCCAACGGTGGTGTTGTTGCCACCATTGACCAAGGGTATCCTTTGTTTCTCCCCCCTTTTTGTTTTGTCACCCTGTCCTTATGTGCATTAGCACCATCTGGCGGAGGAGCAGAGGCACCGGCGATGGGGAGAGCTCCATCCCACAGGGCCCAGGAGGTTGAATCCACCAACGGTGAGGGCACCAGTGGGAAAGATAGCGAGAGGAGCACCACGGCGGAGACTGGAGGGGACAGTTGTGACAGTGATACCTCCTCCAATGGAAGCTCCCTGGTGGTGGATGACACCTCTGTGCCCACCCCAACTACAAGTACAGCCGCCACCCGCAATACCAGCACCAACCTCCCAGTAGCCCCTCACCGTGTTTCCCATGCCCGCTTACCCAGGAGGGTGGGCATCTTCTTCACCCCAGGCAACTCAGGCCCTGCCCCAGTTAGCCCTGCTGCCCTGAGTGAGGAGGCTATTGACCTCGGGCGATCCATCTCTGTTGGGCCGTCAACCATTGTGAATGCCATCCAGGGGCTGGCAGCCCATTTGCAACAAACAAATGCATTCCTAGAGGGCATTCACTCTAGCATGGCGGCTCAACAGAGAAAAATCAACAGGCTCTTGCCTCCTCCCTGATGGCAGCCATTGTCTCTGCTTCTAGCCTTCCCCCTCCAACTTCCTCTACCCAATCCCATTCCCCTTATCCCCAACCTATCCCAAGCACACAGGCAGACCAGCATACACACAAGACGACACACAGGTGTGGTTCAGGAACACACAAGCACCATACATCATCCCACAGGTACTCACACAAGCACAATCCAGATGCAGACATACCAACATCCACTGCCTCCACTGTGTCCCCCTCCTCCTCATCAACCGCCTACCTCCCAGTTGCATCTACACTCACACCTGCATGCACTACATCCTCATCCACTCCCACCATCAGCATCACGCCTATCACTACACGCCACTCACTGGCAGTCACCACCCTCATATCCATGCACACGTCCCCTGTGTCCTTTCTCACTGTGTCTGTGCCCCCTCCTCCCAAAGTTCACAAAGGCAAGCACTCAGACATCCAACAGCCATCCAACTCACAACAGCATCCAGCCCATGCACCTGTACCCAAACACAGCAGACAGACACCTCCTACAACCACCTCCTCTTCCTCCACTCCCAAACCTTCACTCTCTTCCAACCCCAATGTCCCTAAGAAGCTTTTCCTCTCCACCCTTGACCTCTTCCCTACCACTAGCCCCCTGTCCTTCACGTCGGGCCAGGGTGGTCAGAACGCAAGTGAGCACCTCAGCCTTCACGTTGGGCCAAGGTGGTCAGACCCCAGGCGAGCACCTCAGCCACCGAGTACACAGCCACAGTAGTGTTGACAGCTTCTGCAGGTGGGAGAGGATCCCGGGCACCAGGCAGCAACACTGAAAGGGTGCCTGCACCAGATGCTTCAAGGAAGGGCAAGTAGGCACCACCAGCTGCGACAGGGAAGGACAAGGAGGCACCACCAGCAGCGTCTAGGAAGGGCAAGGCGGCACCACCATCTGCGACACGGAAGGGCAAGGTGGCACCACCAGCTGCGGCAGGGAAGGGCAAGGAGCAATCCCTGGCTGCTGACAGGAAGGCCAAGGGGCCTGCACCAATAGGCAGGAAGGACAGGAGTCCTGGGACTCATTGGGAGCCCCCACCACCAACCACTGTGGTTCAACCATCTGAGGGTGCAAGGGAAGGGCTGGAGCCTCCCCCCACCACTGTCAGCACCGCCACCAGCACCACTGCCAGCAGCCCCAGTGGGCAGCCATCCGAGGCTGCAGAGGTTGGCTGGAGCCTCCCCCCACCACTGCCAGCGACACCACCAGGACCACTGCCAGCAGCCCCAGTGGGCAGCCGTCCGAGGCTGCAGAGGATGGGCTGGAGCCTCCCCCCACCACTGCCAGCACCGCCACCAGCACCACGGCCAACAGCAGCAGCCCCAGTGGGCAGCTG
Source organism: Pleurodeles waltl (assembly GCF_031143425.1). Classification (NCBI taxonomy): domain Eukaryota; kingdom Metazoa; phylum Chordata; class Amphibia; order Caudata; family Salamandridae; genus Pleurodeles; species Pleurodeles waltl. Next base: position 233,484,824 of record NC_090436.1, read on the forward strand.
TTCAAGGCTGCAGGGGATGGGCTGGAGCCGCCCCCACCACTGCCAGCACCGCCACCAGCACCACCACCAGCAGCAGCAGCCCCAGTGGGCAGCATTTCGAGGCTGCAGGGGATGGGCTGGAGCCTCCCCCCACCACTGCCAGCCCTGACACCAGCACTGCCACCACTGAGCAGCCATAACCACCGGCGGACAGTGTGTAGTCCTGCTTCCGTGGGCTGTTGTGCGTCCTGGCCCCTGCAAATCCTGTGGGTCTGACATCCAGGTGAGAGACTGTGACCGTGCACTCCCCAAGATATGCATCACAGGGCACAAAGCCCCTCCAGAACCAGTGGAGAAGCCATCCACTCACCCCATCCTTCCCAGGATGAAGCACACTGGGCACAATGCCCCCTCCAGAACCAGTGGAAGAAGCCATGCACTCACCCAATTCTTCCCAGGATGAAGCACACTGGGCACAATGCCCCCTCCAGAACCAGTGGAGAAGCCGTCCACTAGAGAAACGTTGGCCTTGCACTCCCCAGGACTAAGCAGTGGGCAAACCACTCACTTGAGAGGCTGTGGCCTTGCACTCCCCAGGACTAAGCAGTGGGCAAACCACCCACTTGAGGGACTGTGGCCTTGCACTCTCCAGGGCCAGTGGTGTTGTACCATCTCCCGGCTGAGGTGCCTCCCCATTCCCCGTCCCCCTAAGGTGCCTGTTTATTTTCAACCTGATACCCCTGCAGTGTTCTCTCTGTGTTGTTGCAGGAGTGAGGTGGGGCCTTGGCCTATGTGTCATGGCTTTTTGGCCCATGGACATTGAGCCCTGGCGGTGTCCCAACATTTGTAAATATGTATATACGTTTGTATTTTGATGCACTTATTCATAGTATTTTATCGTATTACACTCACTTTCTTTAAATCATTTTGTCCTTGCATTATTCCTGAGGGGTACAGGGTGAATATGTAATGTTTGTGCATCTGGTTGTGTGTATGGTGTTGGGAGTGGGGGTGTTGCATGTGTGTGTCACTCTCTTTTTCCTCCCCTCTCCCTTGTGTGCTAGGCGGCAGCACTCACTGTGGTTGTCTTCACTGGCGTTGATGTTCATAATGCAGCAGAAGGTAGACGGGCATCAGAAATATGTGCAGCTCGAGCTCCATGGCGTTGTGGTAGTTCTGAGTCTCCACAGATGAATCCTTTGACTTCTGTGCAGTATTTCCACCATGCTTTTGATGTAATTGGGACTGCCCCGGAAAAGATGGCGGATAGGCCGGTCATAATAGTGTGGGCGGTACATTGTCTTCCACCTGGGTGTTGGCGGTTACCGCCGTGGTGCTTGTTGATTTCGCCATGGCGGTCGGTGTGTTACAGTGGCTGTCTGTCTGAGCGGTTTCCACCGTGGTCATAATTCCATTTTGGTTACCGCCGGCCTGTTGGCTGTATTACCGCTGCTTTATCACCGACCACCAGGGTTGTAATGAGGGACAAAGTGTCTCCTGCTAAATTTGAGTACTGTTAGAAAGAAGGGAAATACTTGGGTCATTTGATTGAGAAGGGAACTAGGAAAACTTCCAGAAACAGATTTGCAACAATTTTACAAATACCAGCACCAAAAACACAGAAAGATGTGAGGATGTTTTTGGGAATGGGTTACTGCCGCCAATGGATCCCAGATTTTTCAGTTCTTTCAAAGCCCTTACAGAAGTTGACGCATAAGGATGTTTCCAATCCTATAATACTTGATGAAGCATGTATGAAGGCATTTACTGATTTGAAAGAGAGTTTGTGTCAAGCTCCAGCTTTAGGTATCCTGACTACAATAAACCTTTCCTATTGTGTTGTCATGAACCTGATACATGTTCTTTGTCTGTTTTGAGTCAAACTCATGGTGGTGTGAATCGTCCGGTGGCATATTTTTCAGCCACTTTGGATCTGGTCGAAGCAGCTTTACCCAGTTGTTTGCTGTCCATTGCAGCAGTTGAGCAGAGCCTCGCTCAGAGCAAGAATATAGTAATGGGTTATCCCCGTGCTATAATGGCTCCTCATTCAATTGAGATTTTGCTTACCAGGTCTAAGACTCAGTATCTGACCAGCTCAAGGCTGACCAGATATGAATCAGTAATCTTGGGATCTCCGAATGTTACAATTAAGAGATGTACAGTGCTTAACCCAGCAACTTTACTTCCAAATGAGGAAACAAACCTTGATAAATTGGTTGATACTGAACATGATTGTCTGGAAATTACAGAGTTATGCACAAACCCAGAGCAGATATTAGAGATACTTGCCTGGAAGAGAATGACCAAATTATCTTTATTGACGGTTCCTGTCTGAGAGATAATTTGGGCACATTAAGAGCAGGATCCGCAGTATGTACTATTACTGACATACTGGAAGCTTCATGGCTTCAAGGAGTGTTTTCTGTACAAGTGAATAATATTGAAAAAAAATGGGGAGAGATTGAAATTGAACACTGAAGGTAGAAGACTTGAAAACATTTTTTTTTGTTTGTTTTAGTTTTGATTTATGGTGCATAGCCATATTTTTTGTATTTGCTTTTACTTTTTGATTCTTTACAGACCATGGGTAACCAAAACCAGCAGAATTCTAAAAATAGATGCTGTAAATACATGGGAATTGGTTTGGTGATTGTTTGTGCAATTGTATGTTTGGGATTGATTGTGGGTGCTTTTGTCTTTAATAAGAAAGGGCTAAATTAAACATTGAAAGTAGGCCACATAGCCCCCCTTGTGAAGCCATACGTGGCCCTTGGGACTGCCATTCCTCAGGGCCGGCTCCTGCTATGTCCCGGAGTGCCCATCCCCGGGACATAGCTGTTTGTTCTGACTTGGCGGGAGCTTTGACAGCTCCTGCCAAGTCAGAGCAAACACTCTGCTTATAGCACGCAAGAGCTGTCAAAGTGCTCCGCCCACCAGAAGTGAAAAGATTGCTCTTGCACACAGGGAGCTGCATGCTTAGGAGCTCCTTCTGTGCAAAAGCAATGCCGGCTCCTGCAGGAGGTGAGAAGCAGGCTGGGACCGCAGGGCACCCATGAGACGTGGCCGGTACCCAGGAGAAGGGGTGCCCAGGACCAAAATCGACCCAGAGAGAGAGGCTGTGCAGCACCCTCCCCTATTAAATGAAGGCCAGGCCCCGAGGGATGGGGTACCCAGGGCCAACATTGGGCCGTGGGGGGTTGTCCCCTCTTTCATTGAGTGTGTTTGCTTGGCAGTTTCATATTAAAAAATGATCTAAATTCTTCATGGAAGTGAATGCATCACTGATCCATTGAAGCACAATCTGTAGGTGACTGTGGCAAGCCGGTTCTTTCCTGTCCTCTCCTGGTGAGAGCAGAGCCCATGGTTCTCCCTTGAAATTACTATGAGTATGCAACTGTACAAATCACCTGGAAGCTTCGTCCGCTGCCACCGATTTTGGTGGTGTATTCGTGATGCTGAGAGATATGAGGACATCTCCACAAAAATAAAGAAGCACTTACATCATATAGATAACAGGAAGGACCCTGGTTTGGTGGAGATTTACATCTTTGTATTGTCGTTGGACGCTCTATAGGAGGATTCATGTTATCACATATTTCTAGATAAAGACACACAAGGAACAATTATATTGGCAAAACACACACAAGGCCAATGGTGACATTTCCTTGTGCTCCATTACGCAGCTCTAGTGTAGAATATGCACTGGGCATTTACCCAAGGAGGCAGAAAGAACTTCACTTAGGTAGATATTTTGTGTAAAGCTGTGGACTCTTGTTGGATAAAAGGGCAGGTGAGATTCCTTTGTGGCTGTATCACTCACACACCTACCGACACACCCACACAGATACTCACACGTCATGCACCAACTCACACACCCACTCAGACATTCAGGCACTCACTCACAGAGCTACTCAGAGACTCACACACTCACTCACAGAACCACTCAGACACTCATGCACCCATTCACACACCCACTTACATTCTCATGTACCCACTCACAGACCTACTCAGCCTCACGCATCCACTCACTGAGCCACTCAGAGACTCACACACACACTCACAGACCCACTTAGACACTCAGGCACCCACTCACAGACCCACTCAGATATTCGCAAACCCATTCAAGGATCCACTCAGACTCTCATACACCCACTCACAGACCCACACAGACACTCACACACCCATTACCAGAGACACTCTTACACCCAATCTCACACTCAGAGACACCCTTGCACACCTATTCTCACACCCATAGAGACAGGCTCTGCGGCCAACCCCTTGCATAGGGCATGGTGGCTATAGGGGTTGGTTGCAGGGCCTGGCAGCAGCTGTTATAGTTAGAGTTATTCCAAATAACTATAACTCGTTCCCTAAGGTAACTATAACTCGCACCTTTGCCCTGCATTGATAATTTCCCCACATATTACATAATTGATGACATTTTCTATGACATCATTGATACACTACAACCTTCGCAATAAAATTATTCATGAGAAAACTATGCATGGCGGGGTGCGAGTTATACTCACCTTACGACATGAGCTATAGCTACTTTGCATGTCACAACATGTAGATTATAACCTTGCTCCTGTGATAAAAGATCGTAGTTCCTATATTATGGGCAATGGGGATTTACTAAGGATACTCACAGGCATTACATGGCAAGAAAAATACCATCTGGTAACCATTGACGTAGTATCTCTTTATTCTGCCATCAGACTTGAAGTTGGACTTCAAGCATGTGCCTATCTTCTCACAAAATGCACAGTAGGTGCATTTGAATATTCAAAGATCCTCCTATAGATGATAAAGATATGTTTGAATAATAATGTCATTTTCTCCAAGCTATGCAAACTTGACATTGGGCTTACAGGAGAAATAAGTATCTTGGGAAAAAAGACAAGAGCACTACTTGGACAATATTGTCCATAACTTTTCATATGATGGAATATTGCCTTAGGGACTAGATATATTGATGATTTGTTTATAATATTGAAAAGGTACCAGACGTAATTTTGATTTTTTTTTTCAATAATCTGAACAGAAATTCATATGGTTTTAAGTTTACTTATACTATTGACAAAAATCTAATTGATTTTCTCAGTGTTACATATATATAAAAAATGAACAGCCTGAGACAACTCTGTATAAAAAAAAACCTCATTAATTCCATATTACATAGCTCTAGTTTTCACCCCAGACACTACTAAACAGTATTCCATATAGTAATTTTCGGAGACTCTGAGAATCTGCCCAACACATAATAATTTTGAAAAACAAATTAGCAAAGAAACATGGCAGAGTTTCCGCAAGTGAGGATACCAACAAAAATATATTCAGAGAGAATGTGAAAGATCTAAAATCCTAAAACGAGTGGACACCCTTATTATTAAGAAAAAAGGCAAATGGAAAAATTGACAGATAATGAGATCAGACTGATATTAATGTATAGTAAAATAAAGTCAATAAATGAAGAAAATATTTAAAAAAATACTGAAACATCCTCAAGGAAGACCCTGACTCAGGAGTCAAGCTCAAATAAACAGTTTCTATCACCTACAAAAAGCTCCATCACTACAAGACAAACTGGTATGAACCAATTTGGAAGAGAAACCACAAGGAATTCAGTTGAGAAGATCAATCAATGGCTTCAGAAAATGTCTGAAAAGTAAAGTGTGCAAAATAGTAAAAAATCTGAGATAAATAGTATATCACAATGGAAAACAGATCAAAATAAATCATAGAATTGATTGTGAGGCTACACATGATTTATATATCCTCAAATGCAAGTGTGGCTTGAAATATGTTGGGAGTATGATCTGCCCCTTAAACAAAATGATCCTTGAATATATAAGGGCCATTAAAAACAAAGATGCAACATACATGGTTGCCAAACATCTCATGAAACGACAGGAGTGAGAAATAGGGAAATTAATGGTTTATTATGGAACTGAATATGTAGCAAAATCCCCTAGAGGGAGATATAGAGTGCATCTCCTGCAACAAAACCAATCAAGATATATAACTAAGCTCAGAACAAAAAGCCCCACTGGCCTCAATAATGTTGAGGAACTATTTGTACATCTCAAGTGAAATTATAAAAGTTTCCATAATTTTAGGTGCAAGCACCAAAATGTATGCCTTCCTCATCACCAAATATGATGATCAGGTCTATGGTACCTCACTTAGAGGTGTAGATGTGAAATAACTTTAAGGGCCAGATGTACAAAAAAGAAACAGTTTGCGACTTCCTAATTGCACATTTTTGTAACTCCAAGTGAGAAAATCACTGACACCCATGTACCAATGTTTGTTTGACACATTGTGCAAGTCACATTGGGTTGCAATAGACCTACCTCATCAATGTTCATGAGGTAGGTCTCGCTTTGCGTCTCATTGCTAATCACAAGAATCACAAGGCTAGTGGCCTGCTGGGGTCAGCAGACCACCATGCCTGTGACTGCTTTTTCAATAAAGCATTTTTTTTAAATGCAGCCCATTTTTCTCAAAGGGAAGTGGGATGTGTTTTGAAAGAAAACTGAAAAGTTTTATTTTCATTTTTTAGGAGTAGGCAGTGGTCTGTTGGACCACTGTCTACTCTTAAAAAATGTTTTAACTCACGTTCACAAAGGGGAAGGTGTCCCTTGGTGGCTCTTTCCCATTTGTGAAGGCTTTACCACCTTCTTCAAGGAGTCAGTAAAATGTGAATGTTTTGCACAAAACATTCACACGTTCCTTTGCCATTCAATATTAGGAAGAGATGCCCTAAACATGCCCCTTCCAAATTCTGTGTTGCAAACCCCATTTCCAGTTCAGTAATAGGTTACTGAATTACAAATAAGGCCTTTGTACATACAGAAAAGCTTTTTAGTTTGGCACGGCTAGGGGTCGGAATAGGTTGGATGGATCAACTCTCCTTTTGAAGTACGTGTGACTATAAAGGGCATTGCCTCTCCCTGACCAGGAAGCCTAAGGTCCCTAAATTTAGGGCAGCTCGAGATATTCTAGTCTCATCTAAGGTAGGATCTCCTGCATGTGGTGTCCTTGCTTACTAGATTGGAAAAATATTAAACCAGGCAACAAGATGAAAGTAGGGATCCATGGCCCTGATGAATGCCCGAGCCCCATTGTGTCTTATAAAAATGAAGAGAAACATGTTGGCCATTTAATAGGTGACTCAAAACATATTTGTCGAGATATCACAGTTTCCTGTTTTTAACAATATCTTTGTTCCCCACTAATTAAGGTGAAATACCGGGGCAATACAAGTTATTGTCAGCGTAGTAGTGTGGATTGCGTTTTTTGTCTAGTAATTACTTATTAAGAACACCCTCCTGCTCTGAGTTGGCAGGTGGTCAAATCCTCCCTGATGGCATTGTTCCTACCAGGGTTGGGAAAGGAAGCTGAGGATAAAGCATGACACTATTTAAGTGTATGAGGCTTCCTCTTCCATAAAAGGAATGACCCCCCACACACACGCACAACCAGAAAAGAGCACAAATGATCCTCAAAAGTTGGGTCTGGTGTTGAGAGAACCAGAATCATGGTTCCTCTGTTGGAGAAATCTGCAGTCACAAGTAGCCAGATTCTGTAAATCAGACCATTTGCGACCTCTAAAATGTTTTGTACATCTGGCTCCTAATTACTGAAAGTCAACTGTAACACTGGTTATAAAAATCCTAAAATTAATTTTATGTTGATATCAATTGATTGTTGCATATAAATTGTTGTTGAATATTATGTAGCTCATTTGATCAGCTGGCAGAATGAATCGTACTATTAATTGATCACAACCATGTTAAAGAGCACCGCACTCAGAGGATGTACCAATTCAATTCTGATAGTAAATTTACTCACATTATTTCGACATAATTTGCTAAAGTTGATTTTGCAATGGTCCACTCTATATAGTAACTACATGTACCACGATGCAGCAGGAAGACAGCAGCTGCAGGAGTATAGAAGTAAACATGGTTCTTACAACAGCAAGGGACAGCGATGGGCTCCAGGTTTGTTCTGTCTTACGCGAACCTATTTATGGGTTTGTTTGAGGCGAAGCATGCCTGGGGTCATGCTGCACATCAATGGGTAGATAACATTATTTTTTATGGCCGGCACATAGATGATATTTTCATTATATGGAATGGGAGTACTACTGATCTTCTTGCATATTTCTCTTATTTGAATAATAATAGGTTTAATGTAACATTGACTTTAAAATATGATAAACAAAGGATTGATTATTTGGATTTACAACTTTACACTGTTAACAATGAGATTCACAGCGATATATTTGTCAAATCGACAGCTTGCAACAGTGTCTTACATGCTGAGAGTGCACACCCTAAAAAAACTGTGGAATCCATACCATATGGTGAAATGATGAGAGCACGTCGAAACTGTAGCCAGCAAGAGCATTTTGAAAAGAGATTATTGACCATAGGGATGGAATTCCTTAACAGGGGTTACGATGACAACGTTCTTAAAAGAGCTAGAGATAAGATCAAGAAAGTTGATGGAAAAATTACATTGAAAGCAAATAATAAGATCAAGGAAAGAAGGAAAAGTCAGGAGATATGCTTCATTACAAAATTCAATCTATATAGTAATCACATCTAAAATGTATTGAAAAAGAATTGGCATATTTTAGGTCTAATTGGACTACGAGAAGGAACTATTCCCCAAAAAACCTAGAATGGTTTATCGTAAGGGCAGAACAAAGAAAAATATGCTTTGTCCCAGCTATATAAGAGAGAATCAAAAACCAGAAGCTGGAACTTGGCTGCCTTCTAGACCAGTAGGTTTTTACACGTGCAAAGAATGTTCAAAATGTAAATTGGGAGTTAATAAAACACTGAACTTTAGGTATAATACTCAGGTGGAATACACAATCAATTCCTTTATGAATTGTAACACAACCTATTGGGTATATATGTGTTGGGATGCTCCTGTGGGAAATTATACATAGGGAGCAGTTTTCGGAGTTTGAAAAAAAGAGTGATGGAACATGTGAGGGCTATAAAAAATTGAGATATTAAATACCCAGTAGCCACTCACATAGGTTCGATTCACCCTGCTGATACAAAAATTTGGTTCCATGGATTAGAGAATGTGCCCCAGCATGAAAGGGGTGCAATAGAGAACTTTTGTTAAGACAAACATAGGCACGTTGGATTTGTCGGTTACGTACTGTACGAGAAGGTTTAAACACAAATAGTGAATTCCATTATTTTTTGGGTGTGTAAATTGAGTAATTAAGAAATTAGCTTGGAAAGCTTGGAAAACCCTGTGGGTAAATTTGACATACTTAAGCGCAGATCTGATTCACATCCTAAAAATAGGTATAAATAAACAAATTAATTAAATAAATGAAAATTGAGCAGCTGAGGATACTGAATGAAGCACTATTGAAAGAGTATAACATAGGCGTAGATCCACTATTTTTCTTATTATATTTTGGATATTTGTTTATATTGGAAGGAAGCTATTTTCCATTGATAATATATGCGGATATTAGAGATGTACTACCATAATAAACTCACCATCCGTTTAATGCTGGTCTTTTAAAATTGCCACCGTGTTTCTTAATGAAACGTGAAGCGTGTGTAAAATAATGAGTTGTGGATGGTTTAATAGGGTACTAGTTAAAAGGTAACATCCTATTGGTTTAAGTATTCATTAATACCTAAAAACAAGTCATCGCGTGTTGTTAGTGGAAGAGATGAGATGCTTATTGGGACATAATAAGTCTATTTTTCTTGTGTAATGCGGATCTTTGAAAATGGCCACCGTATTTCTTAATGAAACATGAAGTGTGAGTAAAATAATGAGATGTGGACGTTTAGTAGGATATTAATTAAAAGGTAACATCATATTGGTTTAAGTAATCATTAATACCCGAAAATAGATCATCGCGGGCTGTAAAGGAAGAGATAAAACGTGCATTGGAACATAATAAGTTTACTTTACTTGAATGAGGACATTTCAAAATGGCCGCCATGTCTCGGCCGAAGTATGGAGGAGTAGGAAAGCAACCAGCTGGGAATAATCAATGGGATACGGTTTAAAAGAGGGTTAGAAGAGAGACAAGGTTTGATAGCCAATTGGAGGAAGGTAACGTGAACGCGCGAAGGAAACAGTCGATGTCAAAGGTACGACTGAATGCGAGGGTGGAGTGACCCCGTTATGGTGTTGCGAAATAGAAACCCATTATTAATAGATTATCACTAAATAAGATTTTTGAGCCCAATATAATAGGATAGATGGTAAGAATGTTGTAACATGAGTATAGTAAGCAAAAATGTAATTATAAATGCATGAACAAAAGGGAGGAGACCCACGATGTAGCTCAGCTATAACTTAAATGAACTTGATTCGATGGGTGTTTTTCTTATGTGAATGTGTAGAATAATGGGAAGTGATTTATAACGAATGAGAATGCCTATCAATAGATGTCTGTACACGCAGGGAGTGACATACTAATGATAAATGGACCTAAATGCTAAGTCTAATAGATGTGTGTTTATAAACGGTATAAAATTTGGCATTTAAAATATATTGACGGTTGGAAGTAGACCTGATAAGTGGTTAAGGATACTTTAGAAAAAATATTAAGAACAATAGCAGTCTTAAATGGCACAAACTTGTGGGCAAAACAATGAAGTTCACTTGAAGCGAAATAGACCTGAGTATGTACGGGGGTCTAGACATATAAGGATGTGAGATATTAGGTAGCTAAATAAAATAATAAGTCTAATGGCTATGATTATGTTTTGACACGTTAAATGTGTCCCTGGACACGTGGGGCCATTTGTAATTAGAAAATGAATAAAACTATAAAGTTAAGTTGCTGTTTGTATATAAAGTATAATTAGATTATACCTTTGGACATGGATTTCATGCCTCCAGATAGGATTGAACAGGTATTTTAAACATATAATCCAATTATTATTTTTTAATGTGAAGTAGATGATGTAATTTGATTGTAATTTATGTGTGTAAAATAGGAGGGTGATGGCAAGTCATGATGTATAATTTGTATATTATTTTGTATGGTTTCAGCCCTGATGAAGTCCATGAGGACGAAACGCGTCAGCTAGTGGCTGTTTTAAATGGAATGGGTGATTAAGAAAAAATAATAAAATTAAAAAGGATAAATAAAACATTGGAATATGATTGGATTACTGGAGTGCTCTGAAATGGAATATTGCCATAAGACAATGGGATACGAACAGTCATGTGCACAAAATAAGGATAACATTTGGTGCTGAATCTTGTATGACAGATGTAGGACCACCAGCCTTGGTCAAGACTGAATAGTCGAAATGCATTGGCTTTGGTGTTACTATGTAAACAGTGAATATATAGCTGTTTCAAACTGCTTTAGAGTGGCACTTTCTTGTTGGGATGAAACTATAGAGATTATAGAGGTGGTCTGACCTTCAGCAAGCACCAGCATAGAGAGAATGCTGCTAACAGACCGAATTGAAAGGATGAGTACATATATATATATATATATATATATATATATATATATATATAAATTTGGTATTTCTGTCCCCTTTTCCATATTGCAGAAAGAAGTCACAGCCAACGTGTACGCATCTCAGTCTGAATTCTTTTTCTGACGTGGCTATGCGTTTCAACACTGAAGTGTCTTCGCCCTGGCCCAATTGAAAAATTGTGCTCAATCACCTTTGAACTTAAATACACCCAGTTCATGGACATTGAAAAAATACGCAAACAAAAAAATATTTTTTTTCTCTAATACTCCTAAAATACACAAACAAGAACAAAAACAAAAAAGTTTCACATTGTTACTTATTCCTCCCCAATTTATCAAAGGAATTTCAAATGTTATCAAAAGTGTAGGAATCCAAATAATGAATGACAAAATCACAGCAAACTAGCCATTTACCATTATGATGATCAGATCGCTTTCCCTTTCAATCTTACTACAACCAAATTAATAACATAATTCCTTTTGTAAGTAAATATATTTCATCAAATATTCAGCCAAGTGGCCAATCATCCATAAAAAATACATAGAATAAATCATTCATAAATCATATATATTTCATCATTCATGGTATGACCAATATTCCTAATACATTAATAGATCTATGTATATGTAATCTGTCATCATAATTGAAACAGCCACACCCACCCCGTTAAACTTATACATGTGAAATTAATAGAAAACACACAATTTTTCAATTCTAATATTCAACCTAATGAGAGCGTAAAACAGAAATATACATAGAGACCTATACCAAATAATAATTTTGTCACATCTCCTCATCCTCATTCAGGCCTCCGTGTGATTTACTGCCAAGTAAGATTATATATTCTGATTCTCTCACTCTCAAAAGCCTTTCTCTATCACCTCCATGTATAGTCTTTTCAACTCTATCAATCCCAAAAAATATCAAACAATCAACGTCCCGATTATTTACTTTCGCCCAATGGCTGGCTACAGGATATGAAATTTCATGGTTCTTAATCTGCCTACAATGCTCTAAAATCCACTTTTTCACAGGGCCAATTGTGCTGCCAATATATTGTAATCCACAAGGACATTGTAAAACATAAATGCAATGATCTGAACCACACAAGATAGATTTGTTTATCCTCCTACCCTCCCCCAATGGTGTACTATATGTTTTCGCATTTTTGCTATTCTTACATGCCTTGCACTTCCCACATTTGCAAAAACCCTTTTGTTGACTTAGCCATCCAATGCTTTTGCTTTGTCCCCCCAAATAGCTGTGAACTAAAATATCACGTAATGACCTAGACTTCCGGTACGTGAATTGAGGACAAGGGGCTAGGGTCTTTCCAATTACAGAATCATGCTTCACTAAATGCCAATGTTTCAGCACAGTTTTTGTGACAGCTCTACTTTCACGATTATAAGTTATTACTCTCATCTCCGGTATATCATCCTTTTTCTTATTTCTTTTTATCAAAAGAGTTTCCCTAATAGTTTTAGTCACTTTCTCACTGGCTATTCGCAATATCTTATTCGGATAGCCCATTGCTCTAAACCTATTAATCATCCTGTCTTCCTCCTCTTTATAGGCTTCAAAGGTACTACAATTCCTTCTAGCCCTAAGTAATTCACCATTTGGGATGCTCCACTTCAAATTAGTGGAATGATAACTATTTGCATGTAGGATACTGTTTCCCGCTGTGCTTTTACGATATAACTTTGTCTGTACCTTCATATCCTGTACTTCCAATAGCACATTTAGAAACTCCATTCTCGTAGAATGTATCTTTCTAGTAAATTTCAAATTTAAAGTATCTCAGGAAATATGATCCAAAAATTCATCCAACTCTTGATGCGTAGCCTCCCAAATTATGAAACGGTTGTCAATGTATCTTATCCAGATAGAAATACATTTAGGCTATTTCTCATTCTCCTCCACCCACACCTGTGTGGCCTCCCACCAGCCCATAAAGATCCCAGCATAACTTGGAGCAAAGCAGCTTCCCATCACAGTCCCGACCATTTGAAGATACCATGTATCCTTAAAAATGAACAAATTATTGTTCAAACAAAATTCCAACATTTCCAGTAACATCATCGAATGATCGTACTTGCTAAGTGGTCTATCGCGAAAGAAAAACCTGCACGCCTGAATCCCCAGATCATGTTGGACACAGGTATATAGGAACTCTACATCTAAGGTAACTAATAATGATGTTCCCACGGGATCCCCTCAATTTAAGAGATAAAATCCATACTATCCCTGCAATAAGAGGGTAAGGCCAACACATATGGAAGAAGGAAAAAGTTAAGATACATGGATGTACATTCCAAAAGACTATAATTCGCAGAAATAATAGGTCTACCTGGCGGATTGATGTGATGTGTGTGTATATATATATATATATATATATATATATATATATATATATATATATATATATTCACTTAAAAAAATCAGAGGTTAAATATTACTTTACATTAAAAAGCAGTAACTAAAAGTAACATGCCTCTGCCATGCACAGTTGTCATTAATAATTTAATTGCAAATGCTACAGGGATATTAGCAATGATCTCATAGAAGATGTCATGAGTGGTGTAGTATGTGGGGTAATTAGTAGCACATGGCGAAGGCACAAGTTATAGATACTCTTTCTTAATAACTTTTTAATGTAAAGTAATATTATATTACCATTTGTAAAACCAACCTCCCTGCTGAAGGCCGTGTGCAGATGGGGGTTAGCTACAAGGACTGGCCATGGCCAACCCCGCATGCAACCAACCTTATGGTTATTACAGCCTTTGCCTGTGCGAGGTAGGACATTGACAACAAGTCCTGGCCTGCAGCCAGGCCCTCTGGTCAACCCCCGAAAGGCAGCAAACCCCACACCATGCAGGGTCTTCTGTCATGTGCAATGGGTAGTTGGCCACAGGGCCTGGCCTGCAGCCAGGCACTGTGGACAACTGCCTCAAAAGACAGCCAACCTCATGCCACCTTTGGCCTTGATGGCAGGGAGTTCGGCTCCGGGTCTGGCCTGGGGCCAACCCCCACCTGCCGGCAGCAAACCCCATGCCAAACACAATCCTTCGGCCATCCACAGTTGAGTAGTTGAGCCTTTGCCACTCTGCATAGGATTGGCCTTTAGGTCCCAGGGATCCCATCCCAGGGGCCAAATGCAAATAAACATCTAATGCTGCTCCCTCCGGGCAGGTGCAATATTTTGATCTGTTTCCCTGCCCACATCAGTGCAAGAAGGGGAACAAATCGTAAGTCTGCTCCCAGCGGGTGGGAGCATTTTCAAATCTCCTGCCCACTGGAAGCGAACTTCAAGTTTGCTCGTACTTGGCAGGAAATGCTCTCACCAAGCAAGAGAAAATACAAGTTTACCTGCCCATGCCAATGCAGGCACACAAATCGCTATGTCCCGGGGATGGTTTTCCCTGGGATATACTTACTGAACTGACTCTGGGAGATGCATTCCCCAGGACCATTAATGGCTCAGGCATTGGGGCCTTTGGCCCTGCTTCCTTAAAGTAATTGGCTGCAGCCTAGGCCATGCAGCCAACACCCTCCACGCAGTGGTTACATTAACATATAGTAATTAAAATTAATTCACATTAAAAAAACTAAAAAAATACTGACAAAAACAAAGATTACAGGGATGTTATATTTAGGAAATAGAATTAAAAAAACATAGAAATTCATTTAAAAAAACAAAGGTTACAGGGACATTATAGTTATGATCTCAATTTACTCGCAGAAAACCATAGAAATTCAGCAGATACAGTTATGGTTAGCGCAAATAATTATATCCCACGCTCTAACGTAACTATAATTTGCACCCACACCATGCACAGTTTTCTATTAAATAATTTTACTGCAAATGTTACATAGACATTATCAATGATGTTATCACAAGTGATGTAATATGTGGGGTAATTAGCAGCGCACAGTGAGGTCTCGAGTTTTAGTTACTTGAGCTAACCATAAATAGAACTGCTAAATTTCTATGGTTTTGTACGAGGCACCTACCTCTGACCCAAGTAGATGGGTTCTTGGGGCCATAAAGGCTCAGGTAGGGGCTGTACAAGCCCTACCTTTATTTATAGGATAGGCCCATTAGGATGTGGTCCCTGGGGCCAAAGAAGGGCCTGAGGTTCATGGCTCTCACCTTGTTAAAAACTAAAGACCCTAGGGGATGGGGTCCCTGGAGCCCACAGTGGCTTGGGGAAGGGGAGCTGTATGTCTTTTTCCCCTAATATAATTTTTTGTACAAAGAAGGTATTCCTGTTAGGACAGTAGGACACAAAAGTAAATAATAAATGAGCAGCCACTTCTGCTCATTTTGTTATTCACTGCTCCTTCAGGGAGCACTCCATAATGTCCTGAGAGGGTTCTTTACATCTTTTTTACCATGGTGAGTTGGATGTAGGACCTTGCACCAGGCTAGGCCCTGCAGACAAAACCCCACTCTCCACATCCAAAGGCGGTACATGGCGGAGGGTTGGCTTTGCGCATGGTGATAAATTATTACTTTACATTAACAAAAATCCTAGAAATTCATATAAAAAACAAAGTTTAAAGTGACATATGTGAAAATAATCAGTCAAAGCACGCTGCTTTAAATGTAAAAAACAGTGAAATTTACAATATATAGGTATCTCAAGTCATTATAACATGTGCATTAAGGTAACTATAACTCACGCCCTCGCCATGCACTGTTAATTACTCCACATATTAAATCAATTGTGACATCTTTTATGACATAATTGATTATATCATTACAACATTTTATATGAAATTTATTGATTACAAAACTGCTAAACTATGCACGGTAGGTGAATTTCAGTGCTTTTGTATGAAAAAATGGCACGTTTTAACTGACACCTAACTTTAGTTTCACTTTAACATTTGTTTTTTCAATGTATATATATATACCGCCAGTAGGTAATATATATATATATATATATATATATATATATATATTACCCACTGGCGGTCACCAGTAGGTAGTTATAGTTAGAACCATGTTTCCATAGAAAAAGCATTTTTTGACTTGCCTATATCTCTGGTGCCATTTGATACATCTTCATAAAAGTTTCTTAAAAAGTGTGCTGGTGATTCTTGTTTCACGCAGAAAGTTTCGGGGTCATCCGTCAAGCAGGGGCTGAGAAAAAAGGGGGTAGAAAAAGCTGCATTTTTATGTTATTTCCCATAAGAGTTTTAAACACGACTACAGTCTGAACCGCTAGACGGAATTACATCAAATTGTTCAGAAAGCTAGATTTTGGTTGACAGATTATCCTTCTTTTGTTTGGTGTAAATCCATTCAGTATGTTAGGAGAAATTAAAGGCAATCCAAATTTGTATATCTGAGCGGAGCCTAGGCACAAATCTCCTGGTGAGATCTGATTGTCTGTCAGCACTTTAACCAGAAGTGCTGGCAGCTATCATGGCACCAATGTACATGATAGTACCCCATTGAAATGCATTTTAGTGAATGGCACTTTTTGAGGGTCACAAAAAGGAGAATGTATAAAGGGTAATAACACATTTTAGTTACAATATAAATCATTTGTTGATGGGGGTGTACTAAGTTTGAAAAATGTGGTGTGTTGTAAGATGATTTTACCCTGCTGGGATTTCATGAATCATGGCTGAGAGAACACTGGTTTCTCATGATTTTCTCGGAGAGGTCATGGAAGGTGCTACAGAAGCTACAATGATAGCACATTTTCTGTACATTCACACTATCTTTCTCCTCCATATGACTGGAGGAAAGCAGAAGGAGTTCAGCATAGGATACAGCTAATTCAATACACACTTCAGACAACCTATGCTCCCCCAATAACAATTCACCCACCTTCTACTCAATCCCCAGACGTTTCTGACAATAACACACCTCCTAAAAGGAGTAGAAAGGGAATTAGTGAGACTGATTCCTTTGTCATGACATCTAGGGTTAGGATCACTATGGCCCCAAAGTCTGCGATTCATGGACAGGGCCTTGCAAAGAGGAGAAAGTCATTAGTGGGGACTGAACATCTATTGCAGGAAGAATCAGTCAATAGACCATGTTTTACCAAAGAAACCAGAGTGTAATATACCCGTTGCAGGTGTTTATAGTAGATAAGTCGGAATTTACCATTTGGGGAAATGTCCATTGTGAGAGTGAAGCAAAAGGCTCATTGCTTGTCAGTAATGCCACAACCCAAATCTACAGATCACCACAGTTGTTCATGCAATTCCGGCTCAGAGGAAGCCAGGGATATCATGGAATACAAGTGGGGAGTAAAATGAGCAGCAGTAGGATTGGTCAAGAGTAAAGACAAAGGCTCCGAATCCTCTGGCCTGTCCGGAAAGTTGGGAAGTAACTGATTGAGAAGATGTTTGAGGGCATAATAATTGAGTGTATCCAGCATGGTTGAAGCAGGTGCATGAACAAGGCCACCAAAAGGAGGAATTTGCCATTGGGGAACAGATCTTCCATATATCTAGGCTTTTTCCACTTCAACGTGGGAAGAAGCTCTCAATGAGCAGCAATATGGGGATATAGGTAATGAAAAATCTCTGCTTGGGCTGCAAAGAGAAGTGATCTGACACTAAGCTCCTCTAGGTGGGTTAACACCCAGACTGACCATTTGACCGTGTGGATCTCCCTGTTAGAGTGAGCAGTACGGCAATACAAACACATCTGAATGGAGTCTTGGTCTACCAGGTGACATTCCAGATCTACATGTGGCTCCCATTGGATGTTATGTATCCAATAATGAGTGCATTGAGCTTGAGTGACAATGTAGTATAACTAAAAATTGGGAGCCCTTAACCCCCCCCTTGTCATAGGGTTTCTGCAATTTAGCTCAACTAATTCTAGGTTGTTGGCCAGCCCATGCACGGTAATCATTAGGGAACGGAGTTGGGAAAAAATGCCTTGCAAAGACTAATAGAGATATTTTGAAACAAATTTAGAAGCTTTGACAGTACCACCATTTTCATTAGGGAAATTCTTCCAGTGACCAATAGGGGTAATTGAATCCAGTGCTGCACTACCTCTCTAATCCAGGAACTACATGTGCCATAGTTTGCCCAAATAACCATATCAATAGTCATGTGTTAAAAAGGCCCTCATTACAACCCTGGTGGTCCGAAGACCGCCAGGGCCGCGGTTGCGGGCTCACCGCCGATGGGTTGGTGGTGAAGACTGCCAAATTACAAGTTCGGCAGCTTGGCTCAAACCAAACTGCTGATAATCTGCCCATCCCGCCGCTTTTCCGTGGTCCACCGGGCTGGAGGTGAGCACCTCTAGCATGGCAGATGCCATAATACTGCTGGTGGTATTATGATGCAGGAGACCGTCAGCATTTTCTGACGGATGCACCACCAGAAAAAGCTGTCGGTCTTGCATCCTGGTGACAGGAATAAGCATTCTTGTTGCCTTTGCACACACTTCCACATGCCTACAGGCATGCACTCATACACTTCTACACACAAACAAACACATCCCCACTCACCCATACAAACGAGACATACACACCCATTCACACTGACATACATACACAAACACCGCTGACATGCATGCATTCACTCCCCCACGCCCCTCCTCCCCCAGCGCATACCCATATTCACGCCCACCTCCCCCTTCCACACCGCATAGACCCATTCACTCCCCCCTTCGCACCGCACACATGCACTCACCCCATCCATCTGCATTGACCAACATAATCGTACCCACCTCCCCCTGCATTCAGGACATTCACACACGCACTCACACACTCACACATGAACACCCCCCACCGCCTCCCCTGTCAGATGATCACTTACCTCATCTGTCAAGGAGGTCGTCCAGTGGAGGATGGGTCCTGATGCTTCCACCGCTGGCAGTGCCCCGCTATCATGACACTACCATGCCCTATTAGGGGTCGTAATATGCCGTGTGGCGTCCTTTCGGCGTGGTGGTGCCAGAGGTGGAACTGCCTCTTCCCCACTGACCGGCAGCACAACTGCTGTCAGATTTCCACCCGATTTAGGGTGGAAATCTGACGGCAGTCATATTGCGGAAGTCTTAAGACAGCCAGCACTGGCGGCCTTTTGGTGCCCGCAGCTTTGGCAGTCTTGTAAAAAGAACACAAAATTTGTAATGAAAGCCATAATGCCTAAATAGCATATTGGGTCAATCATCTTGCAGAGGGTGACAGGGTGTAAGTTGACAGTAGGGATCTTGACAAGAAGAAGGATACCATCCACGTACAAGTACAGCTGGAAGTTCTGTCTCCCAAACCTTACAACCCTATGATGAGGGCTAACTCTTAGGAGGCAGGCCAGTGGTTCCATCTCAATGGTAAAGAGGAGGGGAAACAAAGGGAATCCTTGCCTTGTACCCTGCTCAATTAAGAAGCAATCCACCATCTGCTCATTGATTCATACCTGTGGACTGCTGTAAATGAGATGGACCCACAGCAGAAACGCCTTATCCACTCCCTTCTGTTCAAGGACCGTAAAAATAAGTCACCATTCAACGGAATCAAATGTTTTTGCAGTGTCTAAAACAGCAGCTATTACCTCCAAGAAGGGAGCTAATTGATGCATGACACCGAAAAGGATGTGCAAATTGTCTGCCATAAAGTGGACAGATATAAACCCGGTCTGGTCTGGCCGGGCCAGAGCAGGCATCAACGGTATTAACCGATTGGCTAACAGTTTAGTAAGAATTGTACCTTCTACATTGATAAGAGGTAAAGGCCGGTGTTATCTGCATTGAGAAGGGGACTTCCAAGGTTTCAGCAATACAGTGATGTTGTCTTTCGCCATAGATTCTGGAAGGTGTCCTGTCTGGAAGGTCTCCACTTAGACTGAGAGAACAATGAGGAACTCAGCTGGGAAGTCACCGCTCCCAGAGGTACTACCATTCTTCAGCTGGGTATACCACACCTGATCTCCTCCACTGTAAACTGTGGCAGAGCAGCTCCCTCTGAGAGGTGGAGAGCCATGCCACCCATGCCTCCTATAGGAATTTATGTATATCTGACAGGGGTACTACTGCCAAGACCCATATAACTGTCTATAGTCAGCAGCTAAACAATCCAGAATCACGTTTGAGCCATGCTACAGCTGCCCATCTTCCCAATCAAGTTCCACAACATAATTTGATGCCCAGTTAGGCTGGATCATTGATGCAAGTGTATGGTCAGGGTGTTCACCCTCTCCATATGCTCAGGCAGCACGATGCTTGCCACAAAATCAAATTTCTCTATCGGCTGCCATCCCAAATTCTAGAATTTTGAGTTGTAAAGGTTCAAGAGTATGAGCTCCCCCATTGAGATCATGTGCCTCGTCCAGCATCTTAAAGTCAGTTTCTAACTTCCTTAGTTCCACCCTAAGGGATTTAAGGATATCACTAGATTTACTGATGCACTTTCTGTTAATAACTACTTTATAGGCTTCCCAGAGGTTCAAGGCGGAGCGCACCAAACCCTTATTTTCAGGACAGTATTAACATGGGAGTGATCTGAAAGCATGCGTGGCATGTGAGTGTAGGAAGTGACCCTCACAATTATGTCTTCGGTACAAAACCATTCATCTAGCCTGGGAAAAAGTCATGAACTGAAGAGGGAAATGGGTATGCACGAGTCCATGGATGCAGAGCTTTCCATATGTCCACCAAATCAGGGGCATGAGGTGATCCTCCAAGGCCCCACCTGCCTTTGGGTGGGTGCCAGCCAAATCCTTTGTGCTATCAAGTCATGGAGCTAGGACAGCATTATGATCAACTCCCCCCCACCCCCCGGACAGCATGAGGATATAATCCATGAATGTGTAAGGCTATACACTAAGAAAAAAAACTGGACAATCAATTTTGGGTCCGCAGGAGATCACTGAGGACAAGGTGGATTGAGCCTATCATCCCCTGCACTAGGAAGTAGTGCCCATCCAGATACGAGAATGTGTAAAGGTGCCAAACATTAAAGACTGTATGAATTAATATTGCCACCCCACATGAATAGGCTAGGAGGCAAAATATCTATGGTCACCCCAAGGTTTAGTTAAAGGAGGAGTGGAGCCAGGGCTTAGTTGAGTTTATTTGAGAAAGGTCACATGTTGAGTCAAGAAAGTGAGCATGTGGCGATGCTTATGAGGATTGTCAAGGCCCCTAATGTTCCAAGTAATACATTTGAGAGTCATGCAGGAGACAGGGCAAGTCTGGGTATGTGAGAATGAAAATCAGTATCTATAGGATCGTCAAAGGGCAAGCAAGCATACATATACAAAATATACTCTATTGTTACATTAAATCATGGATGATGAAGCCTAAGAACACCTCTCCTCTCCCACCCAAACCGGGCCCCAACAGTCCCATGAATACATACCAACATACCCACTGCAAAAAACATTAGCAGATAGAATAACAAATCTAAAATGTTGGAGGTAGCACATTCTGATTGGCTGAGGCAAGGCCCTAGCCAGGTAGAACCTATAACCCCTATCAGGGGTGGGTGATTTCACTCAATGTATAACCTGCACTCACCCTTGGGGAGCTTGGCACAGAGCAGACATGGGCAATGTCCAACACAAACACATAAAGCAATAAGAAGCTATAAGGCACAATGACAGTTCGCCTAGAAGGGCCTCAGAAAAAAACACTAAATAGGCATAAAAAGCCCGCAATGAACCATAAAGCATCATGGGTGTCACAAAAGCAATGAATGTCAACAAAATTCAGATAACGGATCTCCGATAATCACAGGAGTAGACACACATAAGGCACTTTATATAACGACAAATATAAGTCCTGTCAATGACAGCCCACGCAACCAGCCCAATGGCATCAGCCTGAGTCACTCAACATCACTGAGGCGCTGGTCATGCTGGCACCAGCAGAAGAAAGGCTGTGCATGGCACAACAATGTTTGTCAAGCACAGCTGAGGTTTTCTTGGGGTCTACAAAAATCATAGCTTTGTTCTGCAATGTGAAGCGGAGTCATGCTGGATATAGAAGATGTCCAGTTCCTGGAGCTACTTTTTGACTGGGTGTAAGTTCTGCTGTGTAACTTGAATGCCTTGGGTGAAGTCAGGAATAAAGAATGAAGTTATCCCCTTGTAAATAATGGTGTTTCTCTCCCTTGCCAACTGTAAGATGGTATCACAATCTCTATACCTGAGAACTTTGGTGATGAGATGCCTCCTCATCCAGGAATTGGATGAAGAGCCAGCACACGATGCTCCCACTCCACCACAAACACTGGAGAAAGCGAATCAGCATCAAATAGGT
Source organism: Pleurodeles waltl (assembly GCF_031143425.1). Lineage (NCBI taxonomy): Eukaryota > Metazoa > Chordata > Amphibia > Caudata > Salamandridae > Pleurodeles > Pleurodeles waltl. The sequence continues at coordinate 233,507,561 of NC_090436.1, forward strand.
GGAGCACTAGTTTTTCAACATAGTCCTCTGTTTGCCCCGTCACAGTGGACTCCGCAATGCCCAACATTATCAAGTTAGTCCTGTATGAATGTACCTCCAAATCTTCATTCATCAACTTTATTTTGTCCATCTCCTTTGCCATTTCTTTGAGCAGGGAGTTCCATCGTGGCATATCATCTTTGACCCACTAGAGTCACTGTTCAGCATGGTCTATGCACACCTAATGATGATCCAAGCTCTCTTTCACATCATCTATGCAGCAGGTGAGAGAATCAATATTGGAGTCATTGTGGAGATGCTACTTTTCATTTAATTTAGTAGAGAGGCAACCTCAACTGAGGTAAGAGAGCTGCACTGTGCAGAATCTTACCCAACAGTTTTTTGCTCCATGGTCAAAACATGCTTGGGACCCTTACAGGATTCAAAGGTATGTTGTGCCGGCTTATCCAGCTTACCCATGGTTCAGGGACACTGTGGCCCTACCACAGAGAGTAGAAGCCCACCAGCTGAGGATGTGGTCGCCAGTACATGTGGGTGTCCATGAGGGAGCACTCAGGGTGTGTAGCAGAACAGGCAAACTCCAGGGAACCCCAATAAATACGGGTCTGAAGAACGATGGGCTCCCAATAGTGATGCAGCCGCAAACCCCTCAGGGCAGCAAGCACACAAGCACAGCTGAACAGTCAATGACATGCAGTGAAGTGATGTAGGCAAGCAGTACCAGGGACTCACAGGCAACCGGAAATGGCAGGCATAGAGTAGGCTGTGGGATTCCAAGGCCCTCACAGCTCCCCAACAGGAACTCACTGCTCAGGCCTCTCACAGAGTTTAGTCACCCAAGCACAACAGACAGGAAAATGACCAGCAGTGATTGCATGCAGGCAGACAGCACCAGGATCTTGCTGGCAGCATGAGCTGGCAGGTGGAATTTAGGCCTTAGGATTTCAAGGCTGTCATAGCCCCCCAGAAATAATGTACTGCTCAGGCCTACCACAGCATGTCAGGCAGGTGAGCGTAGGCTCTACAGAATTAACAAGTGTGTACAATATGGCATCACAATCTCCTTTAAATGCCAACCTGGGGCTCCCCTAAAGCAGCAATGATAGGTAGCAGAGTAGTCACAGGTAGGTCCCCGATGCACCCACAGGGTGAGACAGTTCCCACAACAACAGCAGTAACCACCAAGCGAGGAGCACAACCACACTCACAGCAGCCCCAACACACAGCCAAACACCGCACACACACCACCACACACTGTACGTGCAGTCCGCAAGGTGGAATCGAGTCTTCTGCTACCAGGGGCACCACGTTGAGGGATGAGCTACTAGCATAGCTATGTGGTCAGAAAGGCAGTGTTACAAAATGAAGGATGGGGTTGGCAGTGTTGCACTTTGGCCCCTGGAACCACTTTAGGGAGCCAGCATCTTCATCGCAGGCTCGCTGAACCTAACTATAACGTCCAAGTAACCTTTGTTTTTTCAGTGAATTTCTCCAGTTTTTTAATTCTGTTTCCTAACTATAGCATTCCTGTAACCTGGGTGTGTGAATGGGTATGTGAGTGGCTCTGTAGGTCTATCAGTGGGTGTGTGAGTGAATGTATGGGTGTGTATGTGGGTGTGAGCATGCAGTGTGTGTGCATGTGTGTGACTGGCTGTTTGGGTCTGTGAGTAGGTGTGAGTTGCTGTGTGGTTCTAGGAATGGGTGTGTGGGTGGATGTATGAGTGTGGGTGTGTGTATGTGTGGGTGGGTGTATGAGTGCCTCTATGGGTCTGTGAGTGGATGTGTGAGCAGTTTTCTGGATCTCTGAGTGGGTGTGAGAGGGGGTGTGAGAGGGGGTGTGAGAGGGGGTGTGAGAGGGGGTGTGAGAGGGGGTGTGAGAGGGGGTGTGAGAGGGGGTGTGAGAGGGGGTGTGAGGATGTGTCAGGGGGTGTGAGGATGTGTCAGGGGGTGTGAGGATGTGTGAGTGTGTAATGGGTGTGTGTATGACTGCGTGTGTACATACATGTGCAGGTCTATGAGTGGGTGTGGGTCTGTGCATGAGTGTGTGAGTGGTTTTGTGGGCCTGTGAGAGGCTGTGTTAGTGGGTTTGTGAGTAGGTGTGTGTGTCTGTGAGTGGGTGTATGTTTTTTTTTATTTTATTGGAGTCTGGATCCACCTGAATCTAGCTGAATCTGTGAGGATCCAGGTGGATCTGAAGATCATCATACACTCAAAAAAACATTTTTGGACAAGTTCCTGTCCCTGAGGAGTCCCTCACAGACCCCTCCATTGGTCCCATGGGGTCAGTGTGCCTTTACCCTGACATGTCCTATCATTTTTAAATGTCATTTTCCCCGCTGAGAACTGAGTCCCGATGAACAAAATGGCAGTTGCAACTTTCTTCTCAGGTTGTGGCTAGCTGCTGTTGCCGCATGGATCCGCGGATCCACAGAGGGTAAGCTGCAGACCCGTGTCTCTAGATATACAAAAATCTTTTTACTTTAATAACTCCACAGCTACAGAACAGTGAACACATTACACCAAATTCAAAAAGAGATCATTCTGGACCAGGATCTAGCTTTCTGCTAAATTTGGTTGAATTCCGTTGCGCAGTTTGGGCTGTGGTTGTCTCTAAAATCCACATGGGAAATTGCATGGGGAAAATGTGTTTTGGGACACCCCTTTTCCTTGGCCCCCACCTGACAGATTACTGCAAAACTTTACAACCAGCAGCGGAAGGGACTGGAAAACTAGTTTTGAAAATTTCATGAAGATTCAACAAATGGTGCCAATGTTAATAACAAAACAAAAAACACTTTTGCATGGAAACTAGGTCAGAGTTTTCTGTATGCTACCTGTCATTGTTCATCCTCAACTGACGCAGTTTAGGATGGAGTGAAGCATTTTTGCTGCTGAAATCAAATGGAGCACTGAAGAAGGCTTTTATTGGTTCCTTCTTTTCAGGTAGTGATACTTATCTGAAGATGGAACCTAAGAGAGGAAGAATAGAAGTTGCCATTAATTGCTGAATGCTACTTATGATATTTTGGTTCTTTGAGTTCCTTGGTTACCATCATCACCAATTATAGGTGGTCATTACAACCCTGGCAGACGGTGTTAAAGCGGCGGTAAAACCGCCAACAGGCCGGTGGTAAAAAAATAGCAATTACGACCGTGGCGGAAACCGCCAACAAAGACAGCCACTTTAACACTCCGACCGCCACGGCGGTACAAACAAACAGCGCAGTGGTCACCGCCAACGGACAGGTGGAAGACAATGTACCGCCCACACTATTATGACAGGCCAATCCACCACCTTTTCCGGGGCGGATACACCGTGGATAAAAACACGGCGGAAACAGGAATTTCGAAGGGAAAACGCTCACCTCTACACACTCCACGAGGAACGAGGACACCATGGAACTGGGACTCCAAATCCAACCTGCGATAGTCTTCCTGCTCCTCTACCAGGAGCACGAACGCCGGCGGCGAAGACCACGGTGAGTACTGCACCTACGACACAGGGGAGGGGGGAGGGAAAAAACGGGGACACACACATGCAACACCCCCACCCTCACCCACCACAACACACACACTAATGCATATCAATACATCCCAGTTAAACCCCCAAGCCCCCTCAGAAGAATGCAAAGACCAAAGAAAATGAGTGTAACCATCGGAATATATTACAAACAAGTAGGCAGAAATATATATATACACCATGTACAAAATATATACCAGGCATAGTAGTCCAGGTACTGCACAAAGAAAGTCCGTGGAATACTGGGACCACACGGTATGGGCGAGGCCCACACAAGATCCCCAACCATGACGGAGAGAGCACTGCAGGGGCATCAGAGCAAGAAAACAGGCACCTCAGGGGGAAGGAAAGGGGGGCACCTCAGCCGGTAGAGTGCACAAAGCCAAATCCACGAGAGGGCCACAAGCCCACTGTTCAATCCTGGGGAGTGCAAAGCCACAGTCTCACAAGTCTCTACAGTGGGTGGGTTGCCCACTGTTCAATCCTGGGGAGTGCAAAGCCACAGTCTCAAGTCTCTACAGTGGGTGGTTTGCCCACTGTTCAATCCTGGAGAGTGCAAAACCACAGTCTCACAAGTCTCTACAGTGGGTGGGGTGCCTACAGTTCAATCCTGGGGAGTGCAAAGCCACAGTCTCTCAAGTCTCTACAGTGGGTGGTTTGCCCACTGTTCAATCCTGGGGAGTGCAAAGCCACAGTCTCACAAGTCTCTACAGTGGGTGGTTTGCCCACTGTTCAATCCTGGGGAATGCAAAGCCACAGTCTCAAGTCTCTACAGTGGGTGGTTTGCCCACTGTTCAATCCTGGGGAGTGCAAAGCCACAGTCTCTCAAGTCTCACAAGTGGGTGGTTTGCCCACTGTTCAATTCTGGGGAGTGCAAAGCCACAGTCTCTCAAGTCTCTACAGTGGGTGGGTTGCCCACTGTTCAATTCTGGGAAATGCAAAGCCACAGTCTCTCAAGTCTCTCCAGTGGGTGGTTTGCCCACTGTTCAATCCTGAAGAGTGCAAAGCCACAGTCTCTCAAGAGGATAACAGTCTTCACTGGTTCTGGAGGGGGACTGGTGCCCAGAGTGCTTCATCCTGTGAAGGACAGAGGTAGTGGATGGATGTCTCCACTGGTTCTGGAGGGGGACTGGTGCCCAGAGTGCATCACTCACCCTGTGACGGACCCAGTTGCGTCAGTGCCCCTGCCGCTCATGGGCTAGCGGTGCTTGAGTTGGCGGTGCCCTGTTCAGCGGTGCTTGAGTTGGCGGTGCCCTGTTCAGCGGTGCTTGAGTTGGCGGTGCCCTGTTCAGCGGTGCTTGAGTTGGCGGTGCCCTGTTCAGCGGTGCTTGAGTTGGCGGTGCCCTGTTCAGCTGTGCATGAGTTGGCGGTGCCCTGTTCAGCGGTGCTTGTGCTGGCGGTCCTTCATGGCCTAGCGGGGCTTGTGCTGGCGGTCCTTCATGGCCTAGCGGGGCTTGTGCTGGCGGTCCTTCATGGCCTAGCAGGGCTTGTGCTGGCGGTCCTTTATGGATCAGCGGGGCTGGTGCTGGCCTCCTGGGCAGCTGTGCTGAGGCTGGCGGTGGCCTCCTGGGCAGCTGTGCTGGGGCTTGCGGTGGCCTCCTGGGCAGCTGTGCTGGGGCTGGCGGTGGCCTCCTGGGCAGCTGGGCTGGGGCTAACGGTGGCCTCCTGGGCAGCTGGGCTGGCGGTGGCCTCCTGGGCAGCTGGGCTGGCGGTGGCCTCCTGGGCAGCTGGGCTGGCGGTGGCCTCCTGGGCAGCTGGGCTGGCGGTGGCCTCCTGGGCAGCTGGGCTGGCGGTGGCCTCCTGGGCAGCTGGGCTGGCGGTGGCCTCCTGGGCAGCTGGGCTGGGGCTGGCAGTGGCCTCCTGGGCAGCTAGGCTAGGGCTGGCGGTGGCCTCCTGGACAGCTGTGCTGGGGCTGGCGGTGGCCTCCTGGGCAGCTGTGCTGGGGCTGGAGCTGGCGGTGGCCTCCTGGGCAGCTGTGCTGGAGCTGGGGCTGGAGCTGGCGGTGGCCTCCTGGGCAGCTGTGCTGGGGCTGGCGGTGGCCTCCTGGGCAGCTGGGCTGGGGCTGGCGGTGGCCTCCTGGGCAGCGGGGATGATGGCGGTCTTCTCCGCCGTGAAGCTCTTTCCAGACTTGCCGGGTTTCTTGTGGTCCTTCCCCCCCTTGGAAGGTGTCACAGCTGACTCCACACACCCAACTGGACCCCTGGGAGCGGCTTTGGTGGCTGGAGTCTTCCCCCTCTCCCGCCGGGCACTGGCCAACTTCTGATGCTTCCCAGGTGGGGGAATGTCTGTGCTGTGGCTCCGTGCCACACTCGTTGTCCTGGTGGCTGGTGCACTCCACATACCGGTGACTACAGGCACCACTGGACCCAGAGATGTTGTGGCTGAGGTGCTACTTCAGGACCTATGAGATGGACGGGGTGGGGGAGGTGTGGGAAAAAGGTCAAGGCTGGACAGGAAAAGTTTTTGGGACACACTGGGACGGGTAGCTGGAGGGGGTTTGGGAGTGGAGGAAGAGGTGGTGGTAGTAGGATGTGTACGTTTGGTGACTTTGGGTGCAGGTGCATGCGCTGGAGGCTGTCGTGAGGTGGATGGCTGTTGGGTGGGTGTGTGCCTGCGTTTGTGTATCTTGGGAGGGGGCATCACAGACACACTGGGAGAGGACACAGGGGATGTGTGAATGGTAGTGGGAGTGGTGACTGCACATGAGCGGGGTGTGCTGTTGGGTGTGCTGGTGGGGGACGTAGTGGCTGTAGAGGTAGTGCATGCAGGTGTGAGTGTAGACGAGACTGGGAGGGAGGAGGGAGACGAGGAGGAGGGGACACAGTGGAGGCAGTGGATGTTTGTGTGTGTTCATGTGTGTGTTGCTTGCGTGAGTGCCTGTGGGATGTGTGGTGCTTATGTTTGCCTGAGCTCCCCTTGTGTGTTGAGGTGTGTGCAGGCTGGTCTGATGGTGTGCTTGGGATAGGCAGAGGTACAGGGGATTGGGTCTGGGTGGAGGAAGTCGGAGGGGGGATCCTAGAGACAGGGACAATGGCTGTCATCAGTGCTGAGGCCAGAGTTTGAAAAGCTCGGTGAAGGGCCGTCTGACCAGAATGAATGCCCTCCAGGAATGCATTAGTTTCTTGCAACTGCCTTTCTACAACCTGGATGGCATTCAAAATGGTAGACTGCCAAACAGTGAGGGACCTGAGGAGGTCAATGGCCTCCTCACTGAGGGCAGCAGGGGTGACTGGGGCAGGGCCTGAGGTGCCTGGGGTGAAGGTGATGCCCACCCTCCGAGCAAAGGCTGAGGGGCTGCTGGGAGGGTGGTGCTGGTAGGGGGGGTGGCGGCTGTACTTGTAGATGCGGGGGCACAGATGTCGCCGCCACCACAAGGGAGCTCCCATCAGAGGACGAGTCAGTGTCGCTGGTGTCAGCTCCTGTCCCCGCCGTGAAGCTCCCCTCGCCCTCTGTCCCACTGGTCAATTCCGAGTCCGTAGTCTCGCCCTCCAGGGCCATGTGGGATGCAGCTCCCTCGTGCTCCGGTGCCACTCCTCCTCCGCCTGATGATGCTAATGCACACAAGAACAGGGAGACCACAAAAAGGGGGGGGGGGGCGACAGAAGAAAGACATGTTGAGTGCATGGATTACCGCTACCGTTGGCGGACAAGACAGACACAGAAGCCCCCTGCACTACGCTGCGCTCTTGGGCTCCACTGCTCAATTCCTGGGAAATGGCCTACAAGGCTATGGACAACATCTGCACACATAGATGACACAGGGGCATGAATAGCTGTACTTGGCACTCTACAGAGGTGGGCTGGGGTGCCACATGGCCTGCCTTACGGAGGGGCCTTGCCTACGGAACCCGCCCTGGCCTAGGGAAACCCACAGCCCTCCTCCCCCACCCAGACAACTCCACTGCGCGCAAAGTCAGCAGAATGAGAGTGTACTCACCCCCTTGTGTCTGCTGTGATGCCCTCAAGCGCCCATCTAACTCTGGGTAGGCCACCGCCAGGATCCTGAACATCAGGGGGGTCATGGTGCGACGGGCACCCCTCCCACGTTGGGAGGCCATCCCCAGCTGAGCCTCCGCCGTCTTCTTGCTCCAGCGGCGAATGTCCTCCCATCTTTTACGGCAGTGGGTGCTCCGTCTGTGGTAGACCCCCAGGGTCCGGACGTCCTTGGCGATGGCACGCCAGATATCTTTCTTCTGGTGGGCGCTAACCTACATGAAATGTACAGGGGAAGAAGAGAAGTCATTACCAACTGCACCGTCAAAGTGATTGGCCCCCATCCCTACCCTTGCCATGTGGCACATGCATTCACCATCTTTCATTCATGCATCACTCTGCCCCCTTCCTTCTTACATCCAGCCCTCTCCACACAGGCATAGGCCATACAACATGCTCCCTGTGTACTTACCTGTTTGTCTGGAGGACCGTAGAGTAGTGTGTACTGGGGGAGGACCCCATCCACAAGCTTCTCCAACTCCTCCGATGTGAAGGCAGGGGCCCTTTCCTCAGACGCACAAGCCATTGTCTTTTCCAGACCGAGGTCACAGCAGCACTTGCAGTATAGGTCCTCTCCTGACGAAGATCAGGTATCGAGTGATTGAACAGATAGAAAATGGCGGTCACGTCCGCGGCGGTGCGTACCGTCACCACCGGCGTACATCGCCATTGGCTCCTGGGACCCATAGGGTCCAATGTTAACCAATGCAGCATTGCGCCGCGGTCTTCGACCGCCTACCGCGACGGTGTACAACGCCAGCGCAGTTACCTCACATCCCATTGTCCCACTTTACAGGTCAGGCAGCCGCCATTTCAGGGGCCCACATGGCTTCATTTTCAACTGCGTCACACATAGCTAGGCTTAGTCTCAACACACATACAGGCCACCTTTTGTGTATGATTGGTGTTCTGGGTAAACTGTGAGTACGTACCTCTGAGTTGTTTGACTCTGTGCTTGCTGTTGTCCTTCATAGGCACCGTCCGCTGGGACATGTGAGGAGATGGCGGCATCCTCCGGTGTACCGACCATTGGTGGACCTGTCAACAATGGAGGAGCGACATTTGATAATCACCTACAGGCTTGACAGTGCCACAATCCAGGAACTGTGTACCCATTTGGAGCCAGACCTGATGTCAGCAATCCGCCATCCCACAGGAATCCCCCAACAAGTACAGGTGCTGTCAGTGCTCCATTTCCTTGCAAGTGGCTCTTTTCAAACAACTGTGGCCATGGCATCAGGGATGTCCCAGCCTATGTTTTCCAACGTATTGTCCAGAGTGTTGTCTGCCCTTCTGAAACACATGCGGAGCTACATCGTTTTCTCTCAGGTGGAGGATTTGCGTACAGTGAAAGGTGATTTCTATGCCCAGGGACATATCCACAACATCATAGGTGCCATTGATGGTACCCATGTGGCTTTGGTCCCCCCCCCCACAGGAGTGAACAGGTGTACAGAAACCAGAAGTTATCATTCTATGAATGTACAGATGGTATGTTTGGCAGACCAGTACATCTCCCATGTGAATGCCATGTTCCCTGGCTCAGTGCACAACGCCTACATCCTGCGGAATAGCAGCATCCCTTTTGTGATGGGTCAACTCCAGAGGCACAGTGTGTGGCTATTAGGTGAGCACCTGGAAGCATGTCAGTGGGAATGGTTGTCTGGGTCTGGGGTTATCCCTCCAGGTTAGTGTGTGTCTAACAGTTGCCCCTCACCATTTGCAGGTGACTCTGGTTACCCCAACCTGTCATGGCTACTGACCCCAGTGAGAAATCTCAGGAGCAGGGCAGAGGAACGCTACAATGAGGCTGTGACAGGCTTGTTTCAGATCGCCCGCACATGGACCTGACTAGTGCTGGCGCTGCCGCTTGTGCTCCGGACCTTCCCGGCCTCCCTTCCCGTGATTGGTTGATGGGACTGTGGGCGCGGGAGGTCAAATAACCCTGCAACAGAACCTGCGGGGATCGAAGGAAGGAGAGACGGGACCGGTGTTCAGGAAGAAGGCGGCGAAGACCAGGCAGACGAGGAAAGCGGAAGACGGAGCCTCGAACGGAGCCCGGAGATGGGGAACCAGTTTTCATCTCAGAGAGAAGACCAGAGACCTCCGATGGGATCCCTGACAGCAGGCAACCGGGAGGATGGAACGCTGCACCACGCCACGCTTCCGGAGAAGCGTGGCAATTCCAGGTGCATGGGGGCACTGCCCTGAGGGAGTGGGAGAAGGGGGGAGGAGAATTCAAAGACAAGGGTAATTGAAGGGAAAGTGTGGGGGCTGGGGAGCACTACCACCCAACCACACTAAAAGTATAGCACCACATATAGTTATCACCCAAGGCACCACCACGCACAGGCTATTACAGCCACAGAAGATTATAGGAGATAAATAGAGCAAGATAAATAGGAAACGAAAACAGAAGAAAGTGAGAGAAGAATAGCCCTAGAAAGAATCGTAAAAGAGAAAGAACAGAGAATGAGTACCAGGAAGGAAAGAAACCACAAGGGAGAGAAAGCACAAGAAGGTCAACAAGAAAAGAGACAGGAAGAGAGAATAAATAAGCCTTCCTGACTAAACAAACCTTGAACACTTACCTCTGTTCTTTTCTCTCCACATACGCTTCCCGGAGAAACTTGCGAGATGAGGAGACCAAAAGAGAAGAGTGAAGAACCAACTACGAAAGTTAAAGCCGCCATTGCCACGCCAACAGAAGAAAGACTTAAACCTACCTTGACTGTAACCCACTACAATCTACTAATAAAATACCTTGTACATAGAACAAGCGATTCCTGAGTGATTCCTCCATGCCGATACAGTTACAGAGGCCCATGGGTGAACTAGGAGGGTGACCAAGCGGACTTTCGGCCTCCTGAAGGCCAGGTTCAGGTGCCTCCATATGACAGGTGGATCCCTATTCTACTCACCAAAGAAGGTGTGCCAGATCATTGTGACCTGCTGTATGCTTCACAACTTGGCTTTGCGATGCCAGGTGCCTTTTCTGCAGGAGGATGGTCCAGATGGCGGTGGTGTTGCAGCTGTGGAGCCTGTGGACAGTGATGAGGAGGAAGCAGAAGAAGAAGACATGCACAACAGGGAATCAGTGATCCAGCAATATTTCCAGTGAGACATAGGTAAGAAAACAATCCTGCCTACTACATGTACTTTAACACTACTACCTCTCTCCTGTCTGTCGTTTTCACCCATTGTATGGTCACTGAGTTGTCACTTTCCCTTACGGTTTCACAGATGTGGGTCCCACTGTGTGACATCTGCTTAGATTCCTCATGGACTAGAGCTGTGTGACATAGGTATGTTGACATTACTATTTAAAAAACATTTTGTCACTGTAATTGCTAATACACTATTTCGAAATCACAGACAGACTCCAGATCATTTTGTGCTTTAGGTGTGTTTATTTAAATGCTCAAAATTGGAGGGGGTAGTGAAATGGTGAGGGGTGATGACGGAGGAGTGTCCATGGCAGAGTCCATTCTATTAGTCTCACAGGTGCATTGCCCATATGGGCATAGGAAGTGGAGCTGGAGCAGTTTAATTATGGACAGGGTGACAAAGTGGGACAGTAGGATGACAATCAGGGTGTCTCATTTCTTGGCGGGGGTCTTGGCATCGTTCTCTGTCTTGTCTCTGTCTTGTTCCTGGATCTCAGGGACCGTTTGCGGGGTGGTTCGCCCTCTGCAGGGGGTGGGGTGCTGGTGTGGTGGTCCTGTGGCGGGGCGTCCTGTCCACTAGCGCCAGCGGAGGTGGTGGGCAGTTCATTGTCCATGCTAGTGTCAGGGGCCCCTTGTAGTGCCACAGTGTCACTCCTGGGGTTGAGTAGTTCCTTCAGCACCCCTACGATGGTGCCCAGGGTGGAGCTGATGGTTCTGAGTTCCTCCCTGAAGCCCATATACTGTTCCTCCTGCATGCGCGGGGTCTCCTGAAACTTGGCCTGTACCGTTGCCATCGTCTCCTGGGAGTGGTGGTAGGCTCCCATGATGGAGGAGAGGGCCTCGTGGAGAGTGGGTTCCCTTGGCCTGTCCGCCCCCTGTCGCAACGGCAGCCCTCCCAGTTCCCCTGTGTTCCAGTGCCTCCGTCCCCTGGACCGTGTGCCCACTGCCACTGCCCCCAGATCCCTGTTGTTGTTTGGGTGGTTCCCTGTAGTGGTGGGCACACAGCTGATTGACGTGTCCTGGGGACGGAGGCATGGGCCTGCTGGGTGGGTGCTGTGCTGGTGTTTCCAGTGGGGGGAAGGTCTGTGGTGGCCTGTGCCTGTGTGAGGGGAACCGACTGTCCAGAGGTCCCCAATGGTCCGGGATGGTCATCTAGATCCAGTTGGTCACCACTGTGGGCCTCTTCTGTTGGTGGTGTGGACATTTGTGGACCCTCCTGTCCGGTGACGTTGGGTAGGGGTCCTGCAGGGGTATAAAAGGATGTTTGTTAAATCTGTGTGTGTAATGGTGTGCAATGGGTGGGTGAACGTGTACCCCAGTGCTAGCATTCCTGTGTGGGAGCTTGTGTGATGATGGTTTAGGGGGTTGTATGGGTATGTGCAGTGACCATGCTTTGGTGATGGGTGTCCATGTTTTGTTGTTGCATGCAGGGCTTGGTGTTGGGATGTGTGGTTTGTGATGCTGGGACATTTGTGAGGAGTTGGGGTGCTGGGGGTGAGGGTGAAAGTGGGGGTATGTGATAGCATGCAGGTAGGGTGGGGGATGTAATAGTAAAGCTTTGACTTACCAGAGTCCATTCCTCCACCTACTCCTGCGAAGCCCTCAGGATGCAGAATCGCCAAGACCTGCTCCTCCCATGTTGTTAGTTGTGGGGGAGGAGGTGGGGGTCCACCGCCAGTCCGCTGAACCGCCAGGTGGTGTCTTGAGACCACAGAACGCACCTTCCCCTGTAGGTCGTTCCACCTCTTCCTGATGTCCTCCCGATTTCTTGGGTGTTGTCCCACTGCGTTGACCCTGTCCACTATTCTTTGCCATAGCTCCATCTTCCTAGCTATGGAGGTGTGCTGAACCTGTGCTCCGAATAGCTGTGGCTCTACCCGGACTATTTCCTCCACCATGACCCTGAGCTCCTCCTCCGAGAACCTGGGGTGTCTTTGCCATGCCATGGGGTGGTGTAGGTGATGTGTGGGGTGGAGTGTGTGGTGTTAAATGTGGTGATATGTAGTGGTGTGTTGTGTGAGGTGCGTGGAAGTTGTGTGGGTGATGGTGTTGTGTGCCTGTGGATGCTGTTGTTCTTGCTGGTGGTGTCTCTCTCTGGCCTTCTTTTTGATGTGGGGGTTTGTGGGTGATGTGGGTGTGTGTTTTATATTGTAATGGGTGTGTTGGAGTGGTGTGTGTATGTGTCTCAGGTGTGTGTATTTTGAATTGTCCAATGTGGCTGTGTTTTGCAAGAGTGTGTGTATTTTGAGCGCGGCAGTGTGTACCGCCAATGGAATACCACGGTTGAAAGACCGCCGCGTGGATTTGTGTGTCGTGATAGTGTGGGCGTATTTCTGTTGCCGTGACGGTGGAGGTTTTGTTTTTGCCAGTTTATCAATGACCTTTGGTGTGGTGGACTTGTGTGGGTGTCTGACTTTTGGCGGATTCCGAGATGTGGTTCATAATAGCTGTGGCGGAATTCCGCGTCCGCGGCGGTGTGTTGGCGGTCTTCTGCACGGCGGTAAGCGCCTTTTACCACCAATGTTGTAATGAGGGCCATAGTGTTTACAGATTCAGACCTAAAACAGATTATACAGAATGTTGTATTTTCCCCTTTGCATTCCAGTTGTTTGCCCCAAGCCACAAAATCAGACACCAAAGACTAATTCACTATTGCTTTGTACCCTTTTTGCACATGTTGCATTAGAGGAATTTTCACTCTACAACCTCTCTTTTATTCTGAAGGTAATTTAACTACAGCCCTCACACTGGCAATAGCTGGCGGAGAGGAGAATGACAATTCTCCAATTAAAAGGAAGGCAGATTCTGGATTTCATTAAAGGCATGACAAAAACTGGTGAAAGTGCATTAATTTAGGCAGTTTGATTTACTGTTTTAACAAATATGGGGGAAAGTGCATATGTAGGGGAGGGAGGTCAGATTTAACATTCTAACTTCAGTCTCCCAAACATTGAGAAATGTGCCTATAAAGAAGGGAGCTATGATTTGCTATTCTAATTGCACTTCAGCAAACATTGGAGAAATGCTTACATTTGGGAGTAAGGAGGGCAACTCACTCATAAAACAAACATTATAAAAACTCAATGACTTAAAATAATTAGTTACAAAATGTTTTTTTATTTAAAATATATAAATAGTTCATTACTAATGAAATATTTAAAAGAAACAGAAAGTGCAATCAATCCCACAAAATACCACACAACTCAGGTAAAAATAACATGATTTAGAAACAGAAAAATCAAATAAAAAGTTATAAAAATACAATTAATTATTTGACAATTTAGAAAATAACATTAACAATTGTGGGCATTGTGCAAGTCCAAGTATATGGCAGCAGAGCTATGTGTGATGTTACAGAGGAGTTATAGCCTTGAGCATCAGCTATTAAGACAACCTAGCAGAATACTCCGATCTGAACGGCTCAGCATATAGAAAACGTGCTAAAGTTTCAGGTACTTTACAGAGCAACTATTACTTAAGAAACAGACCATTCAGTCTCATGTCTAGGGCAACAGTACTATGTCCCAGGTAATAGTTTTTCCAGATTTGGGATTTTGACTGCATAGGTATCCCTTACTGTAAAACATCCCACACCCTGAGGGACAAAATCATAAGAATAATTTGTCAAGTTAGCAAGAGCTTACAGGCCACAGCCTTTCTTTTATGCTACACATGTTTTTCAGCAGCAGTAATCTGACAGTGAAGCTGGTCTTCAGGGAACATAGGGCCAGATGTACGAAAATGCACGTTTGCATTTCATAAATAGCAACTACATAAAAATCCCTATTTTAGAAATGCAAAATGCTATGTGCAAAGATACCAATTTCCTAATAGCAATTTATATAAAGTAGGAATCACTATTACGAAATTGATATTAAGAAATCCCATTCTATTTGAGTCAATGGGACAAAGACCTCCTTGGTGCACCCCAAAAAGAGGGGTGCACCTGTTGAGCACGCATATGACTAAGGGGCATGTGTGTGCTCTATTGCAATTAAAAAAAAATCCTTGGGGTGCTTTTTAGGGTCGAGCACACAAGAGCTCCGTCCCCGTTGTAATCTCTCTTTCGGCTTGTAATCACGCCCATGTCACACCTGTAACTTTCATTGGTTCATGGGCTTGCCTTTTAAAATCCGCTTGCTTTCATTAGTGAAAGGCATGCATACGTCATGCCTTTTCTGGTGTTTAGCCCTACTCAAATGCACCGGCCAACTACTTAAAACATACAAGGGTTGACGTTTTCAGCCTGATTTCTGCACTACTTTATCTTTTTATTTTCCACTCAGTGCAATCGCACTGGGTTTTACATAGCGCGATCAAGCTTGTTTTTTTTCTTTCTATTTGTGTGGCAAGAAAAGTCCGGTTAGAAGTTTACAGCGCTAATAGCTCTATCTCGAGCAAATGGGAGACCCGTTGCATTACAAATGCTTGTTTAAAATTGCACCTGGTTATCACCAACTACAAGTCGGTGGTAATTGTATCTCCAAAATGCCCAAATTGCATTTTGGAAATGCATGGTACATCAGAATAGGAAATGCAAATAGGAAATCCCTATTTGCATTTCCTATTCTGGGAATCGCAAATTACAATTTCTGCAGGGTAGAAATCGCAATTTGCGATTCCTTAAAGGGCTTTGTACATTAGAAAAACCCAGTTTGTTTTTCTTAACAGCCTGAAATACTGAATCGGACTGTTAAGAAATGCAAATAGGCTTCGTACATCTGGCCCCACAGATTTTCCAGCTCTAGATCTGACATCACAGCTATCCCCTGGTTTACACATATTTAAAGGTTTATGTTGAGGACAACAGGGCTAAATTACATGTTACAGAGCTCTTACAGCCTAGAGCCTGGCAGGAAGGCAGTCCCTTATGTTGCACGTATTTAGCACGTTCAGGAATGTGATAACAAAGCTATGTTTCGGGTTACTAATCTGAGAAGCTGTCTGGTGTCATGTAAGGTATAACCAATACCTGCTTGTGGGACTCCATTATGAATGGCACACTAATGAAGGCTCTTTATGGAAATAATGTGTTTTATCATACATAGATGAACTGTGCATCAATGTATATATTTACAACTGTGAACAACTAAAAGTGGCAAAATCAGGGCCAGATGTATGAAGGTTCGCATTTGCAAATGCCAAATAGTAATTTTTACTGAATCGCTAACTGGGATTCGCAAAATGCGTTGTAACAAGACCATTGCAGAATTTTTTGTGATTTCTTAAAATTCGCAATTGCAAATAGCGAGTACCAAAAAACAAATGGGTAAAATAGCGAATCGGTATTTGGAAATCGCAAATTGCAATTCTTGGATACAGGAGCAGCTTGATGACATTACAACCAGAAAGTGAGTCAATGCATGCTGTTTCCAGAATCCTGAGCTACAGGAGCAGGCAGAGAGACCCAGCACAGCACGAGGGAGGCACTCAGGAGAGTCAGCTGGGACCAGAAAACACAATAGCCACTGATGGAAATGGGAAGGACAAAGGAGGGAGAAAGAGAAACCTGAAATTCAATGAGCAGGAATTGGAGGTGCTCACAGAAGAGGTGGTCAAGAACCATAACCAGTTGTTTGGCAAACACCCACTACAGGTCCCATAAAGTGAGAAGAGGAAATTGTGCACTGACATCCAGACGAAAATATGCACTGTGGGTGATGTGCAGTGTTCCATCGAGGAGATATGCATCTTCTGGTATAACTTGCAATCACATGCCAAATAGAGGGTAGCAAGCAGGCTGAAGGAGGCAAGGAGCACTGGAGGATGACCAACCACCCAGACACTGTCCACCCCCATAGAAGACATGGTGGAGTCAACACTGCTGCCTGAAGCAGCTACTGGTGTCACTGACATTGAAACCTCAGGCACACCCGGCACTAGCAAAGGAAAGGGCAGTAATGATTTGAATCACCATATGTGCATATTCAAATGCCCCTTAGAAAATTGCAATGGCACTATGCACAGTGGTAAGTAGTCCATGCCATTTATTCCATTTAACACAACAATGCTATATGGGAGTGGGTAGTCCATACCCAAAACTGCATACAATACATAAATAGCAATATAGTGTAAAACCAAACAGAGAAATAACACAACAGACAACTAGAGACACTATGCCATGGGGAAATGTTTATCATGAAAGTAACTGTGAGATTACAAATCCAAGATGAACATCATGAATGACATGCTGCGCATTGTTGTTGCAGATGTTCTGGGCACCAACGCAGCAGAATGGGAGGAATGACGAAAGTCAGCCACAGTCAAATTCAAACACCAGTGACTCCAACCTACAAGCACCAATTAGACGTCGGGCCTGAGTGCTACACCTCCCTGAGTTTTCCCTGGACTCCGATAAATTGCAGGAAGAAGTACCCACACTACCTTCAGAGGTTAGAAGCACCGACAGACAGCAGTCCCCGTTCCAGCCTCAGTCTACTCCACTCACGAGGCTTCATGAAGAAGGCAGACAATGCACAGAGGAAGGTGAGGGCCCACCACTGCTCGGTGGCCTTGAAGCATCCATGTTAAAAGTGCAGCGCCTGCAAATATAAACACATGAGATCAATGCACAGGCAGTTGGTGTCTATTGATCACAACATGGGATCAAGGCACAGGCAGTTGGTGTCTCTCAATAACATGTGTAAGCTACATGAGGGACAGCAAGCTACAGCACAACACCTAAGGGAGATGACAAATGCCATTAAGGAATTCTGCACTGTAATGAAGCAGGAGCATGTCACCCACCTTAGGCGCCATCACCAATTGATGAGTAGGTTGGATGGGTTCAGCAGAACTGTCAATCGGCTCACTACCACAGCTGCTTTGGTGTCACGACGTGCTGTGGGCATGCAAGTGGAAATGGCACACTGCAGTTGGGACGTTGCATGAGGATTGGTGCAAGTCCCCAATGTATTGGAGACAATGCAGACAGCCCGGAGTGCTACAAACAGCAAACTGGGTGGTGGGGATAGTGAGGAGCTCTCTAGCCTCAGCAGTGTCACAGCCCCTGTGGTGGATCCTAGGTGTCGCAGTTGCAGACACAGTATTGTCTCTGAACCCACAACAAAAGGTGCCACTGAGCGTTCAAGTGGAGTGTGTGGACGTAAAAAGTAATGTGGAGAAGTAAAGGGGCCTTGCATATCATGTAGCAATGGATTGATACTATGATGTCAATGGTGTCACACTGTAATTAGGCCCTGATTGTGTATTTTGTATACCTTTGTCCTATTCACTCCTACATTACCTGACGTAAAGGCAATAAATGTGATACTTACAGAAAAAAATGAAACTAGACGTGGTGTTGTCATTACTTACATCAGAAATAGTTGCACGTTGTCTCAGCATGTCTTTGCCTGCACTCTGATGCACTGGTTCTGTCTGCTGGGTGAAGGGGTGGAAAGGGGGCATCATCCTCATCGGAGTCTGGCTCTGTGTGTTCCACTAGTATGCCTCTTGTTGTTGTGATGTTGTGCAACATTGCACATGTGGCCACGATTTTGCAGGTGGTTATGGACTGTATTGCAGTGTGCCCCCATTCTTGTGCAGGCATCAGAAATGAATCTTCAGTAGGCCGAAGGTCCTCTCAATCATGCTACGTGTCCTCCTGTGTGCTGCATTGTACCTCCTTTCACTTGGCATGACAGGATTGAAATAGGGTGGCAAGATGAAGGACCGCACTGCTTATGCACTGTCTCCTAGAATGACAGGAGAGTTAAATGAGTTATTGTTATCTGTGACATCACATAGACGCTATGCAACATTGTTCACTGTTACATTACCAAGTAGGTATCTTCGCCAAATTCCCCAGCAAGAAGCCTTGTGTGTATGCCACTGTGCCTGAAGATGTATGAATCATGTGTGCTACCTGGGTATAGGGCCACAAGATCGGTTATTATTTTGAAGGCATTGCATATGACCTGGATTTTCATAGAATGTGTACTCTTCCTATTTAGATATACATACTCTGTGGCAGATGGTCGGCAGATTGCTACATGTGTCCCATCAATGCAGCCAATGACGTGTAGAAATTGGGCTTCCTGGTAGAAATCAAATTTATTTTTTTGCAAATCCTGTGGGGTGTTGGGTAATTTTATGTGCAGATGGATTTTGGTTAACACTGCATTTAGGAATGCCTTAAGGGAGCTTGAAAGCACACTTTGAGGTAGACCTCCAGCTGCTGTTATGAACCCTAGATAGCTTCCTAAGGCTAAGAGGTGGAAGGAGCATAATACTTGCACATGATTACATTGGTTCTGTGTGTATGTCACTGCAGTAGGGGTTGTAAATCAGGTATTAAGTCAAGTATTATGGCAGAGTGCAACCTGTACTTGTCAAAAATATTTTCTTCTGTCTGTTCAAATAGGGTAATGTACACTCTAAAAATGCGCTCCTGTCTCCTTCTCCCTCTCCTCAAACCTGCCAGGATCCTCATCCTCCTCGCCATGACATAGAGTGCAGTCATTGTTGAAAAGAGCAGATGCATTCTTGGCCTCTTTATATAGGTTGCACCTGTTTACCACCTGATTTCAATTCATTTGAAAATTGCACATGCAAAAAACAATTTTGCGACTAATGCTTGATACATTGAATTGCGATTCAGTATTTGCGGATCGCAGTCTGCGATCCACAAAATCTCATCGCAATTTTAAGGAATTGCTATTCTAGCAATTCCTCAATATTGCACTGCAAATGCCTTTCCTACATCGTGAAAGGTGATTTTGCATTCGCAAACGGTGGAATTTACCGATTCGCACCATTTGCAAAATCCTTTGATACATCTGGCCCTCAGTTTCCACTTTCACTCCGCTGTCAGTACAGCTTGGTGGTTGGGAAATATCTGAGTTTTAAATTATCAGGAGACATTAACTCTAAACCAATGGACATACCATGTCTCCTAGATCGAAATACCATTTGAATTCCTTAATTCCAATAACCGGTTTAAGTGCTGTACTCATTAAATCATTTATTTCATCAAATGGGTCAGTAGCTGGTCCTGAGGTACTCGACTGCTTCCAGAGTAGGACTGCCAGTGCCATCTGTTCTCAATCAGGCCCACAGCCACTGAATGCATTGAGATATTGAAATGCTCCCCAAATATTGCTCATTTTAGGCCACGCATGGCATAGTTGTGGGTTATGTGGTACGTGTATACACACGAGGACACATATATGAGCAACATGTATGTTAATAGCGAGAGATAGGAAAAGGAGAGAATCCCTATGACATGAAATAGCATTTCAGGAAGTTGGAGCGATTGTGTTTACTTTGAAGAGTCAAGTGTGTTAAGAATTAGAAAAAATTACTGAAATGTGCAACAGTTCTGGCTGCGAAATTCTCGTTGTCCTAAAGGTTTTTTCCTACACATAGGAAGATCAGGCATCACATCCCGTAATGGGTTTGAAGCATGACTCACAATCTTTAAATTTATTATTGGATATCATCAAGGACTGAATTGCTTAAAACAAATTTAAAGTAAATCAATAATGTCAACTTCCTCATTCTCAAAAACAAGCAATTCAATGTTATCATTTCTGTAATTTTCTGCAATTAAAGAAACGTCAAGCTCTTAGTATGATGAATTATTTGGCGTTAAAGGCATCTGTATACAATATCAGCCTCAGTACTTCAACATGTAGCAATACTTCAGGAGACAGAAACTTTAAACAAAATATTAGAGCTCAGAAAAAAGCAATATTGTTGCAAGAGATGATATAATTCAAGAGAGCCGGAAATCGTTTTTAATAGCCTGTCTCTAACTTCTTATTACAGGCCAGATGTTCATCTGTAGTAAGTTATTACAGCTGAGCTTTTACCCACAATGCCTGCATCCAGAGGTACCAATTAGGGTGAAAGGGAAGTTACTAAGCATAATTACAGCCACAGTTTACACTAGAAAAATCTTTCTTTTGATGTAATGGTTAAAACAATAAGTAATCAGTTAAAAGGAGATATGGTAACATTTTTATGTTTTTTCCACGGTATAGGTCATTGCAGACAGACGATCTGCACAATCTGGGCCATAGCATGTTTAACCTTATTTCCATGACACTGATTCTAATACCTTTTTAGCAAAAGTTACTCATTGATTTTTTGTGTGCCTCCTTTTACAGTACAGAGTCTGTTTTTTTCTTCTTATGTGCAATTAGCATAAAGAACAATACACCAAGGATTCAGGCAATTTGTGGTCAGGGTCATGGTAAGACCAACGACCATGTATTATAAGGGATAAAGTAGCCACTGTCATACATTATATTGATGTTGCAAATCATACAATATAATACAATACGATAAATTTATAGAGCGTCCAGCTGCTTCCAAAGAAGTGTACCGTCGCCAGCAGCAGAAAAAACAGGCATGCCAAAACCCACAAAAAATATGGAGCCTAGAGCAAGCAGCACAGAGGACAGTCTCCAGCTATTTGCGAAAGATTGATTCAGAGCAGACCACATTTAGCGAAGTAGGAAGGGAGTTTCAACGTTTAGCGGTCAAGAGCGTAAAAGATCTTTCTCCCCTTCTGCCTTATGCAGTTAGAACCTTTAGTAGCATCAAAGCATTGGAACGTAAAGTTCTGCCCTGGCGGTACACTTTCACCCTTATCCTCAGATAAAGAGGACCTTTTAAATGAAAGACTCTGTATGCATAAATTAGTGCTTTAGATTTGATGTGGCAACTGATGGACGGCCAGTGCAGCTGGGGTAAGTAGGCTAAAACTCATAGGCACACTGGCACCTTTAGTAAAATGCATGCTGCAGCATTTTGGATACTCTGCAGAGGTTGCAGCAGGGAAGATGACACACCTATGTACAAACAATTAGCATAATCCAATCAGAATGTCACCAACGCATGTATGATGTTCTTCTGATAAGTTTCTGGCACGAGATTGAGCAATTTCCTGAGTGATTTCAGAATGAAGAAACATCTGGCTGACACAGCCTTGACCTGTGGTTCAAAGGACAGATAGCAGTGGAATTTAAAATCAAGGTTTCTTACACATTAAGAGGGAACAGGGGGATCCAAGCTTCGACAGCCACCAGTGATGAGAATCTAGGTGGATGCTAGTGCCACAAAAAGTATTTCAGTTTTTCCAGAATTCAGTTTAAGGCAATTACCATTCATCCTATCTCAGACCACCTTCAAACAGTGCTTGATGGCATGCAGCTCCTCTGTCTCATTATTCTGGAAGGTCAGCATCTGCTGATTATCGTCAGCATAAGAAATTACACTGAGCCTTAAGCTTCATTACTCTATATGGTCTTGGAAGTCCTCAGCAATATCCTTATGATTTCTAACATAGGGTATTTCATCCCATTCCTCCATTAGCTTTATTACTGTGCTTATTTTGGGCAAAACCTAGAATAATACATCAAAGAAAAAACAACTCTTGAACCTGGAGTGCTGCATATACCATTAATATATACTATGCTCTTCAATGTGTACTGAATAAATGTTGTCATCGTCACTCAGTAATATAATGTATGTGCCATCATGTTTTGTTTTTTAGGTGTAGGGTTTGCCAGTTTGCATTTTCAATTATTTATGTGTTCCTGGTGC
This sequence comes from Pleurodeles waltl, assembly GCF_031143425.1. Taxonomy (NCBI): domain Eukaryota; kingdom Metazoa; phylum Chordata; class Amphibia; order Caudata; family Salamandridae; genus Pleurodeles; species Pleurodeles waltl. Next base: position 233,529,794 of record NC_090436.1, read on the forward strand.
AGATACTAGTAACTTAGTTTTTTTTTCCGTCCAATGTCAATATGAACTTCAAGTTTATTTTTTCCTTCACTGAATCATATGAAAGATGTGCCTATCGTTGGTGAAATAGGACCTTGTAACGTAATTAGGAAACTCTTCATAATTCCATTCACATTTATAAAAACCTTGCATGGCTTTTGCTAAAAAATTAATTATTTTGAATAGCTTTAATTTTAATTCTCTTAACTTGATCTTTATTAACAAAGATGTAAATATGTAAGTATGTGTGTGTATTTGTATGTATGTATGCACGCATGATATTTATAGACTGCAAACCTAGATATGAAGCAATGGGCTTCTTCTAAAAAAAAAGGGGAGGAGGTGAGTTACAGGATAGGTGACCAGAACAAGCAGAGTGGTGCATAGGAACACTTGACTTAAAGTGGATTTAGGGGGATATTGGAGCTCAGAGAGATACTGTATGGAGAAAATGTCTACATTTCCTTACAGTAAAGGATGAAAATAAGTGCGTGTCATGACAGGACTGTGGTCCTCTTCCAGATTTTTGTGGAGCATCAGGAGATGGCCTAATGTGTATGTCTCTCCTAGTATTTCTTCTTTGCCAGTCTTGTGGAATTGCTGCGCTAGACGTTTAGTGTGCTAGAGATGCTGATCTTGGAAATAAATTAGGCAGCTGCACTTCTGAGGTACCTAGTATTCTATTCGATATGCCTGAAGTTAGTATGAGTGAAATGGGATGCAAGAGTTTTCTGAATGTGGATATCTGGAGACTCATGATGGAGCAGATTGTACTGAGGAGGACATGTGATGGAGAGGGATTAGCACTCCAGTCAGCAGAGCACTGTCTCCATTCATGTGCAAGAGAACCTGAGCATGTATGGTTATAGTACTTTGCCTTGCCAAGCCAGAGGTTTTTTAGAGTTGAGAGAGCGTAGTTTAAATATTATATATCTAGATGTGAAATGCTTACAATTAACAAAGCTGCATTAATAGTTATAAAATATTATTCATTTGAAATGTATTCTAACATACCTATAAACGTGAAGAATTATCGTATGCATATACTAATATCAACTGTAAGAAATAATTGCTTGTACTATGATTAATTGAATACGTTAATCTACGAAGATTGTATTTATTAGCATCCATAAGTCTTAAGTTAGCGTGAGTCGAAAACTAGCTGTGTAACTCTCATATTAAAGCATATTTTTCTGTTTCTTCAGTGTGCTGACTCGCAAAAGGCCATGACCCAGCAATTGTTCTTTTCTCCGTTTTATGTAACATTGCTAGTTTTTCTCATCCGCATGCTAGCTGCTTTATTATAAAGTTATACGCTTTGCTACAAAATATGGACACTTTCAAGGACATTGAACCACGGAAAAGAGAACTTTTGACCCGAAGAACGTGCCAGAAAATGAAGTAATCCCATATGTGCCACCTACGAAAAGCGTCAATTATGAAGACCAATCAAAATGTTATAAGCTATCATAAAATGACAAATGCATTACTTAATGTATAATTTGATAGGTTACAGATAGTGGGGAGAAGTGACTATCCAATAGAATTTGGGGGAATGTATTATGAAAAAGGGATAAAAACCCTTGACACAGGAGACTCAGGGGGAACTAGGTAGGGAATGATATTGATTGCATCCAGAAACTCTGTCACTTTGTTTTGTGACTTGAGACTTAATAAAACCATCCTCCCCCTTAGTCGCCCCATTGCACTTTCTTCCTTATGAGGGAAGTGTCCCCTGCCCTTAGACTAGATAGACTGACGGCGATTCAACTGATGCCCTGAAAACGAAGACTGATCCTGTATGCTGACTCATTCCGAGGAGGGTAACTATGACAACTGCTATTGTAATTTGTCTAAATGCTTTTCCTTTCCAGGTACCAACTGCTGTATTTTTGATTAAAGACCTTAGTTAGATGTTTTCCAAATTGATGTTCTAAATTGTTTTGCATGAAGCCCAACATGCTGATGGTAATTAGTTGCTAGATGAGGCATTCACCTTGACTGACGTAACTGACGTGACTGACGTGGTGCTATGCTGAACTAAGACATATATGAGGTCCTATGCATTTTGATTTGTTTACCTTCATATTACTATCTTATGTTTGTGATCTTTGCATTGTTGAAACCTTATCATAGTTGCCGCATTGTGATTATGCTCTTTTGCTTCTTGGTTTTGAGATTAATACATCTGCTATTAGATTGTAATCAATAGGGAATAAAATTCACAAAACTTCAATAAGGTGTGGTTATTCATGACTGAAAGGTCATGGTTGCGTTAACGATCTTAACTAATGTCTAAATTGAGATATATTGTGGTAATATATGTTGACAATATTATTGATATATTGCTTGATATATTGATCAGTTACCTCGTCTTACGGTGTCTCACCACTGGGTCCAAAGATTTATCGCCCTAAAACGAGTCCTAAAATGTATAAATTAACATAGAAGGACGCGTTTATCATTTCTGGTAGCAGAGCGACGGTTTGGCCCTTGGGGGCCCTAGGACGGAGTTTAATTGTTTAATTTATTTTTCTGTGATAATGCAATTTGGAGATATGATGGGTTTCTAAGTTCGCCATGGCTTTCCCGGGATCTCGGAGCCTGCCTAAATGAGTTGGGAATGTACTCGGCACCATAGTGTGCGTGGTTAGGGTCTTTGCGCTTGCCTAAGCTTATGCATCTTGCAGGTGGTTGTGAAAAATGTGTGTGTATTTAGGCCAAATTAAGTGTTGTTTAGCAGGAGTGGGCGTACTCCACAGTATGAGAGTAGGGAAGTTGACGTACTTTATGTGAATGTAGCGCTTGTTGCTTAAAATTATCCATGTGGTTGGTTGTTGTGTACGGACCTGTCGAGGTCTAAGACTCTGGAGTATTGAAGACAAATGTGGTTTATGTTGTAATCTGTACGGTTTAATAGGTCAATCGGGCGTGGTTGACAGGTCAAGTTTGAGTTGTAACGTGTGAATGAAACCTTCGATGGAGATTTGACTGAGATAGGTCAGTTGTCGAGAGGGGTCGCGCACGGATTGGCTGCCGTCCGTGAGAGGTAATAGATGGAATAAGGCGGGTGAAGAGTGTCCTGGGAACTAAGTCACTTCTGATTAAATACAAACAAGAGAATCGTAAAAATGAATTTTGTCAAAGCATTCAAGAGCGCTCTAAAGGGAGATGTGTATATTGTTGCAACCGATGGAGGACCTACACCACCTGAGGGTACTCCGGCTTACACGGTTATGGAAGAGAAAGGTGTCGCACCTTGTTTATGGATGAAACAGTGGCGCAAATTAACAGAAAAAGAAGGGTGTTTAGCGTTTCCAGAGCATGGGACGTTTAATCCAAAGGTACTAGAAAATCTGAGGTGGATGTTAAATACACAGAAGCCACCTCCGAGACCGGCACAATACAAGGCTTTGGCGATTTGGGATTTGATGGCCCTTAAACATAGACAAGAAAGGTTTCAGAGAAGGCTGAGAAGGGCAGAAAAATCATATGCAGAGGCTAGGTGGGACAACAAGAGCAAAATGTGGAGGAGGGGAATCGTAGATGGGTTGAAGTTATTCCCAGCAATAACCCAGGGAGAAGAGACACAGGGAAAGAAAGCCTCCTGTAAAACCGACAAAGATTCAGGCAAAACTAAAGAAAATAAAAGGTCCTGGGAAGAGGAAGATGATTCAGATGATGAGGAATTTATGGATAGATTGTTACATGATCGTCCGCCACCATATGCGGTGAGTAACAATACTCCAAGTACTAGCTTGGATCCTGGGAACCAGACGCAGGAAAAGGGAGTTACTGATACAGTACAGACTAGCGATACAGCTTTGATACAGAATGGTGTCGGTGTACCCACTGCACCAGACTTGCCGATACAGTTGCAGCCTCCACCGCAGATAAAGAGAATCTACCCTGATGTTCCAGTGCTTGAGACTACTACAAACTTGATAGTGCCGCCAGACCCGATATACACAAAGCCAAAGTTAATACGGATTGAATCGACTCTGAAGCTAATGTCTCAACCACCACAGTTGATACCAGGGTATAACCCTGTAGCGGGACCACCGTTAGTACCTGTACCGGGTACACTGGAGCAGACCTATGGTGTTGAGGCCCCAAGAAGTCTGGGTCCAGGTCAGGCACCTGCCGCTATATCGTTACCCATTACTGTTGGTCCCCCCGTACCATTGTATGCACAAGGTAAATCAGGGATGTGTGATCAGGGAGTGATGACTCAGGAAGCGATATGAGGAGGGCCTATGAGAACACCCCAGATAATGGCCCCTGAAGAACAAGTAAATGAGCCACCGAGACCCTTAATGGACCTTAGTCCAGTAGGGGCACCTCTCGAAGCGATGCGTCAAGCAGGGTTGGGAGTTTTAACTCCCCAAACTGAGTTCAAATACCTCACACACCCCAATGATACATGCAGGGAATATTTCACTGCAGGGTTTTACAGTACAGCAGTTAAATGAGTGGTTAGAGAAAACTTGTACCTCACAAAAGACTGCAATGACTACCATTGAACCTGAGAAAGAAAAACAAGATGAATACTTGAATTTTGTACGACTAGGGGCAGAAGCTGCCGAGTTAGTGGAAGGAACAATGGGAGTAAATAGATTGGAATCATACACTGAGGCAGAATTGAGGTACTTATGTCCCAAGATTACCAAAGAGGTAGGCAAAGTATATCAGAGATTAGCGAATTTGGCAGATAAATATAATATTGATATCGGAAACACTAAGCATTTGAAAAGAAGTTGCAGATTAGATTTTGACTCCAAAGATTTTGAACACATGAGATCTGCAGGCATGAAGGCACATCTGAGAGAACTGTTGCAAAGTGCACAAATTTGGGGTGCATTGGAGAAATGGGAAGGCCGATGGGCAAAGAAAAGAGATAAGGGAAAGGGAGACAGTCCAGGGTCCAATGAAGTTAGGACGTCACCTGACCTGGGATCGGTAAAAATCTTACCTATGAGAGAGACAGCTGGTGGTGTTTTAGTGCATGTGCCATGGACTAGAGGAGACATTTTATCCTTTACGAATGATTATCCTAGGCTAAGAGAGAAGCCGATTGAGTGGTATCAACAAACGGACAGGTTCGTGAAACTTGCAAAGTGTATCTGGGAAGACTTGAATACTTTATTTGAGATCATTGTTCCGCCTGAATTGTGGCTCGAGTGCAAGAGAGGGGTAGATTGGCCAACGAAGGAGCCGGCAAGAGATACGGTGACTGGAGCACCTTCAGAAGAGGTGATGAAATATTATCCTAAAGTAATTGAGTTCTTGAAACAAAAGGTGTCGCCGAAGGTGACCGATTGGCAGAAAATCGACCGGACCTCTCAAGAGGTTAAGGAGTCAATACATGCTTATTACGAGAGATTATTGAAAGCGTTCAAACATTACAGTGGTACTGAGACTATCGAATCGAAGGACATGAATCACCTTGTGTTTAGATTCATTGAAGGGTTGAGACCAGAGGTTAGCCAAATGATTATGAATCATCTGATTTGTTGGCATGCTAAACCGATTGATGAGGTGTTGCAGTATTCAAAATACTGTAGTGATGAGATTGAGTTGAAGCAGAAAAAGTTGAAGGAAAAGGTGATGGTAATGCAGATAAGGCCTGCCCAAGCTGGAATACAGGGAAATGGAGTTCAGCAAATGATACAGCAACAACCGCAAATGAATGGTGTGTTTCAGGCTCAACCAAGAGGCCGAGGTCGAGGGTTTGTGAACCGTGGTTTGGACATGAATAATGTTGTTGTTCAAAATGATGTTCAAGGAGTAAAAAGGATGTCACCATGTCATGCTTGCGGGGGCGTGGGGCATTGGAAACGGGAGTGCCCGAATATGGTGCAGGATGGTGCAGTTCAGCAGAGCACTAATGTCGGTACATTACAAAATTGACGAGGTCCAAAGATGAGACATCAAAACCCGAATTTTCAGAATAATTTGGTACAAATGCAAGGGGTACAGCCTATGCAGCAGATGCAAATGCCGCATTTTCAGTCAGTACAAATGCAACCAGTACAGCAGCAGATTCCTATGGTGCCTAGACAGCAAATGCAATTACCAATGGCTCCGAAGGGACAGCAACAGGTGATGCTTCCTCAGCAGGTCACAGGCCAGGTAACCAATCAAAATAATACTGTGCAACAATTCCCATTACGAGGTGAAAATGGCATGAATGAGGATTGGTCAGATGACAGCTGAGACAGTGAAGAGTGCAGGCTTGCAGCATCTCTAGAGGTGGATCAGAGAGGCCCATACGTAGAGGGAAAAGTAATGGGCTATAAGGTTTCATTTTTGGTCGACACAGGAGCTACACGCTCTACAGTTCGAAGTGCAGAAGTCCCGAGATTACCTCTCTCAGGGCGTACTATATGAGTGGTTGGTGTGGCAAATCAGTACCTGACTAATCCAATTACTGATCCAGTGCAGGTTGAAATTGGCAACTTTCAAGGGCTGCATAGATTTGTTGTATGCGATTCAAGTCCAGTATCCTTACTAGGAAGGGACTTACTGTGTAAGCAAAATGTTCAATTACTTGTTCCAACGATGGAATAGAAGTACAGACAAATAGTGACGATGAGGGAGATGAGAGTCAATTCATAGAGGAAGGAGGAGAGAGAAATGTAGACTACCCTTTGATTACTGTATTCCCAATGCATACTTTGATCGACCTACCTGTTGAACTACAAGGGACCGTGACAAAGAAAGTGTGGGATTTGACTGGGAAAGAAGTAGGATTGATAAAAGGAGTAGAACCAGTCAAGGTTCAGATAAAGCCGAATGCAGTGTTCCCACAAGTGTCACAATACCACATGACCCAAGACGTCCTCATTGAGGTGTCACAAATAATTGCAGATTTTCTCAGACAGGGAGTCCTGAAAGAAGTCTTGAGCAGTCCGTGTAACTCTCCCATAATGGGTTTAAAGAAGCCCTGTGGAAAAGTTTGAATTGTGCAGGATTTGAGGAAAATAAATGAAATTGTGATAAAATGCTGCCCTGTGGTACCTAACCCAGCGGTAATAATGTTCCAGGTTCCTTGTGATGCTGAATGGTTTACTATGGTAGACCTATCACAAGCATTCTTTTCGATACCTCTTCATGAGGACATCCAATTTTTGTTCAGTTTCAAATTTTTGGACAAGGTGTACAGTTGGTGCAGAATTCCTCAAGGGTTCTCAGTCACCATCCATCTTCAATCAAATATTGAAGAAGGACTTGGAACCTCTTGTGCTGCCTTTTAATTCGACTCTTGTGCAGTACATTGATGATTTGCTAATTGCATCCAAAACCAGAGACAGTTGTAAATATGATACCATTGCATTATTGAATCATCTGGGAAAGAATGGACACAAGGTGTCACCCAGAAAGCTACAATACTGTCAAAAAGAAGTGAAATACTTGGGACATTTGATTGAGAAAGGGTCTCGAAGAATATCAAAGGAAAGAATAACAGCTGTTTTGCAGATGAATCCCCCAACAACAAAAAGAGATGTCAGGATGTTTTGGGGAATGGTGGGCTACTGTTGTCAGCGGATACCCAACTTCTCAATCATCTCAAAGCCTTTAATAAAATTGACAGGAAAAGAAGTCAAGGATGAGCCATACACAATAACTTTGACAAAAGAGGAGCTTGAATCATTTGTAGAATTAAAAGAATGCATGTGCAGGGCACCAGCATTGGGAATGCCTGACTATGAGAAACCTTTTCTGTTTTGTCATGAACGTGATGCTTGTACTTTGTCTGTTTTAACACAGGTCCACGGAGATGCAAATCGCCCTGTAGCATATTTTTCAGCTACCTTGGACCCTGTCGCAGCAGCCTTACCGGGTTGTTTGCGGGCAGTTGCAGCAGTTGGTCAAAGCCTTTCACAATGTGAAGGCATAGTTATGGGATACCCTCTGACAGTAATGGTTCCACATTCAGTTGAAATTCTTTTGACACGAACTAAGACACAACACATGACAAATGCACGTCTCACTAGATATGAGACGATTATACTGGGGTCACCAAATGTCACACTAAAGAGATGCACTGTGCTGAACCCGGCAACCTTACTTCCCAATGAAAATACTGAAATCAAAGATGGGGAAGAATTTGAACATGATTGTCTTGAGGTGACTGAACTCTGTACCAAACCTCGCCCAGACATACAGGATACCCAGTTAAAAGAAAACTATTGCATTATATTTGTTGATGGGTCCTGTCTAAGAGATTCAGCAGGAACATTGAGAGCCGGTTACGCAGTATGTACCATAACTGGCATTATCGAAGCCTCCTGGCTCGAGAAAGTGTTTTCTGCACAAGTGGCAGAATTAATAGCTCTTACTAAGGCATGCCACGCAGCTGTAAATTTTAAAGACACTATCTATACTGACAGCAGATATGGATTTGGAATTGTGCATGATTTTGGCCAACTCTGGTCACAGAGGGGTTTCATGACCTCCTCTGGTTCTTCTGTGAAAAACGGTGAACAAATAAGAGATTTGTTACATGCGATTCAGTTACCTCTCGAAGTTGCCGTGGTGAAATGCAGTGCTCACATCAGATCACAAGATTTTGTGTCTATGGGAAACAGCTATGCAGATCAAGTCGCAAGATTTTGTGCATTGAACTGTATATCGTTTAAAGAGCAGTGGGAATTGTTACCACAAACTGAAAACGACACAAGTTTAAGTCTAGCATTACGAGTGGTTGATACCTTAGACGAACTGAAAACATTACAAAGTCGTGCTAGCAAAGAAGAAAAACGTTCCTGGCAGAGAATGCAATGTGTACAAAGAGCAGGTGATCTATGGGTTTCAGAAGAGGGAAAATTGGTTCTGCCAAAGTCTTTTATCACAGTTTGCCCGGCTCTATCATGGCCAGGCACATCTGGGAAAAGATGCCATGATCAGGTCCTTTAAGATTGATTGGTTCAATCCAAAATTCAGACATGCCGCAGAAATCACTTGCCACAGGTGAATGCTGGAAAAGGAACTGTGGTAACTTTGAGCCACATTGGGAGAGCTGGAGGTCCATTCAACAAAATGCAAATGGATTTTATCGAATTGCCTGTTTGTGGAGGATTGACGTACGTGTTGGTGATTGTGTGTGTTTTCAGTCATTGGATTGAGGCATATCCCACACGTAGGAATGACAGACTTACAGTTGCAAAACTACTACTCAGGGAGCTGATACCAAGATTCGGGCTTCCGGTTTCTATAGAATCAGATAGGGGGAGACACTTCGACAATGAGGTGATTAATCTTAAGTGTGCCGCACTCAACATTGAACAAAAGCTGCATTGTAGCTATAGCCCTGAAGCATCAGGACTAGTTGGGGGCGTGGCCTGCTGAGCAGCGAGATGGCCGCTCTGAGTGAGCTCCGCCGGCCGGATTGAAATCCTTTAATTATCCTTCACTTTGGGGCGAGCCTAAGCTGCCAGAACCTGTAGAGACCGTGCAGATGACGGTGCGACACAGGTGGAGGCATGAGACTCTCATATCCTAATGCCTGAGAGGAGCTGGGGGACCGCGCGGCCGGAGGGCGGATCCGACGGAGTCGCCTGCCGGGGCTCGCTGGTGGAGGAGCCGTAACTCGGGCCCGGGGTGTGTGCTGGCGGCGGGGCCTGTGCGGGGGCAGCGCCGGGACGCTGTAAGGTCCTGGCATTGTTGAAAGCAGCCCAAGGGATCCTGTCAGCGCTGGGGTGTCGAGGCGGCCCCCGGGCTGATTAAAAGTGGAACTCGCGGAGCCGTGCAGCCGGGTGGCGGCTCTGGGCTCGGAGCGCTGCTCGCCGGCGCGGACGGCGCTGGCAGGGCGTGGAACCCCTATAAAAACTACATGTGAGACATTTGGGCTGTACGCCGTCGGACGGAGGTGGCCCACTGGAAATTGTTGCTGGGCCTGTGGCGGGAGCCGGTGCAGCAGATTTTGGAGGCGGCGGCCGCCATTTTGGGGCCAAAACACCGACATCAAAGTGAAGTGGTGCATGGACTGGAGAGCGGCTAAACTCCGGCGCGGGATCTCGCGGATGCGGAGGGCGCCCTGTGGAGGGAATCTGGAGCTTTGGAGGAGGAGGAAGTGCCTGGTCTGCCCGGGTGCCGCAGGTGGCGTGCTCCGGTGATGCAGAGGTGAGGAGACTGGGAGCCTGAGTGCAAACACAGCTAAACAGGAGGCGGAATGTGGACAGTAGGGACAGGCGCTACTATGGCCTGTCCGGTTGTTTCGTGAGTGCGGGGAGTGAACGGAGGGCCCTCCCCCCCCCCCCGCCGACCTGCGCTGGTAGATGATATAGTGGACATTTGCTTACACCCTGGCAACGGTTTTGGTTTAATGCGGAGAGTCAATCTAAGGGAACCCAGTGGAGGTACTGGCGGCGACACCGTGGTTTGTTAGTGTGGAATCAGTCGGCGAGAGCGCCGTGAAGGAGGTGGGGGTTCCCTGCTGCAGCCACTAGGGAGCGGAGGTGACTGTGGGCCTTGGCTGGTGGCTTGCGGCAGGACCCGGTGGAGCTCTCGCTGCCATGGGGAAGCATGATGCTAAGCAGCCGAAGCTGAACTTTGATCATAAGCGCTCCACGCGTCAGGGAGAGGTGGAGCAGGGGCCCCAGGCGGCGGAGGGGCGCGACCTGGCCGCTGACGATCAGGGCGAAGATTTGCACACATTGATGCTAGAGATGCGCTCCAGCCTCCGTAATATTGACACTAAACTGGACAATCTTACCAGTCAGTTAGACTCTGTGAAAACACAGGTGGCCACACACGAGACGAGCTTGGACACGCTTGAGGCTCGCCAGTCTGAGTGTCACGAGTTTCAAGTGGAAACGAGAGACCAGCTCCTGCACATGGACAAATTATTGGGAATAATCCATGCGAAGAATGAGGACTTGGAAGCGTGGTCCCGGCGCAATAATCTACGCATCACGGGGATCCCGGAGACCACTGCCATAACTAAAATGGAAACATATATCACTGAACTCCTACACGAATTGTTTGACCCTAGCCTCTCGGCGGTGTTTGCGGTGGAAAGGGCACACAGGTCGGTGGGCCAGAGGCCCCCTGTTGGAGCGCAGCCCCGGCCTATAATTGCGAGAATCCTGAACTACCAAGACCGTGATTTGATCCTTAAACTGGCAAGGGAGAGAGGATCCATCACGCACAAGGGCAATAACATTTCCTTTTACCCTGACTTCACCCCGGCTGTCCAGGCTGCCCGCCGGGAGTTTCTACCTGTAAAGTGGCTTCTTCTGCAGGCGCAGGTCCTGTACTCCCTCCTCTACCCAGCAAAATTAAAGGTGTCCTTTGAGGGATCTGCCCACATATTCACTGATGCCAAGGAGGCGATGAAGTTCGCCAAACATGTGGGACGCAAATCCGTACAACGTTCCAGGGATGCTGCGGAGACAATAGATAACAGGCTCAGTGACAATGAGTAAACGTAGATCCAATCTAATATATCCTGTGGGAATGGCTCCTATTTAAATGTGACCTTTATCCGCGGAAGGGGGTGGTGCACTTGTGATGCCTGATGTTCAATCCTGGTCATCTGCCATTCTAGATAGATCTAAATTATTAGGTTTTGCACGGCGAGGATCCCCTGCAGATCTTCCGGCCACCCCGTTTCAAACGGGGAAGTAGCCGGCATCGCCAAACCCCCTCGGGAATGTTCCCTTGTTTACTAAAATGTCACTTTGGGGATAGTATGGGGATGGTTAATCTACGACCCGGTTGGGGGGTTGGAGTGGGTGGGGGGCGGCTGGTTGGGGTTGTTATCTTGTTGTTTACTGCCAATATCTATTGTATGCTATCTGTGTGGTGTCTTGAGCGTACAGCCTGGTCATTGTCAACATGTCTTACTGCACTTTACAAAATGTGTGTGGGTAATGTCAGGAGTGGATAAAACCTTGAACTGCCTCACCTGGAATGTTAGGGGGCTCAACGACCACAGGAAGGCTAGGTTGGTACATGCATATTTGGTACTGCATGGTGTTGATGTCTGCCTATTGCAGGAAACTCATTTGAACACTGCACCCGCCCAGCGACTGCGTCACACCAGATGGGGGTATGTTTATTCAGCTATCTATTCCAACTATGCCCGGGGGGTGGCGATACTGATACGACGCGGGCTGGACTGGCGGGAGGGCGCTGTACAATGCGACCCAGAGGGGCGATATATCTTGGTACAGGGCATAGTGTGCGGAGTTTCGGTAGTATTTGTGGCTGTGTATGGGCCTAATGCTGACTCTCCAGATTTCTTCCATAAGCTTTGGGGGCAGGTGAAAGCCACTAGATGCGATAGTTATATTGGGAGGCGATTTCAATGCAGTACTTGATTACAAAGTAGATAGGAAGGGGGTAGCTCGCACATTAAATCCTTTGGCGGGCTCCGCGCTGCGGGAAATAATGCTGGATGGCGCGCTGGTTGATGTATGGCGAGGTAGGCATGGAGACCTGAGGGAGGGCACCTGTATATCGACCTATAGCGGCGCGTGGTCCCGTCTTGACTTCTGGTTGGTATCGCGGGATGTTGCACTGTGGACGACGCAGGTAGAGCACATGCCCCGCACGTTGTCCGACCATGCGCCCTGTATGCTGAGGTTACTACTTCCTGGGGGTCCTTTCCCGGCATTCTCGTGTCGTCTCCCACCCCCAGGCGCTACTTGATATTACATTCAGAGAGGAGATACGGACTGATATCACTGACTATTTTGAGCATAATGTGGGATCGGTGGACACAGAGGCGACTCTGTGGGAGGCCTTCAAGGTCGTCATTAGAGGCCAGTGTATAGCCCGGCAGGCGGGTGTACTGAGGGCGATACGGGGTACTCTGGTAGCGCTGGAAGCCGATATAAAACGACTCGAATGTACTTTCTTAGAGGCTGGAGAATCAGAGTTGCGGGGCGGTTGAAAACCAAATTATTGGAGTATGAGGAGGAGGTCAAGTTTCTGGGGAAGTATGCGGAGGCGAGGCGTTACGGCGAGGGAGGGAGACCGGGGAAGGTCCTGGCAAATATGATTAGACCGCCGCGTCCCGCGACATATATCCATGAACTGCACACGGCTGATGGTGAACTGCTTCATGACAAGGAGAACATTGTAGGAGCATTCCACAAGTTTTATTCTCGTTTATATACCAACACCCATGATGTATGCCCGGAGGGGCTTACATCCTATCTAGATTCCATTGAATTGGTATGGTTCAATAATATCCACAGAGAATATATGGACCTCCCGATGGACGCCGGAGATGTGGCACAAGTTATCAGGAGCCTGCCGCCTGATAAGGGGCCGGGACCTGATGGTCTGACAACAGCTTTCTATAAGGCATACGCAGATGAGCTGTCGCCCCGGTTGCTGGCAGTGTACGAGGAGGCCCTGGAGAGAGGGGTGCTGCCTGCCACTATGCGCGAAGCGCTGATTATCACGCTGCTGAAGCCGGATAAACCTGCTGACGATCTAAACTCATACCGGCCTTTATCCCTGATTAATGTAGATGTGAAAATTTTGGCCAAACTGCTCGCGAACCGGGTGCAACCAATGTTGTCGATGGTCGCACTCCCTGACCAATCCGGTTTTATACCAGGCAGGGCGACCTCCCACAACCTGCGAACGATCGTCGCTGCATTACATTACCTACACCCTGAGGTTAGAGCTGCCGTGGTGTTTTTAGATGCCACTAAGGCCTTTGATACAATTAAATGGCCGTATTTATTCCATATATTAAAAAGGATGGGGTTCAGTACGCTGCTGCTTAGGAAAATTCGCCTGCTTTACACTTTACCTACGGCCAGAGTGCGGGTGAATGGCCTGGTGTCTGAACCGTTCCCTGTCTTGCGTGGTACTAGGCAGGGTTGTCCTCTCTCCCCGCTGCTATTTGCCATAGCTATGGAGCCGCTGGCAGCGAGGATTAGGCAACATCATACTGCAAGAGGTATAGGATTCAGTTCTAGAACCTTTCTAATATCACTATACGCGGACGATGTGACCCTTTATCTTACCAATCCTGAGGACAACTTGGATCCCATCCTGCGGGAATTTGTCCGCTTTGAGGGCTTCGCGGGCATCTCCATCAACTGGTCTAAATCGGTAATCTTTCCCCTCACGGACGGCACTGCGGAGGTGCGCTCTGAATATCCCCTGCGCTGGGAGGCGGAAAAAGTCAAATATCTGGGGATTTGGGTTAGCCGGGACCTTCAAGAGATCTGGGGCCTTAACTTTGGCAGGGCTATGATGTGGCTGAGTGAGAAAGTGAAATTATGGGCCTCCCTGCCCCTGTCGCTAACCGGGCGGATCGCGTTGACAAAAATGATAGTGTTACCCAAATTCCTTTATCTATTCGTCAATATACCTATACCGCTTACAGCACACTTCTTTACCACTCTGCGGTCATGCCTGGTGGAACTGGTGTGGGCGGGTGGACAGGCCAGGGTAGCGTGGGACACGCTGGCACGGCCACAGCGACAGAGTGGTTTGGGTGCCCCAGATATAAAATTGTATGCCCTCTGTGCTCAGGCTCAGTTCTTGCATTTTTGGACCCACCCTATCCCTTTTCAGCCTCACGTGGCAGTGGAACGAGATGCGGTGGCGCCCCTTCCACTTGGATTGGCGATATGCACTAAGGCAAGGCGTCCTAGAGCAGATGTAGATACGGCTAGGATGCTGCAGTGGGTATGGGAGGAGTTGCGCAGGAGGGCCGGGGTCCCACTGTTGTATGCTCCATCGCTTCCTCTGTTGCATAACCCGATGCTGCCTTGCGTGGCTGATGGGATAGCTGGTCACCTGATTGACAAGATGCATCTCCGCACCTTTGCGGATCTTTTTCCCAATGGTAAGTTTATGCCTCCCCCGGCGTCGGAGGAGGGCGGTACGGTGCCCTTCTCCGAATTATTTCTGTACCATAAACTACGTGCGGCGTGCCGGACGCTATTCGGGGGTTCCCAGACGCGCCACCAGTCTTTACATCTTTGGAGGCGGTGGTGGGCTCCCCTTCCCCCCGAAAGCTAGTAACTCTTATTTATCGCCATATGCAAAACATGACACCGGAAGTGGCGCCTAAATCTATGCTGCATTGGAATGAGGAGCTCCAGCCTGAGATTTCTGAGGAACAGTGGGAGTACTGCTGTGGGCAGCTTGCTGAACTTTCGCCAAATTACAAGCTGCGTTTAATACATTTAAAATACTTGCATAGGTTCTACAGAACCCCCATCAGCTTGAAAAGAATGGGGCTTAGGGAGACGATGAATGTTGGCGATGTGGGTCGGCCTCGGCCTCTTTTCTACATATAGCGTGGTCCTGCCCGAGGTTGAAGGGTTATTGGTCTCAGGTTTTTGGTTCGGTAAACCAGATAGTGGGCTGCTCGGACGTCCCTTCCCCTCTGCTTGGGCTACTAGGTTATGTCAGTAGTGCGCAGGCTGCATGCATTACTTCTACTGTTTGCTAAGCGACGGCTGGCGATCCATTGGGGTAGGCAGAGGGTGCCCGAGGTGAGGGATTGGCTGGCGGATGTAATTTACGGGCACACGCAGCTAACCACATTCTGGGAGTTAATGCCAGCTGCATCTAGGCCCCGTGACATCTGGGATCCGTTTGTGAGTTGGGCTCGGGAATCAGTAGGAGATACTCTAAGTGTATGATCCCTAGGAAGAGGGTGGCGGTAGGGATACATTGCACTCCTCTCCTCTCACATCATGTAGAAAATGCCCGTAACACTAGCATGATCCTGATCGCTACCCCTGTTTTCTTCCGCGGCTGCCCTCTTTACACACTAACGCAGAATGTTGTGACCCTCCAAGCCCACGTGTCCAGTCTAGGGGCTTGTAATCTTTATTGATATGGACATGTTGACTATTGTAATATGTTCCTTTCTGTATGACACCTAATAGCATACTATATGTAACACACTAATGATGATAACTGGCAAGTTTGTTTGTTGTATTTTTTATACCGTAAAATGCTCAATAAAAAAAAAAAAAAAAAAAACATCAGGACTAGTTGAACAGATGAATGGTACTTTAAAATCAAGAATGGCAAAAATGTGTGCAGCTACAAACATGAAGTGGCCAGACGCCTTATCTCTAGTGCTGATGACTATGAGAAATACCCCAGACAAGAAGACGGGATTATCTCCCCACGAAATTCTCATGGGCAGAGCTATGAGATTACCAGCAGTACCTACAAATGCACTAGTGAACATTACAGATGATATGGTGTTGGATTACTGCAAAGGTTTGGCTGACGTAATTCGCTCTTTTTCTCACCAGGTGGAAGCTAACACGTTGCCACCGATTGGCGATCCAGGTCACTCTCTGCAAGCTGGAGATTGGGTGGTTGTCAAGAAACACGTGAGAAAATCGTGTCTTGAGCCACGTTGGAAGGGGCCGTATCAAGTAATATTGATGACTACCACTGCTGTGAAATGTGCCGGAGTTCCCAATTGGATACATGCCAGTCATACGAAAAAGGTAACGTGTCCGGTTGAAGAAGAACTTGAAATTTCTGGCACAGCGACTTCAGGAAGAGAGGTCTCAGGGTCAGAAAACAGTCAAGTAGTAACTGAGACTATCGGAGAGCCCACTGAGAACAGCCTCGTCCCTCAAACTGTCAATGAGTTCGAGAGAGGTGACAGAGTGCCTATCTCAGTCGAGGCAGCAGGAGAACTAAGCCAAGGAGAAGTTCTCCCAGAAGTAGACGAGTACGGGTTAGAGTCCGAACCCAACATAGAACCAGAAGACGAAAGAGAAGGAGAAACTGTAGATACAAATCAAAACATGTCAGAGTCTCCCGAACCAGTTGCAGGTCCGTCAAGAAGAAACACCATATCACAAGAGGAGGGTGCTGTCCAACGTCCTGAAGGAAAACATCGAACCAAGACACATAGAGGCGATAATTGGCCAGACAAGTCACATCCTAAAATAAGAGAGGTATCGAATGACACAATAATAGAAGAAAGTGATACTTCACAAGCAGATGATCTGAGTGAAGGAGAACAACAAGGTGAACAAAGGTTAAAAAGAAAAAGAATAGCGAACAGAAGATATACAGGTCCTGAATGGGCATATGCTACAACCTCTGAATGGCAACAAGAATTCTTAGCATTTTGTTTTGATCGAGAAGTACCAGGCCAATACTACGGTACCTGAAGATATTCAAAGGGAAACTCGGCTAAAATTGAATTCGTGAAAGCTAAAAAAAAAAAGAGAAAGACTTTAGAAACTACTGGAAGTGACACTAAAACCGAACTTGACTTTTAAAGAAACCTGATTACGACAAGCTGCTAACCGGAATCGACAAAAAGGGGTCCTGGAGTGAGTGAAGACGCTGTAATATACGCAAAGAGTTTATCATCAAGTTGATTGTTGATCTGCTATACTGATTCTATACAAACATGGCTTACAATAGGAATAGTAGCAAAGGGAGTAGGGTATGTGGTTGGTTAGGTCTTATAATAGGTGTTGTATGTGCAGTAATGATTGTGGGAGTGATTGTGGGAATGCCATGGAGAGAGAAAGAAACTATTAATGCAACTTCGAAACCTGAAACTACCACTACTAAACTAACACCGTGGGAGAGATTTGAGCAAGATGCAAGACATATGCATGAAGGGACTAATGCAAAAGGAGAACTATCTACTAATGTCTTCTATCGCTTATTAAATGAGTATGTGGAAACCATGGATTCGAAAAATTGTTATGTATGCACTAAAATTCCTTCATCTGTGCAGGAGGGAGTTACTTATCATAGCCTCCCTCTTACTTATGGAATTAGTTGCAGCTTGCTATTAACAAGATTCTATAATCAAGAGCATGTGCAATACTTTTATTCAAACTTGGATGTTGTGTTTTCTTTTGTGCCTGTGATTGAATTCCTAAATAGATTAGCAAAAGAGCATGATATAAAAATAGTTAGAGGATTCTTTGAGCCAACACTTACATTTGGAACTGCTTATGCACATCGCAACAATTTGACTTGCTTGCTGTCACCGGTAGAAAAGAGCTTTTTAGATCACACAGATGATAGACGCAAGGCGTTAAAAGAAAGGTTAGAAAAAGGACTAGAAAAACGTACTTATGCAAATGATTATGCTTACACTGCAATCAAAACGCAAGGCAAATTAGCTATAGACGCATTACACGTAGGAAGGCTCTGTATATATAGGCCAAAATCTGATCAAGATAATATATTTGTGGGCACGAGTGAATGCAGACATGTGTTTTTGTTTCAGAGTAAATGGACCTTTATGTTAAATGGACAAGATCCAGCGATCCCTGGAATCTATTATATCTGTGGACTAAATGCATATTACCGTCTCCCTAAGGGATGGTATGGGACATGTTATTTGGGAATAGTATTCCCAAAGATATACCAGATTGATGACTTAAAACAAATACCTAAAACGTCCGAATTGCAACATTCTAGACAAAAACGAGAATCAGTGGCGGCTGTCATTGGTGATATATTTGGAGCTATAATACCATGAGTAGGGGTTATCTTGAATTCTATGAAAATTCAAACGTTTTCTACTATAGTGGATAACATGTTGACAAATTTTACAGGAGCCATACTCCTGATGGATACTGAACTTGCTGCAGAAAGAGCTATGACTCTTCAAAATCGTCTTGCTTTAGACATTCTTTTAGCAAAGAGTGGAGGTGTCTGCCAAATGCTTAATGAGCGTCATTGTTGCTCATTCATACCAGATAACAGTAAGAAAATTAGAAGCATGCTTACTAACCTTACTAGAGGTAGTACAGACTTGAAGTATCTGAAAAAACCTGGTGTTTGGGAGAAATTTGGGAAAGGAATTGCCCGAGTGGGAAGCTGGTTTACCAACATTTGGAATGGGGTACTTGCAAAAATTATGATGGGTCTATTAATTGTTTTGGCTTGTCTATTAGGACTATTGTGGGCATGTAAAATCAATGACAAAGTAAAAAGAAATTGGACTAAAAGAGCCCGACGAAAAGAAGAAAGTGAAAGAGAGAAAATGTTCAATGAAATATGGGAAAGCTCACATAAAGGGCAAGATGTTGAAATGCGTAATATGCGCAAGGTGAAAAATTAAGATCAAAAAGAAAATTGTGTGATGACGAGCGTCATCAGAGGAGGGACTGAGAGAGCGTAGTTTAAATATTATATATGTAGATGTGAAATGCTTACAATTAACAAAGCTGCATTAATAGTTATAAAATATTATTCATTTGAAATGTATTCTAACATACCTATAAACGTGAAGAATTATCGTATGCATATACTAATATCAACTGTAAGAAATAATTGCTTGTGCTATGATTAATTGAATACGTTAACATCTACGAAGATTGTATTTATTAGCATCCATAAGTCTTAAGTTAGCGTGAGTCGAAAACTAGCTGTGTAACTCTCATATTAAAGCATATTTTTCTGTTTCTTCAGTGTGCTGACTCGCAAAAGGCCATGACCCAGCAATTGTTCTTTTCTCTGTTTTATGTAACATTGCTAGTTTTTCTCATCTGCATGCTAGCTGCTTTATTATAAAGTTATACGCTTTGCAACAAAATATGGACACTTTCAAGGACATTGAACCACGGAAAAGAGAACTTTTGACCCGAAGAATGTGCCAGAAACTGAAGTAATCCCGGACGTGCCACCTACGAAAAGCGTCAATTATGAAGACCAATCAAAATGTTATAAGCTATCGTAAAATGACAAATGCATTACTTAATGTATAATTTGATAGGTTACAGATAGTGGGGAGAAGTGACTATCCAATAGAATTTGGGGGAATGTATTATGAAAAAGGGATAAAAACCCATGACACAGGAGACTCGGGGGGAACTAGGTAGGGAATGATATCGATTGAATCTAGAAACACTGTCACTTTGTTTTGTGACTTGAGACTTAATAAAACCATCCTCACCCTTGGTCACCCCATTGCACTTTCTTCCTTATGAGGGAAGTGTCCCCTGCCCTTAGACTAGATAGACTGACGGCGATTCAACTGATGCCCTGAAGACGAAGACTGATCCTGTATGCTGACTCATTCCGAGGAGGGTAACTATGACAACTGCTATTGTAATTTGTCTAAATGCTTTTCCTTTCTAGGTACCAACTGCTGTATTTTTGATTAAAGACCTTAGTTAGATGTTTTCCAAATTGATGTTCTAAATTGTTTTGCATGAAGGCCAACATGCTGATACTAATTAGTGGCTAGATGAGACATTCACCTTGACTGACGTGACTGACGTGGTGCTATGCTGAACTAAGACATATATGAGGTCCTATGCATTTTGATTTGTTTACCTTCATATTACTATCTTATGTTTGTGATCTTTGCATTGTTGAAACCTTATCATAGTTGCCGCATTGTGATTATGCTCTTTTGCTTCTTGGTTTTGAGATTAATACATCTGCTATTAGATTGTAATCAATAGGGAATAAAATTCACAAAACTTCAATAAGGTGTGGTTATTCATGACTGAAAGGTCATGGTTGCGTTAACGATCTTAACTAATGTCTAAATTGAGATATATTGTGGTAATATATGTTGACAATATTATTGATATATTGCTTGATATATTGATCAGTTACCTCGTCTTACGGTGTCTCACCACTGGGTCCAAAGATTCATCGGCCTAAAACGAGTCCTAAAATGTATAAATTAACATAGAAGGACGCGTTATCAGAGTCAAAAGTCAACTAGGTTGAAATGTAGCACTTGTGATTGAGACAAGCCACCCCAGTGATGGAATGACCTTGGTGACTAAAGAATTCGGATTTTCCCTCTTTGGCGATTTTGGCTCCAAAAGTTAAAACTTCAGTCCAGGCCTCAACTTGACATATTTGAGTTCAAAGGACACTCATTAGCTCCAGTAACCTGCCTTGCCCCACTTGGAGGAGTATGATTTCTAGAAAAAACGCTAGGGCCTTGACTACAAGTTAATTGGAATCAAGATGCTATTTATTGCCCCTTCTAAATAACGATTCTGCATGGTTCATCATTAATCAGATGCAATAAATAACACCTATTACAAGTTTTTCAAGAACAAAATGTGAATTTTGATGCTTGCTGTACCAAAACCTGCTTGGTACGGTTAATACTATATTATTTTCCTCTGTGAAATTCCCCCAGGTTTGACCTGCCACAATTTAACAAAGAATGAGATATTTAGTGCACCCATTGATTATTGGGGGTGTGAAGTAACACCCAACTTATAATTTCTACTCTAAAACAGGTGTCAAACCTCCAGTTTGGTTGATCAGTCTGACCTATAAATTTATGCCAGTGTATCTATCAGTATAAAAGGCACTATCTGTATTTCTTCTAAAAGACAAAAGTCTCAAGATGGTTACCTAGTGATGGTCCATCAAAACCAGAGACATCAAATTTGGGTTCCTGTTGAAAGCTTCAGTTTTGGCACTACAGAGACCATGCCAGGGGAGTAACAGAAGCTCTCAGGGTTCCTTGTTTTGGAGGGGGCTTCCCTAAACCTTAATCCCTGCCATTGCCTGTCAGCAGAATGTGTCCAACTGCATAGAATATGAAACCTTTAAATGTTTGGGAAGGCTACTCTGCTTTCCTGAGAAGAAAGAAATAGAATTAAATTGTGAAATGGTTTCTACCATTTTAATACAGCTGGACTTTTTGCTGTTTTGATCACCCAGTTTTGAACTTTGACTGTGGGTGAGCCTCACTACATGCGTCTCACCCACTGTACTCACACAGGAAATGGACTGCCTGTGTTTACTGCTGGTGTCCACCTTTTAAGATAAGGCTTCTGTGATGGAGCAAGGGTAAGGGGCACTTGGCTGGTGTTAGAAACTGGGTCTGTAGTTGGCAGAGGTATGCACCCTCTCCAAGTAGGGACCACAATCCTAGTCAGAGTGAATCCGTTACACACCACAAATTAACCTGTGCTCACCCTCTGGTAGCTAAACACAGAGCAGACAGGCTTAACTTAGGATGCAACGTGTAAGGTATTTGTACAACACTTCAAAAAGTGAAACCACTACATAAAAAGATAATCTATACCAGGTCAGAAAAATACAACTTATTTGAATGAATAAAACAGGACCAAAATAACAAAAACTTAAGTGGAAGTTGAGATATGTATTTTAAAATAATAAGCATCATTTTAGTGGTTCAAAGCATAAAGCGCCAACTGGGACTTTCTGGTCGCACCAGACTGGGTCAAGTCTGAAAAGTCAGGTCAACCTCGATGGAGCACAGATCGGATACAAGGACCAACCTTATCCCACTAAAAAAGTACCTTGTTGCGCCATCAACAGGGCCTGGTGCATAGAGCAGAGGAGGTGATGCGTCAGCGGTGATCCCGCTGTATGTAGGCGATGTGTTGGTTCCAAGCCACGCAAATTAAGATGCGTTGGGGCAGCTTTCTCCGATGTAGGTGATGCATCATCATCGAGCTGCACAGCTGGTCATGCAATGTCCTTGAAGCAGGCTATATGTCGTAATCGAAGGAGGTGCGTCAGTTCCGATCCGATCAACAGTTTGATGCACAGGTTAAGGTAGTTGCAGCACTTTATATCCACTTGCAAGGGCCAAGGACTGGATTGGCACCAGATGGCAGGGCAAGACTTGCAGCAAGCAAGGTTTAGGTGCTGTTTTTGGATGCAGAGAAGTATTTTCTGTCCCTGAGACTTCAGAACGGAAGGCAAGCCATCAAGCCCTTGAAGTCACTTGGTTCTGGGAATGTAGAGATGCAGGTCCAGTCCTTCTCATTTCCAGGCAAAGAGTGCAAAAGACAACAGGGTAGCACAGCAGACCAGGAGTCCAGCAAAGGCAAGTGAGTCTAGCAGAGTGACAGTCCTTCTGAGACTTGTATCTTAGTGGATTTTCGGTTGGCGGCTGTACACTTGCCTGAATTCAGCACTTCCTGTTTCTTCTGTGTCCTGTGATCTTGTGGGAGTTCGAGGTTTCTCCATCGCATTCGTCTCGTTTCCAGCATCGGGCTTTGTCTTTGTCAGAGTCTTCCTGGAAAACTTCGATACCTAAAGAGAAAACACAAGAGAAAATATTTAAAAAGCCAGCAACATTTCGGCTATGGGCATTGACATTCAGCAACACAAAAGGATGATGGACGGAGTGCTGAGCAATGCAAACACTCACCCCCAGTCACAGATCTGGGTTTAATCCATTGTTCTTTTGCTCACCATGCCACCCCAGTTTGGACCCAGCCATATGCAAATCAGTCTTGACCCTGTTCCTCATGGGAACAGTCCAACCCGATCTGCCAAGCCAGGTCCTCACTGGACTGGAAACAAGCATCCTAGTACCGGTTTCAGGGTTTCACTCTTCATCAGCCAGGCTAGCTTGAATCCATTGGCACAGTGAGCAAGGCACCCACGTCTGGGCATACCCTTCCCACTTAGGGCAACTTTAGCAACACAAAAGGATGATGGACGGAGTGCTGAGCAATGCAAACACTCACCCCCAGTCACAGATCTGGGTTTAATCCATCGTTCTTTTGCTCACCATGCCACCCCAGTGTGGACCAGACGTGGGTCCCGTGCTTCCCATGCCACTGGATTCAAGCTAGACTGGATGATGAGGGATGAAACCCCAAAACCGGTCCCAGGATGCTTGTTTCTAGTCCAGGGAAGACCTGGCCTGGCAGTTCGGGCTGGACTGTTCCTATGGGGAACACGGTCAAGACTGATTTGCATACGGCTGGGTCCAAACTGGAATGGCATGGGCAGCAAAAAAATGATGGATTTAGGCCCAGATCTCTGTACTGGGGGTGAATGTTTCACATTGTTCAGCGTTCCATCCATCACTTGTTCTTTTTGCATTTGTCGCCCTAAGTGGGAAGGGTATGCCCAGACGTGGGTCCCGTGCTTCCCATGCCACTGGATTCAAGCTAATCTAGCTGATGAGGGATGAAACCTCAAAACCGGTCCCAGGATGCTTGATTCCAGTCCAGGGAAGAGTGGAGAGGTGGGAGTTTAGGATTATTCCTATTAAACTCACTAAACTAATCACTTTCCGCAACCTAATCTGCCATGCTACCTGCTCATTGACAATTTTGTTTTGACGCTCGAGGAGTCTTACATGACCTTTAGCTCATACAGGTTCATCCTAGAGCTCCTACTCTGGTCTACTCTGGTACACAAAATTTGGCAAGTTGGGAATTAAGGTGCTGAACAAGAGTTGATAAAGCTGATAAAGAGCCCAAGAGAACTGAAATCAGGGGTCGAGAAGGTAAAAACTCAGAGTTGTTGGCCAATCCTTTAAGGTAATAAATTCCCTGGAAATGACGGCCAAACGTCTCCGAATGGGTAGAGCTTTCCTTAATCGGGCATGCAAAAAGACTACGTCGAATCCTCTAAGAAACAAGAGCATTTCTCACCTGAATACAAAAAACTCTTGCACCATTCTTCCCTTTTTTCAAAAGGAGCTACTTGACGAGCCTTCATCTAAGGAGGAAGCTAACGCAAACCCTAATGTTCTTGATACCTCTGGAAAGGGTGTGGCCCTAATTCCCCCGATTAGTAAGCTGCCCTCCATTGGGGGGGATTCGGAGAATATTAACTTTCCCTTTACCAACATGGGATACCCCCCCAATGTAGCGGATTTTACCCAGCCGAACATTGAGGTAAATGGAGCGCAAGATGTAAAGAGCCTGTCTTCTCGTTGTGTGACCTCGCCCTTCGATGGAAGAGATAATTCTCCTGGCGTAATGCTCATTAGCAGTACACTTTCAGATCCCACTTTGTTGCCAGTATTTTCTTCATTGACCACCGACTGTATGCTTCCTGGGAACTCCACAAGTGTTCCTTCGGATCAACATATAGTAATTGCGGAGTCCATCAAATGCTTGGAGAGAATACTATCTTCTATCTTATGGCATTTAGAAAAATCAATAAATAGTTTTGATCGTACTCAAGACACTCTCTTGGTTATATTAAAAGCTCTGACAGGCCAAAAGTAGGATGGGCCAATACTGGTTGAGAAAGTTTTGACGCCCACAAAGGAAGCTCTCAATAAATTGGGGTACTGTGGTCCTAGTATACCATTGTGTGCCTTGGATGGAAGTTTGAATGTGAACTTAACCAAATATCCAGATCACACAAATAAGGGAACCTAGGCTGGTAAACCACAAGTGTCTCTTAAATCTTTGCTCTGTGAGGAAACTCTTCAACCAAAAAGAGTTGACTTTTCTTTGGAAAATCTATTTTCAACTTCACTCTCACAGTCGAATATTTTTGTTCCAGCAAACCTATTGGAAAAGTCAACTTCCCCAGTGGTCCCTTTCCCCATTTTTCGACGGCAGTCTAAGATTCCCACTAATCCCTCAGTTGTTGAGCACAATGGGAATGTATCTATTAAGCAAGCAGACAACAAAAGGAATTTGGGAAAGTCAATAAAGGGGAAAAAGCCGGGAAGAAAGGTTAAACTGAGAATTTACAACCAGGAAAGGTAAAGTTCGATGTCCCGGTACCTGCAGAACCCCCCTTTCCTGAGGAAGATTATAAAAAAGTCCCAAAGAAAACAGCTTTAAAGACTCGGATGATTTGGAAGACATAGGATCTTCCCCGCCAAGGGAAGAACTTGATTTAGTACCCCTATAGGGTCCTCCTTTGGATAATCCGGATGACCTACCTATTGTAAAGAGGCTTTTGTCCTCCATGAATCCATGTGCTGATCCGTTTTGTAATGCAAAACCAAACTCGGTGACCTCGAACTTCAGTTCTGACACTTTAGGTCATGGGGATGTCAATTGTGAGATGGAAAACATCTCCCAGAAATCTGAGACGACGTTCTGTCTTGAATTTTCTGTTTTATTTGATTTGAATTTACTTCTGTACCACGTTCTTTTAATTTCTTGCTTTAGAGATATACCTGAGTTAAAATTAATGGAAAGTAGTGATATCTCCTGTGTATTCCTAATGCAAGGTCTTGGCTCAGTAAATACAAAAGCCTGGTTTTATTCTAAAACAATTGTAAATCTGATTGTAGTCAATTGTGAACAATTGCAGTGTAGAGGCATAGACGTGGTCTCAGTTAGGAGAAAGGATTTCCATTTGTTTAGACTGCAGTCCCCCACTGTTCCATGTGCGATCAGAAGTAACCTCTTTCACAGGCGAGAGTCTTCTGCTTCCGCCCTGGAAAATGTTAAGGTCTCTCTTTTCCACAGAGAAAGAGTGGTGAAGCTTGTTGAAGATGTGCTTCTTCTCATTGGGGTCCTAAGCAGGATAACTGGAGTTGGTTGGTGGGGGCTTTAAACAGTACTCGGGCAAAGGGGAAATTACCACAACATGGTTTTTAACCATAAACTTCATGTGGTCTCTGGAATGCTGCATGAATAGAGAATCATATGGGAAAATTAGTTTACATCTGCTCCCTTCTGGTGGATCTAATCTGCATCCAAGAGACCTGGAGTGTAACTAATCTCTCTTGCCCGGGATACACGGTCCTTTGTCAAAAGGCACAGCTGTCCAGGAAGGGGCACGCAAAAGAGGGTATTGCTATGCCTTTAAGTGATAAGTATAAATGGGAGTATGAAAATATTTACGTCTCACAGAAATCTTATCAGATAATTAGAGATAATCCAACAATGGAGGATGGCAGGAAAATGCCTGTGTTAGTGGTAAATGCTTATATTCCCCCTGATAAGGAGAATGATACGATGTCAATGCATATGTTTACTTGTATTTCCTCCTTTTTTTAAAATTCACATGAAAGTGTATATGAAGTATTGATATCAGGGGACTTAAATTGCAAAATCTCTAATCTGTCTCTTTCCATTTTCTGTGATATAGAGAGGGAATCTGTCCTCAACATTCCTCCTATCCTATTTCCCCCAAGAATTAGGACGGGAAAAAGGGGTATGTTTTATTCAAAGGTTTGAGGGAACTTAGTTGTATAATTTTAAATGGTCGATTTCACTCGGACTCTCCAGCAGCCTTTACCCATAAATCTTGTTTGAGTGTTTCCATCACTGACTATTTTTTGGCCTCTACTCCCTATGCCCAATTAGTGGAGGAAATGACAATAGTTGATACCCCATTTAGTGATCATAAGATTTTGAGCCTTACGCTAAGACTCCAACTGTCCTCAATAGAGACATGGAATTTTAAGGGCCAGAATATTAACTTTAATGGGAAAACAGGTAGAATCCATTGATCACCTTTGAAAACTCTATTTGTGAAAGAAAAGCTTGAATTGGCCATGAGAGATATTGATGACTGGAATGAAGATGCGCTAAACTGCTTTTCTGATTTTATGGGAAACATAATTCAGAGAGATCTGCTCAAACGTATTAAACCTCCACAAATGAAATTAAGGCTTTCTCTTCTTCTGTTAAACAGGGAAATCAATAGATTGGTTAGGTTGCAGTATAGGTGGGAATCTGAGGAGAGAAGTAGAAGAATTTCCCTACTGAAGAGGAGAAGAGTGCGGATGAAGATGGGAATGAGGACGGAGGAGGCGTACCAGAGATGGATAGCCTTGAGTGAAGCGGCTATAGCAAAAAATACTCGTACATTTTGGTCACTCATTTCCTAAGGCTGTGGGTCACGTAAATCTCCCTCAGCCCCTCCGATATCTGAGGCAAATTGGAGGGACTATATCCTCTCCCTGTATGCAGAAAACAGGGAAGGGAGTCAGGTGAATTGGACCTTATCATTGGTAGTTGGCTGGAGCCTGATGCTTTCGGTGCTCCTTCAGTGACCAAGATTGAGGGATTTATAAAGTTGATGCGGGCCTCTGGAACAATGGGCCCAGGTGATGTTCCCATGGCAGTAATCAAACAAGAGCCTTCACTCTGGGCAAGGATTTTTAACCCGGTATTCTACTCCTGTTACTCAAAAGGTATAATTCCGGCATCCTGGACTGGGAGTATTATAGTCCCCTTGAATAAAAAGGGTGATAGATCTTCACCCATAAATTATCGGCAAATAGCCCTGTTGGATGCTGTTGGTAAGATCTTTGCTAAAAGTATACTTGTGCATTTAAAATCTTGGGTTGAAGAAAATTCGATCCTCCCTTTCGAACAGGCAGGATTTAGGAAGGAGCATGATACTTTAAATAACATCCTATGAATACAAACCCAAAATGAAAAGTATGTTCTGGTTAGAGGTGGGGTGGTATTGGCCGCTTTTATAGACTTCTCAACAGCTTTTGATAGGGTTGACCGTAAGCCTCTATGGAAGAAATTATCTAAATTGAGTGTTCCTGTAAATTTGTTATGCTTAGTTATAGCCCTGCACTATTCTACATGGTGTAAAGCACTCTTAGGTGTACAGCAGCGTCTGTCTGATTAATTTGCTACAAAAAATGGTTTGAAGCAGGGCTGTCTGTTGGCGCCCCTTCTTTTTGCCTTATATATTCATGATCTGCCTTCCATATTAGGGAATACTCAAGGCTTTGCGCCTAAAATTGGATGCAGTTCGATTCCTTGCCTCCTTTATGCTGATGACATAGTGGTGCTTGATCTTACCTCGAAAGGTCTAAAAAGGCATCTGGTTGCCCCAAATGATTACACTAAGCAGCATAATTTAAAAATCAATGCGTGAAAGTCTCAAGTGGTATGCTTTTTAGGGAATAAATCCCGTAAAAAAATTAATTTCTCCTGGTCCGTGGGTCAGCAGAGTTTGAAGACGGTGAAATCCTACTGCTTCTTGGGAAAAACCTTATCCTGTTGACTTATTGATCGAGACCATATATGTAATAATGTCAGCAAGGCTTTGTCTCAGGCACACAGTTTATTCGCTTTTTATAATGCAGTTGGCCGGCGGCATTTTTCTCATCTATT
Organism: Pleurodeles waltl; assembly: GCF_031143425.1. Taxonomy (NCBI): domain Eukaryota; kingdom Metazoa; phylum Chordata; class Amphibia; order Caudata; family Salamandridae; genus Pleurodeles; species Pleurodeles waltl. Next base: position 233,558,557 of record NC_090436.1, read on the forward strand.
ATCTGTTTATCAAGCAAAGATCCTGTCCAGCCTTCTGTATGCCACAGAAGGCATTGAAATTTCAAAATGGGAGTTTTTAAATAAGATAGAAGGACAGATCTTAAGAAGCTTGGTTTCTTGTAATAATTCAGTATCCGTCGCAGCACTAAGGCTTGAATTTGGCATTAAGAGTGTTTATACACAGGACCTAGCTGCGGTAATCCGGAGGGCCTTCTGCTTAGCTCATAGCAGATTCCACCCTATGACATTTAGCATACAAAGAAACATTCGTATGCTAAGAGAAAAATCACAGTTTTTTTTAAACTACAACCTTGCTATGCAACTGCTTGAGTTAGATGTTGATCTGATCTTATCTCAACCACCCTTGTCATTTAAAAAGAATCTAAAAGAGGCTCTACGGGATAAACGTTTCTTACTGGATTTTGAGTTTTGTCGCCAAAAGAGGAGGCTTAGGCTGTTAACTAATTCGGTAATATTTAAATATCCTCAACCTTATTTATCTTGGAATTTACCACATGGAGTACAACGCTTTTTCGTCCTGTTGAGATTTGATAGATTACCACTTAAAGATTTAACTTCTAAGAGGGGTGGATCCTCGAACATTTGTGATCTCTGCCAGTCGGGGGTACAGAATTTTAAGCATGTGCTATTCGTTTGTCCCACCTTGGTAAAATGAAGGAAAAAATGGCTGAAACCGCTTTTCGTGAATTTTAATATGCGTTCAGTAGGAGAGGTATTGAAATTTATGTACAATTCTCCGAATTAAATATTTTGTTTTAGGACTTTAAAGTTTTTTAAGTCCTTTTTACATTTTTATTGATTTTATTATCTATTGCTGGATGTAACGGAAGTTGCATTCTTAATGCACCATTTTACCTCACAGGCTGGGACGTGATGTGCAGGCCCCTCCCAGAAGCTATTAGTTTAAGGATTAATGTACTATGTTCACTGTAGATTGGTATGGGATCGCTTTTTTGTATATTGTTGCTGGGTTTTAACCTATCATTTATATATCGTAACGCTTTGCATTGGATTATATTTGTGTAATTGGCTAGAGGGTTTGAGAATGAAAGTGATCTAATTGAAGTTTTCTTTGCTATTGCTACTCTATATACGTAAATATCACACTGTATTCTAAGACATAAGAGATGGGTAGAGACCTGATTGTATTGTATAACCTGTTTTATTGATTTTATTTATATTATGTATTGTATTTAAAGACAGTCTCATTTTACATTCTTTATGGATTGTATTCTCATTTTTGTATTGTATTTCAATAGCACAACAGTCCTTATTCCTGGCAGAATATCCTCAGATCCAGAAGTGTACTGAGTTGGTGGTGTCTGAGGTTAAGTTCTTATACCTTGAGGCCTTTTAAGTGTGAGAGATTTTAAAGCGAGTCCTTTGAAGTGTACAGAGTCCCTGCCTTCCTGCCCTTCTTGCCCTGACTCCACGCTCAAATCAGGGGGTTATGCAACCCTTTCTGTTGGATCACGACACATCTCATTGAGGTGTGTCAACTCCTCCCTCCCATCCTGCGCAGGATGGGCCCTACAGGATGTTGATTTCCCATCAGCCACACCTAAGCTCCCTTTGTGTGGTACTATCTGGAGGGAATGCACAAGAGCCTAGCTGTCACCCACCAAGAAGAGTATTCAGAGATAGGAAGAAGGCACTAGATGGTTAAAGTGAGAAAAAATCTACTTTTTGATTCACTTAATTCTGGGGATGTAGATATTCAGGGCCAGTCCTTTTCACTACCAGGCAAGGAGGACAGCTGGCACCAGGGCAGGCACAGCAAAGGAGGAGTCCAGCAGGTCTAGCAGAGTCCAGCAAACAATCCTTTCAGCAGCACAGCAGCCCTTCTTCCTGGCTTATTTGGTAGGATCTGGGGTCCAGTAGCTGTACCCAGTTGTGCCTTTGAAGTGGGGGGGGGGCATCAAAGAGAGGACTTTGAAGTGCACTAATTCTCTGTTCTTCCTTCCCTGGCTGCAGACATACCACAGAGGGGGGGGGCAGATCTTTGTGTTTGGACAACCACAGCCTTATCCAGTGCAAGGGGCTTTTCCTCCCTCCCATCTAGCTCAGGAAGACCCATCAGCCTGATGATGTGCCATCAGGATGTGAATGACACAACTCAGCTCCCTTTGTTTGTGACTGTCTAGAGGGAATGCACAAAGCCCAGCTATCGCCTACCCAGATGTGTATTCAGAGACAGACAGAGGCACAGATTGGTTAAAGAAAGAAAATGACAACTTTCTAAAAGTGCCATTTTCAGACTTGTCTTCTATGTATTAAAAAGGTGGGTTTGGGCCTGGCAAGTGAGTTAACTTGCCAAGTGGACATGACAGTTTAAAACTGCACCCGCAATCTCTGCAATGGCAGGCCTGAGTCATGTTTAAAGGGCTGCTGAAATGGGTAGCGCATTCAGTGATGCAGGCCCACTAGTACATTAAGGCCCATATTTATACTTTTTGACGCAAAACTGCGCCAACGCAGTTTTGCGTCAAAACAATTAGTGCCGGCTAACGCCATTCTGAAGCGCCATGAGGGCGCCGTATTTATTGAATGACGTTAGCCGGCGTTAGCCGCCGGCGCCGTCTGGTGTGCGTTAAAAAAAAACGACGTACACCAGGCAGCGCCGGCGTAGGGGGATATGGAGCTTGGGCGTCAAGAAATGGGGCAAGTCAGGTTGAGGCAATTTTTTCGCCTCAACCCGATTTGCGCCATTTTTTTTCACTCCCAACCCCCATAGAAATGACTCCTGTCTTAGCAAAGACAGGAGTCATGCCCCCTTGCCCAATGGCCATGCCCAGGGGACTTATGTCCCCTGGGCATAGTCATTGGGCATAGTGGCATGTAGGGGGGCACAAATCAGGCCCCCTTATGCCACAATTTTTTTTTTTTAAAAACACTTACCTGAACTTACCTTAATGTCCCTGGGATGGGTCCCTCCAGCCTTGGGTGTCCTCCTGGGGTAGGCATGGGTGACAGGGGGTGTCCCTGGGGGTATGGGGGGGCACCTCTGGGCTCCTTCAGAGCCCACAGGTCCCTTAACGCCTGCCTTTTGCAGGTGCTAAAAAACGGCGCAAAAGCAGCCGTACGTCATTTTTTTTGACCCGCCCACTCCCGGGCGTGATTTTTGCCCGGGAGTATAAATCCGACGCACATGCCTCAGAGTCGATTTTTTTAGACGGGAACGCCTACCTTGCATATAATTAACGCAAAGTAGGTGTCCACGCAAAAAAATGACGCTAACTCCATGGACTTTGGCGCTAGACGCGTCTAACGCCAAAGTATAAATATGGAGTTAGTTTTGCGTCAAAATTGCGTAAAAAAAAAGACGCAATTTCGGCGCAAACGGAGTATAAATATGCCCCTAAATGTATAGGCCCTAGGCACAGATAATGCACTTTACTAGGGACTTACAGGTAAGTTAGATGTGCCAATGGTGGACAGGCCAATGTTGCCATGTTTTAAGCAAAGGGCACAAGCGCTTTACAACTGGTTAGCAGTGGTAAAGTGCCCAGAGCCCTAAAGCTAGCAAAAACAAAGTCTGCCAAACAGGAGGTCAGAAGGCAAAAAAACCTAGGGGAAACCACGCCTAGGATGCCCGGTCTAACAGCTCCCCTCTCTATCCCTTTCCTCAGTCTCCCTTCTCTCTCTTCTGTCTCCCATCCGCATCTTCATCTCCTTGTTCCTGCTCTTCTTATTTCTGGTTCATTTCTCTTGTTTTTCACTTGCCCACTTTGCTCATTCTTATGTCTTTTCAGTTCCTCGCTGGACTTCATTTCCTTATCCCATTCTGGCACCTTTCCCTCCTCCACGTTCTTTCGATGTGTCCTCTCGTTTTATCCCTTTCCTCTCTCTTCTTTATTGCTCCCTTATCCTCTTCTCCCTCTGTACCCTTCCCCCTAAAAAGTAAACACACCCAAACCTCTGGCATGCACTGGGCCTCCTCTCACCTCTAGGCCTCTATGCACTGTAACTGTTGCACTATTAGTGGCGCCAAACTCGCCCGAGGACATGAAAGCACTTTACATGAGCACCATCTTACATTTATGATCAATGGTAATAATTGGCCGCACGTCTAGATAAGGAAGTACCCTAAATACAAATACGTGTGAATTGTTAGGGGCAACCGGGTAATACCTTACTGCTCTTCTCACATATTAATTCATAACGCGGAGGAACGTGTTAACATTTTTTGTCTTTTGAAAATCTGGTTCCCATCACAAAGAGTTGAGATCTCTCCGAGAAGCAAGGACTAGCGCCTGTTTACATTTTATGCTATTGTACTGTGTATAGTTAATTTATTTTAAACCGCAGGCGCAGATGTTCAAAATATGGCCTCTACATACACAGACCCTAATGAAGAGAGATATTGTAGAAGGCGCTGCTTCCTTGGCTATTGTTAAAAAGCTTAGAAATTAGAGCTGCCTGTTTTTTTATCGCATGGAATTTATAGCTGTATGCTGCATAAAGCACGTTAACTGATACCAGCTTTGACATAAAAAAGAAAACTCGCCTGACAAGCAGACGCATTTATTTTATTAAAAATACATCAATCTAATAACCAAGGAGGGATGTATACATCTCAGTTATAAATCTGGGGAATTTTGCTAGGCTGAGACCAGGCCAAAGGTGTTGATGCTGACGTCCTTGGAAAACACGAATGTCTGCTGGGTATTTTAGTTGTTGTTTTTCCTGGGTTTATAGTGTAAGTATTTCCTCTTTCAAATACAGGTAATGACAGTCTTTCTATATTACGCGTTTAAGTGATTCATTGAAAAGCATTACATTAGGCACTTAACATGAATTGTTAATGTGTGTTGCCTCATGCATTTCCATCACACCTAATGAACTCTTAACGAGCTCTTCTCAGAGCTAGTGATTTTCAACTACCGTGTTTTTCATCCCTAAATTGGCTTTAATTTGATGAATGAAGCTTATAAAATCACGTAGGAACGACATTAACCAGAGGAGGGCAAAACAGCAAAATAAATTCGAAACACAATTAATGGGTTCTCGCCCTTGACAAAGATTATGTTATGTCTGAAGATGATCTTTCGCACTTTAAACATAACCCCTATGGAGATGTGTTAAATCGAATTATTGTTTAATATAATTTAGTTAATTCGGATTTTGTTAAAGACCGGTCAGTGCAACCCCCGTTGGTGGGCCAGCGAGTGATTTAATTCGTTTTTTCTTATCTAGCACCTTTAGTGCTGTATTCAGTCATTTTATCTACTATTGTCAGTTACCATAATCCTGTTACTATCTGCATATCCCATCCAGGCCCTCGCGATAACTTACCTTCTCTGTACCCTCTGTTTCTCCGGATACCCTACTCTTTGGTCATAATAAAGGGTTAAGGTTGAAGTGGAGAAATATTGATTGGACACATTTTTGGCAGATACGATCAATAGTAAATGAGAGCACGTAATGTGATGTCTTTCTGAGGTAGCCGATTCACACCCAACATTGGGAAGTTTTAATGAACTCTGTGTTACTTTGCAGAATTTGATGACTGTTAAAATTAACACCACTGAAGCTACCGCACCAGAGATGGTTTAACCGAGCCTGTTCCGTTGCGTTATGGGACTTGAAGCGAGTACTTCATACTGTCCCTAGGAACTTGGAAGACATCAGGCATGCAAGACGGGCTTATAGGCTGACCCCGGAGTGAAGGAAAAAGAAAATCAGCGCGAGGGCATGGGAAGATCTGCAGGATGCAGCTGCATCCAGGGATTCGAGGGCATATTGAGAAGAGGTCAATCATCCCAATTTTTCATCAGACGGGAACTCTAAAATAGCCTGTCAAGTCTCATCAGAGGGGTGGCTGCTCCTCTTTTAGAGGATCTTCAGTTCATCTGCGCCTAGTTTTCCAGTTAATCCTCCTTGTGGTGTAAATTCTCCCTCCTCCCTAAGGACAAATGCTCTTTAACATGCCCTCAATTGCTGTGTCTGACGTAATCGTCACCATGTCAAATAGCGCCTCTTGGAAGGCACCGGTCCCAGATGGGGTGCCTATTGATGTCTGTAAATGCAATGTTCTATTCTTCGGTAAATTTATTTCGGGCCATTCCCCAGGCAGGTATTCCTACTTCCTGGAGATGCTCCACTATTGTCCCCGTCTTTGAGAAGGGCAACATGTAAAACCCTGCATGTTACCGCCCAACCTCCTTGCTGGATTTCTCTGTTAAGATTCTGGGGGGCATATTTAAGGAATGCGGTGCTGCAACTTGGCGCCGCAATAACACCACCATGTGTGCCCCGTATGTAAAATACGGTGCACTATGGCGGTAGTTAGGGGACTAGCATCAGAATTATTTTATGCTAGTCTGGCGCTTTACAGGATTAGCGTCCAAAATGTTGACGCTAATCCTGCAAAGCACCCAGAGGCCCATTGTAACCAATGGAAACCTCCTTTTAACGCCTGCTCTCAGCAGGCGTTAAAAGTGCCAACAAAGTGATGCAAAGAAATCTCTTGGATTTTTTTGTGCCATTTTTGGACACCCGTAATGGGGGAACAAGCATAATGTATCACAAAGTGTTACAAAGTGGCGCAATGCATGCATTGTGCCACCTTGTAAATATGGTGCAGGATTTTGACCTTCTAACACCATATTAGCGTGAAACAAATGATGCTAGTGTGGCGTCAAAATGGTGCTAGGGGCTCTTAAATATGCCCCTGGGTATGGTGATTCTATAGAATCTAGAAGACTGAGTGGAGGATTAGGGTGTCCTGTCGGAGGAACAATATGGTTTTCATCATGGGGTGGGCAGAGTCGAGCAGTTACTCAACGTGCTCTTGATCATAGGGAAGTATGTAAGGGCCAGGGGCAGAGCTCTGCACCTGGCCATTATGGACTTGTCTAGTACCTATGACCTCATTTACAAGGCAGGTTGTGGACTCTGATGAATGATGCCAAGGTTGACAGAGGCATAATCGAATTATTAAAATACTTACATTGGGACACCTCAGCACAGGTTCGATACAATTCTTCTGGGGATTGTACTTCTACTTTTAAGGTTACTATAGGAGTGAGGCAGGAGTGCATTTTGGACCCTTTTCATTTCTTTTTTCCATCAATTCCCTGGAGGGGTTTTTACAGTCAACTGGTAAGGACCTATGTAAAATAGGTGATATGCTAGTGTCAGTATTATTGTATGCGGATGACGCAATACTGTTGCCCTGTACTGCCAATGGGTTGCAATCTCTAGTAGATGCCTTTAATGCCTTTATGATTAATTTCAGTTTGAAGGTTAGAATTCATGTTCTTGTGTAGTTTTTATTCTGTTCCTAGGAAAAAAATGTACATCCTATTTTACCTTCTTTACTGCAGTCGACTGCGAAACAGAGTCTTACATTTTTGCAATGTTTATCGCAGTGCTTAATTTGTGCTTGTTGTTTCCGGTGCTGAGCACCAGCACTTATTTTTGAGGGCAGGTGCTTAGTCTTCTGCCTCGAGCATTTGCTGCGAACAAAAGACACGTTTGGGAAAGACGGAGGAAGAGAAAAACGAAAAAGCGTCATGATGAGAGAAAGCAGAAAGCTGCAGGTGTGAGTGGAAGGGGCAGGGAGTGGCTTTAAGTGGATTGAAGAGGTCAGAGATGGCATCGAGATTATGCTGCCTCAGTATTCCGTGTTCGCAGATTTAATTGCAGCAACCGCCTGTTTAAGAGGAGGGCTTTGAACACCGGCACCTTTTTATTTACAAATTAAGCACTGGTTTATCGTCTGAATTTGTTTGGCACACCGTCAATAGTTTTATCCGTGATTCCATTAGGATCAGGAAAGATGTGTGCTAACTGATCCATGATCGACAGGAATTGTTTTCTTTTATCTTTTATTTTAATATACTTTGAAAGAATTCTAAGCTGTACATCTTTTAACTTTTATTTCTTAACAGTTTTAATCATTTAAAATTTGGTAGTTTGTAATGTACTGTGTTTTTGTCCCTCTGGAAATTGCTTTAGTTTGGTGATGCTTCGTGTGTTTTCTCATTTTAATGTACTCTGATGAAATCTGGTTTAAATCACTTAAATCCACTTGTATTGTAACATACCAAAATGTTTTTATGGATTTTTGCACATTATTTGTATTTTACTTTTCAAGTTTTGCTATTGTGTACTTTTTATAGTTATTTAAAGCCGAAATAAAGTTGTTCTTGATGATGATGATGAGTTTATATATGATCGATCAAAGCCATATTTTTTCCTAAAATTTTATTTCCAGATCTTTAGTGCACAAATACTAAAAAAAATATGAAGCGAATGTAACATTGAGGAAACTAAATACGAAAATGTGCAAATGAAGCTATTTTGTATGAGATGAGTACAGATGCTCACAAACCACACGTGAGCCAGTGATAATGTTTGATGAGTTAAATGCTCACGACTGACATCAGTTGTATCCTTCTGTAACCTGCAGGTCACACGTTAAAACTATGGCAAAGCCAACCCAGTCTTCCTTCCTTCTCTAGTCGGCACATTGAGCACCATTCAATTCGACAATAGTAGCACCCATTATTTACAGAGCTATGAAATGACAGAAGGTCTGTAATAACAAATTATCAGAAACAGATATCACATGTGGCAAGAATGACCATTGCAAATAGGGGTGAACACAAATTATGAAACACTACAGTCCTAACTAATTACATCTGTATCAAAACAATTATTGCCAAATCCGGCAGAAAAATAATTCCTCTTAAAATAACAATGCTGTGTCACCTTTCACCTGGACACCAGAGTAGACTTGCAAATCACCAGAAAGACTTCCGACCTATGCGTGTTTCCACTTAACAACACGGTTGTTTGCATAGAAGAAATACCAGAGTCCACAAGATTTTCAGACATGTTTTGCCATCTATGGGCCCTGTGACTTGATCATAAAATAGTTGCCACAAGACAACCAACAAGCAGAGACAACCAACAACTGTCAAATCACCAAGTCACTGGCCATCTACTCACACCTGAGGATAGGTCTCATGTCAAGCCTGGCAGCTGGCAAGAAGTCACCTACGGGTTCCTGCAGCTTATCTAGCCAGGCACAGCCCATTTTAGCACACTCAGTCCTAGGGGAACCACTTGTGCCAAAGTCAGGGCCTTCCAGGCCAGAGGCAGGCACAAGTTCTAAGACTCCATTCTCACCTGTCACCATCACCCCACACAAGGATCCCTGAAAGTTTCCCGGGCGGACAATGCAGACAACTGCTGACATTCTCTCCCCTGGGCAAACTCTCCAATCCAAAAGCCACTGGCTAAGGCCCCTGAAGCTTGTTAGGCTGCCTAGTGCCATCCAAGTTGGGAGCTAGAGCTTTGAGGTACAGACACCATCCTTCAACTTGAGCCTTTAGCTTCTCAGGACAACACCCTTACATTGGCCTCCCATGGTAGGTACCCTGCGACTGAACACTTTGTCTGGTAGACATGGTTCCATTTGTGCCATGCAGGGTTTGTCCTAGTCTAGGTCGCCTGTCTCACTCACAGCATATGCAGTATCTTCAGGACCAGTGCCAGTCTTAGGGTTGTCTTTTCTCACCTGGCTCACTGGTCTTCCCTTTTATGGGCGGTACCCGTCTCCTATCTGGTAAGTTTCTCTTAGGTGCATGCACCCTAACTTTATGTCAGTACCCGGAGAAACTTGAACCACTTTGAGCAATTACTTGTGTGACTCTGAGTTTAGAGGCCAAGATACAATAATGCATTTTATGCATTTCTGTTTCTAAAAATGTATCTCCTCATCGAAAATGGCTCTCACTTCTTTTTAAACCCTTTAATGCAACAACATTGATCAATGTATTAAGACTGCTATAGAATGGATAACATTTTAGTATTTTGTGTGTTTTTGAGTATAGCTTGTCTGCATGTATCACCTTGAAAACAATAAGGATATACTTTTTACATACACTAAGTAATGCTTGTCAATGATCATTTGCAGTGTTGAGAGATTGTTAGTAGTGTGTAGCCTTCCTGGTATGTATTTTAACAATTTGCAGTTAGTGTGAGCTTCACAAGTATGTATTTTAGTATCCACATTGTATTTACTGAGAGGGGGTGTAACTCTCTTAATTCATTATAGCATAACCACGCGTATTACCCGAGAATTCTCCCAGATTACAGTTAATTACTCAAGTAGAGTAATTCTGCATTTAGCCCCATTTCTTGTTGCAAAAATGCCTCCTCGCGTCTAAAATGGACACAAGAAGCATTTTGTGGTAATAAATATAGCTAAATTCAACACAACACAAGCAGCAGGGGCGAGCTGCTGCTCACGCTTGCTGAATGTGCTCTTGGGTTTGGATTTCTTCCCAGCAGTTAGTGCTATATGGTTAGCGTAAAATGGACATAAGGATGCATTTTGCACTAACAAATATCGCTAAATGCAGTGAAACATGAATCACGAGCTTGAGCAGCTGGTCATGCTTGATAAATGGGCTCTTGTGGTAGAATTCCCTTCTCCCAAATTCCTCATAATTATGTGAGCAGGAATAATTGAGTAATTATCAGTAATTCTTCATCAAAGAGTAGTGTGGATTTACCAATATTACTCAGATTACTATGGTGTAATTGAAATTACGCCCAGGGCTAGAATTTATTTCACTTCAATTGATTCATGTCTTGCTTGTGTTTTATATTTTATGTACACATCTATTATTCCAAATCTGAGAATCCTAGACAAGCTTCATGACCAAGTATTGCAAACCCAGGGCAAGCTTCATCAACCTGTGCATAACAATTGGGGAGTAGTGGACATGAATTTGGGACTGCCACTCCCCGAAAGGAGAAGGATGGGTCAGAACAGCTTGTCCTGGGGTTGCGTCACCCGAACATGAAGTATGCCCTGGATATAGGGTACCAAATCAGAACACAGTGATCCAAAAAGAAAAGAAAAAAAATCACAGCCTGGTCAAATTGTCATGCTCTATGGTTCATCACTGATGCATAGCTAGGGACAGGTCCTTTACCCAACCCCTACTGTAGAAAGCAAAAGGCCATGTCCAGCATGGGAGTGGCTACACATGGGGGGTTGGGTAAAAGGCCTGGCTAGGCACCAAGCCTAATGGCCAAAACCACCAGTAAATGGACACAGGTTGGCCAATACCAAGTAATGTTTTTAATGCTACACAAAAAGTTCGAAGCATCCAAAGCAGACCAAAACAATTAAAGCATGTGGTGGTGGGCATAAAAGAACAACAAAATCTCCAAACTGCAGGGGGAAATAACTTTAGAGGCATTTTTATTTTTGAGTCTTCAGAAACAAACGCTTACTTCTGAAAAAGAAATATGCCAAGCAAGACTATGGGGGTGATTCTAACCCTGGCGGTCGGTGTTAAAGCGACGGCCAACCCGCCAACAGGCTGGCGGTAAAAAAAATGGGATTCTGAGCCTGGCGGGAACCGCCAACACAGACAGCCACCTTAACACTCCGACCGCCACGGCGGTACAAACAAACAGCGCGGCGGTCACCGCCAACAGACGGGCGGCAGACAATGTACCGCCCACACTATTACAACTCACCAATACGCCACCTTTTCCGGGGCGGGAGCGCCGCCGATAAAAACACGGCGGAAACAGACTACGGACGGGAAAACGCTCACCACTACGCACTCCAGGAGGAAGGAGGACAGCATGGAACCCGAATTAAACATCCTACCTGCTCTCGTCTACCTTCTCATCTACCACGAGTACGAAGTCCAGCGCAGACGACAACGGTGAGTACTGCACCTACGACACACGGGAGGGGGAGGACGAAAGGTTACGGGCACACACATATGCGACCCCCCCCCCCAACTATGTACTCACCAATGCAGAGCACCAAGTCACAGTGACACCACCCAAACACCCCTGAAAAATGCTAGGACATAAACATATTTGGAATAAATATTTATGTACCAAAAAGCTCCAGAAAATTATCGTACAACCATGAAAGATATTCACAACAAAACTAATGACATACACATCAGTGTATAACTGAAGTACCAAGTCCTGCACATCCTACGAATTCAGCATGTCCGTGGGCCAAAGTCTTGAGAAATAAGGGCAAAGCCCACACAGGAGACCTGAGTCCTTTGGAGAGAACACTGCAGGGGCATCAGATGTAAAAACTACAGGCACCTCAGGGGGAAGGGAAGGGGGGGCACCACAGCCACATGAGTCCACGACGCCAGATCCACGAGGAGCCACCATGCCCACTGGACCATCCTGGGGAGTGCAAAGCCACAGTCTCTCAATGTCTCTACAGTGGGTGGGCTGCCCACTGGACCATCCTGGGGAGTGCAAAGCCACAGTCTCTCAATGTCTCTACAGTGGGTGGGCTGCCCACTGGACCATCCTGGGGAGTGCAAAGCCACAGTCTCTCAATGTCTCTACAGTGGGTGGGCTGCCCACTGGACCATCCTGGGGAGTGCAAAGCCACAGTCCATCAGGTGGATGACAGTCTCCACTGGTCAAGGAGGAGGCATGGTGGGCACAGTGAACCATAAACGGTGCTTGAGACGGCGGTGCCCAGCAGAGCGGTGCTTGAGACGGCGGTGCCCAGCGGAGCGGTGCTTGAGACGGCGGTGCCCAGCGGAGCGGTGCTTGAGAGGAAGGGCCCAGCGGAGCGGTGCTTGAGACGGCGGTGCCCAGCGGAGCGGTGCTTGAGACGGCGGTGCCCAGCGGAGCGGTGCTTGAGAGGAAGGGCCCAGCGGAGCGGTGCTTGAGAGGAAGGGCCCAGCGGAGCGGTGCTTGAGAGGAAGGGCCCAGCGGAGCGGTGCTTGAGACGGCGGTGCCCAGCGGAGCGGTGCTTGAGAGGAAGGACCCAGCGGAGCGGTGCTTGAGACGGCGGTGCCCAGCGGAGCGGTGCTTGAGACGGCGGTGCCCAGCGGAGCGGTGCTTGAGAGGAAGGGCCCAGCGGAGCGGTGCTTCAGAGGAAGGGCCCAGCGGAGCGGTGCTTCAGAGGAAGGGCCCAGCGGAGCGGTGCTTGAGACGGCGGTGCCCAGCGGAGCGGTGCTTGAGAGGAAGGGCCCAGCGGAGCGGTGCTTGAGACGCCGGTGCCCAGCAGAGCGGTGCTTGAGACGGCGGTGCCCAGCGGAGCGGTGCTTGAGACGGCGGTGCCCAGCAGAGCGGTGCTTGAGACGGCGGTGCCCAGCGGAGCGGTGCTTGAGAGGAAGGGCCCAGCGGAGCGGTGCTTCAGAGGAAGGGCCCAGCGGAGCGGTGCTTGAGACGGCGGTGCCCAGCGGAGCGGTGCTTGAGAGGAAGGGCCCAGCGGAGCGGTGCTTGAGAGGAAGGGCCCAGCGGAGCGGTGCTTGAGAGGAAGGGCCCAGCGGAGCGGTGCTTGAGACTGCGGTGCCCAGCGGAGCGGTGCTTGAGAGGAAGGGCCCAGCGGAGCGGTGCTTCAGAGGAAGGGCCCAGCGGAGCGGTGCTTGAGACGGCGGTGGCCAGCGGAGCGGTGCTTGAGAGGAAGGGCCCAGCGGAGCGGTGCTTGAGAGGAAGGGCCCAGCGGAGCGGTGCTTGAGACGGCGGTGCCCAGCGGAGCGGTGCTTGAGAGGAAGGGCCCAGCGGAGCGGTGCTTGAGACAGCGGTGCCCAGCGGAGCGGTGCTTGAGACGGCGGGGCCCTGTTCAGCGGTGCTCTTCTGCACCGCGGGCCCTGTTCAGCGGTGCTCTTCTCCACGGCGGGGCCCTGTTCAGCGGTGCCTATCTCCACGGCGGGCCCTGTTCAGCGGTGCTCTTCTGCACCGCGGGCCCTGTTCAGCGGTGCTCTTCTCCACGGCGGGGCCCTGTTCAGTGGTGCCTATCTCCACGGCGGGGCCCTGTTCAGCGGTGCTCTTCTGCACCGCGGGCCCTGTTCAGCGGTGCTCTTCTCCACGGCGGGGCCCTGTTCAGCGGTGCTCTTCTGCACCGCGGGCCCTGTTCAGCGGTGCTCTTCTCCACGGCGGGGCCCTGTTCAGCAGTGCCTATCTCCACGGCGGGCCCTGTTCAGCGGTGCTCTTCTGCACCGCGGGCCCTGTTCAGCGGTGCTCTTCTGCACCGCGGACCCTGTTCAGCGGTGCTCTTCTCCACGGCGGGGCCCTGTTCAGCGGTGCTCTTCTGCACCGCGGGCCCTGTTCAGCGGTGCTCATCCAGCAGGTCAAGGGAGCCAGACCTGGCCTGGACTCCCTGCTCAGTCGCCCTCGGACCGTGACGTTTCTGGACCCTTCGGGGACGGACTCCTGGCCTCCTTAGTGTCCTCCTTCCCAGCTGGGATGTGGCATGTGGGGTCCACCTTCTCCGCGCTCCTGCTGCCCTTCCGCTCCTTTGATGGGGCTCTCGGGCCCTTGCCTCCCCTAGATGGTGTGGGTGGTGAAGTGGCCGCACATTGCTCCTTGGGGGCAGCCCTGTCGGTCCTCGCACGGCGGCCCTTGTTTTTGCGGGTCCTCTTGCCGGGGGGGGGGGGCTGGACGTGTCCTTGCTGCTGATCGATGTGTCACTGCTGGCAAAGGGTGGGCTCCAGAACCCAGGCACAACAGTGACACCCGAAGCTGGGATGGTGGTGGCTGCGGTGCTCTTGGGACTCTTTGAAGATGGATGGGGAAGCTCATCGGGGGGAAAGAGGTTAAGGTTAGCCAGGAAAAGTTTTTTAGGGCCAAGGTAAAGGGTAGGAGAAGTGGAGATGGAAGTGGAGGTAGAGGAGGTGGTTGTAGGAGAGTCAGGTGTGCTGTCATTGGGTGAAGGTGCTGGTGCTGTAGGCTGTCGTGAGGTGGATGGCTGTTGGGTGTGTGTCTTGGAAGAGGGGGTGACAGACACAGTGGGAGAGGACACAGGGGACGTGTAAATGGCAGTGGGGGTGGTGACTTCACGAGTGTGGACTGTCCTGGAGGGTGAGGTGGTGATGGAAGCACTGGCTGATGTTGGGGTGCATGCAGGTGTGAGTGTAGACGTCACAGGGAGGGAGGAGGGAGACGAGGAGGAGGGGGACACAGGGGTGGCAGTGGCTGTTGGCATGTCTGCATCTGGGTGTTGCTTGGGTGAGTGTTTGTGGGATCTGTGGTGCTTGTGTTTGGATGAGCTGCTCTTGGGTGTTGAGGTGTGTGCAGGCTGGTCTGATGGTGTGGATGGGATAGGCTGAGGAACAGGAGACAGAGAAAGGCTGGAGGCAGTAAGAAGAGGGAGGCTGGAAACAGGGACAATGGCTGCCGTCAGTGCTGAGGCCAGAGCAGTGAACGCTCGTTGATGGGCAGCCTGACCCGAATTAATGCCCTCCAGGTACGCATTGCTCTGTTGCACCTCCCTTTGCACACCCTGGATGGCATTCAAAAGGGTCGTCTGCCCAACAATGAGCGTCCTTACCAGGTCAATGAGCTCCGCACTGAGGGCAGCAGGGGCAACAGGGGCAGGGGCTGAGGTGCCTGGGGCGAAGGAGACGCGCGCCTTCCTGGGCGAACCGGCACGGAGTGAAGACTGAGGGGCTGCTGGGAGGGCGGGGCTGGTGTGCTGGGTGGCGGCTGTACCTGTAGAGGCGGGGGGCACGGATGTTGCCGCCACCCCTAGGGAGCTCCCATCCGAGGACGTGTCGCTTTCGCTGCTCTCACCAGCGGTCCCCGTCGTGGTGCTCCCCTCGCCCTCCGGATCAATGGTGCCCTCGGTGTCTGTTCCTGGGCCCACCGGGGCCTTGTGTCCTGCAGCTCCCTCGTGCTCCGATGCCAAATCTCCTCCGCCTGATGATGCTAATGCACACATGCACAAGAAGATGAAGAGAAAGGGTGGGGGGAGAAAAAAGAAGACCAGGTTGAGTGCATGTAATGTCAACACCGTTTGGCGGAGAGGACAGACACAGGTGCCTAATGCACTAAGCCGCGCATTCGGGGTACACTACTCAGTACTACTGACTAAGACAACAGGCCAAGAGACGTCAAACGCGCACATGGGAGATGCTGGACCTTCAATGGCTGTACTTGTCACCCTACCGAGGTGGGGGCCGGGGGCACAGGGCCATGCCTAAGGGAGAGGACTACACTACAGAAAGCGCCCTGGCCTAATGTCACCCACAGCCCTCCTCCCCCACCCAGACGCCTCCACTGCGCAGAAAGATAGGAGAATGTGCTGATACTCACCCCCTTGTGTCTGCTGTGATGTCTTAAAGCGCCCATCCAATTCAGGGTAGGCCACCGCCAGGATCCGGGACATCAGGGGGGTCATGGTGCGACTGGCACCCCTCCTAGGTTGGGAGGCCATCCCCAGCAGTGTTTCTGCGGTCTTCCTTGTTCCGCGGCGGATGTCCTCCCACCTCTTGCGGCAGTGGGTGCCCCGTCTGTTGTGGACCCCCAATGTCCGGACTTCCTTGGCGATGGCACGCCTAATCTCGATCTTCTGATGGGCGCTGACCTATTTGACATGTACAGGGTGGAAAGGAGGAAATCATCAATGACCTGCATGTTAGATGTAATTGCCCCCCCACCCACTTTGCCATATGGCACATGCTCTCATCTGTCGGGCGTTGCACTCCTCATTCGACCCGCCATTTCAAGGGCCTACATGGCTTAATTTTGACTGCGACACACAGGCCTAGGCCTTGCATTGCCACACATACACGCCTTTCAACCCATTGCCATTCTTTAACTGTGCAAGCTGTCTGTACGTACCTGTGGTTTGGCTGACTCTGTGCTCCATGTTGTCCTTCCTAGACACCGTCCGCTGGGACTTGCGATGAGAAGGAGGAATCCTCGCGTGTACCGACCGCTGGTGGACCTGTCGACAATGGAAGAACGCCATATAATACTTCGATACAGACTTGACCGTGCCACTATCCATGAACTGTGTGCCCAGCTGGAGCCAGCCCTGATGTCCCCCATCCGCCAACCCACAGGGATTCCCCCTCTGGTGCAGGTTTTGTCAGTCCTCCATTTTTTGGCCAGTGGGTCATTCCAGACCACAGTGGCCATGTCATCTGGAATGTCTCAGCCTATGTTTTCTAAGATTTTGAGCAGAGTGTTGTCTGCCCTGATGAAACTGATGCGGAGCTACATCATTTTCCCCGAGGAGGGTGACTTGCCTACAGTGAAGGGTGATTTCTATGCCCTTGGACATATCCCCAACATCATTGGTGCCATTGATGGGACCCATGTGGCTTTGGTACCCCCAAAAGACGATGAGCAGGTGTACCGAAACAGAAAAAATTATCATTCGATGAATGTCCAGGTGGTCTGTTTGGCTGACCAGTACATCTCCCATGTAAATGCCAAGTTCCCAGGGTCAGTGCATGACACGTATGTGATGCGAAATAGCAGCATCCCCTATGTGATGGAGCAGCTACAGAGACAACGTGTGTGGCTAATAGGTGACTCTGGTTACCCCAACCTGCCGTGGCTACTGACCCCAGTGAGGAATCCCCGGACAAGGGCAGAGGAACGCTACAATGAGGCCCATGGGCGTACTAGGAGGGTGATTGAGCGAACCTTTGGCCTCCTGAAGGCCAGGTTTAGGTGCCTGCATATGACAGGTGGATCCCTAATGTACTCACCAAAGAAGGTGTGCCATATCATCGTGGCGTGCTGTATGCTTCACAACCTGGCTTTGCGACGCCAGGTGCCTTTCCTGCAGGAGGATGGTCCAGATGGTGGTGTTGTAGAAGCCGTGGAGCCTGTGGAGAGTGAAGAGGAGGAAGACTCAGAGGACGACACAGACAATAGGGACAGAGTGATACAACAGTATTTCCAGTAACACCCAGGTAAGAATCACCCACGCCATTTCCCAATTGCTTCTAGCCTCCTGCATCTGTACTTTCTGTAGTTCCCACCAGATATTTTTGGGTAATTTTTGATTTTCCCTTCCCTTCTCAGTGCTGTATGACGCAGTGCCTGACTTCTGCTTGGTTTGCCCATGAACTACAGCGTATTGACATTGGTATGTTGTCATCACTAATTGACAGAACAGATATTGAACAGTAATATGTAATACATTTGCTAATAATACAGCATGACTCCAAACTGATTTGTGTGCAATATGTGATTTATTTACAGGGCTAGATATTGGTACATGTGATTATAAGGGTGATGGGTGGGGGTGGAGTAATGTCCATGGCAGAGTCCAGTTCTCAGTCTCACAGGTGCATTGTCCTTTTGCCTGTGGAAGGATGGAGCAGAGGCAGTTCATGGTTGGACAGGGTGGCAATGTGGGACAGTGGGAAGAGTTCAGGGGGTATGTCCTGCTGGCGGGGGTCTTGACATCCTACTCTGTCTTTTTTTTGGATCTCAGGCTCCTCTTACGGGGTGGTTGTTCTTCAGCAGGAGGTGGGGTTCTGGTGTCCTGCCGTGGTGTTGGGGCCTCCTGTCCACTAGCGCCGGCGGAGGTGGTAGGCTGTTCCTGGTCCGGGCTAGTGACAGGGGCCCTGTGTGGTGCCACATGGTCCCGCAACGCGTCTTCTATCCTGTTGAGGGCCAGGACGATGGTCCCCATTGCGGTCCCGATGATTCTCAGCTCCTCCCTGAACCCCATGTAGCGTTCCTCCTGCTGTGCCTGGATCTCCGTGAACCTGGCCAGTACTGTCGCCATCGTCTCTTGGGAGTGGTGGTAGGCCCCCATGATGGTGGTGAGGGCCTCTTGGAGAGTGGGTTCCCTGGGCCTCTCCTCCCCCCCTGTCGCACAGCAGCCCTCCGAGCTGCCCGGTTTCCCCCGGCCTCTGTCCCCTGGACGGTGTGCCCGCTACCACTGCCCCCAGGTCCCTGTTGTTGTTGGGGTGTTGGGTTAGCCTGGGTGCCCTGTAGTGGCAGACACACCGCTGATTGAGCTGTCCTAGAGACAGAGGCATGGGCCCGCTGGGTGGGAGCTGTGCTGGTGTTGGCAGAGTGGGTCGGGTCGGGTCTGGTGTGGCCTGTGGCTGCCTGAGGGGAACCGACTGCCCAGAGGTCCCCGATGGTCCGGGCTGGTCGTCAGGTTCACTGTCGACAGAGCTGCTATCCTCAGTGTGGGCCTGTTCCGGTGGTGGGATGGACACTTCTGGACCCTCCTGGCTGGTGTGTTGTCGTTCGGGTCCTGCATGGGGTAAGAGAGTTTGGTTATTGTTTCTGTGTGTGCAATAGCGTGCGTGTTATGGGTGCCCTTGTCCCCCAGTGCAGGCATTCCCTTGAGGGAGGTGTTGTGAGGGTAGTTAGTGGGGGGGGGGTTAGTGCAGTGGTCATGCTTAGGTGATGGGTGCCCATGATTTGTGTTGGCATGCAGGAGTTGGTGTTGGGATGGGTGGGTTGTGCTGGTGAGACATTGTCAGGGAGGCTGTGTGCTGGGGGGTTGGGGGTGAGGGTGGGGGTGTGGGTTGGCATGCTGGTGGGGTGGGGGGGGATATAGTAGTTGAGATGGGACTTACCAGAGTCCATTCCTCCGGCTACTCCAGCGAGGCCCTGAGGATGCAGGATGGTCAAGACCTCTTGCTCCCACGATGTAAATTCGGGAGGGGTGGGTGGGGGTCCGCCGCCAGTCTTCTGGACCGCGATGTTGTGCCTGGAGACCATCGATCGGACCTTCCCCCGTAGGTCGTTCCATCTTTTGCGGATGTCCTCCCTATTCCTGGGATGCTGTCCCACCGCGTTGACCCTGTCCACGATCCGCTGCCATAGCTCCGCCTTCCTGGCTATACTGGTGTGCTGCACCTGCGAGCCGAAGAGCTGGGGTTCCACTCTTAGGATTTCCTCCACCATGACCCAGAGTTCTTGGTCCGAAAAGCGTGGGTGCCTTTGGGGTGCCATGGGGTGGTGTGGGTGAGGTGTGGGGTGGTGTATGTGATGAGGAGTATGTTGGTGAGTGGTGCTTTGTGCTACTATGTGGTGTGTGTGATGGTGTAGTGTGCCTCAGTGTGTCTTGCTATGGATTGTCTGCTGTGTCTCTCTCTCCTTCTCTCAGTAATTATGGTCGCAGGGGTTTGTGGGTGATGTGGGTGTGTGTTTTATAGTTGGTTGATTGTGTGGGAGTGGTGTGTGTATGTGTATCAGGTGTGTGTATTTCAAATTGTCCAATGTGGCTGTGTTTTGGTGATGTGTGTGTATTCTGACCGCGGCGGTGTGTAGCGCCAATGGAATACCGCGTTTGAATGACCGCCGTGTGGATTCGTGGGTCGTAATGGCATGGGCGTATTTCTGTTGGCGTGACGGTGGAGGTTTGGTCATCTCCAGTTTATCGCTGCCCGCAGATGTGGCGGGCTGCAGTGGAGGACGGATTTTTGGAGGTTTGGCCGTTGTGGGTCAGAATGACCGTGGCGGTTGACCGCGGCGGTGTTATGGCAGTCTTATGACCGGCGGTAAGGGCATTTTACCGCCGAGGTCAGAATGACCCCCTATGTGTTACATTTTCACCAAAAGTGCTCGGACGTGTCAAAGGGAGCACTACTGGTGTAACTGCACTACTAGGATAGCATGTTTTTTGGGGTCCAACAGTGGGGCTGGAACAGGCAAGGCCTGTACTATCTCAACAGTTTCATGGGCAATCCATCCAACTCTCAAACACCCCCTTAGAACCTCAGGGCCTCACTTACAAGGTTTTGGCACAGGGCAGCGCCACGAGGATTCCCTCTGTGTTGGCCATGCATCAAAAGAAAAGGGAAGGAATGCACCATCTATGAGGGTCCTCGCATTCCTGCCCTTTCCCCCTGCACTGGCGCACAATGGGCTGCCATGCACAAATGCAGGCACCCTTGCACCATGCTACAAGGGAGTCTGCATTGTAGGAATGATTGTTTTTGTGCAGGAAGGGACACTTTTGTGCACAAAAACAATGACCGAAGACGATTTCCTTTTATGTGTGCTGCATAATGCAGCACACATAGAAAGAAAAAAGAACGAGGAGAAATAAGGATATGTCTCTTTGTTGCACCTCTCTTATGCTTCCCCTGGGGAGGCGTAGGCTTTTGACACATTCCCAAGTTTACAAAATCTTGTAAATCTGGGAATGCATAAAAATCCATGGGTGCTGCATGGGAACATCCACTGTAAACACTCATTGAATGCCTCTTTGCTGCAAAATAAGGCAACGCAGCAACTTGCGCTGGTAGTAAAAATCAAGACAAAACCTGACTGACCACTCAAGTAGCAACGGACTCCTAATGAGCAGTATGACAAAAACGTACCCTACACACAGTCTTTCGCACCTATTGTGGATTATTACTACAATCAAAATCTGTGAGTTAGACCCTGTACCATAAATACTTGGTGTGCTGCAGATTAGGAGTTTGAACTCCGGTAAGGCAAATGAAGCCTGTCATTCTTCCAATGTAGAGAAATTGAGTAGCATTAAATTGGAATATTGTAATACCTGTTAAAATACACCACTCTGAAAAAAGTACAGTATGAATTGTGAAATAGGAAAATAATATTATTATTGTGATTATTATTATTATCATTATTATTATTATTATTATTGTTGTTGTTATAATTAAGAATACCAATAAGAATAATTGCAGTGGTAATTCTAACTGTTTTCATCTTTTTACATCACAATAAATTCAGAATATCATTTTATCCTAAAGCTGTAACATTAATTATCTAAATCATTGTATAAGGTTATCATTATCTCATTAGCAGTGTCATTAGAACTTTTATTTTGGAAATGTATATTTGTAACACCAAATGCCTTTATTCGCGTAGTTTTCTGCATGCATACATTACCTCCTGCAGGGTAATGTCTTGAGCTTATCCAGGTACTCAGCAGGGGCTGCATTCACTGAATAATTCTGTGGAATGTCTGAGTTTTGCTATTACAGACCATTAGACACAGTGGATAGAATCCATTAACATCTACCTCAGAACACCCAGTGCTTTCCTTAAAGGTCCTGTATTCAAAGTAAGGAGGCATTCAGAATAAGGTGCACTGCAACACATTAGGTTTTTAGCCGGTTATTCATGGTATTTAAAGACAAACATAAAATATTGATCACAATCTAAATGTTGCCCTCAGAGAGAGTTATCATATCTGAAGTGTGAACATGGTGAGTATACTATAGTGCTAACATAACCTTTAAATCACAAGTAAGATTAGGAGATAATCCAAGAAAATAGAAAACTCCAGCTTCCTTCTTCATTTTTGTAGAGAGGTGTCAGTGTTTATTGAATAGATAATATAGAGTTGACGATGGAAATGTCTGCAGAATAAGCCTTGATAGAAGTTGACTTCAGTAACTCACAAACAAATACAGGAAGTGAAGTGAACTAAGGTTATAGTTGCTGAGGCAAAATGGTACAAATAAGAAAGAAACATGTAAAATGCACACTGCCACCCCCATCTGTGGAGTCCCACAAGGATCCTCACTCAGCCCCACTCCGTTAAAAAACTACAGCCCTGATTCTTATCTTGGCGGGCGGCGGAGGCCGCCCGCCAAAGTACCCCCGCCAGAACACCGCACCGCGGTCGTCAGACCGCTGCGGTGATTCTGGGATTTCCACTGGGCTGGCGGGCGACCGCCAAAAGGCCGCCCGCCAGCCCAGTGGAAATCAACCTTCCCACAAGAACGCCGGCTCTGAATGGAGCCGGCGGAGTGGGAAGGTGCGACGGGTGCTGTTGCACACGTCGCGTATTTCAGTGTCTGCAAAGCAGACACTGAAATACAAAGTGGGGCCCTCTTACGGGGGCCCCTGCAGTGCCCATGCCATTGGCATGGGCACTGCAGGGGCCCCCAGGGGCCCCACGACACCCCATACCGCCATCCTGTTCCTGGCGGCAGAGCCGCCAGGAACAGGATGGCGGTATGGGGTGTCAGAATCCCCATGGCGGCGCAGCGAGCTGCGCCGCCATGGAGGATTCTTATGGGCAGCGGAAAACCGGC
The DNA here is from genome assembly GCF_031143425.1 of Pleurodeles waltl. Taxonomy (NCBI): domain Eukaryota; kingdom Metazoa; phylum Chordata; class Amphibia; order Caudata; family Salamandridae; genus Pleurodeles; species Pleurodeles waltl. Next base: position 233,581,329 of record NC_090436.1, read on the forward strand.
GGGAGACCGCCGGTTTTCCTCTTCTGACCGCGGCCAAAGCGCCGCGGTCAGAATGCCCTGCAGGGCACTGCCAGCCTGTTGGCGGTGCTCCCGCCAACCCTGGCCCCGGCGGTCCATGACTGCCGGGGTCAGAATGACCCCCTACATGACCCCATTCACCAGCATTATTCATGTCCACAGAATCAGCATCATATTCTACACTGATGACACCAAGCTCATTTTTTCCCTCTCCAACAAAACATCAAACACCCAGATCAATGTCTTTGCCTGCATGATGGAGCTATTCATAAAGCTAACTTACACTTGTTAGTAATTTACAGGCCCAACCACAGCACAGAAACCACCCTAATAGGAGCACTGGGTGACACACAGATGGTCCTCGACTTGGGCGGGTGGGAACCACAGCCCTCATACTTCTAGACATATCAGCAGCCTTCATCACTGTCTTCCACCCCATCCTAATCCAACAACTCCACAAAGCATGGATCTTCTCCTTCTTTACTGTAAGAACCTAAACTGACAACATGCTCCCCATGCCTCTGAAGCACAAGATCTTATATGCAGAGTCCTGCAGCGCTCCTCGCTCCTCCTAGTGCTTTTTACCATCAACGTGACCCTACCAGCCAATGTCATATGGGGTCACAAGATAAACATCCTCACTTACCCCAACCACATGCAACTGATACTGTTCCTCTTGGATAAAGCACCCAACACCAGGAACAAGTTCATCACATGCATGACAGATTTAGGCACCCACAGAAAATCCAATTGCCCCTCAAATCAAGCTTGGACAAGACTGAGGTGCTAGTCTTTAGAATAACTACTTCACCATGGTACTCAACATTGTGCACCAGAGACCTTGGATCAACATTCACGCCTGGACTCAAGCGAGGAGCCTGGAAATCATCATAGACAACAAATTGCACCTAGCTGCCCAAATCAACGCAGTGGTCTTGGCCTGCTTCAACACACAAAGGATGCTAAAGAAAATCTTCAAGTGGCTATCAGATAACAGCAGGAAAATGATCACCAATGCCGTCATCACTAATAAGGTGGATTGCATATTAAAACCCACAACAAACCGAAAGTGAGGTCAAAACAATATGGCTGCCTTTCAATTGTCTAAGGGCTTCCATTAATAAATAGTATTATGTTTTGTCAATAACATGTACCTTGGAAATCCGTGAAAGTACTGCCCCATACGCCAGACCAATGTATCATAAATATTTCCACCAATACAACTTAAAAAACTACTGAACCAATTCACAACAAATACCAAAATGGAACCCTTTCCACACCATAATCTAGATTCATGCAACATTTAATCTAAATACGTTTTGTCATTTTGCTGCTACATCTGATGAAAAGGTAAATAGAAATTGCATTTAGGAGAAAAATTTGTTTTGGGACTCTAGTTTTATCTTTGCATACCCTTTAACTAATCACCACAAACCTTTCCATTGTCAGCCAATGGAACAAGTCTGAAAAGTTCAGTGAAGATTCATCAAGGGGTGACAAAGTTATTAGCTAGCAAAAAACTGATGTGCTCCTATCCCTTGGAATCCTATCTATAATTACAGAGGGGCTATATAGTTAAGGTAAATATACGTGGAGTTAAGTATAGTAAATGTATTCTACCTATATACTTACCTGTACAATGTCTTTGTAGTTGACATTTGCCTACAGTATTTGGTAGCATGTGCCCAAGATGGTTTGCATGGGGCAAAGTCAAAGTAAAGCAAAGTAATGCCGAGAGGGGCAAATATTAAAATGTTACAAGAGTATTTACTTTTCAGTGCCAAAGGTATTTTGCCCTGGATACTTGCTCTGTCTGCTGCACAAAGAGCGCTTTACACTGCTTTGTGCCCCTTTGTGTCAAATAGATGTTGTAACTTGGCCACATCAGCAAACTCACTCATAGTTTTTCACACAAAGCCCGATCTGCTAAAATAACTAAACCAACTAGTTAAAAATAACTAATTTGCATTAAAAAGTAACACCTCCTTCTACAAACATTCCACACATTGCATGTGTACTGCACTGCAAAGCACATACACAATGTGTTGATTGCTTCACAATAGGTTTAAGTATAGGATTTTGTACTGGAAGTGTATGCTTCTAGAACAAATCCTGTGCTAGAAATCATGCACTCACCACTGCAGAATGGTACAATGATTGTGCATGGTGGAAGGTATCCTGTGCGCCAGCACACGGATAGTGAGCAGCAGCAGAACATTTGGTAATAAATATGGCTCAATGCTGCTTTGACCCCCTTACACAACACAGCACAGAAACGTTGGTTGTTAAAAAATAATAAATATGCCCCATGATATTTAAAACTCACTATTCTGGTAGCATACTAGGCCTACGAGGTAGCGGCAAATTGGCTGAACATATTCAGATTAAATTTGGCACAAATGTACATGCACATGTTTTGACATGTCCTTTAACAATTTTCAAACTTTGAGAATAAGATTTGGGACACCACAGACTGACACACCTGAATATGTTGTACTACAAATTGGAATGGTGAGCATTGTTTACCTAGCTATGTTTGTTACCAGTTGGGATGTCTTTTTAAATTTATGTGCAGGATGCTTATGAGGTAGCACTGATGAAACATCCTATAGATATCATTTTTTGCTGTGGTTACAAGCAATGTGTTTGTCACCTCACCTATTTGAGGATATTTGTTATATTTGTACTAGACAGGGTGTCATAATCATTGTCATAATCATTGTCATATGTTGGGTACAGCAGGCAGTCCTTTGAGTAGTCACACATGAAGTAAACGTGTGCTGTTCACAAAGGCAGGCTGCACTTGTGAGTAGGTTACATGTGTAACTTTACTTTTACACTTTTGAGTAACCATACTACTTTTGGCTATTCACAAAGTCTGAGTGTATATTAACTCAAAACTGTGGACTTACACATCTGTACTCTCTAAAAAAGGGAGTGGAGCTAAATTTGCGAGTGTATGTTAATACTGTCAAAAATAAACAAAAGTAAGTCCATGAGGGCCTGCCACTCATACTGCAACACCCTCCCGTAGAAAGTAATTCAGTCAGGGATTTAAAATAGACCTCATTGCAAATAATGTTAAATTAAATTATTTAAAATAGTTAAAATTGTAAATACATATAATTTAAAGATAAAATATTCAAAAATAAAACAATATAATATTCATTTCAATTAAATTACTTTTAATTAATTCAGTAAATAACTTTTATTAATAATTAATACAAAATTGTAAAATATTTCGGCCTAATTACGAGTTTGGCAGTCTTGAGACCGCCAAACTTGCAGTGGTGGTATGATCGCCAGATTATGATGCTGGTGGTCAGACTGCCAGGAGACCACCGCCTCCGCCAGGATCAGGGATACCAATGGTTTGGCGATGGTTAAAGTTGGAGTCAGCAACAACAGTGCTGAGTTTGGCACCACCGTGCTGATCACAACTTTCCTTTCCACTCGACTTTCTATGGCCATGGAAAGGCTTGAGATAAGGCAGTGTTGGGGGCCACATGGTAGCCCCTGGGGCATCTAGGGGACCCCCCCGTCGACACCCTCGGAATGCTCACTGTCTGCCATTGCTAAGGGAGCTGAGAACAATGCATCCACACTGATTCCACCGGGCTGACCAGCAGAAACGTAACATAATACGACGTTTCTACCGGTCAGCCCGATGGGAATATTGTAATAGGGCGATGGTTAGGGCGCCGCCTTGATGGCCACCTCACCACCTTCGTATTGGAGTTGTAGAGGTGCGACCGCCCAACTTCTAATCGGGCCCTACATTTTTTTACTTGGTGTGAATGTATTTTTCAATAAAATAATTTTCATTTAATTAATTATATGTAAATTAATTGAAGATTTAATTAAAATTAAGTTAATAGTGCTGCAGCATTTTTGTTTTGGTCTATATTTAAAAAAATATACATTAAATTAATTTACATTGATATTTACCATGAACAGTTTTTACTACACTTGAACAGTTTCCATCCTACTCTAATTGCATTCTAAGGAAAGAATCTTTCACTTCAAAGATTTTGGGGGTTATTCTAACTTTGGAGGAGGTGTTAATCCGTCCCAAAAGTGACGGAAAAGTGACGGATTTACCACCAGCCGTATTACGAGTCCATTATATCCTATGGAACTCGTAATACGGCTGGTGGTATATCCGTCACTTTACCGTCACTTTTGGGACGGATTAACACTCCTCCAAAGTTAGAATAACCCCCTTTGTTTTGATATTTTCTTCTTAAATTATGAAGTGAAAGAAGGCTCCAAGCTAAGGGTTGTTGTCTCCATTTATGTTCCTGTAGAATTGGTTGTCTTCATTTAGCTGCATGGAAAACCATTGATATTAGCCGACCCTTTCATTAGTTTCACCCTGGCCTTATTGTAGGACAGGTAGAAATTTGAATTACAGTGGAGTAATTTTAGAAATTATGGCCCATATTTATACTTTTTGACGGAAAACTGCGCTAACGCAGTTTTGCGCCAAAAAAATTAGCGCCGGCTAACGCCATTCTGAAGCGCCATGAGGGCGCTGTATTTATTGAATGGTGTTAGCCGGCGTTAGCCGACCGGCGCTGCCTGGTGTGCGTGAAAAAAAACCACGTACACCAGGCAGCGCCGGCGTAGGGAAAAATGGCGTTTGGGCGTCCAAAAATGGGGCAAGTCAGGCTGAGGCAAAAAAAATCGTCTTAACCCGATTTGCGCCATTTTATTTTGGCGCCCAGATGCCATTAACATGACTCCTGTCTTAGCAAAGACATGAGTCATGCCCCCTTGCCCAATGGCCATGCATAGGGGACTTCTGTCCCCTGGGCATGGTCATTGGGCATAGTGGCATGTAGGGGGGCACAAATCAGGCCCCCCTATGCCAAAAAAATAAAAAATACTTACCACAACTTACCTTTTCTTCCCTGGGATGGGTCCCTCCATCCTTGGGTGTCCTCCTGGGGTGGGCAAGGGTGGCAGGGGGTGTCCCTGGGGGCTTGGGAGGGCACCTCTGGGCTCATTCTGAGCCCACAGGTCCCTTAACGCCTGCCCTGACCCAGGCGCTAAAATCCGGCGCAAATGCAATGTTTTTTAGTCCCGCCCACTCCCGGGCGTCATTTTTGCCCGGGAGTATAAATACGACGCATATGCATCGCAGTCATTTTTTAAGACGGGAACGCCTACCTTGCATATCATTAACGCAAGGAAGGTGTTCACGCAAAAAAATGACGCTAACTCCATGAACTTTGGCGCTAGACGCGTCTAACGCCAAAGTATAAATATGGAGTTAGTTTTTTGTCGAATTTGCGTCGAAAAAAACGACGCAAATTCGGCGCAAACAGAGTATAAATATGCCCCTATGAATTACTCTTGTGATGTAAAATTACCAAAATGAAGTGATTATGCCACCTTGAGCAATTAAGAGTAATTTGAGTGGAAACTCTGACAGCAGGAGCACAGGAACAATGAACTAAGACAGAGTGAGTGGCTGCTGGTAACTGCTGTATCTGTCCTTCAGCATTTCGTGCCCTCTTACCGTAAAATGCATCCCCTGGCCCATTTTTGATGCAAGGGTGCAGTTTGCACTAAAAAAAAGTAGTGCTAAATGCTGGATCATGCTCTCACACAACTACGCATAACTATGAGTAATGCTGCAGTATTTATGAGTAATGACACTAGATACGCCTACACCTATTTTTGGTAGTATTTTGACAATTGACTTGCTGAGTAATCTTGGATGGGAATCTGTAGGTGACCGTTGAGTTTCTCAGCGAGCTCATGTGTGTTTATGTGTCTCATGTCTCAAGTCCATTGTTCTGGCCTAACTACTTGGCCTTTTGATTGAGTTCAAATTAGGGGCAGGAAGAAATGGATAAGGTGGTGGTCAGACCAGTCAAAAGGTTGTATAGATTGGATAGAGATGTTATCTAGCTTTACAATCAGAAGGTCCAGTGTGGGTCCCTTACTGTGTGTCAGTTCATTGCATGTTGTTTTTTGAGAAAGTGTTCTGTTGAGTTACCTGGAGATTGGCTGAATTGTTCCATTGTAAGCTGAAGTCACCTACAAAGATGTTGCTTTCTGGTGTGAGGGCTTGGCTTGAAATTAACTCCATTATTTCTTCAATAAAATCTGAATGTTTCCTGAGGGGTGATAGATGATAGAAAATCTTGTATGAGTTTAATTTGGGTTCGATTTGGTGCCCCAGAATTCAACTCCAATGAAGAGTAGCTTCCAGTTTTGAAGTATCTGAGTTGAATAGATTTTCAGTGGATCACAGCTATTCTGCCTCCTCAATCAACCATCTTAGTCCTGCATGCCAAAGTCAAAAGGGAACCAGTAGGTCAATTAGCTAAGAAATGTGTTCACTGAGTCTAGTTCTAATGAAGAATTTGATGTATAAGTCGTAGGTTCGAATAGATTCTGCAATCAAGATCAGTATTTGACAGTTCAGAAGGATGAACTTCAGGTTGGTGTGTGTCTGCTCGGTGGAAATAGAGGTAACTATGGGGATTCAGATTGGGTTGTTGGTATTGGTTGTAGGAGTTTCTTTTCTTACTGATTTCAATTGTGCGGATGCTGCATGAGTTTGGGGTAGAAGTGATAGAGCTCTTTTGTTTGTAAGATTCAAACAGGTGTCCCTCTACCCTGACTATTTCATCCACCATGACCCTCAACTCGTCATCTGTGAACCATGGGTGCGTTTGTGGGGACATGGTTGTGGTTGTGTTGAGGGGGGTGTCATGTGTATGTAAGGGTGTAGTGCTGGGTGATTGATAGGGTGTGGGTGGTGCGTTGTGTGTGATGGGCTCTTGTCTTTATTTGTGTGTGCCTGTTATGTGTGTTAATTCTGCTGGTGTGTGGTGTGTGATGTATGTGCCTATGGTGTAAGGGTGCTCTCGCTCTGTGGTTGCCTGCTCTTGGTGTATGTTGAAGTCATTTTTGTTTCAAAGGACTGTGGGTTGTATTGGGGTGTGTTCTAAAGTGCTGTGAATTGGTGTGTTGGGTGTGTGGATGTGTGTCAGGTATTGGGTAGTCAAACTGTCCAATGTGGTGTTGTGTTCTGACAGTAGTGGGTTCTGATTGCGGCAGTTCGCACCGCCAATGGTTGTCCGCCATGGAAGAACTGCTGTGGTGATTTGTTGCTCGTCATCTGGTGGGCGGATTTGTGTCAGGCTGGTGGTGCAGGTGGTGGAACTGCTAATTTCCCACCCTCCAGTGTCATGGCAGTTTGGATTTTTGGCTGTTTTTTGGCGGTTTTCAGTGTGTGTCTTTTAATGCGGTGGTCTTTTGGCAGTTGCCACTGCGGTGGTCTTCCAAAAAGACCGCCAAAGTCATAATGAACCCCATTGTGTTGATGATAGTACGTAGTGAATCTATTTTAGTCCAGATGTTATCGATGGCTGAATAGATGTGATATGTGATTAGGGACTGGGTTGTATATACTAACCAGTTTATGAAGAAGAAGTTGTGGAATGATAGGAGAGAGCAGGGGTCTGAATTGCGGTGGTAGTTCATACCATGGCTAGATGACATATTCGGCATCTTCTGGGCTGAAGGATAAAATACCATTTGAGGTGGTTGCAGAAGGGGAGTGATAGGGCTCAAGGATGGCAATAGAAGCAGACTTGCAGGGAGTATGTGTGGGGGTTTACAGGGATGACAGGGTTTAGGAGAGTAGTGTCATTGCTGAGGGAGGCAAATAGGTGGGTTTGTGGCATTGGTGGCGGCATGTAGGTCTCCATTGAGTTGGACTAATCTGCGGTCTGTTCGCTAGATTAATGATTAAGGAGAGTATTGGAATTTTTGATGTCAGAAAAGTTGATGAATTGTAGGTCAAACTATTTCAGACTGTGATCTGTGGCCTTAATCATTGGGCCTTCTCTGGAGAGGCTGGTGTGTGGGTTGGATTCAGAGTGAATAGGCATCATCCCAGTGGCTTCTGAGGGTAGCCATGCAAAGAAACCTGAAACCCTGGAAATTAAGAAGAGCTTATATGGAGTGATAGTCCAAATAAAGGGCCTCAGTGTGAGTATGGCGGTCTTATGACAGCAAAAACACTTGCTGTGGCTGTCTGGACCACATAAAATAACAACCCTGGTGATCCGACCGCCAGGATCTTAGATTCCGGTGGTCAGGCAGTAGCAGAGATCCAAATCCGCCAGGCAGCATTGCCCTGCGGATTATGACCTCGTTCTCCACCACCCTTTTCATGGCGGTAACACCCCCGTGAAAAGTCTGGCAGAGAACAGGTGCAGGGTAATGGAACCCTGCTGGCCACAGCATTGCCCCTGGCTTGATTATGAGCTGGAGACAATGCTGTAGCCAGTTTCCCGCTAGACCGGCAGGCAGGAACTCTGGTTTCCACCTAGTGGAAACCCTGTCGGGAGCTTGGCAGATGGACTTTTCCATCCGCCAAAATCGAAATGACCTCTTAAGTCCCTAGAGGCACTAGAGAGTTATTTAGAGCAATCCTGCTTATCCTCAGCCTTTCAATCAGGGATGATAGGGCTAGTCAGGAAGGGTATCCATCTGGTTCATGTTGAGAAGGGGACTGTTTGTAATTTCGGGTAGCACACTTAGTAAATATTTGTATGGATTGGGTAAATAGAAAGGGGTGCAGTATTAAGTACACACATTTAGAAAGTTATTTAATGTGATTTGATAAGTAGAATCGAGTTGCCTAATATCACAGGCAGGTTAGTGAGAGTTGTCCTCTTCTGGCAAATCAGGCATCTACTTGTCTCATACCTGTTATAGCAGTCTTGTGGGTTTAGTCCTTATTTAGTGGCAAGTCAGGCAGATCAGGTAAACCTCTCAGAGGAAGAAGTCCCCTAGTATGGACAGAGCGGTCCTTCTTCTGTTTCTGGGGAAGGCCTAAGGGTAGTGTGATTCCGTCTTTAGTTATAATAAACTGGGACTTAGAGGAAGCAAGATGGCAAGATGGCAAAATGGCGTCAATGGAGAGGGACAAATCAGGGCATAGTTTAATTGTGTGGGACCGTGATGCCCAAAGGTGACAAGGGCTGGCACAGGACAGGATCCGGGTAAATCTGTCTTTGAGATGCGCCCCAAGGTGAGAACGCTACTCATGTCAGGCTGAGAGGTGGGCCACAATTAGCCCACTGTTTGCAAGGAAGCAGCAGCTGCACCACAGAGAGCCCAGGAAGGTAATTTACCAATGGAGGGACAGTGGCTGGGACAGAGAAATTCTATATGATACAGGGTGGCCTCAATCTCGTGCACTGTAGAATCATTCCAGGCTGTGGAATCTATGTATTATGCCCACGGTGGGCACAGAACCCCTGAGAGTCAGGTGGCCTGTGGATGTCAGCGATGTTGAGGACCAAATCACAGCCAGCCAGCAGTGGATGTGCATGCAGCAACTGTTTGTCACTCAAAGAGCCGCAAAGGGGTAGTGGTAGCAAGGCTGGCAATGGAAAGCAGCAGCCCCATAGCCGGGACCAGTGCTAGGATGTTGAAGTATAGGTTAAGGCCACGGCTAACGTGTGAAGAAGGACAAGTGCCCTCTGCTTTGTGTTCCAAAAGGAGAGACCAGATGGGGTGTATGTCCCAGGCAGAAATGGATTTGTGCTGATTGAAATTCCAAGCACTGGAGCTCAATAAGAAGTTAATTACAAAGAGACACGTTAGCAAAACTAACAAGTCATGTAATGGGAATCACTTTCTTTTTTAATTCAATATATAGGGGGTCATTTTGACCTCAGCGGTCTTTTCACAAGACCGCCGAGGGACCACTGTGCTGAAGACCGCCAGTGGTGGCGGTTTTCCGCTCAGCGTATTATGACTGCTGGCAGTCCTCCATCCTTTTCCGGACAGAGAGCCGCAAGCAGCCATACTGGCGGGCGGTGGGGAAGTGGAGGTTGCTCCACCTCCACCGCCAAGTCAACAGAACACCGCCCACCGAATCACGTTCTGTGATTCGGCGTGGCGGTGTTCTGTTGACGGTGTGCTGGCGGCGGAGCAGCCCCTATGGATCTCGTGCCCTCCCGGAAGATCAACGGACGAGGTAAGTTGATCATCCGTTAGGGAAGGGGGGTGGGGGGGGTGTTGTGTGATGTGTGGGTGCATGGGGGTGTGCATGTGGGTATGTAGAGGGGGTGTGTGAGTGCGTGTATGCATGCGGGGTGTAGTGTGAATGGAAATGTGTGCGTGTCTGTCTGTATGTATGTCTGTATGGATGTGTGAGTGTATGTCTGAATGAGGGTGTGCGTGTATGACTGTGTGTGTCTGTTGGCATGTTTGTTCGTGTGTGTGCGGGAATGTGTGTTGGTGGTGTCTGCATGCTTGTCGGGTGTGTGTCTGTGTTGTGATGTCGGGGGTAGGGATGGGGAGGGGGGTCCTGCCACCTTTGGGGCGTAGCAGGGGGGTGCGGGGTGCTGGGTACGGACTCAGGGGAGGAGGCGGGGGGTGGCGGAGACCCCTATCAGTGCCAGGGAAGGAATTTCCTTGCACTGATAGTGCTTACCGCCATGGATTTCATGGCGGTTCCAAACCCCATGAAATCCATGGTGGTGAGCCGGGTCATGATACCGACGGTGGTCTTGTGACGGCCGCCGGGCTGGAGACCCAAGTCTACAGTGCAGCGGTCGTCTCCGCCATGGCGGTCTGATGGGAGAAGTGGCTGATGACCATGGCGGTAACCGCATGGTCATAATTCTGAATTTTTTACCGCCAGCCTGTTGGCGGTAAAACTGCCACTTCTCCATCAACCGCCAGGGTCGTAATGAACCCCATAGTAATTTATCAACATTTTCTGAACCCCTCCAGCTAAGGGTAGTTTTCTTTGACATTTTGATCTGGTTAATTAGTTTCCCCTGATGAAGGACAGTTAGCCAAAAATGGACATAATCGGAATGGAAACTGCACAACAAGAAGCTTGAGAAATGCAACATGGAAATTATGGGCTAAAATAGAAATGTTGAAGATAACCATCACAAGAATAAGCAACTTTTATACAGACTATAATTGCTATTAATTGTAGGACCTACTCTTATTAATATAGCATATGGACAGAAGGTCAACCAAACCAGCACATTTGAACAGATTTGAAAATCAAGTATGTACAGGAGTGCCTTAGACACCCTCTGGTGACCATCAAAACCTGCCCGCATTTCTTTTATCAAATATATTCATCAGTAATAATAATATAAGCAGTATACAAACATGCAAAACTATCGCTCACAATGAACTCTTAAGCATAATAAACGAGAAGACAATAACCCACCCAGTAACGTAGTGCTAGATGTTAAAAAGACATTGATACATACATTAGCAGAAGTGTTTCCAAATACCTCATCTAATAATATTACCTTTATTACAGTAACGTAATTTGGCACCACCTAAAAATCCAGCATTAGAATAAAATATTTATCCAGCAGAAACTTACAGTCTCTTTCTCTTTGCCATTGCCTTCGTACAGTCTCTTTCTCTTTGCCACTGCCTTTGTCCCCCCAAAGACATAACTAGGTATTGTGTTTACCTCCCCATGACAAAACTAGGTATTCTGATGCAATAATAGACACAACTTTTCATAACGCCAATGAGGAGAAAGTAACTCCATTCCTCAACTATTTTGAAAACACCTTTGTTGTTCTTCTGCACTGTTCAGGTCAAAGGCATCCAGGCAAGTTCTGTACTGATAGGCTATTCATAAAGCTAACTTACACTTGTGAGTAATTTACATGCCCAACCACAGCACAGAAACCACCCTTATAGGAGCACTGGATGACACACAGATGATCCCTGACTTGAGCGGGTGGGAACCACAGCCCTCATACTTCTAGACCTATCAGCAGCCTTCATCACTGTCTTCCACCCAAACCTAATCCAAAAACTCCACAAAGCATGGATCTTCTCCTTCCTTACTGTAAGACCCCAAACTGACAACATGTCCCATGCATCTAAAGCACAAAATCTTATTTGCAGAGTCCTGCAGCGCTCCTCACTCATCCTAATGTGTTTTACCATCAACATGACCCTAACAGCCAATGTCATATGAGGTCACAACATAAACATCCTCACTTACGCCACCCACATGCAACTGATATTGTTCCTCTTGGAAAAAATCACCCAACCACCAGAATAGGTTCATCACAAGCATGACATAATTAGCCACACACAGAAAATCCAATTGCCTCAAATTGAGCTGGGACAAAAATTGAGGTGGTAGTCTTTAAGAAGAACACATCACCATGGGACTCAACCTTGTGCACCACAGACATTGGACCCACATCCACGCCTGCACTCAAGCGAAAAACGCCTGGGAATCATCTTAGACAACATATTGGACATACCTGCCCAAGTCAACGCAGTGGCGTGGCCTGCTTCAACACACAAATAATGCTAAAGAAAATCTTCAAGTGGCTACCAGACAACAGCAGGAAAAAGATCACCAAAGCCCTCATCACCAGCAGACTAGACCATGGAAACACCCTGTACACAGGGATTACTTTCCAGCTCACAAGAAGACTGCAGACTGTACAAAATGCAGCAGCCATTACTAGTGCTCAACCTCCTATGCCATGCCCACATCACACCACAGCTTTGGAAACTCCACTGGCTCCTGATATGCGAGCACAGGCACTTTAATGGCTCATCCACACCTGCAAAGCTCTCCATAATACTGACTTTGCCTACCTGATCAGCCGCATTCACTTTCATCAACCTTCCAGGCACATAAGCTTAGCTGATCTCTCACTAGCACACCCCATGCATACACAAAAACAAACCCGGGGGTCACCCATCTGGTACTTGGCCCCTGAAGTCTAGAACAACCTCGAAAAACACATCAGAACCTCTACCTCTCTTCATGACTTTCGCAAGAAAAACATAACATAACGTAACATAACATAACGTGTAAATGATTCTTATACTCTTGAATAATTTTACTACTTTTGACAAATTCATAAAACCATAATGTAAAGTTACTCAAAAGTGTAGACTTACATGCTTTTATCCCATGACAAATGGGATGGAGCCTAATACATGAGTGTAAATTAGTACTGCTAAACAATTTGTCAGTAATGTCAGCACCACACATTGGTGAACACTGATACAGCAACCCTCTTGTATATAGGGACTTTAAGGCCTATAAGAAATAATGATAAATTAAATTCAGTTATTTAAAATGTTTAACAATCTAAATAAATATAATTTAATGCTAAGAAGAATATCTAAAAAAAAACATGTATTACGTAATTATCGAATATTGCACCAAATGCTTTTGAATTGATAAATTAATGTAACATTATGTTTTATTGAAATATAACTAATTTAGTTAATTCTACATCACTTTTAATAATTATTAATGCATCGTAAAAACATACACTCTTTTTTCACTTTAGATGGGAATTTATTTTTTAATTTAACTTCCAGAAAATAATAATAATTTAGTTTAATATACATAAATGAATTAAAATTATTATTACTGAATTTTTTTATATAAATTATGAATGTTAGTTATATATTTATTAAAATTTAGAACAAAAGAACTAATGATACAGCACTATTAACTTAATTTTATATTAAATATTAACGTAGAAAGAATATGATAAAATGAACAAAATATTCCCTCCTTAAATTAAATTATGAATGTTGAAATGTATTTATTTATTCCTATAATTTGTGGTAAACTTGGGTAAACATTTATTTTAAATAGATATGTTAAAAATTATGCTTAAAAGATTAATTTCATGATAGTTCATTATTATTTCAATTACCAAACATATTGAAGTATTTTTTCACTAAAACCTAAATCATATCATATATACAGGGAGTGCAGAATTATTAGGCAAGTTGTATTTTTGAGGATTAATTTTATTATTGAACAACAACCATGTTCTCAATGAACCCAAAAAACTCATTAATATCAAAGCTGAATATTTTTGGAAGTAGTTTTTAGTTTGTTTTTAGTTTTAGCTATGTTAGGGGGATATCTGTGTGTGCAGGTGACTATTACTGTGCATAATTATTAGGCAACTTAACAAAAAAAAATATATACCCATTTCAATTATTTATTATTACCAGTGAAACCAATATAACATCTCAACATTCACAAATATACATTTCTGACATTCAAAAACAAAACAAAAACAAATCAGTGACCAATATAGCCACCTTTCTTTGCAAGGACACTCAAAAGCCTGCCATCCATGGATTCTGTCAGTGTTTTGATCTGTTCACCATCAACATTGCGTGCAGCAGCAACCACAGCCTCCCAGACACTGTTCAGAGAGGTGTACTGTTTTCCCTCCTTGTAAATCCCACATTTGATGATGGACCACAGGTTCTCAATGGGGTTCAGATCAGGTGAACAAGGAGGCCATGTCATTAGATTTCCTTCTTTTATACCCTTTCTTGCCAGCCACGCTGTGGAGTACTTGGACGCGTGTGATGGAGCATTGTCCTGCATGAAAACCATGTTTTTCTTGAAGGATGCAGACTTCTTCCTGTACCACTGCTTGAAGAAGGTGTCTTCCAGGAACTGGCAGTAGGACTGGGAGTTGAGCTTGACTACATCCTCAACCCGAAAAGGCCCCACAAGCTCATCTTTGATGATACCAGCCCAAACCAGTACTCCACCTCCACCTTGCTGGCGTCTGAGTCGGACTGGAGCTCTCTGCCCTTTACCAATCCAGCCACGGGCCCATCCATCTGGCCCATCAAGACTCACTCTCATTTCTTCAGTCCATAAAACCTTAGAAAAATCAGTCTTGAGATATTTCTTGGCCCAGTCTTGACGTTTCAGCTTGTGTGTCTTGTTCAGTGGTGGTCGTCTTTCAGCCTTTCTTACCTTGGCCATGTCTCTGAGTATTGCACACCTTGTGCTTTTGGGCACTCCAGTGATGTTGCAGCTCTGAAATATGGCCAAACTGGTGGCAAGTGGCATCGTGGCAGCTGCACGCTTGACTTTTCTCAGTTCATGGGCAGTAATTTTGCACCTTGGTTTTTCCACACGCTTCTTGCGACCCTGTTGACTATTTTGAATGAAACGCTTGATTGTTCGATGATCACGCTTCAGAAGCTTTGCAATTTTAAGAGTGCTGCATCCCTCTGCAAGATATCTCACTATTTTTGACTTTTCTGAGCCTGTCAAGTCCTTCTTTTGACCCATTTTGCCAAAGGAAAGGAAGTTGCCTAATAATTATGCACACCTGATATAGGGTGTTGATGTCATTAGACCACACCCCTTCTCATTACAGAGATGCACATCACCTAATATGCTTAATTGGTAGTAGGCTTTCGAGCCTATACAGCTTGGAGTAAGACAACATGCATAAAGAGGATGATGTGGTCAAAATACTCATTTGCCTAATAGTTCTGCACTCCCTGTATGTAAATTATGTTATTGCTAAAATACCCTTACTGCATTGACTTCTATTTTGTATGGAGAATCACGCAATACCAGTGGTTGGCCATGTTGGTGCTTCACTTACCACAAAGCTGGAATACATTTAAGTCTCTTTAACACTTTTTCGGCAGTAGTGATTGCAGTCATATATTTTGTGACATGTATGACTGACCTTCTCGCCTTTACTACAATAAGGTATAGCCACTTCTGCCTAGATCACCTCCACTATGGCAGAGAGCTCTGTATAGAAATGATCGGAGAGGCAGATGTGGATGTCTCCTGCTATAGGTTTGTAAATTGCATTTCCCATCACCCCCCGGTCCCTACCACATTTACGACAAACATGTATACCCACCAGTGGCTAGATCCAACCCACCAGGGTGGAGAGCTTGGTACAGAAAACATTGGAGAGTGTGAGGTGGAAATCTCCTTCCATAGTATTGTAAATTGCCTTGTGCAGCGCATGAAGTATACTACTTTTTGTATTTCAAAACGCATTTTGTGAGTCGGGCCCTTAATTGTTTGACTCCAACACCTACAAACAAAGAGGTAGCAGTATAAGTCTGAGAGACTGATTGACTGCCACATTATGACCCTGGCAGTCTGACCATCATGGGACCACCGTCTCCGCCGGGATCAGTGAACCAGATGAGCTGACGACAGATACAGGTTGCAATCAACCAGGGCGGCGCTGCAGGCAGCGCCGCCTAGCTGATTACAACCTGGTTCTCTGTCAGTCTTTCCATGGTGGAGTACAGCTGCAGGGAGCCCCAGGAGGGCCCCTTCACTGCCCATGTCCATTGGGCAGAGCAGGGGTCCCTTTGCCCAGCACCCTCGTAATGCACACTGACTGTCGTGCAGACAGTGCATATTATGAGGGTAATGGTGCCCCCTGGGGGTGGCAGCTTTGTCGCCGGCTCGATTACAAGCCAGTGACAATGTTGCCTACACTTTCACACTGGGCTGACCACTGGAAATCTTGGTTTCTGCCCATCAGCCCAGCTGGAAAGTCATAATGGGGCCGGCACACTACAGTGGAGGCCACCCTGTTGGGAACACCTGTCCATCAAACTCATTTTCAGGGCCAAAATCCCTAAACTGGATAAACTTTTAAAAATCCTGCTTTTCTAGTACATATTCCCCCTGCAACTCCTTAGAATTTTTTTAATCCCTGGGTTTCTCTACTCCAAGCCGTTCCCACTTAGTACAATACTCATTGTGAAAAATGGCTGGGAGTATCTTAGATCACCAAAGAGGTGTGTAATCATTATACCACCCAATCCATACCATGCTTTCAATCTTGGTCCATAAATTAAACACAGATTGTACTGTCTTAAACTTCACTTTTTATAAAAAGTAACTGGGTTCCACTATTCTCAAAAAAACATGCATTGACCTCTACCCCCATTGAAAGTTCATAAATGGAGGGCAAATCCTCTACCGCTTGACCTCCAAATTGCCTGCCCACAATTAAAGTCTTGCCAGTAATAGTACCTAAAATTAGGAAAGGCTAAGCCACCACTTGCCCTGGGTAACACCAGGTATTTAGGAGCCCTTCTACCTCTGGAATATAATCACATAAAACTACTGGTGATATTCTCCATCCGCTTAAACTAGCAGTTTTTGAAATTCTAGAGGGGTATCCCCCAAAAAAGCAACACATTTTGGCCAAAAAGAGAATTTTAATTATATTGCAGTATGCCACTATTGTAAGGTGTAAATTGTCCAGCTTTTTAAGATCCCTCTTGGTACTCTGCAGAGCCGGAGCCAAAATTAATTCAACTATCTTCTCCACTTTGTTTGAGATACCTGTTCCTTAATAAACCTCATGTTCTACTCTATGGTTAACCTCTAACTGCATCTATAATTAGTTACTGTCTGGCTTTTGTTCTTATTCAAAAGGTACACAAACACTTTTCCAAACCTTGATGCCTCACACTCGTCTTCCCTTAATGCCACTTCTGGATCAGGTGTAACCAACGCGATATCATCCGCATAAGCAAGTATCTTCGTACTAAGGGCTTGGGAGACTACAAGGAGATTGACATATTATCCTTCAGGCTCCTAATCGATATCAAGGGCAAATAAAAGGGGTGAACCAGTGTATATAAAATCTGAAACTCATGTATTAAAGTACTATTAAATATTTATTTTTAGTAATCTATGTGAGCAATTTTTAAAGATTTGAATTCCTGAAATATTTTTTTTCTTTCTTACTACAAGAATAAATTAAATTAAATCTGTTTTAACATTTACAATATTTAACTGAACAATTCATGTGCACCACATTATTTTATTATTCCTAAAAATAGTTTGATTAAATAATAATAATTATTTATTTGTTTAAATAAATAATAATTCAATATGTAATAATTAGTCTGATTTTTAAAATTGCTAATAAGCCTATTCCTCTATAAAAACAGTGCTCCTTATAAAATCATTGACTTAAAGTAAATCTATCTTGTCCTAAAATAGCATTATGAATCAAAAGTGTATACAAATTATAATAAAAAATACAAAACACTTTTCTGAAAAAAACTACCCAACCAAAACCTAAAAAAAATCCAAACAATCCATATTTTTTAAAATAATATTAAACAATTAAAATACTTTCTAAAAATTAAAATACAGATATATAAACTAATGGCATCATTATGAGTTTGGCAGCCACCAAACGCCCAGGGAGGTCGCCACCATCATATCTATGCCCCCTCCATAAGTGTATTAAAATGTTCCAGCCAGGGGTCTGACCGGCAGAAACATTGTACTACACATTCCCGCCAGGTTGACCAGTGGGAACAGTGCTACAATATTGGCCTTGGCTCCTTTAAGGTAACAGAGACCAATACCGCAGCACATCAGCACCCTCTGAAGGCAATGCAGACAGTACAAATTCTGATGGCGCTTGGCAGGGGGGCCATCCACTGCCTATGCCATGGCATGGGCAGTGCAGGGCTCCCCTCTGTTGACTCCAGCACTGGCTTTCTACTGAAAAGGCTAGCAGAAAGCTGAGTTGTAATCATCCAGGCGGTGCTGAGTTCAGCACCGCCATGGTTCACTTCAACTCAGACCTATGCGAGGCCATCGGGATCCATGTTCCTGGTGGAGACGGCGGTCTCCTGGTGGGTCTACCCGCCAGTGTTAAAATGTGGTGGTCGGACCACCACAGTTGCAGTGGTCTAACTGTCACCGCGAAGTAGGTGGTCCTTTGACTGCCAGCCTCATAATGAGGCCCACTATAACAGACATATGATAATTAGGTAAACAGTATTTCAAACTTCAACGTAATTGCACACAAAAAAAAGCTTACTATTGATATTCTTTTTGGTAGTCCTGATATTTCCAACTCGACGTGAAGGACCATCAGCAATCTTGAGTTAATATTTAGGATTTGAACCCTTACAATGACAGACATGCCTTCCACATGGCCAGTGGTAAGTGACCAGCTCGTAAGTATTGTGCTGCAGTACCACTTTTGCCTACCCTCTTCTGCCTGCTGTATTCCTCCTTTCTGCCTCTCTCTCCTTCCTGCCAGCTCTGCTCTGTTCCCCTCATTTTTGCCCCTTTTTACAGCTCCTCTTTCCGGTTGCCCCAGCACTCTAGAGTTTCCTGCTGCTGCTGCCCCTATGGCCCTGCCCTCCTCCCACTTCCATGTCTCCCACCCTCCCAGCTCAGCGACCCCTTCTACCCCCCCTTCTTAATGGCAATCTCTGTGCAGTAGAGAGTGACTCTTACTGTCCTCCAACAGCGTGAGCCTCAGTCCCCTGCACAGCACCACCGTTCAGCTGCTGCCTTCGATCCTTCTGAGCCTGTCCTGAGCCCGTGTTCAAGGCCCACCTCCACCCGCAGGTCTGGCTGTGCCTCATCCCTGATGTTCCAATGGTAAGTGACTAGTTCAGTATTTTGCTGTGGCGCCACTTTTGCCTGCCTGCTTCTGCCTGCTGTTTCCTCCTATCTGCCTCTCTCTCCTTCCTGCTAGCTCTGCTCTGCTCTGTGCCACTTGTTTTTGCCCCTTTTTGCCACTCCTATGCCTGGTTGCCCCCAGCGCTCTAGTGCTTCCCTTGCTGCTGCTGCTGCTGTGGCCCACCCCCCTCCCAGCTCTGCATCTCCTGCCCTCCCACTTCAGTGACCCCTTCCACCTCCCTCCCCATTTTAATGGCAGCCGCTGTGCAGTGTGGCCGCACCGCTGGTGTGTCAAAGGCAAGCTGGTCTGCGCCCATCCTCACCTGGACCGTGCTCAGCACCAGGAACCCTCGATCTCCGGTGAGCCATTTTCTGGCCACCCTCCAATATGACGCCAAGACCCACCACCGCTTGAACAGCGGACATCTCAGCACCTGCAGCACCGCATCTCCTAAGGACACCCAAGGACCAGTTTCCTGCCAGAACTGCAACCACAGATTCAGCCACAACGAACAACTGGAGCACTCCAAACCTGAAACCACTGACGCCCGCCACAACCTCATCAACTGCACCACAATGGAACACCTACACTTCCTGATCCACACCACTCACAACTCCTCCTTCCACATCACCCTGATCTACAGACCACCCAGCCCGCCCAGCCTTCATCAACACTATTGTAGACACGCCTCCCCTCCACGCTCTCGCGTCCATTGACTACCTCCTTCTGGGTGACCTGAATTTCCACCTCGAGGACCATAACAACTGAAACACCACATCCCTACTCGACAACCTCACCACCCTCGGCCTCAGATAACTGATCACCATGCCCACGCACACTGCGGGACACATACTCAACCACATTTTCCCCGCAAGCAACAGGGCACCGTCAAGAATACCCCTACCCCGGACTGGACCGACCACCTCTGCATCACCAGGCCCTGCCACAGGAAATGTAACAAGATCACTGACGAGCAACTCACTACAACCCTTGCCAAATCACCTCTCCACCCCACTGACGCTGCCAACACTGCAGCACGCAACCTCAACTCCTGGATCACCGAATGCACCAGCTCCTCAGCCCCCCTCTGAACGATTTCGGTCAATCGCATCCCAAAGAAAACCAACTGGTTCATCACCGAACTCCAAGAATCCAAAAGCACTTGCAGGCACCTAGAGAAGAAATAGAGAAACAGCAAAACCATCAAAGACCTCGCCTCCTTTAGGACCTCCACCACTACCCATCGATGACGCATCAAGAATGCAAAGAAAGCCACACTCCGTGAACACATCAACGCCTCCCCGCACAACACCAAAGAACTCTTCACGGTAATCAATGAGTTCACCAGTCCACCCTCCGAAGCCACCAATATCACCCCGTCGCAAGACCTCTGCGACAAACTGGCCACTTTTCTCCACTGTAAGATAAAAGACATCTCCAACAGCTTTCTCCCATGGAACCCATCCAGCACCGGCACCTGCGACTGACTTAGACCCCGAGAGCCCACCCAAACCATCCACAGCTGGTCCACTCTCACCACAGACAAGACCGAAATCTTCATGAACAGCATTCATTCCGGAACTCCCACGGACCCCTGCCTCCACCACATCTACAACAGAGCCAGTAAATCCATATCTCCCGAACTCTGCAAGACACTGAACTGCTCTATTGAAATAGCCTCTTTCCCCAAAGACAGGAAACACGCCAAAGTCCACCCCTTCCTGAAGAAACCCACAGCTGCCTCATCAGAGCTGAAGAATTTCCGGCCCATCTCGCTGCTACCTTACCCGGCCAAAGTCCTGGAAAAAGCCATAAGCACACAGCTGTGATAATTTATCGAGGACAACTCACTAGATACCTCTCAGTTTGCCTTCTGCAGCAGTCTGCTCTGGAGTCCCTCAGGGATCCTCCCTGAGCCCAATGCTCTTCAACATCTACATGGCCCCGTCAGAGGCCACGAAATGAATATCGTGTCATACGCAGATGACACACAACTCATCATATCTCTCACAGAAGACCTGGACAAAGCTAAGAGGAACTTTCACACCAGAATGGAAGCTGTAGCTGCTTGGATGAGGGAAAGCTGCCTGAAGCTCAGCTCAGACAAGACCGAGCTCATCATCTTCTGAAACTCCACTTCAGCCTGGACTGACTCCTTGTGTTCCACATCACTCAGCACCTCGCCTACACCAACTGACCATGCCTGCAACCTAGGAATAATCCTCGACTCTTCCCTCTCGATGACCCGACAGGTAAACGCAATCACATCTTCCTGCTGGCACACCCCCTGCCAACTCTGCAAAATATTCAAATGGATCCCTGATGACAGCGGCAAGATAGTCACCAACACCTTAGTCACAAGCAAGCTCAACTACGGCAACACACTCTACGCCGGCACCATAGCAAAGAACACCAAAAAACTACAACTCATCAAAAATGCCATCGCCAGACTCGTCCTGAACATCCCTCGCCAGGAACACATCTCCCAAAACCTGAAAAACCTCCATTGGCTCCCAGCGGAGAAGAAAATCAACTTCAAACTACTCACCCACACCTACAAGGCCCTTCACAACATTGGACCATCCTACCTGATTCATTGCATCTCCTTCTATAACGCCGCCAGACCCTTTCGCTCCTCCCAGCATGCACTGGCCACCATCCCACGCACCTGGAAAACCACAGCCAGAGGAAGATCTTTCACCTACCTCACAGAAAAGAGCTGGAACAACCTGCCCACGAACCTCAGACAGAGCTCATTACTCACTATCTTCAGGAAGAACCTCAAGACCTGTTCTCTTGGAATGAGGCACAAACTCACCACCAGTGCTTTAAAACTCTCATGGGTGAGTAGCTGCGCTTTAAAAAAACTGATTGATTGACTGATTGACATGGCGGCCAGCCTAGTGTGAGAGAGGGAACTTAAATATGGTGGATGATCATCTGCAGTGATGGTGGAGTTGCCTCTTCCACTACTGCAGTAACGCTGCCTTCCTGTCTGATCAATTTTAAATGATCCCCTAAACTTCTTCGTTGAGGCTTTGTTATGGCTGAAACTACTCATGAAGCAATATAGTCTTGGATGATTTCCAAAGATGAGGCCTTCAGAAATCATGTACAGGTGTCATTACACCATGTTAGGATTTTCCTTCTATCTCTACCTGGGACTGACGGGGCTCAGTGGATGTTCATCTCCCTTTTAATTGTGCTCATAAACTCACTGTGGCCCAGAACTGTTGCAACCTGGTTCGAATTGAATTTAAGCCAGAGCTCTAAATGCTTGCCCACTGCCTCGCTTCACTCTTGCTTCTAATTCTAGCTAGGGTGTCTTAGACCTAAAACACAGACAGGGTGCGTCAGAGCTGAGTGGAACTGTCCAAATGCAGATCAGATCCAGATGGTGGTACATTCATACAACTGAGGATAGAATTACTAAAACCTCCTGCAACGCAGTGCAGTAATAAAGTTGCTGTGCCGGATTGTATGTGAAGGAGAGAGCAGGACAGCACTGCATCTACTTAGATATGGCACTGTCCTTCACTCACATTCATATAGGTGCACAAGTAGGCTGCATACCGCCAGCACACATCTTTGCACCACAGTGCAATAATGTCAGTGTTCTGTCTAGCATTGGTCTTGTACTAGAAGGGTAACTTCCAGTACAAAATACCATGCCTAGTCATATTTTAAAACTTTTCCCCTAGTAAATCTGTCCCTCAGTTGCTGGTCAGTGCTCGCACCCCTCCCTGCTGTTAGGGGCAGGCCTTTAGTCTAAAAACATGGCCGGGCCTACAACATAATTTATGACATTTTAAGAACACGCAGGTGTCCAGTGGATGTTCCTCCACTTCTTCTGCCAGTGAGCCAGAACTGACTGTGCCTCTACTTCATTTGGAGGCGGTCCTGTCCATGATTTCAGAAATGCCACTGGGATCGGCTGCAATCTGACCTGTGGCAACAACATACTTTTCTACCTTACGAACATCACTCTGCTGGAGAGCTGCGCTCCTCAACTTCAGAACCAACTTTCCGGCAGCGTGGTCGTGCAACAGCGTTCTAAACATTACCATAGCAACTTGGGAATGTATGATAACCTATTACACATAAACAGTTTGTTTAACTCTTTTATGTATGATAGTCTATCATACATATCCAATTGCCTAACTGTAATGTGATCCTGCCTCGTGAGGAGGTGCTAAAAAACATTTGACCCTCAGTCACAAGAAAAGAAGTAGGCGGGGCTTCTACTAAGTAACCCGATGGATGAGGGACCTGGTCAAGTTAGGAAAGAGGGATAAACACTTCTAGTTGTGATGTAGCCAGTGAGACACCAAACAATTTTAGTCTATTACAAGCAAGGAAAATGACTGGATGTTCTGTGGATAGTTTCTGAAAACTATTTTTTTTCACTCAAGCTGAGCGCTTTATATGTGAAGCAAATGGACTCAGTGACAGTTCCGTGAGAGTAGATATGTGACAGTCTAGGATTAAGAAAGGAGTGAAAAACAGAGGATAGACTAAACTGGGTGAACAGTCCAAATGGGACTGCTGAAAATATAGCTGACAAACTAAAACTATGTTTTTGCTTCTGTTTTAAATCTCGTGTTCCAAAATGCGTACTTGGATTATATACATAAATGCTACGTTTAAAATATTAGTTAAAGTGGGACCAGGCAATTATGACATTGAGAAAAGCATCCGTATCCATTAGCTATTAGGTACCCAATTTTAAGCCTCTAGAGGCATTCTTTCAAAGATATTTTTCTTCACGATTTCAAAATCCTTTTATGTTTTTTATGTTTCAAAATAATAAAATGTGTGTTTCATGAAGTACAATGGAAAATAGATTCCTTCGGGAAACTGCCCCTGGCAAAGCTTCCTCCCATCGACGATTACTTTTTAAATTAGGTGGATTTTTCGAATTGGTCAGGCTCTTTTTTCATAATTAGTCCTGCCTAACCAAAACATGTAACGTTCTTGTGTTCATGTTTTGTTTGATTGTGTGCCACTAAAGAGCGCAAAAGAGAAATGAAAGAATGCTGAAATATAGAGTTTGAAACTGAGACCACCAAGCAAATATTGGAAAGACATGAAGAAATTCCCATGTTAATCCCTCTAACAGAGAAACAGAAGAAATAGAGTCTGACACAGTAAATACTTTGTTGTGTCTCAGGTCTGAAATTTGTTGGAAACGTACATGGCCTATATAAAAGGGAGCACGCATTTTTGCTTACTTACAAATTATATCAGCATAGATTGCAAAGCGGAAGGCCGGGTGTCTCACCTGCTAATCCAAGCATGAGGTATTCAATTCATTATAGGAGTAGTGTCTTGGCCAACTGAGATCGGCCTATTCTACAAGGTCTAGCTTCTGTTTGTCCCTTTTCTATCTCACTGTCGGTCCATGGGAAGCTGCATCTCCTAAAACTGCTTCAGTACAAGACTTCAATCAGTATATCATTGCTCCTGCACCGAATCCTGGAGGGGATGACAGGTAAGCATTAATGAGCACACCATCCTTGCTGACCCTCTCCATGAATATTCACAGCAGTAACATGGACCCACTCATAACACTGTTATCGTTCTATGTTTTACAGTAAAAAGAGGCATCATCGTATCTTAAGGAAGAAGAAGTAATGAAGGCGATGCAAAGGACAGATCAATTGTAATGACTAGTCCTCTTTTTGGTCACAGTCATTAGTGGCTCAGTGGAATAATTCATTCTCTTCAAAAATCTGTGTTTGCCTTCTTGGTCACAGGTTTGAATTCTAGTGCAGTGGTTCTTAACCTGTGGTCCACAGATTCTTGCGGTCCTCTAGGCTTACTCAGAACATAAATGACTGGAAATTAAATTTTATTAGCAGTATTAAAGTACATACACATAAAAAAGCAACATTGGAAGTTTTAAAACACTCTGTAAATGTGAAGGAAGTTGAAACTGGAATCAATAAATTAAGATGGTATCCTTAGCATGAGCCACAGGAGAAGAGCAAGTACAGAAAAAACACACTTTTATATGGACAAATGGTCGTCTCATTCGAGGCAGCAGTTGTATTTGCCCACAAAAAGACAGCATGCATTAGGAGTGAACAAAAAAAATTGATGTGCTAGAGTCTAGCATATTGCTTCATCTTTTGTAAATAAAACTACATTTTGAAAAGGGCCAACTGCCTTATTCAAATTTCAATTTCTGAATCCTTTGTTTGTGAATTAAGTTAAATAATTTATAGTGTGTGTATTTATTTGATATTCAGCAGGAATCCACGACTTCCAGTAGTGATTCAATGGGGATCCACACACATCAAAAGTTTAAGAACAACTGTTCTTTTGGGTCCACACAGCATTTTGTCCACCAAGATTGACAAAACGAGCAGCCTTTGACAGAGCAGGCCAAATTATGCTTCGGCGCAAACTCCATCAGTGAGGTCTGCTGATGAAGCTCCACAGTGATAACTGGGTTCAGGTTGACCTTAATGGGTTAGGCAGTTTGTCGAGGAAAATCCCAGTAAAGAATGGTCTGCATGAGGGGTTTTAACCCTCTTGCTATTTAGTCTGTTTTATGCAGACCTTCCACAGACGTTAAATGCTACTCATAGTTTTTCACTGAAGATCGGGGCAGGCATATTAGCTGCCTCTTGTATGCAGATGATCTTTTGGTGATGGGTGTTACTCTTATCCGGCTCCAAAGAAAACTCAATGCTCTCAACTCCGACTGTCCTGAAAATAAATTAACTATTAATGTTGCTAAACCAAATACATTTTTCTTTGCGAAAAAGAAAAGGACCACTACTTGGTTCCTAGGGAGTGTACGGTTGGATCAGGAACGAGAATACAAGTATTTGGTTATGATTTTTGCAGATTATCTGAACTGGGATAAACACATGCCCTCTTGGAAACTTGCAATATCAGCTGAAGTGAAAGCCCAGAAAAGGTTTGACAATAGATTTGGCAGCTATACCTTTGAGTCATAAGTAAGATGATTGAGGGCAAACTTATCCCCCAGGCTCTTTATGGGGCTGAGGTGCTAGCAGTGGATAAGCGAGTCTCTTGGGAGAGCCTAGAAGGGTGCACTCTGAAATTGGTCCTTGACCTACCCAAAAGTGTGATGAATCAAGCAGTACGAGGGAGATAAGAACAGTTGCCTGGAGTACCTTGGCAGATGAAGGAGCCCTGCACTTTTATCTTTTGATTACAAACAAGGTACCTGGTGTAAAGCTATTGGCTCTAACTGTACCTGAGGTAATGTAAATCTTTTTTTTGTAAGAGGAACCCTGTGTTGCTAATGTTGGAGTGCATAGGGGTCCCTGATTTGCTTTTGGAGAAAGGTGAAGCATCACACATTGGTCAAAAAAAGTGCACCCTTGGGCATGTGCTGCTGAACTAGACAAAGGGAAAATATGTACTACCTTAAAAATAAGAGCTCTGTTACCCCCATCCTCAGTTCTCAGGGGAGTGTGGACCTTTTGCCCTACTTATATAAAATCCCTGATAAGGTTCTGAGATATGAAATCCTGCGTTTGAGGATTGGCATTGACCCTGGATGGCGGATGCCAGGTCTAAAGTTGAAAATGACGGAGATTCTGAACCAGTGTCCCTGCAGACGGGGTCACAAGTATTCAATAAATCATCTTTTGATGGACTGTGTATTCTTCCTTGAGGAAAGGAGGAACAATCTCCATCCTGTTTTTATAAAATATTGGATTCTGTCATGAGGTGAAGACCTCAATCTGATATGTGGTCTCAGGTTCGAGGATGTAGCCATTGCTACTGGTCAATTCATGCAGAGAATTGTAACTTCTTATTCCAGGCTCTCTCTTGTTAAATGATCTAGACCAGGAATAGGATCTGTCCCCCCAGGCTGGCAGTGATTTATTCTTATCAGATAGGCTGATCCTGACCATGTCAGGAGGACGATTGAATGGGATATCAGGGGTTGTGATAGCTGTCCTGCACACTGCAATTTATATGGTTGGTTGGTAAAATGAGATATATGCCCTAGGTAATCCATTACCCTTTTTCAAATGCTGCTAAGAGGTATAGATTGGTAGGGTTGGTTGGGACACTGCACTTTATATTGCCTTAGTAGGCTAAATGATAGGTATGTGATAATGAGCTGTAACCTTCTATGGAGCCTTGGGTCGTTTAAATAGGCATGAGTCAACCAGGTTAGAAAGTAGACTAAATAGAAACCCAGGGCTTACGATACGTTGCCCCGTACACTGCACTTTAACATTTTAACCTGACAAAACGAGTTGTATGTCATTGGAATTCAGCATATCTTTAAAATCTATTAATAGGCCTGATATTGTGCTGTGAACTTTTATTCGTATCTGTCAGGTTGGTGCTCATGGTACTTGGAGCTTGACAGAACGAGACCTTGGAAATTGAGATAGCATGGCCTTGCACTTTGCACCATATAATGTTCCACCTAGCCAAATGAATTGTATGTCTTGAGTAATTAATTATATCTTAAATGTCTTAAATAATATACCATGATTCTTGATTGAGTTTTAATCTGAAGAAACCTTAAATTTTATATTCTTATTTATTTCCGGTTGATGGTAAGTGTTGGTGGATTAGATATAATTAAGTGTTATGTCTGGATCCTATAGTATTT
Organism: Pleurodeles waltl; assembly: GCF_031143425.1. Classification (NCBI taxonomy): domain Eukaryota; kingdom Metazoa; phylum Chordata; class Amphibia; order Caudata; family Salamandridae; genus Pleurodeles; species Pleurodeles waltl. Next base: position 233,609,223 of record NC_090436.1, read on the forward strand.
GTATTTATGTATGTCAATTGAACATTTAATATTTCTATAAGAATGTATTTCTTAGAAATAAAGGATTTGACTCACTGACTGACAGAGCGAGTAACAAATTTGTTTGACATCTACAAACAACTGTTATTCAGCCTCAAGATGGCTCCATGGATGAGCATTTGTTTTACAATTACAAAATACACATTGTGTTCCTTTTTAAATACTGTACAATTTAGACTCTCTAGCGGCTTCCTATCAAAATCAGAGGGTTGCTGGTTGCTTTGGTTTAAAATGGGTTCTCCTCGTGTTTACAGTGGTGGCTGCCACTCAATGGGGGTGGCGGACAGGTGGAGGGAATAACATTTTTTTTAAAAAGCTTACCTTCGGCGGAAACACGTTCGTCTCCCCTTCGCCCTCTTCCTTCCTAGCTCACACAGGCTCCCAGCCAATCATGACGCTGCTGATCGCCGTTCAGACTGGGAGTGGAAGCCTGGGCACGTTCTCCACTCGATTGTGCAATACAGGTATAGAACATGCAAAGTGCTCCTGCCCAACACAGCCGGTCAAAGAATCATGTGCACTTTGCACAGCAAAAGCCCTCCTCCAGCCCACTCCCTCCAGCCCAGCTCTGCCCTGCCCTTTACTCCAAGGAAAAATAAAATACATTTGTGTTATCATTTAATTTTTTCTTTCCCTAAATCATGGAGATTCAACTCTCCTCCTCCTTAGTTGAGGAGCTGCCCCTGCGTGTTTATGTTGCAACTCAGTTCGACTCTGGCTTCTTAGACACGGTATAGTTTGGAAAGCAGATAAAATCTGCCATTCCAGACGTTTTATAAAAGTTCACTTAAGTGTGCTAAGTTTTTGTGGGAGTTCTCAAAACGTGATCAAAGTACAGAGTCTAGGAAATGGAACCCACCGTTGCATTAATTTCTACAATAATGTTTTGATTAATTGGAGCGATCTTTAGCATAGTTCATAGCCAGCGGTGGGTTTAGAGCGATGCGACCAGTCCCGAGGCAGGTGAAGGAGATGCCATTTGAATGACATGCTAAACTGAAATAAGAGCAGCCTGTAAAGATGTTTGTGTGTACTGTATTTGCCAGGAGATAATAACAGCATACTAACTCTGGTGTTTAATGCACTCGATGGAGAGATCTCTGATTTGTCTAGTAATTGTGTCGTCTCACGCTAAAGTAGCATAAAGGATTAAGGTTCTTGTTGCAAAGCACAAAGGTGTAGAGTGCATATTACAGATTTCTGTTTTAGCTCAGTGAGTTACTGCTTTTGCACATTCTGTTACTTTTACTACCTACTTCTACTTTAGCACAGAGAGCTCTACATTTACATGAAAGTGATGCAAGGAAACTTTAAGGCAAAGGTTTAGAAGTTGTTGCCATTTTTTAAATCTTTCATCATTTTAAGGTTGCTAAAAAAGTATCCCTTTGTGTAGTAATACATTTTTATTAGCATACCCAATGCCACTCTGTTATGTTTTATGTCCTGAGATTGTAGGGTAGATTAACTCAGAATTTTAGCCATATTTGCACCAGAAAAGTGGCACAGACCTAGGACAAAGTGACATTTTGGGATTTACTGCCAGCTCAAATCCCTACTAATATGGGTAACATGTGACTTCTACGCAAGGTGGCCCTCATTGTCTTATGGAACATTTCCTTTAAATTGTTTTACACATTCATTCATTGTCTCTGTGTAAAATGTATGTGTGACATCCCACTTTGTGGTATGAATAGCAGCGTAAAAGGGTGCCCCCAAAGCCAACGTCGGCCCTGGTCAGCCAGTGAAACACTTACTCCTTACTTAACAGTCCCCACCCTCCAGTGATCGACGAACGTCCAAAATGCAGCATTAACAAAATGCATCATAATGGACACATTTAGGCCTGCTTTTATTCGATGAAGAGTGGAAACAAAATTCAATAACTGTTTAAGTTTCTCATTTTTTCATACCTTGGACATATGTTCTATACTGGCTATCTGTCCCATCCTACAGTACTATTTACATCTTTGTACAATCTTGGGAATCCATATCCTCTTTTTCCTTTTCTACAACCTTTCATATAAATCATTACTTTTTAATATTATTGGGTATTAGTGTGGGCATAAATGTAGGTGTGTGTATGTGTGTGTGTGTGCGCACCTGCGCACGTCTGTGCCTCTGTGTGTGTGTGGGCCCCACTCAGAGCAGGGAACGTCAAAAATAGGCACTAGAGATGGAATAGATTCCTTTGCTATAGATCTCAATGAAGGGGAGCTGGGGAACACTAGCAGGTTGGGACTAGCTCTCAGAGTCGAGATGAGTCATTCTAGGCCAATATAAGTAGATAACAGAGGTTAATGCAGGTGAAAGGGTCAAAAGGTGAGAGTAGAAAGAGCGGGCCGGGGACCCAATGTAGTGATGGAGCCGGTCCATAAAGCCCAAGTCTTGTTGGTGGACCAGGCACAGATAAGGCAGTCAGGCAGGCAGGCAGGGGCAGGCAGCTCCTACGTAACATTTCCCTGTAGATTTGCCATTCTGAATTGGGACAGCTCGGTATATTGGTGGACATCTCAATATAGCATTGCCTTCAGTGCCAGGGGCCTGAGAATCTCAGAGATTACCCAGGGTAGGGGGCCATCCTAAACACAAAGGATTTCTTTCCCTGCAATGTGCAATCACCTACATACAGAATGGAATCACAGGAATTGCTTCCCCAGTTTTTGGCACATATTCATTGTACCGGCACAGGTATCTCTGGAATTTTACTACTGCTAAAAAACACTTGCAGATGTAGAAAAGGTGTTCTGCGGGATTCATTGATGCACTATAATGAAGATCAGACTAGAGACCACTTCCACATGGTTCCCATAGTTTCCTTCACTGCCTGTTGATGATGAGCGGCTGGCTGAGACCTCTAATGATTCTGGGAGCCCCAGGGAATGTAACATAGGTTTTTTGGCTCACAACCTCCTCACTACTATCCTGCACTGTCAGCAGGCCATGTTTCTATGAATTAGAGCAGGTGGCAAGTAGAATGGCAAAGAAGGAGTTTAGCAGGCCGCTTACTGAGGTGACGGTACTGCCACCCAATTTCTCAAATTAAAATTGGTGGCTGAGAGGGGGATTGTTGGACTTTTACTTATGCAGGGTCATCCTGAATCTTTTTGCCTCCTGCCTCCTATTTTCTTCTGACCTGTCGCTGTTGGCTTTTGAACTCTGAGCACTTTCCCACTGCTAACCAGTGTTAAAGTGCATATGCTCTCTGTGTAAATTGTATGTAATTGGTTTATCCATGATTGGCCTATTTGATTTACTAGTAAGTCCCTAGTAAGGTGCACTAGAGGTGCCAGGGCCTGTAAATCAAATGCTACTAGTGGGCCTGCAGCACTGGTTGTGCCACCCACATAAGTAGCTCTGTAATCATGTCTCGGACCTGCCACTGCAGTGTCTGTGTGTGTATTTTTACACTGTAAATTCGACTTGGCAAGTGTACCCACTTGCCAGGCCTAAAACTTCCCTTTTCTTACATGTAAGGCACCCCTAAGGTAGGCCCTAGGTAGCCCCTAGGTATATAGTAATGTGGTTTATATGTCCTGACAGTGAAATACTGCCAACTTCGTTTTTCACTGTTGCAAGGCCTGTCTCTCTCATAGGATAACATGGGGGCTACCTTTAATTATGATTAAAGTGTAGATTTCCCTAGAGAGTAGATGGACATGTGGAGTTTGGGGTCTCTGAACTCACAATTTAAAAATACATCTTTTAGTAAAGCTGATTTTAAGATTGTGCGTTTGAAAATGCCACTTTTAGAAGTGAGCATTTTCTTGCTTAAACCATTCTGTGACTCTGCCTTGTTTGTGGATTGCCTGTCTGGGTCAGTTTGACAGTTGGGTTGTTTTTCACCTCGCACTAGACAGTGACACAAAGGGGGCTGGGGTGTAACCTGCATTTCCTGATTAGCCATCTCTGCTAGGAGGGAGGGGTTGAGTGGTCACTCTCACCTGAAAGGACTGTGCCTGCCTCTGACAATGCCGGCTCCAACCCCCTGCTGTGTGTCTGATGCCTTGCCTGGGCAAGGCAGGATTTCACAAGCAGGTGTGAGTCCCCTTTGAAGAAAGGTGACTTCAAAGACTAAAATGGGTATAAGAAGGGCACCCAAATCTACAGACTTTAGAAACACTTCTGGAACCAAGAGGAACCTCTGCCTGGAGAAGAGCTGATAGCTGAGGAAGAAGTGCTGCCCTGCCTGTGACTGTGCTTTGTGGAGCTTTCCTGCAGTGCTGCTTCTGCCAGAGTAAGAGGGCAAAGACTGGACTTTGTGTGCCTTCCATCTTGTGAAGAAATCTCCAAGGGCTTGAGTTAGAGCTTGCCTCCTGTTGTTTGAAGTCTCAGGGACAGCAAAGACTTCTCTCTGCCAGCACCTGGAGTCTCTGGAGAGACTCCTGCTCTGACAAGTGGTGCCCTATCCAGTCCCTGGGCCCTTGAAAGGAAAGCTGGTGGAATCCAAGGAAATCGACTTCGGACGACTTCGGACCGACGCCGCTGCTGAATCTGGTAACGCCGCCTGCACCTGAGGCCGTGACCTTCGCTGGAACGCGACGCTCTTCACAGGCCCAACGCCACAGCAGCCCCGCTGAAGTCCGCGACTCCGTGGAAGTCGCCGCACCACATCGTGCCCGACGCCGCTCGAAGTGCACGGATTCAACGTTTCGCACAGACGCCGCGATTCCCGACTTCGTGCATCGGCTTGTTTTCACTCTTCACCAAAGGTACTGTACTTGGGGGTCTACACAACTCCGTGTCCGGCGCCGCTGGTGTCGGCTTGTTGGGAACGACTCCGTCACGACGCCGTGTTAACATCTCATCGAAGCATTTTTGTTTCTAAGCGCTATTTTTTAGTTTAATCTTTAAAAATTCATAACTTGACTTGTGAATGTCGGATTTTTGTCGTTTTGGTCTTGTTTTGTTTAGATAAATTTTTCCCATTTTTCTAAACTGGTGTTGTGTCATTTTGTAGGGTTTTCATTAAGTTACTGTGTGTGTTGGTACAAATACTTTACACCTAGCACTCTGAGGTTAAGCCTACTGCTCTGCCAAGCTACCAAGGGGGTAAGCAGGGGTTAGCTGAGGGTGATTCTCTTTTACCCTGACTAGAGTGAGGGTCCTTGCTTGAACAGGGGGTAACCTGACTGTCAACCAAAGACCCCATTTCTAACAGGGGTTATAGACACTTATGGCGTCATTACAAGTTTGGCTGTCCTGTGACCGCCATGTTGGTGGTGGCGGTCAGACTGCCAACAGGCTGGCAGAGAAGACCACCAAATTATGACCATGGCGGTATTCATAAAAGAATACAGCCTAAGCACCGCCGGCACCGCCACTTCGGTCTGGCCGCCACATTTGCTTGTGGGCATTTATATGTCTTGAGAAGAGGTGGGTGGAGGTGGTGGGGGGTTGAGTGTGTGTTGAGGTGGTGACTGCAGGTATGGTAGATGTGCTGCATGTAGGAGTGTCTGTGGTTTTGGTGTCTGCGGGTGCGATGACTGGGGTGGATGTCTGAGAGCCTGTTGTGGTGCTGTCTGTGGGTAGGATAGGTGTAGTGGCTGGATCTGTGAATGTTGGTGTGGTGTGTGCAGTTGTGTCAGGTGTTCTGTCTGTGATGCTGGTGCCAGGGCAGGTTGTGACTGGTGCTGTGTGTGCAGGTGTATGTTGCTTGTCTGCATACTGGAGGCATGTTTTGTTGTGCTTGTGTCTGTTTGCTTTGGCTGGGTCGGGGAAGAGGGGTTTGTGATTGGGAAGAAGAAGTTGGAGGGGGCACGGTAAACAAAGGGTCAGTGTGGAGGCCAGAGCCTGAAAGAATGTCTGTAGGCCAGCCAGTGCACCATGAATGCCCTCCAGTAATGCATTACTCTATTGGATCTGAGCTGCTAATCCCTGGATAGCATTCACAATGGTCCTCTGACCCACAGAGATCGACCTCAGGAGGTCAATAAGCTTCCTCATTGAGGGCAGCAGGGCTGACAGGGGCAGGGGCAGAGGTGCCTGTGAAAAAGAAGCAACCTGTCCTCTTGGGTGAGTGGGCACGGCCAACTGGGTGGGGAGCTGCAGGGAAGGCGGTGGTAGTAAGGGGGGTGGTAGACAGAGATGTTGCTAGGGTGGTCCCAGATGTGTCTGTCACCACCAGGGAGTATCCCCTGGAGGAGTATTCTGAAGATCAAGACGTGGATCCTGTCTCCCCTGTGGCACTCCCATCCCCCTCGGGCCATTTGGTCCCTTGGTGTCGGTAGTATCAGCACTCTGGGTCCCGTGGCCAGCAGCTTCCACAACCAGCTATGCTTCGTCTCCTTCACCTGCCAATGCTGATGCAGAGAAACAGAGAGAAAGAGAGGGTCATCACATTCTTAACATACACATGCGTAACACAATACACAACATTCACAACACATCTATGTCTAAAAAAGACCCAGTTAGGAAACAATTTGAGCATACATTCTGTCACAGCTCCATACTTCCAACTATAAATATGACAACAGTATCACCACAACATAAGGCAACCACCTGACCAATACATCACCATCCCATCAAATCAGCTGTAACAGTACTATTCATGCACAAGATTAATTGGCTACATCAAAAGTATCTCCCTATGCAGATCATCACTGTGTATCAACAAATCACCCTTAGAAAATTCTGCTAAGTGACAAACAATATCAAGCCATACCCTAATCCACACTTGCCCAGTTCATCACAAGTAGTCATGTTTCTAATACTACACAAAATGTAGCTTTGCAATCACATACGGAATAAACTGACCATAACATTCACAATGTCAAATACCTCAGATGAAATCACTACACGTGGCATACCCAAATTGTGAGCCTCAGAATTTAATATAGCATGTCATACAAACATCTATCAAAAGTTCTTTAAAAGGGTTATAAAGAGTTTGGCAACACACAAATGTTACTCATTGACACATAGACAAAAATGACATGTCCAGCAATAGGGGCCCACTTAGCACACAGGATACAGCCAAAGATAACCACAGGCAGCATGCCAGCACTTTCAATACAATGGACACTATTCATGTGCATAAAAGCCAGATACTATTCCTAAACTCATGATGAATATAAACTTTAACATGAACACATCACAATATCTACATCACTAACAAATGTACATACATGTGTAACCTAACACCTCAGGACTCAAGTGACACTGACCTAATGCACTAAAAATCCAACCATGATTAACACATACACCTTGAACGCAGCAAATTAACTGACAACATATTCCATTGCATCCAACATATGTTTGTCAAATGGAACCTTAGCTACACTATAAAGTGAGGCAGAAATTAGCTGATCAATTACAAAATCTGTCTCAACTACCTCAGATTAGCAAAGGTAAGTCTGGCAAAGTAGAGGTCTCAACATAACAATACAACAAGAAGTTACAAATGACACATGTTGTAGGCACAAAACAGTGTATGTTGCCCCCATATAGGTATGGAACAGCTCTATGTAGCATGGACAAAATACATGGCCTAAAGGATCAGCAGCCTAGCCACTTACATTCTCACACCATATACATGGTACACAGTATTTGTGAGCTCGTCAATTACATGTTTAGTACTTTTAATGTTTGATTACCACCATGCTTTTCACCATGTAGGATATCCACCCTGATCAACAATCACAATGCCAATGTATAGTTCAGCAATAACAAAGGGGACACCTCCTTACAAATCAGAGGTAGTGTAGTAAGTATGCCATGTGACAATCCTGTTTGGGATGACAGCTCACATGATGTTCCCAATGATATCAGGACACAGGATAACTTGGCTCTGTTGCTCATCTATCAGACCCTATGTTTCACATAGAGCTAGTGGCAGTAGAAATAGGGCTTGTCTGACACCAAAGAGCTGGACAACTTACCAGTTGGGTATGGATTGTGGAACAGTAGGTGGGAAGGATGACACTGCAGGTTACACATTTGTATAGTAGTGAAGAGGTATACATATGACACTGTCACATGTGCATCACCACATGCTGTCATACTATGTGGTTGACATTGGGGAGTAACATGTCCCTATACACAGTACCATGCCCCATCTGCGTATCAAAGTTGGCAACTGTAGTATTAAGTCTCCCTAGGTGACCCTTTACCTGTACCACTTATCACATAGTCACGCCTGAGCTACCCAGACATCATACACCTAACTGGCATAGACAGACACATGTGATAAGTAAGTACTTACCTCCTGGTGACTGCTGTGCTACCCTCAAATGCCCATCCACCTCAGGGTAGGCCCCTTCCAAAATGCGGGCCATTAGGGGTCCAGGGTACAACAAGCACCCCATCCTCATTGGGAGGAGATCCCTAGATGGGCCTTCACAGTCTTCGAGGCCTAGCATCTCAGGTCCTCCCACCGCTTCCTACAGTGACTGCTCTGTCAGTTGTGGACCCCCAGGGTCCACACTTGCTTGATGAGTACATGCCAGATTTGCTTTTTTGATGGGCGTTGACCTGCATGGATGACACACAAAAAAAGCAAACACTCAGGTCCACATGCACCATACCAACACAAGTGGTCAGAAAACGTCATGTCAGCAAGTAGGCACACTTTACCACCCTCTCAGTTCACACTCATGCACAATTGATCATCTGCATGCATCAACACCTACACAACTTCAAATTTCAGGTACACCATCATACACCCGATCTCACAAACATAGGTATACCATTGGACTCACCTGCTCCTCTGGTGCACAATATAGCTATCCATATAGGGTAGGACCTCCTCCACAAGTTTGTCCAGCTCTTCAAGGGTCAAGGCTGGGGCCCTATCACCTGCAGGACATGGCATGATAGCTCCCAGAGGCAGTACACAGTAGCTTAGGTAGTGGAGGTCTTGCTGGCATCAGTCAGAAGTCAATGAAGCAATACTGCAGAAGATGGTGGTTACGTCCACTATGTACAGGATGGTCATCGCTGGCCTATATCGCCATTGGCCCAAGTCTACCACAGTCAGCAATGTGTTCCAATGGTAATTTACATGGCAGTTGTGACCACCCACCTCCATGATGACATGCAGTCGGAGTTAGGTCACATGTCCAGTACAGTAGGTCAGGCGGGTGCCATTTTGAGCACATTTCATGTATGGATCAGCTTTTGAAGCTTTTGAATCTGCATCATTAACACATCTCTATATTGTGCTAATTATCAGTAAGTAATATCTTCAGGTTTCTTGGACTATTTGTGCATGTGAGTAGCTTAATCAGTGTAACAGAGAGATATGTACTGATATAAATATACACCTATTCTCAACATACCATGTGCTTTGCTAATGTAGATAATGCATGAAAAATGTGTTTCACATAATACGTCAGTCGAACTAACAAACACTGACAGTCACAGATTGATATGCATGTGCATGATGTTACATAATTGCGAGAATGTGCACCAAGGGGAGTGCCATAGAATGCATTTCAATTTGTGGTTCTGTAAATGGCCGATGTAACAAACCTCAATAGCAGATATGTTTGATTTGTCTATGCACATGTTCATTAAGTGTGCATTGTTCATGTTACATACAAATTTCATATGTTTCCACAGAGTTACCCCGGCATGAGGAGAGGAAGACGACCTCCAGTGTACCACCCACTAGTAGACCTGCAGACCATGGAAGAGAGAAATACTATCTAGACATATCGGTTGAATAGGAATAGAATCATGGATCTTTCTGATCAGTTTGAGCCTGATCTGATACCTGCCATTCGCAGTCCCTATAGCATACCTCCCATCGTTCAAATGATGTCAGTGCTACGCTTCCTGGCCACTGGGTCATTTCAGAATACAGCGGTCTTAACTGCAGGGATGTCTCAGCCCATGTTCAGTTTGGTTTTGAAGGATGTTCTGTCAGCATTGTTGAAACACCTGGACAGCTACATCAGGTTTCCTTAACATGCAGATTTGGTCTATGTGAAGGCAGAGATGTATGCACTGGACACATTCCACATGTGGTTGGAGCCATAGCTGGCACTCATGTAGCCTTGGTTCCCCCCAGTGCCAATGAACAGGTATATAGGAGCAGAAAAAAACTATCACTCCATCACCATTCAAGTTGTGTGTTTGGCAGACCAGTACATTTCACAAGTCAGTGCAAAGCTTCTAGGTTCAGTCCATGATTCCTTCATCATGCGGAACAGCAATAGCTCATTGCTGATGACCCAAACCAACACAGAGAGGGCCTGGCTGGTTAGTAAGTCCGATTTGACATGTGTGTTTTCCAAACATATGTCCTGCTATCACAATGGTGCAAGTCCTCTATATATGTGTCTGTGTATTCCTACCTATTTGCTTACAGGTGACTCTGGCTATCCTAACCATCCTTGGTTGTTGACACCAGTGAGGTACCCAACCACGCCAGGGGAAATCCACTACAATGAGGCCCACAGAAGTACAAGGCATGTCTTGGAGCAGATTTTGGGCTCCTGAAAGCAAGATTATGCTGCCTGGACAGATTAGGAGGAGCCCTCCTCTACTCACCCTACAAGGGAAGTCAAATGACTGTTGCCTGCTGCATGCTTCACAATCTTGCCCGGAGACAGTATTCCTGAGACATCACTCCTAGCAGATGAGGAGAGGAAGCCAGCAGTAACTGTGGGTCAAAATGCTGATTTGCCAAGTGATGATGAGCCAGATGAGGATGAAGCAGGAGACTCCAGGGCAGATCTTATCAATCAGTACTTCAACTGACTCAAGGTATGTGATGTATTCCTAATGCAGTCATTTAAAATGTTAATCTAGGGTTGATGTGTAGCATGTTACCTACTCTTTACCATCAGCTATGAGGTATTAGGTAGCTGAAATGCCTCTGAGTGAGCTGTGCATGCAGACTGTAATGTGGTATTGTGGAAAAAACAGGGTGGTATAGAGTGTCAGGTATTCAGTCAGTCAACAGCAGCTTTATTCGGTCATTTAAGGCCATCAAAGTATAAAAAATACAATACATACCACAATAAAAATTAAAACATAAATAAGATAGTACATCCAAACTGAATATTTTATATGTATATATATATATATATATATATATATATATATATATATATATATATATATATATATATATATACACACAATAATTAAAACGTGACAGCAGTAAACATACGCCCCTTTGCTTTATATCACAAATTACTAGATCCTAAAATGGTTAAAAATACAAGATGAAAAAATGTATTTCAATGATCGACATCGTATATGCCAAGCGGGCGCAAGGAACTTGCTAACCGCGAGGATTACAGGTTTGGAGGAATCACTCTTGAGTACCCTAATAGCTGTGGAACACTGCCTCAGGCCCAAATCTCTGGAAATTGCACCAATCCATTTTGTCCTTGGAATAGTGTATGCGGGGCAAAAGAACATAAAATGTTCAGTGGTTTCAGAGCTGCGGAGACAAGCTGGACAAAGATCAATAGATGAAGTAGCGCCCCAATTGTTTGATAGGGTTAGCAGCGGAAGGCATCCAAAGCGAAAGCGTGCATAAAGACCCTTCCCCAATAGATCAGGAATCAAATCAAGGTATTGTTCATACAGGGGTACCACTTTAAATCAATAAATAAATTAGTCAGCCGAGCATAAGGTGTACAACTGACCAGGTTACTTCTCACATAAGACCAATATACTGTCTTCAGAGTGGTCTTATGGGATCGTTCCAAATTATGTGGCTCCTCCCAAAACCTTTGTAGTCCAAGAGTACGAAACCAATTTGATACATGTTTGACCCATGGGATGGTGGCTGCTTTCGGCCTCTTTAATACATCAAGGACTGAATCGCTACATACAGAAAGTTCCGGAACAGTCCAAATTCTCACCCAGTATAACAAGGGTCTTAAGGCTATCAGATCAGCTATGCGATTAAAACCTAAGTCCAGAAACATGGGAATCAAGGGTGTACTACGGGGACACGCAACTAGAGCCCTAGCAAAGTTATTTTCTCCTACCAATAGTATCTTGCTCTCGGAAACTCCCCATGGTTCAGCACCATAAACAGCAGCGCCCTGCGCCAAATAAATTTTAATAGCTTGAGATACGACTTTGGATAAAGAATTCCTATAGAAGCACAGGATGGCAGCCGCTCTGTGCTGTAAAAGCCCAGTACTTTTGTTAATCTGTTCCTCCCAGTGCAAATTGTTAGATAGCCTCACTCCCAAATAATCTATGGTCTTAACCTTGCTTAATGGTGCCCGTCCAAATTGATGGTACATCTCCTAGAAGAGCCGTAGGCGAACACCATCATTGTTGTTTTATTAACATTCAGTTCTAGGCCATGATCATCACAGAAGGATTTAAATCCATGTACAAGGATCTGGAGGCCCATGGGAGTCTTAGAAATTAAAAGGGAATCATCAGCGAATAGTAATATTGGAATCTTCTGCTCGTTCAGGGTAGGGGCATCATTAGAACATGAGGCCAAATAATGAATAAAGTAAATAAAATGGGGGCCAAAACCCAACCCTGGCGGACTCCCCTCTGTATAGGAATTTTATCTGACAATTCTCCTTGATCACCCCATCGTACTTGTGCATACGTGTTAGCATGTAAGCGCTGTAAAAGGTGAACAATATTGGTAGGGACGCCCATCAGGAGTAATGCTTCCCAAAGCTTTTCCCTTGAGACCAGGTCAAAAGCAGATCTAAGGTCCACAAAAACAACGTATAGGGATTGTTTGGCTAGAACCACATATTTCCAGTAGAAGAGTACCAGCCTGAAAGCTTGATCTATTGTACTGGTTCGAGGGCGAAAGCCGGCTTGCAGTGTAGAGAGGGCCTGGTGGTCTTGGACCCAGCTTACTAACCTCTCTAACAATTGCTTAGCAAAAATTTTCTGCAGATTAGCAATCAAACTTATAGGTCTATAATTAACAGGAGAACATGCATTTGCCCTTTTTGAAAATAGGACTTATTTCAGCGCCCTTCCAGGTGTTAGGAATTTAGCCGCCGCCGGCAATTTTATTTGAAATCAGATTGAAATACCAGGACCAGATAGTTATTTCAGATTTATATAGATCACCTGGTATCTTGTCAGGCCCGGGAGCTTTGCCTGGTTTCATGGAATTGATAGCAGCTTTTGTTTCCTCTATAGAGAAGATAAGTGGATCGGGACAATCACCCAAGCCATCCAACCGTGAGATAGTTGAATCACACATTGGGGAGTGGCCAGTTAAGGCAATGCAAGGAGCTGCATAAAGTTGAGAGAAGTGGTCCACCCAGATCTCAGGTTGGATATGATTCCTTATGCGCCTCCTGCCCCCTCCTTGCCCTCTGGAGAGTAATTTCCAAAACATCATGTTATTATTATTTTTTGTTGCAAGAACCAAGCCCTGCCATATCGAATCCTCCCATAGTTTTTTTGCTAGTATTTGTGCCTTCTTATAAGAATACCTAGCTGGTTGAATCTCTGCTAGGGAACCACTCTTAATAGCAGCTTTTAGTGCAAGTTTGGCCTTACTACAGTCACCGTTAAACCATCCTCTGTCGTCCTTGGAGGGATCATCGCAGGATTTGAAGCTAGACCTTTTATAGAAGAACCTCTGCAATTCCTTTAACAACTCTTGGTGGATATCCAGGATAGCGATGTTATCAGTTTCGTGTTCCTCAAAAATTGCCAGCTCGTCAATAAACAATTTATACATCTCGTTTATCGAGAAGGAGTTAGACAGAACCTTGGGCCATGAGACCCTAGTATAGTTATTATTCAGCAGTGGTGAGGGAACCACTCTGCGTTGTATATTCAGTGTTCCCCTAAACACATCCCCATTCATGTTGAGTAACAAGGGGTTATGATCACTTTCACATCGAGATTCTACCATCATGTCCTTTAATAGAGGCCACAATCTAACGTCTAATAAAAAAAAAATTGTTACACTTGAAGACATCCCTCGTTTGAAGGTGGGAGCCATATTTGGATCTGAGGGTGTGCGACCATTGCAACCTCTGAGTCCATACTTTAAACATATCATAGCTAGCTGGAGGGCCACATCTGATCGAATACATTGGCAGTTATTTATTAGCTGGGGAATTCCCCACATTTCATCTTCTTCATCTGTTAGTCCATTGATCATATGAGAGGGTTTAAATGTACAATTTAAGTCTCCTGCTATTATTAAAAAGAACGGTGGATGTAAGGAATCCAGAAGATCATTCAACTGTGCCAGGGTTTGAGACTCCGAACCCCGAGGAACAGATCGAGCGTATACATTAATAAGGATGATTTTGCATTCCCGATGAAATGTGAGTTGGACTCCCATTAGGTCCACTGAATCTATTTCTAATAGCAGTTGCTCGCATTGCAGTTTCTTGTTAATAAGCACTAGTAATCCCCCTTTAGCACGGCCTTTGCCCCTCTCTGTTAATTGGGCTGGTATATTATATGAAAAAACCCATCAATATTAATATGCCCTTCAGCCCAGGTCTCTTGGAACAGACAGATGTGCATGTTGCTAATAAAGTTAGCCCACTCCAGATCCCCAAACTTCTTGCCAAGACCGGCTACATTCCATGTTAACATTAGTAACTCAGAGTTGGCTAAATCGTTACTATGGATGGAACTAAATCCCTCTTCCATACAATTGATCCCAATGGTAGCACCATGCCACACTTCCTGATTACTATTAAGTCAATCAATGGCATCCAAGGAGTGAGGAATATTAGAATCTACAGATGATTCACATCCTGGGACCGCGGCCAACTCACTAAAGTACTTCTCTGTGCAAATGCAAAATGGTTTTAGAGAAAGGTTAATACCAGCCCTTCTCTTTGCCCGTAGATTGCAAGATCGAGTTGCGAATTCCATGAGTTGCTCCACCAAGGTTTTTTTAACAAAGCGAACAGAGATGTGATCAAAATCTTGCCCAGGTTGGCTATGTATATTTGCCTCAAGAATATCAGAGCGGATAACCGAAAGGCAGTTGTATCTGAAGCGTAACCAGTGGGTATCCTTATTAATCAAAGACTCGTGGTCCTCAAGGGAGCCAGGTAACAGTTTGGGGATATTGACCATATAGACTATAGTGTCTCTACTTATTTGGCCCAGGGGCTGTGTCTGATGCTGTATCTGCTGCGCCTGCCGTGGGATGCCAAAGAGAGGCATGCCTGATCCGGCGGGGAGCCCATGAGGATCAACTGTTCGACCAAAAGGAGGGGGGATAGTGATCCCCCCAGGTTCACCTACCAAAGGACCAGGCCACACTGCAGCATGAGCATCCCCCCGGTAACCCCTAAATTTAAGAGCTCTTGTGTGCTTCAACCATGGCCTTGCAGATTTTGTCAGGTATTGTTAAAGCACATGCAAATTCACTTTTGTGAACATGACGACTGAATTGAGGAATGTTTTCTGATATTTCCCGTCTGTCATCTATGTCAATCACAGATTTGGTGATTTCCATTTGTGCTCCTCATGGTTTGCAAGTTACAGTGTCAAAACCAGATGGGAACTGCAGGCACAATTGAGAAGTGTACATAGCAGAAACCAGGTAATGACTGCATTGAGTATGTGGAGTGTAAGTAACATGGCCAGACTGTTAGGACACAGGGGTGGAATTGTATTTACCAATCTAGATTACCTGCAGGGTACTGGAGGTGGTCATATGGTGCAATTTGTGTGTCCATATGTGTCTGGCACGTGTGAAAATGTCAAAACATAGCCTCTACCATCACAATGTTTTTTTGTTGTATGTATCCTACCCTTGACCTAGCTGTCAGTGTGTTTCTACTTTACAGACCAATGTGCATCTCTCTGTGGACTTGCATAGGCGAGTGGCAAGCCTATAGATATGTGACCAATTTAAATGAAAGATCCCAGGACTAGGGACATCAGTACTGATATCTGTCTGTACCATGTAGTATGCATTTTAGGAAGCTAAGGTATGGTCATGTGATGAGGCTTTACCAGGTGAAACAAAGGGCCAACCTGTATGCATTCTGGCTTGTAGGAAGCCTAATCTGTCCCTAACTTCTGAATCCTATGGTTTAGCAGTGTTTGCCTCCGTAGCAAACATCTTAATGTTACTATCACGTATACTCTATGGCGGTTTGCATGTCTACCAATAAATGTGTGTGTAGATGTAGCCTGCAACAGTTCTTTAATCTTTCCATGTTTGAATCCTAATGCAATGAGTCTTATGCTGATAGAGTCCGTGTGTGATCTCCATAAAATAGGTTGTACAATACAGAGGGACATATTAATAGCAGAGATGATATGCAACACAGATGTACATGGTTGGTAAATGACACTTACATAGGACCTGTCGTAAAGTGTGATTTATTGTGAACAGTTAAACAATATGTGTGACTAATAACTTACAAAAACACAATATAAACAATGAAGGGTTCAGTCACGGTGGCTGGAATCATGAGAGTAGCTGCTACACCATTTAGATACACAATTCCAGTGTCCTTCTACCATGGAAAAATTAAGTTTGCTTTAAGAACAGTTAATAGGGAGTATCTGTGGCACACAAGCTGAAGAGGGCAGGAGAGGTTCACTTCTTGGCAGTGGGTTTGGTCTTGACATCTGCTCCTCCTGGATGTCTGGGTGGATGTCGACGTTTGTGGGGGCTTCCCTTTGGTACAGAGAATGGGGTGTGTGAGGCATGTCCTTTCTCTGGCAGTGCCTCAATTCCACTAGCAGCTGCAGCTGTGGACTTGAAAACTCATTGCTAGTGGAAGAGGCTTGATGTTCTGCTGCAGTACTACTCAGCATAGTGTTGATATCCCTCAGCACCCCAGCAATAGAAGCCAGGTAGGCATTTTGTGCTTGCCACTGCTGCATGACTTCCTGGTGGTGGTCCCTATACAGCAGTTGGATTTCCCCCAATATGGTGATTACCTGTCCCTTCATGCCTTTGGAATTTTGGTATGCTCCCAAGACTTGGGAGATGGTTTCCTGGTCAGTATTGTCCCTTGAAGCCCCCATCTGCTGGACCACAGCATCCCTCCCACACTCCTACCCAACCCTATCCCCGCATACCTGTGCCCACTCCCAGTGGTGGCAGGTTCATCATTGTCAGGGGTGACAAGAGGAAACTCAGTAGCCTCCGCACAATGGATGATACATTCCTTGGGACACAATTTGGGGGGCGAATGATTGCCTGTCATGTAGATACAACAAGGCTGGGAGGAGTAGGGTGAGACTGACAGTTGTTGACTGAACAGGTGGCCTTGATGGCCCAGCTTCCTCTTCAGGATCCACATACTCAGGGGTGTTGTCCTCATTTTGGCCTTCATCCAGAGAGGTTGTGGCAGTTTCTGTTAACCTTTACATGGTCACATTGGCAAGGTTACCTGTGGGAGAAGGGGAACACAGTTGCTGACACATTTAGGGTATGTTAGACCTGACAGCCTTAGGGTGGTCATCTCCAACTTTTTGCCTGCCTCCCTCCAATTTTGGACACTGTATGTGCTTATTTTAGGACTCTGCACACTTCACCACTGCTAACCAGTGCTAAAGTACATATGCTCTCTCCCTTAAATCATGGTGACATTGGCTCATACCCGATTGGCATATTTCATTTACTTGTAAGTACCTAGTAAAGTGCACTGCATGTGCCCAGGGCCTGTAAATTAAATGTTACTAGTGAACCTGCAGCACTGATTGTGCCACCCACATAGGTAGCCCCTTATCTATGTCTCAGCCCTGCCATTGTAATGCCTGTGTGTGCAGTTTCACTGCCACTTCGACTTGGCATTTACAAGTACATTCCAACCCTGAAACACCCCTTTTTCTACACATAAATCACCCCTAAGGTAGGCCCTGGATAACCCACAAGGCAGGGTGCTAGGTAGGTAAAAGGCAGGACATATACCTATGTGTTTTATATGTCCTGGTAGTGGAAAACTCCTAAATTCGTTTTCCACTGCTGTGAGGCCTGCTCCTTTAATAGGCTAAGATTAGGGCTACCTTCTTACACTGTCTGAGTGGTAGGTTCTAATCCGAAAGGGGAAGACAGGTCATATTTAGTATGGCCAGAATGGTAATACAAACTCCTGCTGACTGGTGAGGTTGGATTTTGTATTACTATTTTAGAAATGCCATTTTTAGAACATGAGCATTTCTCTGCACTTAAAATCCTTCTGTGCCTTACAGCCTGTCTCCAATCCACATCTGGGCTGGGCTGGTTGACAGCTCCCTTGTGCATTTCACCCAGACAACAACAAACACAGGATGCTCAGTCACACCTAAACACATCTGCATACTGAATGGGTCTTCCTGGGCTGGAAGGGTAGAGGGCCTGACACTTACATTTCAAAGGACAGTGGCCTAAACTCACTCAGTAGACTGCCAAACCCCCTACTGGGACCCTGGCAGACAGGGTTGTACTGAAAGGGGACTGGTGAACTTCAAAACCACTCTTTGAAGTCTTCCCCACCTGAAAGGCACTTTTGGGTACATAAACTGGGTCCCTGCCCATATCAACTTAGACACTTCCTGGGGCATATACTCTGAACCAGCTCCTGCAACCTGCCAAGAGGAGCTGTCTGGCTGCCCAAAGGACTCACCTGGGCTGGTTTGCTGGGAAGGAATGCTGCCTTGCTGCCTTGCTGGCCTCTGACTCTTCTGAGAAGTGCTCTCCAAGGGATGGGATTGAGCTTGCCTCAAGTTTCCTGAACTCTCAGGGCCAAAAAGACTTCACCTCTGCAAAGGAACTCCTTGTGCGACAAAAATTGAAGCACAGCCTGCCGGATTCAACCCACAGTCTACCTAGTGGTGAAAGAATCGCCGAACCGGAATGATGCAGCTCAGCTCCCCGAGTAGAGATTTATGCAGTGCCAGCACTGCGACCGCAACTTTGACGCACAACCCAGTAGATCAACGCATCGCCTAGCCGGAACAACTCAGCCCGGGTCGAGGAATTGATGAAGTGCCTGCTGTGCAACAGAAACTCCAACGCATCGCCCACCTGATTGATGCAGCACCTTTGACTTTGTCCTTCACGCTCAGGATTTCCATGCATCATCACTGGGTGTCAAAAGACTCCACATCGCAAAGAGGATTCAAGCCTGCGCACAGGAATTTGACGCAAAGTCTATGCTGCGTGGAAAATAATCGACACATCATTTGTGAGCGCCCGGAAATCCGATGCACACCTTTTGTTTTTCTCGCATACCCTCCTCTGCAGTCTTCGTGCATGTAATTTTGATGCATACCAGGTACTTTGTTCTTGCAAGAGACACATGTTGTTTTTTAAAGACTTAAGAATCTTCTTATTATTACAAAAATTAGATTTTAACTTGGACTTATCGAATCTTGATTGTTTTGAAATTAATTCACTCAGATAAATATCTTATATTTTTCTAAACCTGTGTGGTGTATTTTTGTGGTGTTTTCACTGTGTTATTGCATGATTTATTGGACATATACTTTACACATTGTCTTCTCAGTTATGCTTGAGAACTCAGTGGCAAGCAACCAGAGGGTGGGCACAGGATAATTTGGATTGTGTGTGACTTACCCTGACTAGGATTGTGATCCCTACTTTGACAAGGGTGTATACCTCTGCCAACTAGAGACCCCATTTCTAACAGGGTGTAATTGATGTTGTATGAGACGTAGACAGTGCCTTAACTTGATCACCATAAATGACAATGACAGCTGCTGTACAATCTTGCTTAGTACAACATGCAACTCTGTAATTTCAATACCATACACGATGCTTGTGGCTGTTAAACGATATTGGTAGTGATTGGACCGCTGATATAACCTTATGTTGTATGAATATTGACATGGGTATTCATCTTTGTTGCCTACTGAAGCATCTGACATGATATATGGCACAACAGAGAGGTGTACAATGCACATTAGTGTCAGAGTAGCGATACAGTATGGGAGTATGCAATAAACATTGACCTGTAACTGGATGTACTGCATGTGCATCCACTTTCACATCAAGATTTCTACCCCAGGTAAGTACATGTCAATCTTAGGAATCTTTATTCTATGGGCATGGCATTGTGATTGGGCACTCAGTTATAGTTGTGTTATGTTGGTGAAGAGAGTGGGAGAGGGCCATTACATTTCTGTCATTGTCATTCACTGTTTTACAATTGTTCACTCAAGATGACTTAAATTGGTAGTTAGTTTCACAACCATGACATCTCACATTGTGTACACAGTTCGGATTTTCACAATGGTGGGTTATTGCATTCTGGGAATTGTAGTGCTCTGCGTTCCCAGTACTTCACGTGCTATTACCAAGGGCTGCGAAGCCAGGTGAGTTTAGCAAACATGTGGCATGCCAGAGAGGGGAATTAGAACATTTGGACAGAGGTGTAGTGGGGGATATGTGAATTGGGGTGGGTTAAGATGGTGAGGGAACATGCAGGACATAACATTTGGGTGACATTTATTTTGTGGTGACTTACCAGACTTCACTCTCCCAGGTATTCCTGTTAGGCCCGCAGGATTCAGTGTGTCCAAGACCTCCTCCTCTCAAGATGTGTAAGTAGGGGGAGGAGGTGGGGGCCCACCACCAGTCTTCAGTACTGCCATCTGGTACCTGGATGCCATGGAATGTACGTACCCACTGAGGTTGTTCCACCTCTTCCTAATGTCCTCCCCTGTGCATGGATAGCAACCTACAGAATTCACCCTGTCAACTATTCTTTGCCACAACTCCATTTCCCTGGCAATTGATGTTTGATGGACCTGTGCTACAAACAAATGTGGCTCTACCCTGACAATTTCGTTCAATATGATCCTCAACTCCTCATCCGTGAAACATGGGTGTTTTTGTGTTGACATGGTAGTGGTGATGAAGACGGTGTGGTTGTGCTCAAAGATAAAAGGCTGAAGGAAAAGGTAAGTGGTGAGGAGTAGGTGCTGTGAGTGGGTAACAGTTGTTGTCGATTGTGTGTAGTAGTAAAATGTGTGTTGTGTATGTTGTACAGGTGTTTGATGTGTGCATAGTGAAATGTATGTGATGCCTAAAGTTGATTTTCCGATTCCTGTGAACGATTTCGCTTGTCTATGGCTGTGTGTGGTGTTCAGGTTTCAAAGGATTGTGGGTTGTGTAGGGGTGTGTTATAGACTGCAGTGTGTAGGTGTGTCATGTGTGTGTATGTGTGTCAAGTGTGGGGTATTCAAACTATCCAATGTGATGCTGTGTTCATTGTGCTGTGAGATGAGACAGCCGCGGTTCGCACGACCAATGGTTTTCCGCTGTGGAAGTACTGCTGTTGTGATTTGTGGATCGTAATCTGATGGGTGGATTTCTGTTAGGCTGGTAGGACAACCTCTTTTCTGTCCTACAATGTCCTGGCGGTATCAGAAATTTGGCTATTTGTTGGCGGACTTCTCAGTGTGTCTCTTAGTACTGCGGTCTGGTTACCAACAACATGGTAATCTTTTGGCGGCCGCCACTGCAGCGGTCTTATTGTCAGGCCGCCAAAGTCAAAATGAGGCCCTTAGAGACCTAAAACACTGATTGAGTAAACTTTCGACTAGTGTAAGTAGTTTTTCATTAACATTTTCACCTAAACACCAATAGAAAAACAAAATTTGCACCACTCTATCATTGTAAAACATAGTTTGTCATGTTTTTACTTTGTCTAGTCAGTGCAAATTTATATTAAAGAAAACTGCACTGCACTACTGCAAAGTTTTTGTACTGTTGTTCTAATAGAAATGTCAACGTTTTTCCACGATTTACCCAGTGCAAACAAAACATTTATTTATTACTTTTTTCATATGTGCTTGCTTTTTCGTACAGAAAGCAGACAATACATTTACTTCATTTTCCTAAAGAATGTCATAAAAGTATAATTTATAGTGATAATGATAAAGTATCTTCGGATAACTTACATAGACATGTGGTTGAGTTCAAATCCTAAAAAAAAAGAGATGGGTTATAGCGAAAGAGTAAAATACAAAGTATGGCTCCCGTCTTTGTGGTATTCTTTGCGAAGGCACGACGTGAGCGATAATTTGGAGCGAGATCGTTGATGAGCTGGGATAAAACCATCAACAGTCACATGAATCAATGCTGACCGTTTTCTTTTGGAAAGTAAAAAAAAATTCTTTGGTTGTAACCATTTACACATGTGCAATTATCTGAAATCTGTTATTGTTTCTTGAGGAAGGTCATGTAATCGGATTGTTTTATGAGTGTTGTACCAGTTAGTTTTGCACTTAAGGTAACTGTTGGGTGATTGAGCATGCCTACAGCTAAAAGGTCCGCACCGCTGAGTACAATAACGTGACAAACCACTTGAGCACATGTGCACTGCACACCCTGTGTACTGCTTGTATATGTATAGGTTACTATATATCACCAAGGGCTGTACCATTTGTTAGGGCATGCAGGAGGAGACTCAACTTTTGAGGAAGGACACCGCTGCCTTGCAGCCTTCAGGACCCCATACTCCTGCAAAACATGGAACAGGAATACATTCTTGTGTGTCTCAACAAACAAAGCCATCGGGGTAAAACACTCTGGTTGGAACTACAAAGACTCTATACCACGGAGACTGCCTAGGCCTGGGTCTCAGCTCATATGTGTGTCCTTTGTAGCATTTCTAATGTGTCTCAGGAGGGGGGAACATAGAGGTTCTAGCTCATTGTGCCTCCTTCCCTCTGGCTGGAGACTATTGGGATTTCAGTGATATTACCACCAGACTCACATTCAGCCTCACTTAGGGGCATATTTATACTCCGTTTGCGCCGAATTAGCGTCGTTTTTTTCGACGCAAATTCGGCGCAAAACTAACGCCATATTTATACTTTGGCGTTAGACGCATCTAGCGCCAAAGTATGGGCAAGTAGCGTCATTTTTTTGCGTGAACGCCTTCCTTGCGTTAATGAGATGCAAGGAAGGCGTTCCCGTCTAAAAAAATGACGGCAACGCAAATGCGTCGTATTTATACTCCCGGGCAAAAATCACGCCCGGGAGTGGTCGGGGCAAAAAACCCCGCATTTGCGCCACTTTTTAACGCCTGGGTCAGGGTAGGCGTTAAGGGGCCTGTGGGCTCAAAATGAGCCCACAGGTGCCCTCCCCTGCCCCCAGGGACCCCCCCTGCCACCCTTGCCCACCCCAGGAGGACACCCAAGGATGGAGGGACCCATCCCAGGGACATTCAGGTAAGTTCAGGTAAGTATACATTTTTTTCTTTTTTCTTGGGTGGCATAGGGGGGCCTTATTTGTGCCCCCCTACATGCCACTATGCCCAATGACCATGCCCAGGGGACATAAGTCCCCTGGGCATGGCCATTGGGCAAGGGGGCATGACTCCTGTCTTTACTAAGACAGGAGTCATTTAAATGGCGTCTGGGCGTCGAAAAAAATGGCGCAAATCGGGTTGAGGCGATTTTTTTGCCTCAACCTGACTTGCCCCATTTTAAGACGCCCTAACGCCATTTTCCCCCGACGCCGGCGCTGCCTGGTCTACGTGTTTTTTTTCCACGCACACCAGGCAGCGCCGGTCTGCTAGCGCCGGCTAACGCCATTCCATAAATACGGCGCCCGCATGGCGCTTCAGAATGGCGTTAGACGGCGCTAAATTTTTTGACGCTAAACTGCGTTAGCGCAGTTTAGCGTCAAAAAGTATAAATATGGGCCTTAGTAGCAGAGCCTTACATTTTGTGTCAGTCAACATCTCAGCTATCAGGATTTTCTTGAAAACTAAAATGTTTTTAGACATGAACAAATTAACATATTGTTTAGACAGGAGTCACCATCCATAGCTGACATCAAACAATGGTTTGAACGTGTTCCTGAACTTCGAACTTGAGGTAACGCAGAATCTCTTACTAACAATTTGTCTTTTGGCCTCCTCCCTTTGCTCATTCGGTCATTCACCTTCTTGTGTTTTTCAAGTATCTCTGTGGGAGAATCGGGTCTGGCATCCTAGATAAGTGATGAGGAATGGTGTCTGGTGAAGATCGATTAAATAGCATTGCTTCTGGTGATGGCATGAGGTGTCTTTATATGTACTCTTGGAGGATCTGAAGAAGGTAATTCTCCATCTCCAATTTGCTTGTTACCTTGCTAAGATTACGCTTAAAAAATCTAAATCTCACCTTGGCTTGATGTCATTTAGGATTATTTTCCAGTGCGGACAGGACCACATCAAGAAGGCCTACACAGGTGAATACAATACAGCAACGAGGACTCATTGTATTTAGTTTGGAACATACATACTGTACCCCCTTGAAAGAATTGTTCATTTAGAGTTTTCGCTACCTCATCAATGGCTATACCATCTGTTCAGATGAGCAGTTTGAGGCTTCCCCATTTGGGAAGCCAACCCTTGACATGCAGCCTTTGAACACAACAAGCTATGGTTGTGACTTAGAAAACTAATTTCATATTCAAACCTTTTTGTTGACAAACATTACACAACTTATTACCTAGCACTAGTAATCACCAATACCCAAGAATGCATAAGAGTTTTAGAAGATAATCAGCTCTTAACACTGCAACCGTGTGGAACATAGGACAAAACATGCCACAATAAAACATGAGATTTCATGGTATTTTCATTTAAACGGATTATCACTGACCCCGCAGAGCCTCTATTAAATATGGCAGTTTATGGCAAAGTTCAGGGGACAATTTTAGAACAAGCAGGTGAAAAAAACAGAAGAGCCCTATCTCATGCAAGAAAATAAATACGAACAACACTCAAAAATTCACTTACTATCATCCTTGGACATTAAAGTCAATGTACATTAAAATGCACCCTATTTGCATATACTGAGTTACTACGAATGTGAGGAAGTTATGAATATAGGATTGAAACTGAATCCGATATTGACAAGAACATGGACCCCTCTCTGGAAAGTTATAAAAATATCCTATACGTTTCAATTGCTACAACACAAAGCAGCATTAAAATAGTTCCAGACTCTTTAGCTGCCTGCCATGTGAGTATCTATGAAGAATCATCAAAGAAGTCAAGTGCTGTCAGACTACACCTCAATTTCATCAGATGGTATTTAACCCTATCCAATCGTCTAAGCAAAAATATCAAAAGAAAGAAACAACACTAATAAAGTGGGCCTCATGAACACACAGTTGGCGAACAAATCTGTCCTTGATAGTCAATCAATGATCATTGACAACAATCTCAATACTTTAGGCCCTACTGAGAACTGGTTTACCAATATCTTGGGTACTATTGTTGATGAAAGGTTTCTGGCCAAATTCAAAAGAATTCTTAAGAATAGAGAGAACAGGAAAGCCTGAAACATGGCACTTACTGTCCTTCATTGACTGTCCGAACTCCTGTTGGTTGATTTACTCCAATTCTTCTTTCATCCTGGCAATAATGTGTCACCATCTAGATACAAAGTAAAATTTCCAAAACAATTGATATAGCAATATCTTTACTGTTAAGATACTGATGTCTAAAGTTTCTTAACCTCAAGGTAGATAGGCCTGATTTTTAGACTAGTTTTTCAAAAATGTTAGTGATCTGGAATATTATCAAGTAGTGAACAGTCCTACACACACACACACACACACCTGACACAGTGCTGGCCTCAAATTCATACATAAAATCGAATACTAGTTTAATTCCTCAATCATTGTTGGCTCACTCCCATCACTTCTCCAATCGGCAGAAGACCAAAGCTCCAGAATTCAGTCTAAGCAGACATTTTAGGAATGTTGATAAAGTGTTCTTCTAAACTACCGTATCCAGGAACTAAGTCAAACCAAAAAAAATTGCAAGGCTGAAGGACATCACTTAAGCCTTCTACATATAAAACATGGTGGATGAATCTGTGTCTCTGAAGATAGCTCAATTGTTGATAAAAACATTTGTAACAGATTTTGACAGCCTCAAAGATGAAAGCCAGAAACCCAGAATCACAAACAAATTAAAAATAACCAATTAACATGTAAAATATTGGAACCTGTACAACTGAAAATAGAAGAGTAAAGGTACTACTAGACTAAGGCAAAACTATTAATCGAAGCAGTGAGGATGCAGCTATCAATTGTTTGAGAACGTATACATTTACACATTCCAAAGTATGCAAATTCTAACTGTCATTGATCTTCCCTTCTAGCACCAGGGGACGATGGGCCTGATGATCATACCATTCCTTCAATGAGAGACAGTGTGCAAGGGATAAAAGAAAACCTCCCTAATGCCAAGCAATCTCACTCATCTAGCACTTTTCTGATTTGAAAGTTGTTGGGTTCTTATGTTGAGTCTTGCGTGCGTTCTGGAATCCCAGCACGAGACTCGACATAAGAGAACGGGGGGAGAAACGGTTGAGACGGCGTCTTTGTGAGTCGCATCTTCTGGCTGTCGTGTTCTCTTCTTTCTACTTTGACTTTTGAGTGTTTTTACGATCATTTCAGCGATGATACGCACACCTTTCTTGCGTATCAATTTCTCTGTGATGTAATTTATGGTGTTATGCACACCATAATTTCTATGTTGTCATCTTATTGGAACTAACTCATTCTTGGTTTCACTTTTAACATTAATTATGCAGCATTCCATCTTTCCTCCTCCTGTGTTTTCTCCTGATCCTGTTTCATTGGAAACGGATTGGGATTCATGGAAAGAAGATCTTGAAGCTTATCTGGATGCTCTCGATGGCGATTCTTTTACTCATAAAAAAAGTTTGCTGTGTTACATCATTGTTTAGGTCCAGAAGGTCGAAACATTTTAAAACACATTCCTCAAGTTTGTGTTCCATTGGCTGAGGGTGAAGGGGGTGGAGGTATTGATGAATATGCTTCTGCTATAAAGTCTCTTGATGTTAGATTCAAGGCATGTAAAAATGTTATCATTGAAAGGCACACATTTTACAATGGAGTACAGGTTTCTGCTGAACCAGTTGCAAACTTTGTGGGGGCTTTGAGAATGTTAGCTGTTTCATGTGATTATAAAGCATTTGAGGATGACATGATAAGAGATCAACTGATTGAGAAAACTAATAATAAGAAAGTACAAGAAGCTCTCTTGTCAACTTCAAACTTAACGTTAGAAAAGACTGTGGAGCCACTAGGATTGAGAATATCACTACGTTCACGGAACAGATTAATATAGCCGGTGAGAAGGATTTGCATCAGAAAGTAGCTATAATTAAACAGAAATCTAACAAATCTCATGTGAATATCAAAGCTGAAACATCGTTTAAGAAGAAGAATCCCAAGAAAATTGAATGTTTCAGATGTGGTAGTACGTTCCACTTAGGTAATGCTAGTAATTGCCCAGTAGTGGGAAAGAAGTGTTCCAAGTGTTCTTAACTGGGCATTTTGCAAGGGTATGTAGAGCTGTTAACAAGATGCGGTCTAGTGCAAGGGATAAAGGGCCAGATATAGGTAGGTAACATTTTGCGAATCGGAAATAGCATTTCCATGCGAATCGCAATTTCTGACTCGCAAAACCAAATGCAAGAAAGACTCGCAATACCAATTTGCGAGTCGCAGAGGTGTCGCCCGCTTCTTGCCACCTCCTCTTTTAGCGAGGTCGCAATTCTCGACCTCGCTAAAAGCGAGATCGCAATTTGCAAGACAGGTGTCGCAAATTGCGACTGACTCGCAAATTGCCTGCAGGTGCACCACAACGGTTGGGAAACCCACTTCCTGGCTCTTGGTGATGACATCAGAACCAAGAAGTCATCAAATAGACCTGGGAGGAGGGAGGACCGCACCCATTTGTTCAAACTGCTGAGCCACAGTCAGGGGAGAGGAGCTGCAGCAACCATGGAGGAGAAAGCCAGTGCTGGCAGAAGGAGGAAAATTAAATTTTCTGATAAGGAGTTGGAGGTGCTTACAGAAGAATGCTGCCTGCATCATGATGAACTTTTCGGAAAGGCAGCAATGGGTGTCTCAGACACTCAGAAGAAAAGATTATGGCAGCAGATACAGGAGAAAATCAATGCCATAGGGGTAAGCCACCGCACCCTCGAGGAAATCCGCAAAAGGTGGTATGACCTGCGCTCCAGGACCATGGAGAGGGTTGCGGAGGAGCATGAGGGAGATGAGGGGCACCGGAGGAGGCCCATCCACTGTACCACCACCCACAACCCTGGAAAGCATGGTGGAGCAGACACTGGAGCCAGAGGCCGTACTGGGCATGGGAGAACTGGACAGTTCAGCACCTGGGACATCAAAAAGTGAGTACCATGAGATATGCTTTGACACCCAGAAATGCAGTACATACACAATCCTAGTACACAGCAGCAGGCACCACCAGACTTGCTCCATTCCAGTCTAGCAACTTCTAGAATGGTGCATTATGGGCATTGTAGTACAGTAGTCCAAATATAGGCAAATGTCTATTATGAGGCATAAAACAGATGTGCAAGACTGACAGTGTATCCCCTATGTCCCACAGGTCTCCCACAAGACACCCCCAGCAGCGAGAAAAGGCAGGGAGAGGAACATGATCCAGACCCACTGCAGGAGGCTGCTGGTGACATAGAAGGGCCCTGCAGAACACCACCAGGGTCCATGGAAGATCCAACGCAGGACATGGGGGCAACAGAAATAGAACCAGGGCCCAGCCCCACAGAGAGGCCACAGAACCACAAGCTGGAGCAGTGCGCAGACACCGTCACAGAGTTCAGTCGGTGCCCCAGGATGATGTAGGAGAAGCAGAGTTTGCGGGCTTGGAGGCATCACTCATTCAGGGGCAACGCCTGCAAAACAGACAATTAAGGTCCATCAACAGAAACCTGAATAGACTGCAGACTACAATGACACATGGGATGGCAAATGTGGACAGTCAGTTCCACCACATGAATCAACATCTGGGGAACTTAACACAGGCCATTGAACATTTGGTGACTGAACTTGTGCCAGACAGAGCACAGGTAAGGCGCAGGGAGCGTCACACTTCCGCACGCTTTGACAGACTGCCAGCATCTATTGGGCATCTTGCCACTAATACAACATGCCTGTCAAGGCGTACAGTCAGCCTCCAGGTAGAACTTGGGCATTTCGCAGGGGATGTGGCGCGAGGACTTTGCCGCATCAGCCATGTGGTGGACCTCATGGAGAGCAGGCAGGTTGCAAGGGGCACAGGAGATACCCCGCAGGACAGCGAGGAGGGGTCTACCATTAGTAGTGTTTCTGCCAGCGATTCTCGTGTGCTGCGGAGTAGCAGTGCATGGCAGGGGTCAGGGGTCCCACCACGAATGAGCCATGGAGGCCGCAATAGGAGGAGGGTGTGAGCCACCAAACTGTACGGTGATTAAGGCACATGAATTTAATGTGTCTTAAATAAAAATTGACAATTCAAGACTGTGACATGCAGCAATATTTCATCTTTTCCATAGTTTAGAAATAAAAAGGTTTTGTTTGTTTCACTACATAACTGGGCTATGTGTGTCTGATATTAGTGAGTGTGGTGACGGTTGCCACGTACCTGCCAAAGTATTGGGTTGCAATGTGGTTCCGTCTCTGTCTGCCCTCATTTGCGATTCTTCTATTCCCAGGCTGTCGGTGTGGTAGCTCTTGCTCCTCATCCTCTGTGTCTGTGTCTTCAGGGGTGAGATGTAACCCACGTCTGGTGGCAATGTTGTGTCGGATGGCACAGGCGGCAACTATCTTGCATGCTGTTTCTGGGGCATACTGGAGTGCACCTCCATTTTTGTGGAGGCATCTGAATCTTGCCTTTAACAAGCCAAAGGTCCTCTCCACTACAGTTCTGGTCCACCGATGTGCACTGTTATATCGCCTCTCATTCTGATTGCCAGGTGTTAGGTACAGGGTGAGTATCCATGGTCTCAGGGCATATGCACTGTCACCTGTTATACAAAAAAGGCAAATTTAGCTGGGCATCAATGGTTTACACAGTGACCTGTATGAATGGCTTCAGGGTGTAGTCAGCAATACCTAATAGATATCTGTCTCCAAACTCCCCACGTTCTAGGAGTTGGTGTATCCCACTGTGCCTGAATATGTATGAGTCATGTGTACCCCCTGGATATTTAGCTACAATGTCAGTAATGAAATTATGGGCGTCACATACCACCTGGATGTTTAGTGAGTGGGTACATTTCCTGTTGTGGAACACATATTCCAGATTTGCAGGAGGGCAAATTTGTATATGTGTCCCGTTCACACACCCTATTACACGGGGGAAGTTGGCAATTCTGTAGAAGTCCAACCTGGTGCTGTTAATTTCTGCCTCATTCCTGGGTAGGTATATAAATCTAGACATGTGTGTGAGTATGGCATCTAGGAAACATCTGAAGAATCGTGAGAGTGCACTTTGGGATACCCCACCTGCCACAGCAATCACCCCCTGATAGCTACCCGAGGCCAAGAGGTGCAGTGAGCATAGCACTTGCACATGTGTAGGGATGGCGCTGCCGCGCATTGTCTGTTGTTCAAGCTGAGGAGTCAGTAGTTCAATTAATTCTAAGAGTGCAGCACTGCTCAGTCTATATTTGTCATATATCTCCTCCTCAGTTTGTTGAAATAGTGTCTGCCTGGCTCGGTATATCCTCCCCTATCTCTGCCTCCTCCTCCTCTGCTGGGCGGCCTGGACTCTCCTCCTCCATGCTATCACGTACAGTTCAGCCATTTTGAGTCACCCAGATGCCTTATGGGTCTCCTTTTATACTTTGGTTCTGATTACCTTCTGGTTACCACCTGCTCTGAATCAGTGGTAATCTGGATGTGCAAAATGGGCTTTTTGTGACTAGTCGCAATTTGCGACTGGCTTTTGCATATGGTTTGTGACTCGCAATTTGCAACTTCCTATTTGCGGGTCGCAAAATCAGGTCGCAATTTTTGCGAGTCGGTAATGGGTCGCACCGCTATTTGCATTTCGGTAATGGGATTTTTGCATCCCATTTCGGATTTTGCGATGTCGCAAATAGCGATTCGGGCCATTTGTGACACGCAAAACATTGCTACATCTGGCCCAAAGACCTTAAATTACATGGTGACAGCATAGGTGGTTTAGATCCATTATCCAGCGAGGAGGATGAAATACTTACTGTCGCCTGTGTATCCCAGTTTGGCAATACTAGCGGTGAGGGTGTATTTTTAAAACAATTTAAGAGGCCTACCTGTAAGTTGTCAGTTAATGGATTTGAGACAATGGTTGAGGCTGATTCAGGTTCACCCTATACACTTTTGAGTGAGAGAGTATGGAAGGAATATTTTAATCATATTGAACTTAGGAATTCTCATATTAGGCCTGTGGGATATGGTGGTAAACCGGTGGAAGTCTTGGGAGAGCATGAGGTTGAATTGAGTTTCCAAGGTAATTTAGCTAAAAGTGTGCTTTATGTGGCTAAGGACGATACCTGTTTGCTAGGTTGGGAAGATCAAAGGAGTTTAAGTATTTTATTGGATCCTAATGACCCTGAGCAGATCATTTTAAGCAAAAATTATAACCATGTGTTGTCTGTAGGATCTACGTGGAGTGATGCTTTTCCAGATGTCTTCAAGAACAAAATTGGTATGTTCAAGGGTTTTGTGCACAAGATTAAATTAAGGATAATGCCATTCCTAAAGTTCATAGAGTACGTAGGGTACCTTTAGCGTTGAAAGAGGAGTTAAAAAAAGAGCTAAACAGATTGTGTGAACAACACATAATAGAGAAGTTATATGCGTCTGATTGGGTGGCTTCCATAGTGATTGCCCGTAAGGCCAATGGTTCGACTATTGCTATCCCTTGCCTAACATTGTTGAAATCTTGTCTACCCTAGGCAATGCAAGTAAGTTCAGTTTATTGAACATGACATCGGCCTATCACCAAATTAACTTGCATCCTGGTTCTAGACATTTAACAGCTTTTGTTACTCCTGAAGGGTTATTCCAATTTAAGCACATGCCATTTGGGTTGGCATAGGCTTCAGCAGTGTTTCAAAGGGTGGTGGACAGTTTATTCTGAAACATGGAAGGTGTTAATGCCTTCCAAGATGATATTCTAGTCTTTGGAAAGGATCAGGTACAGCATGACAAGAGGATGAAACAAGTATTGTCTGTGTTGAATGAGAAAGGGATTGTTCTTAGTGCTGACAAGTATAAGTTCAATACATCGTGTATCGACTACCTCGGTTACAAAATATCAGAAAGAGGGGTGGAATCGAAGGAAAGTTTGGTGAAGACTATTGAAGATTTTCAGTCACCTTGTAACAAGGATTAAGTTAGATCTTTTATGGGTCTAATTGAGTTTTATGCCAGGTTCATTCCCAATTGTGCCAGCAAAAAACACAATATCAAATCACTTTTTAAAAAAAATGTTACATTTGATTGGTGCCATAAATGTGAGCAGGAGTTTGCAGCTATATAAAAAAAAGTTGTATCGGCCATTCCGTTGAAGGCATTCAGCACTAAGGATGAAATTGCAATTATGACAGATGCTAGTCAACTTGGTCTGGGGGCTGTATTGTTGCAGCGGAGGAATGGCAAGGATGAGGTAATAGATTTTGCCTCATGAAGTTTGAGAGGGGCTGAAGCAACATATTCAACTATAGAAAGAGAAGCTCTTGCATCTTGGTGGGGAATTGTGCATTTCAAGCCTTATCTGTGGGGAGTACATTTTACGGTCAGGATTGATCATAAGCCCTTAGTGCAGTTATTTTCTACCTCTGGTGCGCAACGTGTTACTCCAAAAATTGCTAAATGGCAATACAGATTACAAATTTATAATTTTCATGTGGAGTATGTACCAGGTGCGAGGAATTTACTTGCTGAATGTCTCTCCTGTCTTCCTCGCAGTGATGGGTTGGATGAAGAGGAGGCAGATGAAGATGATGTCTTGGTGTGCTCACTAAAGCATCAATTGGATGGTGTAGTGACGGAAGGAAGCGTGCAGAAAGGATGAATGAATGAAGGAAATCGTGGGGGGCATAATACAAGGATGGTCTGTTTGCAAATCTGTACAATGTGAAGCATGTAAACAGGGTTTTTGAAGAGCTGTCTGTTGTGAGCAATATGTTGATGCGTGCTGGTGTATTGGTTGTGCCGGAGGGTTTGAGGTACAAAATATTGACTTTGGGTCATCAAGGACACATAGGAATGCGGGCCATGAAAAGGAGATTAAGGGAGAATTTTTGGTGGCCGGGGTTAGAGAGAGATGTGGAACACTTTGTGAGAGATTGTTTAGCGTGTGCTATTAGTGACAAATCTCAAGCCACTCTGCCTTCTCCTGTTGAGGCAATTGAACTGCCCAAGAAACCTTGGAGTAAGATTGCTGTAGACCTAATTTGACCAGTTAACTTGCGGAATGGGCAGCTGGAGTATGGAATAGTGTTAATTGATTCTTATAGTCGTTGGCCTGAGTTCAAGTTAGGGAAGGTCCCTAATTCTCATACGGTCATTGAATTTTTAGAATCTGTTTTTGACAGGGAAGGTATTCTCAATGAGATACTTACAGATAATGGGAGTCAATTCACATCTACTCATTTTTCCAATTTACTGGTGTCCAGGGGTATTAAGCACGTTAAAACATAAATGCTTCATCCTAGGAGTAATGGTCTAGTTGAACGTTTAAAAAGGGTGATCAAGGAGAATTTGTAACTGGATAAGGCTGGTGGTTTGAATTGCAAAGAAGAATTGAGGAAGTTGTTTTAGGCGGAGCGGGCTACTCCTAATGCAGATACTGGTATGTCCCCTTTTGTGTTATTGAGGAAGAGTTCCTCCAACCAAGTTGACAAGGAAATGGATGGGTGAAGTGGGAGTTAATGAGGGTTTGATTGAGAAGGTGAGTGAGAAGAGAGTATCGGCCCAGAATAAATATAAAGGGGAGCCAAGGAGGACGGTGTGTGTTAAGGTGGGTGATTATGTCAAAATATAAAAAAAAGTCCTCGCATTGTTCAGAAAGGTGAATCTAGACTTTTGGGTCCAAAGAAAGTCATCAAAATTTGTAAAAATGCATGATGGCAATTGGTGGAAGGAGAGGTTGTCCTTGGCTCGTGATGTGGAACTGTTGAACAAAACAGGGGATGAGTCCAGGGTGGAGCAAGAGACAAGAGACGTTTTTCGGAAGAATTTTCCATGTGATAGGAAGGTGTTGGACAAGGAGTTAAAGAGATCAGCCGAGGAGGAGTATGTGACAAAGGACATGAAGAGGAAGACTTCGTTTAGAAGAAGAATGCTTCACAGCAAATATCGTGATTTTGTACTTTTTGTTTAAGTATTATTTTATTTCCATGTTCTAAATGTGGGAATAAGTTCAGTGTATTTTTTATGTGTTAAGGGGAAGGATGTGTTGGGTTCTTATGTCGAGTGTTGCGTGTGTTCTGGAATCCCTGCACAAGACTCGACATAAGAGAATGGGGGGAGAAACGGTTGAGACGGCGTCTTTGTGAGTTGCATCTTCTGGTTGTCCTGTTCTTGTTGAGAAAATAAACCTACAGATACTTACCAATATTCCCCGACTCTTCACAAGTCCCCAGGCACCTTCTAAATAGCCACAGATGGTCATCCATTTTACTCAGGGCTCACCCTTAACTTTTTCAGCCGCCATATATCTCAGTTGTCTTTGCTATTCCACCCTTCTACCAAGGTGCAACCTCATTCTTCTCTCCATCTTGAATAGAGCTGAAACCCCAGGTGAGGTTCACTTCTCTCCCATTGAGCTATCTGCAACACAAAACCTCTCAAGTGTTACCCCCTCAATGAGAGGAACTGCAAGCGTGTTATCTGAGATGGCCACAAATGTAGGAGTGGTGGCATTTACAAGAGCTGCCCTCAGATGATCACAAATGTTGATGTGGTGCATTGGACAATAGCTGCTCTCTGGGACGATTAATTCTTTCATCAAAAGCCCTCTGTGCGGCATGTGCAACATTTCATTCCACCTGTAAGACCTTCAAAGTTTAATGGAGAAACAGGCCAAGGCCTTGGAAAGCATAGATAAAAGCTGCCTTGACATTGCTAAATTGCATCTAGAGCATCTCCCCATGTTGAGGCAGGACAATGTGAAGTCACATGTCATGTAGCTGATACAGGCCCTTTTGGAGGTGACTCATCCTTGCTTAACACAGCCTACTTTTTTGTTCACCCACCCTGCACATAGTGTGTATTTAAATTTTCACTTTGCTACCACTTTTAAATACAATGAAATTGAACTCAGCATCCTCCTTCATGCCATCTCATTTATGCTTAGCTTGAAGGTGGGTGCATGTGAGTAATGGCATCAAATCTATTGGAGAATCTTGTTCATATGGCACTCTCCTTTGGTTGACCACAAACCCACAGCCATTGTCGGAGTGCTGTGGGGAAAGCAGGAGCTCCTGGGCCCAGCTGAGGGGGTTGAGGCCTTTTACTCCTGATGTCTTGTGTCCTACTTTACACAGTAGATTACAGGTCAGAGTGTTTTTACAAGTTTTCTACTTGTAGAAGTCTTGGTATCAATGCTGGGAGTGGCAGCAACATGTAAATTAGAGCCTTGATATACACCCTTGGGAACTTCACTGAAAACACTAAACTGGGTGCAAGATTGGTAAACCGTAGGAACATAAACCACATCATAAGAAGCCAGAAAAGTGCTCAAAAGAAATCCAGATTGTGTTATAGGTGAAGTTAGTATAAATGATAGTTAATGGTAGTTGAGAGAAAATAGTTCTGTATGGACTGTTAGAAAGATAGCTTGTTTATCATCTGGTGCTTTATATAACAGTTTCTAGATACTGTAAATAGCAGGTGTTACTATTAATGCTATTTAATAATAGTGACTTTACTAACCCTGAGTAGAACGAAAGGTTAATCCGTCTTGCTGATATTCAAACATATGACCTGTAAGTCACAGAAGGTGGTGACTACTCATCTCACTGAGACAGCTCAAGTGTGTAGTGTGCTTGGAGAAAGTCTAGTGCACCATTGTGTGGGTTCAAAATATTTTATGGATGGCTCTGAGCCAAAAAGTAGCCTTGGTATGCAGTGGTGTAGCAACAGAATCATGGGCATCAATGCAAGCAAGGAAAATACCAGCCACTGTGCCTGACATTTGGGTAGTGAAAGAAGGTCATCATTGTAGTGCAGACTTCCCTCTCTGGGCCCCAGTGCAGTTTCTGTCTTGCCTCTGCCTGTATTGCAGGAAGAATGATGATGTCATTAATGCTGCCCTGTTTCCTGATCGGGTTAGGGGAGTTAAAGTACTTACAATAATACACTCAAACATGGTGAGGCCATGATTTAATATATGCAATTGTGTAGTGCCACCCACAAACACTTCTTCCTAGGTAGTGTATTTGGCACTAGTAGAAGGTGATGTAAAGTCACTGCTGCAGCGTGAGGCTGAGTGAGGAGAGGAGAAATAACACAAATATCATGATCATTTATCAGATGAGTAAACATGAGGTGCATAACACTATTTGTGTCCTTTGCTCTTCTTCCAGATTCATACAACAGCAATTGCTTTATTTACATAAAATGTTTACCTCTGAATCTCTGCACATGGACCATATGCAAAACTCCTCTTTTGTGTTATCTTCCAACAAACTGACACAGGTACGACATCACGTAATTAACGTTTCACCCTGGGGGCACATAGAGGGGAGTGGGCCAGAAAGAAACATTCATATGCCAGCCCTGCCCACAAACCAAGAGAGAGGGCTTGTCAAAGTAGCATAGGAAACATATTGTTAGTCCTGGCATCCTTGGTGTGGTTTCCCCTGACTTTTTGCCTCCTGACCTCCTGATTTTCTGACCTCATCTTTGCTGACTTTGTGATTCTGGGCACTTTGCCACTGCAGACCAGTGCTAGGGTGCAAGTGCTCTGTACACTAATCTTGGTAACATTGGCTTATCCACAATTGGTATATTCAATTTACTTGTAAGGCCCTAGTAAAGTGCACTGTTGTTGCCCAGGGTTTGTAAGTTAAATGCTACTAATGGGCCTGCAGCACCGATTGTGCCACCTGCTACAGTAGCCCTGTAAACATGTCTCAGGCCTGCCACTGCAGAGCCTGTGGGGGCAGTTTTAAGCTGCCATTTCGACCTGGCAAGTGTACCCACTTGCCAGGCCAAAATCTTCCTTTTAATTACATGTAAATACCCCCTAATTTAGGCCCTAGGTAAGCCAAAGGGCAGAGTTTCATGTATTTAAAGAGTTGGACATTTAATGTAATTGCTTAACATGTCCTGGTAGTGAAAAAACATCAAATTCATTTTCAGTAATTCAAGGCCTATCTCTCTCATAGGTTAACATTGGGATTGCCGTAAACATCTTCTAAGTGTGAGTTCCAAATGGGAAAGGATAGAGATTTGGAGTTTGGTGTCTCTGGACTCACAATTTAACATCACAACTTATGGCGAAGTTGTATTTTAAACTGTAAGTTTGAAAATGCCACTTTTGTAGAGTTTGCATTTTCTTACTTGAATCCTTATGTGCCTCTGCCTATCTCTGAATACACGTATGGGGTGGATGACAGCTGGACGTTGTGCATTCCCTCTAGACAGTCACACACAAAAGGAGCTGGACTGTGACATCTGCACACTGATGGCCATTCACCAGGCTGATGGGTCTTCCTGCGTGTAGATTGGACGGAGTTGACACACCTGAATTGGGCTGTGCCTCTCCTCAAACAAAGGTCTACACATCCCCTGTAGAGTGTCTGGAGCTCGGGAAGGAAGGGCATGGATATTGTGATCTTTAAACTCCTCTTTGAAGTTTCCCTAACTTCAAAGGTTTGTTTAGGTATAAGTACTGCACCTCAAACCCCACCAATTCAGAACTTTACTGGAACCAAGTGCATTCTGCCAGGAAGAAGGAAATCTGTGCTGCCAGGAGGGACTGCCACTCTGCTAACTGCACTGCTGTGTTGGCCTACTACTTGTTAGGTGCTGTATTGTAGGAGGGCCTGTCACTTTGCTGCTGGCTTTGCTGTGTTGGCCTGCTGCTTCTTTCCTGCAGTGAAAAGGACTGGACCTGATCTCTACATCCTTGAACCCAAGATCCTCCAAGGGCATGTTAGCATTCCCCCCTGTTCTCCTGCAGTCTCAGTGACATCAAAGACTGCCTGCAACTCTGCTTGTGTTGCTGGACTCTGCCATCTGTGAGTCCAACACTTGCCTGAGGTGCCCCATCTCCAGTCCTGGGCCTCAGAAGTGGGTTTCTGCAGCTTTCTCCATTTCGGCATCGACGTATTAAGGGCTTTGTGCCGACTGGAGCCAACGCTTCCTACTTGGATGCTAACGCATTGGCTGCTCAATGACATCATCTCGTCGGACAGTGTGACTTGATGCCGATAGACAGCGCAACTCAAAAACGATGCAGCACCTGCATTGTAAAGGGGTCAAATGCTGGAACCTTCATTGACTGCGTGGTTTGGAAATTTTCCTCCATCCACAGGATCGACGAAGTGACTCCCCCCAGACTCCTCGCTTCAAGTCTTCAACGTTGACACTTGCTCCATTCAAACTACTCTTTGAGCGGAATGTTTCTGGGTCCTGTAGTTGGCCTAATCTCCATCGTGGTAGACCTGAACTTTGGACTTACCTCGGTCACTCACGCCCTCAAGTAACCTGACCAATAGTAACTATTTTGGTTTTAACCTTTAAAAAATTGTATCTCAACTTCTAATTATTGGATGTTTGTCATTTTGATCTTGTTTTACTCGGATAAATATTCTCTATTGCTTGAAACTAATGTGGAGTCTTTTTGTGGCATTCTCCCTGTTTTACTATAATTTAAGTGTTGCACAACTACTTTTCACATTGCCTCTTAGGTTAAGTCTGACTGTTCTGTGCCAAGCTACCAGAGGGTGAGCGCATGTTAATTAAGTTGTGTATCTGACTTACCCTGACAAGGATTGTCGTCCCTACTTGGACAGGGCCAACCTCGGCCAACCAAAGGCCCAATTTCTAACACATATGAGGTGAACAGAGCTTCATCCTTCATTTGGGATCACTATAGGATTATGGAGGGACATTCACAAACAGGTCCCTCAGAGTGATGTACTGATATCTAAAGAGCACTATATAAATGTGTAGGGATCCTTCACTTTCCAGGAGATTTTGAGAGAATCTCTGGTTGGCATGGATGGAGACTTGGGAGGTCTT
Source organism: Pleurodeles waltl (assembly GCF_031143425.1). Taxonomy (NCBI): domain Eukaryota; kingdom Metazoa; phylum Chordata; class Amphibia; order Caudata; family Salamandridae; genus Pleurodeles; species Pleurodeles waltl. The sequence goes on from NC_090436.1 coordinate 233,648,197, forward strand.
CTGCCTGGCCCTGGTGAAAGTCGGTACCAGTGCACAGAGCTAACCATTAGCAGAAAGTTGCCCCTTGGCAGGAATGTAGCTATCAGTCATAAAACCAGTGCTGTGGTTCTAGTGCTCAGTGGAGGTAAGAGGCCCAACCTGCCCTTTGTCTGCAGTAGTCATTTACAAGGCTGCTTGCACCATTTTGTTATGTTTTATAGCCAGTGTCTGGGGCCTGGACTTGTTTAGGTACTCTGGCAAAAACTTGGACACCCAGATCAGAGCAATCACAGCGGAGCAACGGACATCCAGTGGGTTGACGCTCATTATGAACTGAGCAGTTTTTTTAATTAGGTGGCAATGTGTAAAGCGTTTGCGCAACACACGCAACACACGTGACTCAAAATGTACACCACAAAGTAAACACAACACTGAGCTATGTAAAATAAAACTGTATTGCACAAAACATAATTATACCAACATTACACGTTAGTAGTACCCTGCTACCTTAGCAGTTGTCAGAACGTTACCCAAGTTACTAATACTCTACAAGAATACGCAGTTGTCACATTAGAACACGTTAGTACTCAGGATTCTGCAACATAAGCAGTAGCCAGGAATTACAGTAAAAAATGCACTTGTCATGAATACCTCGTAAATACCCATAAAAGGAACATTAGAGAACATATCACAGGTCATAAAAAATTACATATCAGCATGTCATGCCCATAAAAGGAACATCAGCACATATATATAATGTCATGAAAGCAGGTAGGAACATGTATACCCCTCCAAGGTTCATACTAGGCCCACTAAGCCAATATCTCCTAAAAAGTACCTGATTTTCAGATGAAGAGGCACTCCTCGTGCCTAGAAGAGGAGCATGGGGGCCCCCAGAGCTCCTATGCACACAATGGGGGCCACGCGGTGCTCCTGTGGGAGAGGGGCGTTCTGCACCCTCTCTAATGTGGTAAACAGGCCCCTCCTGGGGCCCATGATCTTGGTGGGGCCTCCCTCGGCCTCCACACACCCTGCACGCAGGGTGGGGGCCAGGCGAAGCCCAACAAGCTAGGAAAAGAGTTTTGTGTCTACAGTGACCTTAATTCTCTCTCAAAAACTAGGGGTTGCTCTTAATGAAATGTGCTCATTGACATTGGCCTGTTCACTCATGTGGATGGAATTCATTTGGAGAAATAGCTTAGAGAGAGAGGTTTATGTGCATTACGAATGACAGCTTTAGGGTCAGATGAATGGACGTGCACCAACAGGTCCCAGTGCACAGGTGTGTACCAACAACAGCAGCTTTGAATTCACAAGATTATTAAAAATAATTAGGAATATCTGCATTGATACAATGTACAGCACTCCTTACGAGAACCTGTCTGGTATAAAAAATTGAGACGGACCTGTTGTTGTGTAACAGAAGTGCAAATCCTATTTTCAACCTTCTAAGGCTGAAAGTCTCAGTTGGCCATGAAAGCTCGGATCTGGAGCTGTACAGTGGTCTGTGAGGGACATTCATTTCTTCACTCAGCAATTTCACAAGTTCATTGGTCTGTGTGGGTGTGGACTCGCAAGTGGCACTGAACACTGAATAGATGTACTGGTGTGGATGACTCCAAACTGCACTGAAAAGGGGCTGCTGAGAGTTGTGTAATTCTTCTTTACTGTGAGTATTGAGTTATTTGGTTTCCATGGCATTGCAGTGACACATACCTCACTACTTGACAGCAAAGACAAGTGCAGAATATTCCTAACCCTAGCAAACGCCCAACAGACACCGACACCAGTCATAACCCACAGCTTAACCTCCACTTTAACCTTATCCCACACACAACCACAACCCAGCCATAACAAAACCTGGGGCTCATCCCTAATCTTACCTTTACCATAAACTGTACGCTAGTCTAACTCAAATAGCCATAGCCCAGACTTCAGCCCCATTCTCTGTAAAATAAACACAACTGCTCCATTTGCCTTGCTTCTCCAGGTCTTACAACAAGGGTCACGGAGGCTGCACTCACAGGACCTTCACCCACTGATAAAATTCAATCAGTGTCACTGAATTAATTCCATAGGGTAGGTCGCTCCCCCTGCCGCTGCAGCTCCTCCAGCTCCTCCAGGTTCCTGATACCCACCTCGCAGTAAGTACCCCCCACCTCCCAGCCCCTCACCCTGCCCCGCGCTACTCACCCTCTCTCCTGCTCCTGCTTCTTTTCCTCCTCTCTGTCTCTTCCTCCTCGCTCCTCTTCGGTAATCTTCTTCTGTACTCTTCTTTTCCCCGTCTTCTCTCTTCTTCTGTGTGCTTCTCAGCCTCTCCTGTCGCCTCTCTTCTTCCTCATCTTGTTCTGTGGTCTTCTGCCTTCTGCTCTTCGTCTTCTGTATCTTCTTCTGTGATCTTCTGTCTTCTGCTTCTTCGTCTTCTGTATCTTCTTCGGTGATCTTCTGTTCTTCTGTCCTTCTGTTCTTCTGCTTTCTCCGTCTTCTGTCTCTTCCCGCCCCTGCCCTCCTGCTCCTGCCTCACCCCCTCCCTCACTCGCCTCCCCCTCTCTATCACCCCTATCTACCCAGTTCGCTACCTGCCTCCCTCACTCTTCCCATCTACCAATCTACCTATCTCTCTATCTAACTCCCTCACTCACCCCCTCCTCCTATCTACCTATTTTTCTATCTCTCCACCTATTTCTCCATCTATCTATTTCTCTTTCTCTCCCCCCGTCCCGACACCCCCTCTGTTACCTGTCTTCCTATCCTCTCACTCTACCTCTCACCCTCACCCACCTCTACAACCCCCCCTCCCCTATCTTCTCAACCCTACTCCTATCTCTCTCCCTAATCTCCTAAAACTCCTAACACTCACCCCCCTCCACCCTTAAACCCCCCTCCCCCAGCTCTTCTCACTCTACCTATCCCCCTCCATCGCGCTTTCCCGCCGCGACCTCCTGCATGCCCCCGCCCCCCAGCTCCCATTCGCCCCCAGCTGACCCCTCCCCCCCCTCCCCCTCCTCCCTCTTATGGCGGCCGCTGCGCGACTGCGCAGTGGGCGCGCCAGAGGCAAGCCCGTCTGCGCCCGTCCGCGCCTGGCTCACGCCCAGCACCACGACCCCTGGTCCCCAGCTCTCCCGTACCCCGCTGACCCACTACGACCCCACCACCCTCCACGCCCTCAACCCAGGGCGCTCCAACACCTGCTTCCAAGCTCACCCCAAACGCACCCATGGACCCTTCGCCTGTAACTCCTGCAAACGCATCTTCCACCACGCTACTACCACGACCACCAGCCCACGCGCCATCAACCACCTCAAGTGCATCCTGGTCAACGCTCGCTCTGTCCACAAGCATGCCGTTGAACTCTGGGACCTCCTGGACTCCACAGCTCCGGACGTCGCCTTCATCACGGAGACCTGGATGAACACCTCGTCGGCCCCAGACATCGGCACTGCCATCCCCGAAGGCTACAAGATCTCCAGAAAAGACCGTACCAACCAAGTAGGAGGAGGTATCGCCATCGTCTTCAAAGACTCCATCAGCATCACCACCTCCACCGAAGAAACCCCTCTCGCCGCTGATCATCTGCATTTTCAGATTCGCACCGACCCCAGGACCACCCTCAGAGGATCCCTCGTCTACCGTCCCCCCGGACCGCGCGCCCCTTTCAGCGACGCCATCGCCGACTTCATCTCCCCGCATGCCCTCGCCGGACTACATTCTCCTAGGCGACCTCAACTTCCATCTGGAACAAAACAACAACCCTAACACCACCGCCCTGCTCGACAACCTCGACAACCTCGGCCTCAAGCAACTGGTGAACACCGCCACCCACATCGCCGGACACACGCTTGACCCTATCTTCTCCGCCAGCAAACACATCTTCTTCAGCCACACCTCCGCTCTACACTTGACCGACCACAGCTGTGTCCACTTCACATTCCGACGCGAGACCCGCCACCTCCGCACTCAACCCATCCCTCGTCGACAGTGGAACAAAATCCCCGAAGAGCAACTCTTCTCCGCACTCGCCGCCAACCAACCCACCGTCACCACCGACCCCAACGACTCAGCCCTCAGCCTCACGAACTGGATCTCCAACTGCGCAGACAACCTTGCTCCCCTCAAACGCATGCATCGCAGGCCAACACCAAAAACCCTCTCTGGTTCTCTGACACCCTCAAAGAATCGAAGAAAACTTGTCGCACCCTCGAGAAGGCCTGGCGCAAGGACCACACCGCTGACAACATGACCGTCCTCAAGAACGCTACCCGCGAACACCACCACCTGATCCGCGCTGCCAAAAGGAACTTTTTCACCGACAGACTGGACAAAAACAGCCACAACAGCAGAGAACCTTTTTGCATCATCAAGGAGTTCTCCAACCGCAACGCCAACGCCAACGCCGTCACGCCCTCACAAGATTTGTGCAACTCCCTCGCCACCTTCTTCCATTGCAAGATCAGCGACCTCCACGACAGCTTCGGACACCAGACCCAACCAAGCATCACCGAACTCGCACCCCCGGCCATCACCCTCAATGATTGGACCCACATCAACACTGAAGAAACCAAAACCATCATGAACTCTATCCACTCCGGCGCCCCATCGGACCCCTGCCCTCACTTCATCTTCAATAAAGCCGACGACATCATCGCCCCGCACCTCCAGGCCGTCATCAACTCTTCATTTTCTTCTGCTACCTTCCCCGAATGCTGGAAACACGCCGAAGTCAACGCCCCACTAAAGAAACCTACGGCTGACCCGAGCGACCTGAAAAACTTCCGCCCCATCTCACTCCTGCCCTTCCCCGCCAAGGTAATAGAGAAGACCGTCAACAAACAGCTGACCACCTTCCTGGAAAACAACAACCTGGTCGACCCTTCACAAACCGGATTCCGAACCAACCACGGCACTGAAACCGCCCTCATCTCAGTCACAGACGACATCAGAACCCTGATGGACAATGGTGAAACAGTCGCCCTCATCCTCCTCGACCTCTCGGCTGCCTTCGACACCGTCTGCCACCGCACCCTAATCACCTGCCTCCGCTCCACCGGGATCCAAGGCCAGGCCCTGGACTGGATCGCCTCTTTCCACTCAAACCGTTCCCAAAGAGTTTACCTCCCACCGTTTGCGCTCAGACCCCACCGAGATCATCTGCGGCGTACCTCAAGGCTCATCCCTCAGCCCAACACTCTTCAATGTCTACATGAGCCCCCTCGCCGACATCGTACGCAAGCACGACATCATCATCACCTCCTACGCCGACGACACCCAACTTATACTCTCCCTCACCAAAGACCCCGCCAGCGCCAAGACCAACCTACAAGAGGGCATGAAGGACGTCGCAGACTGGATGAGGCTCAGCCGCCTAAAGCTGAACTCTGACAAAACGGAAGTCCTCATCCTCGGCAACACCCCATCCGCTTGGGACGACTCCTGGTGGCCCACGGCCCTCGGCACCGCACCGACCCCCGCAGATCACGCCCGCAACCTCGGCTTCATCTTGGACCCTCTTCTCACCATGACCAAGCAAGTCAACGCCGTGTCCTCCGCCTGCTTCCTCACCCTCCGCATGCTCCGCAAGATCTTCCGCTGGATCCCTGCCGACACTAGAAAAACCGTGACCCACGCCCTCGTCACGAGCCGCCTGGACTACGGCAACACCCTCTACGCTGGGACCACCGCCAAACTCCAAAAACGCCTGCAACGTATTCAAAACGCCTCGGCCCACCTCATCCTCGACGTACCCCGCAACAGCCACATCTCCGCACACCTGAGACACCTGCATTGGCTCCCAGTCAGCAAAAGGATCACCTTCCGACTTCTCACCCACGCACACAAAGCCCTCCACAACAAGGGACCGGAATACCTCAACCGTCGCCTCAGCTTCTACGCCCCCACCCGTCTCCTCCGTTCCTCTGGCCTCACGCTCGCTGCCGTCCCTCGCATCGGCCGCTCCACGGCGGGTGGGTGGTCCTTCTCCTTCCTGGCAGCCAAGACCTGGAACTCCCTCACCACCAGCCTCAGGACCACCCAGGACCACTCCGCATTCCGGAGACTCCTAAAAACCTGGCTTTTTGAGCAGCAGTAACCCCCCCCCTTTCCCCTAGCACCTTGAGACCCGCATGGGTGAGTAGCGCGCTTTATAAATGTTAATGATCTGATTTGATTTGATTTGATAGCTCCTCTGGCTTGCCTCCTGACAACTCTGCAGCCTTTATTCTCCATCAACTCACTTGTCTTCTCTAAGTTCAGCAGTCTGAGCCTACAGCTCATGAGCCCTGCCTCACAGAGTTCCTGCAGACTTCCTCACCAACGTCCTGCTACTTACCTTTTCACACAGCTCCCCACCTAGGTCCTGTAGTCTGCTTTCTGCAACTCATCTTCACGATTGTACAGCTTGATCTTACAGATCAACCTTGTGACCAACTCCTAGAGCCTCATTTTCCAGCAACTGTGGCTTGCTTTCTCTCGGTACTGCAACCTATATCTTCAGCTCCTTTGGCACAGTATTTAAGCTCCAGCTCATGCAGCCTGCCTACAGGTCCTGCAGCCTGCTCCCTCCCATATTCCACACTATGGCTACTCGGGCTACTGCCGCTCTTGCAGCCTTGTCCCCAGTTCCAGCAGCCTGCTTCCCGCAGTATCTGCTTTATGCCCCTCATAGCCCCTGTCTCCTCTAGCAGCCTGACTCATCCATCTCTTGCATCATGCATCCTTCTGCCCATGCAGTCTATCTCCTCTTATATCTTGCAGTCTGCCTACCTCTAGTCCCTGCAGGCTGCCAACCATGTGTAGTCTCCAACCCTCCATACATATATATGTGTGGCGACCTTTGACCCTGCATGCTGCCATGGAACTATCAGCAGATTTAGGTATATTCTGCCCTTGGTCAGTGTAAGAAATTGGATTGTTGGTTGACTGGGGTGTGAACCCTGGTCAAGCAGCAACCACAATCTTTGTCAGGGTAAGGCACAAGCAAATCTTAAATTAACCTGTGCTCAGCCTCTGGAGGCTTGGCACCGATCAGTCAGGCTCAACTTGAAGGCAATGTGCAAGTTATTTGTGCAACACTTTAAACAGTAAAACAGTGAAAACACCACACAAAAGAGATCCCATACCAGGTTAGAAAAATATAACATCATTCAATAAAAATAAAACAAGAAGGAAATGGCAAAAATCCAATCAGTTGAACTTAAGTTATTAATTTTTTTTAAATAAACTGGGGAATATAGCTTAGAAGCACACAAAGCGCTACAGTGACTCAATTAGGCCCATTGAACAAAGTACATTAAATCCTGGTTGCAGAGCATTGTGTGGATCTGAGGCAGAGATGCGTATGTGATGCATTGGTTCCAAGATGCAGTGAGGCTGAGGTGGCACTACTTGGTAGGTTACACTCACAGATGGCAGAATTCAGGTGCAGAAGCAGGGTGGTTGGAAATCTTTTATGTCCCTGAGACTTCAGATCAGGAGTCAAGCCAACTAGCCCTTGGAGTCACTCTAAGTTCTGGGTTGGAGAGATTCAGGCCCAGTCTTTTTCACTCACAGGCAAAAGGAAGGCAGACAACTGGTCAGCATATCAAAGCAGGAGTCCAGCAGAGTGGCAGTCCTTCAGTAAAACAGCAGTCCTTTTTTCCTGGCAGAGTATCCACGGGTCCTGAAGTGTTCTGTAGTGGTGGTGCACAGATATCTTGGCCTTCCTGTCATGGCTGTAGACTTACTACAGGGGGGTATGCAGCCCTTTGTGTGTGGACACGATACATCCTATTCAGGTGTAAGTGGGGATGTGTCCAGCTCCCCTTTCCCATCTTGCCGAGCATAGCCCAAGACATTTCAAGTCACACCTAAACTCCCATTGTGTGTGGCTGTCTGGAGGGAATACACAAAGCCCAACTGTTATCCACCTTAGACAAGTGATCAGAGATAAGCCACAGGTACCAAATGACTAAGAAAAGAAAATGCTAACTTTCTAAAAGTGGCATTTTCAGAATTGCAATTTAAAATCCAACTTCACTATAAGTTAGGATGTTAAACTTTGATTCCAGAGAAACCAAACTTTGGGGGGTGGAGGGGCAGCTATCTCCTCAGATTTGGAAATTACGGATATAAGGTGTAATAAGGTAACTCCAATATTGTCGTATGGGAGAGAAAGGCCTTGCGGCACAGCATATTTAACTTAAATGTAAATGTCCAACATTTGAATAAACTGCACCCTGCCCTTGGGGCTGTCTAGGGCCTACCTTAGGGATGACATATATGTATTAAAAAGTTTACTCTGCAAGGTCAACATGGCAGTTTAACCTGCACACACAGGTTCTGCAGTGCCAGGCCTGAGACATGTTTAAAGGGTAACTTAAGTGGGTGGCACAATCAGTGTTACAGGATCACTGGTAGCATTTAATTTACAAGCCCTGGGCACAAGAAGTGCACTGTACCTGGGGGCTTATAAGTAAATATGCCAATTGGGTATATGAATATGGTACCTTGTTTTGCGGAAAGAGCACAAGCCCCTTAGCACTGGTTCGCAGTGGTAAAGTGTGCAGAATCCTAAGGCCAGCAAAACAAAGTCAGCAAAAACAGGCGGTCTGATAGCAAAAAGTTAGGGGAAACCACAACAAGGATGACAGGTCTTACAGACACAATACCTGTTTCTGTAAATCGTTTCAAGCATGTGCATCCTACCTTGTACTAACCCAAGCCCCAGTGTACATTGAGGAGGCAATCACTGTACAGTATGGCCGGATCCTTCACCTTCATGGTGCTGAGATTTTCAGCACTTTCATTTGTTCAGTTCTCTGGTACTTCCCCAAAAGTTCTCTCACTCTGGTGAGGCTGACTGTAGGGCACTACAAAATGCGTCAGCATCTTTCCATCGGTTTTGATGCTGGGGCTTGTGCAGTTCATGAACCCTTAATGCACATGCCTCGTTCAACAGTGGCCAGGTTAACGTCAGCAATCCTCTAACAACTGTGTAAAGCCTGTCTGTCAGTGATGCAGTTTAACATGTAAACAACTTTTTTATTTCAGTTTTTTAAAGCCATCAAGATAATGCACAGTAAATAAACTGAAAACACAACAATGAAAAGTAAATAGATAAAGAAGAATTAATCTTCATCATTTTGATTTAGGTTGGCTTCTCAAAAATACTTTAACAGACCAGGTAGTCTAAAATTCGAGCAGTTCCCGACCTCATTATAAAATTACGAATTCTATTTAATTTCAAGCAACGCAACATCGATTTCCTTTGCACAGCAGTTAGTGGGCAGTCATGGATTCAGTAATGCAGTTTTTTTTGTTGTTGACTACTAAAAGTAAAAAGACAAAATCAAAAGGGCTGTGTGATTGTCCACACGACATACCACGGGCATGGGCAGTCTTCTACTTCGCCCATGCCTAAAAATGTCACTGTCCGTTGTAGTTAGTAATAGAAATACAAATGGGAGGACTGGTTTGTAAACAATACCTAAGACACTAAGGCCCAAATTTAAGGATGGCCTTGCCCCATCTAACGCCACATTAGCAGCAATTGTCTGATGCTAATGTGGTGTTAGATTGCCAAAAATGTTGTGCCATATCTACAAAGTGGCATAATGCATGCATTGACCACTTTGCAACCCTTTGTGCCACATTATGCATGCGCCATGCATAATGTATGCAAAGGGTGCGTGGGCAGTCCTCTACTTTGCCCATGCCTTAAAATGTGTCTGCCCTTTGGAGTTAGTAATGGAAATAAAAATGGGAGGACTTATTTGTAAATAATACTTAGGACACTAAGGCCCAAATTTGAGGATGGCCTGGCACCAGCTAACACCACATTAGTATAATTTTTCTGATGCTAATATGGCGTTAGATTGCCAAAAATGCTGCACCATATCTACAAAGTGTCACAATGCATGCATTGCACCACTTTACGACCCTTTGCCCACATTATGCATACGCCATGCATAATGTATGCAAAGGGGGTGTTCCGGAGCAAGGAGGTCTGCAAAAATGACACAATAGACTTTACAAGATTTCATCGCGTCAATTCTGGAGTCATTTTTTTCACCTGTTGAAAGCAGGTGTTAAAAGGACGCACCCATTGGAATCAATAGGCCCCCTTTCACTTTGCTCCACGAGCGCCAGAATTTTTGACACCAGTAGAGCAAAGCGCCACAATATTGTCAAAAATGTTGATGCTATTGTTCTTAATACTACCGTGGGGCGCCATATCTCAAATATGGTGCACACATTGTGGTATTAGGGGGTGCAAGAAAAGTGGCGCCTGACAACATGAAGCGCCACTTTTCTTAAATCTGGGAAAAGGTTCATATTTATGATCCCCGTTGTGTCGCTCTTGCACCATGTGCAACGTGGTGCAAGAGCAACACAAGCCCAAAATTAGAATTTTTTAAGCCACACAAGGCCACCTTGCATGGCCTTGAGTGGCTTCATAAATCTCGAGTAAAGCAACGTACCTCAAAATGCACCAAAATGCCACCCCTTCCCGGGTGAGGAGTAACCAGGAGAAATATCTTTATTTCTCTTCATTTTTCCCTTTTTCTATGTGTGCTGCATTGTGCAATACACACAGAAAGAGGAAATGCCTCAGGGAATTATTTTTGCGCAGCAAGGTGCCCCTTCCTGCAGAGAAACAATCATCCTTATAACACATGCATCCTTGCACAATGAAGCAAGAATGCACGCGTTGGCGCTAGGCTGCCAAAACAGCGCCAATGCAGGGACAATAATAGGAATGCACCTATTCTTTTAAATACCATGCATTCCTGCCCTTTCCCTGTGATCCAGGGCAGCAAGGTGACTTGCTGCTCTGCTGGCATAAATATGGGCCTGAATTCATGGCAGGTGACCACGCCATATCATATTACCACATAGAAGCAAATTCTACTTATCTAAAGTAAAAGTTGCATGCACTCTTTCATAAAATGGATTAGCCTAGTCAGTCTTATTTTGAGAGTTGTACAGTATATTTTGCTGCAGGCTAAAACTATCCTCTTCTTGGTATTACTGGGTGCAAAGCAGAATTGAATTTCTTGTGTTTAACCGAGATTTTGTCTTGATCCACAATTTTACATCTTTTCCTGCATGCGTTCTTTCTGCTTGTAGTTTATCGAAGGTTTTCTTTCACGCAGGCTATTTTCACATCCACTCGATAAACGTGAGGTATCGCCATCCGACCACTACGATATATGAGTTGTCACACCTTTATTGCACGTGTGATGAACCATTGTGAATACACAAGCTATTACTACATCCTACAGGACTTCATGAAGGAACCATGAATCAAGTCTTGTGTTATTGTCTGTGTAATGAAACTATAATCTGTTGAAAGGGGAGAGAAGAACATCGATTTTACAAGCATGTTTGCAGACACATTTAGAACTGCAATAACATATTTAGGATTGGGGAGCTGTCAGTGATTTTAAAAGCATGTTGAATGATTATGATGAGAAAAAAAATTACAGTCTCGGAAGGTAAAAGATCATTCAACATATAAACACTAGGTGCTGCCTGCAAGCAATTCAGAACGGTTATAAATTACAGTTTTCCAGGATGAATCTAAAAGTTATTATGTTATTCTGGGAAGCTTGAAGAAGGTTTCAGCATTACACGTGTTGAGTTAATAAAGTAATTTTCTACATTTCATCAATGGTAATACTAATTTATTATAATGATCATTCTCAGCAAAAATATACAGAAAAAATAAAGATGTATTTCAGTATGTTCAACACTTTATGGTTGGCCTTTCTACACCCACGTAAAGATTAACCATAAAACAGAGATTCTGGTTCTGGGAGGCTCTCCTTATCTCAGGTCAGATACTAGTTCAAATGTAGGTGGCCCAGCTCCTTTCTGTGCTGTTATCTATTCCATCTGTTAAAAACTATTATTCATGCAGTAGTTCCGTATTACTTGGGCAATAACAATGTTATTTACTTGGGGCTGTTCAAACACACTCTTCAGCTGTTACAACTCTGCTCCTGGGTATTCCCGGTGGGACAACAACTGAGATAACGTACTCAGTCTGCACTAGCTGTCAGTCCTCCATTGCAACATCTTTCAGAGTTTGCGCTTCTCAATAGTGCCTTGCACAATTCTTATCCACTGTTTCTTCCTTGCCTGGTAATCTCAGTCCCAGAAGTTTGGATCAAGACATTCCTGTTTTTCATGTATCTTGGTGGACAGGTGAAATTATTTTTTCTTTTTAGTGACCAAAACCTCTAACTCTCCATTTCGCTATCTTCACGCTATCTCTGTATCAGGTTCTGAGACATCAAGCAGTACATCCAATAATCATCCTCACCCTCCACGAGCCTCTAACCTGGTAGGAGACTGAAGTGGTACTAGGAGAAGCAATATAGGGCAAATAGGTGCCAAGGTTTCTGGTACTTTCATGGGTGCTCCTCTCGCACAATGCAGGACTTCAGTTCAGTGGGATGCAGTTTTTACACTAAATGAGGTACCACAGATTACTAAAGTACCTTTGTTATGTGGAACAATCAAGAGATTGTAAAGCAGCACACCAGTGTCTCACAAACTCCAATAGGAGTCTTTTCAGCATCCATGGCAGCATTGCCAGCAGCAATTGCAAGAGATTGTAAACACATCGAAAAGGCTCTAAACATCAATAGAAGGGTGTAATGTAAGGTGAGGGGAATTGGTGAGAAGTGTGCCAAGGCATATGAAAAGGAGAACAAAAACAAACTGGAAGCTAGGAGAACCGAGCACGAACTGCTAAAACAGCAGAGCACCAATGCCCGGTATTTGATTCTACTATTTGGAGGTTAGAGATCTAGAGTCTGATGGATTTGGTAACCTTTGAACTAGGTGTGGGCATACATTGTCTAACTATTCACAATTATAGAAACATTGCACGAGATTATGCTTCATTTACCATTAGTTTCTTAGAGGAAAATGCATCCTCTTTTCCGAAATGGACGCGAGGATGCATTTTGCACTAAGAAAATAGTGCTAAATGTAACAGAACAGCAACAGGAGTAGGCAGCAGTTGCTAGCACTCTGTTCCAGTACTCTTGCAAATGCATTTTTTCCCAAAGTTATGCAAAATGAAGCGAACAGACGTACTTTTTGGTCATACAAGAGTATATCAAAATTACCAAGATTTCTCTGATTACTCCTGTGCAATTACAATTTCCTACTTTCAATGTCCTGCCTTCTAAAACCTCCAGTCTTTCCCTTTAAAGGTGTATCCTTACTTATTTGTGAGGTTACATGAGATGAACTGAGTATGTGTAGCTTTCGTCTCAGAGCCTTTGACCCAGTTCCTCACACTCTGAGAGCCTGATTAACAAAGGTAAAATACTTTAATGTGGTTTTAGGATTGTTTACTACTCACATAGGTATTTTACTAGTTTTAGCTGTACAACTGCAGAGTCTCCGCATATAAAAGGATAGGACAGTTCTATCTTTTATGTGCGGGGCCTCCGTTGTCCTTAAGATACTGCTAGTAAAATACCTTTGTGAATAGCAAACAACCCTAAACTTACATAAACTGTAAGTTTACCTTTGTGATTCTGGCCCCCAGTATCATGTAATCTACACAGTGCTTAAACATGGCTGAAGGCACACCCCTTACAAGAACAGACCATCGTGATACAGTAACAGATCACTTTTGCTCTTCAAAACACAAGTTGCCAGTGTCTTTGCCTTTGACGGCGTAAAGTTCAGTGCTGCATTTTGGCTAGATAAATATAGTATATACACAAATATACACGACTCTTTATTGCTAATCAACAAGCTTTCCCTGTGTTATGGATCGACTGCTAATCCTCTAGGTCACTGTCGCTCTATAAAGCTCCTTTCATTCATCCATACTAACGTATGGGCAGAAACATTGCGGATTTCATACGACTCTGGGCTGTCATAGGATGTCACACTCCGAGCTCATTACGATTCTGTCCTTCATTGTACACATGAAACACAGAAATGTAGAAGTGCTTTCGTATTTTCAGTGGCTGCTTATCCTGTACAATATGCCAGAACTGCAATGCTAAAGGATTGTTTAAAAAAGATGGACCTTTTCCATGTGTCTGTCTTTCATGTGTTTTGTACATCAAACATCGGTCGAGTTCTGTTTTACATTTTGCATGAAACCCATGCACTTGAAATAAGAAACTGATGACAGGGATTTGTTTGATTCCTCGGCATTTTCCTCAGATTAAAAATTTCAGCAATTTTCTGCTGTTACAGATATGCGATTTAAGGGATACAACTGGATAGACGAGTTCAGTTGTATTCACAAGAGTCATATGGCAAAAACAAATCAAAGAAGGTGCATTTATCTTGGGCGGATCAGTATTTTTTAATGTTCGCAAATGTACAAAAACGTGTGGTAGGTAGTATGTCGCCTGTCGGAGGGTCAGAGGCATGTACATATTCACACGTTTTTTATACTCCCTGCAGGTCCCATTTTCATTCTGGAAACACCCTAAAATATGGAGATCACCCACATATTTAATGGACATGTAGAGAATGGGTCTTCAGCATAGAAAAAAAAAAATTTCTGCATAGAAAAAATATTTTCACTGGGGATGAAATGAGTAAAATCTTCATATGCTGAAATTTCCCCCTATATGTCCTATGTAAGTTGAACTCTTATGTGTGCAGGTACTGGGAATCTAGCCTAGACGTAGCCTAGATGTCAAAGAGTATTCCCAGGATACCTTGAGAGAGCTGTAAAAGATATAAATTTGATCCAACAGTAGAAGTCATCCTAGGACAATACCTTCCTCACTTTATGACAATCACTTTCTGTTGTAGTCTTTTTTTGAGTGCAGCAGCATTGTGTGTCGTGGAGTGGCATTGAATAATCTAGAATGAAATGAAGTGGTGTGAAGTGGAATGCCTGTGTGGAGTGGAGTGTAGGGGTGTGGATTGGAGTGGAGTGGCACTGTGTGTAGTGGAGTGGCAGTGTGTGGTGAGGAGGAGAGCAATGAGGCATTGTGTAGTGTAGAGTGGAGTGGCATTTTGTGTCATGGAGTGGATGGGGAGTGGAGTGCAATCTGGTGGCGTGGGGTAGAATGGACTTGTGTGGTGTAGAGTGGAATTGAGTGGAGTAGATTTGTGTGGCTTGCAGTGGAGTGGAATTGCATGGTGTAGTGTGGAATGTTGTTGTGTAGTTGAAAAGAGTGGAATTGAGTGCCATGGAATTGTGTGGAGTGGAATTGTGTGGAGTGACATTTTGTGGTGGGGAGTTCAGTGGAATTGTGTGGTGTGGATCTGAGTGGCACAGAGTGGGATTGTGTGACATAGTGTGGAGAGAAGTGGAACTATTTGTTATGGAGTGGAGGAGAGTTGAACTGAATAGAGTAGAGTGGGATTTGGTTGCGTGGAGTGGAGTAGAATTGTGTGGCATGGAATTTTGTGATGTGAAGTGGAATTATGTGGTGTGGACTAGAGTGAAATTGTGTGGTGTGGAGTGAAGTTGAATTATGTGGTGTGGAGTGGAGTGGAATTGTGTGGCAAGGAGTGGAATTGTGGATCCTGGTGTGGACTGTCATTGTAAGGCATGGTGTGGAGTGAAGGATCATATTGTGGAATCGAAAGTTGCAGTTGAATTGCGCTTTTTGCAGCAAAGCCTTGTGCTATGTAAATGCACGTATAATCCAATATGTTACCAATGATCTCGACCTTTTATCTATACAAACATCTGATGCCTTTGTTTCATTGCAGGAGCTTGTTAGTATGCACAGCACTTGTGCAAGAACTGGTTTATTTACAAATTAATTCATTTTAGACCACAAGGGGTTAGTGGGCAAAGTAGAAACAATATCATGCTGGTTGGAGATAAAGGGGCTAGAGCCAGGTGGCACCAGTGTTATGGAGCTACAAACGCTAAAAGCTTTTTTCAAACTGGCGTACCACATGTGCTGAGTACTCATGCATCATGACCAATAACGTTTAGTAACAGTCCCTTGGTGTGACAAGAGGTGAACAGAACAGTCTGTTGGAGGATTAAACCAAAGATATTCCAGGGCTGAAAATCAGGGAACTATGGCCCGCCTTACAACCCTGGAGGTCGGTGTTAAAGCGGCGGTAATACCTCCAACAGGCCGGCGGAAAAAAATGGAATCACGACCATGGCGGAAACCGCCAACATAGACAGCTATTGTAACACTCTGACCCCCACGGCGGTAGAAACAAACACCGCGGCGGTAACTGCCAACAGACAGGCGGAGGACAAAGTACCCCCCACCCTATCACAACAGGCCTATCCGCCACCTGGAAGAATGCAAGTACAAAATTAAATGATTGTAACGATTGTAATCATGAAAAATCTGATAGTCAAAATTCAAAATTCAGTATATACAAATATGTACACCAACTACACAAGTCCGGATAGTGTACCAATCATTGTCCGTGGACCACTGGTCCCAAAATGCATGGGCGAAGCCCACACAAGATACCTGACTGGAAATGGAGAGAACACTGCTGGGGCATCAGATCGAAAATAAACAGGCACCTCTGGAGGAGGGAGAGGCAGGGCACCTCAGCCAGATGAACGCACAACGCCACTGCTGCACCAGGGGGCTCCATGCTCATAGCTGTATCCTGGGGAGTGCAAAGCCACAGTCTCTCAAGTCTCTCCAGTGGGTAGTTTGCCCACTTCTTTATCCTGGGGAGTGCAAAGCTACAGTCTCTCAAGTCTCTCCAGTGGGTGGTTTGCCCACTGCTTTATCCTGGGGAGTGCAAAGCCACAGTCTCTCAAGTGGATGTCACTCTCCACTGGTTCTGGAGGGGGCCTGGTGCCCACAGTGCTTCATCCTGCCAAGGACTGAGGTAGTGGATGTCATTCTTCACTGGTTCTGGAGGGGGCCTGGTGCCCAGAGTGCTTCATCCTGCCAATAACTGAGGTAGTGGATGTATGTCTCCACTGGGTCTGGAGGGGGCCTGTGGCCCAGAGTGCTTTATCCTGCCAAGGACTGAGGTAGTGGATGCCATTCTCCACTGGTTCTGGAGGGGGCCTGGTGCCCAGAGTGCTCCACGTGCATTGTGGCCGATACCATTCCCTCACCTGGCTGTGTGTGCCACAAGATTGCCGAGGAACAGGTAGCATGATACGCCAGGGAGGCAGCGACATACCCCACACTGCTGCGGCTTCGCCTTCCACCTGCAGGTGCAAACAGTGATGGAAGTCATGTCTCATGGAAGCTGGCCAGGGTCCAGGAACTCTTCTCCAGCCTCGGACGACTGACCACTGGGGATGGTAGCCATGTCACAGTTGGTGCCACTGTTTGAGCATGTCGCTGGGCTGGTGGTGGGTCTTGCGGCGGTGTCTGTGGCGGCGGTGCTGGCGGTGGTGCATGGGTCAGCACCTGCTGAGGGACACATCAGGACATCTCCTGCAGCCTCGGACGGCTGCCCACTGGGGAAGATGCTGGGGACTGTCGCCAAGGCTGTAGACCTGCCGGTGGCTGTGCAGGTGGCTGTGCAGGTGGCGGTGCAGGTGGCGGTGCTGGTGGCAGGGCAGCTCTCGGTGTTCACCGCCGTACAGGTTGGTGTTGTCATGGACAGAAGGGGTGACACTGGTCCCTCAGTCTGTGCCACTGTACCCAGTCCTGACCTGCTCTTCTGCTTTTGTCCCTTCCCCACCTTTGATGGTGCCGCAGGTGTCTTGCCACTATTCCCTTTTGTTTTTGAGGAGCCCTTGGTGGCTGGTAGGTGCGGCTTCTCCCTCTGGGATGTGGGCACCTTCTTCACCTTGGCAGGTGGCGGAATGTCCTTGCCCTCGCTGCGTGGCACACTGGCAGCCCTGATGGGTGGTGCACTCAATGACCCCACAGTTGCTGGCACCACTGTGCCTAGGGATTTGGTGGCTGAGGTGCTGGGCTGGGACCTGGAAAGCCTGGCCCTAGGGGAAGGATGGGGGAAGGTGAAGGGAAGAGGTCAAGGGTTGCCAGGAAAAGTTTTTTAGACACACTGGGACGGGAAGATGGAGTAGGTTTGAGAGTGGAGGAAGAGGTAGTGGTTGTAGGAGGTGTACGTCTGCAGAATTTGGGTGAAGGTGCATGGGCCGGAGGCTGTTGTGAGGTGGATGGCTGTTGGGTGGGTGTGTGCCTGCATTTGTGTACTTTGGGAGGAGGGCTCACAGACACACTGGGAGAGGACACAGGGGATGTGTGAAGGGTAGTGGGGGTAGTGAGTGCACGTGAGCGGTGTGTGGTGTTGGGCGTGCTGGTGATGGAGGTAGTGGCTGAGGATGTAGTTCATGCAGGTGTGAGTGGAGACGAGACAGGGAGGGAGGAGGAGGGGGACACAGTGGAGGCAGTGGCTGTTGCTGTGTCTGCATGGGATGGTGCTTGTGGGAGTGCCTGTGGGATGTGTGGTGCTTATGTTTGCCACGTCCACTCTTGTGTGTTGATGAGTGTGCATGCTGGTCTGATTGTGTGCTTGGGATAGGCTAAGGTACAGGGGATTGGGTCTGGGTAGTGGAAGTTGGAGGGTGTAGGCTGGACACAGGGACAATGGCTGCCATCAGTGCTGAGGCCAGAGCCTGAAATGCTCTCTGTTGGGCCGCCTGCCCAGAACGAATGCCCTCCAGGTATGCATTTGTTTGTTGCAAATACCTCTCAACACCCTGGATGGCATTCAAAATGGTAGATTGCCCAACAGTGAGGGATCTCAGGAGGTCAATAGCCTCCTCACTGAGGGCAGCAGGGCTGACTGGGGCAGGGCCTGAGGTGCCTAGGGTGAAGGAGATGGCCACCCTCCTGGGTGAGCGGGCACACGACAAACGCTCAGGGGCTGCTGGGAGGACGGTGCTGGTGGGGGGGTGGCGGCTGTACCTGTTGATGCGGTGGGAACAGAGGTGCCCGCCACCGCAAGGGAGCTCCCATCAGAGGAGGAGTCGCTGTCACTGGTGTATGCTCCTGTCCCCGTCGTGGAGCTCCCCTCCCCCTCCGTCCCACTGGCGGCTTCAGACTCTGTTGCTTCACCCTCCAGGGTCAAGTGGGTTGCAGCTCCCTCCTGCTCCGGTGCCACTGCTCCTTCACCTGATGATGCTATTGCACACAAGAACAGGGAGACAACAAAAAGGGAGGGGGGAGACAGAAGAAAAACATGTTCAGTGCAAGCAACACCACTACCGTTGGCGGACACAACACACAGGGGGCAGCCCTCAGCACTACGCCATGCACTAACAGTTCCTAGAAAATTCACATGCCCGTGGGGTACAAGGCCAAAGCCCAGTTGCTGAACACCTGGAAGTCACAGGAGCCTGACTAGGTGTAGATGGCTCTTACCACTAGTGGGGTTGGGGTGCCACATAGCCTGCCTCACAAGGGACCTTGCCTACCAAGTTCGCCCTGGCCTATGGGAACACACTGCCCATTTCCCCCACCCAGACACCTCGTAATGTGCGCAGAGTCAGCTGAATGAGAGTGTACTCTCCCCCTTGTGGCTGCTGTGATGCCCTCAAACGCCCATCCAACTCCGGATAGGCCACCGCCAGGATCCGGTATATCAGGGGGGGTCATGGTGCGACGGGCAGCCCTTCAATGTTGGGAGACCATCCCCAGCTGGGTCTCCGCCATCTTCTTACTCCAGCAGCGCAGGTCCTCCCAACTTTTACGGCAGTGGGTGCTCCGTCTGTGGTAGACCCCCAGGGTCCGGACGTCCTTGCGATGGCACGCCAAATACCCTTCTTCTGGTGGGCGCTGACCTAGAGGAATGGTACAGAGGGAAAGGAATTTACTCACCCGTCCGGGCCGTCATACTCATTGCCCACCAGTTCCCACCCATGCCCTGATGCACATACACTCACCATCCGCACATGCAGGCCTCAGCCCCTCCCATGTATCTTCCATCCACACCACTCAAAACAGGCATTGCCCATGCAGCATGCTCACAGTGTACTTACCTGTTTGTCTGGAGGACCGTACAGTTGCGTGTACTGGGGAAGGACCCCATCCACTAGTTTCTCCAACTCCTCCGAAGTGAAGGCAGGGGCCCTTTCCCCAGACACTGTAGCCATCGTCGCTTCCAGACACAGGTCACAGCAGCACTTGCAGTGTAGGTCCTCTCCTGTTGAAGGGCAAGTATCAAGTGAATGAACAGACAGAAAATGGCGGTCATGTCCGCAGCGGTGCGTACCGTCACCACGGGCGTACATCTTCATTGGCTCCTGGGACCCATAGGGCCCAATGTTAAACAATGCAGAATTGGGCAGCGGTCTTCGACCGCCCACCACGACGGTGTACAACGCCAGCGCGGTTACCTCATTTCCAGTTGTCCCACCTTATAGGTCAGGCAGCCGCTATTTCAGGGGGCCGCAGAGTATGGATAAAAACTGCGTCACACCTATCTAGGCCAGGAATACAGACAGATACCGGCACATTGCAGATTACAAACGTTTCTGCAAATAACACATTGTGATAGCTCAGGGTTGGATGACTCTCTGCTCGCTGTTCTCCTCCATAGGGCACGTCTGCTGGGGCAGGTGATGAGATGGTGGCATCCTCCGGTCTACAGACCCCTGGTGGACCTGTCGATAATGGAAGAGAGAAGAGACACATCATAATCACATACAGACTTGATAGTGCAACAATCCTGGAACTGTGTGCTCAGTTGGAGCCAGACCTGATGTCAGCTATACACCATTCCACAGGAATACCCCCACTAGTGCAGGTCCTGTCTGTACTCCATTTCCTGGCCAGTGGGTCTTTTCAAACAACAGTGGCCATGGCATCAGGGATGTCCCAGCCAATGATCTCTAATGTGTTGTCCAAAGTGATATCTGCCCTGCTGAAACACATGCGCAGCTTCATCGTTTTTCCTCAGCTGGAGGATTTTCCCACAGTGAAAGGTGACTTCTATGCCCTGGGACATATCCCCAACATCATTGGTGCCATTGATGGTACAAATGTGGCATTTGTACCCCCTGCAGGAATGAACAGGTGTACAGAAACCGGAAAAGCTACCATTCAATGAATGTGCAGATGGTGTGTTTGGCAGACCAGTACATCTCCCATGTGAATGCCAAGTATCCTGGATCAGTGCATTACGCTTACATTTTGAGGAATAGCAGCATTGGTGAGGCCAAGGTCATAATACAGTTGACATAGGTGTCTGGGTATGGGGGTTGTCCCTAAGGGTTAGTGTGTGTCTAACAGTTGTCCCTCAACATTTGCAGGTAACTCTGGTTACCCTAACCTGTCATGGCTACTGACACCAGTGAGGAATCCCAGGACAAGGGCAGAGGAACGCTACAATGAGGCACATGGGTGAACTGGGAGGATTATAGAATGCACCTTCGGCCTCCTGAAGGCCAGATTCCGGTGCCTCCATCTGACAGGTGGATCCCTATACTACTCACCGAAGAAGGTGTGCCAGATAATCGTGGTCTGCTGTATGCTGCACAACCTGGCTTTGCGACGCCAGGTGCCTTTTCTGCAGGAGGATGGGCCAGATGGTGGTCTTGTGGCAGCTATGGAGCCTGTGGACAGTGAAGAAGGGGAGGCAGAAGTAGAGGATATCGACAACCGAAACAACATCATCATGCAATACTTCCAGTGAGACACAGGTAAGAAGATGTAACTGCTTCCCACATCTCATACTATTGTTGGAGCTAGCATAAGTCTGTCATTTTCACTCAGTGTATGGACTCTGACTTGTCACTTTGACTTTCCATTTCACAGATGGAAATGGAAAGTCTGCTATGCTTACTGCTGGCCTACAGCTGTGTTACATTGGTACGTGAACAAGTAAATTGACATTGCTCTATTCCATAGATATTGCAATTACACATTTGTGAAAGCACAGACTGACACCAGATTGTTTTGTGATTGAATTGTGTTTATTTCTGTGCAAATAAGTGAGGGAGTTGTAACATGGGCTGGGGTGATGGTGGAGGACTGTCCATGGCAGAGTCCAGTCTATTTGTTTCACAGGTGCATTGTGCAAAGGGGCATACGAAGTGGAGCAATGGCAGGTTAAGGTGGACAGGGTGACATAGTGGGACAGAAGGGTAACATTCAGGGAGATCTTATTTCCTGGCGGGGGTCTTGGCAATGTTCTCTGTCTTGTTCCTGGATCTCAGGCACCGTTTGCGGGGTGGTTCTCCATCTGCAGGGGGTGGGGTGCTGGTGTCCTGTTGTTCCTGTGGCGGTGCCTCCTGTCCACTAGCACTGGCGGAGGTGGAAGGCTGTTCATCATCCAGGCTAGTGTCAGGGGCCCGTTGGTGTGCCACTGTGTCCCTCATGGTGTTGACAAGGTCTGCAGGCACCCCTGCAATGGTGACCAGGGTGGTGTTGATGGACTTTAAGTTCTCCCTGATCCCCAGGTAGTGTTCCTGTTGCAGCAGCTGGGTCTCCTGAAACTTGTGAAACTTGGCCAGTACCATGCCCATGGTCTCCTGGGAATGGTGGTAAACTCCCATGATGTTGGAGAGTGCCTCGTGGAGAGTGGGTTCCCTGGGCCTGTCCTCCCCCTGTCGCACAGCAGTCCTCCCAGCTACCCTGTTATCCTGTGCCTCTGTCCCCTGAACCGTGTGCCCACTGCCACTGACCCCAGGTCCCTGATCGTCCTGTGTTAGTGGGGTTGCCTGGGTTCCCTGTAGTGGTAGACACACTGCTGATTGACGTGTCCTGGGGACAGAGGGATGGGCCTGCTGGGTGGGTGCTGTGGTGGTGTTTCCTGAGGGGGGAGGTTCAGTGGTGGTTTGTGACTGTGGCAGGGGAACTGACTGTCCTGAGGTCCCTGATGGGCCGGGCTGGTCATCTTGATCCAGGCGTGCAGAGCTGCTGTCGTCACTGTGGGCCTCTTCTGTGGGGGGACTGGATATGTCTGGCACCTCCTGTCCGGTGACGTTTGGTATGGGTCCTGTTGGGGTGTAAATGCATAGTTATTGTATCTGTGTGTGCCATCTTGTGCAATGAGTGAGTGACCCTCTACTTCTGTGCTTGTATTATTGCCGTGGCCAGTGTGTGATTGGTGATTTTGGGGCATGAGTGAGTCTCTCTACTGGACATGCTTTGATGATGGGTGTCCATGCATTGGTGTTACATGCAGGGCTTGGTTTTGGGATGTGTGGGTTGTGTTAGTGGGGTATCTGTGGGTTGTTGGGGTGATGGGTGTGAGGGTAAGGGTGGCGGTATGTGATGGCATGCAGGTGGGTGGGGGGGATAAAGTAGTAAAGATTTGCCTTCCCAGAGACCAGTCCTCCTGCTACTCCTGCGAGGCCCTCAGGATGCATGATCACCAAGACTTGCTCCTCCCATGTTGTTAGTTGTGGGGGAGGAGGTGGGGGTCCACCGCCAGTCCTCTGTACAGCATTCTGGTGTCTGAATACCACGGAACGTACCTTCCCCCGTAGGTCGTTCCACCTCTTCCTAATGTCATCCTGTGTTCTTGGATGCTATCCCACTGCGTTAACCCTGTCGACAATTCTGCGCCATAGCTCCATCTTCCTTGCAATGGATGTCTGCTGCACCTGTGATCTGAATAGCTGTGGCTCTACCCGGATGATTTCCTCCACCATGACCCTGAGCCCCTCCTCAGAGAACCTGGGGTGTCATTGAGGTGCCATGATGTGGTGTGTGTGATGTGTGAGGTGGTGTCGGTTGTGATGTGTGAGGAGATGTGTTGGTGTGTGTTGTTTGAGGTGCGTGGATGTTGTGTAAGTGATGGTGTTGTGTGTCTGTGGATGCTGGTGTTGTTTTAGGTAGTCTCTCTCTCTGGCCTTCTTTCAAATTTTTGGTTGTAAGGGTTTGTGGGTGATGTGGGTGTGTGCTTTGTATTGGATTGGGTGTGTGGGTGTGGTGTGTGTATGTGAATCAGGTGTGTGTATTTTGAATTGTGGTTGTGTTTTGTTAGTTTGTGTGTATTTTGAGCACGGCGGTGTGTACCGCCAATGGTTTACCGCGTACCGCGGTTGAATGACCACCACGTTGATTCGTGGGTCATGATAGTGTGGGTGTATTCTTGTTGGCGTGATGGTGTAGGTTTTGGTATTGCCAGTTTATCAATGACCTTTGGTGTGGCGGACTTGTGTGGGTGTCTGTATAGTGGCGGATTCCGAGCTGTGGGTCGTAATACCTGTAGCAGAATTCCGCGGCCACAGTGGTATGTTGGCGGTCTTGTGCACTTCAGAAAGCGGGATTTACCTCCAGGGTTGTAATGAGGGCCTATGTGAGGATTCCCTCCGATGTTGGCCTGGGAGTGAAAGAAGGCACATGGACAAAAGATGGGTGGAAAGGCGAAGAAGCACCAAGAACAATGGGTGTGATTTACATTGGCCCCAATTGCTTAATGTATCAAGTTTAAGACTCTGTGCTACATTTTCACCAGATAGGCCCTATATATACACTCCTTCATACATCAGTATGTCCCTAGGTGAGCACTACACTCTGGAAACTCAAATTTAGTCTCTATTCCTAGATTTAAAAGGGTAAGACAAGGAGGCTGTTACTTTGCTCACTTAGGGCCTCATTATGAATTTGGCGGTCCTGTGACTGCCATGTCGGCAGTTTGACCGCCAACAGGCTGACGGAGTTAACCTCCAAATTATGAGCTTGGCCCTGATGCACACAGAAGACCGCAGCGGTCGCTTGGAGGCACAAACAGTCTGGTGGAAACATGGTCCCTATTAGGAGGTTGCACATCTCCAGTGTGACCGCTGTAGTCTAACCACCATGGAACTCCAGGCGCACATGAACAGTTTAAAAGGAGACACTCATCACCAGGAAGGCATATACATCCGGAGGTGCCATGGAACCAGAACAAGTCGTCATCCCGCTGCTCCTGCTTGCTGAAAGACAACGTAATCATCACCGATGAGGACAACAAAAACCATAAGTACACACACTCACCTGTTACATATGTGAAATGTATACATCTGTACAGTTATGAAACATACCATAGTGCGGGCGGTGTGAAGGTCTGCACTTACGCATAACAGCATAGTGACACACACATTCACATACTGCATCAAGGACACCCATACATGCAAATCACACACACTTCAACCACCACAATCACAACCACACACCCACACACACACACACACACCAACCACATGTCAATGCCACACATTTACGCATGGCAACACAGCACAGGCTCACAGGTTCCCAAACAACATACAAACTTGCAACAACAACACAACTGCACAATTACAAATACATGTCACAAACTCACACCAAACACTTGCCATGGACTGGACACACATCCAACACGCATGTACATCCATGTGTAATGGAACACACACAAGAACACCATCATACAACCCAGCGATCGACACACATCAAACATAAAACACAACAAACCTATTATGCTATGCACAATACACGCAGACACAAGCAGTCCAAACACCAAAGTGACAGATCACAACAAGACTGGCACAGCAGCGATGGGAGCAGCAAAAACATACATGGAAGGAGGCCATACTGGGACACATCTCATGTTGAACACGGCCCACAAAAACATGCCCACATGAACAGGCCCATTCAGATCTCATGGACAACAGTACAAAAACAAATGTAATGCACAGTTGCTCATAAAGGTGAAGGGCAAGGCTACAAAGCATACACTACTCCAAACACCATACAAGACACCAGCCAGCTCTGAGGGACACTCACCTAAATAGTCACATGCACACAAAAGCAAAGCACACTTGCACAACTCAACACACTCCATGTCTGCACTGAAAAAATGCACAGCACACACCACATGTACACAATAGCCACATCAAGGGGCAAGGCATACACCATACAGGACTACATCGCACACTACTAGAAACAAATACATATCACTACAAACACAACACAATACCATTACACCAACATTTCAGCTACATACACATTCCTATCACACAACACACACCCTACCCCTGGGGGACGACAGCACTGCACACAACCTCACATACTGCTAAAAAAAATACATGAAGCAACAAGCAGCACACACAACAAACTTCGGGAAGTAAATGCAGGACAAAGATGTAACCAAAAAAACAACAACTGGTTGGCATTCATATATTGATAGTGCAAAATATATGAAAGTCGAAGGCCAGTGGCCAATCCATAAGTGTCACTTTTTTAACCAAAGGCACACAGTGGTGCCCCAGTAATCTCCTGACTGCCATGTAACCTCCACAGGTCGGGACATCAAGCGTGCATATCGGCTCCCCAGGGAGTATTGGTGTGTGGGAAGGAGGGAGTTAGGGCTTGGGAGGGGTGTGTTTTGGCTTTGGTTTGGGAAGGGAAGACCCTTCTTGGGAGGGGAAAACCTCTTCTTGGTGGTGGGAGGGGCATGAGTGCTGGCAGTGGGGTAGTGGAGGTCTTGGAGGTGAAGGAGGGGAACAGATCTTTTGACGGTGTCACAGGGGAACAGTACGGAAGAGGTCAAGGTTAGAAATGGTCATCAGAAAGGGGTTTGGAGGGTGAGGGAGTGGTTGTCTGACGTTTAGGTGTGGACGACTTGGGTGCATGCTTGTGGGAGGTGTGCTTGTATGTGGTGGGTGTCTGTTGGGTAAATGAAGGAGCGCTTTAATATGTCTTGGGCTGAGGGAGGGCAGAGGTACTGGGGGATGCCGTGGTGGGTAGGTGGCTGTCAGTTGGGCTGGTGACTGCAGGTGTGGTGGATGTGCTGCATGTAAGCATGTCAGCGGTTGTGGTGTCTGTGGGTGTGGTGACAGGGGTGGATGACTGAGGGTCTGCTTGGGTGGTGTCTGCAGGTAGGGCAGGTGCGGTGGTTGGATCAGTGAATGTTGGTGTGGTGTCTGTAGGTGTGTCAGGTGTTGTGTCTGTGATGCTAGAGGTGGAGGGGGTGTCAGGGCAAGTCGTGACTATTGCTCTCTCTGCATGTGGATGTTGTTTTTGTGTGTGCCGGTGGTGTGACTTGTGGTGCTTATGTTTGTGTGCGCTTCCCTTGTCTGTTTTTGTTGGATGAATGCCAGTCTGTTTATGTGCTCTGGCTGGGTCGGGGAAGGGGGGTTTTGGACTGGGAAGAGGAATGTCAAGGGGGGATGGTAGACAAGGGGTGACTAGCTGCCGTCAATTGGGAGGCCAGAGCCTGAAAAGATCTTTGTAGGCCAGCCATTGCACAGTGAATGCCCTCCAGGAACACATTGTTTTGTTGGACCTGCATTGTTAGTCCCTGGATGGCATTCACAATGGTGGACTGACCCACAGAGATGCTTCTCAGGAGGTCAACAGCTTCCTAACTGAGGGCAGCAGTGGGAACAGGGGCTGCGGCAGAGGTGCCTGTGGCAAAGGAGACGCCTACCCTCTCGGTTGAACGGGCACGGCCAACTGGGTGGGGAGCTACAGGGAGGGTGGTGATAAAACAAGGGTGCCAGACAGAGATGGTACAAGAGTGGTCCCTGGTGAGTCCACCACCACTGGAGAATGGCCACTGGAAGAGGACTCAGATGAAGATGTTACATATCTGGTCTCCCCCCTGGTACTCTTCTCGCCCTCCAGGCCACTTGGTCCCTCCGTGTCTATGGTGTTGTGGCTGGAGGTCCTGTGGCCAGAAGCTTCCCCACTTGGCTGTCCCCCGTCTCCTTCACCTGCCAGTGCTGATGCTGAAAATCGATCGTAAAGTACAGTTATAAAATACACATGATAACACTTCCATCACAAATCAGAAAGAAATCACATGCAATCCTGTCAACTGACCCCCTCCCCCGCAGAAAGTGCCAGCAAAGAGCCAACATCATGTAATAACACAATACAATGCAAGTCCCTAAATTTTACAACTTCAACACACCAGAAAAGCAAGCTATCAGAAAACTACAATACCAGGAATGAAGTTGACCAATCACACTGACCATACCATGACTAGGTGACTATTCCACCCAATACAGGTGCCATAAACAGAACAACATAGTGAAGCAGTTGACAATCAATGGATTCCTATTGTAAGGTTGCCTACCAAATACACAGTCCTTACCACACAAATGCCTTACCCTGAAGTCTTGTACTACGCAATAACATATGTTGCCAAGTAAAGGGAGGCAACCCTGGTACAAACAAGCCATACCTTCATCAAGTGACATAGATTCAACCATATCACTATGGACACATAACATCCTATGGCATATCCACGTGTCACACCTGCCAAATTTTGGTCAAGGAGGTAGTACACACACATGCGCCAATTGTGATGCAGCAAGAAGTGACAATGGACTCAGGTCCAAAATATCTAGGATAAATGTCTCCAGAAGACAAGCAATATTAGTCATGTAAAGGACTAAGTTAGCTCACACCAATGTCCCACACACATTTAGTAGTATTTTCAGTATGTATCAAATAGACTACTGTAGTATGCAGAAAAGGGGGAAACATACCTTGCAAACACTAACACGAGTAAACTAATTTGTCACAGAATGAGAAGCAACATCACTACGCACACATCAGACATGGCAAGCATGGCATCTGTCTGTGGATGATTCCCAGAGGCAAAGCATAAGCAATGCTAACATAACTGGTACACCAACCATGATGCAAGACAACAGTCAGGTCAGACTTACCAACCTACACACAGGTGTTTATGAAATACCACAACTGCAACAAATACGTTTATCATCAAACATGAAGTTCCCAATCACCCTGGCCTCATGTGTCATATCATTCAAATTATAGCAGGTACACATGATCAATTCTAACACTGAGGAATGAATTTGTTTTCAGAATACACATGATGTTTCCACAGTGCTGTCTGGTCCATAGCTGTGAATGAACAACTATTGCCTATGTATCATACCTACAAAAGTATACCATGGACAAAATATGTGACAAGTTTTTGCTATCAGGACATCAGCATGGCAATCACATTCTTATATCTGATACCAACATATGTATCCT
Source organism: Pleurodeles waltl (assembly GCF_031143425.1). Taxonomy (NCBI): domain Eukaryota; kingdom Metazoa; phylum Chordata; class Amphibia; order Caudata; family Salamandridae; genus Pleurodeles; species Pleurodeles waltl. The sequence continues at coordinate 233,676,993 of NC_090436.1, forward strand.
AGTAGAAATGCAGCATATGCACACTGGTATCCAACATGCATATTGTCAACAATGATGGGACATCACACATGTCAATGTATAATCTTCACTTACCAAGGGGAATTACCTTGCAACAGGTGGGAAGCTGTTAGCTATGTATGTCATGTGATATGTTTGATGGACACCACTGCATCACATAATGCTGTGACACATCACAAACCAACAGCCACTGGAGATGACTTGCCCCTGCCTGACTTTAAATCACACATAGTAATACCCCTGATACGGTACATAGCAGAGGATATAGAGGAAGAACCTATGCGCCTTTCCACTGTGACATTAGGGAGGAGTGATCTGTTGGTGGGAACTAACACCCACCAGGTTGGTAATAGCAGATTAATGGAACACAAAACACAGTCATATGTGCTTCATTCTGTGCTATCGGACCGAGGGGTCCCCATAGTTGAGTGCCATGTCTCAAAACAAAATAAATGTGCACACACATTGTCAATACATGACCTGTCTACACCAATGTGAGCACAGAAGATCTGTGACACATGACACTTCCCACATTATCAGAGCTAGCATTCTGTCCCTCACTAAATCACCTGGTGATGGGGCAAACATGAGTTAGGTCTGTACTTACCCCTTTGTGGCTGCTGTGCTGCCTTCAAATGCTCATCCAACTCAGGGTAGCCCACGGCCAAAATGTGGCCTTCAGAGGGGGTCATGGTCCAACGGACACCCCATCCTTATTGGGAACACAAACCCAGCGTCTTAGGTCCTTCCACCTCTTCTGACAGTGGCCGCTCCGCCGGCTGTGGACGCCCAGGGTTCGCACCTTCTTGACGATGGCACACCAAATCTCTTTCTTCTGATGGGCGTCGACCTGCATGGATGCCAAAGACAAGAAAGAAAATCATGACCACGAGACCCACACAAAAACAGGCAGAGTTAACTACAAGTCAGTTACACCAAACAGCAAACATTGCACACATACATCCACAACCCCTGATGATCACAAGCTGCACATGGTCCCTACACAGCAGCTAGGCTACAGATAGGCCCATATTGTCAGGACAATATACAAGGGAGTCACATGTTGTGCACACAAACATGCTTGCCTCTACATGTGTGCACTTATGTGCACACACATGCACCCACATGCTACTTCAAGAAGTAGGTCTTTGTATCAGTCCAAACATGTTGAACTATACTTCCAAAACATGTCTGCACACAAAAACTATGTCAAAGAAAGATACATCGAGCCTTGCATTCAACATGACCCACATCATGTCCAAAACACTGGGTTAAATATGAAACATCAGTTCTCAACACACTGCAGAAGTTCAATGCACAATAAACTAAGAGCATACACTGTACGCATCGGAGCTGGATTTCGCAGCCACCAGGGCAGTGTGATCAAGGGACCTGTCAAGGATATGTAACACAAATGGTCAGAGTTGTTATGAGCACATCTGTCATAGCTCTCTGCCATGCCCCCAAAGCCAAGACAATGGAACATACTGGGCATAAGCTGAAGTTGATGAACCTTAGTAGTGAATTATGATTTTTTACCTTCACATGCTGTTTATGGACACAGAGTGTGGCTACAGGCTCACACTTGCAGTGCAAAAGCACAGCAAAATAACAGTCCAGATGGCAATATTTACAGTAAGTGGCAATTGAAAGTCAACTTTCTCTGCAAGCAGGCAACACAAATCAACACAAAATACCATGTCCCAAAAGGTTAAATACATCACAATACTTCATGTATCCCATAGACAATTTCCAATGGCTGTCAATGTGCAGAGCTCAGGGCCATAGAGTGTCATTAGACAGGTTCAGTACAACACTACAACAATACCAGATGTGGCCACAGATGTCTTTGCAGATACGAAAAGGGCACAAGTATGGTGACCAACTGGCAAACAACGTGCATCAACACCTCCTGCTGTCAGGTTAGCACATATGACCACACATCAAGCACATCTGATGATGGCCGTTACCTGGTGATGGACGCCCATAAGCTTAGGTTAAGTAAATCAAAGCTTAGTAGAGCTACATAAACATATGTACACATGGTGCTCTTACCTTCTCCTCTGGTGCACCATAGAGCTGTCCATTCAGGGGTAGGAACTCCTCCACAAGCTTCTCCAGCTCTTCTGGTGAGAAGGCAGGAGTTCTATCACCTGATGGGCATGGCATGATTGCTCTCAAAGGCAGTACACAGCAGCTCAGGTTGTGGAGGTCTTGCTGACAGCAGTGTCAGGAGTCAAGTGAGAGATTGATCAGGAGATGGCCGTCACCACTGGCCGACATTGCCATTGGCCCAAGACTGCCACAGGCAGCAATGTATTCCAATGGCAATATCCAACATGGAAGCATCCACCTACCGCCATGACGACTTCCACCTTCGGTCGTTTCCTATTGTCCATTGGAGTAGGTCAGGCAGTCACTGTTGTAAGGCCATTGGATGGTCGAAAAAGTTAATTTGTGATGTGTCACAATGTGGGAAAGATTTCTACCTCAAAATCTTCAGTGCTGGCATTGTCCAAAGATGTATATTTGTCCTGATTGAAGGAACATGTTGTCATTTTGTCCACCCACGTTTCAGAAAACTTTGTTGGAACAGTCACCACCCTCTCGCCCATGGGCATAAATGTTTTTTGGGCTTTCAGTAACAGGCATTGTTTGATGTCAATATCACATAGTCTTGCTGACGCATCAGTTTATATATACATATCTAAATTGAGGCAAGGGGATGACATGTAACTAATGTGCCTTTTTTACCATTGGTATGTGCTGTGTATCATGTTTTCAAAGTATCAAATGGCATGTCACATTTTTTATGTGACGTATGTAGTGTCACTTACAATGGACACAACGAGTGATTGACAAACCTTCTTATTTTCTCTCACATAGTTACCCTGGAATGAGAAGGGTCAGACAACCTCCTTTGTACCGTTCACTAGCAAACTTGCAGACCATGGAGAATAGACATGTCATACAAATTTACCGCCTGGATAGGCAGACAATCAAGGATCTCTGTCGTCAGTTGAAGCCAGATCTGATGCCTACCATCAGTCATCCAAATAGCATACAACCATTTGTACAAGTCATGTCATAGCTGCACTTCCTGGCCATAGGCTCCGTCGAAAATACAATGGCCCTAACTGCAGGGATGTCCCAGCCTATGTTCAGTCTGGTCTTGAAGGATGTACTGTCTGCAATGTTGAAACATCTGGACAGCTACATCCGATTTCCACAATGTGAGGAATTGGCCTCTGTGAAGGCAGAGTTCTATGGTTTGGCACACATCCCAAATGTAGTGGGAGCCATTGATGGAACACATGTGGTCTTGGTTCCCCCACATAGCAATGAACAGGTCTATTGGAACTGGGAGAACTTCCACTCCATAAATGTCCAAGTAGTCTGTTTGGCGAACCTCTGTATTTCCCAAGTATGTGGCACGGTACTCAGATTCAGTCCATGATGCCTTCATCATGTGAAATAGCGCTGTGCCACAGCTGGTGATACAACAGTACCTGGCTGGTTGTACATTACAAATATGTTGTGTGTTTGTATGCTATGTCTGCTGCCAAATGTGATGATGCCCTGGACTCATGTTTGCACACATGTTACGATTCCTTACAGGGGACTCCGCCTACCCAAACCATCCCTGGTTGTTGACACCATTGAGGAACCAAACCAAGCCTGGGGAAGTCAGCTTCAACAACTCCCATGGAAGGACACAGAGTGTCGTGGAGTGGGCTTTTGGCCTCTTGAAGGCAAGACTCTGCAGCATTGATGTCTGGTTGAGCCCTCCTATACTCACCCGCTAAATTGTTTCAGATCATTGTGGCCTGCTACATGCTCTACAACCTTGCCCTGAGGCAACAGATTCCATACATCCCAGATAAGGGGGAAATAGCAGTTCTGCCAGTTGAGAGTGCAGAAGTGCCAAGTGAGGATGACAGTGATGAGCATGAAGGTGGAGACGTGGGCAGATCTCATTAATCAGTACTTCACCTGTGTGTAAGTATGTGATGTTCTGTAATTTCACTGACTCCGAGAGGTAGTGTGGGGGTCAGAATTGATTGAGAAGGGTCTCTGTGTGACCATCAGACAGGTCATTTTATGCTTTGCAGTATACAACTCAGGTTTCCAGGCAAGTCTAGACTTGGAGTTGTGACTCTAGTGAGGATTGTGAGGATCTCCTTCGTTTGGGGTAATCAAAATGCACAATCTGCAAAACAATAATATTTGAAACAGATTTTTCTGAGTTAGGTAAGCCTTTACTTGCCAAAACTCTTTGTTTTCCACTTTTCCCTTCCAGGTCTCTTCACAATGCCATCCTCATGTGGACATTTCTGAGTTGTGTCAAAGGCAGGTGGCTTTAGCTGGTCTGACATGTGAGATGGACATGGATTGATCCAGGTACTGTGTTACATATTTTTAGGGTGTATGCGTTCCATGCCCCAGCTGTCAGGACAGTGGGATGGCAGAGATCTGTGCTACACAAGGGACCGGTTTGCCATGGCATGTGGGTCCAATGGTGTCATGTGTGTGATCAAGTGTCTTTGACACGTCATCCTGTGCAATCCATTGACTCAACCTTCACATTGTATTGACAATGGTCCTGTTTGACTTGTAAGTAGCTGTCATTTTGTTCCCTCATTACAGGCCACTCTATATGTGTGTCAACACTGACATAGGTGATGAACATGCCGACAGATGCCTGACCCTTGTAAGTGGAAGTGTATCTGACTAGGGACTGTTGCACTGTCCTCTGTCTGCATTATGGGGTATGTTGATTTGGTAGGCATGGTCTAGGTATGTGATAAGGGTTCAGCTGATGCCAATTTCCACTAATCTGTTCTATTCAGAGGGACACATTGTGACATGTCCCTTACGTCAGTGATCAGTGGGAGGTTACTTACTGACACATAGACAGAACCTATAACTGTTTAGAACAACTTGACTATGACAGTCCTGGCATTTGGTCAGCCCACGTGTTGCACAGGGCAATAAACAGAGGTTGGTGATTTTACACTTGTGGCATTGTGTTGATAATGAACCCCAGCATGACACTACCTGTGACACGTCCCTCAACACATTTTCTTCTGATGAGTTAATCATGAGCATGAAATATATTTCTGACCAAACTACTTGCATAGATGAAAAATGGCTATCACACATAGGTGTTGTATTAGTTGTGTTTATTGTCATATGCACAGGAGAATAGGTTCTATGTGAGCAAAGAAATAATGTTCAAACAGTGAAGGGGTCAGTCATGGTGGATGTCATCATGTGAGTAGCTGCCACAACATTTTAAGTCCCAAGTCTAAAGTCCCATGATCCTGGGAAATTGGAAAGTGATTGTAGAAAAGTCAACAGGGTTCATCAGAGAGACAAAAAAGGGAATCTATCAGTTGAGGGTTACTTCCTGGCAGAGGTTGTTGTCTTGCCATCTGCACCTCCTGTTGTTTTGGTGGTTGTCCACGATTGCAGGGGGCTCCTAAGTTACAGAGGCAAGGGGGTCTGAGGCATGTCCTTTTTCTGGCAGGGCCTCCATTCCTCTGGCTGCCGCAGATGTTGAAGGGGCTGTTTTAACTTGGCAAATGGAAGGGGTCTGGTGTTGTGGACGTTCCCTGCTCAGGGTGGCATTGATGTCTCTCAGCACCCCTGTGAGGGAGACAATGTGGGCATTGAGGGCCTCCCACTGTTGCATGACTTCCTGGTGGTTGTCCCTCTGCAGCTGCTTGAACTCCCCCATCATGGCATGTACCTGACCCATCACACATTGGGATTGTTGGTAGGCTCCCAAGACTTGGTAGATAGTGTCCTGACCCACACCATCCCTCCAAGGCACCCTACCCACACGTGCCTGCAGCCTTGGCACAGTTTGCTCACTTCCACTGGTGCCAGGGCCATCATTGTCAGGGATTTGTAGTTGTGACTCCGGGACCTGGACTGGGGGGCACATGATGGTGGTTACTGTCCTTGGCCTACAACTTTGGGGACGACTGGTTGCCTTGGATGTAGATGCAACAGGGCTGGGAGGAGTCAACGTGGGCAGGGAGAGGCTGACAGTTGTCATCTAACGTGGTTGCCCAGGTGCTCTCCTCACTAAGTGCTTCATCCAGGGGTGAAGAGGCTGTTTCAGGAGTGCTTTCCATGGTCCCAGTGGCAGGTAGACCTGTTGAAGATGAAAAACAGACAGTTACATGCTGTTATGTGACATATAGCACCAAATGTGACAAGTAGATGTGCTTTGGGCCATGTACATATTGTCTCTATGTGACAGTGATACCTGTTTTCATTTATGGAGACCTGACATTTGGGGTACAGACAAATCCTTTTTAAGTCACCTTGCCACAGGATATAGAATCTTGGCACTTGGATGTCTGTTCATTGACTCACATCTTGACAGCTATGTAGCATTCTATGTTTCATTGTACCTCCCAGTTAGCAATAGTTCGTGGTTGAGTTAACAGACAGCTGCACAATGGCATGTGGACACTGACCTGGTCATCAGTTTTGGAGTACTCATTGTACCTTGCCATTGTTGATGGGTTACACCAAATACAATTTACTGCATGTATGTGACATTCCCACAGGTGAGTAGAGTCCAATAGGTGATGGGAGGTAGGAGGGACAAACTAGCAGAGGACACAGTTGTAGCTGTGTGTGGGGGGTATATCAGTGGCAGATGTCCAAGGCATTCCTGTCAATAGCTGTCCAATGGCAACAGACTAAACTATTGTTAAACGCCTGGGTGAGTGCAGTTCTATAGGTGATGGGAGGTAGAAGGGACAGTTTAATTAAGGACACAGTTGTAGCTGTGCATTAGGATTATTGTACTAGTAGATGTCCATAGCTTTGCTGCCATTCCCATAGACTGTACAATTGTGTATCAATCAGGGGAGTATACTCCATTGTTCAATTTACAAGCAAGGCTATTTTCAATATGGTACACTGTTCTAATTTTTCTTAATGGTAGAACAGTGCCTTCTGGGAGTTGTAGTGCTGTCAGTCCTTCTACTACCCATGCCACACACAAATTCTGTGCCCCCAGGTGAGTTAACTTCACATGTGAGATGCCAGACAGCGGTATTCAGACAGTTACACACAGGGGTGGTGGGTACTTTGACTGCTAAGGTGGCAAAAGGTGATCAGTGAGCATGCATGACAATACATTTTGGTGGCTGTATTGATGTAGTGACTTACCCGACTCCACTCCCCCAGGTATACCTGTCAAGCCCTCAGAATGCAGAATGGGCAAGATTTTCTCTTCCCATGATGTGAACTGTGGGGGAGGAGGCGGGGGACTACCACCAGTCTTGAGGACCTCCAGATGTGCTGGGCCTACATGGAGCACACCTTCCCCCTGAGGTTGTTCTACCTTCTACTGAGGTGGTCTGCTGGACTTGGGCTCCAAATAAGTGTGGCTCTACTCTGATAATTTCATCCAGCATGACTCTTAACTAACTGTCTGTGAAACATGGATGTTTTTGTGGTAACATAAGTACTTGACTGGACTTTGATTTATTATGTGTGACACTTGCACGTTGAGTTATGAGTCACGTTCACTTATCTGTATCTACACTTCCCTCCGAGGGAGCCTTGACTGCTTGTGCTATGCAACTTACTGAGAGTCAGATGCAGAAGGGTGTTCTTGACTCAGTTGAGCAAGATCCATAGTAGGGAGGGCAACAGGACATCAAGGGTAAAAGGCCTTAACTACCTCAATTGGCCGTATTAACCCTTGTCTGCCCCTTGGCCCCTTGAACAGGATTATGATAATGATGCACCGGTCATCAATCCCATTTTCACCACTTTACTATGTATTGCTTTAGTCAAAGTCCCCCATGCAAGTACGGAATTCAGTGTCCTTGCACAGAAGTCAAAATCAATGTCAGGTGCTTATTAACAATTAAAATAATAGCAGTGTTCTGTCCTGCGGAAATGTGTTTACTGAAATTGCATAATAAAAGGCAAAGAGTGTAAGTAATACTCTCTACTAAAATGCAACAGTTGGCCCGTGGGACTCGTTTGCTCAATAGCTCTCATATGAGGTGCACAACAACATTCAGGGCCTCATTACAAGTCTGGCAGTCCAAAGACCACCAGACTTGTGGTGACGGTTGGACTGCCACACTCCAGGCAGTCCAACTGCCACATTATGACCGTGGCGGTCAGACTGCCATGGGACTGCAGTGGCTGCCAGGAATTTGGTTCCTGACAGGCTGACAGCGGTTGGAGTCGTGGTCAGCCACAGTGGCGCTGAGTTCAGAGCCACTGCGCTGATCAAGAGTCTAGTTTTCACCAGCCTTCTCATGGCGGGGACCCACCAGGAAAAAGCTGACAGAAACACAGTACAGCCCCCCCCCCACTCAGCCCCACCGGAATGCGCACTGTTTGCTTTGCAGACAGTGTGCATTCCGAGGGTGCTGAGGTGCTACAGTACTGTCTTCAACTCCCTTAATGGAGCTGAGACCAATAATGTACCACTCTTCTTTCGGGGCTGGCCAGCGAGAACATTGTAATATGATGTCAACCTGGTGGGAACATCCTAATATGGTGAGAAATGAGGCAGCTGGGTTGATGGCCGCCTCATCCCTGCCAGTTTAGCGGACAGCTCATCCGACGGCCAAGCTCGCTATGAGCCCCTCAGTCATCAACTTCCCATTAAAAAGTAACAAATAAGAACATTACATTTTTCTCTTTTTTCTCCTCAACATGCATTATAGGACTTAGGTGCAACACATACAGTGTAATGGCAGTGTAAAGTCTTACATCTTTGAGTGTATTTTCTTGATACATCTACTATTAAGTTGCAAGTATATTCTAAGTATATTCTCCACAGAATTGTACATTAATCTGTAACAGTGGTTTAAATGATGGGCTCTGACAATGCATTGCTTTGTTGCAATTGCACAAGATTTTAAATAAAGCACTTTTTGCCAGTCAGTGCAATTCCACAAGCTGAGCCGAGATATAGGCACTCTAAGGTTGACCACGTAGCAGCTTAGCTTCTTCCTTCTGCACATTTTGAAGGGACGTTTCAGATAGTAAGGGTTTCCAAGATTCAATTAGTTATGTTAATCCAGCTGTGATCCAGTAACAGCCATTGGTACTATGAAATGACAGTGAGGGATTGGCAAAGGTCAGATTTTGAGTACAGTGAGATTGAAAAAGCAGGCTGATGAAATCTTATTGGTTTGCAGAGAGAATAGTGAATTTTCAGATATGAATGTTTAGTCTAGTCATGTTCAACAGGCCACCATTTGATGGACCACCAAACAGGAGGACCTTTGACAATAAGTAATTCTGTTTTATTTGAATTCAAGCAGAATGAGTTGGAGATCATTCAGTGGCAATCATAGATAAGCAGTTCTGAAAATTACGTCAAGATTGTATTCATACATCATTAAGGCAAGCAATCAAAGCATACCATCAACATATGTGTCAGGTATCAGGATCAGAGGGTTTGTATACATGGCCTTCACAAGGTCATTTTGTCAGAGAGAGAAATACAATTGACTTCCAAATTTTTATCTGCCCTAATGCACATTTTGGAAGTGAAGTTACGTAATCCTATTAGTTGCTACTTGCTTTTGCAGCACTTTCTGTGTGTTTTACTGTAAACTATGCCACAGTGCCCCTCTCTTCCTAAATCCAACATAGCAACATCCTTTTTCTTCTAGTCAGAGCTTCCTGTGCCCACTGGCTACTCAGGCTGCAGGGCAGTCCTGGAGAAGTGTTTTATAGTGCTACTTTAGTGGGAGGCAAAATGAGTGTTGCGGCCCACTGGCAGCATTTAATTAACAGTAAACAAAATATTCTCATTAAGTGTATAAAAATGTTATCAATGTTAGAGAGAAGAGCACTATCACTTTACCATTGATTAGCAGGGGCAAAGTTCACAGATGCATATGGCCAATACAAAATGGGTTCAGCAACAGAGGGCAACAAAATCTGGGGTGATCCTGGTGAAAGGTCAAACTTCCAACACCAGGCATAGAGTCTAGTCTACTTGCAGGGTGCTGATATGCCCGGCATAATTCAGTGTCAAATGCATTAAGGGGTTTCTCCCCACAGTATTAGTCTATAGAAGTACCAGGGAACTCTCTCCTCCAAGGTCAGCAGAAACTCCAACTCTCTAGTGTACCACAGATGGAGTGGGGAGGCCAGTGCTCCTGGCTCTAGAGCCCCAGAATCATACAGTCCAAGTCTGGGGTGTCGCCCCGCCACAGACATGTCATTGGTGTCTGCACTTTGCTGTGCATCTCAAAGTCTCCCTATTTTACAAGGGTTTTAAGTGGGAGTGGAAAGCTCCAGAATGTGGGTGCCTCTGCCCAATTCAATGATGACACATTATCACTCTATCTCTGTCACATCCCTCCTACACAGCATTTAGGGACTTTTCAAAATGGCTACTTCATGAAGTCAGCTGTTAGAACTCTCAGAAACAATCAACTCCACCCCTAACTGAAATAGTTAGCTGGCCCTTTCCTTCCAAAACATCAAAGAGCCCCCTACTATTAGTAGTGCCCAATGTCTGGCTGCCTCCCCCTGTTTCTATGGGGATGGATATTCCCAGGCTTGTCAGTCAGTGACAATAAAATTATCCCTAAGATTCTGCCCCAACCCACTTCCTGTCCCCAGACCAGGTTCACTATCTAGCCAATAGCCTCATGTGTTGAATTATCTTTGGTCTACTGCTGACCTACAGAGTAATTACTTTGTCCCAGCAGGTTACTTTTTTATTTTAATTAAGGGCTGACTCTGGGAAATATGACAAACACAGGAGGGCAAATATGGCCAAATGAAAAATATAACTTAGGACCTCAGTTAACCTAGGAAATCACACATGAAATTCTAGATCAAGCCAATTCAAAAGTGTTATTTGGTGCAGCTTTTGCCTACAATGTGAATATGGGAAAACACTACAGACCTACAGGTATGGACTACAGACTCACAATATAGTCAAGAAGAAATGGGGATATTTCTTTCTGAATGGCTAATTAAGTTATAACACCTCAACAGATTATAAACAACATATAAAAAGTCACATTCCTGGCAGGCTACCTGTCACAGAGACTGGGCTGAGGTAGACAGTAGGCTCACTTGCACAGCTCACACACAGTTGCATGTTTGTGTGCAAATGGATCACTTGTAGGCAACCCAGAGCATTTACCCCAGCTGTGTAGCAATGGAGCTTATTTTAAAAGGTGTGTGCTGTCTTTTAGTGCTTAAAACCATTGTGCCAGAGCTTAGTATCAGTGGGACTCAGCTAATGATACTCAAAGATGTTGCAACAGCAAGTATAGCTGAGGGAGAGACCACAAGGCACTCCACAAGTTGCTGTTGAAGAGAAGACGGAAAAGATGTAAGAAAATAGCATGAAAGTAGTAATTGAGATATAAAGAAAGCACATTATTCTAATCTCCAATGTACTAATTGAAAAATCCAAGCGCAACAACACTCTGGCACAGCAGCAAGATGGTGCAAACTCTTGGCTGTTTTTTACAAGCCTAAATTGCTGTTCCTTCAGGAAAATATGATTCACTATCAAGCCACATTAACCAACATAAACATAAGCCTGCTCACTTCCACCACTACAGTCTATATTAACTGACAGTCAAAACTATTATCAATTCTTGTCACCTATCTGGTACACTTCATGATATCAACCCAATGAAAGTGAATACATCACTTTTTCAACTATTTGGAGCTGGTTTAGAGCAATTAATAAAAGAGGCCCTAAGAGTTATTCTGCATTCCTCTTCCTAAGAAAAACATCCTTGGCCTAGGAGATACCAGCCATCATCCTTCTAATTTCCCTCTAAAAAAGAATGAATATTAGTTTCAACATTTTATTGAAATTCAATTAAAATATTATTTTTTCAAATTTCTTACAACTGCCCTTAAGGCAAGAATGAGATTTGAATATCTGTTCAGGAAGATTTGAGAATCCAGGCTAATGATGGTGATGTGCTGGCACTCTCAACCCTATTTGGAGCTTTTAACGAATTCAGCCATCAGCTGCTGTTTCACCTATGTTAGGTGCCTAAAACATACATTGCACAGTTTTGGAAATGCTACTTAACATTGACTGAAGACCAATGATGCTAGACCCATGTACAAATTATTAAATGAAACACTGGAGGTTCCAAAAGGTTCTCCTCTTTGTTTTATAACACTTATGTTACACCACAGGCACATTTTCACTATACTTTTTAAATGCGCGAGGGAGACATTTAGATCCTCATCATGATGGAAAGGAAGTGTGTCACTGCCACCATTTACCACTTTAATGTAATGCAAGGATGTGGTTGAATTGGTTGAAAATGAATGAGAGGAGTCCTTCTTAGGGACTCTCTACTCTAGACCAACATCGTCTGACCTAGTGGAAATGTAAACGTCACCACAGCAGTGTCTCTAATCCATACGCTGGTGTGAGTCACTCCTTAAATTCTTAATTGCTATTTTATCCTTACTCCATAAGGATGCTCAAGGGGATTTATGCACCTATTGGCTCAAGTGGACGATCATTCTTAATGATTTACTCAACTTTGGCATTGTTCCTATGTTGTTGAAACATGCCTAAGTGGTTTCACTGCTAAAAACATACAGATCCAGTGTTCTTGGTCCAATTTCCGTTACAATTCTGGAATATGATGTGGCTAGAGAAATGCGACAATGGGCCTTATTACAAGTTTGGTGGTCTTGTGATAGCCAAACTCATGGTGGCGGTTGGACCTCTGCACTCCTGACGGTCCGATCGCTAGATTACAACCCTGGCCACCAGGGCACCACCACCACATCTGGGATAACGGATCCAGATGGGTTGGCGGCAGTCAACGTCGCGGTCAGCCAAAGCAGCGTTGAGTTCAACACTACCGTGCTGATCACGACTTCCGCTTCTGCCAGCCTTTTCTTGCCAGGCTACCTACTATGAAAAGGCTGGCAGAAAGGCAGTACTTGGGGCCACAGTGGTCCCCTACCTGCCCATGACCATGGTGTGCATCTCAAAGACAAGGGGAAGCTCAGATAACCCCACTATAACTGGGGCAACAACTCAAAGTACATGAAAATACCGTATAGTAGGGTTACATCATAAAAGTAATTTAATTCCCACACAGCACGAGTTACCCCGGGGTCAAGAAATGAATGTTACTGCAAATCAATTATACCATTATAATCATACTCTCGAATACCTTCAAAATCTTGATTTATTTTTTGACAAGACCATTGTTGTGGGCAGTGCAGGACCACTGATGTCCAGCAGCCTCGGACTGTGCACTGTCTGCGACGGCAGATAGTGCACATTCTGAAAGTGATGGGGTCACCCTCTGTGCGATGGCATTGGTCTCAGCTTTCTGAGGAGACGAAGCCAATGCTACCTCACAGTTTCCACTGGGCTGACCGGCGGAATCCTCCAAATAAGGAGGTTTCCCCCGGGCAGTCCGGTGGAATCCTTTTAATAGGGCCAGGGGAAGACCTCCAGCTTTACAGTGGTCTCTTCCCCAAGGGTCTGGCGAGCTGACGACTGGCCCGACAAACTATTAATGGGGCCCTATATCTCTAGTACAATTGTTTTTTGAGCTTTTGGTATGTCTCAAGGATAATAGCATCATGAGATTTTTGCTGGCAGAGGAATGAAGAGATGGTTGTGGTATCCTGTTAAATGATTCAGTGTTTTGATATTGACACACTGGATTTAATAAAACTATCTGCGGACTTTAGCATGACAGCTCTACATTACTTGTAAATAGACTTTAGTCCATCTATATCAGAGCATGTTTATAAAGGGTACCAAGTACAATAATTGAAGACATTTCTCATGGACAGGAAGTACATCAACTTGTATTTACATTTGAAGAACCAACATCTGGCCTGGTGTGTGCTCAGAACTCCTTACTTTCCCAAAGCCACTGCTAATAACCACGTTCGCCTTTAACCAACTTCCTTCAGCCATATACCTTTCCATTTTACATGTCTTTTCTGTATCTATGCAGCAGGAATGGAGATTAAAGAACATCAACAGAAATATTTGGGAGATGTTTGGGGGAAGTTAGTGAGAGGATGAGAAGCCATTGGCTAAAACAGAGCTCAGAAAAAACGACTGTGTAAGTGTGATTGTCTGTGGTCCACATCCTTCTGGCCCACTGAACACAGAATGTGCCCTCTGCAAATCAAAATTAGTCAGAAGGTGGGTTTCTGTTTTGATTTTCGGCTTTCCCTTGCAACTCAAGTTTCAGACATTAAATTTTTCTGTTTTTAATAAGTGAAAGTGTCCAGTCAAATCTATCTCAATCCTGTGCTACTTTCTTAATTTGCTTCCTGCCTGAACAATTGGAATCAATTACACTTAGACTCAAAGAAGGGCCATTTCACATTCAGCTGATACTAAAATCCTGCAGCCTGATTGTTGTATAGAAATATCAAATGTTACCCCCTGCTTCGCTTACGAGGTACATAGATCCATTCACAGGGTGAACAAAAAAATGATTTAATAGTAAGAAGTCGGAAAATGTCTAACCAATTAAATGTGATCAGATATGTCCACAATTCTTTGGGTACCTTGATTTAGCAAGACCAAGAAGGGGGTGATATTGACCCCTAGATCCTAGACAGCCAAATGGCTTCTTTAACATTTTGATATCAACTTTTGACTTGTTATTGTTTAGGAATAAGCCAAAAATGTGAATATTTAATAGGTATCACTGAAGGTTCTCATTGACATCCTGTCAAGTTGTGGTCCCTAATTTGCAGCACTAAGGGGCATATTTATACTCCGTTTGCGCCGAATTTGCATCGTTTTTTTCGACGCAAATTCGACGCAAAACTAACTCCATATTTATACTTTGGCGTTAGACGCGTCTAGCGCCAAAGTTCATGGAGTTAGCGTCATTTTTTCGCGTGAACACCTTCCTTGCGTTAATGATATGCAAGGTAGGCGTTCCCGTCTTAAAAAATGACTCCGATGCTATTGCGTCGGATTTATACTCCCGGGCAAAAATGACGCCCGGGAGTGGGCGGGTCTAAAAAACCCGCATTTGTGCCGGATTTTAGCGCCTGGGTCAGGGCAGGCGTTAAGGGACCTGTGGGCTCAGAATGAGCCCAGAGGTGCCTTCCCCTGCCCCCAGGGACACCCCCTGCCACCCTTGCCCACCCCAGGAGGACACCCAAGGATGGAGGGACCCACCCCAGGGACATTAAGGTAAGTCCAGGTAAGTTTTTTTTTTTTTGTGGCATAGGGGGGCCTGATTTGTGCCCCCCTACATGCCACTATGCCCAATGACCATGCCCAGGGGACAGACGTCCCCTGGGCATGGCCATTGGGCAAGGGGGCATGACTCCTGTCTTTGCTAAGACAGGAGTCATTTCAATGGGGGATGGGCGTCAGAAAAAAATGGCGCAAATCGGGTTAAGACGATTTTTTTGCCTCAGCCTGACTTACCCCATTTTTGGACGCCCAAACGCCATTTTTCCCTACGCCGGCGCTGCCTGGTGTACGTGTTTTTTTTTCACGCACACCAGGCAGCGCCGGTCGGCTAACGCCGGCTAACGCCGGCTAACGCCATTCAATAAATACGGCGCCCGCATGGTGCTTCAGAATGGCGTTAGCCGGCGCTAATTTTTTGGGCGCAAAACTGCGTTAGCGCAGTTTTGCGTCAAAAAGTATAAATATGGGCCCAAGAACTCCCTTGATATCAGTTAACGCTATCCAAGTACTCAAAAATAAGGCAACTGTCTTCAAAAGTTACTTCATATTAATGTTGCTCTCACGAGTGCACACAGTATTGAAAAACAGTACTGTGCAAAGGAGTTCAGTGAGATTCCGCTTAGATTATTTTCTTCCTCTTATAAGTAATGATCACGAAAGCATGTGTAACAAATTTCGTTTTTTTCATTCCCACCCCATAATTTGTTAAATTTTCTGTACCCTATTTATTTATTTTAATTTTTAAATGATAAAAAACAAATATAAGCAGTGTACAGCAAATAATTTACACACCGCATAGACCCATAGTTATTTATTTCAAAAGCCTTGCTCGTATCACTCGCTCATCATTCTCAGGTTTTTTACCCACATCTCTCACTTGTCAAGTTTCCATTTATGTTTCAGTTGGGGCATCGAAAGGGAATTCTGCATGAACTAAGACTAGGGGCCTCCTCATGAGGCTGGCAGTCTTAAGACCACTAGCCTCGTGGTGGTTGTCAGGACCGTCACTGCAGTGCTGGTCTGACTGCCATATTAGGACCCTGGTGACCAGACCGCCAGTGTTCCACCGTCTCTGCCAGGATTGGTGATCCCGATAGGTTGACGGTGGGTGGAGGTTGCAATCTGCCAGGGCAGCGCTGCCTGCAGTGCTGCCCTGCAGATTACGACGTTGTTCTCCGCCAACCTTTTCATGGCAGTTTCACTGCCATGAAAAGGCTGGCGGAGAACAGATACAGGGAGACACATGGGGGCCTCTGCACTGCCCATGCACTTGGCATGCCCAGCACCAATGCAATGTTCAGTGTGGAAAGGTGTTGGTGCACCCTGCATGCGATAGCATTGCCGTTGGCTCGATTTCAAGCCAGAGACAATGCTGCAGCCTGTTTCCCGCTAGGCTGATGAGCTGAAACCTTGGTTTCCTCCCGTCAGCCCAGTGGGAAACACCTAATTTAAGTCCCACAGCGGCAGCCACCCTTTCAGGAGTTTGATAGATGGGCTATCCTGTCCGCCAAATTCAGAATGAGACCCTAGATGTCCTTTGTGTGAGAGGCTACAAGCCGAACATTGCTGAGTCCTAATTGCTCATTCTTCCGACAGGCATTGTATTTTTTCACAGGGATGCATCCTTGTCCCCAGTGCTGAGCTACCAGTCTTTTCTCCAGAACCAATACCAGGACAGTGAACTTCTTTTTAGAGTAAGCTATTTTGTTGACATAACCAAATAGAAAAATGACATTCCTGCTGAATTGTGTCAATTACTTGCTGCCAGTCGTTCAAAATTCAAGAGCAATCCCGTGCTAGGCGGAGAAACCCAGCTTGCTCCTCCCACAGAGTTCACATAGAGCCGACTCTCAGTTTCCATTAACGTAGTATTAATTAGTTAAAATATATTATATACATACATCTGTGATGAATTTGTCATAATCACTTGCTTTAAAGAGTTCATCCATTTGTAAACAACAGTATTCCCAGATTTCATCAAAAAGAGCGGTCTAAGTTTGCATCCCGTCCAGCTCTCCCTGGTATAGTATGTGAAGGGAGACCGCCGGGGCCAGGGTCGGCGGGAGCACCGCCGACAGACCGGCGGTGCCCCGCAGGGCATTCTGACCGCGGCGGTTCAGGCGCGGTCAGATGCGGGAAACCGCATCGGAAACCCTGCAGAATCCTCCATGGCGGCGGAGCGCATTCCGCCAGGAACAGGATGGTGGTAGGGGGTGCTGCGGGGCCCCTGGGGGCCCCTGCAGTGCCCATGCCCATGGCATGGGCACTGCAGGGGCCCCCGTAAGAGGGCCCCACAAAGTATTTCAGTGTCTGCCATGCAGACACTGAAATACGCGACGGGTGCAAACTGCACCCGTCGCACATACCCACTCCGCCGGCTCCATTCGGAGCCGGCTTCCTCGTGGGGAGGGGTTTCCCGCTGGGCTGGCGGGCGGCCTCCTGGCGGTCGCCCGCCAGCCCAGCGGGAAAGCCTGAATGGCCTCCGCGGTCTTTCGACCGCGGAGCAGCCATTTGGCGGTTCCCGCGGGGCGGGCGGCTACCGCCGCCCGCCCCAGTCGGAATCACCCCCTTTGTGTTTCCCACCACAAAGCAGCTATACATTACTTGGGAGACTTAATTGTTAGGATTTTTCCAGAGGGAAAAAAATATTGAGGTTCTGTTGGAAATTCAGTTAAGAGCAGCTTGCATCTTGAATTGATTCTGAGGTACAGGAAGACGTCCAGAGGGTGAGTGTGGAGAACGTCAATTCTAAATGTGCCTCTTCTCATAGAGATCGACCCAATTAAGTATATTTAGCTTGTTTAGTCGGGATAGCGCTCTGTGCTTATCAGCCATAGCAAAGAGAAGTGTGACAATATATGCTTATGGGGTGTGTATAGAAGTTTGAGTATTTGCTTTTTTCTTTATCTTGTCCCACGCAGATATTAGGCAGTGGACCAAATTTATTTCTTCATTTGCGACTTCATGTTTAGGCCACAGTACTTTTAAAAGTGGGGTGGGATCCCCCAAATCCCTGTTCACTGCAAGATACACCATATAGTGCTGTGGTCTGAACCAATAGTGTGTGAAGTGGGCTTGTGCACATAGTACAGCTCTACGTTGGAGACCACAAAGCCACCTTTCTTATGCATTAGACCAAGGATTTCCCAATCAATACTGTGTTTTTGTTATCCCATGCTAATTTAATGAGCAATGCCGTGAGGGATTGGAAGAAGCTTTTGTTGAATGCATTGGGAATAATAATGAAATAATATAATAATGTAGGCAGCATGATCATTTTGATTAGCCCCAGTCTTCCAGCAAATGTGAGTGGCAGGTCAAGTCATCTGTTCATTTGTTTCTTGAGTGTGTCAATCGCACATTCGTAATTCAAGTTAATGATTTTGTTTTTAATTCAGTTTTTTCAGATTCCTGTGAATTTACCGGGCCCTGTGTGCCATTACAGTGGGAAGTCTAATTCCATCACCTGTAATTTTGCTTTAGGGGAAACATTGGAAGTCTAAATCCACCCGCCTATAATTCTGCTTTAGAGGGAAATATTGGTGATTTGTGCCCGTTAATGATGAGACCAGATTTCGCCAAAATCTGCTGAATTCCCTTAATATGGCATTAATTCCACCCCTAGGTTCTCCGAAATAAAGCATTATGTTGTCATCATAGAATGAAATAAGTAGAGGATTTTGCCTGTGCTTTGCATTCAAGGTGTCCAATGCCAGTGCGAACAATAGAAGTGATAGGGGACACCCTTCATAGATATCACGGCTTATTCAGATTGGGGGGAGTATTCGGCCACTTATATATAGTTAACCTACTGGCAAGGTATATAATAAATCTATTAACTTCACAAAAGTTTGGGTGTACACACTGCACCCAAGTGGAGTCAAAGGCTTTGGTGACATTTAAAAAGAGTGCCACTGTATTTGCCTAGCTAACAGGCTTTGGTGGAGACCACAAAAAAATGTGTAAGTTGTACATCATTGACATACCAGGTATGAACTCTGCCTGGTCAGGGAGCACCATCGCTAGAAGTAGTGGTAGTAACCTATTGGTTGTGAGTTTTGCAAATATTTCGTCATCATAGTTTATTATCAAGAGGTGCCTATATGTCTCATAGGCCCAGATTTACGAAGCTCTAGTGCCACATTAGCAGAATTTATTGATGCTAATATGACGTTAGGCTTCAAAAATCACCGCTCCAGATTTACAAAGTGGCACAATGCATGCATTGCGCCCCTTTGTAACACCATGTGCCACATTATGCCTGCATCAGGCAAAATGTATGCAAAGGGGGTGTTCCCCTATTAGGGGGGGGGGGCGGACAAATGGTGTAAAGAAATCTATAAGATTTCTTTTCACCATTTTTTGCGGCATTTTCAACGCCTGCAGACCACCACTGCAGAATTGTGCACCCAACATCAACCGAAGCCAACACTGGCCAGATTAAAAAAAACACAATTGACACATATACACATACCATGCACACCCACCAACACACTTTCACACAACCACCAATCCTTTACAAACACGAAAAACGAACCACACCTTGCCAGCAAAAGACAATGCAAGAAGTGCACACACAAACCACAGCCACCTATTCACTTTTCACGCATCAAACACCACACATCATACCCCAGCATTCATCACACTCTGCATAACACACACACTACACCCGCCACACAATAGGTATGACCCCACAGAAGAATCCCTGTTTCACAAATGAGTAGTTGAGGTTGATGGTGGAGGAAATCGTCAAGGTAGAGCCACAGCTGTTCGGTGCACAGGTCCAGCAGATATACATTACCAGGAAGATGGAGCTATGGCGGAGGATCGTGGACATGGTAAATTCAGTGGGAACATATCCATGCACAAGGGACGACATTCGTGAGAGGTGGAACGACCAATGGGGGAAGGCGCGTGCAGTGGCCTCCAGGCACCACGTCTCCATCATGAAGACTGGCGGTGGAACCCCGTCTCCTCCCCCACAGTTGACAGCATGGGAGAAGCAAGTCTTGGCAATCCTGCATCCTGAGGGCCTCACTGGAGTCACTGGAGTTGCTGGACACTGGTTAGTCAACATTACTACCCTACCACCACCCATAGCTGCATGGCATTTCACCCACCTCACCCACCTCACCCTGACTCCCTACACCTCACTCCATCCCATACAGTGCACCACCCCCATAACCACCCTCAATTGTGCACCCCTGCATGTCCTATCCACTTCAAGCACACCCCTCCCAGCTCTGCATGCACATACAACAGTAATGCATGGGCAGCATGTGGCTCTACCAATCCCACAATCCATCACCATCCACTAACAAAAAGTTGGAGGACAACACCCAACCCATAGGAAAAGCCTGAAATGCTGAATATGTGACAGACAATGACTGTAACAAATCAGTTACGTGTCCACCGGTGCCCCAGCCAATGTCACCGGCGAGCATGTGCCTCGGCACCCCAGTCCTCCACCAGAAGATGCCCTCAGTGATGACAGCAACTCTGGATGTCCCGATCTCGATGATCTCCCTGGCCCATCTGGGACCGCTGGTCAGTCAGCTTCCATATCCCATACCTAGGCCACCACAGGGCCCCCCCATCGGACTCCAACACCACAGCAGCCACCCAATGTCCACAGACCTCTGTCCCCAGGACAAGTCGATCAATAGTGTGCCCACCTGTACAGGGACCCGAGTCGACACCACACAGGCAAGACGATGAAGGTCCAGGTGTAAGTGGGAGTGGGCACACCATTCAGGGGACAGAGGCACAGGGGGCTAGGGCCAGTGGGAGGTCCGCTGTGTGCCAGGGGGAGGCCAGACCCAGGGAACTGACTTCCAGGAGGCACTCACACATGTCCTGGGGGCCTACCAACAATCCTAGGACAGGATGGGCCAGGTGATTACCATCTTGCAGGAAAACCAGTGGCTGCAGTGGGTACACTAAAAAGAGGTCATGCAGAAGTTGCAGGCCCTGAATGCCAACATGGCCTCCATTGCAGGGGTGCTGGGTGACATGACCAACACAATGTGTGAGACCAGAGCACACCAGCGGGCCCCTTCCACTAGCCAGTCTATTCACAGTCAACAAATCTGCTGCAGCCAGTCGACAGAAGGACCTGCTACACCACCACAGGCCACCAGCACCCCTCCCCCTGCAAAACACATACCACCCCACTAATGTTCCCTGCAACCCAGACAGATACCAGAGACTGTTGCCAAGATCAAAACCACCAGCAGGAAATGAGCCCCTCCAGAATGTCCTCCTTGAGTGCCACTTAGTCACCTTGTTCACTTTGGTCTGCCATTGCTCCTTTTCCTATGGACCCATGAATAATGGACCTGTGCTACAAACCCACTGGGCCACTACACTGAAATTTTCATCCACCATCACCCCACTCTATTGCACTAACCCATTGTTTTTGTCACTTCAATAACACCCTTCAACACAACTGAAGTACATGTGCTTTACCATACAACACTATGCAATGTGTTGATCTGCATTATCCTGTACAAATGTCCTGTAATGTGTGAATCCATCCAACAAATGTGTTTAAGCAGTCTGTTGTCATCACATCAGTACACAGTTGTGACCACACCAAGATCTGTAAAAAGGGAAAGCATAAGTGACAGTCAATAGAAAAGTAAAGGTAGTGCTTGGTGCAACACAGCAGACACACAGCACTGAACTGTAACAGAGATATGACCAGAAGTACAGTCCTACCTGAGTGTCAGTCAAAGAACTGCTGTATCATATTTGTCCTGTTATCCACATCCTCCTCCTCCTCATCACTGTCTTCAGTATCCTCTGCTGCCACAGGTGCATTGTCTACCCCCACCCCCTGCATGAAGGGCACATGGCATCCGAGGGCCAAATTGTGCAGCATGCAGCAAGCCACCACTATCTGGCAGACCTTCTTAGGGGCGTAGCACAGGGATCAAAAAGTTAAATGGAGGCAGTGGAACCTGGCTTTTAGTAGACCAAATGTGAGTTCCATAACCATCCTGGCATGCCCATGTGCTTCATTATACCGATTTTCTGGGCCAGTCCTTGGATTTCTCACTGGGGTCAACAGCCAAGACAGGTTTGTGTAGCCGGAGTCACCTGGAAGTAGTGAGGGACACACATTGCTCATGTACAATGGCATAGAGTGCAACCTCAGTTGGCATGCACTGACATACATTGGGTGAAGACTCAAGCTCACCTATGAGCCACACTCTCTGCCTCTGTAGTCGTTCCATCACCTGTGTGACACTGATATTCCTCAACACATAGGCACCATGCACAGATCCAGGAAACTTGACAGGTATGTGGGAGATGTATTGATCTGCAAGGCACACCATCTGGACATTTAGAGAGTGGTAACTCTTCCTATTCCTGTAGACCTGCTCATTTGCCCTGGGAGGGACCAAGGCAATATCAGTCCCGTCATTGGCTCCAATCACATGTGGTATGTGTCCCATGGTGTAGATTCCAGCCTTCAAAGTGGGAAAATCTTCACTCTAGGAAAATGAGATGTAGCTGCTCATGTGTTTGACCAAGGCAGCCAAAACCCTTCCAAGCACAATTGAAAACATTGACTGTGACATTCCTGCAGCCAGGCCCACAGTCACCTGGAAAGAACCACTTCCCATGAAGTGGAGCACTGACAGTACATGTACTGCAGGAGGTATTGCTGTAGTGCTACGGATAGCAGGAATCAGATCTGGCTCCAATAGTGGACACAGCTCAGTAATAGTGGCCCAGTCCAGAGGATAGGTGATAATAATGTGGTTTGTCCTTCAGTGTAGCTAAGTCCACTAAGGGTCTGTACACAGGTGCTTGCCTCCTCCTCCGCAGTGGTATGTAACTAAGTAAACCAAATATGAGATGTGTGTGACTACAGGAAGTATGGACACACAATATCACAGTACACAGAGCATGTATGTATGTAGCAGACTGGAATTGTCTTGATGTGTACCATTGATACCTATGATACACATTAAATTGTCCAACATCAGTACTAGCATTAGGAAATGACAACCGCCTGTCCTGTATGCTGGGACAGGTGGAAGTGACCTCACTCCGCTGGCGTTTGATGTCATGGCAGAAGGCCGTCTGCAACTCCTCATTGGTTAACATGGAGCTCTATGGAGGCCAAGAACCAATGATGATCAACGCCGGCGGTGCTGGCAGCGGGGTTTTGCTGCATACAATGTGTATGCAGAGGTACGGGTCATGTGTGGACTTAATGTGGGATATGTGCAATACGTAATCCATTTCTGTTACATAATGGAGTGTGGAATTCATGGTGTCTATTCGTCTGAGTTCCCTGCGCAGGTCAGCACCCATCAGAAGAAAGGGTTGTGGTGTGCCATCACCAAAAACGTGCGGACACTGGGGGTCCATAGCTGGCAGAGCACCCACTGCAGGAAATGGTGGGAGGACCTGAGATGCTGGGCCCTGAAGACCGCGGAGGCCCAGCTGGGCACGGCCTCCCAATGACAGAGGGGTGCCCGTTGGACCCTGACCCACCTAATGGCCCGCATACCGGTCGGTGGCCAATCCGGAGTTGGATGGGCGCTTGAGGGCAGCACCGCAGCCACAAGGGGGTGAGTGCAGACTGTGTGGTATATTTTGTTGTTGCCTGCCATGGGGTTTGGGTGCAAGGTTCTAGTCAGTAGATGCCCCAATATATCGGTTTAGCTAATCTTGTAGAGTCCTGCTTAGCAATGTAGGGTGATATGTATATTTGGTATTGTAAGTAGCTGGCATACCATGGCAGACATGGCTTAGTGAGTCCCAGTAGGTGTGCAGATGGTAGTGTTTGGGTTAATTTCTGCTGTTGTTCCCAGGTAATGGTTTGTTATTGTGGTTCATACTGCACAGTGTTAGTCCCAGTGAGTGATTGTGATGTGTATGCCATATGTGCTGTTGTTGCTGTGATTGACTTCCTGAGATCAATCTCTGTAGGACAGGTCATCCATAGTGAATAGCATCCAGGAGCTGACATCCCAAATGCAGCAATGCCTACCTGGAAGGCATTCACGGTGGCTTGACTGCCCTACACAGATCATTTCAGGTTCTGGCCTCCTCTTTGACGGCAACCAGTGTCCCTGGTTCTTCTGTCCCCCCTCCAACTACCTTTCTCCAGTCCTCAAGCCCTCTCCCCAACCCATCCCATGCACACAATCAGACAAGCATACACCCAATACAACAGACAGGACTTGCACAGTCAAGCAAAGGCACCACGCTTCACTCTACAAGCACACACACAGCCAACACACTGAAGCACATACATCAACAGCCACTGCCTCCACTGTCTCACCCTCCTCCTCCCTCACAGTCACATCAACACTCACACCTGCAAGCACTGCATCATCAGTCCCAAATCCTGCCACCTGTTCAGCCTTGCCCACAGTCACCAAAACGGCAGACACGCAGACTAGCACCCCATTCACCACATGTGCAGTCACCACCACCACCATCACAACCTCATGCAGCACACCCAATTCACTTGCAGACACCACAACAACATACATACACAGGTCCTGTTTGTCCTCTCCCACCCTGTCTGCCCACCCCCTCCAAAGACACATAAACATTCCCACTCAGACACTCAGCAGCCATCCACCTCACACATGCACACTGTCCATGCGCCTGAAACTAAGTCCAGCACACCTACTCCTCCTACAACCACTCCCTATACCTCCACTCCCAAATCTCCTCCCACAGGACGCCCCATTGGACCTAAGAAACTTTTCCTTTCCTGCTTTGACCTCTTCCCTCCTCCCCCCATCCTGCCCGTAAGAGGAAGATCCCTTCCCCAACACAGTACCTACAGCTCCCAGTCCACTCCTGTTTCTGCCCCTGCAGCTACACCTGCCACTAAGGGGCACAAGAGTGGCACTCCAGCCCCCTGCCCCAAGCAACCACCTACGCCCCCTAAGCAACGGAGCAAGGACCCGCCCCCTCCCAAACCCATGTCCAAGGACCCCCTCCCAAGAAAAAAAAAAATCCCCCAAACCTCCCTGCTCACTGAAGTGCCAGTCTACCATCACCATGATGCCCCTGCCAAGTGGAGTGGGCAGTCAGGAGTCAAGTTGGGCCTTGGACATTGCCCTGTGTCTTTTAGCTAACATTGAACTGGCTAATGGCCCTTTGTGTATATATAGTTATTTTATTGTGCTCGCTATTCCCACCGGAATACAGTGGTTGGACCAAAGGTATGTGTCCTGGCTTTATTTACTTCTGGCTTATGTTGTTGTTGGATTTCTCTGCATATTGTTCTCAGTGTGTGGTGTGTGTGCGTCTGTGTGTGTGGTGTGTGTGGTGCATGTGGATGTGTCACTCTCCACTCCCATCCCTTGTATGCTAGGCAGCTGAACTCACTGTCGTCGTCTTCGTCGATGTTGGTCCTCCAGGACTGCCATTGCGTGGTACAGCATCGGCAGGACTTCCAGTTCGGGTTCCATGGCGGCCGCGGACTCCTCTGTGTCCCTGGGGGTGAGTGTCTCCTTTTATATGATTTGTTTCTGCCAGGCTTTTGGTGGTTGTGGTCCCACCCTGGAAATCCTGGCGGTCTGCAATGTCATAAGATGGTGGGTGGGGTGTTGTCTTCCAACAGACTGAAGATGGCAACCGCCTTGGTCAGGGGACGGACCGCACTGGCGGTTCGGGTGGTACTTTGGTTGTCTATGGGAGGGATCCCTGCCATGATCATAATTTGGTGGTCTTCACCACCAGCCTGGTGATGGACCTACCGCCATCGCAGGCGTGGCGGTCAACTGACCGCTAATGTCATAATGACCACCTAAGTAAGTCTGAAAATACACACATCTGTATCTCACCTATGGAAAAAATACCTTCACGGTTCCACAGCCATTGTAACAGTGATGAAATGTACAAGTAGCTTACCTTAGGATTTAACCCCGACGGTGTGGATTTTCTTTGTGAACAAGTGTCTGCAGCAAATATTACACTTTTAAAAATGCTTTAGTTTTGCCTATTTGGTGATTTTATTTGTGGCAAAGCTCTCTGGTCCACCACAGTATTTACCGTTTGCCTGTGGAGAGAGCTTATTTTTAACTTTACTCACTTCCTGTGGACAGGGGGTTAGCAGACTAGTTGTTTACTTGGCCAGTATCAATGCTGATGCAAAACGGATGCACAATCTACTGCTTAGACTAGTGGTTACTCTGTAATTTAAATTTGTGGTACATATTTGTGATTATATTACACTTCTTAAATATTTTAGTTCTGCTTTTCTGGTTATTTTTATTTGTGCTGATGCTCTCCAGTCCACTGTAGTATTTACCGTTTGCTGTGGAGAGAGCTTATTTTTAACTTTACTCACTTCATGTAGGCGGTGGGTTAACAGTCTAGTTGTTTATTCAGCCAGTATAAATGCTGATGCAGGTACGATGCGCCGGTGGCATACCAAAGGCAAGCCTGTCTGCTCCTGTCTGCGTACGAACGTCAATAGGAGCCAGGACCCCAGCCTCTTTTGTATTAGATAGCAGGCAGGTCAGTAGAATTACATATACTGCAGCTGACTTACAAACGATAAAGCATTTTGGCGAGGTGCACTGTAGCAATACCTTTCCTATCTCTCTAGAAGGGCAGTTGCTTGCTCATCATGTAAATGGCAAAACATGGATGGTACCTTTAAGAGATCTCCTGTTGACTTTGGTCTGTTGGTTTGTTCACAGAGGGAGCTTTTAGTTACGGATCTTGCCTCATCTAACGTTGCACTCCATACTTGTAGTTGTTCTGCGATGATGCATCTTAATGGCTTTTTATTAAACATCAGATCCCTGCCTAAACACACAACTGAACTCTGGGACCTGCTTAATTCCTTATCACCTAAAACTTGACTAAACCCTGCTGTGCTTTCGGCAATTGCGACAGCCCTTCCTCACAACTATCACATGATTATGTCAGATAGAGAGGGCAAGTTAGGAAGTATAATAGCTAGTGTCTTTAAAGACGCCAATAAAATATCTCTAGTCACACACATCTCGAATTGGGTTGAGATGTGTGTTTTTAAAGTTGAGCTTCTTCCAAAGAAATGTGTTCAAAGGGTCTTAATTTATCTGCCACCTGGCCCAAAAATTAATTTAGTCAGCACCTTGTGGAATTTATTGCTCCCTGTGTCCTGGCTTCACAACAGTTTTTGTTGCTGGGTGATTTTAATTATCATGGGGAGGCCCTCCTAAATCCTGAGGTTTTGAAACTTACGACTGATCCAGATTCAAACAGTCTAGCTCAAAAAGTCACAGGACTCATATGGTGGGACATACTTTGGATTTGATCTTTACAAGCTCCAGTTCTTTGATCTGTAATAGTCCTCAACAGCTTTTTTGGACGGATCGTCAATTTTCATATTCCTCAGCTGAATAAGCCCAGAATGATCTATGGTACAGAGACCAGAACATATAGACAATGGGCAATGATTTTGCTCGCCTCTTTTGCCAAGAGTTATATCCCTCCTACACTGTCTAATGAGGTGTATTTAGACGCAGGATTATCTAATTATAAGAACTCATTAATTCTTCCATTTGACAAGTGGCACACTAATGATTTAGACTCCAAAGAACTGAATAGGACTGCTTTGACCAACTATCACTGTAATATCAAAAAAGCTAGGAACTTTTATATAGCTTACCATATTGCTACAGCTGACAACTCCTCCAAAGAATCATTTAAAGTTTTACCCATGAGCTTGTTCTCAAAATATTCAAGCATCCCAAGCATTATGTGAATCTTTAGCAAACCATTTCAAGGAAAAAATCAACAAGATCTATGAGAACTTTGACAACTTAATGTATCAAAATAAGTGAGGAATCTTTCTCTGACAGTTCTAGTGCTAAATGCTCTTACTGTCTGGAGCATTTCACAACCTTTACAACTGAATTGATCCAGATGACCCTTGCCTCTGTGAAATCTGGGTCCCCTTTGGATGTTTGCTAACCTTAGGCATCAACTGGTTGTCCGTACTTTGTTTAACCAATCTATAGCTAGTAGAAAAATGCCTACAGCTTTGATAGCGGCACAGGTGATTCCCATCCAAAAGAAGCCAAAGTTGACACCTAATGTTCTAAGTAACTATTGTCCTATTTTGCTTCTCCCTTTATTGGGTAAGTTGTTGGAAAACCTGGTGAACAGATTACTTAGAAGTAAATCAGCTTTTGGACACCTCACAATCAGGGTTTTAGCCATTTCATAGCACTGAGCCAACTTTAGTGACCGTTACTGACCTGATCAGATGCTCCTTAGATGCTAACAGGCCCATTATGCTTGTGCTACTGGATTTGTTGGCAGCATTTGGCACAGTATTGCACTCCTGTTTGTGTCTCAGACTTAGAGAATGCGATAGTTGTGGCTCAGCCTTACAAAGGTTTGAGGACTTTCTTACCAACAGACCATTACTTTGGTTCTTACAGATCGCTTACAATACTACTTGCAAAAGGGATTTCCTAGGGCTCTTGCCACAGCTCAACGCTATTCAATATCTATGTGACACCCCTGGCTAGGATGGTCAAATCCCATGGGTTGGAATTGTACTCCTATGCTGATGATACACAGCTACTGATGTCTTTTGACTGTGAGTTAAGTTTTGTGGAAGAATGCTTTGGAACTGTCCTTCAAGACATTGCCGCTTGGATGACAGAGAACTGTCTCCAGCTCAATGCTAGCAAAATGGAAATTGTGTTTTTTGGGAGAGCCCCCAAATATTGGGCTCCTGATTGGTGGCCACCTAAACTTGGTGAAGCTCCTCACCAAAGGATGACTGTTAAAAATCTAGGGATTCCTTCGGATCAATCCCTTGCCAGTAAAATAACAAGTTTGCTACACCACAAGGTTTTGTTTTCATGTATTACACTTTTTAAGGCAGGTTTTCCCACTTCTTCTGCTTTAAACAAGGACATCCTTAGTTCATGCCTTAGTTTTGAGTCGCTTTGACTACAACAATACTTAATTTGCCTCCTTTGAGTCCTTATTAACTAAATTGCAGGTGGGCCAAAACACAGAAGCTCGCCTTATTTGTAATGCTCCTGCAAAGTCACCATCTGCTCCCCTTTTTGCACTCTCCACATTGTTTTCCTATTCGCAAAAGGATTATTTTCAAAGTCTGGTGTATCACTCTTAAAACGCTCTTGGGAAACAAGCCTAATCATATAGCTTTGAAGCTGATTCCCTACCGTCCAGTAAAAACGGTCATGTGACAAAATGTTGCTAACAGTCCCTCGGATCAAAAAGTCTCGATCTTGGGGCAGATCTTCCTTCTATTTGGCCCCCACTTATTGGAATGCCCTTCCTGTCCATATATGCCAGTGCTTTGATCACTTTAAAATTAGGAAAGTAGTTAAAACTAAACTGTTTAATGGATTATTGATGAATGCTGCCTACTGTTAGCTAGGCCTTGCGCCGAGATATCCCTACTGGGGTGAGTCATGTGCATTATAAATAACTGTAACATTGCATAACATAACAAGAGAGGACGTTGACCAGGGGCTCCTTGATGGGAAGAGGAGTGGAAAGTAGACATAAGTTGAGTATTACTTTATTTATCTTTTTTTCTGCCAGGTCGAGTATGGAGGTCTTCCCACCACAGTAGGCTTGGCGTGAGCCATACCTTAATACAGCCACGGGAGGCTTGCCCCCACCATCAGCCAGTGTAGCCTGTGACTGCCGTCAGTGCCGATGGTTAGTGGCTGCCAGTGGTGGTGGGACCTCAGTAGTCTTTCAACTATATAACCTCATGCATCACAATACGACAGTCAGAAGGCTAACACTGGCTGTGATTTCGACGCTGACGCCAAGGCGGTACTAAGACTGCCAAACTCTTATTCAGACCCTTAATTCCCTCATTTTACCCCATTTCATTGTGTATTTTGTATGAGTAAATGATGCAATTCCAACAGTCCGTAACTCTCCTCCATGCCACACCTGTGCCACAATGAAGCCAGTGAATTTTAGGAACCCTTCTGCTAACCTCCCTATTAGCTTTTCCCCAATTAAGACATCGAAAAATAAACACAACTGAAACATAAATCTCTTGGATTCTACTATAGGATAGACAGGAGGCTTCTATTTTGAGAATCTCAGTCTTTTCATTTCTGTCTCTAAAGGCCCAGGGGGAATGTTTGTTAGGCATGCAGCACGCAAACTGCACCGCAATCCAATGACTGAACTTTTCTTTCATTTTTAGGCATTGGTTTACTGGGGGTTAGGGAGCACAACATTACAATTTACATCTTGTTACAACTTTCAGGATTTGAATGATGCCATAACTATTGTCTTGACCAAGTCCTCACTCTTGGATCTTCACCGTCTGACTGCGAGGATGGAGGTCTTCTTCAGCAGATTCTGATTTTCCACTTGTTGTGGCTCTGTGAAAAATGTTGGCCCTCTGGCAGGGTATAGCATGGCATAAGGGATCTGCATCGGATAAAGTTTTTGCTTGGCAGGCTACCTGCACAGCAACAATCGGGGTAAAAGGATATATTGCATCGTCAATTTTGGAGCCCCCTCTTTTCTCTTGCAAGTTGGAGAACTAAATCCTTGTCACTGAAGTTTAGAAGTCTTGCAAATGTCTTGCAAAAATAGGCCTGGCAGGGGGTACCTGGTGGCGGACAGGCAGTCAGTGGGCGGTGTGCATGTTCTCTCACAAATAGTTTGGAGAAGCGGTCAGCTCTGAACTCCATGAACAGCATCTCTTCTATGAAGGTCTCCGTTTACCCTATGTTGGTCGATTACGATATCCCCTCTACGTGGACATTGTTGCACTGTGATCTGAGTTCTAAGTCCTCATTTTTGGCCTTAAAAAGAGAGAATGCCTTGTCCATCTTAAACATATTTTCTTTGTCCCAGTGGAGGCTGTCTTCTGCTTCCAAACTTCTGTTTTCTGTCCCAGTCAAGCAGTTTTCGTGCTTGTCGATCCTTGTAGCCATATTGCCTATACCAGATTTGAGCGTGCTGTTTTTTAACTATGAAGGTTAGGCTCACCTGCAGGTTTCTCAGCAGCTTTTTCATACTCATGTCTTCATCAGCATCATTCTGCTTGCCTTGTTCCTGATGCGTCAAGAGCATTGGCCAGGTCATTTAGATTGCTGGTTTTCGTGTTTCAAAAGGCAATTTGGGCTGCATGAGGTCAGGAATTTTCTCCATTATGTTGCAATTTTCATTGTAGAGTCCTAAAAAAACACCCTGTGTGGCACTGTGGGATATGCATTTGTCTTGTATATTAAATGCTTATGTAACAAGTATTTTGGTCCCCTCCACAATGCTTTCACATAGATAGAAGCGTTAACTTAGGCTGTGCCAAGCCAACAGTGTATGTTGGTGTGCCAATTATGTTAGCTGCCCAGCTTCTACTTTGAGTCCTTGTGTATCTGGCAGGCGGTGTACATCAGACATTAATCAAAACACATGCAAAGGTTCTCTTTCTCTTTTCTCTTCCTGCAGGTATTATAAGACTTTTCCATATGTCCTTGCTACCCTGCCACTACCCTCAGAGCTGATGGACACTGAGCACTCACCACAATGCCAGGAATCATGTTTTTTACTGACCAGAATGTGCAGCCATTACCCATAGCACCGATGAATACTAAGCGCTCACCACATTGTCAAGAATGTGCAGGGATGGGCTCCACCCTTCCCGGGTGATCACCTTCATTAAAGACAGCTGTCTTTATTTATTGTATCAACTTCCCTTCTCCAAGGCCTGTGTGTGCCCCAGATATCAACTTGGGAGTTCATTTCTGCTTAACAATCAGCATTGTACTGCCTGTATTTTACGTGGCACCACCCTCTACCATTCACCATCTATAGGGGCAGCAGACTTTAAACATTGTAACACCTTGTTACTCCATGGTCTGTACGTTTTCACCCTCTGTAAGCTACAGGCTCAATCTTGGCAGCTGTGGTGCTTCATTTTAGCAAGCCGAGTTTCTCCTTTATTTAGCGTGCGTAGAGGACAGCAGTGGGATCAATCTGGTCTGGCAGGGCTAGCGAGTCCAGCTCAAGCATTAGTGATGCAACTTCCCCATCCCTGCCATATTTTAGCAGAGTGGTCCTTCCCTCGGCCTGAGGAGAGCAGGGACCATGCGGCCATCTTGGATACCAACCAGACTCTGTCCCCAAATCTTTTGTTGGTATTTGGACTTGTTGCTCTGTGATGCTGCTATTGGGTGCAACAATGTATACACGTTGGCCCTGAAATTGTATTGGTGAAATGGATCCCCCTCAATTGATCTATTTAATTTTCCTCTAAGTTCATAGTAAGTGTTGAAAAAAATGCCCTTATGGAATGGGAGGTAAAATGTCATTCATTGGCTGCAAATGTGTATTAACACCACCCTCATAGTAACAAAGTATATGTCAGTCAGAAGAAGCTTTGACTGGCTGCTGTTTAAAGACACTGTAGTAGCACAAGGCAGGGAACAAATGTATTGCCTTGTTTTCTTTGTTTTATATATTATTAATTATCCCTAAAGGTCAACTTATAAACCCAGAAAGGACGGTATGTATTTTATAAGAATGAGGCACACTGTATATTTAAAAAGTGTGCCCTTATAGTGACTGACGGTCTAAAATGTATTTCACTGTGTAGGCCCAACTATATATTCCCTATGACAGGCCTAGACATGATTAGAATATTTAATTTCCATGTCTACCTGGGAAAATGATAGGAATGTCCTTGAATGTTGTTTATTAAATATGTTACAAATTTGATGTAATGATACTATCAGAGGTTTGATAACGTAAGTGGAAAAGTAACTTTATAAAAATGCACTTTTGGATGAATGAGCCAGGACTGGCTTAAAACCATTTCTTCCACTCTTCACACATGAAGAGTTGGAATATTTATCCTTGGTTGGTAAAATTAACGACTGTGACTCAGAACACAATAGCATCTCTCTCAGTCCAGGAAGAACAGGGGTTGGTAACTGCTAACCACTTAGAAGGGATATGCTATCTGGGAGTGGAGAAGAACACTTGGCACAAAGGACAATTTTAGCACAACCTTTTTTTGACGTGAGGATGCCCCCAATGGCTTCTCTTCTTCATTTCAAGGACCCGCCTAGACAGCAAGGCTACAGTTACAGTGAGGAAGTGGACCATTGTGGACCCTGGCAGTTGCGAGGAGAGCTCATCTAAAATTACTATTAAAGTGTATAGGATTTCAGAGCCTTCCACTATAGCTGATAATGTTTTCTGATTGAGGGAACATATGGACATGTATAACTTTTGTATTTTGTGAATGAAACCCTGCTTAACCATTTAGGCACAGCCTGGAAGACATATTATTAAAATTCTGATTGTTGCAAGTGCTCAGATTTGCATGATTTTGCCACATTTTCAAGCCCCTTTTGAACTATTATAATAAAATGGAATAGTTTGCTTCTATCATCCTCTGCATTCGAGAACATTGTGGTCCTACAGCACAGGTGAATGAGAGTTTACACCTGTGTTCTCTGAAAGCAGTCTGGCTGTAATTGCAGGTTCAATGCTCTTGCTGACCGGTGGGAACATCATATTACGATGTTCCTGGGGATCAGCCCATCCAGAACAGTGCTACAGTATTGATCTCCTCTCACCTAAGGGACCCGAGACCAATACCGTAGCACACCAGCACCCTCGAAATGCGCACTGCCTGCAAAGTAGACAGTGCGCATTCCGAAGATGCTGGGCAGGGGGCCCCTGCACTGGCCATCTGTTTCAGCCAGCCTTTTCATGGTGGGGTCTCCGCCATGAAAAGGTTTGCAGAAACTGGACTTGTGATCAGGGCAGCAGCACTGAACTCAGTGCCGCAGTGGCTGACCACAAATCTGACTGCTGACAGCTCCTCAGGAGCCATGTTCCTGGCAGGCACGGTGGACCTCTGGCGTTCGGACCGCCCGGGTCGTAATGTGGCGGTCAAGCTATCTGGAGTGCGGCGGTCCGAACGCCACCACAAGTCTGGTGCTCCTTGGACCGCCAGACTCATAATGAGGCCCCAAGTCTAGTTACATCATTTAGATGTAACACCTTTTGGGTGTTTGGTTTCCATCTCACTTTTTCATGAATCCAGATACATTTCAAATGTGCACCCAATACAATTTGGAATCAATCTTGATATATAAAGTGCCTACATAATTGAACTATATGTTCACTTCTGTGAATGAAGATGGCAAATAACTTGCACAGAAACAAATGAGACTGTGTTGCTTTGCTACTGGCACAAAGCACCAACAGATTTCAGGATTCCAATGGCTTCAGAACAAAAGGATTTGTTGAAAAGCAAAGTGCTGATGCCGATTGAGATGCAATGCCAAATTTAGGTCTCGTTTGTGGAAAATCTCTATTGTTAACAGATCTACAATTATGTACAACATAAATATAGTTGGCGTTGTCTTCTCCAATTGGAGCAGTCCCCTCTCACTTCATGTGATTGGCTGCTTTCTCTATCTTTGCATCTGGCCTTCAAGCACTGCCATGCATGATGAAATAGTTTACATGTCAAAAGTATACTGATTCATTACACACTTAGTACTAAACCATTTTGTATTAAAAAATACTATGATTTGCAAACTTAGGTTTGCAGCCACAAAATATCGTTATTTCTGGTAATCATTAAACCTATTTAGTAATTTGGTAAAGGCCTAGAAATCCTAATTTGAAAGGGGCCTGTTTAAAGCATCCTACCAAACTGTCAATCAGTATCACAGGTATCTATGGTTTGTCACCACAATTCTGGTTGCACACCATATAAGGTCGCTGACATCTCAAAGCAGGTGCTAATTCTTTTCCAAAATGGAAGCAATCCTTTTGGAACTCTTTCCCTTTGTAAATATATTTAAAAAAATGTTGTGAATTAAGCAGTGGTCGAGAGGACCACTGCCAACTCTCAAAATGTTTTTTTTAGAAAGATAATCTTTTGGTCTAAAAGACAGTCGCTTTATGTAAGAACAATAGGCTGCATTTAATATTTATTTTTTCCAAAAGCGTTCACTTACATGGCGGTCTGTTACCCTAGCAGGCCACCATCCCAATGATGGCCTCCAATCACAGAGAGTAGCAACTTGTGACCAATCTCATTAATATTCATGCGGTAGTCCAGAATTTTGAAAATCGACCTAATGATATGTAGTCAGAATAGATTTACAAAAAGCTGGTGTACTGTTTCCAACCACCTTTTAGGAATCAATACTTTGTACATCGGTTTTTAGATTTTCTCCCATTGAATCATAGTTAGAGAAAGCAATTTTGGGGGGTTTATTTTTCACTGCAGCACACGTTTTAAAAATGTTTTAATCGTGTCTCAAAATTAAAAAAACATACCTATTGGCTTTGACAACGCTTGTTAAAAGATATTGTCAATTAAAAACAGACCAATGAATTGGAAACGTGTTATTCTGTTTGGCTCAGTTGTGTATTTAATAGATTCCGTGCTTCAAAGAATGTGATACAAGGAGAATTCCGAAAGTATTACTTCCTGTTTGGAACTGTTAATTGTTTCTCTCGGGCTGACCTTTTTGACCTAATGAACAGTAAAATCCATTCGGACTTTCCCATCAGCCATTAGGTATTGATTGTGGTTAGGCTGAAAACACAACTCATTTGTAATATTCTGTGGGTCTACAAGTGCATCCTTATTGGTTTCTTATTTGAGTGGAAAAAACTAATGCAGTCATTATTTTATTTATATAATTCCAACTCAGGCTAGCTCTAATGATGATAGATATGGTATTGTCAAACAATTTTTGAACCTTTCTGAAAATTACCACGTTTGACAATAGTACAATGGATAGTGCAAGCTTCTTTGTCACTGGACGTCACCCTCAGCTCATCTGCCTTTAATGTGATAGATGTTACCCATGATGGAGTGTTAGCGTCATAACTTGAAATGGTGCATTTCTGTTCTCTGGCTGTTAAAACACATTTCGTGTGTAGAAGTCCTCTGCTAGCGTGTAGCTACGTCTCTGCTGAAGCCTGACCTTTTCTCCATGACTCACCCTGCAACATGCATCAAAATGCAATAGAATAGCACGTGCAATGGGAATTCTGCCGATCCACTTCGAGAATGATTCAATGGCCCTATTTCAGCGTAGCTCGCAGCAATCCGCTTCCCGCTAATGAGGGCATCCA
Organism: Pleurodeles waltl; assembly: GCF_031143425.1. Lineage (NCBI taxonomy): Eukaryota > Metazoa > Chordata > Amphibia > Caudata > Salamandridae > Pleurodeles > Pleurodeles waltl. The sequence continues at coordinate 233,713,324 of NC_090436.1, forward strand.
TCTTCTTATTGCAACCGCGCTGTAAATGCAATATCACTAGTGACGCCAAACGGGCAGCTGTGATTATTTCATGCCTCAGTCCACGCCACAGAATACGTAAAGTACTCATCACCGTCATACCAATGTACTGCAGACCTGTTTAGAAGTACTGGTTTCACAGGCATTTACAACCTGCTCCAGGAATGTGATAAATGTCTGCAAATTTCGGAAAATTATTTCTCTTGGAAGGAAGAAAACAGAAATGGACATGGTATTACTGTTTTCGTATGTGTGCAATCCTGGTTCTCTCATGCAGGAATATCGCCTATGGAGATGATAGGAACCCCATAAGTCTTACTAATCTACTTTTGACAAATGAGGCCTTGGTCTTTTTGATTAAGAAGACATGTTCATTGGTTAACAAAATGGAACTTCAGGTTTAAGTGCCTAGAAACTAAAAAGCTATGCTCTTTTTTGCAGATATATTAGTGTTGGGACGGAAAAGCCTCCTGCATGGTAATGGAGATGCACCCCTGTCCTGAGTGCCCAGCTGTACTGAGGTCTGGATCCCTAATGCAGATTTCCAATGTCATATGCAAAGACGGATCATGCACGTGCACCATGACATAGGCTTGTGTTAGAAATTGGGATTTCAGGTTGTCAGAGTATGCACCCTGCACAAGCACGAACCACAATCCTAGTCAGGGTACAAAAATTCAGTTGTAATCGAATTATAACTTTTTAAAGATTAAAAAGAGTTCTAGTGCTCAGAAACAACAAGAGACAATGGGGATTATCTGGCTGTGCTGGACCAGGGCAAAGTCAATAGTTCAAGCTGACCATGATGGAGCGAAGGCTGGGGACAAGAGCTACGCAGACCCGGTGAACAGAGTAACTTGATCCTCATCGGCGTGATGCGGGGTGCAGACGAGTGATGTGTCAAACAATGCTTTGGTGTAGGGCCTGCAGTCAAGGTGATGTATCGATTTTCTTCACGCAGTGGTGGTGATGAGTCTGTTCTGATGATAAAGGAGCACCAAGGCGAGATGCTTTGGTTCCAAAGTGGTATGCACTTGGTTTCTCTGTTCAGTCGAGGGGATGCATTGATCTCTCCATGCTTCTGCGATGCATGGTTCAGAGCATTGGACTCGCAAGACAATGCATTGGTTTCAAGAGCAATGGACCAGTTCTACTCCCGCAACTTGGTCAATGGGTCGGTTCTGCTCCAAGCATACTGTAAATGCCTTGGTTTTCCTGGTGCAAGCATCTGGGTCCATTTCCAGTGAACGCGGAGCAGGGGTAGAGACTTTCATATCCCTGAATCTAAAGCAACAGGAGGCAAGCCACAAGCCCTTGGAGAAAACTTGGGGTGTCAGGCAGAGTCCAGCTCTTCTTCAGCAGGGTCAGAGAGCAGCAGGACAGCACAGAAGAAAAGCAGTTCTTATAGGGCAGCAGTCCAGCAGAGTAACAGTCTTAGATGCAGTGCAGCTGCTTTTCTGACAGAGGCAAGTTGTAGGTCCAGAAGTGTCTGATTTGGGGGGTCAAATTCTAGTACTTATACTCAGATGTGCCTTTGAAATAGGGGGTGACTTCAAAGAAGGGTCTTTGCAGTGCACAGAGGTCCTTTCTTCCTAGCCCTGGCTCCAGATTAATCAGTAGGGGGTAATCAGCCCTTTGTTTGGGGACAGGCACTGCCTATTCAGGTGCAAGTGTTAGCACGTCCCTCTTTTCCTGCCCAGGAAGAGCAATCCGAATTCGGATGAGTGCTCAGAAACACCTAATAATCCCGTGTTTGTAGCTATCTAGAGGGAATGCACAAATTGTAGCTGTCACCCACCATAGAGGTGTATTGGAAACAGGCTGCAGGCACACAGAACTGTGAGAGCAAAGAAATGCCCACTTTCTAAAAGTGGCACTTCTAAAATAGTAATGTTGAATCTGACTTTACCAATAAAGAGGCTTAATCATTACCATTCCAATGATATGAAACATGACATAGCAACTCTTTCTCAATCAGGAATTACAGCGTAAATGTGCACTAAGAAAATCCCAAATGTTAACCTATGAGAGGAGTAGGCCTCACATGAGAAATTCATTTGAATGTTTTTCACTACTAGGAAATGCAAAACCTAAAAGTACAAGCCCTACATTTTACTTACACAGCATCCTACCTATAGGTTACATGGGGTCTATCTTAGGGGTGAATTAGGTGTAATAAATGGGAAGTCTAAGACTCAGTTGAGGGTTTTAAATGCCAATTCAAAGTGGCAGTAAAACTGCACACACAGGCTCTGCAGTGCCCTCAAGTGCTCCCACTGGGTTGCTAGGGAGTAACAGGTCCATTCAACCCTGTGCCTTCCCTTCCTGTATCAAGGTCAATAAGAGAAGATTCATCACCTGAAGGGTCAGCAGGTGCGATGGGCTGCTAGGGGCTTTGAGTGCCATTCAGCCCCGATCCCGTCCTGGTGAGTTGTGGTACTTAGTGAAATTCATTTAACCTTGTGCCCTCCCTCTCCTATCAGGGTTAGCTAGATAAGAGTTATCCCCTGAAGGGCCCCACAAAAGCAACAGGTTGCTAGGGGCTACGAGTATCTCTTACCCTGTCTCACTGTGTTGGGTGCTCAGCAAAATTTTAATTCAAGAGCCACCATTTGCACTTACTTATTGTACTAGCACCTTAGAACTTTATCTTCCTTATCTTACTGCCCTAGGGCCCTTAGTTAAACTCAAAATCGAGAGGTACCACTTGCACTTTGCTTAATGCAATAGCTCTCTAGCACTTTATGCATCCTATTTAATGCACTAGCATGCCAGCACTTTATACACCTAATCATAAGCCAGCTGACCTACGATGACATTTAGTTGTGCACACAGCACCTTTGATTACGGATCAAGTGGCTTAGCATGTTTTAAAACTAATGTGACTGATAGCACATTTAGGAGTAAAACAATGTGAACTTTTAACTTGGTTTTGCCTGTTGAGTTGCTAGGCAGCAGTAGGTGCAACCACAACTCGATTCAACCAGTAAAGGGAAATATCTTAGCCCCTTAATCATGATAGGTACCTAGAAGTATTGGTTTTTAACAATGGAGATATTATGAATAATGAACAAGGAGTATGGGTCTTTTATAAATGGTTTAAATTGACTAATAAACAAAACTTACCTACCTACCTACCTGTGGCTCTGCAGAGGCAGGTCTGAGATATGTTTAAAGGGCTACTTGTGGGGGTGACACAACCAGTGCTGCAGGCTCACTAGTAGCATTTAATTTACAGGCTCTGGGTATATGGTATACCACTTTACAAAGGACTTACAAGTTTCTTAAATATGCCAATTGCATATACACCAATCGTACCAAGATTAGGGGAGAAGTGCATGCTTTTTAACTCTGGTCAACAGTGGTAAAGTGCTCAGAGTCCTAAGGCCAACAAAAAGATTCAGGAAAAAGATGAGGCAAGCAGGCAAAAGGTTTGGGAGGAGACCACCCTAAGGTCTGTGTGGTCTTGTTGGACTGGGAGGGGTGCCCAAAGCATGACCCTCAATAGCGGTTGAAAGTTACTGCTTTCACCAGGAGGTAAGAAGCACAAACAAGGTGGAGGCAGCATGCCGTGGAGTGATCAGTAGTAGTGAACAGGACCTTTTTAACCTGTGCCACTGGAGTGAGGCCTAAAGACTCACTCGTGTTTTACATTATTATTATTATATATTATTATATAATATTTAGAGCACAACTGTCACCTCTAAGTATTCATTCAATGGACTCTAACCTTAAATACATGCAAAGAGCAAAGTTTTTTTGGTTTCATAAAATGCAAAAGATCTGTACCTTTTCTCAGTGATAGTGGTAATTTGTCCCAAAGCTGTGCTGCCTTAACCAAGAAGGCTCATCCTCCCCGTCTTTTTTTGCAAAATCTAGGAACACAGAGGAGGTTCGCAGTCAATGAATGTAGGTTCCTTGACCCTACGTATTGCTTGAATTTTCTATGCAGTGGTTTAGGTCTTCTTTCCAGAATTGCTTTACAAACTATGCAGAGTGATTTAAAAGCTATCCTTTCCTTTATTGGGGCCAATTATGTTCTCCTATAGCTGTAAAGGAAGATGACATTCTTGGTCTGTTCAGTGCTAGCTTTGTGGCTGCTGCTTGTACTCTGTACAATCTTTTTATTGGATAGTCTGGTATTCCTATCAAGAGAACATTGCAGTAGTCAAGCCTGCTTAGGATGGTACTTTGCACCACTATTCTAGCTTGTGCAGGTAAGATGGGTAAGAGTTTCCTCAAATTGCGAAGAAGTGAAAAGCAGATAGCTTCCATCTTGGTGATGTGGCACTCTATGTCTAAGTCATTATCCATTGTAATTGGCCAAAAATTTACTGGGAGTTCCACTGGGATTTTATTGATGGAGCAACAAAGAATTTCTATTTTATCTCCATTGAATTGTAACGAGTCATTGCCCAACCATTTTGCAATGTCTTTCAGACAATTGTGGGAGGGTTCCAGTGCTCCTTTTTATTATTTCCTAAAGACAGTATCAATAGTGTATCAGCTGCATCAAAGTTATTAAAGGCTGCATATAGATATTAAAAAGGATCAGACTTAACGTCATCCCTGGAGAGCTCCATACTCAACTGTGTTGAATTTAGAACAATAAAGGCATAACGAGATAGCTTGACATTTATCTGTCAAATATGATCTTATACATTTCAGTGCTGTTCCATCAATTCCACCATTTTCTAATCTTGACAGTAATACCTTGTGGTTAACAGTGTTAAAAGTGGCTGATAGGTTCAGTAGTATCAGAACTGCCATTTGGCCTTTGTCCACTGTCATCTGGAATTCATTCATCACCAATACTAATGCTGATTCTGCACCATGGACTGGCCTAAATACAAATTGCTCCTCTTTTATGAGGTTTTGATCTTCCAAATGAGCTGTTCTGCTGCTGTGTGCTTAACTTTGGCCTACATCAATTTGTTGTGAAGTTTGGTGCAGTGCAGAAGTGGATTATCTGCACTGGGCGTATTTGTGGCTGTAGTGGGTATGATAGAGGGATAATGCAGCATTGAGCAGTGCGTGCATAGTGAGTGATGTATGTGTACCTATGAGTGGTACAGTACATGCCAGGTGCAGTGCTACGCAGTGCGTGCATGGTGAATGCATGTGCTGGATGAATGTGTGCCTAGGGGCTGTACAGTACAGGGAGGATACAATGTTGTGCAGTGTGTATATGTTGCATACGTGCACTGGGTGTATGTGAGCCTGTGGATGATACAATACTTGGAGTGCCCTGTGTTCCATGGTGAGGAGGTAGAGACAGTCCCCCAGAGATACATGTGCATTGCTGCATTCCTGTATAGTGGGTGGGAGACACTAGAGAGGTGAGAGACTGGCTCCCCTGTTCACTTCAAAGGGTGCCCTTTAATTAAGAGAGAGGTCACAAGGTTAGGGCTTGGGTACATCTCGGGAAGGAGCTGGTGCTGAAAACATGATCATAAAGAGTAGGGTCAGGGGTCCTGGGCTAACCTTTAATGCACAAGCACTGTGGCTGACATGGCTAACCTTTTAATGCACAAGCACTGTGGCTGACATCCAGATGTGAACTCTAGTCACCCTGTGGCCTGTGTTGTGAGACCAGTAGCTTTAGAGTTGCTCCTGCTGTGGTAGACTACTTTTCAAGGGCAAGAGAGAGCAAAGCAGTGGGCACTTCAAAGAGGCAGACTCTCAACATAAAGGTTCAAAGACTCAGAATCCTATTTGGTGTTCGGAAATGGATTATAAGAAGGTGAGTTTGAGACCCCAAATCTTGCCATCTGCCAAGAAGCCAGAAGAGCTGTTAGAGGACAGGAAGCTCTGCAAGACTTCTGCCGTGACTAGGACTGGAGACCAGGGCTTGCTAGTCTCCCTGTTGGATGAAGGGGCATCACCCTGAGAATCCAAAGCCACATGGCCTAGAGCTTGAGCACCAGCATCTGCTTGTTTGCCAAGACCAGTGTGTCCGGTGTGGAAGAGGAGAGAATTGGAGGGAAGAAGGTCCATTAGAGAGTTCTGTTGAGTGGGATTCCTCTGTGAGGTGTGAGGAAACAACAGCTGCACCAGCTTGTTGCCATTGTGCAGAACAGAGTTGACGACCCCCATGTGACATGAGACGGCCACTATGATTGCGATCATGTGCAGTACTGCACCAATTGAATCGGACCCCGTGCCAGGAGGGGCTGCTAGGGAAAAGACTGCCATGCAGTAACAGACATAGCATAGTGTGCTAATGAGCCACAACCTCATATGTCAGGAGAGGCCGCCCCCAAAGAATTCACCATGCTGATTGGGTGGGAGCCTGAGTACTGTGAGAAACGGTGAACAAACGGCCAGAATAGGTCACTAGGACATCTAGAACTGTGACCTGATCTTCACCTTTCTGACGGAGAAGTGGGAATGCCATGGGAGCATCTGAGCATTATCATTCATATGAGGGACCCTCAACAGAGTAATCATAACCAAGCCCAACCACGCCCCTCTGGGATATGAACTTGACAATTACCAAGCAGGAAGAGCCGCAGAGGATCTCCGGTTGCTTAAGTAGCACAACCATGAGTGAAGGAATCTGCAATCGGTGAGTGCAGCCACCTGGGCAACTTGCTGTATAGTCACCTCAACTCAGCTGCATCGAGTGCCTGCCAACGGGGCATGCTCACAAACTCCAGAGGCTCTATTACTGCCAGTGGGAGTAAGCCAGATTTTGGGCTTGTCGGCCCTGGGAGAGCTTGCTGCTGATAAGCTGGGACACTATTGATTTTAAATTAGAGTCAAGGTGGAATTTTGAGACTCAGGCCCTCATTACGGCTTCTGCGGTCTTTTTGAAAGACCGCCGAAGCCGCTGCAGCCAACATGCTGCCAGTGCTGGGGGTATGCTGGCCGTCCTAATAGGACTTTTCCTCTGGGTCAGCGGATAAAATCAGCATTTCCACCCTCTGGCCTAGCAGAAAACTCACCACAACATTGACTACGCCTCGTAGTCAAGCAGGCGACAATGTTGTGGTGTGTCAGGTGCGACAGGACACGTCACACATTTCACTGCCCATAATTCGGGCTGTGAAAAGTGTGACGGGGCTGTCCACAGGGGCACCGGCACTGCCCATGCCAAGTGCATGGGCACTGCAGGTGCCTGCATGGGGCCCCCGATGCCCCCTTTCTGCCTGCCCTTGCATGGTAGTGAGACCGCCATGAAAAGGCTGGCGGAAAGGAGACTCATAATCCCCAGGGCAGCACTGCTTGCAGCGTTGCCCTGGTGGATTCGACCTCCAAGACCGCTAGGCTGTTGACAGGCAGCAACCTGGCGTGCCGTCAGTCTGACTGTGGCCCATCTGCCAAGGTCATAATAGGGCGGTCGGACCGCCCTGTCTGAGGCGGTCAGACCGCCATTGCGATTATGGCAGTCTTCAGACTGCCACACTCATAATGAGGGAGCCAGACTGCTAGTGGGTCGAATCCTGGATGCTACCAATATTGAATGGACAATAACCACAACCACTAACTTGAAGAGGGAGTGGGACAGGGAGTCACCAAAGATACACTATAACCAAGACCTCTGTGGGAACTGTCTGACTATTTGTGAATTTCTTATTATTCCTTTGTGCTGGTAGAAAATAAAATACTTCTCTTTTTTCATAAAAGTCAGAATTTGGCTGGACAATTATATATTGCTGCGGCTGCACACATTTTGATTTGTAAGTCTTTTTTCTCTATCTTCCCCTGAAAGTCAAGTGCAGAAGGGGTACTTGGCATAGTTATTCAGAGTCCATAGTAAGCTGGGCCCTAGGACATCAAGAGTGAAAACCTCAACCCCCACTTAAAGGGGGTCTAATGATTACAATGCTTAAATGTGCCCTGAAGATTTGTAGTCATTCACATTTACATTTGTATTTCAAGTGACACTGCGTTTGCTGAAAGCACATTGCATATGTAATGATGAATTAATTTATATACGCTTGCATTTATTCTGACATTATGCATGAATATATAATTGTCTATTCGAAGTGCACATTGAAAATAATTAACTGAAGTTAGCTTCGCTAGGTGTTTATTTCTTACGTTGAAATCTATTTTTCCTAGCTTTGCATGTTTTTTCTTTTTTGAAAGTGAGTTTGGGTGATTTCATAGCTAGAGAAAGAAGTATTGAGTATTGGAGATAAAAAGGCCTGAGAAGAGGATTCTTGACAAGACCAGGATGATTTAATGAGTAATAGAAGCTTTCAATTAATCAAGTATCAGGAACGAAGGTGCTCAAGGTTGGCTTGGTCGGTCGAGCTCTGTGGGATGGGAAAATTAATGGATGTTTCAGATGCATACTGCAAGAAAAAGAAGCAATTGGGTTGTTGGTGATGTGTTAAGAGATATGGATGATCCTGGAAATTTGTGTTTTATACTAGTCTTCACACTGTTAGACGTACAGCAGATTCTTTTTTACTTTTAGAGGTACAGACCTCTCTGCTTCCTTTTGTCCTTGTGAGTTTGTGGCTTTAAGCTAAAAACAAGTTTACCTTTTCATGAAGAACTCTACAGGAGACGTCATTATGCTGACATCTCTCTACCTTTATCCCCAAATCTTTTGAGAACTCTAAACATTCTCCTTCTAGCTTACAATCTGGATTAGATGACCCTTAAATCTGTTCATGTTTAGAAAGAGTGATCTGAGTTTCTTAAAGGAATGCCAATTTCTGTTTCTTAGTATTTTTATTGCTGTGACCGTATTCTTTGTATACTTCATGAAATTGAGACTGAACCCATCCCGGTGTGTCAGCTTGCTCGTTCTTATTCTGTATCTTTATAATCTGATGTTGATATGAACCTCTGTAATTTGTAATAAACCTACTAAACATTACATACCTCTTACTGGCCCTCATTGTGAGGCCAAATGGGTTTCACGAAATGTAACTCCTTCTTTCCCACTTAATTTCTCTCTTTTTTTCTCTGTGTCAGTCTGATGAGTTAAAATAAGTCCAAGCACCACAAGACAACTTTACTCCAATGCACATTTATCACACGGGAAGTAGATACTAAATTATATTTTATTTACATTTTTATAAACAAAACTCTGAAATAAAGCTGTCAGTACATAATCCATGTAAACAACATGGGGCCTGATTTAGATATTGGCGGATGAGTCACTCTGTCACAACAGTGACAGATGTCCTGTCCACCGAAATCTGAATCCCATTATTTCCTATGGGATTAAGAGTTAGTGGATGAGATATCCATCACGGTTGTGACGAAGTAACTCGCCTGCCAATATCGAAATCAGGCTAATAGTGATGCAAACACTCTGTTACAAGGAACTGGAAAATTAATGGTAAAGAACATGTTCATATTCAAAACTAACAACTAATTCATACAGAAGAAGAGAGGTATTAGAAAGGTCACCAGATGTTCCTGACTAATGAGAATCATGGAGGGACACTATAGAGAGAAAAAAAAGCAGGGATTACCAAAGCAGAACAGAAGTAGGACTTTCAGCATAGAGGAAAGAGAAGCACTGGAGAAATTGTGAGACAAAAAAGAGGGGTGAGGAATAGAACAGAGCATGTGGAATAATGGTAAGAGTGAATGGTTTTGGGTGAGGAGTAGGAGAAAGAAAGAATCGATTGGCTGAGGAAAAGTAGGATAATGTAATCACGAAGAGACAGGAGACAGGGCCAAGAGGGCAGTATAGAAGAGTTATAATGACATCATGGCAGGTAATCCTGGTGCAGTTCGAAAAGGTGAGCTTTTACGTCAAACACACATATTTGTGGTTCACCTTCAGTCCTACTACATAAAGCTGTTTTTATTGCCTCCTCAACAGGAGTCCTCATTTAACTTCTCACAAATGAGGCTGAGCCCTCCCTGCAGCGCCCTTACATGCTCAGTACCCATCGGTAGTCATTTCTCTTTCTTCACTACCTATAAAGCTCCTCCATGCCCTTGGGCACTACTTGCTTGCTGTGTTGGAGTTCGGAGACAGAGTGTGAGTCCCAAAAGAAGCTTCCCGAGCTCTAGGGCACGGGCTGGAACAGCATGCACTGCCGATCCTGCAGGAGGCTAGTGAGGCCAATGATTTGTGAAAAGAACAGCAATAACAATGTGTAGGTTGAAATAAAAGTATTCACTAGAAACAAGTCACTTGTGGCTTAAAAGTTAAGGTCTTAGGGCATGATTTGGAATTTGGGGGATGCAAATGTGGCGGATATCGGGTCCATTATATTATGATCCCACAATAGCCTAAGGAGATCGTAATACAGCAGACAGGATATCCGTTATGTTTGTGATGGAGCAACCCATCTGCCAAACTGTAAAGATGCTCTTGGACTTTCAAACTGCTGATTAAGGGTTCAAGTACAGGTTTATATGTGATAATTTTTCTACTCTAAGTTTGGCCAGTTACAAATGGTGCAAAGTTTATTTATTTGTTCAAAACATATAAAAAAAAAAAAGAAAAAAAGGCATAAGGTTTAGCGTTTTAAAAGAACCTCTGAGTTGCAAGTTGACTGGGCCATTTTTCTCTTCTCACGGATTAATATATACAAAAGGTGACAAAATCCTAATGTCTCTAAACAAATTAAGACGTTGCGCAAGTCTCTTTCATGGATCTGCACTTTCACATTAGGTTTTCAAAGATAAAAGTACAATATAAAATGAGGTGCAATACCAAAAGCAGGAAAACTCACATATAGAGTTTTCGCAGCACTGAATTGCATAATCACTATTAACATACAATAAATTGCAATACCAAAAGCGAGTAAACTCACACATAAAGTAATCCTAGCACTAAAGCGCGTAATCACTATTAGTACAAAAAATAAACAAATGGAGGATAGTGAAGTTCTGTCACAGTCCTCAGTTACAAAACGAAAGTTGTCAAGGCCCGCGCTAAATCTGTTATTTAACCCTCATCAAGGCCCCCACTCATAAATCAAATCATATCTGTGTCCTTAGAAGAGACCTTTCAAAGTCTCAAGAAGGCTAGAGTGCAACCAATCTCAGTTTTCAGTTTACACCAAAAAACAAAGTGACCATAATAAAATTCTACACAAACAGATTCCAGACAGTATGCTCCACTTAGCTGACAAAAGTGTTTTTTTCCAGAAGATCTCTGCTGAGGCTCTTTGCTTCCAGCCCAGTCAAGAGGGCAGCAGGGCAGCAGGTGGAGCCAGGAGGGAACTCCAGATTGCAGAGGGCTTATCTTGCCAGACAGGAAGAAAGGGACGCAGAGTCATGTACACAACAAGTGTATTTATAGCCAACATGACTCATGCTTTTGAAAACACCGGGCAGCTGCTCCCTGGAGACCTTGGGGCGTGGTGGTTGCCTAGAAGCATGAGGACTTGACACAGTCACGTGTTCAACAAGCATTGGTGAAACAACTATATAGTGCAACAAGCATTGGTAACATCAAGTACATAGCAAACATTGGCCATATATATCCTGAAATGCAGGCAGCACAATGATGTTACAAGCAACCCAGTGGTGCTACACACACATGATTAAATCAACAACCCTGAGGATGTTGACAAATTAGGCAGAGTTGTTGGGTCCTGACAACAGGCATCAGGTACCAAATGGCTAAAGAAAGAAAATGCCAACTTTCTAAAAGTGGAATTTTCGGAAATGCTATTTAAAATCTGTCTTTGCCATAAGTTGTGATTTAAATTGATTCCAGAGACACCAAGCTCAAAAAGTTATCTCTTCCATATTGTGAATTACACTTATAACATGTAATAAGGTAATCCCAATGTTATCCTATAGGAGAGATAGGCCTTGCAGCAGTGATTAGAGGTTTCAATGGGCCATCTGATGATATCTCTAAAATTATTCCTCTGGTTTTCAAACGTGTGAAGAATTTTATGTAAAAAAAACTGTGGCCCATTCCCCTACAGCTTGTTCAAATTTATCAGTGGCTCTTGAGGGTTTGCAGAAAAAAACATTTGAACCGTTGGAGTCTGCGGACATTGCAAGGGACACAGTGAAGTTAGCTTATTTTTAGTGGTGGGAGTACTTTGTGTAATTATGCAGAATTACAGCAAAAGTACGTGTGGGACATAACCAGGCGTTTAGCACTATTTCCTTGATGTGTCAAAAATGGACCTTTGGGGTGCATCTTGTACTAAGAAATTAACACTAAGTAGAACACAAACAGCATCAGCCAGTGGTTGCTAATGCTCTCTAGGTTTGTTGTTCCTATGCTCCTGTGATATGGTGTTTGTGCTAAATTACTCATATTTATGCAAAAAGGTTTAATCACATAATTTTGGGTGTTTTCACGTCAAGGGAGTAATGCAAAATAACAAAATTACTCCATTTACTCTGCTATAATTAACATTTTGCCCAGGCTTAGATATTTTATTAGCGAGAATGTTGCTCAAAAGATTGGAGGGGCCGGATGCACCGGTTATCAATTATCCCTACCTGAAGTCTCTTACAGATAGAACAATGTTGAGACATGAACATAAGTTCAAAACTGAGATTCAGGCGAAGTATCACAGTTCTCAGGAATTTGTCCTGCCAGGGGTAAACTTGGGGGTTTCCGAGTCATTGAACATCAAGAGGTTTAGAAAGAGCAAACAAGTTTTGTTCCTCAAATGTCTTATCTGTGGGCCATGGGAATGCAAACAAAGGTAAGAAAGTTGATATTGTTGATCAGTAGATGGGTAAAAGTGGTTGTCAATCAAGCTTATGCTTCTTTGGAGATTTTGGTCCCAGAAGGTTTGCAAGGAAGGGTTACCAAGGCAGTATCCACATCCTGGGCAGAGTCAATATGTATGTCGCTACAGGAGATATGTAGGGCAGCCAATTTGTCCATTCCTAATACGTTCACAGCATTTTCTAGGTTTGAGGTGAATAAGGATGACTCTACATTTTTCTACGGCATTATGGTAAGCTGCAATTAAGTAACTGTGGTGAATACTGTAATTGGATAGATCAGATGTCATTTTGATGAATAAAGTATTTGTGAAAGTGTATTATTGTATATGATGCTTGTTTTTACCCATGGTGCAAAGGTGCCCTGCTGGTGCTAGGCAGCCAATTGTGCACCAGTGAAGGGGGAAAGGACAGGAATAAACCATATGCTATAGATGTGGTGCATGCCTGCCCTTCCTTATTGATGCAGGACAGCGTGTAGCAAGGTGACTTGCTGCACTGCTCTGCGCCAAAATCCCATAAATCTGGGCCCAAAAGCCTGAGCACCTGAAGGCAGGAATGGGCTTTATTGGTAATGAAGAAAGAGAAAGGACTACCCATGGGTAATGGGCATGTGAGGGTGGAGTAGGGAGGGCTAGGCCTCATTCATGAGGATAGCGAAGAAGAGCTGCTGAGTCAGAGTAAATAAGATTATCAGTAAGTAATAGATTAAGGCCCTCATTACAACCATGGCGGTCGGTGATAAAGCGGCAGTAATACCGCCAACAGGCCAACGGTAACAAAAATGGAATTATGACCACGGCGGAAACCGCCAACACAGACAGCCACTTTAACACACCGACCGCCATGCCGGTAGCAACAAGCACTGCAGCAGTAACCGCCAACAGCCAGGAGGAAGACAATGTACCGCCCACCATATCACAACAAGCCAATCCACCACCTTTTCTGGGGCGGTACCAATGCCATCAAAAGAATGGCAGAAACAGTACACAGAAGGGAAATGACTCACCTCTGGATAATCAGGGAACAACCACGACACCATGGAACCCGAACTACACGTGTTACCCACGCTGGTCTACCTCCTCCTACACCAGGAATAACAAAGCCATTGAAGATGACCACAGTGAGTATCGCACCTAGCACACGGGGGGATAAAAAGACAGTGACACACACACGCAACACGAAACACCCCCACCCCAACACCATACACACAAACAGATGCAATAACATTACATATCCACCCCGTACCTCTCAGGAATAATGCAAGGACAAAAATAATTGATTAAAGTGAGTGTAAAAAGATACAATACTAGAAATTTGTGATTTAAAATCAAAACAGTATATACCTATGTACAAATGGAGGGACACTGCCCACAGGGCATATCACATAGGCCAAGGCCCCACTTGACTCCTGCCTCAATACAGAGAGAACACTGCAGGGGCATCAGGTCGAAAATACACAGGCACCTCAGGGGGACGGGGAAGGGGGGGCACCTCAGCCGGAAGATGGTAGAATGCCACTGCTCCTGGAGGGGGCTACATGCCCACTGCTTGGTCCTGGGGAGTGCAAGGCCACAGTCTCTCAAGTGGGTGGTTTGCCCACTGCCTGGTCCTGGGGAGTGCAAGGCCACAGTCTCTCAAGTGGGTGGTTTGCCCACTGCTTGGTCCTGGGGAGTAGAAGCCCACAGTTTCTCAAGTGGATGGCTTCTCCACTGGTTCTGGAGGGGGCTTAGTGCTCAGTGTGCTTCATCCTGGCAAGGAGGGGGTGAGTCGATGCCTTCTTCAACTGGTTCTGGAGGGGGCTTAGTGCCCAGTGTGCTTCATTCTGGCAAGAGGGGGTAAGTCGATGCCTTCTTCAACTGCTTCTGGAGGGGGCTTTGTGTTGTGCCCTGTGATGCAGCACTTGGGGAGTGCCAGGTCAGAGTCCCTCATCTGTGTGTCAGACCCACAAGATCTGCAGTGGGCAGGATGCATGACACTCAATGGAGGCAGGACTACAGTCCATCTGCCGGCAGCTATGGCTGCACAGTAGTGGTCGTGCCAGTGCTGGTGGCGGTGCTGGCATTGGTGGGGGGAGGCTCCAGCCCTTCCCCTGCAGCTTCGGACGGCTGCCCACTGGGGCTGCTGCCAGTGGTGGTGACAGTGGTGCAGGTGGTGCTGCAGGTGGCGGTGCTGCTGGCGGTGCTGGTAGCGGGGCTGGTAGCAGTCCTGTTGGCGGTGGCAGTGCTGGCAGTGGTGGGGGGAGGCTCCAGCCCTTCCCGTGCAGACTTGGACGGCCACCCACTGGGGCTGCTGCTGCTGGCAGTGGTGCTGACAGTGGTGCGGGTGGCGGTGCAGCTGGCGGTGCTGGTGGCGGGGCTGGTGGTGGTGCTGGTGGCGGTGCTAGCAGTAATAGGGGGAGGATCCAGCCCTTGCTCTGCAGCCTCGGACGGCCGCCCACTGGGGCTGCTGCTGCTGGCAATGGTGCTGACAGTGGTGCAAGTGGCGCTGCAGCTGGTGGTGCTAGTGGCGGGGCTGCTGGAGGTACTGGCAGTGGTGGAGGGAGGCTCCAGTCCTTCCCCTGCAGCCTCGGACGGCTGAAGTGCCATGGTTGGTGTTGTGTGCTCAGATCCTGCTCCAGCACCAGGTCCCCTATCCATCCTGCCTGCAGTGGCCGGCCCTTTGTCTTTGGCCTTGGCAGCTGGTGGTCCCTTCTTGCCCTTGCCAGCTGGTGGTGCCTCCTTGCCCTAGGTAGCTGGTGGTGCCTCCTTGCACTTACCAGCTGGTGGTGCCTCGTTGCCCTTGGTAGCTGGTGGTGCCTTCTTGCCCTTGCCAGCTGGTGGTGCCTCCTTGCCCTTGCCAGATGGTGGTGCCTCCTTGCCCTTGGTAGCTGGTGGTCCCTTCTTGCCCTTGCCAGCTGGTGCAGGCACACTGACAGTGCTGACGGGTGTCTCCTTGGAGCTTCTCACACCTGCAGTAGCTGCCGTAACTACAGTGGCTGTGGACTGGTGTGGCTGAGGTGCTGGCCTGGGTTCTGTCTACCCTGGCCCGAATTGAAGGACGAGGGGGAGGGGCAGGGAAGAGGTCAAGGGTGGAGAGGAAAAGCTTTTTAGGGACACTGGGGCGGGAAGAGGGTGAAGGTTTGGGAATAGAGGAAGAGGGAATGGTGGTTGGAGGTGTCTGTCTGCTGTGTTTGGGTGCAGGTTCATGGGCTGGATGATGTTGTGAGGTGGATGGCTGTTGGGTGTCTGAGTGCTTGCGTTTGTGTACTTTGGGAGGAGGGGGCACAAAAACAGTGGGAGAGGACACAGGGGACGTGTGCATGGATGTGGTGGTGACTGCCAGTGAGGGGTGTGTAGTGATAGGCATGATGGTGATGGGGTAGGGGATGAGGATGTAGTGCATGCAGGTGTGAGTGGAGACGCTACTGGGAGGGTGGTGGAGGACGAGGAGGAGGGGGCCACAGTGGAGTCAGTGGATGTTGTTATGTCGACATCTGGATGGTGTTTGTTCAGTGCCTGTGGGATGATGTGTGGTGCTTGTGTTTGACTGAGCCACTCCTGTGTGTTGTCTTGGGTGCATGCAGGTCTGATGGTGTGCTTGGGATAGGCTGGGGTTGAGGAGAATTGGACTGGGTATAGGAAGTTGGAGGGGGGAGGCTAGAGACAGAGACAATGGCTGCCATCAGGAAGGAGGCCAGAGCCTGGAATAATCTATGTTGGGCCACCATGCCAGAGTGAATGCCCTCCAGGAATGCATTTGTTTGTTGCAAATGCCCTGCCAGATCCTGGGTGGCATTCACAATGGTTGACTGCCCAACAGTGATGGATCGCAGGAGGTGAATAGACTCCTCACTCAGTGCAGCAGGGCTGACTGGGGTAGGGCCTGAGGTGCCTGGGGCGAAGGAGATGCCCACCCTCCTGGGTGAGCTGGCACGGGAAACATGCTGAGGGGCTGCTGGAAGGGTGTACCTGGTACGGGGTGGCGGCTGTACCTGTAGTTGGGCTGGGCACAGAGGTGTCTACCACCAGCAGGGAGCTTTCATCAGAGGAGGTATCACTGTCAGAACTGTCCCATTCAGACTCCGCCCTCCGTCCCACTAGTACCCTCACGGTCGGTGGATTCGGCCTCCAGGCCTATGTGGAATGCAGCTCTCTCTGTCGCTGGTGCCCCTGCTCCTCCACCAGATGATGCTAATGCGCAGAAGGGCAGGGTGACAAAACAAAAAGGGGGGTAAGAGACAGAGGATACACTTGGTCAATGCCAGCAACAACACCACAGTGGCGTACTCAACACACAGGGGACAGCCCTATGCACTAACAGACACAATGCTAGTCACCAGACCATAGAGAATAATGCCTATTGCCAATAGCAGCATACCTGAGACCCACAGAACCCTTCCCAGTAGTAGATGCCCACTAGCATGTTTGGGGGTGGAGTGCAACAGACCCTGCCCAACATGGAACCTACCCTGCAATGTTCGACCTGGCCTAGGGGCACCCACAGGCCCACATCCCCCACCCAGGTAACACCCCACCACACGCAATTTGCAGAATAGGAAACTGTACTCACCCCCTTGTGGCTGCTGTGATGCCCTCAAGCGCCCATCCAACTCCAGATAGCCCACCGCCAGTATGCGGAACATCAGGGGGGTCAGGGTTCGACAGGTACCCTTTCCTCGCTGGGAGGCCATCCCCAGCTGGGCTTCCGCCGCCATTCCTTGTCCAGCATCTCAGGTCCTCCCACTATTTGTGACACTGGGTGCTCTGCCTGTCGTAGACCCCCAGGGTCCACACATCCTTAGCGATGGCACGCCATATACCCTTTTTCTGATGGGCGCTGATCTGCAGGGAAATAAACATAGAATAATGCTATCAGTCATACCGTCCGGCCTGTTACACTCATGCCCCACCATATCCCTCCCATCCCCTTATGCACATACATTTCCCACCATACATGCAGCACTCTGCCCAGGACCCCTCAACCAGCCCCCCTTACACGAGGCCTTCGCCCACAGCAATCCATGCATTCATGCCCCATGCATCGGGCACAGTGTACTCACCTGTTGGTCTGGAGGCCTGTTAGACCTGACATGCCTTAGGGTGGTCACCCCTAACTTTTTGCCTGCCTCCCTCCTCTTTTTGAACCCTGTTTTGCTGGCTTTTTAGACTCAGTGCACTTTACCACTGCTAACCAGTGCTAAAGTATATATGCTCTCTCCCTTTTCAAACATGGTAACTTTGGATCATACCTGATTGGGCTATTTAATTTACTTATAAGTCCCTAGTAATGTGCACTATATGTGCCTAGGGCCTGTAGATTAAATGCTACTAGTGGGCCTGCAGCACTGGTTGTGCCACCCACTTAAGTAGCCCCCTTAACCTTGTCTCAGGCTTGCCATTGCAAGGCCTGTGTGTGCAGTTTCACTGCCACTTCTAATTGGCATTTAAAAGTACTTGCCAAGCCTAGAACTCCCCTTTTTCTACATATAAGTTATCCCTAATGTGTGCCCTAGGTAACCCCTAGAGCAGGGTGCTGTGTGGGTAAAAAGCAGGACATGTACCTGTGTAGTTAAATGTCCTGGTAGTGTAAAACTCCTAAATTCATTTTTACACTACTGTGAGGCCTGCTCCCTTCATAGGCTAACATTGGGGCTGCCCTCATACATTGTTGAAGTAGCAGCTGCTGATCTGAAAGGAGCAGGAAGGTCATATTTAGTATGGCCAGAATGGTAATACAAAATCCTGCTGACTGGTGAAGTCGGATTTAGTATTACTATTCTAGAAATGCCCCTTTTAGAAAGTGAGCATTTCTTTGCACTTAAATCTTTCTCTGCCTTACGATCCATGTCTGGCTGGGCTTGGTTGACAGCTCCTTGTGCATTCACTCAGACACACCCCAAACACAGGGTACTCAGCCTCACTTGCATACATCTGCATTTTGAATGGGTCTTCCTGGGCTGGGAGGGTGGAGGGCCTGCTCTCACACAAAGGACTGCCACACCCCCTACTGGGACCCTGGCAAACAGGATTGAACTGAAAGGGGACCTGGTGCACTTCTTAGCCACTCTTTGAAGTCTCCCCCACTTCAAAGGCACATTTGAGTATAAAACAGGGCCTCTGCCCTACCTCAACAGAAACTTGCTGGAGAAGAAACCTGAACCAGAAACTACATCCTGCCAAGAAGAACTGCCTGGCTGCTCAAAGGACTCACCTGTCTGCTTTCTACAAAGGACTGCTGCCTTGCTGTTGGCCTGCTGCCTTGCTGAACTCTTGTCTGGCTGTGAAAGTGCTCTCCAAGGGCTTGGATAGAGCTTGCCTCCTGTTCCCTGAAGTCTCAGGACCAAAAAGATTTCTCTTTTTCACTTGGACGCTCTGTGTGCCGAAATGTTCGACTCACAGCTTGTTCCGCGGTGAGAAAAACGCCACACACCGACGCTGATGGACGCGACGCCTTCGGGACGACCGGAACTTCGATGCACGGCCTCGCAAGGACAACGCCACCCGACCTCCAGAGGAGAAATCGATGCAACACCTGCCGTGAGAGCGAAACTTCGACGCGCAGCCCCGCAGAACGACGCGCAGCCGCAAAACAAGCAGGAGAATCCACGCACAGACCCGGGACACCTGGTAATCCCTGCGATCCCCAGAAAGAGAGTGTCCACGCGCCGGAAAACGACGCACAACTTCCCCGCGTGAAAAATAACGACACAAGTCCGTTTGTGATGGGGAGAAATCGACGCACACGCCATTTTTCCACGTATCTCTTCTTCTGCGGCCCTCTGAGGAGATTTTCCACTCCAAACCAGGTACTTTGTGCTTGAAAGAGACTTTGGGGGTCATTCCGACCCCGGCGGTCAAGGACCGCCGGGGCCGGGGTTGGCGGGAGCACCGCCAACAGGCTGGCGGTGCCCCGCAGGGCATTCTGACCGCAGCGGTTTGGCCGCGGTCAGATCAGGAAAACCGGCGGTCTCCCGCCGGTTTTCCGATGCGCTGAGGAATCCCCCATGGCGGCGCAGCTTGCTGCGCCGCCATGGGCGATTCCGACCCCCTCACCGCCATCCTGTTCCTGGCGGTTCCGAAGGTCAATTTGACATAGGGACAGTTTCTGACGGACACTGGGATGGGTAGCTGGAGGGGGTCTGGGAGTGGAGGAAGAGGAGGTGGTTTTAGGAGGTGTCACTTTAGGTGTTTTGGGTGCAGGTGCAGGTACTGTAGGCTGTCGTGAGGTGGATGGATGTTGGGTGAGTGATTGGCGGCGTTTGTGTACTTTGGGAGGGGGCGTCACAGACACACTGGGAGAGGACACAGGGGACGTGTAAATGGCAGTGGAGGTGGTGAGTGCAGGTGAGCGGGTTGTGGTGCTGGATGTCCTGGTGCGAGTCCTAGTGCCTGTAGATGTGGTGCATGCAGGTGTGTGTGTAGACGAGACTGGGAGGGAGGAGGGAGAAGAGGAGGGGGACACATTGGAGACAGTGGATGTTGCTGTGTCTGTATGTGGGTGATGCTTGTGTGAGTGCCTGTGGGATGTGTGGTGCCTATGTTTGCTTGAGCTACTTGTGTGTGTTGACTTGTGTGCATGCTGGTCTGTGGGTGTTCTTGGGATGGGCTGGGGTACAGGGGATTGGGTCTGGGTGGAGGAAGTTGGAGTGGGGAGGCTGGACACAGGGACAATGGCTGACATCAGTGCTGAGGCCAAAGATTGCAGGGTTCGCTGAAGGACAGCCTGACCAGAATGAATGCCCTCCAGGAATGCATTACCGTATTGCAACTCTCGTTCTACACCCTGGATGGCATTCACAATGGTAGACTGCCCAACAGTGAGTGACCTGAGGAGGTCAATGGCCTCCTCACTGAGGGCAGCAGGGGTGACTGGGGCAGGGCCTGAGGTGCCTGGGGCGAAGGTGATGCCCACCCTCCTGGGTGAGCAGGCACCCGGCAAACGCTGAGGGGCTGCTGGGAGGGCGGTGCTGGTAGGGGAGGTGGCGGCTGTACCTGTAGAAATGGGGCACACAGATGGTGCCGCCACCACAGAGGAGCTCCCATCGGCGGACGAGTCAGTGTCGCTGGTTGTTGATCTGGTGGCCGACGTGAAGCTCCCCTCGCCCTCCGTCCCACTGGTGCATTCAGAGTCTGTGGTGTGGCCCTCCATGGCCATGTGGGATGCAGCTCCCTCGTGCTCCGGTGCCACTGTACCTCCGCCTGATGATGCTGATGTACAAAAGGACAGGGAGAGCAGAAAAAGGGGGGGAGACAGAAGAAAGAGAGTTTTAGTGCATGGCATACCGCTGCCTTTGGCGGAAAAGACAGACTCAGCAGCCCCATGCATTACGCCGTGCTCCTGCCCTCTGCACATGCAATTTCTGGGATATGGCCTACAAGGCAATGGTGGAAATCTGTGCACATGGATGCCACAGGGGCAACTATACCTCAACTTGGCACTCTGCTGAGGTGGGGTTGAGTGCCACATGGCCTACATAACGGAGTGGCCTTGCCTACCTAACTCGCCCTGGCCTAGGGACACCCACAGCCCACCTCCCCCACCCAGACACCTCCACTGCCCGCAAAGTCCGCAGAATGAGGTAGTACTCACCCCCTTGTGTCTGCTGTGATGTCCTCAAGCGCCCATCCAACTCCGGGTAGGCCACCGCCAGGATCCGGAACATCAGGGGGGTCATGGTGCGACGGGCACCCCTCCCACGTTGGGAGGCCATCCCCAGCTGAGCCTCTGCCGTCTTCTTGCTGCAGCGGCGAATGTCCTCCCATCTCTTCCGGCAGTGGATGCCCCGTCTCTGGTGGGCCCCCAGGGTCCGGACCTCCTTGGCGATGGCACGCCAAATGTCCCTCTTCTGGTGGGCGCTGACCTACATGACATGCACAAGGGAAGAGGTACAGTCATTACCAACTGCACCGTCAATGTGAGTGGCCCCCTCCCTACTCTGGCCATGTGGCCCATTATTTCCCATGCATTAATGTACTAAGAACTCTGGCCCCTTCCCTCTTCCACCCAGCCCCCTCCACCCAGGCCTAGCCCATACAACGTGCTCCCTGTGTACTAACCTGTTGGTCTGGAGGACCGTAGAGTAGCGTGTACTGGGGGAGGACCCCATCCACAAGTTTCTCCAACTCCTGTGCAGTGAAGGCAGGGGCCCTTTCCCCAGACGCAGCAGCCATCGTCGCTTCCAGACCGAGGTCACAGCAGCACTAGCAGTGTAGGTCCTCTCCTGTCGAAGGTCAGGCATCTAGTGATTGAAGAGATAGAAAATGGCGGTGACGTCAGCGGCGGTGACGTCCGCGCCGGGGCGCATCATCAACGCCGGCGCACCTGTTCATTGGCACCTGGGACCCATAGGGTCCAATGTTAACCAAGGCAGCAGTGCGCCGCGGTTTACGATCGCCTACCGCGACGGTGTGCAATGCCAGCGCAGTTACCCCACAATCCCATTGTCACCATTTAGAGGTCAGGCAGCCGCCATTTCAGGGGCCCACATGGATTCAGTTACTACTGCATCACACATAGCTATGCCTATACTCAACACACATACTGGAGGGGTTTATTGTCTGGCGTAGTCTTGTGTGTAACTGTGGGTACATACCTGGAGGAACAGTGACTGGTTCTTCGCTGTTGTCCTTCTTAGGCACCGTCAGCTGGGACATATGAGAAGATGGCGGAATCCTCTGGTGTACCGACCGCTGGTGGACCTGTTGACAATGGAAGAAAGACATTTAATCGTCACCTACCGGTTTGACCGTGCCACAATCCAGGAACTATGTACCCAGTTGGAGCCAGACCTGATGTCACCAATCCGCCATCCGACTGGAATCCCCCCTGACGTGCAGTTTCCTTGCAAGTGGGTCTTTTCAGACAACAGTGGCCATGGCATCAGGGATGTCCCAGCCTATGTTTTCCAACGTGTTGTCCAGAGTGTTGTCTGCCCTGCTGAAACACGTAAGAAGATACATCATTTTCCCTCAGGTGGAGGATTTGCCTACACTGAAAGGTGACTTCTATGCCCTTGGATATATCCCCAACGTCATAGGTGCCATTGATGGGACCCATGTAGCTCTGGTCCCCCCCCCACAGGAGTGAACAGGTGTACAGGAACAGGAAGAGTTATCATTCGATGAATGTCCAGATGGTCTGTTTGGCAGACCAATACATCTCGCAGGTTAATGCAATGTTCCCAGGCTCTGTGCATGACGCCTACATCCTGCGGAATAGCAGCATCCCTGATATGATGGGTCAACTCCAGAGGCACCGTGTATGGCTATTGGGGGACTCCGGTTACCCCAACCTTTCCTGGCTATTGACCCCAGTGAGGAATCCCAGGACCAGGGCATAGGAACTCTACAATGATGCCCATGGGCGGACTAGGAGGGTAATCGAACGCACCTTTGGCCTTCTTAAGGCCAGGTTCAGGTGCCTCCATATGACAGGTGGATCCCTATTCTACTCATCGAAGAAGGTGTGCAACATCATCGTCGCCTGCTCCATGCTCCATAATTTGGCATTGCGACGCCAGGTGCCTTTTTTGAAGGAGGATGATCCAGATGACGGTGTTGTGGCAGCTGTGGAGCCTGTGGAGCCTGTGGACAGTGATGAGGATGAAGCTGAGGAAGAAGAAAACGACAACAGGGATTCAGTTATACAGCAATATTTCCAGTGACACACAGGTGAGAAAATTTTCTGGTTTAACATTACATTAACTTTCACATGTCTACCTCTATCCTGTACCTCCATTTCACTCACTATTTGTTAATTGAGTTGTACCCTTCCATTTCAGTTTCATAAGTGTGGTAACCTACGTGTCAACTGCTTGCATCCTTGAAGGGCTTGTGATGTGTGACATTGGTATGTTGGCCTTACAATGGGTAACCCATTATGACACTGTAATTGATAATACAAAGTTCCAAATCATAGACTGACTCCATATTTTTTTGTGTTTCAAGGGTGTTAATTTAAGTGCTCAAAAAATGAAGGGGGGTTGTAAACTGGTGATGGGGGATGGTGGAGGAATGTCCATGGCAGAGTCCAGTCTATTAGTCTCACAGGTGCACTGGCCATCTGGGCATAGGAAGTGGAGCTGGGGCAGTTCAAGTATGGACAGGGTGACAAAGTGGGACAGTGGGAGGACAATCAGGGTGGTCTCATTTCCTGGCGGGGGTCTTGCCATCTTGCTCTGTCCTGTTCCTGGATCTCAGGGACCACTTGCATGGTGGTTGTCCATCTGCAGGGGATGGGGTGCTGGTGTGGTGGTCCTGTGGCGGGGCGTCCTGTCCACTAGCGCTGGCGGAGGTGGTGGGCATTTCATCGTCCCGGCTAGTGTCAGGGGCCCTTGGAGTGCCACGGTGTCCCTCAAGGTCTTTTGAATGTCCGTCAGCACCCCTACGATGGTGCCCAGGGCTGAGCCGATGGTCCTGAGCTCCTCCCTGAACCCCAAATACTGTTCCTCCTGCAGACGCAGGGTCTCCTGCAACTTTTCCAGGACCGTCGCCATCGTCTCCTGGGAGTGGTGGTATGCTCCCATGATCGAGGATAGGGCCTCGTGGAGAGTGGGTTCCCTTGGCCTGTCCTCCCTCTGTCGCACAGCAGCCCTCCCAGTTCCCCGGTGTTCGTGTGCCTCCGTCTCCTGGACCGTGTGCCCACTACCACTGCCCCCAGGTCCCTGTTGTTGTTGGGGTGGTGGGTTATCCTGGGTGTCCTGTAGTGGTGGACACACCACTGATTGACCTGTCCTGGGTAGGGAGGTTTGGGCCCGCTGGGTGGGTGCTGTGCTGGTGTTACCAGAGGGTGGAAGCTCGGTGTTGGGCTGTGGCTGGGCAAGGGGAACCGACTGTCCTGAGGCCCACGATGGTCCGGGCTGGTCATCAAGATCCAGTGGGGCAGAGCTGCTGTCGTCACTGTGGGCCTCTTCTGGGGGTGGAGTGGTGTTGTCTGGACCCTCTTGTTTGGTGACGTTCCTTTGGGTTCCTGCAGGGGTATAAGAACATGATTATTGCATGTGTGTGTTTGATGGTGTGCAATGGGTGGGTGTGCATGGACCCCAGTGCAGGCATTCCTGTGTGGGGGCTTGTGTGATGATGGTTGGGGGGGTGTTCTGGGTATGTGCAGTGAGCATGCTTTGGTGAGGGGTGAGCATGCTTAGTTGTGTCATGCAGGGCTTGGTGTTGGGATGTGTGGTTTGTGTTATTAGTACATTAGTTAGGATTTGGGGTGATAGGGGAGGGTGTGAGGGTGGGGGGGTGTGATGGCATGCAGGTAGGGTGGGGGATGTGATAGTTAAGATTTCACTTACCAGTGTCCCATCCTCCACCGACTCCTCCGAGGCCCTCAGGATGCATGATGGTCAAGACTTGCTCCTCCCATGTTGTTAGTTGTGGGGGAGGAGGTGGGGGTCCGCCGCCAGTCCTCTGCACCGCGATGTTGTGCCTAGATACCGTGGAACGCACCTTCCCCCGTAGGTCGTTCCACCTCTTCCTGATGTCCTCCCTATTTCTTGGGTGCTGGCCCACGGCGTTCACCCTGTCCACTATTCTTCGCTATAGCTCCATCGTCCTGGCTATTGATGTGTGCTGTACCTGTGAGCCAAATAGCTGTGGCTCTACCCGTACGATTTCCTCCACCATGACCCTGAGCTCCTCCTCGGAGAAGTGGGGGTGTCTTTGGCGTGCCATGGGGTGGTGTGTGTGATGTGTGGGGTGGTGTATGTGTTGATGAGTGTGGTGAGTGTAGTGGTATGTGGTGTTTTGTGCGTGGATTTTGTGTGGGTGATTGTGTTGTGTGCCTCTGTGTGATGGGGTTATCAATAGCTGTGCTCTATCTCTCGCCTTCTCTCAGAATTTTTGGTCGTAGGGGTTTGTGGGTGATGTGGGTGTGTATTTTATATTGTATTGGATGTGTGGGAGTGGTGTGTGTATGTGTGTCAGGTGTGTGTATTTGTAATTCTCCTATGTGGCGGTGTTTTGTAGATGTGTGTGTATTTTGAGCGCGGCAGTGTGTACAGTCAATGGAATACCGCGGTTGAAAGACCGCCGCGTGGATTCGTGGGTCGTAATAGCATGGGCGTGTTTCTGTTGGCGTGGAGGTGGAGGATTTGTTTCTGCATGTTTATCGCTGACTTTTGGTGTGGCGGTGTTGTGTGGGTGTCTGAATTTCGGCGGATTCCAAGATGTGTGTCATAATAGCTGTGGCGGTCTACCGTGGCCGCGGCGGTGTATTGGCGGTCTTCTACGCGGCGGTAGGCGACTTATACCGCCAATGTTGTAATGACCCCCTTTATATCACTTTTCAGTGATATCTCAACAAATTCATATTGCAACTTTATTCGTTTTGACCTAAAATTATCCTGATAAATATTATATATTTTTCTAAACACCGTGTGGTGTATTTTTGTGGTGCTATATGGTGTATGATTTATTGCACAAATACTTTACACATTGCCTTCTAAGTTAAGCCTGACTGCTCGTGCCAAGCTACCAGAGGGTGGGCACAGGCTAGTTTTGGATTGTGTGTGACTTACCCTGACTAGAGTGAGGGTTCTTGCTTGGACAGAGGGTAACCTGACTGCCAACCAAAAACCCCATTTCTAACATTGGTGATCAGCGGTGAGGATAGGACTTGTATTTGTGCAGTGACATGCAGTAGCTAAGTATTTCACTACCTACCCACTGTTGAAGGTCAACTTGATTTGCATCATTTTTTGCAAATTTGTTTTTTTCCTGACAATTTTCAATAACTAAATCCTCACACAACATGTCTCTGACTGGGTCTCAAATAGGAGACTTTGACCTAGTCCTGTTGGATACATATACGGTCAAACAGCTAAGAGGGTTCTGCAGGGCAATGAGGGTACCCACCCAAGGGGCCTCCAAAAAGGAGGACTTTCAAGTGGCGCTGAGGGCCTGGGCAGAAGCCCATTTAGAAGAGGATGATGAGGAAGAGGAGACAGAAAATGGCCCCTCAGAGGATTTGTTGCTCTCTGTGGATGATGTTACCACTGCAATTGTGCCCCCTTCCAGACCAGGGAGCAGTGTCTCTGTGCAAAGCCTGACCGCAGAGGAAAGGAGAGAGGAAAGGGAGTTCCAATTGCAAATGGCAAAACTGAAAATTGAGGCTCAACAGGAGGAAAGAAGGGCAGAGAGAGAAGCCAAGCAAGCTGAGGCTGATAGAGCAGCCAAACAGATTGAAGCTGAAAGAGCAGCCAAACAGATTGAAGCTGAAAGAGAAGCCAAACAAGCTGAAGCTGAAAGGGCAGCCAAACAAGCTGAAGCTGAAAGAGCAGCCAAACAGGTGGAAGCTGAGAGAGCTTTGGCTGTAAAGAAACTATTGTTGGCTCATGAACTGAGTCTCAAGGAGCTGGAGATCAAGGCGAGACAGTCTGAATCCAGCAATAATGGTGGCAACATACAGACAGGACCTGCTGGAGAAAAGAAGGTTCATATACCCAAAAATGTGGTGCCCAGTTTTGTGGTGGGAGATGACATAGATAAATGGTTAGCTGCTTATGAAGTTGCACTAAGGGCTCATGAGGTTCCTGAAGGGCAATGGGGGGTAGCTATGTGGGGTTATGTACCATCATTGGGAGGGACACACTTCTCACATTGGATCAACCTGATCAAAACACATACCCACTTCAGAAAGCCACTTTACTTGCCAAGTTTGGGCTGACCCCTGAGGGATACCGTCAGAGGTTCAGGGACAGCACCAAACAAACCACACAAACATGGGTAGATTTCTTTGACTTTTCCAGTAAGGCACTGAATGGATGGGTGCGGGGCAACAAAGTAGATAATTATAAAGGGCTATAGGACTTGATTCTGAGAGAGCATATACTCAATGTTACCTATACAGAGTTGCGCCAGCACTTGGTAGATAGTAAGCTGACTGATCCCAGGAAGCTTGCTGAGGAGGCGGACCTCTGGGTTAGCACCAGAGTGTCCAAAAAGGTACCTGGGGGGGACACCCACAAAGGTGGTCAGGGTTCCCAACAGAAGAAAGAGGGGGAGATAAACTTACAGATAAGGAACTTTCAAAAGGCCACCAAAAGAATTCCAAGGGAGGGGGGGCAGCCATTCCTTTTCCAGATTTGGGAAGAAGCCAGGGACATATGATAGGTCAGGGAAATCCAATCCCAAATGCATGGAGTGTTACCAGTATCATCACTATAAAGGTGACCCCCAGTGCTCCAAGAGGGCACCGTCCACTACCGGACAGACCCCTGGGTTGACTAGTGTAGCGCTTGGGGGGAGATGGACCCAGAGAGCTTTGGGGAGCAGGTAGAGATTTCCCTAGTGTCCTTGGGAGAAAGAGAAATGGTGGCCAAAGCCCAAATGCCCCGAAATAATTCCAAGTACAGGCAGTGGGTCACCGTTAATGGGCAGAAGGTGGAGGCTCTTCGTGACACAGGAGCCAGCATGACTACTATCCAGAGTCAGCTGGTGTCAACAGAGCAGATAGTCCCTAATACATTCCACCAGGTCATAGTCGCTGACAATCGTGAGAGTCACCTACCGGTGGCTCTGGTTTCCTTTGAGTGGGGGGGGTCTCTGGTACTCTGAAAGTAGCTGTGAGTCCTGCCATGCCTGTACATTGTCTGTTAGGCAATGATCTTGAGCATACTGCTTGGAAAGAAGTAAAGCTCAGATCTCACCTGGAAATGTTAGGGTTACCTGAGTGGGTGTGCATGACCACACAGTCCATGGCTGCCTGGGAAGGGAGTCAAGGGCGTCTGGAGCCTGGAAAGATGGCCCAGACAGCTGCCGAAAGGGAGGGCCAGGGGCAGAGGAAACCCGCCTCCAATGTTCCCACGGTGGTAGACGAGGCCCCTGAGGAGGAGGAGGCCCCTGAGCCAACCGGAGATGACATAGCTGCCCTGGGTAACCTACCTGAACTTGCTGGCTGGCAAGTAGAAGGGGGGCCAACCAGGGAAGCATTCTGCAAGGCGCAGAAAGAATGCCCCACCCTTGAGGGTCTGAGGAAGCAGGACACAGACCACGCAGCAGGCGACACCTCTGGTGCTCACCATATTTACTGGGAGAATGATCTCCTTTACAGTGAGCGTAGGATTCCAGGTCCTGGGGCACACCGTGTGCTGGTGGTCCCCCAGTGTTCCGGAAATTCCAACTAGGCCTGGCTCACGACATTCCCCTGGCAGGACACCTGGGCCAAGACAAGACCTTTGACAGGCTTAACACCCACTTTCATTGGCCCAGAATGAGGAAAGCCTCAGATAAATTCTGCAGAGCTTGCCCCACCTGCCAGGCTAGTGGGAAGGCAGGGAAACGGCTTAAAGCTACCCTGCTCCCACTCCCAGTCGTTGGCACCCCCTTTGAAAGGGTGGGCATCGACATTATTGGTCCCTTGGACCCCAAAACTGCCTTGGGCAACAGGTTTATCCTGGTTTTGGTGGACAATGCCACCCGCTATCCAGAGGCAATCCCTCTGAGAACAGTGACTGCACAGGTGGTGACCAGAGCCCTGTTGGGAATATTTACCCGTGTGGGATTCCCTAAGGAGGTCGTGTCTGACAGGGGCACAAACTTCATGTCTGCATACATGAAGACCCTGTGGGATGAGTGTGGGATGACCTACCGGTTTACCACCCCTTACAATCCTCAAACCAATGGGCTTGTTGAGAGATTCAACCAGACCCTGAAAGGCATGATTGTTGGCCTGACTGAGGCCATGAGGTGTAAGTGGGACGTCCTCTTACCCTGCCTGTTGTTTGCTTATAGAGAGGTGCCCCAGAAAGGGGTGGGGTTCAGCCCCTTTGAGCTTCTCTATGGTCATCCTGTTAGGGGACCCCTAGGTATTGTTAAAGAGGGCTGGGAGAAAGCTCCCCAGGCCCCTCCCCAGGATGTGGTCAGCTACATGCTGGCCCTCCGCAAACAATCCCAATGCTTCTGGAAGCAGGCCCAAAGTAACCTCGAGGCCAGTCAAGAGGTGATAAAGGAGTGGTATGACCAGAAGGCCACTCTAGTTGAGTTCTCACCTGGAGACAAAGTTTGGGTGATGGATCCAGTAGAGCCCAGGGCTCTCCAGGACCGCTGGACTGGCCCCTTTGAGATCAAGGAGCGTAAAGTGGAGGCCACTTACCTAGTGGACCTCAAGACCCCTAGGCACCCCCTAAGGGTCCTCCATCACAACCGGCTCAAACCTCACTTTGAGAGGTCTGAGGTCAGTATGCT
Source organism: Pleurodeles waltl (assembly GCF_031143425.1). NCBI lineage: Eukaryota > Metazoa > Chordata > Amphibia > Caudata > Salamandridae > Pleurodeles > Pleurodeles waltl. Next base: position 233,743,137 of record NC_090436.1, read on the forward strand.
CCTAGTCACAGATGAGGGCATGGAAGAGGAGACTGAACCTCTCCCCGACCTCCTCGCTGTTAAAGAAGGGGATGGGTCAGTAGGGGGTGTCATTCTCTCTGACTCCCTGACTCCAACCCAGAGAGGGGACTGCTATGAGCTGTTAGGGCAGTTCTCCCCCCTGTTCTCCCTTACTCCTGGATTAACCCACCTCTGTGTGCATGACATTGACACAGGTGACAGTTCCCCTGTAAAGAACAAAATTTACAGGTTGTCAGATAAGGTGAAGGCCAGCATCAAGGAGGAGGTCTCCAAGATGTTGACTTTGGGGGTTATTGAGAAATCCAGTAGTCCCTGGGCCAGCCCTGTGGTATTGGTTCCCAAGGCTACTGCCCAGGTGCGAAGCCAGAACTCCGGTTCTGTGTGGACTACCGGGGTCTCAACTCAGTCACCCGGACTAATGCTCACCCCATCCCCGAGCTGATGAGCTCGTTGACAGGCTAGGCGCTGCCAAGTTCCTGAGTACGTTCGATCTTACTTTCGGGTACTGGCAGATTAGCCTGACTGAGGGGGCTAAAGAAAGATCCTCTTTTTCAACCCCTGAGGGCCATTACCAATTCCGGGTGATGCCATTTGGGCTGAAAAATGCCCCCTCTACCTTCCAACGGTTGGTTAACGGGGTCCTAGCTGGCAAAGATGCCTTTTGTGCAGCTTACCTGGACGACATAGCTGTCTACAGTTCCAGTTGGGAGGATCACATACTCCACCTCAAGGAGGTGCTTCAGGCTCTGCAACAGGCAGGCCTGACTATCAAGGCTAGTAAGTGCCAGATTGGGCAGGGTTCCGTGGTGTACTTGGGACACCTAGTAGGTGGTGGCAGGGTGCAGCCACTCCAGGCCAAGATTAAAACTATCAAGGCCTGGTAACCACCAAGAACACAGACTGAGGTGAGAGCCTTTTTGGGCCTCACTGGATACTACCGCAGGTTCGTCAAGGGCTATGGTACCATTGTGTCCCCGTTGACAGAACTCACTTCCAAGAAACAAACTAGGTTGGTGAATTGGACAGAGGCCTGTCAGAAAGCCTTTGATTCGCTGAAGGAAGCCATGTGCACGGCCCCGGTGCTCAAGGTCCCTGACTACTCCCAGGAATTTATTGTGCAGACAGACGCTTCAGAGCATGGCATTGGGGCTGTTCTAGCACAGCTGAATGAGGAGGGCTCAGACCAACCAGTAGTCTTTATTAGCAGAAGACTATTACCACGGGAACAAAGGTGGAGTGCTATTGAGAGAGAAGCATTTGCTGTGGTATGTGCACTGAAGAAGCTAAGACCCTACCTGTTTGGGACTCACTTCCGGGTTCAGACAGACCACAGGCCCCTCAGATGGCTCATGCAGATGAGGGATGAGAATCCAAAACTCTTGAGATGGTCCGTTTCCCTACAGGAGATGGACTTTACGGTGGAGCATCGCCCAGGGGTTGACCACACCAATGCTGATGGTCTCTCCAGATACTTCCGCCTTAGCGATGAGAGCTCCCAGGAGGTCGGGTAGCTCTCCCCACTTTCAGCTGGGGGGGACACATGTTAGGCCTGACATGCCTTAGGGTGGTCACCCCTAACTTTTTACCTGCCTCCTCCACTTTTTGGACCCTGTTTTGCTGGCTTTTTAGACTCTGCACACTTTACCACTGCTAACCAGTGCTAAAGTGTATCTGCTCTCTCCCTTTTCAAACATGGTAACTTTGGATCATACCTGATTGGACTATTTAATCTACTTATAATTCCCTAGTAATGTGCACTATATGTGCCTAGGGCCTGTAGATTAAATGCTACTAGTGGGCCTGCAGCACTGGTTGTGCCACCCACTTAAGTAGCCCCCTTAACCTTGTCTCAGGCTTGCCATTGCAAGGCCTGTGTGTGCAGTTTCCCTGCCACTTCGACTTGGCATTTAAAAGTACTTGCCAAGCCTAGAACTCCCCTTTTTCTACATATAAGTCACTCCTAATGTGTGCCCTAGGTAACCCCTAGAGCAGGGTGCTGTGTGGGTAAAAAGCAGGACATGTGCCTGTGTAGTTATATGTCCTGGTAGTGTAAAACTCCTAAATTCATTTTTTACACTACTGTGAGGCCTGCTCCCTTCATAGGCTAACATTGGGGCTGCCCTCATACATTGTTGAAGTAGCAGCTGCTGATCTGAAAGGAGCAGGAAGGTCATATTTAGTATGGCCAGAATGGTAATACACAATCCTGCTGACTGGTGAAGTCGGATTTAATATTACTACTCTAGAAATGCCACTTTTAGAAAGTGGACATTTCTTTGCACTTAAATCTTTCTGTGCCTTACAATCCACGTCTGGCTGGGCTTGGTTGACAGCTCCTTGTGCATTCACTCAGACACACCCCACACACAGGGTACTCAGCCTCACTTGCATACATCTGCATTTTGAACGGGTCTTCCTGGGCTGGGAGGGTGGAGGGCCTGCTCTCACACAAAGGACTGTCACACCCCCTACTGGGACCCTGGCAGACAGGATTGAACTGAAAGGGGACCTGGTGCACTTCTTAGCCACTCTTTGAAGTCTCCCCCACTTCAAAGGCACATTTGGGTAGAAAACAGGGCCTCTGCCCTACCTCATCAGACACTTGCTGGAGAAGAAACGTGAACCAGAAACTACATCCTGCCAAGAAGAACTGCCTGGCTGCTCAAATGACTCACCTGTCTGCTTTCTACAAAGGACTGCTGCCTTGCTGTTGGCCTGCTGCCTGCTGAACTCTTGTCTGGCTGTGAAAGTGCTCTCCAAGGGCTTGGATAGAGCTTGCCTCCTGTTCCCTGAAGTCTCAGGAACAAAAAGACTTATCTTTTTCACCTGGACGCTCTGTGCGCCGAAATTTTCGCTGCACAGCTTGTTCCGCGGCGATAAAAACGCCGCACACCGACGCTGATGAACGCAACGCCTTCGGGACGACCGGAACTTCGACGCACGGCCTCGCAAGGACAACGCCACCCGACCTCCAGAGGAGAAATTGACACGACGCCTGCCGTGAGAGCAAAACTTCAACGCGCAGCCCCGCAGAACAACGCGCAGCCGGAAAACAAGCAGGAAAATCCACGCACAGACCCGGGACATCTGGTAAACCCTGCGATCCACAGAAAGAGACTGTCCGCGCGCCGGAAAACGACGCACGACTTCCCCGCGTGCTAAATAACGACGCAAGTCCATGTGTGCTGGGGAGAAATCGACGCACACACCATTTTTCCACGTATCTCTTCTTCTGCGGCCCTCTGAGGAGATTTTCCACTCCAAACCAGGTACTTTGTGCTTGAAAGAGACTTTGTTTGTTTTTTAAAGACTTAAGACACTTCATATCACTTTTCAGTGATATCTCTACAAATTCACATTGCAACTTTATTCGTTTTGACCTACAGTTATCCTGATAAATATTATATATTTTTCTAAACACTGTGTGGTGTATTTTTGTGGTGCTATATGGTGGTATTGTATGATTTATTGCACAAATACTTTACACATTGCCTTCTAAGTTAAGCCTGACTGCTCGTGCCATGCTACCAGAGGGTGGGCACAGGCTAATTTTGGATTGTGTGTGACTTACCCTGACTAGAGTGAGGGTTCTTGCTTGGACAGAGGCTAACCTGACTGCCAACCAAAAACCCAATTTCTAACAAGGCCCATATAGCAATCGGTACTGGGGGAGGACCCCATCCATCGGTCTCTCCAACTCCTCCGAAGTGAAGGCTGGGGCCCATTCCCCAGAGACTCGAGACATGGTCGCTTCCCGACACAGGTCACAGCAGCACTTGCAGTGTAGGTCCACTCCTGTTGAAGGTCAGGTAGCAAGTGAGTGAACAGATAGAAAATGATGGTCACATCCGCGGCGGTGCGTACCGTCACCACCGACGTACATTACCATTGGCTTCTGGGACCCATAGAGCCCAATGAGGAGTTGCACGGCGGTTCTTGACCGCCTCCCGCAACGGCGCACAACGGCAGCGTAATTACCTCATTTCCACCTGTCCCTCCACACAGGACAGGAGTCCGCCATTTCAGGGGTGGCAGGCCATGGCACCTAACTGTGTCACAGCCGGCATAAGCACATTTTGGGGTTAAACATAAACATACTGTTTCTGTCACAACATTCAATGCATTGTACAATGACGAAATGTTGAAAAATTACCAGATGCTCATTATTTTTACCTCTAGAGTACAACCGCTGAGGATGAATAGGAGATGGAGACATCCCCCCGTGTACAGGCCCCTAGTGAACTTGGCAACAATGGAGGACAGGCACATTATCCTCATCCGCAGACTTGATAGGGCCACAATCCAAGAGCTGTGTGCCCAATTGGAGCCAGACCTGATCTCAGCTATCCGTCAGCCCACTGGGATCCCCCTTCTTGTGCAAGTCCTATCAGTACTACATTTCTTGGCAATTGGCTCCTTCCAAGCAACAGTGGCCATGGCAGCAGGGATGTCTCAGCCAATGTTCTCAAACCTGCTGACCAAAGTGTTGTCTTCCCTGATGAAACACATGCGCAGCTACATCGTTTTCCCCCAGGTGGAGGATTTGGCCACAGTGAAGTCTGACTTCTATGCAATGGGACATATCACCAACATCATTCGGGCAATTGATGGTTGACATATTGCCTTAGTCCCCCCTCGGGGAAATGAACAGGTGTTCAGAAATCAAACGAGCTTTCATTCTATGAATGTGCAGATAGTGTGCCTGGCGGACCAGTACATCTCCCATGTGAATGCTAAGTATCCTGGGTCTGTGCTTGATGCCTTTATCCTGAGGAATAGCAGCATCCCATATGTGATGGCTCAACTCCAGAGGCACAGCGTGTGGCGAATAGGTGAGCCCTGGTCCCCACCCAGTTGATGTAGGTATATGGGTGTGGGGTTGACCCTAAGGGTGAGTGTCTGGCTAACAGGTATCCCTCAATATTTGCAGGTGACTCTGGTTACCCCATCCTCACATGGCTACTTACCCCAGTGAGGAATGCTAGGACAAGGGCAGAGGAAAGTTATAATGAGGCACACGGGCGTACAAGAAGAATTATTGAGCGCATCTTTGGCCTCCTGAAGGCCAGGTTCAGGTGCCTCCATCTGACAGGTGGATCCCTGTGCTACTCACCGAAGAGGGTCTCCCAGGTCATCGTGGCAAGTTGCATGTTGCACAACCTAGCCTTGACACTCCAGGTGCCTTTTCTGCAGGAGGATGGGGCTGGATATGGGCGTGTGGCAGCTGTGGAGCCTGTGGACAGTGACAAATAGGAGGTAGAGGATGAGGATGTGGACAACAGAACAACTATCATATGGCAGTACTTCCAGTGACACACAGGTAAGACACTGTAACTTCACCTTCCATTGCAGTTTTGTGTAGTTAATTTTCTCTAGGCAGGCTGCTGTTTTCACTACTCTGGCCACTTACTGTACCCTTTGACATGTCTATTCACAGATCTTTTTGCCCTACTCTGGCTCCTGGTATATTGACTGCAGCACATTACAGGTCATACCTATGTATACATAACTGTACAGTATAATTGTAATGTCTACAGATTGTTAAAAAAATACATCCTTAATTCATTTGACAGACTCCATACTTGTATTTTTTAAGAGGGTGTTGATTTCATTTCTGAGAAGTAAATGGGGATGTGCAATGGGGTGGGGTGATGATGGAGGAAAGTCCAGGATAGAGTTCAGTCTATTTGTATCACAGGTGCATTGTCCAAGTGGAGCAAAAACAGTTCTAGGTGGACAGGGTAACAGAGTGGGACACAAGGGTGACAATCAGGAGAGTTTTCTTTTCCTGGCGGGTGTCTTGGCAATGTTCTCTGGCGTCTGCTTGGATCGCAGGGACCATTTGTGTAGTGGTTCTCCTTCTGCATGGAGTGGGGTGCTGGTGGCCTGTTGTTCCTGTGGAGGGGCCTCCTGTCCACTAGCGTTGGCGGAGGTCTGTTCATCGTTGTGGCTAGTGTCAGGGGCCTGTTGGTGTGCCACTGCCTCCCTCACGGTGTTGGCCATGTCAGCCAGCACCCCTGCAATGGTGACCAGGGTGGTTTGGATGTCCCTCAGGTCCTCCCTGATTCCCAGGTACTGTCCCTCCTGCAGCCGCTGGGTGTCCTGCAACTTGGCCAGAATCTGGCCCATTGTCTCCTGGGAATGGTGGTATGCTCCCAGGATGTTGGTGAGTGCCTCGTGGAGGGTCATTTCCCTGGGCCTGTCCTCCCCCTATCGCACAGCAGTCCTCTCAGCTTCCCTGTTTTCCTGTGCCTCTGTCCCCTGAACCATGTGCCCACTGCCACTGACCCCAGGTCCCTGATTGTCCTGTGTTTGTGGGGTGGCCTGGTGTCCCTGTAGTGGTGGACACACTGCTAATTGACGTGTCCTGGGGACAGGGGTCTGGGCCCACTGGGTGGGTGCTGTGCTTGTGTTTCCTGAGGGGGAGGCTCTGTGGTGTTATGGGACTATGGCTGGGTAAGCAACTGTCCGGAGGTCCCTGATGGGCCAAGTAGGTCATCCTGATCCAGACGTGCAGAGCTTCTGTCATCACTGTGGGCCTCTTCTGTGGGGGGACTGGATGTAGCTGGCACTACCTCTCTGGTGACGTTGTGTGGGGGACCTGTGGGGATGTAACATACTTGGGTATGTTGCCCTCTATGGTTGATATTGCCATGGCAGATTGGCCTTAGTGAGAGTTGTTATTTGGTGGGCCAGGTGGTTGTCTCTAATGTGCATGCAGTGGTGATGGTTGTCCATACAGGTCTGTGAGTAGTGTCCATGCATTGGTATATCATGCAGAGCTTGGCATTGTGATGAGTGGGTTGTGATGGTGGGGTGTGTGGGTAGTGGTGGAGTAATGGGAGTGAGGGTGGGGGTTTGTGATGGCATTCAGGTGGGGGGGTGAAAGTAGTAATGATTTGACTTACCAGAGTCCAGTCCTCCAGCTACTCCTGCCAGGCCCTCAGGATGCAGTATTGTCAAGACTTGCTCCTCCCATGTTGTTAGCTGTGGGGGAGGAGGTGGGGTCCATCTCCAGTCCTCTGTAAAGCTATCTGGTGTCTTGCAACCACGGAACGCACCTTCCCCCGTAGGTCGTTCCACCTCTTCCTGATGTCATCCCTGGTTCTTGGGTGCGGTCCCACGGCATTGACCCTTTCCATGATCCTCCACCATAGCTCCACATTTCTTGCAATGGATGTCTGCTGCACCTGTGATCCAAATAGCTGTGATTCTACCCGGATGATTTCCTCCACCATGACCCTTAGCTCCTCTTTGTGTCTTTGTGGTGCCATGGGTGTTGTGTGAGTGGTGTGTGTGAGGGTGTATGCGGTGATGTCTTGGGGTGTGTGCTGTGAGGTGTGTGGATGGTGTATGGGTGATGGTGATCTGTGGTTCTGGTTGTGTGGGTGCTCTTGGTGTCTCTCTCTCTCAGTTGTAAATGTTTTTGAGTCGTAACGGGTTGTGGGTAATGTGTGTGTGTGTTTTATAATGTTGTGGGTGTGTGGGTGTGGTGTATGTATGTGTGTCAGGTGTGTGTAGTTTGAATTGTCCAATGTGGTGTTGTTTTGTTTGAGTGTGTGTATTTTGAGCTCAGCGGTATGACTGCCAATGGTTTACCGCAGTTGAATGTCTGCCACGATGATTCATGGGTTATAATGCTGTGGGTGTAGTTCTGTTGGCATAACGGTGTGGGTTTTGATACCACCAGTTCATCACTGACCTTTGGTCTGGCGGACTTGTGTGTGTGTCTGTATAGTGAAAAATTTCTATGTGTGAGTCATAATATGGGTGGCGGTATACCGTCACGGTATGTTGGCGGCAGTCGCCATGGCGGTAAGCAGGACTTAGCGCCAATGTCATAATGAGGACCTAAATTATTGGCAAACTCAGCACACTATCTAAATATCCGGGTCCATCTTTATATTTATACAAGAGTTAAAAATTCAAAGTCATTGTGTTGTGCACTAGCATTCTTTAAGCACAAGACAAGAAGTGCCATGCACAAATCAACTGGATCCCTGATGTTTCTCAAATTTAAATGGTAAATCCTGTGACTTCAATTTAAATACGATGGAAGTGATTGACTGTCATCTGTAAGACACTATCATTGCCATATACTTTACTGCAGAAACAATACCGAATGGCTGCAATTAAGCAAGTGGAGTCTTTTGTTTTCTCACTGAAGACAGGTGATATGACAGGCTGATGAAATGACAGGCTGAAGACTTAATTTAAAAAAATCAACACATACGACAATTTTGAAGAAGTTCAATACGACACAACTAGTAGCTCATTATTATTTAAGATCAAATAGGAGTGTTAAACTTCATTAAAATGGCATAGTATTTTATGCAAATGGATAATGAGATCAATGAAACATTATTTTCATAAATATTTAAACTACCTCCACTTAGGGTGCAGGACCACAAAATATCACAGTTGGATTGCTTTTTCAAAAGCTTAAGGAGATTTGGAGAGATTGTGAAAATACCGCAAATCAGACCGATATGTCAGATTTCTTGCACTGCCCTGCGCCCCCCTAATGACGCCATGGTAGCGCTGTATTTACAATACAGAGCTCCATGGCGCACATTCTCCACAGCTGCGTCAGAAATTCTGATGCATCTGTGGGGCTAAAATGACACATTGCTGGACTATTGTCAGAAAAAGGTGCTACTCTATCAAGGCATTTTAAAAAGCCCTGCATCCGATTAACACCTTTTCCGAGCAGGCATTAAGGGCCATATTTATACTTTTTGACGCAAAACTGCGCTAACGCAGTTTTGCACCCAAAAAATTAGCGCAGGCTAACGCCATTCTGAAGCGCCATGCAGGCGCCGTATTTATTGAATGGCGTTAGCCGGCGTTAGCCGACCGGCACTGCCTGGTGTGCGTGAAAAAAAACGACGTACACCAGGCAGCGCCGGCGTAGGGAAAAATGGCGTTTGGGTGTCCAAAAATGGGGCAAGTCAGGCTGAGGCAAAAAAATAGTCTTAACCCGATTTGCGCCATTTTTTTTGGGCGCCCAGACGCCATTAACATGACTCCTGTCTTAGCAAAGACAGGAGTCATGCCCCCTTGCCCAATGGCCATGCCCAGGGGACTTATGTCCCCTGGGCATGGTCATTGGGCATAGTGGCATGTAGGGGGGCCCAAATCAGGCCCCCCTATGCCACAAAAAAATATTTAAAAAAATACTTACCACAACTTAACTTTTCTTCCCTGGGATGGGTCCCTCCAGCCTTGGGTGTCCTTCTGGGGTGGGCAAGGGTGGCAGGGGGTGTCCCTGGGGGCAGGGGAGGGCACCTCTGGGCTCATTCTGAGCCCACAGGTCCCTTAACGCCTGCCCTGACCCAGGCGTTAAAAAGAGGCGCAAATGCGGGGTTTTTGGCCCCACCCACTCCCGGGCGTCATTTTTGCCCGGGAGTATAAATACCATGCACATGCCTGGGAGTCATTTTTTAAGACGGGAACGCCTACCTTGCATCTCATTAACGCAAGGAAGGTGTTCACGCCAAAAAATGACGCTAACTCCATGAACTTTGGCGCTCGACGCGTCTAACGCCAAAGTATAAATATGGAGTTAGCTTTGCATCGAATTTGCGTCGAAAAAAACGACGCAAATTCGGCGCAAACGGAGTATAAATATGCCCCCAAGTTTTTGACTCAGTGAAGATGCAAAATGTAGGAGGCTGGGCTGGCTTATAGTGGGTCCCTTGTGGTACTTACACCTTGTGCCAGGTCCAGTTATCCCTTATTAGTAGATTAGAAGTGTTCTAGCAGCTTAGGCTGATAGAGGTAGCTATAGCAGAGCAGCTTAGGCTGAACTAAGAGACATGCAAAGCTCCTACTATACCACTTATATCACTTAGTACTATATCATAAGAAACACAATACTCAGAGTTTCTAAAAATAAAGGTACTTTATTTTAGTGACAATATGCCAAAAGTATCTCAGAGGATATACTCCCTTAGGAGGTAAGTAATATACACAAAATATACACACAAACCAAAATTAGGTAAGTAAACAGTTAGAAAAGTAGGACACAATAGAATGCAATAGGAGACAATAGACCTAGGGGCAACACAAACCATATACTCCAAAAGTGGAATGCAAACCACGGATGGACGCCAGGCCTAGTGTAGTGTGTAGAGGGTCGCTGGGAGTGTAAGACAACACTAAGGATGTCCAAGATACCCCACCCCAAGACCCTGAAAAGTAGGAGTAAAGTTACCCTACTACCACAGAAAGACAGTAAAGTTGAGATAGGGGATTCTGCAAAGACAACAACTGACTGCAAAGCACTGAAGACAAATTCCTGGCCCTGAGGACCTGTAAAGGAAGGGGACCAAGTCCAAGAGTCACGCAAGTGTCTAGGGGGGCAGGAGCCCACTAAACCCCGGATGAAGGTGCAAAAGGGCTGCCTCTGGGTGGAAGAAGCCAAAGATTCTGCAACAACAGAAGGTGCCAGGAACTTCTCCTTTGGTCAGAAGATGTTGTAGTGAATCCTAGCTCATTTTAATGGGATAACAGGAGTTAGCTTAGCCTCTGGCTTGTAGACTCGTGCCCCCGTCACCTCGTGACTTTTAACCTACTTAGCGTGCTCTGTCTTAGCCCATTTAATTATTTATTTCTTCTAAGATGGCTGCCTTGATATAGTTAGGCCACTTGTTATGGGTAACATTATCAGTGTCACCGCGCCAAGGCGTCAAGATCAAGCACCAAAGACAAACAAACAGTAGGTGTTCACACTTAGGGATATTCCCTCTCTATACTTTCGAGGGATTGTTGATATTAATTGCCGTCCCAAGCATGTCTGTTATCTATTGTTTAGGAACACACCTACATCAGGGGACCTTGTAGATCTGTATAAATACATCACACTTTAGACAGATAATCAGAGGGATTCCGACCAGAGGGCATCGCCACCATCGCTGATACCGATGCTGCAGTCGTCTTGACGCTGACCCAGTCTTCGTGTCCCTGCGGAGTCTGAGATAGAGACCTCATTCCAAGGTAACGAGGGTTGGGGGCTCCTCTCATGGACATGGCATTGGCAGATTAGGTTTAACAAACCCAGCTCTCCTCTAGGTAGGAGGTTAGGCCTTTCACATTAGGGTATTAGGGCATATTACATCTAATATATATAAAGATGGTGGGGGTCTTCAAACAGCTGAACTTAACAGATCTGTGGGGCAAGCGCTTGCCATACAATGCTTTCAAAAGGGCAAAAAATAAAGCATTAAAATTGCAATAGTATGTGGAAGCCGAAAATAAACTCAGTTCTTGATCAAGCACCTTGACAGTGATTCAAAACTATGATGCCTTGAAACTGTCGCTATACCTAGACATCTCTTTTTCAGCATACACAAAGCACAGATTAATGGCCTTGCAGTTTGGCAAATTTCCAGCACTGGCTAATCGACCAGCCTGAGACTACAGTGTACACACAGAATTTAGACCTTTGTAAAGCAAAAAGGAGGACTTTATTCATCTGCATGCATTTGACCTAACCTGCACAATCTTCAATTGACATTATTAAAAATATGTTTTAACAACAGAGGCATTTGAACATGCAGAGAAGCAATAATAGCAAGTCTCAATCCAGGGGACCCACAGCTAAACTGTAAACTAGTGAAATTCTAGACAATTACTCCCATTAGGTGAAGAGTTCAATACCTGCATTTTGGATGATTTACCAGGGATGTGGACTTACAAACCAAACATTTATTTAACCGAACTCCGCCCACAGTTGGGCAGTGTTGTTCATAATTGCACTGCAATAGATTATTTTTTGTTTTACAGTTGTTAACTTTTAAATGTTATTCAACTAATGAAGATAGAGGCTTCATGTTTACAAAGCACAGGTGCACTTTTTTCTTAAATTATTCTTATCTTTCCAAAATGAAGTCAAAATATTGGTAATATTGCTATGGTTTGATTTAACTGAAACAATAAAAAGCTTGATTGATTTTCTTCGCTTTGCAGTGAAAAACATCGGGGATGCTCTATCTGCTCCTCACTGCTTTCTCCACCATCAACTGGACTCTTTGCGCCACACTTCAAGAAAGTAACTTTTGAAGCAGGACTAATCTGGTCCCTGTATCAGGAATGCACTCCATTGAGGTCAGCCTGAACTTGTGACGAAGGATGGCCTACTGCCCTCCTGCCTTGAGATCTGCCCAACTTGATGAGAAGGAAGATCGGACCTGCACCCTTCATCCCGGGATCAAGTGACTCCAAGGGTCAGCTGACTGACCTCCAATTCTGAGCTGCAGGGACATAACAAGCTCCATAAGACCCCCTGCAACTGACCAGTTGACATGCTGCACTGGACCTGCTCAGACCTGCAATTGGACCTGTCTGAGCCCTGCTGACCTCTGCTTGAGTGGGTTCCTGATCCTCAAGAGGTGTCCCTCAGCACCTTTGGTGTGACATCAGTTGAACTCCTCCTTGAAGAAAAGGAGAAAGCCTGATGTTGTGTGTTCTTCGCAACAGTGAACAGGCCTGTTCGCACCAAGATCTTGCCATCTGCACTAACCACCATTTCAAAGCTCTGGTGCACACAACTCTTTGTGCTACAGAAACTGCCAGCAACAACCAGCAACACATGATCTGCACTATGAGCTACAGCATCAACAGCACATGGTGACCAACAACACGAAGCTCCAGCATCAACCCCTGCGACGCCTGACCGGATCTTCTTGCTACAGCCTGACTGCAACACCCAGCCTGCATCTTGCGGCCTCCTCCACCATAAACTGGACTCTTCGTGCCAAGCTTTAAGAAGGCAACTTTTTTAGTGGGACTCACTTGGACCCTGTATCCACCCTCACTCTATCGCAGTTGGCCTGAACTTGTGATTTTGTGTATAGCATGACCAGAAGACTGGGACTGGCACTTTGTGTTTTTAGGTGCTATAACTATTTAAATCTTTGAAACTGCATATCTCTGGTTCTACTGATTAGATTTTTTGTTGTTGTTTTGTGTCAAATAATTTGTCCCAATTTACTCTATTTTTTCTAAATTGGTCTCGGATTTTTCGTGTTATGTTTTAGCTTAATTACTGTTTCAGGGAAGTATCATTAGTTTACACATTGCCTCTAAGTTAAACCTGGCTGTTTTTGTGCCAAGCTAACTTGTGGTTCATTATGATAATGATTGTGGCTGTTGCTTGAGATCGCTCACACCCATCCCAAACAGCAACCCAATTTCTCACACCATGGCACCCAGGTTACGTGCAGAACAGGCTTGGTGGGGACAGGAGAGCAAGGAGAAACAGTGGATCCCAACGGAAGACAAAATCATGAGGTGGTACTGGGAGAGTCTCTCATCTTAGCACAGGAATAAGCCTCATTCTGTTAGCATTGGTCAAATGAACTGTGAATGAGTGTGATGGGAAGGAGATGGATGTGCAAGAGAGCAGCTGTGCTATACTTTCTGGAAAGTTTACTGGTTGAACAGAAGAGAGAGTTGTCACCCTAAGAGTTAGATGATGTATTATCATCACAAAACCCAGTAAAAAGTGGTGAGAAGCAGGGAAATGGCTTCAAGCAAAAGGCTTAAAGGAAATTGACTCTATTGGCATTTGTAGAAACCACCAAATGGTTACCAAGCCCACACACAAACCGAGTGATGTATTAAGTTAGCTTTTGAATATTAGGTTCATATATCCATTAATTTACAGATAGCTAGGATTTAAGCGGTTATTAATTTCTAAAACCTGTGAATATGTAACAAAATATATTGAACTTCATCATACATTTTCCAAGAATCATAAATATACACTTATGTGTGTGTTTGTGTGTGAACAACGTTATATTTAATGACTTCAGTGGTCCCACAGATGTCATATGCAATGTCATCTGTCACATCTTCACCAAAGTCGTGAGCAGTACATTTGAAGTGAAATATGGTTTTCTTCTCTGGGGCAAAAGTTGTAGTTTGCTTATCTGATTGGGGCACATTTAAGGAAAATGGGTTACAGACAATGAAACAAAAAGAACTATTTTATGATAAAGGGCAAACACATATTTGATTGGTGCAATTATGAATTCTTGTTACCCAATATCAGAGGGGAATTATACCATATTTACATAGTAACACAGATGGAAGTTAGACATTTTAAGTAGCAGAGATGGTGCTAAAACAATGTATATTGTAGTATGTGTGAGACCAACCTTCCCAGGGGAAGACAATGGATGCACTGACTGGAGTATAAGCTGCAACAATATTGATACCTGACGAGCCAAATGATGAGAGCGGGAGAAGAGAAGCCGATCAGCGACATCTGAACCATGTAGTAGTAAAATTTGTAGATTTGGGGTTTTAGTTTCACTGGACTAGATGTAAACTTGCAATTCCCTGACCAATGAAGGTGTGGGAAGTAGTTTTAGGAAATCTAACTTAGCCAGACTGCACAGGGAGAAGATGGGCCATTAGCTCTATTCTTTCGTAGTGCCCAGAGAGCCCACTTTTCAAATATTCTTTTCTGAACGGCATGAAGAGACTTTGCTTTTTCTGAACTTTGATGCTGAATCCTGATGTCTTGCTGACCGAACTGATGTCCTATTGACGAAGACTGTCACAGCTTGCTGAACCATATTGAGGACAGGTATTCTGACAATGTTACTGATTTCTATGTCTATTTGCTTTTGTTTCTAAGTACCAACTGCTATTTTGAGCCATAGTCAGATGTTTTTCCAAATTTGTGTTGACTAAATTGTTTTGCATGAAGCCCAAACATTCTATTCTAATCTGATGTTAGAGTTCTCACTGTTGAAGTTCGCTACACGTAACAACAGTTGATGTCTGTACTGTCACCTTAAAGTGCGTAGTAGCTCAAGCTCTGATTGGATTGCGATTATTTTGTTGCTTTGGTCAGCCAGTATTGTTTTGGTATGTTTATCATTTGATTTTGAGATTAAGTTACATGACATTAGCATTGTTAATATAGGGAAATAAACATTCTAGCTTTTACATAAAGGTCTGGTTATTCATGACTGCAAGGCCATGGTGTGTGCAAATTACTGACTCTCATTGATTATCAATGCCATTGATTGCTAATAGTCATTGATTTGTATTGATAAGGGGATATATGGTGGGAAAAACTTGAAGCACAGTCAAAAAGTCCATCTGCCTATTTGCGTCTCCCTTGTAAGTTGACTTAATAAGGTCTGACAAGCTAACAATACCACTTTTTCTTTTTATCTATACAGGATTCCTTATACTAGGACCGAAAGCCTAGACCAACCTCTGTCCTTTTACCTCTGCTAGATTTCAAAATGAAGCAATGCTTAGTGGCAACTGTTCCAACACTACTTCAGTTTCTTACTCAGAACAGACACATTCTAGATGGGAAACCATTGTAATGTCATTAAAATATCCCAGGGTATTCACAAAGGTAAGTTAAACTTGTGAGTAATTTACTTGTGTAAACTTTACTCTTACACTTTTGAGTAACATTACGACTTTGGGCTATTAAAAAAACCCGAGTGTAAAGTTACTAAAACGTGTAGACTTACCAAGGGGTGGAACCTAACCCACAAGTGTAAGGTACTACTACAAAAACAGTAGTAATTCTGGCATATGGTCAACCCATTGCAGTACAACACCCTCTGTTAGAGAAAAATGGAGATGGAAACCTAAAATATAACTCAGTGGGAAATAATGTTTATATTAAATGACATAAAACGGTTGCAAATATAAATAAATGTAATGTTAAAACTAATTTATGAAAATAGTACATCTCTTTGCTTTAGTTCGAAACTATTCTAACAACTTTTTTTTGCCTTTCAAATATAATGTAACAGTACCTTTTATTAAAATATAATTACATTCATTGTAATACATTCTATACCTAACCTGTAATATTTATCAAGGCATAATAAAAAACATTTTAATGGGAGCTTATTTTTTTAATTTACACTTCAGGCAAAAAATTTGAATGCACTTTTTTTTACATATATTGCAATATGGAATTCGTAATTAGGCTGCTAGCACTGATGTTTTCTAGAAATGTAGCTCTATATTTAACTAGATATATAAAAATAATTTATATTAATATTTATCATAGAATATTTTTAACATTTTTTTCAAGTTTAATGCACTTTTTAAATTTTCCATAAAACTCTACCATGCAGAGATGTTCAACTCGACTGTGGAGTCTCTCTATGTTACAGGAGTGACGGATGAGGATACTCCGCACCTAGGGTTCTGTATAGCATTTTGGTAGTATGTTTTATAGTACTACAAAACATACTTGAAAATGCAGTTAGTGAAGATGCCCTTTGAAGTGCCCATTCTTGCCACTTCTCACCGGGGATTACATTATTTGCACAAATCCTGGAAGATGTTTAATTAACATAGCACAGGTAAACTGATAAATGTTCTTGAGTTTTTCTGCTCCTGCATTTCAAAGACAGTGGATGGTAAAATTACTGTAGATTGCACTTATGGTATATTTTCCTAGATTTGATCATACTTTGACTTTGGACTGCCCACCATCAATACTT
The DNA here is from genome assembly GCF_031143425.1 of Pleurodeles waltl. NCBI lineage: Eukaryota > Metazoa > Chordata > Amphibia > Caudata > Salamandridae > Pleurodeles > Pleurodeles waltl. Next base: position 233,759,654 of record NC_090436.1, read on the forward strand.
CTGTAGTAAAAACAGAGCACAAATTTTATCATACCCCTGAAATATTTGGACTATATAACAGTAACAAAGAGAACAAGCATTTGCAATGCAACGGGTATCGCATTTCTCCGAGTTAGAGCTCTTAGCAGTTGTAAACTTCCAACTGGACTTTTCTTGCCACATTAAATGGAAAAAAAGAGTGCCAACACGCTGATACAGTTCACTCGTAGTGAAACCTATCTGCAAAAGTGCAATTATCTACGGAACTGGCAAAAGTGCAATTAACTATGTAACAGGGTCGATGTCTTGCAAAGTGCTGGACTTCTGGCAAGCGAGATTGCACTGCGAAAAAAGATAAAAAGTAGTCCACAAACCGGATGGAAAGAGTGTGCCTCGCATGTTTTCAGTACTTGGTCGCTGCGCTCGAGGAGGGCTAACCACCAGAAAAGGCATGGCGTATGCATGCCTTCCACTAATGGAAGCAAGCAGATTTTAAAAGGCAAGCCCATGAACCAATGAAAGACACTGACGTGACATGGAGGGGGCTCCGAGCCCTTTTCTATCTACTAAAGCATCTTGCAAGCGACACACATGAGCAAGCGCATGCAACGCAGGCTCGACCCTAAAAACGTGTACGTCCCTCGATTCATGTGAAGGTTACGTAGACAGCCACTTGCTACATGTATAATAACTACCAGTGATAGTATTGCTAATGCCTAACCCATTACCCAACAGTGAATCAACAACTGAGTTCTTCACATCTATTTAAACTATAGAGAAGTACCAAGGTTGAATTGATAAATCATCAAGGAAGAGATGTTTCTGCTAGGAATGACGATCTTTAGACCAGCCGTTTAGCACGAATTTAAACTTTTAAAATCGTGGATCCTTCAAGAAGTGGGTAAAGCGATTGTTTCTGGATCATTCTTACATATTTAAAATACTTATTATTTTTTGGAGTTCTGAATCGGTCATGACATCTCTTTCTTGAGTATTTTGTTTTCTTTTGATGCTGCTGTTTCACCATAATGATGGACTCTGGAACAACAGTGAGATGGTATGCAAGTGCCTTTCGACCAAAGCAAAACATTTGGATATTCCTGATTTGCTTTTTAATTCAAATGGATTCCACATGACGGTTTACACAACATCAAACAAAAAGAACGTTTGTGAAAATATTTCCTGCTTACAATAGTTGATTCACAGAGGATGAATCCAATTTGTCCTCAAGAATGAATGCAGAACAAAGAGTTCTAAAAACATCAGTGACTAGTTTCTTATTGACGTATTTTTTAAGTAAAATGTTCTGTAATTGCAGACATGTAAATGCCCTCCTGATAAAGTCAATTTTCCCGCCATTTCCAATAATTAATGAACATGTACAGTTATATGTTGATATGCCTCGGTATTTACTAAGGGACCAACCTAGCTAGAAAGCAGTACCGTGCTATAGATAAAGAAGGATAGAACATATAACAGGAGGGAGAAGAATAATTCGAAATTATGTGCAGTATGGTGAGGCACGAAGCAACCTTTGTGCCCTGTTGCCATGTCATAAGTTACAGCAGATGGAAAGGCCAGTTTAAACATGTGCCTAAGCTCGTTTCTGATCTGCTGCAATATTGATGCAAGTCTTATGTATGGAGAGAAATTATTCAAGATACAGATTTGTTCCCACAAAATGAAAAAATCCATCTAATTTAAACTGGTGAAACCAAGCTTATACCATCAAATGTACACCGATAATGCTCAAATTAGTTTGCTGAAGGAAAATAGGACACTGAACGAGACTTGCATCATTAACTCTGAATAATTTTGCCACTAGATAAAAGCCAGTTACCCATGCTTCACTGATTTTGGGTGGAATAGAATCCATCTCACCTCCTTTCAAATCGCCTTCCAGCATATCTATGTATTCCCAGGCAGCACTCTGAAGGTATGGAACTTGCAAGTTATATTTGCTTCTAAAGTAACATTTGTTTCCTACGACAAGAAAGTAGCGAGAAGCATCAATCTATGGCTCTCCCTTTTTGAGGTAGAGTTATCGAGAGCTTCAGTAATAGCATGTCTTCACATCTATTATCCTGTTTACACATTCTCTGTAATTAGTTAATGAACTGGCAACAAAGATCTAAGGCCAGAGCATGCCCAATTCTGTAAACATGATGGTTTGAGGATCACTGTCAAAGTTGTTTGTACCATCCCCAGGATCCAATGAGCAAACGATCAATGTACCTTAAAAATGTACTTCACTTTGCTCCCATTAACACCTGCGCTCACCAATAAAAATACTTGTACCCAATGGAACTTCAAACAACTGACCATTGTTGGAAGGTCATAAGAATTTTAGGACCTCAAACTGTGCTGAGCACCGAATTAAGGGCCAGATGTACGAAGCAGTTTTCAAGTCGCAAATGGCGAATTGTCCCGTTTGTGACCTGAAAAAATGCTAGTTGGGATGTACAAAGCCCAAAAGAATTGCGATTCGGTATTAGGAAGGGGCATGACAAGGGTGTCCCTTCTTAATACCGAATCCAGATGGTATGTATGATTGTTTTGTGACTGCGAATGCGGTCGCAAAACAATCGTAGTTAGCACCAGTTTCAAACTGGTGCTAACCCATTGGCAAACGGGAAGGGGTCCCCAGGGGACCCCTTCCCCTTTGTGAATGGTAGCGAAAATATTTTTTCAGAGCAGGCAGTGGCCCCATGGCCACTGCCTGTTCTGAAAAAATGAAAAGAAAACTTTTCATTTTTGATTTTGAAATGAATCTCGTTTTCCTTTAAGGAAAACAGGCTGCATTTCCCAAAAAAAAGCTGCTTTATTTAAAAGCAGTCACAGACATGGTGGTATGCTGTCTCCAGCAGGCCACCATCCCTGTCAGGGCAGCCGTTCCCAAAGGGGTCGCAAATTGCGACCTAGTCCATGAATATTCATGAGTTAGGTCATTTGCGACCCCATTGGGAATCGCAAACAGTGTCATTGACACTGTTGTACATCAAGTTTTGCGACTCGCAAATTGCAAGTCGCCCTGACTCGCAATTTGCGACTTGAAAAACCTGAGTTTTGTACACGTGGCCCTTAAACTTAAGGCCAGAGCCATATGGCATGGGATTCAGAAAGAGCCTGAAAACTGAAATGTTTTCTATTGTCTAAAACTGATCTTCATTCAAATAGGGTATTTGATTGAAGAATATCATGCCGAGACCAGGTTGAGCTATTTGACCTCTAAGAGTCTGATGTACCAAGTGAGGTTGTACTTGCAAACTGTTTAATTCACAGAATTACAGGTTGTGGGCCACAAGATGTATTTTTGGGGTGTATTAGTTCTATTTTGCAAGTTGGAAAAGCATTTCAGGACTTGTAATAAGGTTTACCAAACCACACGTAGGAATGGACATGAAAGAGATGTCCCTCCTAATTGCAATTCAAATTACTAGGTATAAATGGTTTGCCAGAGCAATTGTTGTTGGAAACCATTGAACAGTTACCAACTCCTCAAAGAGAGATTTGACTTAAAACTGGTATTGCAAGGATAAATGCCAAAAAAATCAATTTATTGTATATATACTCACGAAAGATTCAACTCCATGAAAAAATGGCAACAACGTGGTCCTTCCTGTCAACAGACAAATATGGTCCATAGCTAAAGGGGATGATGGGTATCCTGCTATATCACATATCAACAGAAATATGACATGATATCATGCACTGCACAAGGGTATCCCCTCTTTGTTCAGGATCCAGTGACGTACTTCAAGTTCATCAATTTATCCTCAGTCTCTCTGTGGGGAGTTATGCCCAATAGTTGTCAGCGCCACGTAGGCTGTCGGTAGTCTTTATATATCCTTAGGTTTAGACATGTCTTGCTGCAACATCAAGCACGTTTCAGCTCTTACATTACACCCAGCCATATCTTTAATTCAGTCCTTTGTTTTAGGTGCAGGCCTTTTATGCCACAACATAGCGATTCTATTTTGACCAGCAGTAGTGCCTTTATAGCCAGCCTACTGGTGGGATCTGAGACACGCATTCCAAAAGAGTGATGAGGAGTGTAGATGTGAATGAAAAGCTAAACATTTCAGACAGCACAGTACGTAGTCACACACAGCACTCATATGTAGGGTAACAATACCATGCTAAGTGCAAAAAGTCTACATGTTCAACCCTGCATCTCCTACACAAGTGATTAACCAATAACTCTGTCCTATGCAACATTTCTGTTGTATCGCATTCATAGTGGAAAAATTACAAGTGCAACAAATTATGTGTATACAGTAGTTCATTGATCCTCCAAACCACTTTGCAACTCTCCACCTCATGTCTCATAACTGCTGTTATATATGGGTAAAGTACTCCCTACTGTACATTATAAGGATATTGCAAGTCACAGAGGAGTTCCATAGCCATATAGACGATGAGGCCAGAGGCTGACTTCCTTTATAAGGTTATGTAAATCTGAGATGACTTGCAAAATATCATGTAGAGCAGGGCATACTTTATCCCTTATAATACATGGTCCCACCATCATCTTTGCGACAAACCACTTAAATGCATGGTGTGTAGCTCTTTCATATGAACAAGAGAGCATGTTTGCAGACTCAAAGAATAAAAATAGAATCACTAGTGTAAAATTAAACATTTCAAAAAAAGTTGTTAGCTGCTTGTTGAAAAAGATATTAGAAGCAGTTGAATAGAAGTCAGTTTAAAAAAGGCACAGAATAAACATGCAGAAAGATTCTGACTTGAATACAATTTATTGAGGAGTGCAAAAATAAATGTGTTGCTAAATATCTACTTTCGGCTTTACACGATGGAGTTGAAAACAAACAGAACAGAAATAAACAGCAACAATTAGACAGTAGTTTTGATTGTGACATGGCCCGCCTTTCCTCTGGCTGCTGCCTCTTGTAGCAGAAATTATGACATTAGAACTTGACTGTAATAAGCTATGACAGTTGAGTTCTGATGTCAATGCTTTATAAACAGCGACTGTAAGTGTCACTAGTCACAGATGATACAAAAATTATAGACACTTGTGTCAAGGGCTTAAATTCTATTTATTCACTTGGGATATTAGCTGTAGTAGCCTGGTGGCTTGTAGCGTGGGACTCAGCCTGAAGTATGTGAGGGTATTGACTGCAAAGTGGCACACCTACGTACATTGTTAAAGGGCCCAGAACTGATCATCTTCATACAAGTGGCCTAAATTTGTCAGACCTGCCTTCCCGAAGGACTCAACAACAGCCTCTTCAGAAGTTAATGAGAGTAAGGGATTGTGTTTCATTGGGATCACCATAGAGCAGGTGCATCCCAGACCAGCTTTTCTACTCATTTCTCGCCAGGCCCAGCAAGTAGTCATAAGTGTGGCCACCCTCATAGGGTCAGAGCAGTCCATTTGGTAGAATTGTCTTCAATAAACCATTATGTATTTGCTCTCTCTCAAGTATTTAGGTGTGTAGGCCTAGGCACCGAGTGAAACCAATATTTTTCTACATAGCCCTCTGCTTCAATGTGCTAAAGCAGCCGATCCAGCAGCTCAAAATCTCTTTTTTGTTAGGGACTGTAACAACACCCCAGACCAATCCTTGCATATTATCACCCCTAAATATTTGATTGTAACCTCACACCAATTGATTGGCCATCCCCAGTCATTTTGTTTGGTGTTAGGAAGAAGTTGTTGTAAGGTAGTTAATGTATTAGTGATGTTCATTAATGGCTAATAGTGTATTAATACCTTTTATAGTATAAGTCATTTTAGAAGTTATATTATTCTAGTATTTATGTATTATTATTCATTACTATGTATTAGTACATTATAAGGTTAAGAATGGTATATCCCTCCTCCCCGTGGAAGGTTGGTATATGGAACATTCGGGTTGGGATGGGAGGCTGCAATAGAATGTTGGTGAAGAGCAGGAGGGAAGCTGGAAGAGGGATGTTGGAGATAACTGTATGAAGGCTGAACAGTGGAGATGAAATAAAGTCTGAAACTGGAAGATAAGTACAGCGTGTGGTAGACTTTATAATACTGGCGACGAGGAGTGCGAAAGGGGGCACCATCATCTCCACCCCTTGTGATGTACCTATTCATGCCTTCAATACCAGTTAGTGAACTTTAAGCCTACTATCCTACCAATAATTATTTAGCTGCATATGGGGGAAGATAACTTATAATGTTAACGGAAGGATAATCTTTTCATCATTGCCTTTATTCAACTACCTGCTTTCCAGGGGCAGTTGGCATTGTAACGTTCATATCCGTTTTGCCTGTTCGGCCCTGCAGTGTTCAACCCCAGTGCTCCAGTGGTGAAACGGACTCTGTGTGACCAGTGTGGGGCATTAAAGGAACGGTTGTGGCTTGACAGCCTGTCACACGCTGACAGGCACAGCACAACGCACATAGGATTTCCCTACGACCGGTCGATTTCAAATGCGCTGACAGGCGCAACACAATAATCGTCTGTCTACACGCAGACAGACACAGCGTATCTATCTCAGCGGCCTGTCAACTTATTACACGCTGACAGGCACAGCTTTACGGACGTTGTTTTTCTTTCCCAACGCGCCGTCAAACACGGCGTTCGGACAGCGTTCGGTCAACGGCCGATTAAGCTCCCAACGCGCCGCACATCGAAGGTTGGAGTTGAACACACGGCGCTCTGCGTTAAGTCTTCATTCTGGGAAGCCTGTCCGCGCTGGTTGACACAGCATAACGAACAATTCGGTAGGCATCTAGTTTTTCAAACACAACGCTTCTTTTCAAACAGTCCATTTGTGAAAGCCTGTCAGATTAATACACGCTGACAGGCACAGCACAAGAACAGTTCATTTGGGGAAGCCTGTCAGATTAATACACGCTGACAGGCACAGCACGGTGAACCTGTCAGATTAATACACGCTGACAGGCACAGCACAAGAACAGTACTTTTGGGGAAGCCTGTCAGATTAATACACGCTGACAGGCACAGCACGGTGAACATTCAAGAATTTTTGACCCACTTGTTCTTAGGTCACTTATGCTGCAGTATTTAGGCATTTTTGGATTGATTTATTACTGAGTTCGTTTCTCTGAAGTGTAAAACTGAATTAATAATTACCAATTTTTCAATTTCCATTGTAATTCAATTTTGCTTTGTATTTCCCTGTTGTGATAATATTAGTAATTGTGAGTTTCTTACTTTATCTTCTAAGTGTAATGATGGCTGCAGCGGGTATGTCTCAACCAATTCCCTTCCTGAATGATACGGGGGAACCCAATATTCCGTGGAAGGATTGGTTTAAAATTTTTGAATCCTATCTCATAGCCATTGGAGGGGACAAATTTAACCCGATTAGGAAGCAACATATTTTGCTTCATAATTTAGGAACCCATGGAAGGAAAATTTATGATTCTCTTCCAGATCCCAACAATGCTGAGGGGTTGGCACAGGATGAATATGTAACTGCATGTTTGAAACTAGAGAAACAGTTTGGAGACCGTGTTAATGTGGTCCTGGAGCGACACAAGTTCTTTTCTAGATGTCAAGGCAAGCAAGAGAGCGTCACCAACTATATTGCCGCACTCAGAGGACTCTGTACGCTATGTGATTTTGGAGAACTCAATGACTCTCTCATTAGAGACCAGTTGGTCCGGTGTACCAATAATGCTAAAATTCAGGAGAAGCTTCTGCAAAGACAACCGAACCTACAGGAAGCCATTGAGATTGCAAAATCTATAGAACACACGGAAATCTGCCTGCAAGAAATTAGACACACGCCTGTTGAGGAACATATTAACGAAATCTCAAGTGACCTCAGAGAAGATAAGATACTGAAAATTAGAAGTAAAGACAAATCACCCCAGCTGCATGGTAATAATAAGCCTAACCTTACTTGTTTCCGTTGTGGTAGCAGTAACCACTTGGCTAATTCCACTCAGTGCCAAGCCAGATCTGCAGTGTGCAGACGATGTAATAAAAGGGGCCACTTTGCAAGAGTATGCAAGGACACATCTAGGCTGATGGATAATAAAAAGCAAGAAGAGTCCTCCCAGTTAATCAAGAAGATTATATTGCAAGTAGAGTCTGATAATAGTAACTCCAATCGTTATCCAGAATGTACCATAACCATTAATAACAGGGCGATTAGGGTATATGCTGATTCATGCTCCCCTTTTACCATTATCAATTCTCAGAACCTTAAGGTGATTGAAAAGGAAAATAGTATTGATTTATCTATAGCTGACATTTATCCCAAAGGGTATAACAGGGATCCCATTTATCTAAAGGGGATGTTCACAGGTATTATTTCTTTCAAAGGACGCTCCACCGTTGGTAAAATTTATGTGGTGGAAGATGGTTCCAGTTTGCTGGGGTGGCAACACCAAAAAGAACTGGGGATAAAGCTTGACCCTAATAATCCGGATCAAGTGATTTGTGTGGAGAGTCTTAATAGTGGTGAACCTTTTATACGTGAATTCCCAGAAATCTTCTCTGGTAAACTAGGGCTGTTGAAGAATTTTCAGCATAAAATTAAGATTAAACCTAGAGCTAAAGCGGTTGCCCACAAGACGAGACCAATTCCTCAACTGCTAAAGAATGCAGTCAAGGAAGAATTAAACAGGTTGGAAAATCTAGGGATTATACAACCAGTGGATTGTTCAGAATGGTTGGCCCCCATTGTGGTTGCAAAAAAAAGTAACGGTAAAGATATCAGATTATGTGTTGACTTGAGGGATTTGAACAGGAACATTTGGGTGGAAAGATACCCCCTTCCTAGAATCCACGAAGTTCTTAGTACGATGGGCAAAGCTGCATATTTTTCAGTTCTCGACCTTTCAAATGCATACCACCAAATTGAATTACATCCTGACTCTAAGTGGCTTACAGCGTTTACCACCCCGTTTGGCTCCTTCATGTTCAACAGGATGCCCTTTGGGCTCGCTTCAGCAGCCGCTGTCTTTCAGAAAGTTATGCAAAATATCCTGGGCGACTTACCTAACACCTTATGTTTCCAGGATGATGTTCTAGTCTATGGGGTCACGGAAGAAGAGCACAATGAGAGTTTAAGAGCGGTGCTCCTGAAATTGAAGATGGCGGGACTCACACTTAGAAGTGAAAAATGTCAATTGGGGGTGGGTTCGGTAGAGTATTTAGGTCATATAATCTCCAAAGATGGGTTCAAACCGAAGTTCTCCCTGGTGGATGCGGTGAAAAAAGCTGATCCCCAAAAAAATAAGGATGAGTTACGATCATTCCTGGGGTTGGCGGAATTCATGTCCAAATATGTTAAAAAAATTTCATCCATTTCGCATAAACTCAGAGAGTTGTTAAAAAATCATGCACCTTTTATCTGGTTGGAGGACCATAACAGTGCTTTTGAGCAAATTAAATTAGCCATAGTAGAAGCTCCTCATTTGAGTAATTTTGATCATAACAGAAAGACAATTCTCACGACGGACGCCAGCAAACTAGGATTGGGCGCCGCCCTATCCCAAATAGTAGACGGGGAAGAAAGAATAATTGCTTTTGCATCCAAGGCCCTTAATGATGCCGAATCAAACTACTCAGTTATCGAAAGAGAGGCCTTGCCGGTTTTCTGGGCCGTAAAACATTTTAAGTTCTTTCTGTGGGGTACCCAATTCATCTTAAGAACCGACCATAAACCCCTGGTATATGTGTTCTCCACCAAGGGATTCAGCAACAGCACCCCAAGAATAGCCAGGTGGATATTAGGACTCGAAAACTTTTGCTTCAATGTAGAGTACATTCCTGGTAATAAAAACACTACAGCTGATTTCCTTTCCAGATCCCCTATGAACACAAAAGAGGAGGTGGAAACTAACGAAACTCCAATACTTCTAGTGGATCTGCCTTCCATTAGCAATAGTGAATGGGAGCTAGCGTATAAACAAGACGACACCTTATCTGTGTTAAAAGAAAGGGCCAAAGAAGGGTGGCCATTATTAAAAAAGATTTAGAAGAATCCATTAAGGATTTTTGGGAAGTAAGATTGGAAATAAATGAAAAGAATAATTTTATTCTCTGTAAAGATAAAATCATACCCCCTCAAAGTCTTAGATTAAAAATAATCAAACTTGCCCACGAGGGCCATTTAGGTCGCAGTCTCACTAAAGCCAGAATCAGAGAGTGCTTTTGGTTCCCCAGTATGGATTCCTTAATTGAGAATGAAGTTAAAAAATGTTCAATCTGTTCTGCTAGTGACAAATCTAAAATGGTCCGCAAAACGCCTATCTCTCCGGTTCAAGTCCCCAATAAACCATGGATAAAATTAGCTTTTGACATCATCAGGCCCCTGAATTATTCAGGTCTTCAAAAAAGATTTGCTTTAGTCCTCATTGATTACCATTCCCATTGGATATCCACAAAATTCGTAAACCAAATCACTACAAATTCTGTCATTTCCTTCCTTAAAGACATCTTTGCTGTAGAAGGTATTCCCGAAACACTGGTTACAGACAACGGGGTACAACTTACATCCATAATGATGAAGCAATTCCTGGACTTAGTGGGGATTAAACATTTCACCACTGCCTTGTATTGCCCTAGGGCAAATGGCCTGGCTGAACGCACCAATCGAATGATTAAGGAGTGCATCCAATTGGCCTCCATTAACCATGTAAATGTAGAGGATGCGGTCAGGGAGATGTTGTGGGCTTACCACACTACTCCAAATTCTATTACCAAGATTTCCCCGTTTATTGCGTTACGTGGCAGAACACCCTGCACCAAATTTTTCCCATCCTGGCTGGGTGGAGGTAACAAAAACGGAAAGATATTGTCTTACAGTAGTACAAAAGTAAGGATGCATCAGGACAAGTATAAACAAAGATATGACATGAAGTATGGGACCAGGGTGCAAAATTGGAAGGTGGGAGATCAAGTATTAGTATGTAGACCATTTGGTCTGACAAGGTCGTGTGTGAAAGACACTAAATTTGCAGGTCCTTTCTATATAACCAAAATAAGGAGAAATGTTGTGGTTTTAAATAATGGTCAATGCTGGAGTATGAATAGAATTGTTAAATTCTCCAATCATAACTAGTGGTCACCCTTACTGAAATCCCTCAGTGGTTAGATAGCATTCTGCACCTTTAACTGTCTCCTAGTTTACTTCTAGGGGACAATCAGATTTTCTGTAAATAATAATTATTATTTTTTTTTTTTGTTCTCTTTCTTTTTCTCCGTTCTATTATCTTTTCCAAGGTACCCCTTCTCTTAATCGTTATTATTGTGGGGAAGATGTGTTGTAAGGTAGTTAATGTATTAGTGATGTTCATTAATGGCTAATAGTGTATTAATACCTTTTATAGTATAAGTCATTTTAGCAGTTATATTATTCTAGTATTTATGTATTATTATTCATTACTATGTATTAGTACATTATAAGGTTAAGAATGGTATATCCCTCCTCCCCGTGGAAGGTTGGTATATGGAACATTCGGGTTGGGATGGGAAGCTGCAATAGAATGTTGGTGAAGAGCAGGAGGGAAGCTGGAAGAGGGATGTTGGAGATAACTGTATGAAGGCTGAACAGTGGAGATTAAATAAAGTCTGAAACTGGAAGATAAGTACAGCGTGTGGTAGACTTTATAATAGAAGTGTTCTCACTCCCCCAATTCATTGAGATCCTGGAGTATCATTTGAATTGGACTGTATATCGAATTGTGGTGGGCAGCGTTGATGCTGGTTGCCAGAATAACATTAGGATACCATTAGTATATATGAGGAAAGGGAGATGACCTGTCTCAAAGGCTAACCCTCTGTGAATATGCCTCTTGTATGCCCAACTGAATTTCTCCATAGCTATTACAAAGAGCAATGGGGGTAGAGTAATTTGTTTATCTTGATAAGGCAGCTGGTCCCTCTTGTCCTATTTTGATAACCCTGTAGTCTTTAAATAGCTATCTCCATACACTCAAACTGACTGTATGTATAATTTTGGAGTGCCTGTTTGTTGTGACAAAGCAACTACCAGAATATATGCATTAACAGTATCTCACAACATGCCACACTTGGGGAATGATCTATCAGTAAGTTAAAAAAGTCACTGTTGTCTGAGCTTACATCACTGTGGAATATTGAATCAGTCAGGACTTCAGCCTGAAACCTACAGCCTCAGTGTGACAGCTAGGATGGAGCATGTTCAGTACCTACATCACCAGAGTGTGATCTGAGAGTGTGTGTGAAAGGTATGTAGCTTCAATCGTCACCTCTCTTGAGAAGAGCCAGTAGTGTATGCATGACGTAGGATCATGGACAAAGGCATAGAAAGAGAAATCCTGAGCCACCATATATTTACTAGATCTATCGTAGCCATTGCATGTGGCAGAGTCTGCTTGCTTTGTGTGCCCAGCTCCTAAGCAGATCTCGCTTAGTTAGTCCAACATTAGATTAATGCCCCTACCCCCATAAACTATGGCTTCTGTTTTAACCTTCCTGCTCATTATGTATATTTTTCATAAATGTTGGAGTGTGTCTTTTAAAATGAATGTTAATTACGTAATCTTGCAAGTATATTGTGTGATAAAGCTGCATCAAAATGTGTTAACACAGAAAATAATGCACGCATTTGAAATGTGCCCATGGGGAGTGGCTACCAATGTATACGAAGACTAATGAAAAGCTTAATAATTCTGAATTTATTGTGCAATAATGTTTTGAATTTGTATTAGTATATCAGAATTAGAGTTATATGTTAAGAGTTTTGCTTTATTAAAATTAGAGGGCCTTAGCTTAGCGAGTGTTTTGGGCCTAGCTGCCCGGCCTCATATTGAATTGTATTTTTCTAATGTGTAAATGCGCTGTTTTCCTGAAGGACACAAACCTGTATTTTTCCTGGGGCTATATGCGTGTAGGCGTAGTAAATTCTTTCTCATGAGAACTGACTTGCTCAAGGCGACATTCTTGCTGGATGCAACAGTGTAATTCGTAACAGGCACAAGGTTAACTGTACTAGGAGAAGACAATGAAGACACTGACTGGAGCGTAAAAGTGTAACATTTTCTACCTGACATTCCAACCGTGAAGACGTCAATAACATGGACCAATCTGCGACATGTGAACTGCAAACAAGGAAAATTCTAGTAGGGTGCTCACTGAATTATTGGGCAGAGATAACGATGCACCAAATTTTATCCAATGAGGAATTAGGGAACAATTAGATGGTTTTGATTTAACGGTGTAACCCAAGGGAAACGGGGGGCACTTTTTCTTTTCTACTTTGATGGGGACATTTGCCTTCTCCTTTGCCATAAGACTTATTTCACTTGCCATTTTCCATACACTCAAAACCCATACTTTAGAGTTAAATTGTCCTGTCACTTCAAACTATCTTCTATCCCATTCTTGTCTGATATTAACTTCTCCTCCAACTGAGGGAAGAAATTCCTTTTCTGAACTATGCTATCTTGAGATTTTACCCCATCCTATCTTTGCCGATGGTGAATCGACTGATGTCCTGAGGACAAAGACTGACGCTGTTTGCTGATCTGTTGGATTGGTAACTATCCTATGCGAAATTTGTGATTGTCTGTTTGCCTTTCCTTTCTAGGTACCAACTGCTATTTTGATAGAGGCCTTAGTTTAGATGTTTTCCAAATTTGTGTTTACTAAATGTTTTGCATGAGGCCAATCATGCTAATGCTAATTTGTGGTTAGTTAAGGTATTCAAAATTATTCTATGCAAATAGACAAATGACTGAGTTCTTGCTTTGTTGAATCAAATGTACTAATGAGACTCTGCTAAATTGCTTCATATTAATGATGTACATAAATATTGAATGAATATTAGCCGATGCATTGATGAAGTTGTGCTCTGATTGCTAATTGGTAGTGTTCCGATGAGTTTATTGTTAATAAGATTAACAGACATGATGTTAGATTGTAACCAATAGGGAAATAAATACCCTAACTTTTAACTAAACTGGTGTGGTTATTCGTGAACTGAGGAGTTATGGTGAGTTCAACGATTAAGTTTTATTAAACGTTTATTGATTAGTGATCGTTATTATTGATAATTTATTGATTAATTGATTGGTGATGCCAAGAAAATATTTTGTGCTGGTAAGTCCCCAAACGTGGTCAAAAGGTTTGTCAACCTAAGCGAGTTTCCTTGTAAGTTTACTTATTAAGGCTCTGACGTGCTAACAGTTTTTGGTAGCAGAGGATGGTTTGGCCCTTTGGGGCCCCAGTACGAAGGATTATGGTTTGATAGAGCTGATGGTGCAAATTACGGTTTGGTAGTAGAAGTGTTTGTTTGGCTTTGGGCCCGGTGTGAAGGGAGTGTGGTTTGGAGGTTTGGCAGGTGTACCGAATAAATTGGGTTTAGTGGGTTTTTTTTCTTCAAAGATGCAAATTAGAGATGATGTGTCCCTAAGTCCCAAATGACTTTCCTGGAATCTCAGAGCTTGCTGAAGGGAGTTTGAGTATGTTCTCTGCGTTCTAGTGACAGTGTGAATGAAGTAGGGTTTTGCGCTTGCACAGCTTATGCATATTGTGGGTGAATTGTGATGTTGTGAGAGTTTTAGGCCAGATGATGATGTTTTAGTAGGAGTGGGCATACTCCGCAGTATGAGAGTAGGGAAGTCGGCGAACTTCAAGTGAGTGTGGTGCTTTGTGCTCACAAATTGTCCACATGGTTGTTGATGATGTACGGACCCAGCGTGGTCTCAGACTCCAGAGTATATTGAGAAGCGTATGAGACACTTGGTTCATGTTGTAATTTGTGCAGTTTAATAGGTCGATAGTGAAGTCGACGAGTCGAGTTTGAGTCAAAGTGAGTGAATGAAAACTTCTATGGAGATTTGGTGAGTTCTAAAGTGCACTAGAACAATAATCCATTGACAAGTCGAGAGTAGAACTTGAGGGTCAAATGCGAGTGCGGGATCTGAGAAGGAGAAAGTAGCTGCCGAGGCTAGGCGAAATCTCAGTAAAGTTCTGAAGCGATTGTGTTACCCTTTCCTGTAGTAAACCGGCAAATTTTGATTTTATTTTGGTTGGTGCTCGTAATATATTGCATTGGTTTGTGTGAATCGAGAGTGGGAAGACAAGCCGCAAGACTTTGTCAGCCGCAGTGTGTGAGTGTGATGTCATTTTAAACCACGCTGGGATAGGTTGGTTAGTGAAAAGGGTCACGCACGAATTGGCAGCCATCCGTGAGAGGCAATTGGTTGAGAAGGTAGGCAAAGAGAGATCTGGGAATTAAAGTCACTTCCTGATTTGATTGTAAGCACAATAGAGCACGTAAAGATTACATTTTTCAAGGCTTTAAAGAGCGCTTTGAGGGGAGTGTAGGGGCGGTTACAACGCCAGAGGTTACATCGGTTCATATTTGTAGGAGGCTGGACTGGCTTGTAGTGAGCACCTAGGGGTACTTACACCCTGCACCAGGCCCAGTTATCCCTTATTAGTGTATAGGGTGTCTAGCAGCATAGGCTGATAGATAATGGTAGCTTAGCAGAGCAGCTTAGGCTGAACTAGGATACGAGTGAAGCTCCTACAGTACCACTAGTGTCATATGCACAATATCATAAGAAAACACAATACACAGATATACTAAAAATAAAGGTACTTTATTTTTATGACAATATGCCAAAAGTATCTCAGTGAGTACCCTCAGTATGAGGATAGCAAATATACACAAGATATATGTACACAATACCAAAATATGCAGTAATAGTATTAGAAAACAGTGCAAACAATGTATAGTTACAATAGGATGCAATGGAGACACATAGGGATAGGGGCAACACAAACCATATACTCCAAAAGTGGAATGCGAACCACGAATGGACCCCAAACCTATGTGAACTTGTAGAGGGTTGCTGGGACTGTAAGAAAACAGTTAGGGTTAGAAAAATAGCCCACCCCAAGACCCTGAAAAGTGGGTGCAAAGTGCACTAAAGTTCCCCAAAGGACATAGAAGTCGTGATAGGGGAATTCTGCAGGAAAGACACAAATCAGCAATGCAACAACGATGGATTTCCAGTCCAGGGTACCTGTGGAACAAGGGGACCAAGTCCAAAAGTCACAAGCAAGTCGTAGATGGGCAGATGCCCAGGAAATGCCAGCTGTGGATGCAAAGAAGCTGCTACTGGACAGTAGAAGCTGGAGATTCTGTAGGAACGACAAGGGCTAGGAACTTCCCCTTTAGAGGACGGATTCCCACGCCGTGGAGAGTCGTGCAAAAGTGTTTTCCTGAAGAAAGACCGCCAACAAGCCTTGCTAGCTGCAAATCGTGCGGTTAGGGTTTTTGGGTGCTGCTGTGGCCCAGGAGGGACCAGGATGTCGCCAATTGCGTCTGGGGACAGAGGAAGCGTCGAGCAAGACAAGGAGCCCTCTCAGCAGCAGGCAGCACCCTCAGAAGTGCCAGAAACAGGCACTACAAGGATGCGTGAAATGGTGCTCACCCGCAGTCACACAAAGGAGTCCCACGTCGCCGGAGGACAACTTAGGAGGTCGTGCAATGCAGGTTAGAGTGCCGTGGACCCAGGCTGGACTGTGCACAAAGGATTTCCACCGGAAGTGCACGGAGGCCGGAGTAGCTGCAAAAGTCATGGGTCCCAGCAATGCAGTCTGGCGTGGGGAGGCAAGGACTTACCTCCACCAAACTTGGACTGAAGAGTTACTGGACTGTGGGAGTCACTTGGACAGAGTCGCTGGATTCAAGGGACCTCGCTCGTCGTGCTGAAAGGAGACCCAGGGTACTGGTGATGCAGTTCTTTGGTGCCTGCGGTTGCAGGGGGACGATTCCGTCGACCCACGGGAGATTTCTTCGGAGCTTCTAGTGCAGAGAGGAGGCAGACTACCCCCACAGCATACACCACCAGGAAAACAGTCGAGAAGGCGGCAGGATCAGCGTTACAGAGTTGCAGTAGTCGTCTTCGCTACTTTGTTGCAGTTTTGCAGGCTTCCAGCGCGGTCAGCAGTCGATTCCTTGGCAGAAGGTGAAGAGAGAGATGCAGAGGAACTCGGATGAGCTCTTGCATTCGTTATCTAAGGAATCCCCAAAGACAGAGACCCTAAATAGCCAGAAAAGAGGGTTTGGCTACTTAGGAGAGAGGACAGGGTAGCAACACCTGAAGGAGCCTATCAGAAGGAGTCTCTGACGTCACCTGCTGGCACTGGCCACTCAGAGCAGTCCAGTGTGCTAGCAGCACCTCTGTTTCCAAGATGCCAGAGGTCTGGAGCACACTGGAGGAGCTCTGGGCACCTCCCAGGGGAGGTGCAGGTCAAGGGAGTGGTCACTCCCCTTTCCTTTGTCCAGTTTAGCGCCAGAGCAGGGCTGAGGGGTCCCTGAACCGGTGTAGACTGGCTTATGCAGAAATGGGCACCATGTGTGCCCATGAAAGCATTTCCAGAGGCTGTGGGAGGCTACTCCTCCCCTGCCTTCACACCATTTTCCAAAGGGAGAGGGTGTAACACCCTCTCTCAGAGGAAGTCCTTTGTTCTGCCATCCTGGGCCAGGCCTGGCTGGACCCCAGGAGGGCAGAAGCCTGTCTGAGGGGTTGGCAGCAGCAGCAGCTGCAGTGAAACCCCGGGAAAGGCAGTTTGGCAGTACCAGGGTCTGTGCTACAGACCACTGGGATCATGGGATTGTGCCAACTATGCCAGGATGGCATAGAGGGGGCAATTCCATGATCATAGACATGTTACATGGCCATATTCGGAGTTACCATTGTGAAGCTACATATAGGTAGTGACCTATATGTAGTGCACGCGTGTAATGGTGTCCCCGCACTCACAAAGTCCGGGGAATTGGCCCTGAACAATGTGGGGGCACCTTGGCTAGTGCCAGGGTGCCCTCACACTAAGTAACTTTGCACCTAACCTTTACCAGGTAAAGGTTAGACATATAGGTGACTTATAAGTTACTTAAGTGCAGTGTAAAATGGCTGTGAAATAACGTGGACGTTATTTCACTCAGGCTGCAGTGGCAGGCCTGTGTAAGAATTGTCAGAGCTCCCTATGGGTGGCAAAAGAAATGCTGCAGCCCATAGGGATCTCCTGGAACCCCAATACCCTGGGTACCTCAGTACCATATACTAGGGAATTATAAGGGTGTTCCAGTAAGCCAATGTAAATTGGTAAAATTGGTCACTAGCCTGTTAGTGACAATTTGTAAAGAGAGAGCATAACCACTGAGGTTCTGGTTAGCAGAGCCTCAGTGAGACAGTTAGGCATCACACAGGTAACACATACCTATAGGTCACAAACTTATGAGCACTGGGGTCCTGACTAGCAGGGTCCCAGTGACACATAACAAACATACTGAAAACATAGGGTTTTCACTATGAGCACTGGGTCCTGGCTAGCAGGATCCCAGTGAGACAGTGAAAACACCCTGACATACACTCACAAACAGGCCAAAAGTGGGGGTAACAAGGCTAGAAAGAGGCTACTTTCTCACAATAATGTAATGGATGAAAAGGGTGTTGCGCCATGTCTTTGGCTAAAGCAACGGTGCAAAGCCACGGAGAAAAAGGGGTGCTTAGCGTTTCCTGAAAACTGAACATTCAATTTGAGGGTTTTGGAAAATTTGAGGAGGGTGCTAAATGATCTGAAGCCACCTTCGAGGCCAGCACAGTTTGAGGCGCTAGCAATCTGGGAACTAGAGGCAATACGGTAAGAGCAACAGAAATTTGAGAGGAGAATGAGGAAAGCAGAAAAGACACTAGCGGAGGCTAGGTGGGATAGTGCACAGAGAGTTTGGAGGAGAGAAACAATAGATGGAGTTAGGCTGTTTCCAGCGATAGCTCAAGAAGTTGAAGACAAAGGGAGGAAAGCTACTTGTAAGACTGACAAAAGTCTTTCCCAAGACTAAGAGGTCAGGAAGCCCTGGTCAGAGGCAGATGACTCAGATGATGATGAGTTCCTTAATCAGTTACTGAATGATCGACCACCGCCATATGAGATAGACGAAAATAGGCTGAGTGTCAGTGCCTGTCCTGCAGGTTCGACACAAGAGAAGGTGACAATAAATCTGACACAGGTTAGTCCTGCCTCGACACAAGTCCAGGTGCAGAGAGGTTTTGGCATGTCTACTGCCCAGGTTATGCAACCTCAGCTGCAACCGCCACAGGTTCAGAGACTTTACCCTGATGTACCCATTTTAGAGACTACCACTAATCTGATGGTGCCGACAGAGCCAACATATGGAAGACCAGAGTTGATACAGACTGAGCCAACTCCACCTTTATTGCCCCAGGTGCAGCCGTAAATGATTCTGAGATGTACTTCGATCGCAGGACCACAGTCAGATATGACGCCAGTGAGGAGCCAGAATATGGAAGTTAATCCTCCACAGGTTTTGGGGATCAGATAGACACCAGCTGCCATATCTTTGCCTATTACGGTTGGTCCACCAGTGCCTTTGTATGCACAGGCAAGGCCTAGTGTATGTGATCAAGGAGTAATGACACAAAATATGACAAGAGGAGGGTTCGTAGGAAGCTCCCAAAGAATGACTCCAGTGGAACCAATATTTGAAGGGTCTAGGTCTTTGTTAGATTTCAGTCCGATTGGGGCTCCTCCAGAGGCCATGAGACAGAGAGGTTCGAGACTGCGGACACTGCAAATCTCGAGTGCAAATGTACCACAGACACATTTAGTGCAGGTTGGGAATATCTCATTACAGGGTTTAACAGCACAACAGCTGACCGATTGGTTAGACAAGCTTAATACTCCACACTCTGCTACTGTAGCCGCAGGGAGGGCGGAAGGAGAAGAATACCTGAACCTTGTGAGGTTGGGTATGGCACCAAATGAACTTATTGAAGGGAGCATGGGTGTGAACAGGTTAGAGTCATACACAGTAGCAGAATTTAGGTATTTGTGTCCAAAGATAACAAGAGAAGTGAGTAGGGTGCACCAGAGGTTGGCAAATTTGGCAGACAAATATGGCGTAGATTTAGAAAATACCAAACATTTGAAGAGGAGTTACAGGTTAGATTTTGAGCCCAAGGATTTTGAACACATGAGGTCTACTGGAATGAAGGCACACCTCAAGGAGATACTGCAGAGTGCACAAGTTTGGGGAGCCTTAGAGAAGTGGGAAGTCAGATGGGTGAAGAAAAGAGACAAGAGGAAGAGTGATTGCATAGAGCAGTCAGCTAAAGCATTACCGGATACAGGTACGGTAAAGATGTTACCAATAAGAAAGAATGCCGGGGGGGTTCTCGTCCATGTACCTTGGACTAGAGGGGATATTCTGGGCCTTATTACAACTTTGGAGGACGGTGTTAATCCGTCTCAAATGTGACGGATATACCACCTACCGTATTACGAGTTCCATAGGATATAATGGACTCGTAATACGGTAGGTGGTATATCCGTCACATTTGGGACGGATTAACACCGTCCTCCAAAGTTGTAATAAGGCCCTCTGTCTTTTACGAATGACTTCCCCAGGCTGAGGGAGAAGCCAGTAGAGTGGTATCAGCAGACAGGTTTGTGAAACTTGAGAAGTGTCTTTGGGATGACCTGAATACTCTCTTTGAGATCATAGTTCCAGCTGATTTGTGGATTGAGTGCAAAAGGAGCGTAGATTGGCCGACTGAGGAACCGGCAAGGGACAGAAGCACAGGGGCACCGTCTCCTAATGTGATGAAGTATTATTATAAGGTGATTGAGTTTCTGAAAACGAGAGTTTCGTCGAAGAATATTGATTGGCAAAGGATTGATTGAACGGCTCAGGAAGTTAAGGAGTCGATACATGCCTATTATGAGAGGTTGTTCGAAGGCGTTTAAACATTACAGTGGTACAGAGGTTGTTGAGGCGAAGGACATGAATCACCTTGTGTTCAGGTTCGTGGAAGGGTTGAGACCTGAGATTGGCCAGATGATTAAGAGTCACTTGTTGGCAGGCAAAGCCGATTGACGAGGTGTTGCAGTATGCAAAGTACTGCAGCAATGAGATTGAGTTGAAGCAGAGAAAGTTGAAGGAGAAAGCGATGGTGATGCAAATTAAAGCAGTACTACAGGGATGCAAGGAGGTTGTCTACAGCAGGTGGTGCAGCAGCCGCAGGGAAACAGGATGTTTCAGGCGCAGGTGCGAAGTAGGAGTCGAGGAGGTTTTGTGAACCACAGTCCAGATTTGCACACTAGTAGTTCAAAATGATGCACAGGGAATGAAAAGGATATTACCTTGTCAAGCTTGCGGGGTCGTTGGACA
The DNA here is from genome assembly GCF_031143425.1 of Pleurodeles waltl. Lineage (NCBI taxonomy): Eukaryota > Metazoa > Chordata > Amphibia > Caudata > Salamandridae > Pleurodeles > Pleurodeles waltl. The sequence continues at coordinate 233,780,807 of NC_090436.1, forward strand.
CTAAAAGCTGGAGGGCCCAATGATGGTGCAGGATGGTGTTATTCAACAAAGCAATGATGTCAGTGCATTCCAAAATGTGAAAGGACCAAGACTGAGGGGTCCAAAGCCAAATTTTCAGAATAATGTGAATCCATGCAGCAGGTGCAGATGCCACATATCCAGCCAATACAGTTACAATAAGCGCAACAGCAAGTCCCCATGGTACCTAGACAGCAAATGCAAGTGCCCTTAGCGCCAATGGAACAGCAACAGGTGATGCTTCCTCAACAGGTCACAGGTCAAAGAGTGAGTCAGAATCACACAGTGCAACAGTACCCATTGCGTGGTGAGAATGGAATAAATGATGAATGGTCGGATGAGAGTTCAGACAGTGAAGAGTGTAGTCTTGCAGCGTCCTTAGAGGTAGATCAGAGAGGACCCTATGTTCAGGGGATAGGCAATGGGTCACAAGGTTTCTTTCTTGGTTGACACAGGAGCTACACGCTCTACAGTCAGAAGCGCAGAGGTTCCAAAATTGCCCCTTTCAGGACGAACAGCTAAGGTAGTGGGAGTAGCAAACAAACTCCTGACTAACCTGATCACAGATCCGGTTCAAGTTGAGTTTGGCACTTTCCAAGGATTGCACAGATTTGTGGTTTGTGATTCAAGTCCTGTATCCTTACTGGGAAGAGACTTAGGGAGTCATTACGACCCTGGCGGCCGGCGGTATGTTGGTGGTAACACCGCCAACAGGCTGGCGGTGTTCCGCCAGCAATTATGACTGTGGCGGAATTGCCACGGCCATACCGCCAGCACCTCCATTTTCACGCCAGGATTCCACCTGCCGGTCATAATCCCCAGGGCAGCGGTGAGTCCCCGACCGCTGGCCTGTCCATGGCGGTACACCCCGCCATTGAAAGGCCGGCGGTAAGGGGACTTGGGGTGCCCCTGGGGGCCCTGCACTGCCCATGCACTTAGCATGGGCAGTGCAGGGGCCCCCAGGCATAGCCCCGTCGCGCATTTCACTGCCCGAATTTCAGGCACTGAAATGCGCGACGGGTGCTACTGCACCCGCTGCACATCAGCATTGCCGCCGGCTCTATTATGAGCCGGCTGCAATGCTGATGTGACATTTCCGCTGGGCCAGCACACGGTAACACTGTTACCGTCCGCTGGCCCAGCGGAAATGTCATAATAGGGAGACAGGAATACTGCCGGCAATGGCGGTATTCTGTCTCCCGCGGCCTCAGCTGTCTTTTCAAAAGACCGCCGAGGTCGTAATGACCCCCTTAATGTGCAAGACGAGGTGTTCAATCACCTGTTCTAATGAGGGAATTGAGGTACAGACAAACAGTGATGATGAAGGGGAGGAACAGGGTTCAAAGCCTAAAACTGAGACAACGGATGAGGAATATCCTCTGATTAACTTTTTCCCGATGTTCACAGTAGCTGATCTCCCGGCAGACTTACAGGGAACAGTTCAAGAAAGGGTGTGGGACCTGACAGGGAAAGAAGTAGGGTTGATAAAATGAGTAGAACCAGTAAAAGTCAGTGTGAAGCCTAACGCTGTGTTCCCCCAGACACCGCAGTATGAAATGGCGCAAGATGTCCTTATAAAGGTTGCGCAAATCATTGCAGATTTTGTGAAAAAGGGAGTTCTGAAAGAGGTGTTGAGTAGTCCGTGCAATTCACCAATAATGGGACTGAGAAAGCCTTGTGGGAAGGTTCGGATTGTCCAAGATTTGAGGAAGATCAATGACATAGTGGTGAAGTGTTGCCCAGTAGTGCCAAATCCTGCTGTGATTATGTTTCAGATCCCATGCGATGCAGAATGGTTCACAGTAATTGATCTGTCCCAAGCATTCTTTTCTGTGCCTCTTCATGAGGACTGCCAATTTCTCTTTCAGTTTTAAATTTTTGGACAAAGTCTACTGTTGGTGTGGAATTCCTCAAGGGTTTTCGGAATCACCTTTCATATTTAAACAGATATTGATGAAGAATTTGGAGTCATTGGAGCTGCCTTTCCAATCGAATCTAGTGCAATACATTGATGATTTATTGATCGCATCTAAAACAAGGGATGAGTGCAAGTACGATTTGATTGCTTTGCTAAATCACTTGGGAAAGAATGGGCACAAGGTGTCCCCGAAGAAATTGCAATATTGTCTGAAGTTTTTGAGTCATCAGATCGAGAAAGGGTCCAGGAAATTGTCCAGAGAGAGAATAACGGCAGTGTTACAGATGAATCACCCAACGACGCAGAGAGATGTTAGGATGTTTATAGGAATGGTGGGTTACTGTCATCAGTGAATCCCAAATTTTTCAGTCATTTCTAAGCCATTGCAGAGGCTGACGGTCAAAGAGAAATAGGATGCATAGTTGTGGGAGAGAAGGAAATGAGGGCATTCACTGAGTTAAGGGAGAGCATGTGTAGGGCTCCAGGTTTAGGTATGCCTGATTACACGTCCTTTGTTCTGTTTTGTCATGAACATGATGCATGTTTTTTGTCTGTCTTGACACAGGTCCATGGAGGTATGAACCGAACAGTAGCTTATTTTTCAGCTACTTTGGACCCAGTTGCAGCAGCCTTACCGGGTGGTCTGCGTGTAGTAGCAGCAGTTGGACAAAGCCTCACATAGTGTGAAGGCATAGTGATGGGACATCCTTTAACAGTCATGGTCCCTCACTCCTATTGGGGTCACCAAATTTAACGTTAAAAAGATGTACAGTGTTGAACCCGGCAACTTTGCTTCCAAATGAAAATACAGAGGTTGAAAATGTGGAAGATGTAGAACATGATTGTCTTGAGGTAACAGAAATGTGCACCAAACCAAGACCTGACATTAAAGATATCCAATTGGAGGAAAATGATAAAATTATCTTTGTCGATGGCTCATGTTTGAGAGACTCAGTAGGAGTGCTGAGAGCCGGATATGCTATATGCACGTTTTCTGGTATCCTGGAAGCGTCATGGCTTCAAAGAGTGTATTCCGCCCAGGTAGCTGAACTGGTAGCTGTTACCAGAGCTTGCCATGTCTCTGCTCAGATGAGAGTGACTATCTATACTGATAGCAGATATGGATTTGGAATTGTCCATGATTTTGGCCATCTATGGTCACAGAGGGGTTATTTGACCTCCTGTGGTTCGCCAGTGAAAAATGGGGAAAGAATTAAGGAGTTGTTGCAAGTGATTCAGTTACCTCATGAAATTGCCATGGTGAAATGCAGTGCACACCTGAAGTCACAAGATTTTGTTTCAATGGGGAATGGATATGCGGATCAAGTCGCAAGGTTTTGTGCATTGAACTGTATATCATTTAAGGATCAATGGGAATTGTTGCCTGAAAAAAAAATGAGACATGTACAGGTTACGCATTGAGGGTGATTGACACGTTAGAAGAGTTGAGATTGTTGCAGGGTCGTGCCAGCAAAGATGAGAAGCGTTCTTGGGTTAGGATGCAATGTATACAAAGACCAGATGATTTGTGGGTTTCAGACGAGGAGAAAATGGTCTTGCCGAACAGTCTCTTGTCACAATTTGCCAGTTTTTACCTTGGCCAAGCACACATTGGGAGGGATGCTATGATCAGGTTGTTCAAGATTGACTGGTTTAATCCAAAATTTAGACAAGCTGCAGAGGTGATATGCCATTGTTGTATCATCTGTCAACAGATGAACACAGGGAAAGGGACAGTGGTGAATTTGAGCCACATTGGGAGAGCTGGAGGTCCATTTAGCAGAATTCAATTGGATTTCATTGAAATGCCTGTATGTGGAGGTTTGAGATATGTGTTGGTAATTGTGTGTATCTTTAGTCACTGGATTGAAGCTTATCCTACACGCAGGAATGACAGCCTCACAGTAGCGTAGCTGCTGCTTAGGGAATTGATACTGCGTTTCGGTTTTCTGATCTCTTTAGAATCAGATAGGGGAAGTCACTTCAACAATGAGGTGGTTAGGTTGCTGTGTGCAGCACTGAACATTGAGCAGAAGTTGCATTGTAGCTACCTCCCTGAGGCATCAGGACTAGTGGAACAGATGAATGGTACCCTGAAATCGAGAATAGCGAAAATGTGCGCAGCAACAAATTTGAAATGGCCCGACGCATTACCTTTAGTGTTAATGTCAATGCGAAATACCCCAAACAAGAAGTCTGGACTGTCTCCGCATGAGATTCTCAGGGGTCAAGCTATGAGAATGCCCGTAGTACCTGCCAATGCTCTTGTGAATATCACATATGATATGTTGTTGGACTACTGCAAGGGTCTGGCTGATGTGGTCCGCTCTTTTTCTCACCAGGTGGAAGCTACTACCCTGCCACCGATTCATGATCCAGGACACAACCTGAAAGCTGGTGACTGGGTTGTCATCAAGAAACAGGTAAGGAAGACGTGCTTGGAGCCGCTTTGAAGGGATCCTACCAAGTGATACTAACGACTACCACTGCTGTGAAGTGTGCAGGACTTCCGAACTGGATCCATGCCAGTCACGCGAAAAAGGAGACGTGTCTGACTGCTGAGGAGTTTGAATTGTTGAAAGTACCAACAACAGAAAAGGAAGTCTCAGGGCCGGAGGGTAATCGAAGGGGAACTGAGACAGAAGCAGAGCCCTTTTAGGACGGCTTGGTCACCCCAGTAAGAGACAAAGGAGAAGAGATCCAGAGAGGTGACGGTGGGCCTATCTCAACTGAGGCAACAGGGGAACCTAGTCAAAGAGAGGTTCTCTAAGAAGTAGACGATTTTGAGAATGATAGTGAGCACTTTACAGACCCAAGTGCGAAGGAGTTGAGGGGGAAGAGAGTCAGAGTGTTCAACCTCCTCCTGAGCAGAATGCAGGTCCATCAAGCGAAAACACCATAGAGTCAAGAGAGAAAGAAGGGTTGCCACAAGAAGGATCAAAGACTAGAGAGATATTGAAAGGAGAAAAGTGGCCAGAGTTGCAAGTGAAAAAGGGGAAAGTGGTTGTCGAAGATGCTATAGAAGAAGAAATTGACACAACAAGGAGAGAAGATCTAAGTGAAGGAGAGTTGCAAGGTGATCGCAAGTTGAAAAGAAAGAGAGTAGCAAATAGGAGGTACGCAGGTCCTGAATGGGCGTATGTAACGACAGCTGAATGGCAACAGGAGTTCCTGGCGTTCTGTTTTGATCGAGCGATCCCAGGTCAATATTTTGGCACCTGAGTCTGGCTGAAGGATCTGAAAGGGTGCAAAGATTTGAGCTAAGATCGAACTTGATAAAGAGACTGAGACAATTCCGGATGAGACTTTGAAAACCTGAATTTACTTTTGAAAACCGATTTAGACAAGCTGCTAACCTAAATTGACAAGGATCCTGGGAGAAAGACTGGAAGCTGTAAATAATCGCTGAAGGAAGATTTGCTTATTCTGACTTTTGCTACGGGAGAGAATTATTAACCATCCTCTGTTATTGCTGTTTTGAATTAGGTATCTTTCACTTTCTGATTCTTTACAGATCATGGCTAACATTAGGCAGAAGAATGAAGGGAGTAGGCATTGTAAATATTTAAGTGTTGGTTTGGGTATTGTGTGTATGATATTGATTGTGGTTGTAATTGTGGGTATGACACTAATGGATAAGAGTGGGACTAACAATGCTACAATTCCTGAGACTACCACTGCACTAACAGCTTGGGGGAGGTTTGAGCTGGACGAGAGATATTTGCATGAGGGAACTAATGCAAAAGGGGAACTTTCCACTAACATTTTCTATCGCTTGCTGAGTGAGTATGTCGAGACAAAGGAAGCGAAGGATTGTTTTGTGTGCACACCGATTCCTGTTTCGGTACAAGAGGGGGTTACCTATGATAGCTTTCCGTTAACCTATGGGATAAGCTGTAGTCTGCTACTAACAAGATTTTATAATCAGGAGGAGGTCCAATACTTCTATTCGAATCATGTTTAGGTGTTTTCTTACGTACCTATAATAGAGGATTAGAGCAGTGTAGCTAGATACTACAGTATAAAGTTAGTTAAAGGATTCTTTGAGCCGAGATTGACAATTAGTACGTCTTATGCACATCGCAATAATCTGACATGCTTGCTTACACCTGTAGAGAAAAGCTTTTTAGATCACACAGAGGATAGAAGGAGGGCATTAAAGGGTAAATTGGAAAAAGGATGCCAGAAGCGAGCTTTTGCTAGTAGTGAAAGTTATGGTGAAATTAGAGAACAAAGGAAGCTAGCTTTAGATGCAGTACACGTAGGGAAGCTTTGTATATCTAGGCCGAAATCATATTATGACGATGTGTTTGTGGGAATGAGTGAATGTAAGCATGTGTTTTTATTTCACAGTAAATGGACGTTTATGTTAAATGGGCAGGATCCAGCGATCCCAGGGATCTATTACATCTGTGGCTTAATGCTTATTACCGTCTTCCAAAGGGATGGTATGGGACATGTTACTTGGGGATAGTTTTCCCAAAGATATATCAACTTGATGATTTGAAAAGGTTTCCGAAGTTGTCTGAATTACATCGTTCTAGACAGAAAAGAGAGACAGCTGCGGGTGTAGTGGGAGACATATTTGGGGCGATAATCCCTTCAGTAGGGGTTATTTTGAATTCGATAAAGATTCGAAGGTTGTCCACTATTGTGGATAACATGCTGACAAATTGTTCAGGGGCTACACTCCTGATGGATACTGAACTTGCTGCGGAGAGGGCTATGACTCTTCAAAACAGGCTTGCTTTAGACATTCTTTTAGCGAAAAATGGCAGAGTTTGTAGGATGCTTAATGAGCATCATTGTTGCACCTATATACCAGATAATAGTAATGACATTAGAAGTATGCTTACGAACTTGACTAGGGTAGTACAGACTTGAAGGATTTGAAAGAACCTGTTGTTTGGGAAAAGGTTGGAAGAGGTTTTGCTTCAGTGGGGAATTGGCTTAGCAACATTTGGCATGGGATATTGTCTAAAATAATACAGGGGATATTGATTGTTATAGCTTGCCTATTTAGATTATGGGTGGCATGTAAAATTAGCAAAAAGATAAAATTGAATAAGGCGAAAAATAATAGGAGGAGGAAAGAAAAACAAAGGGAAAAATTGTTTAGGGAAAAATCAAGGGAAAAGCCAATAGGTGAAGAGATTGAAATGACTTAGGGGGTCATTCTGACCCCGGCCGGCGTCGGAAGCCGCCGGCCTGGCTGGAACCGCCAGAATACCGCTGCGCGGTCAAAAGACCGCTGCGGGTATTCTGGGTTTCCCGCTGGGCTGGCGGGCGACCGCCAGAAGGCCGCCCGCCAGCCCAGCGGGAAACACCCTTCCATGAGGATGCCGGCTCCGAATGGAGCCGGCGGAGTGGAAGGGGTGCGACGGGTGCAGTTGCACCCGTCGCGATTTTCAGTGTCTGCATGGCAGACACTGAAAATCTTTGTGGGGCCCTGTTACGGGGGCCCGTGCAGTTCCCTTGCCATTGGCATGGGCACTGCAGGTGCCCCCAGGGGCCACACGACACCCCTTACCGCCATCCTGTTCCTGGTGGCCAAAACCGCCAGGAACAGGATGGCGGTATGGGGGTCGGAATCCCTAAGGCGGCGCAGCAACCTGCGCCGCCATGGAGGATTCCCCAGGGCAGCGGGAAACCGGCGGTACACCGCCGGTTTTCCGTTTCTGACCGCGGCTGTACCGCCGCGGTCAGAATGCCCATGGGAGCACCGCCAGCCTGTTGGCGGTACTCCCGCGGTCGTTGGCCCTGGCGGATTTTACCGCCAGGGCCAGAATGACCCCCTTAATTTTGTTTGATGTAAAATTCATGGGGAAGGTTTTGTGTGATGACAAGTGTCATCAGAGGAAGGATTGTTGGAGTGTGTCTTTTAAAAGTAATGTTAATTACGTAATCTTGCTAGTATATTGTGTGATGAAGCTTCATAGAAAATGTGTTAACATAGAAAATAATGCACACATTTGAAATGTGCCCACGGGGAGTGGCTACCAATGTATACGAAGACTAATGAAAAACGTATTATTCTGAATTTATTGTGCAATAATGTTTGAATTTGCATTAGTATATCAGAATTAGAGTTATATTTTAAGAGTTTTGCTTTATTAAAATTAGAGGGCCTTAGCTTAGCGAGGGTTTTGGGCCTAGCTCGCCAGCCGCATATTGAATTGTATTTTTCTAATGTGTAAATGTGCTGTTTTCCTGAAGGACACGAAGCTGTATTTTTCCTGGGGCTATATGCGTGTAGCCGTAGTAAATTATTTCTCATGAGAACTGACTTGCTCAAGGCGACATTCTTGCTGGATGCAACAGTGCAATTTGTAACAGGCGCAAAGTTAACTGTACTAGGAGAAGACAATGAAGACACTGACTGGAGCGTAAAAGGGTAACATTTTCTACCTGACATTCCAACCGTGAAGACGTCAGTAACATGGACCAATCTGCGACATGTGAACTGCAAACAATGAAAATTCTAGTAGGGTGCTCACTGAATTATTGGGCAGAGATAACGATGCAGCAAATTTTATCCAATGAGGAATTAGGGAACAATTAGACGGTATTGATTTAACGTGTAACCCAAGGGAAATGGGGGCCACTTTTTCTTTTCCACTTTAATGGGGACATTTGCCTTCTCCTTTGCCATAAGACTTATGTCACTTGCCATTTTCCAGACACTCAAAACCCATACTTTAGAGTTAAATTGTCCTGTCACTTCAAACGATCTTCTACCCCGTTCTTGTCTGATATTAACTTCTCCTCCATCTGAGGGAAGAAATTCCTTTTCTGAACTATGCTATCTTGAGATTTTACCCCATCCTATCTTTGCCGATGGTGAATCGACTGATGTCCTGAGGACAAAGACTGACGCTGTTTGCTGATCTGTTGGATTGGTAACTATCCTTTGCGAAATTTGTGATTGTCTGTTTGCCTTTCCTTTCTAGGTACCAACTGCTATTTTGATAGAGGCCTTAGTTTAGGTGTTTACCAAATTTGTGTTTACTAAATGTTTTGGATGAGGCCCAACATGCTAATGCTAATTTGTGGTTAGTTAAGGCATTCAAAATTATCCTATGCAAATAGACAAATGACTGAGTTCTTGCTTTGTTGAATCAAATGTACTAATGAGACTCTGCTAAGTGCTTCATATTAATGATGTGCATAAATATTGAATGAATATTAGCCGATGCATTGATTAAGTTGTGCTCTGATTGCTAATTGGTAGTGTTCCGATCAGTTTATTGTTAATAAGATTAACAGACATGGGGGGTCATTACAACCCTGGCGGACGGTGTTAAAGCTGCGTAAATACCGCAAACAGGCCGGCAGAAAAAAAAAGGCAAATATGACCCTGGCGGTAACTGCCAACAAAGACAGCCACTTTAACACACCGCCCGCCACGGCGGTACAGACAAGCAGCGCGGCGGTTACCGCCAACAGACAGGCGGGAGACAATCTACCGCCCACACAATTACAACCCGCCGATCCGCCACCTTTTCCGGGGTGAATTCACCGTGGTAAAAACACAGCGGAAACAGCTATTGCTATGGGAAAACGCTCACCTGAACACATCCCATGAGCAAGGAGGACACCATGGAGCCTGAATTACAAATCCTACCTGCCCTTGTCTTTCTGCTCCTCTACGACCAACAGCTACGTAGGCGCCGAAGACACCGGTGAGTACTGCACCTACGACACGGGGGAGGGGGGAGGCAAAAGTTAGGGGGACACCCAACAAACACCCCCTCCCCCACCCTCGCATATTACAACATACACACCAATGCAGTCACAAAAATCACAGTAACAACCCACAATCCCCCCAGAAGAATGAAAACACAAAGCGAATTTCGGGCAAACATTGTAATGTGGCAATATACATGTCATACAAAAATATACAGATATATATATATCTCAAAATCACTCTTATTTACACATACAATCCGAGAAGTAGTGCAAATATGTACACAACAATGTCCGTGCACCAACAGTCCAAAAATGCATTGGCGAGGCCCACAAACTATACCTGACTAAAATCGGAGAGAACACTGCCTGGGCATCAGATAGAAACACTACAGGCACCTCAGGGGGAAGGGAAGGGGGGGCACCTCAACCACATGAATGCGAAGCCAGATCCACAACGGGGCTCCATGCCCATTGATGTATCCTGGGGAGTGCAAAGCCACAGTCTCTCAAGTCTCTACAGTGGGTGGCTTGCCCACTGTGCCATCCTGGGGAGTGCAAAGCCACAGTCTCTCAAGTCTCTACAGTGGGTGGCTTGCCCACTGTGCCATCCTGGGGAGTGCAAAGCCACAGTCTCTCAAGTCTCTACAGTGGGTGGCTTGCCCACTGTGCCATCCTGGGGAGTGCAAAGCCACAGTCTCTCAAGTAGATGCAGTTCTCTACTGGTACTGGGTGGGACTGGTGCCCAGACTGGATGAGTCTCCCCGTGAAAGTTCATGTCCTGTCACTGTCCCAGCTGCACATGGGAGAAGAATGCCTGATGTGGCGGCCTCTTCATTCCTACATGGTGCAAGCCCTGTTCAGCGGTGCTTTGCCATGGCGATCTTTGCCCTGTTCCGCAATGCTTTGCCATGGCGGTCTTTGCCCTTTGACAGGGCGGTTCTGGACTGTTCAGCGGTGCTTTGCCATGGCGGTCTTTGCCCTGTTCAGCGGTGCTTTACCATGGCGGTTCAGGACTGTTCAGCTGTGCTGTCACATGGCGGTTCTGGACTGTTCAGCGGTGCTTTGACATGGTGGTCTTTACCCTGTTCAGCAGTGCTTTGCCATGGCGGTCTTTGCCCTGTTCAGCCGTGCTTTGCCATGGCGGTTCAGGACTGTTCAGCGGTGCTGTCACATGATGGTTCTGGACTGTTCACTGGTGCTTTGCCATGGCGGTCTTTGTCCTGTTCAGTGGTGCTTTGCCATGGCGGTCTTTGCCCTGTTCAGCAGTGCTTTGACATGGCGGTTCTGGACTGTTCAGCGGTGCTTTCCCATGGCGGTCTTTGCCCTGTTCAGCGGTGCTTTGCCATGGCGGTTCTGGACTGTTCAGCGGTGCTTTGACATGACGGTTCTGATACGGACATTGGTGTGTGGCATGACGTTCTCTACAATGGGCATTGGTGGGTGGCATGACGTTCCATCATTGCCCAGCGGGGCTGTGGCATCCGGGCCCCTCCTGCGCTGTGACTCCGGCGGTGGTCTCCTGACCAGTAACGATACTTGGGCCCTCCTGGGCTGTGACTCCGGCGGTGGTTTCTGGACCAGTGACGATACTTGGGCCCTCCTAGGCTGTGACTCCGGCGGTAGTTTCTGGACCAGTGACGATACTTGGGCCCTCCTGGGCTGTGACTCCGTTGGTGGTTTCTGGACCAGTGACGATACTTGGGCCCTCCTGGGCTGTGACTCTGGCGGTGGTTTCTGGACCAGTGACGATACTTGGGCCCTCCTGGGCTGTCACTCCGGCGGTGGCGGTGATCTCTGGACCAGTGACGACGGTGCTGGCGGTTGTGTCTGGAGCGCCGGAAATGATGGCGCACTTCTCCGCCGTGACACTCACAACTGGCTGGATAGACTTCCTCTGGACCTTCCCCACCTTTGTTGGAGTTACAGCTGACTCACCAAACCCCTTCGAACCCATGTCACTTGTTGTCCCACCAGGAGTCTTAACACGGTCCCGTCGGCCACTCTCCAATTTTAGAGCCTTTACAGGGGGTGGGCTGCCAGTGCCTTGGCTCCGGGTCCTACTGCCTGCCCTGGTGGCCGGTGCACTCCAAAAACCTTGAACACGCACCACTGGTATTGGAGGCTTTTTGGCTGAGGCGCTACGACGGGACTGATGAATTGGAGGGGGGGTGGGGGCAAAAAGGTCAATTTGACATAGGGACAGTTTCTGACGGACACTGGGATGGGTAGCTGGAGGGGGTCTGGGAGTGGAGGAAGAGGAGGTGGTTGTAGGAGGTGTCACTTTAGGTGTTTTGGGTTCAGGTGCAGGTACTGGAGGCTGTCGTGAGGTGGATGGATGTTGGGTGAGTGATTGCCGGCGTTTGGGTACTTTGGGAGGGGGCATCACAGACACACTGGGAAAGGACACAGGGGACGTGTAAATGGCAGTGGAGGTGGTGAGTGCAGGTGAGCGGCTTGTGGTGCTGGGTGTCCTGGTGCGAGTCCTGGTGCCTGTAGATGTGGTGCATGCAGGTGTGTGTGTAGACAAGACTGGGAGGGAGGAGGGAGAAGAGGAGGAGGGGGACACAGTGGAGACAGTGGATGTTGCTGTGTCTGTATGTGGGTGAGGCTTGCGTGAGTGCCTGTTGTGTGTGTGGTGCCTATGTTTGCTTGAGTTACTTGTGTGTGTTGACTTGTGTGCATGCTGGTCTGTAGGTGTGCTTGGGATGGGCTGGGGTACAGGGGATTGGGTCTGGGTGGAGGAAGTTGGAGGGGGAGGCTGGACACAGGGACAATGGCTGCCACCAGTGTTGAGGCCAGAGATTGCAGGGTTCGCTGAAGGACAGCCTGACCAGAATGAATGCCCTCCAGGAATGCATTACCATGTTGCAACTCTCGTTCTACACCCTGGATGGCATTCACAATGGTAGACTGCCCAACAGTGAGTGACCTGAGGAGGTCAATGGCCTCCTCACTGAGGGCAGCTGGGGTGACTGGGGCAGGGCCTGAGGTGCCTGGGGCGAAGGTGATGCCCACCCTCCTGGGTGAGCGGGCACGGGGCGAAGGCTGAGGGGCTGCTGGGAGGGCGGAGCTGGTAGGGGAGCTGTACCTGTAGAAGTGGGGCGCACAGATGGTGCCGCCACCACAGGGGAGCTCCCATCGGCGGACGAGTCCGTGTCGCTGGTTGGTGATCCGGTGGCCGACGTGAAGCTCCCCTCACCCTCCGTCCCACTGGTGCATTCAGAGTCTGTGGTGTGGCCCTCCATGGCCATGTAGGATGCAGCTCCCTCGTGCTCCGGTGCCACTGTACCTCCGCCTGATGATGCTGCTGTACAAGAGGACAGGGAGAGCAGGAAAAGGGGGGGAGACAGAAGAAAGAGAGTTTTAGTGCATGGCATTCCGCTACCGTTGGCGGACAAGACAGACACAGCAGCCCTCTGCATAACGCCGTGCTCCTGCCCTCTGCACATGCAATTTCTGGGATATGGCCTACATGGCAATGGTGGACATCTGCGCACATGGATGCCACAGGGGCAACTATACCTCAACTTGGCACTCTGCTGAGGTGGGGTTGAGTGCCACATGGCCTACATTACGGAGGGGCCTTGCCTACCGAATTCGCCCTGGCCTAGGGACACCCACAGCCCACCTCCCCCACCCAGACACCTCCACTGCACGCAAAGTCCGCAGAATGAGGTTGTACTCACCCCCTGGTGTCTGCTGTGATGTCCTGAAGCGCCCATCCAACTCCGGGTAGGCCACCGCCAGGATCTGGAACATCAGGGTGGTCATGGTGCGACGGTCACCCCTCCCACATTGGGAGGCCATCCCCAGCTGAGCCTCTGCCGTCTTCTTGCTGAAGCAGCGAATGTCCTCCCATCTCTTCCGGCAGTGGGTGCCCCGTCCCTGGTGGGCCCCCAGGGTCCGGACCTCCTTGGCGATGGCACGCCAAATGTCCCTCTTCTGGTGGGCGCTGACCTACATGACATGCACAAGGAAAGAGGAACAGTCATTACCAACTGCACCGTCGATGTGAGTGCCCCACTCCCCACTATGGCCATGTGGCCCATTCTTTACCATGCATAAATGTTCTATGAACTCTGCCCCCTTCCCTCTTCCACCCAGCCCTCTCTACCCAGGCCTAGCCCATACAATGTGCTCCCTGTGTACTAACCTGTTGGTCTGGAGGACCGTAGAGTAGCGTGTACTGGGGGAGGACCCCATCCACAAGTTTCTCCAACTCCTGTGCAGTGAAGGCAGGGGCCCTTTCCCCAGACACAGCAGCCATCGTCGCTTCCAGACTGAGGTCACAGCAGCACTAGCAGTGTAGGTCCTCTCCTGTCGAAGGTCAGGTATCTAGTGATTGAAGAGATAGAAAATGGCGGTGACGTCCGCGGCGGTGCGCATCATCACCGCCGGCGCACCTGTTCATTGGCTCCTGGGACCCATAGGGTCCAATGTTAACCAATGTAGCATTGTGCCGCGGTCTACGACTGCCTACCGCGACGGTGTGCAACGCCAGCACAGTTACCCCACAATCCCATTGTCCCACTTTAGAGGTCAGGCAGCCGCCATTTCAGGGGCCCACATGGCTTCATTTACTACTGCGTCACACATAGCCAGGCCTACACTCAACACACATACAGAAAGGGTTTTGTGTCTGGTGTAGTCTTGTTTGTAACTGTGGGTACATACCTGGTGGAATAGTGACTGGTTCTTCGCTGTTGTCCTTCGTTGGCACCGTCAGCTGGGACATATGAGAAGATGGCGGAATCCTCCGGTGTACCGACCGCTGGTGGACCTGTTGACAATGGTAGAAAGACATGTCATCGTCACCTACAGGTTTGACCGTGCCACTATCCAGGAACTATGTACCCAGTTGGAGCCAGACCTGATGTCACTGATCCGCCATCCGACTGGAATCCCCCCTGACGTGCAGGTGCTGTCAGTGCTCCATTTCCTTGCAAGTGGGTAATTTCAGACAACAGTGGCCATGGCATCAGGGATGTCCCAGCCTATGTTTTCCAACGTCTTGTCCAGAGTGTTGTCTGCCCTGCTGAAACATGTAAGGAGATACATCATATTCCCTCAGGTGGAGGATTTACCTACAGTGAAAGGTGACTTCTATGCCCTTGGACACATCCCCAAATTCATAGGTGCCATTGATGGGACACATGTAGCTCATGGTCCCCCCCGCAGGAGTGAACAGGTGTACAGGAACAGGAAGAGTTATCATTCCATGAATGTCCAGATGGTCTGTTTGGCAGACCAGTACATCTCGCAGGTAAATGCTATGTTCCCTGGCTCTGTGCATGAGGCCTACATCCTGCGGAATAGCAGCATCCCTGATATGATGGGTCAACTCCAGAGGCACTGTGTATGGCTATTGGGGGAATCTGGTTAACCCAACCTTTCCTGGCTATTGACCCCAGTGAGGAATCCCAGGACCAGGGCAGAGGAACGGTAAAATGTGGCCCATGGGCGGACTAGGAGGGTTATCGAACGCACCTTCGGCCTCCTTAAGGCCAGGTTCAGGTGCCTCCATATGACAGGTGGATCCCTATTCTACTCACCGAAGAAGGTGTGCGACATCATCTTCGCCTGCTCCATGCTCCATAATTTGGCATTGCGACGCCAGGTGCCTTTTCTGCAGGAGGATGATCCAGATGACGGTGTTGTAGCAGCTGAGGAGCCTGTGGAGCCTGTGGACAGTGATGAGGATGAAGCTGAGGAAGAGGAAAACGACAACAGGGAGTCAGTCATACAGCAATATTTCCAGTGACACACAGGTGAGAACATTTTCTGGTTTGACATTACATTAACTTTCACACGTCTACCTCTATCCTGTACCTACATTTCACTCACTATTTGTTAATTGAGTTGTGCCCTTCCATTTCAGTTTCACAAGTGTGGTAACCTACGTGTCAACTGCTTGCATCCTTCAAGGGCTTGTGATGTGTGACATAGGTATGTTAGCCTTACAATGGGTAACCCATTATGACACTGTGATTGATAATACAAAGTACCAAATCATAGACTTACTCCAGATTTTTGGGTGTTTCAAGGGTGTTTATTTAAGTGCTCATTAAATGTTGGGGGGTTGTAAAATGGTGATGGGTGATGATGGAGGAATGTCCATGGCAGAGTCCAGTCTATTAGTCTCACAGGTGCACTGGCCATCTGGGCTTTGGAAGTGGAGCTGGGACAGTTCGAATATGGACAGGGTAACAAAGTGGGACATTGGGGGGACAATCAGGGTGGTCTTATTTCCTGGCGGGGGTCTTGCCATCTTGCTCTGTCCTGTTCCTGGATCTCAGGGACCGCTTGCGTGGTAGTTGTCCGTCTGCAGGGGGTGGGGTGCTGGTGTGGTGGTCCTGCGGTGATGCCTCCTGTCCACTAGCGCCAGCGGAGGTGGTGGACAGTTCATCGTGCTGGCTAGTGTCAGGGGCCCCTTGGAGTGCCACGGTGTCCCTCAAGGTCTTTTGAATGTCCGTCAGAACCCCTACGATGGTGCCCAGGGTGGAGCTGATGGTCCTGAGCTCCTCCCTGAACCCCAAATACTGCTCCTCCTGCAGACGCAGGGTCTCCTGCAACTTGTCCAGAACCGTCACCATCGTCTCCTGGGAGTGGTGGTAGGCTCCCATGATGGAGGACAGGGCCTCGTGGAGAGTAGGTTCCCTTAGCCTGTCGTCCCTCTGTCGCACAGCAGCCCTCCCAGTTCCCCGGTGTTCCTGTGCCTCCGTCCCCTGGACCGTGTGCCCACTACCACTGCCCCCAGGTCCCTGTTGTTGTTGGGGTGGTGGGTTAGCCTGGGTTCCCTCTAGTGGTGGACACACCGCTGATAGACCTGTCCTGGGTAGGGAGGTTTGGGCCCGCAGGGCGGGTGCTGTGCTGGTGTTACCAGAGGGTGGAAGCTCGGTGTTGGGCTGTGGCTGGCCAAGGGGAACCGACTGTCCTGAGGCCCACGATGGTCCGGGCTGGTCATCAAGATCCAGTGGGGCTGAGCTGCTGTCGTCACTGTGGGCCTCTTCTGGGGGTGGAGTGGTGTTGTCTGGACCCTCTGGTGTGGTGACGGACCTTCGGGTTCCTGCAGGGGTATAAGTACATGATTATTGCATGTGTGTGTTTGATGGTGTGCAATGGGTGGGTGTGCGTGTACCCCAGTGCAAGCATTCCTGTGTGGGGACTTGTGTGATGATGGTTGGGGGGGTGTTCTGGGTAGTGAGCATGCTTTAGTGAGGGGTGACCATGCTTAGTTGTGTCATGCAGGGCTTGGTGTTGGGATGGGTGGTTTGTGTTATGGGTAGATTAGTGAGGATTTGGGGTGTGAGGCTGGGGGTGTGTGATAGCAAGCAGGTAGGGTGGGGGATGTGATAGTTAAGATTTGACTTACCAGTGTCCCATCCTCCACCGACTCCTCCGAGGCCCTCAGGATGCAAGATGGTCAAGACTTGCTCCTCCCATGTTGTTAGTTGTGGGGGAGGAGTTGGGGGTCCGCCGCCAGTCCGCTGCACCGCGATGTTGTGCCTGGAGACCGTGGAACGCACCTTCCACCGTAGGTCGTTCCACCTCTTCCTGATGTCCTCCCTATTTCTTGGGTGCTGTCCCACGGCGTTGACCCTGTCCACTAATCTGCGCCATAACTCCATCTTCCTGGCTATTGATGTGTGCTGTACCTGCGAGCCAAATAGCTGTGGCTCTACCTGGAGGAGCTCTACCATGAGCTCCTCCTCGGAGAAGCGGGGGTGTCTTTGGCGTGACATGGGGTGGTGTGTGTGAGTGTGGGGTGGTGTATGTGGTGATGAGTGTGGTGAGTGTAGTGGTATGTGGTGTTTTGTGCGTGGATGTTGTGTGGGTGATGGTGTTGTGTGCCTCTGTGTGATGGGGTTGTCAATAGCTGTGCTCCTTCTCTCGCCTTCTCTCAGAATTTCTGGTTGTAGGGGTTTGTGGGTGATGTGGGTGTGTGTTTTATATTGTGTTGTGTGTGTGGGAGTGGTGTGTGTATGTGTATCAGGTGTGTGTATTTGTAATTGTCCAATGTGGCGGTGTTTTGGAGCTGTGTGTGTATTTTGAGCGCGGCGGTGTGTACCGCCAATGGAATACCGCGGTTGAATGACCGCCGCGTGGATTCGTGGGTCGTAATAGCATGGGCGTGTTTCTGTTGGCGTGGAGGTGGAGGATTTGTTTCAGCATGTTTATCGCTGACCTGTGGTTCGGCGGTGTTGTGTGGGTGTCTGAATTTCGGCGGATTCCGTGATGTGTGTCATAATTGCTGTGGCGGTGTACCGCGGCCGTGGCGGTGTATTGGCGGTCTTCTGCACGGCGGTAAGCGTCTTATACCGCCAATGTTGTAATGACCCCCATGATGTTAGATTGTAACCAATAGGGAAATAAATACCTTAACTTTTGACTAAACTGGTGTGGTTATTCGTGAACTGAGGAGTTGTGGTGAGTTCAATGATTAAGTTTTATTAAACGTTTATTGATTAGTGATCGTTATTATTGATCATTTATCATGATTGGTGATGCCAAGATGCCAAGAAAATATTTCGGGCTGGGAAGTCCTCAAACATGGTCAAAAGGTTTGTCGACCTAAACGCGACTCCTTGTAAGTTTACTTATTAAGGCTCTGACACGTTAACATAGAAATCAGATGAGTCAACCTGTTAAGTTCCCTTAATAATCAGATAAACGTGCCTTTCGGTTTGCATACTTGTCTCTAAGTTTATAATTTAACGATTTACTGATTAGGAATAGAATATATGCACTTCTAGAATATGAACTAAATGAGGCAAAGAACCTGTTCTGTCATCTTCGCAAAAAAATATACATCTGGTGCTTGGGATCTAGATGGGTTTCCTGGAGCACGGTTAGGTAGACCCCGTGTCGACATATGTTAGTCACTACCTACCCAGCTGTTTGAGGATTATTTCATCCTAAACGTCTCACAACAATAAATTAGTTTTCCTATAAGAGAGCACTGTGATCATGTGGTGAACATCTTCATATTCTTAAACTGATAATTCTATTAAGACCGCCACCCATGCGGAATCAGAATACCGCCAATCCAGTAATACCCCCATACTCTATATCCACCCTCCCCGACTGACACCCTCCCAAAAAAAAGAGAAACCAAAACCATGAGTAAAAAAGAGAAACCAAAACCATGAGTAAATTAGGTGCAGTATGCAATACTGAGCAGGGATTTTTGTCCATTCCCCAACCTCTGTTCTGCAGTATTCGGAGCCTCTGCAGTCATTTATTGTGTCCATGATGACTAACAACCTACAATAGCCAGTTTGTTCTGAATAGATCAAGTCTTTCTCTCCCCTGTACCTTCAAATGTCCAACAGTAAATCTCAATGAGGTACTCATTAAAAGCCCCCCTCAGTCAGTCATAATTAGGAGGGGAGACATTTCTCATTGTGTCATTCAATTTTCGTTTGTACCAGTTGTAGCCCTATCATGTCCCTAGAGTAACTCTTCGAGGTCCACAAGACTGATCTCAATTGCTCATTCCAAATTATTTATTAACATACCTGGAAGCTTCGTTAACACTTCGGAACAGGTTGGACTTCCCCTCTAACTTTATTGTGAGTTTTGCCGGATGCAACATTGCATATTTCCCTTCCTGAGCTCTAAGGTCTTCCTTGACATCTTGGAAACTCCCACTGGGCCTCTTGCACTGCCATGGTGAAGTTCAGATACATGTTAATAGAGGAGAGTTGAAATTCTATCTGGCCACTCACAGAATAGTGTCCATGTCTCTGTAGGTGAGTCATCAAGGTATAATGGACTGGGAAGTGTGCTGTGGTGGGGCCCCTGCAGTGTCAAGGGCTGGATGAAAGAGACTCTTGTAGGGCTTGTCTGTGGCTGGCCAGACATATGGGTGACTCCTTTTAGTAGCCAGGGTCCCTTAACTTGATAGTATGACGTGTGAAGAGTTGGGACTGCTAGGAATAAATGACAATTCTTGGAGGGATCCCAGGAGCAGAAAAGTAGAATCACCAACAGAAGAAGGCTCCAAAGAATGAGGAGAGAGGGAATAGATCATGAACAGTAACAGAAAGAAAACTTGAACAGTTTCTAAGAGTATGGAGCTGCTTGAGTGAAGGCTTGCTTTAATTTTTTAAAGACTCTTTCTGCTTCTGGACTTAAAAAAAAACACCTTAAAAGGCTCTTTTCCTTCTTCATAGTTTGAGAGATAAAAACTAGTAGTATGCAGAATCCTTCCTAAACTGCTGAAAGAAATTTGCTAGATTACATTGGGTCTCCTTTAAGGGAGCTAAAGAGGGCCAAACTAGGATAGCAGCGACTTTATTTTGATTCATTGCCAATCCTTTTGCCATGATGCAATATCCCAGATACTCAATTTCCTCTTTTTCAAATTGACATGCTTTAGGTTAGCATGACAGTTGATTTTATCTTAATATAGAACATACAAAAGAGACCAGTTCCTGATGTCCCAGAAGATTTTTGAGAAAAACAACATGCCATCCACGTCAATAATCACAACCTGGTGAAGGATGTCCAAAAAGACTAAACTGATGAACCTTTGGAACAGGACAGGGACCTCAGAAAGAAAAAAATGAATGGCTCGATATACAAAGTGGCCGAAGGATGTTCAGAAGGCTGTCTTCCACTTGTCTTCTTCTTTGGTCAGTAACAGAGGGGACCACCCAGAGTTCCAAATTAGAAAAAATGGTGGCTGATCTGACAGATTTTAGTCAATAAAAAAGTTTACAGATCCTTTATTCCTTTGTAGTCAATAGAAGATCTTAAGTCTCCTGACTTCTTTGGCATGAAAAAAATAGTTACGCTCCAGCTGGAGAAGTCGATCTTACAATCAAACCATTCTGTAAAGTTTCTACAAATATTGTTTTAGCACTATTTTTCTTGTTCACATAAGGAATACACTCTGCAGCATGGTATTAAAGCTCCTGAAGTAATTGGAATCAATCTGTCAAATTCTCTTTGAGGAGGAACTATCAACTCACTTGGTGTAATGCACACATCCATTAATTGCTTGTAATGCTCTGGTATTAAAAATCAAGCAAATGTGGAAGGGCATTCTTTGGAAGTCATAGGTATAGTCAAGTGGAGACCCAAAGAATGAATAACAGTTCTCTCTATGGAGAAGACAGGGAGACCTGTTAATGTAAGTGATATGCCTGATCAACCAAATGAATCCAGGATAATAACGTAGTTAGGAGTTGATATCAAAACAAGTGACAATGTTTCCTAAGGTGAACCCATTATCATAGTAAAGAGAAAAGTCATGTTGGTGACCAATCCAGAAAATAAAAGTGAGCTATTTGCTATCTGAACTTGTTCAGGAATCACTTTCTCCATCACAGGTATAGACAATTTCTTGCCCCAAACGTGGTTCATAAACAATTCAGAGACTCCACTATCTAAGAGGGCTGAAACTAATGATTGGACATTTAAGAGGAATAGCTTGAAGTCGCCTTGCAAGGAATTGGCTGGCTTTATGTGAGGGGCCTTGCTAATACCCGTCAATTCCTCCCTCAGAGAAGATGGGCTCTGGCGGTTCCCAAAGACCTGCCAGGTCTATGCAACAATCTGAACAAAGTGACAAGAGGCTCCTCTATACATGGACAAGCCTCCCCTTCTTCTGCAATTCTTCTACAACTCAGATAACAACCCTCTGGTTGTTAGAACCTGATTGGCTCCTCCTGCTGATCAGTAGAAGATTCCTGAAGACTTTCAGACCTTTAAGGTAGGCTGATATGAGGGCTTTGACCGACTGTGTATGACCTTGCCTTTCATCATTCGGCCTTTTTTTCCAATAAAGGATATTTAATTAGGAGGGATTACACAACCAGTAGTCTATGGGACCAAGCAATCTCATTTTTAATGTCTTCTCTTAACCCTCTATGAAAGACCATCATATGGGTTCTATCTATCCAAGTAGTCTCTTCAGCCCATTCACAGAATTTTGTTAAATAGGTGATTACATCCCAAATTCCTTGGGACATGTCTCAGAGGGCTTCTTCAGTGGAAGACTCTCAGTCAGGTCTCTCAAACATCCTTTTTAAAAGTGCAAAAGAAATTGCATTACTGTCAACACTACTGCCATTAGGGGTCCAATTAAATACCCCCACCATGGCCTGATCACCAGAAAACTGGCCAAGGTGAAAAGCAAAGTGGACTGTTAGACCACCCAAAAATTCCTTTATATGTTTGGATCACCAGAAAACTTATGAATACTGGGACTGATGAAAGGCAAATGTTGAGCTTGTCTACTTTTGGCCTGCTTCATAATGAATTCTCAGATTGCAATCGGATGATATTTTGAGTTCAACAGTTCTTTCGACACCGCAACCTTCCCAGATATTTGGAAGCACACTGAAGTCAACGCTCTTCTCAAAAAACCCAAAGCAGACCCTTAAGACCTCACAAACTACCGACCCATTTCTCTTCTACCCTTCCCCGCAAAGGTCGCTGAGAAGATAGTAAACATACAACTATCAAGCTTCCTAGAAGAGAACAACATACTCAATGCCTCCCAGTCTGGATTCCTCAAGAACCAAAGCACTGAGACCGCCCTCATCGACTGCACAGACTGCATCAGGGCCAGAGTGGACAAGGGCGAGACCGTCACCCTCATCCTCCTAGACCTCTCTGCAGCTTTTGACACTGTATGCCACGAAACCCTCTGTGCACGCCTTTTCAATGCTGGAATTTGCCACAAGGCCCTGGACTGGCTCCCCTCCTTCCTCTCCGAAAGAACCCAAAGACCTCGCCTCCCTCCTTTCTGGTCTACAGCCACCAAGATCATCTGTGGGGTCCCCCAAGGATCCTCCCTCAGCCCCACCCTCTTCAACATCTACATGGCTCTTCTCGCCAACGTCCTCCGCCCATATGGCATCAGCATCATTTCATAAGCTGACGACACCCAGCTCATCATGTCCCTCACTAGGAACACAGCCACCGCCAAGATTAACCTGCACGCCGGATTCCTCAACATCGCCAAATGGATGACAGCAAGCCACCTCAAATTGAACTCAGACAAAACAGAGATCATCATCTTCGGCCCCAACAAGACAGCATGGAATGACTCCTGGTGGCCCACCACCCTCGGACCACCCCCAGCACCTACCACCCACGCACGCATCCTTGGCATCATTCTAGACTCGTCTCTCTCCATGACCCAGCAAATCAACGCCATATCATCCTCCTGCTTCAACACCCTTCGCATGCTACTCAAGAGTTTCAAATGGATCCCTTTAGAAACAAGACAAACAGTCACCCATGCCCTCATAAGCAGCAGACTTGACTACGGCAACGCCCTCTACTCAGGAACCATAGCCAAGCTTCAAAGAAAACTCCAGCAAATCCAGAACGCAGCCGCACCTCTCATCCTCAACCTCCCTACACTGGCTGCCCATCAACAAAAGGATCATTTTAGAAATCCTCGTCCATGCTCACAAAGCCCTCCACGACACTGGACCGGCCTACCTCAAGGAGAGAGTAACCTTCCACATACCAACTCGGCAGCTGCGCTCCACCGACCTCGCCTTCGCTACAGTCCCCCGCATCCAACATGCCACCTCTGGCGGCAGATCCTTCTCCCACCTCTCCACCAAGACCTGGAATTCCCTCCCTACCAACCTATGCAAGACCCAGGACCTCCTAACTTTCAGAAAGCACCTAAAAACATGGCTTTTCGAGCAGTAACCGCCCCCCCCAGCGCCTTGAGACCCTACTGGGTGAGTAGTGTGCTTAAGAAATTATTTGATTGATTGATTGAGTTTGCTGCTGAAAGGCAGCCGTTATAGCCACAATTGGGTCCACAATGGTCATGTTCTGAAGAAGCAGGTGGTGTCACAACCTTTCAAGGGCTATATAAGAGAGACCTTTCTGCTGCTATTTCCTGGCTTGCCTGACATGTGGGTGGCTCCTTCCAGCAGCCACTATCCTTTTGTTTGATAGAATGACTTGTGAAGAGTTGGTGAGTGATAAAAATAAAAACACAGTTCTTGGAGGAAAAATATGGCCCTCCAACCAGAGCTGAGTAGCGCATACCTCCCTGGGCCCCACTAAGTGGTGTAGGATTTAATAAATGTCAGTGGTCCTGCCACCAGAGAGTGGTGTGCTCTTTTAACTATATGTCTGTGAAGATAAGCTGTTTGAACAATTTTACCAGTTTCTTCTCAATATAGAGCTCAGGTTTATCTTTTAAGTGGTTTCTGATAGGCCTGATATTCCTATATCACTACAAGGATGCTGTTAGGTCTTTGTTCTTAGTTGAGATAGCCATTGTCACATTCTCCATTCTAAGCAGTTTTTCATTAGATGTCACAGTGTATTCTAGATTAGATATTTTCCATTCTGCTCCATCAATTATTTTGTCTTCTCTGTCAAATCTTTCTGTTAAGGGAACAATCTGGATGTAATTTTATCAATTTTTCCCATCTATCAGTCTGAGGCCCACCTTCCAATTCTTCAGAATAGGCTTAGCCAGATCCTCCCAATCCTAAAGAAACCTACACTAGACCCCATACTAGATCCTGATGACCTCCAAAACAACAAGCCATTCACTCATCTACCACCCATCAAGAAGATAATTGAAAAAGCAGTCTTTGTTCAAATCAAGATCACATCAATGCTAACAATCCCCTGCACTTGTAACAGTCTAGCTTCAGGTCACACTTCAGCATGGAGTCTACAGCCTTACACTCCATAGAAAATGCCCTCTTGATCTCAGCTGAAGATGACCCCTGCCTCCTAAAATTGTTGATCTCTCCGTTGCCTTTGACACAGTCAACCATCCCACTGGGGACATGAATGGGATTCACCGGCAAAG
This sequence comes from Pleurodeles waltl, assembly GCF_031143425.1. Taxonomy (NCBI): domain Eukaryota; kingdom Metazoa; phylum Chordata; class Amphibia; order Caudata; family Salamandridae; genus Pleurodeles; species Pleurodeles waltl. The sequence continues at coordinate 233,805,241 of NC_090436.1, forward strand.
TGCTTCACTGGCTCTCCTCCTATCATTCAAATTAAGATCGATGTGATCACGTGGGCACCTTCAGGTCACAAACGATTCTTATCACCTTTGGAGACCACAAGGGTTCCAAACAATTTCCTATCATCTTCAGCCTTTACATGTAGTTTCTTGGTGTTCTACTCACAGGTAACAGCATCAAGACTCATCTATATGGCAATGAGTTGGAATTTGACTTGAAACCCTTCTTCGCTTCAGATATTCGACACCTAAAACACTGATTGCACATTATCCAGACCTGGATGTCCAGCGCCTACCTGAAGCTCAATTCAACCGACCTGTCAGCCTTAGTGTGGTCTTCCCTCTCACTTTTTGCCTTAATCCTCCATTTTTTCTGATCTATGTTTGTTGGCCCCAGTACTCTGTGCATGTTACTACTGCTAACCAGCTCTAAAGTGCATGTGCTCACTTCCCAAATCTTGATAACATTGGTTTACACTCAACTGGCACATTTAATTTACTTATAAGGTCCTAGTAAAGTGGGATTACATGTACCCAGAGCCTGTAAATGAAATGCTACAAGTGGACCTGCAGCACCATAAAATAAAATGACGGACAGAGTGCTGAAACTTTCCAAACATTCACTCCCCAGTCACAGATCTGGGTTTAATCCATTTTCATTTTGCTTCCCACATCACCCCAGTTTGGACCCATCATATGTCAATCAGTCTTTACCATGCTCCCCTCTGGGAACAGTCCAGCCCGCATTGCCAAGCCAGTTCTTCCCTATACCGGAAACAAGAGCATCATTGGACCGCAACACTTATTGTGTCGGCCAACTTAAGTAGCCCTTTAAACATTCACAAGGCCTTCCATTGCTACCTGTGGGTGCAGTTTTACACTGCCATTCTGACCAGGCAAAAGAAATGTTTTTCCAGGCCTAAACCTTCCTTTTAAATACATACAAGTCACCCTGAAGCTAGGCTCTAAACAGCTCATCTTTCAGGGTGCAGTGTGTTTTAAAAAGTTGGACATATACTTTAGATATCCTGGTGGTAAAAAACTAATGCAAGGCCTACTTCTCCTAAGGGTAACATTAGGTTACCTTATTACTTTTAATAAGTGATAACTTTCAATTAAGAGCAGGTAGGAGTATCAAATTTGGTGTCAAAAGAACTGTAATTTAAACCAGCTTTAATGGTCGAGTCAAATTTTAGGTCACAATTCTGAAAATGACACTTTTAGAACATTTCGTGTCCCAACCATTGGTGCCTGCAGCCTGTATCCTGAGTCACCGGATAAAGGCAGTTGGTCTTTGCCTCACTGTCTGAGAGCAATACAGAAATGGGGAACAGGTATTGGCAAGATGCGTCATCTCTGACTTGATGGAGGGAAGGAGATGTCACCTTCCATACTTGCACATGACGAAGACTCTACCTCAGCACATTCACAAAGGGTTTCACACGTGTCTTTTGTGCACACAGACAAGCTGCAGCCAGGGCAGGAAGGCAGAAAATCCCAAACATCTCTGAGGGGTGGAAACCTTCATTATCTTCTCCTCCTTCAAAGCTGGCACCAAGTATAAATATTGAACCCTCAGACCCAAATCTTCAGTATACCTCTGGACCGGTGGAAGACTTAGGAGGACGGCTGTGGTGGTCTGCTGCAAGAAGGACTGCTACTCTGCTTACGTGTTACTCTGCTGCCCTTCTGCCTGTTGAATGAGTGAAAAGGATGGGACCTGCATTTTGAATCCAGGACAGCCAGAGTGATTCTAAGGGCTAATTGGCTGACCTCCTGATCAGAGCCTCAGGGACAGAAAGGGCTTGATCCACCTTTAACCCAGCACCTGGACTTTGTCTGCTGTGAGTCTTGCCCACCAAACAGTGCCACCACAGTTCTGGACCCTTGGAAGTGGGCCTGAAGATGCTCTGCCAGCCCAGCTGTGGATTCTTAGGAAGAACTGCCACTTCATAATGCATCTCCTTGCAGCTACACATTGGAACTACTGCTGGGTGACGCAGCCCAGATGAAGGACCTTCTCATAACTGCTGCTGCAAGGATCATGCCCGACATAAGACTTTGCATTGCAAGCCTTGTCAATGGCATCATCAGAACCATCATTGAGCAACTCATCCTCAACGCGGGATCTCGCAATGCTCTGCAACTAGGATTTGAGGTGCTTTGTTCATCAGGCCTGACATGGTTCCTGTATGTTGTTCACTTTACATGCCGGTCGGCCTGAACTTGTGATTTTGTCCTGGTCCAGCATGACCAGATAACCACAATTGGCACTTTGTGCTTTGAGGCACTAATTTCACTTAAATCTTTAAAATTGCACATCTCCGGTTCTACTGATTGGATGTTTTCATTTTGGTCTCAAATCATTTATTTAATTGTATTCTATTTTTCTAAATTGGTGTGGGATTTATTTTGTGACGTGTTTTCACTTTATTTCTGCTTGATGTGCTGGGCAAATACTTTACACATTGCCTCTAACTTAAGCCTGACTGCTTTTGTGCCAGGCTACCAGAGGGATACGCACAAGTTATTTTAGGGTTGTTTGGAGTTCCACCCTGACAGTAATCATGGAGTTTCTCCCTCCTCAGCCAGTAACACAATTTCCTACATTGATGTTCATTGTTGAGATTAGGACTTGTATTTGTGCAGTATCATACAGTGATTAAGAGTTAGACAAAAAAAAAACAGCTAAATATTTTATTACCAATTGAAGGCTTTGTTTTAATTCTCCTTGAATTGGCCCTTGTTTGCTTTTCCTAACTTCAATTTCATTCTACCTGACTGCCTGTGACCAAACATGCAGAAATAGAAATCGTGCTCATCACTCTAGAGAGCTACTCTGTGATTGAACTCAAAGAGTTCTGTAGAGAAGGGGGAATTCTAACCAAAAATGCCACCCAAAAGTTGGAGGTTCAGAAAGCTCCGAAGGCCTGGGGGAAACCTCACCAATTGCGGACAGCAACAGATGACCAGGATGAGAAAGATGATATGAAGGGGTGAGGAGAGGACCTGGGCTCAGGTCCTGAGATGCTGCACACAGAGGATGGGGAGGAGGGGTGACTTGTCTCCTGAATTAGAAATCCCTCCTAGAACATAAAGCAGGTAGTGTGGTGTCCCAAGATCTGTCCCAAAACAAGCTAGTGGACAGGAAGGCTGACAGGGATTTTAGGCTGCAGATAGTCGAGCTTAAGATGGAGGAAAAGATACTGGCCATGGAGACGAAGTAGAGAAATATGGCTCATTAAAGGAACCTCAGAGAGGTGGACATAAGAACTAGGCAAGCAGAGTCCACCAACGATGGTGGCAGCATACTTGCTATGTCTCACAGGAAAGTCCACATACTTAAAGATCTGTTGCTCTGCTATGTGGTAGAGGGTGACATTTATGAGTGTTTTTTCTGCCTATGAGATGGCCCTTAGGATGCACAGGGTCCCTGAAGAATATTGGAGGGCATCACTCTGGAAACATATGCCATCAGTGGGCAGGGATACCTTACTTACACTGGAGGTGGGGGACTAGATGCAGTACATTTCTATGAAAGCCATTCTTGTTACCAAGGTTAGGCTCACCCCAGAGAAATATCATATTAGATTCAAGGATAACTAATAGTTGCAGAATCAGACTTTGGTGGATTTCCTGGATTTCCAGCAAGGCATTGCATGGTTGGGTGCTGGGCAGCAAAGTTGATGATTTTACTGGGTTGTTTATTCTTATACTGAAATAGCACATGTTCAATATCTATTTTACAAAGCTGCACCTGATTGATAGTAAGCTCATTGATCCAAGGGACCTTAGTAAGGAAGCAGACCTCTGGGTCAGTGCCAGAGTTGCAAAAAAGTATCAGGGGATCAACAGAAAGGGGAGGTCGGTGGTCCCATCAGAAGAAAGGGGTGGTGAAATCGTAAAAATGAGGAGTCCTGTAAAGGCCCCCAAAATAATACCCAAGGGAGCAACAGTAACCAGTTCCTAGGCCTAAAAGAAAGGGGTTTTATGACAGACAGGGAGGTTCATCCCTTAGTGTACTGAGGGTTACAAATATGTAGGCCTGGGTGGAAAATTTAGCTCCACTTGTGGAGTTTTAAGAATTCAGCACTTCGAACTACCCCACACTATCTGGCACGAAGCAGAGGTTTTTTTCCTGTCACATGCACAAGATTTGTTTTTGCCACTTGCGAGCACCACAATACTCTTGGGTCACTAGCTAGAATGTGCAAGACTTCGTGCCCACTTGAGGGCCTATTGGCAGCGATGATGGCAAAAACAGTGCAGCCCGCAGTTGCACTTGGAGTAGATTTTCTACTCTATATACATCTAGATCTAGTCAAAATTGTTTTTTTAGTGGATTTTCTTCTCCAATGGACCCTTCAAGTTGTCTTTTAGAGTAAAAAGTCTTTTTTTCAAACAGGAAGGAAGTGCTCCAGAGATGCCAACTTCCTGTTCCTGACTAGCAGGCTCCACAGAGTGCTTTGACCACCTCCTGGATCACATTTCCCTTGGATTTCAAGGTGGAAGGATCACTCTCTTTGACTCCTAGTTATATGCTTTTGGATTTAAGGAGATTGTTTTTGTGATATCACAGAAGTAAGTTAAAAACTATGGTATAATGGTGTTGTTTGTTTGCTTGGGCATGCAGCAGTATTTCTTTGTACTTTCATTTGATTTTTAAATGCTATAGTGGTAGGTAGCCTGGAGTTTAAGTAGCCGCTTAGTTATTTGTTTCACATTTCATTGATTTGTCATCTTTTTTAAAGGAAAATTGTTGCACAGCTCAGTACCTTTTCTCCATGTTTGTTACATTTGCAATATTCATTTATTTTACTATGTGACCTAGACTTCTAACGGGCCATCTAGCCATCTAGCCACAGGCCCAGTTATAATAGTTACCAGTGCATAAAATAAATGTTTCTGTGGTATATGGTTTTAAAACTTCATTTAGGACAGGGATGGCATTGGATTAAATGAAAAATGTTGACTATTGTATGCATTTCATTTTTTTTGGGGAAAAAACGTGTATATGTTGTGGGGTAATATTTGATGGCATATGGACGATGTGTGTTGTTGTAAAACTTTTATAGCTCAGTTAAGTTTTGTGTTTTGCATTGTTGAAATAATTTTAGTGTTTTCTTCAGTGATACCACCAGTCCTCCTATTTCTGGCCTGGGTGTGTGCGTGTGTGTGTTTGTGTGTGTGTGTTCTTCACCGCCCACCATTTGTCTTTGTTCTCCAGGCCATGTGGCCAGGGGCCATTTTATGTAGTCTATATCAATAGGCCTGAATGTGTTGTTTGTTCCTGCGTCCTTGCTCTCTGATGCTGTTTGACCACGTGGCTGGCAGCCATGTTGTGCATCCAGCCAGTGTGTTTTCCGCAGTCATGCATGTTTTCTTTGTTCTCCATGCTTCCTTGCGCACTGTTGTTGTTTGACCACATAGCTGGTGGCCATTTTGTGCATCCAGGCAGTGTGTTTTTGCCACAGGCCTGCGTGTGTTCCTTGTTCTCCATGCTTTCTTGCTTTATGCTATTCTTTGACCAGGTGACTGGCGGCCATTTTGTGCAACAAGCCAGTGTGTTTTTGCCATAAAGTTGTATGTGTTCTTTGTTCTCCATGCCTCCTTGCTCGCAGTTGTTGTTTGACCATGTGGTTGGCAGCCATTTTGTGCATCCAGCCAGTGTACCTTTGCCATAGGCTTGAATGGTTGGATGTGATACCTGTCTAATAATATGCTTGGGGATCACTGTGGACTGTGTATACTAAGAATATGATTTTGAGGAACAGAGCTTAATTTATTGCATGCTTTTTTGCATTATTTATTTTGCACCTCCTTGCCTTACAACAAGGTTCTTTCTTCTCGTCATACAAACATCGGCAGTTAATGATCTTTTTTTAATTAAGTCTTTTATTTTAATTTTATTATTTGCATGTTTTTTTTTAATTTAAAATGTTTCATATTTTTATTTTTTATTTTTTACAATTTTAAATTCTTAGTTTCAATGTATTTTTTACTAATTATTTGAGATTGTGTGAATTTTAAATTTTTCATTTTTTCTTTTTTTTTTTTACATTTATTTAATTTTTGTTGTGTTTTGCTTTGATCCATGTATCCATCCAGCCATTCATCCGTCTATTCATCCATCCACTCACCATAGGTGCACAGCCATGCTACAGTTTCAGTTTCTTTAGGTGTAATTCAATTTCCTCTTGGACACCCTGCTGCATTCCACTGCAGACACATCAGCAGCATCATTCATTTTTTAAAAGATAATAAAATTTCCCCTGAACTTTATTACTGGCATCGTTTTTTTAAGGAATATTCATTTTTCCCATACACCTCTCTTACTACAGCATGTGTCTCCTATAAAACAGATGAGATAAAGCAAAGAGCTATATCTGTATGCTGTGTTGCCTTGTTTGTAAAGCAATTTTCTGGCATGGTGGTGGTGGTATGGATTAACCTTACAATGTTTGGATAAATTGTTATTTATCACATGAGCAACAACCCACACTAATATTGCATTTGTCTCTACTACTTCAACCTGCAATGCCATGTGTCACTAACTACATGTTTTTTTCTTGGTTGATTGTTATTAGGTGCACAAAAGAAGAAACATCACCTGCAGTACTGTCAAAGAGATGGCCTGCTCAGTGATTTAGTCCTCCAATCCCTTGTCCTTGTGCAGCTTAGTGCCACTGCCAGCTGACAGCTTTAAGGTGGCCCCAAAAACATTTGCTCCCTAGAAAGTGGTCAGTGAGAACAAGCAGCTTTCCACCAATGGTATGCCAACTGCAACATTTTTTGAGAGACATGTGACTGCCACACCGGCCTCCAGGGAGGAACCTGGGAGCAGTACTCTTGCACCAACAGCACCACACCAACCTCAGTCTAGGACCATGTCTGTGAGTGAGACAGCCTCTGCAATCATGGTGACGCCAACAAGCAGTAACGCTGAATTTGATTTGTTCCTTTCGCAAATTAGTACCCTGTTGTTTCAGGAAACAGAGCAAAGTGGACAGCAGCCATAGCCAGTAATAGTACATCTTCCTGAAGTTGGAGCAGAGCAGGAGGTCGAGCTTCCTGCGGAGATGAGTCCGGGAGATGCGAGCAGAGACAAAGGAAAAGTTCCACAAAGCCTTTGAATCATGGAAGGGGATGATGAGGAGGATGATGATGACAAGCCAGTCATTGTGGAAGCTGGCACAGAGGAGTCAGACATTACTATCCAACCTGTTCCGAGGAATGTGGCACAGATAGCACCACCAGCTCCCATATTCGCAAGGCCCCAGCTGAGACCTGCACCAACCCCTACCTCAGTAGAAGTATGCACTGCATAGAGGCAATCGACATACCCATCTATCTCCAGGTCTTCTTCAAGCATTGGCCCAGTAAGAAAGTACTTCTCCCCAGTTTGGGACCTTTTTTTTTACAATTAGCAAACAATTAGGAGAACATTGCAATATGCTCAATTTGCCGTGCAAGTGTTTGTTAAGATAAGCCTGGTTCACATTATGGTACTGGAGGCCAGATGCTCCATATGAAGAAACATCGCGCAATCTGGTGGGAGGAGCACCTTAAAAAATTGTTGGTTATGGTGGTAAAGGTGAGGAGAGCCGGGAAACATCAGCCACAGCTAGTAAAATCATTGTGGAGGTGAGGAAGAAGAGGGTGACATCCTCAGGCAAAGCTGCTCTGTCCCAGTTCATCAGAATCTCCCGCATCAGTGACCGCACAAGAAGACTCAGAGTCAGATGGAGACACCACAGCATACGATGATTGCCCCAGATTGCGCATTGAGTCTACCACCACCTACTTCTTGAAAGTCGCCTGTGTCAGTGGCCCCAGAAAAAAAAAAATCTAGGCTGCTATTATGGACATGTTTAGGCAGGAGAGGCCCAACGACTGCAAACACCCAATGGTGCGTTTGTACAAAGGAAAGCTGGGAGAAATGTTAGCGCTGGACCGTCTCCCTTTTTCTTTTGTAGAAGGGGTGGGATTCTTGGAATTTGTGGCTGGTACCTGTCTGAAATGAAAGGCTCCAATTCGGACCTATTTTGCCAGAGTTGCTGTTCCAGCGTTGCATCATGATGTGCTCCAATTGGTTCGACAAGCTTTGCAGCAAAGTGTTATCCACACTATCCACCTGACGACAGACATGTGGACCATTTGTCAGGTGACTGATTACATGTGCATCACTGCACACTGGATCTCTTTGCCGGGGATTCAGCAAAAGCTATCTATAAGGTTTTCACCCTGAAGAAGGTTTTCAGAGCATTCAGCTGCATGGAACAGAAGCCATGTTCGCCATGGAGAAATAACATACAGATGCAAAACATCTTGAATGGATTTAACAGCAAGGTGCCTGAATCGCTGTGACTCAGAGGTCTCCAGATTGGACCTGCTGCCACGGACAATGGCAGTAATATATTTAATGCCATGGCGGCTATTTCAGGGTCCTGTGTTTGGCGCACTGCATCAACCTGGTTGTTCAAGACCTTCTCAAAAAAGAAGACATAGGGGGTCATTCCGACCCCGGCGGGCGGCGGGCGCTGCCCGCCGGGCAGAAACCGCCCAAACACTGCCCCGCGGTCAGATGACCGCGTGGGACATTCCGACTTTCCCGCTGGGCCGGCGGGCGATCTGCAAAAGATCGCCCGCCGGCCCAGCGGGAAAGCCCCAGCAAAGATGAAGCCGGCTCCGAATGGAGCCGGCGGATTTGCTGCGGTACGACAGTGTCTGCCAAGCAGACACTGAAAATCTTTATGGGGCCCTGTTAGGGGGCCCCACGACACCCGTTCCCGCCAGCCTCTTCCTGGCGGTGTAAACCCCCGGAAGGGGGTCGGAATCCGCCATGGAGGATTCCTTTGGCCAGGGGAAAACCGGCGGGAAACCGCTGGTTCCCCTTTTCTGACTACGGCTTTACCGCCGCGGTCAGAATTGGCCAGGAAGCACCTCCAGCCTGTTGGCGGTGCTTCCACGGTCCCCGGCCCTGGCGGTCATGGACCGCCAGGGTCGGAATGACCCCTATAGTGAGCAACATACTGACCACCTGCAGATGAATCTGCAGTCATTCCAGCCATTCTTTAAAAGCACAGAAGTAGTTGTGGATTATGCAGTATTCAAACAGAGTAGCACTTAAAGCCCTGATACAGGAGGTGACAACAAGTTGTAACTCAGCCTATTGTATTTTGCAACATCTGTTTGAACAGTACAAACAGATCAATGACTATGTCAGTCAAAGAGAAGTGGATGCAATTGAGAAAGCTATGACCATGAATGTGGTCAAATGGAGCCTAGTCAAATGCCTGACATAGATGCTGGTCCCTTTTGAGGTTTTTACATGGGAATTTAGCAAGGAGGACAGTACGATGGGCCAAGCTATCCTGTTGTTGCATCTGCAACAGGACCAGCTAAAGAAGGTGTCTGAAAGGTTCACACTCAGAGAAGTGAACAAAAAAACACAGAAGCGCATATCTTGTTTGAAAGCTTAAGCTATCGCTTGACTTGTTATCCAAGAATGCAAAGTGACAGTATCTCATCCAAAGAGTACATTTATGCCACCCTACTTGATCCGGGCTACAAAAAAAATGTTTCAAAATACAAGAAGTCAACTCCTGCTGCGTGCACTGGCCCCCAGCAGTTGACACTCCTGAAGGGCATCACCGCTCTCAGGCCTGCTGTCCGCTCCCAACATGGAGGGGAGATGGCGCTGCACTAAACAATACAAATGCTGCCACCTCGGTAAAAATGAGGCAGGGCTGCACCCCTTGGCAGCGCCAACATCCGCAATGTAAGCAGCTAGGAGCCACACCGGCATCACCACTCCCTCTGCCACGCTGCTCTGCTGCTGGGTTGAAAAAAGAAAGGAGAAGAAATAGAAGGAAGAAAGAAAGTAAAAAAAATATAAAGAAGTGAAGGGAAAAGCAAAAAAAAATAAAGTATTCAAAAATTCACAAAAACAGACCAAACAATTACAGCAATGTAAAATACACAAACACGAAGATGCACACTGATGAAATAAGAGAAAATGAGGGGTGGATAATTTGAAAAGGGTAGGATTTCTTAGATTTAGGGAGGATTAAAAGTTAGGTCCAGCACCATGCACAGAGAGACAGAGAGTCCAAGGGAGTTTGCAAATGTCCCAAGAGGGCACAGCTCCCCACCGGTGGGCAGACACCTGGGTTCACTAGGGTCGTGCTTGCAGAGGAGGTGGTCCCAGTTAGCATGGGGAAGAGAACAGAGATTGTCTTAGTGTCCTTAGGAGACGGAAAAGATGGTGTCAAAAGCCCATATCCTTTCTCATACTTCTATGTGTAGGCAGTGGGTTACCATCAATGAGCACAAGGTGGAGACGCAGGAGTCAGTATGACCACTGTGAAGTGTCATCTGGTACCTTTAGGGCAGGTCCCCCTTAATATATTCTGCCAGTCCATAATCACAGACAACCATGAGAGTCCCTTCCAAGTTATGGTGCAGTGTCTCTAGGTTCATGCTGTAAGTGTTGTTTGCATGTGGGTGGTTAATTATAGCGTACACTGTGGCTATTTATGCTGTAACTGTTGTGTCATGGATGCTTGCACTGTTGTCTGCTATTATTAACTGCTCTCTGCATGTAAGGCGGGCTTTAAGTGCTACCACCATCCGCCCTGTGTCTTTTCTGTGGGTTTGGGAAACGTACAATACTGCTGCCCATGCTGTTCCTTTGCCTGTATGACAGTAGTAGGGATCTGCTCTAACATAGGGACAACAGAGGACTGGGCATCTCAAACCTTGGAAATGCTAATGCGCAGCCACATTCTTTACAAGCTACTCAGCATTAGTAACTTTTTTCTGTTTTTGAATTGACAATTTTCGAATTTGTAGATACTGATAATAATTATCTTGAGAAAACCAGATCATGGCACTTCGAAGATCTAATAAATCAGTTGAGAAAAACATTCTATATAACCATTGACTACTCATCGAGCCATGCTCATTCTTTATTGTTTCAACTCATAACTAGGCAGCACATTAGGGAAGCAGATATATGTGCTGTTACCATACTAATAAAACTTCCATGGCTCTTGCCTGTCCTGCAGACCCAAGGGTATCAGTGAAGAGTTATGTGATGCTGAGGAGGTAATCAATAATCACCTGATCACTACAGTCATCCATACACACCACAATCAAACTGGTGGGCTGTGTTAAGTGTCACAGTAATCTAACATTAGAACTATGGTATATAAATTACAACAAAAAAGTGTCTCATCTGGATCAAACTTTAGCCTAAGGAGTTGCACTCAACACTGTGCTACTACCAAAGTAGTTGTTAGAAATTGGGTTTATGGTTGGCAGAGGTATGCACCCTGTTCAAGCAGGAACTACAATTTTAGTCAGGGTAATTCACAAACACAACCTGTTAGCAATTGAGTCTCTAGTTGGCAGAGGTATGAACCTTCTCCAAGTAGGGTTCACAATTTGTTTTAGGGTAAGCCACAACACAACCTAAATTATCCTGTGCTGACCCTCTGGTAGCTTGGCACAGAGCAGACAGGCTTAACTTAGAAGGCAACATGTAAAGTATTTGTGTAATAACTTATACACTAACACAGTGGAAACACCACAAAAGACTCCGCAGGTCAAACAAGCATTTTCAATCCAACGGGCCTCACATTTGCTCAAGTTAAAGCTATTAGCGTTGTAAACTCCTAGCCGGACTTTTCTTGTCACACAAATTAAAAGAAAAAAAAAGCACAGTGCGATCACACTATGTAAAACGCAGCGCGATTGTGCTGAAATTGAAAACGGAAAACCCCAGCGCGATTGTGCTATGTAAACCCCAGCGCGATCGCGCTGGGTGGAAAATAAACAGACAAAGTAGTCCGGAAACCATGCTGAAAACATCGAGCCTCGTATGTTTTTAGTAGTTTACCGGTGCTGTGTAGGTGGGCTAAACACCGGAAAAGGCATGACGTTTGCATGCCTTTCACAAATGAAAGCAAGCGGATTTTAAAAGGCAAGCCCACTTACCAATGAAAGTGACTCACATGACATGGGCATGGTTGGAAGACCAAAGAGAGATTACTACAGGGGACAGAGTGCTTTGCGCTCGCCCCTAAAAAATAGTGAATATGTATTTGAGTAAATAAGACCAAAACAACAAAAATCCAAAAGTAGAAGTCGAGATATGATTTTTTTAAGAATAAATGCAAAATAGTGCTTAGATGTCACTATTGATCAAAAGGTTACTTGAGATCGTGAGGGACCAGAGCAAATCTAATAATCCAGGATGACCGCGATGGAGGATTGGCCCACTACAGAATGCATGCAAGGCCCGCTGAAACAGTAACATGGATGGAGCAAAGCATCAATGTCGAGGGCACGATGCGTTGGTATTTTCCACACAATCGTGTCACTTCTTCGCAGTCAAGCTCGGTCATCACTGAGCCGTGCAGAGTGTCATCGTTGAGTCGCACAGGCTGTGAATCCGCTATCATTGAACAGCCTCTGCATCAGAGCCAAAGGAGCGATGTGGCGAAATTTTATCTGCACTCAATGCATCCGTTTTTGCAGGATTCAGCTGCAGAAATCACATCTGAGGCCCAGAGCTTGGAGGGGGCATCTCATGCAAAGGTGACATTCACAGGAAGCAGAGCCCAGCAGCATCAAGGGAGGTGCAGGTAGTCTTCGATGTCCTTTACACTGCACAGAAAAAGAGGCAAGCCAGCAGGCCCTTCACTTTGGAGGGAAGGCTGTGTCATTCCAGCAGGATCAGGGAGCAGCAGGCAGCTGGACAACAAGTAGAAAACAGTCCTTCGAGAAAAGCAGTCCAGTTGAGTCCTTTGAATTACAGCCCTTCTGACAGAGGTTCAGTTCCAGATTCAAAAGTGTCTGATCTTAGGAGGTCAGAGCCCCAGTACTTGTTCCCAAAAGTACCTTTGAAGTGGGGTGTACTCCTAAGAGCAGCTTTGAAGCGCATCACCTCATTTTCAGCCCAGTCCTGACTGCCAGTCTATCTGTGGGGGGTAATCAGTCCTTTGCGTGGGGTCAGGCCACTACCCTTTGAAGTGAAAGTGTGAGCCCCTCCCATCCTTCCCACCGAGGATGCAGATGAATGCAGATGCAGATGAGTGTCCTGTGTTTATGGTTGTCTGGATGCAATGCACAAAGGTAGCTGTCACCCAGCCCAAGCCAGATGTGTATTGGAGACAGGCTGAAAGGCACACAGAGCAGTAAGAGCAGAGAAATTTCCACTTTCTAAAAAGGGTACTTCTAAAATATTAATGTAAAATCCAACTTTACCAATATAAAGAATTATCATTATCATTCCAAAGATATGAAACATGATGCAACTACTCCTTTCTGGTCAGGAATTACAGCTCCAAACTATATTAAGAAATTCCTAATGCTGGCCTATGAGAGGAGCAGGCCTCACAGTAATGAGAAACAACTTTGAGAGTTTTTCATTACCAGAACATGTAAAACTTAAAAGTACATGCACTACCTTTTATTTACACTGTGCCCTGCCCTGTGGGTCACATGGGGTTAAATGCCAAGTCGATGTGGCAGTAAACTGCACACATAGGCCTTGCAATGGCAGGCCTGGGACATGGTTAAGGAGCTATTTATGTGGGTGGCATCATTAGTGCTGCAGGCCCACTAGTAGCAGTTAATTTACAGGCCCTGGACACAACTAGTGCATTTGACTAGGGACTTATATGTAAATTATACATGCTACAGAGGGAGAAGCCAATATTACCATGTTTAGAGGAGAGAGCAGAAGCACGTTAGCACTGGTCAGCGTGTTAAAATGCACAGAGACCTAAAACCAGCAAAAATGAGTTACGAAAAATGGATGGAGAAAAGCAAAAAGTTGGGTGGAAACCACCCTAAGGCTGTCAGGTCTCACATGCCCCCTAGCTGAAAGTGGGGAGACCTCCCCAACCTCTTAGGAGCTCTTTTACTAAGGCGGAAGATTCTGAAGAGACCATCAGCATTGGCGTGGTCGACTTTGGGCGATGCTTCATCTTAAAGTCCATGAACTATAGGGAGATGGGCCACCTTTAGAGTGTAAGATTTTCACCACCATCTCCCCATCTGCACGAGCCATCTGAGGGGCCTGTGGTCTGTCTGAACACAGTAATGAGTCCCAAACAGGTACGGTCTTAGCTTCCACAGTGCCCAGACCACATCAAAAGCTTCTCTTCCAATGGCATTCCACCTCTGTTCCTGTGGAAGTAACCTCCTGCTAATGAAGGTTACCGGTTGGTCAAGGCCATAGGTCTTCAAAGCGTGGATGCCAGTAATCACAAAGTTGGCAGCAGTGAGTGTGAGAATGGACAAACACGTTGAATACTGAACCCCCATGCTGCATTGCTGCAAAAGGGAAGACATGGTGAGCCGTGCAAAAATTATAAAAGTAGTTATTTGGCACCACTGACACATGGACGTCTAGGAAAGCTGAGCGCCAACCAAACCTTCTACCCTTCATACCACCAACAGAGGATTGGGTCACATTTCAATAAACTTGTTCACATTCCACATGTTTGCCTAACTTGGCATTGCATAAGATTGTAACTCATGCATAGTGTACACTGTGTACTTAGTCACCTCTACAGTATATGTCTGTGTGAGTTACGGTTCTGGATAGTTGTCTATAATGGACCAAGACTGAGACCTCTGGAGTTAACATTGAAAGGTAGTGAAAAATTCTTACAGTGCCTGTCAGTGGGTCATAAAGTTGTTCCGAATACATGTTCACACCACTGTTGACGTCTCCGCAGAGCACACATTAGAGAAGTCACATATGCCAATTTTAATTGTGATTCTATGCAAAAGTGTGTGCAGGAAATAGACTGCTGTTGAAATATTGAGAAAGTAAAGCAAATTCTGTGCTTAAAGGAGTGTGTGTGGAGGATGATGAAGTGAAGTAGCTGCTAGTAAGTTTATGAAGGATCAAACTTGAAAGAATGGAAGGCTATTCTGGCCATGTCAGAATTCAAAGTCTTAACTTTATATCATAGAAATCATATCTTATCGGCACTCAGTACTTCATATTACTTACATATCACTGCGTATTTTTATTGGCCTTTCGGACCAGGCAGCAGCAAACTTGTAGGCATGTCATTCACTCCCTTACCCATCACTATCATTGTGGTCTCGGTGGGAGCTTTAATGGTGCCTCACACAGGAACATGCAAGAAACTTTTCTTAAACTTTTTCTCTTTGTTACAAGGAAAAAAGCCACTTGATCGCTAGACAGAAGACTGGTATTCGAACAGCAGGATCATCAGGAGTGAAATCTAATCTGCCTAAGGAAGGCAATTCACTAAGAAGGTATGCATTTTTTTGAGTGATGGCTGAAGGGACAGTGCTGAAGTCTTCCCTCAATAAATTTTGAAAAAGTAACTTGCAGAGCCTCATTGGCAGTATATGCGTAAACATACTGCAGCAGTTTTGGGGGCGCCCACCAAAAGCTTGAATCAGCTGGAATTCATGTTTATCCATGCACCATGGAACTATTCTTTAATCTATATTTTATTGCACATGGAAGAAGATATTTTTGTAAATACTTTTTTTTTAAACTGCATTTTAAAAACCTACTCTACTTCATGCAGCTGTGAAATTGAAGTCATGTGCTGTTTATTAACATGCAGCTTTGGCATTTCGTATCTTAGGTAAAGCACACATCAGACATGGATCGTTTTCTGCTCTCAAAAGACAGTAGGGTTCCAAAGCAAAAGGCCGAAACAGAAACAGATGGAGAGAGAAAAACTGTGAAAGTAAGGAAGTGTGATGCCTCCTATTTGGACTTTGGTTTCACCTGCATTGTTGTTAGTGGAGGAATTAGGCCACAGTGTGTGGTTTGTGGTATGACCTTAGCTAATAATAGCTTGAAACCAATAAAACTAATGCGTCATTTGGAAACACAAGGCATGGGTCTATAGCATCAAAGAGTAGAGAGTTTGTTTGCCAGGAAGTTGCAAGGCATGACTCAACAGAAGGAAACCATGACAAATGTAGCTTCCACTACAGCAAATGCATTAAAATAATCTTACCAAGTGACATACCATATTGCCAAAAGCAAAAATCCATTTATAGATGGAGAAAGAATGGTTCTTCCAGCAATTCTTGACATGGCTACAACAATGCTTGGTGAAAAAGCAGCAGAGAAGTTCAAAATAGTACTATCTCAGACACAACAGTTTGCTGCCACATCTCACACATGTCAGAAGATATCCATGGACAGCTCATAGCCCGGTTGAAATCGATGAGCAACAGCATCTGACTTGTTTGACATTATCAATGACTTCCTGGTTCTTCATGGCATAAAAAGGGAAAACTGTGTCGGGATCTGCACAGATGGTGCTCCTTTCTTGTGTGGTGCTATAGCTGGCTTAAAAGCTAAAGTGTTGACAGCGGCTCCACACATTCTGTGGACTCACCGTATGATACACTGGGAAGCCCTTGCTTTCTGAAACATGGATGGTGAACTTCAGGATGTATTGAATTCTGCAGTTAAAAAAGTTAATTTCATAAGGACCCACCCAACACAAGCTCACCCATTTGCAATTTTATGTGCATAATGAAAGCTGAACATGATGGCTTGCTGTTTCACACAGAAGTCCGATGGCTATCCAGGGGAAAAGTGCTGAATCGCATTTTTGAATTAAGGAATGAAGTACGGCAATTGCTTCTGGATTTAGACCCTCGCAAAGCAGAACAGTCACGTAGTTCCCACTGGTTTTTGCTTTTAGCTTATCTTGCTGACATCTTTGAGAAATTAAATTCCCTGAATCCATTTTTGCAAGGAGCTGAAATCACTTCTTTTACTATGAATAAAAAATATCTGCTTTCAAGAAGAAGCTGGAATTTTGGAGAAGAATAATTGAAGTTGTCCAGTTTGAGCCATTTCCATGTTTATCTGATGCTCTTGAGGAAACAAAATATAACCTTCAAAATGTTGCAGAATTAATAAAAAATCACCTGACATCACTCAGCGACAGTTTTACAAGTGTTTTCCTGAGGAAAACAATCATATTAATGACTGGGTCTTTGAACCATTTCTGGCAGATGGGGGTATCCATCTCCCAATTTGCATGCAAGAAGAACTTATTGATCTCCAGAGTGATCGCACACTGCAGATGCAATTTAGCAAACTCTCTTTGGCAGAGTTTTGGCTGAAAATGCCTGTAGAACATTCAGCTTTGAGGGAAAGTGCTATCAAAACTCTCTTGCCTTTCAGCACATCATATTTATGCGAGATTGGGTTCTCAGCACTTGCGGTATTGAAGAATAAGTACAGCTCAAGTCTGGAAGTGGAGCACAACCTCAGGATGGCAGTAGCAAAAATCCATCCACAAATTGACCATCTCTGTGGTAAAAAACAGGCACACCCCTCACATTCGTTTTGAAAGTATTATGTCAAATTATGCATCTCAGTGAAAAATAAAGCTGCATTGTAAATGGTTCTGTGTTAATATCTATCACCTTGCCACCGGTACGCCCAAACCTTCAGTTTACTAGACACCCTGAATTTGTGTAATAATATTTCCCATATATTATCTGGACTCTGAGGGTGGGGGTTGCCGCCGATGATGCAGAGTACCAGCTTCCAGAAATGTTTGTCAGGTGGTGGGGGGGCTCGATGCCTAAAAATGTTTAGAAGGGGGGCTCAGCCTAAAAAAGTTTGAAGACCTCTGGACTAGGCCCTCCTCATTCAGCTGTGGTGAGACTTCCCCTATGCCATGCTCTGAAGCGTCCATCTGCACTATTAATTCCTTGGAAAAATCAGGGGCCCTGAGCACAGGTGCTGTGCACATGTCTTCCTTGAGAGAATAAAAGGATTTATTACAAGCCTCTGTCAAGAACTCCAATCTAGGGTGCTTCTTGGAAGTCAGCTCAGTTAAGGGGGCAACAATGATGCCAAATCCCTGAATAAATCTTCTGTAGTAGCAAGTGAGGCCTAGGAAGGTTCTCACTTCTGTTTGGGATTTAGGTGGTTGCCAGACCATGATACTTTTATTCTTGGCCTGGAGGGGCTGCACCATGCCTCCACCTGACAGGAGTCCCAAATACACCACGGAACCCTGTCCAATCTGGCACTTACTGGCCTTGATTGTCAGGCCTGCCTGTTGCAGGGCCTGAAGCACCCTGTGGAGGTGAAGCAGGTGTTCCTCCCAGCTGGAACTGTAGACAGCAATATTGTTTAAGTAAGCAGCACAGAAAGCCACCTTGCCATCCAGGAACCTGTTAACCAACCATTGGAAGGCAGCAAGGGCATTCTTCAATCCAAATGGTGTCACCTGGAACTGATAATGTCCCTCTGGGGTTAGGAATGCTGACCTCTCTTTTGCCCCCTCATTAAAGGCAATCTGCCAGTACCCTGATGTCAAATCAAAAGTAATTAGGAATTTGGCAGCACCTAGACTGTCAATGAGCTTGTCAGCTCTAGGGATGGGTGTGCATCAGTCCTGGTGAATGAGCTGAGTCCTCTGTAGTCCACACAGAACCAGAGTTCTGGTTTGGTGACTGGTGGGGCAGTCTGTTGTACCAGCACCACGGGGCTGGACCAAGGACTGTTAGAGGACTCAATCACCCCTAATGCCAACATCTTGGAGACTTCCTCCTTGATGCAGGCTCTCACCCTGTCATACAACCTGGAAATTTTGTTTTTTACAGGGGTATGTTTCCTGTGTTGATATCAGTGGCATACAGGTTTGTGAGTCCAGGGGTGAGGGAAAAAAGTGAGAAAAACTGTCCAGCAACTGGTAACAGTCACCCTGATTTTCTGGGGTTAGTGTGGAAGAGAGGTTGACACCCTCCACTGACCCATCATGTTCTTGTGTAGAGAAGGAGAGGTTCATGCTCTTCCTCCACACCCTCATCTGTCACAAGGAGCATGCTCACTTTGGACCTCTCAAAGTGAGGCTTTAGCCTGCTGAAATGAAGTACTCTTAGGGTGTTTCCAGGGGTCTGGAGGCCCACTAAGTAAGTGTTCTTTCTCTTGAACTCCTTTACTTTGTATGGGCCAGGCCAGCAGTTCTAGAGTAGTCTGGGCTCTACTGGCTCCATGACCCATACTTTCTGGCCAGATTGAAACTCTACCAGAGTGGTCTTCTGTTCATACCAGTGTTTCATTACCTCCTGGTTGGCCTCAAGATTGTTCTTGACCTTCTTTCAGAAGAAGTGATTCTGGTTCTGGAGGGCCAGCATGAAGCTGACCACATCCTGGGGGTGTTGCTCCTTTGAGCTTTCTCCCACCCCTCATTGGCAATACTTAGAGGTCCCCTGACAGGGTGGCCATAGAGCTGCATAGGTTGAGGCCTGTTGCCTCAAGTCCTGAAGAGTGGGACATTCTCTCTGTACTTTGCAGAATACCTCCCTGGTGGGTCCACCCTCAACTTGCCAGCCAGCATGCTCATGAAGGTCATCCAGGACGGCAATGTCCTCACTGGTTGGCTCTGGGGCCTCCTCCTCAAGGACCCCATCAATCTCCACTGCTGGAACTTCAGGGACTGGTTTCCAATGCCCCTTGCCTCTCTCCTTTGCAGCTGTCTTGGCCATTATTCCCAGCTCTAGACACCCTCAACTCCCTTCCTGGGCAGCCATTGATCGTGTGGTCATACAGACTCACTCAGGCAATTCCATCAACTCCAAGTGAGTACTGAGTCCTATTTCCCTTCAGGTAGTGTGCTCCAGGTTGTTGCCTAGCAGACAATCTAAAGGCATGGCAGTGCTCACAGCAACTTTGAAAGAACCTGAGCCCCTCCCCCCAAAGGGAACCAGAGCCACCAGTAGATGGCTTTCATGATTGTCGGTGACTGTGACTTGGAGGAATGTGTTTGGTAAGACCTGCTCTGCTGACACCAGCTGATGCTTGATAGTTGTCATGATGGCTTCTGCGTCACACAGAGACTCCACCTGTTGCACATTAATGGTGAAACACTGTCTATACTTGGAAAAATTTGCAGACATGTGAGCTTTTGGCACCATTTCTCTATCCCCCAGCGACAATAGGGTTACCTCTATCTGCTCCCCAGAACTGGCTGGGACTACCTCCTCCCCGAGCGCTGCACTAGTCAACCCAGGTGTCTGCCCACCGGTGGGGGGCTGTGCCCTCTTGGGACATTTGAAGGCACCCTTGGAGTGACCATACTTATGGCACTCTGTGCATTGAGGTACAAACTTCCCTGACTTATGGTCAAAGAACCCTTTCTATTTAGAATCAGACTGGGATTGGTTACCACTACTCCTCTGGGAATTATTTTGGGGGCCTTTAGATATCTCCCTATTTTTAAGTTTTTCTCCCCCATCTTTCTTCTATTGGTAACCCTGACCACCTTTGTGGGTGCCCTCCCCCAGATACCTTTTTAGACACTCTGGTGCTGGCCTAGAGGTCCACTTCCTCAGCAAGCTTTCTGGGGTCAGTCAGTTTACTGTCAACTAGGTGCTGGCGCAACTCTGTAAAACAGACACTGAGCACATGTTCTCTCATGATTAAATTGTACAACCTAACATGATCATTGAACCTCAATGATCCTCACTGCTCCTCGCTGCTCCTCACCCAGCCATTTAGTGCCTTACAGGAGTAATCAATGAAATCTACCCAGCACCGGTTGGGGAGCTTCTGACTGTCCCTGAATCTTTTGGGTGCAAGCAAGATAGTTTTCATTGGTGTGTACTTGGTTTGGTCCCCAAACTCTGAGATAGTAAGTGTGTCCCTCCCAAGTGTTGGCTTGGGATTCCACAGACCTGTCTCTCAGTGCTCATAAGGAACCCTGTGTACATTCAGTCCACCTTCATGAGCAGAAAAAACACATCCTAATGTCATCTCCCACCACATAACTGGGTATCAGATCCTCGGGTTTACAAATGTTCTTATCTATATCAGGTACTGTATGTATGCTGCCACTATCACTGCTGGACTCAGACTGCCTGCCCTTGATGTCCAGCTCTTTTAGACTCAGTTCATGAGCCAGAAATTGTTTCTTCTTTGCTAAGGCTCTTTCATCTTCCCTTGCAGTCGCTCTCTACTCAGCCTCTATTTTAAATGTTGCCAACTGTAGCTGGAATTCTCTCTCCTCTCCTCTGGGGACAGGCCATGATTGGAGACACTGCTCCCTGCTCTCACATGGACCACAAATCCAGGGTTGTCCTCCTCAACTGCTGCTGGTAGCTCCTCAGAACAACCATTTACAGGCGCCTCCAACTGATCATGCTCTTCAGAGCAGGCCTCTGTACAGTCTCTCAGTGCCATTTGAAACTCCACGTTCCTGGTGGCTCCTCGGGCAGGTCCCCCATCTCCTTTCAGAAGCTTTTTGAACTGGTTAACTGTATAATCCTCCAGCCTAGCCAGCTCCAACTCCTTGGCCCCAGTTGCAGAACCAGACAGAGTCATGATGTATAGGATGTATCAAAAATTCTAAATGATCTTCAATGTGGATGGGTAGTGTACACGTAGATATCGTATGGTACTGCACAAACACAAGTGCTATCCTTACCACTGATCACCAGTGTTAGCAATTGGGTCTCTAGTTGGCAGACGTATGCACCTTGTCCAAGTGGGACTGCAATACAGGCGGTATACTCCAATCTGCTTGTGGAGTTTCTCGGAATTTGTGCACTCCGTGCTACATGGAGTGACAAGGAGTTCCCAAATTCTGCCATCTGGCATGAAGCGGAATTCTTACTGTCTGTTCGTGCAAGCAAGATCTGTTTTTGGTGCTCACGAATGCCACAATATTCTCAGGCCACTAGTGAGCTAGCACAAGATTTTACACTTGCTCACTCAGTTTCCAGCCATGATGGTACCATTAAAGTGCAGCTCATGAGCTCACCTCGAGTAGTTTTTCTGCTTGAGAAGCACCCAAATCTACTCAGAAAGACATTTTTGAGTTGATTTTCCTCTCCAACGGACTGTTCAAATAGTTTTTTAGCACAAGAAGCCTTTTTTGTTTTTACTTTTTCCCCAACAGAAAAGAAGTGCCCCAGAGACTCCAACTTCCTGTCCCTGTCCATCTCCTGGTCACTTTTCACTTGTATTTCAAGGTGGAAGGATCATTCTCTTTGTCTGCTAGATATATACCTTTAGATTTAAGGGCTTTGTTTTTGTGATATCACACAAGTAAGTTCAAAACCTATTGTATATTTCTTTGCACCTGTATTTGATTTTTAGATTTCATTGTGGTGGGTGGCCCGGCAGGGATGGCATTGGATTAAATAAAAAAATGTTGGCTACCGTTTGTATTTTGTGTAGTCTATATCCATAGGCCTGAATGTGTTCTCTGTTCCCAATGCCTCCTTGCTCTCTGTTGTTGTTTGACCATGTGGCTGGCAGTCATTTTGTGCATTCAGCTAGTGCATTTTGTCACAGACCTCAATGTGTTCTTTGTGCTCCATGCCTCCTTGCTCGTTGTTGTTGTTTGACCTTGTTGGTGGTGGCCATTTTATGCAGTCAGATGGTGTGCTTTTTGTCATATGCTCTCAACAGAACAGCTGATCTCCACTCTCGCCCAGGCACCTCCTCCTAGGGACCCCAACTCAGCCGCCACCAAGCTGCATCAATGGATAGACGACTGCGCCAACACCCTCGCGCCACTCAAACAACCCTCGGACAACCACCACAGATCCAAGGCCAGCTGGTTCACCCCGACCTACAGGCCTCCAAACGGGAATGCCGAAGAATGGAGAAGACCAGGCACCTGGAACCTACCGAAGCCAACCACATCGCCCTCAAGACTGCCATCCGCCAAAATCACCAGCTGATCCGCACCACCAAAAGAACCTTCTACACAAGCCGCTTAGACACCAACGCTCACAACAACAGAGAGCTCTTCGGCATCATCAAAGAACTCTCCAACCCCAGGCCTTGCCCCAACGAACCCACACCATCACAGGAGCTCTGCAACTCCCTTGCCACCTATTTCCTGAGAAAGATCAAAGACATCCACAAGAGCTTCAAACCCCAGACCTACCAGCCAACCACAGACAACTACGAACCCAACAAACCAAGCAACACCAACGTCCTATGCGCCTGGACCCACGTCAACAATGAAGACACCATCTACACCATGGCCTCCATCCACTCCGGCTCCCCCTCGGACTCCTGCCTGCACCAGATCTTCGACAAAGCCAGCAACATCATGGCCCCCCACCTCAGCGCCATCATCAACAGCTCCTTCGAGACAGCCACCTTCCCCAAGAGCTGGAAACACGCCGATGTCAACGCCCTGTTGATGAACTCCAAGGCAGACCCAGATGACCCCAAGAACTACCGGCCCATCTCCCTCCTACCCTTCCTAGCGAAGGTCATTGAGAAAATCATGAACAGCCAACTATCCCGCTTCCTGGAAGACAGCAAAGTGCTCAATACCTCCCAATCCGGATTTTGCAAGAACCACAGCAAGGAGACAGCTCTCGTTTCTGCCACAGATGACATCAGGATCATGCTCGACGAAGGCTAAACCACAGCGCTCACCCTCCTGGCCCTTTCCGCAGCCTTCAACACCGTCTGTCACCACACCCTTCAAACACGCCTCCACAACGCCAGGATCCGCGGCAAGGCCCTCGACTGGATCTCTTCATTCCTTTCCGGCAGAACCCAGAGAGTCCGCCTACTGCCTAAGCTATCAGAACCCTCCAAGACCATCTGTGGAGTCCCCAAGGGATCCTCCCTCAGCCCAACACTTTTCAACGTTTACATGACTCCTCTCGCCAGTGTCGCACGATCCCATCACATCAACATAGTATCCTACGCAGAGGACACCCAGCTGATCATCTCCCTCATGAAAGACCCTACAACCGCAAGAAAAACCTCCACAATGGACTTCACGCCATCACCAACTGGATGGAATCTAGCCACCTCAAGTTAAACACAAACAAAACAGAGATCCTCATCTTTGGCAGCAACCCCTCTGCTTGGAATGACTCCTGGTGGCCTACCTCCCTAGGAGCCGCACCCACACCCACCACTCAAGCACGAAACCTGGGAATCATCTTTGACTCAACAGGTCAACGCAGTCTCCTCTTCCTGCTACAACACCCTTCGCATGCTCCGCAAGATTTTTAAGTGGATTCCCGTTGAAACCAGAAAGACAGTCACCCACGCCCTGGACAGCAGCCGACTGGACTACGGCAAGGCACTCAATGCAGGAACCACAGCCAAACTACAAACAAAAATGCAACGTATCCAAAACGCCTCCTCCCGACTCATCCTCGATGTTCCACGCCGCGACCACATCTCTGCCCACCCCAGAGAACTACACTGGCTACCCGTATCGAAGAGGATTACCTTCAAACTCCTCACCCACACACACAAAGCCCTCCACAACACAGGTCCGGACTACCTCAACGACAGACTCACCTACCACACTCCCATCTGCTAGCTCCGCTCCGCCAGCCTCGCCCTCGCCTCCGTCCCCCGCATTCGCCGCACCACCGCCGGAGGCAGATCATTCTCTCACCTCGCTGCCAAGACCTGGAACTCCCTACCGCTCCACCTACACCAGACCCAGGACCTCATGACTTTCAGGAAACGCCTCAAGACATGGCTATTCGACCAGTAGCTCCCCCCCCCCCAGTGCCTTGAGACCCTGACGGGTGAGTAGCGCGC
Organism: Pleurodeles waltl; assembly: GCF_031143425.1. Lineage (NCBI taxonomy): Eukaryota > Metazoa > Chordata > Amphibia > Caudata > Salamandridae > Pleurodeles > Pleurodeles waltl. The sequence continues at coordinate 233,829,821 of NC_090436.1, forward strand.
TTTATAAATTACTTGATTGATTGATTGATATGCTTGCATGTGTTCTTTGTTCCCATGCCTCCTTGCTTGTTGTTGTTATTTGTAGGACCATGTGGCCAGCAGCCATTTTGTGCAGATAGCCAGTGTGCTTTTGCCATAGGCTTGCATGTGAACTTTGTTCTCCATGCCTCCTTGCTCGCTGATGTTGTTTGACCATGTGGCTGGTGGCCATTTTGTGCATCCAGTCAGTGTGCTGTTGCCATAGGCTTTCATGGATGTGATATCAGTTTAATAATATGCTTGAGCATCATTTTAGTATGTGTATATTATGAATATGATTATGATGAACGGCATTTTTTGCATTTTTTTCTGCACCTCTGATTTTTTTTAAACCTTCTTTTTCATTTTAATTTTTTATTTAAATTTTAGTTTTTTTCTATTCCTTTTTTTTGCATTTTGCCTTGATTCTATTATAGGCACAGAGCCGCACACCAGCAATCATTTTCTTAGCTATAATTCCATTTCCTTCAGGACACCTTGCCTGCCATAGAGTAGGTGCTCTGTAGACACACCAGCTTCATTCATTTTTTTAAATGATTATTCCATTTCCCCAGACCACCTTGCCTATAATAGGCACACAATAACTTTAATTTTTGTAAGGATTATTCCATTTACCCATGCACCTCCCTGACTGCCAAAGGCGCCTCCTTTGGAATGAATACACATAAAACAAAGAGCTCTATCTGTATGTTGTGTTATCCTGATTGGAAATGAAATTATATAGTATGGTGGTGTGGCTTGACTTTAAAATGGTTTGATAAATTGTTGTTAATTATTATGTAAGTAACCAACCCCACTAAAATATATTTCCTTTGTCTGTACTAATTCTAACCGTAGCAATGACACAATTCACTAAATGTTTTTCATGCTTGCTTGCCTTTAGGTGCACAAAAAGAGAAGAAAAAGCATCACCCACAGTACTCCCAAACAGAAGGCCTGTACACAAAACACATGACATCAGTCCTCCAATCTCTTTCACATGTGCAGCTTAGTGCCACTGCAAACGGACAGCTTTAGGTTGGCCCTAAAGAATGGTGCTGTCAAGAAGGTGTCCAGTGGGAAGAAGCAGCTTTCCACCACTGATGTGCCAACCACAACCTTTTTTTAGGAGATGTGTGCTTGCCACACCAGCCTCTGGGAAGTAACCTTTGATCAGCAGTCCTGCATCAACACCACCACCCCAACCTAAGCCCAAATCCCTGTCTGTCAGTGAGGCAGCCAATGAACAGTGATGTTGAATTGGATTTGTCCTTTTCACAAAGTAGTACCCAATTGTTTCATGAAACAGAGCAAAGTGGACAGCAGCCACTGCCAGCAATAATAGATCTTCCTGAAGTTGGAACAGAACAGGAGGTTGTGCTTCCTGCCAAGCAAGAACCTCCTCTTTTACAATCATTGGCTCCCAGATCTCCAGCAGGAAAAAGGAAGGTTGTTGTCCCATCTTCTCAGAGCACCAGTTCAGATCATGATGATGAAGACATGGAATTTACCCCAGCAGAGTCTGGGAGAAGACAGGAGAGGCAAGTTAAAAGAAAAGTTCCTGAAAGCCTTACAATTGCAGAAGGGTATGATTAGGAGGATAATGACAACGAGCCAGTCATTCTGGAAGCTGGCACAAAGGAGTCTGACATTACTCCTCCTATTGCTCCGAGGATGTGGCACAGGCACCACTGCCAGCTTGCATATTTGTAAAGCCCCAGCTGAGACCTGCATCATCCTCTAGCTTAGTAGAAGTATGCACTGCAGAGAGGCAATCAACGGCACACCCACCTCTACCTCCAGTTCATCTTCAGGAATTGGCACTGGGCCACTAAGAAAGCAATCTTACCCAGTTTGGGACTTTTTTATGGTTAGCATGCAGGAGGAGAACATTTCAATATGCTCCATTTGCTATGCAAGTGTTCGTCAAGGTAAGCCTGTCTCAGGAGGCCAAAAAACCCATATGAATAAACATCATGCAATCAGGTGGGAGGAGCACCTTAAGAAAGTTGCTGAACATGGTCGTGGTGAAGGTGGGGAGAGCCGGGAAACATCAGCTCCAAGTCCCATCACACTGGGAAGTCTTGATGAAGAAGAGGGTGACATCCTTACGCAAAGCAGCCCTCTCACCAGCATTGCACCATCATCACCTGCCTCCGTGACCTCAAAATGGCACACATTACACAGAGTCAGATGAAACACCACGGCAAACAGTGACTGCCCCAAAAAGCACATTGAGTCTACCACATCCTCCTTTTCAGAAGTTGCTTGCGTCAATACATTCAGAAAAGAAGCAGATCCAGGCTGCCATTACAGACATGTTTAGGAAGGAGGGGCTCTAAAACAGCAACCACCCAAAGGCACATTTGTACAATAGGATGCTGGCAAAATTGTTAACGCTGGACCTCCTCCCTTTTACTTTTATGGAAGGAATAGAATTTTTAGAATTTGTGGTGGCCATCTGCCCGAAATGGAAGGTTCTAAGTCAGACCTATTTTGACAGAGTTGCTGCACCAGTGCTGTAACATGATGTGCTGCAATTGGTTGGACAAGCTTTGCAGCAAAGGGCTGTTCACACAATTCACCTGATGACTTACATGTGGACCAGTTTGTCAGGTGACTGATTACATGTGCATCACTGCACCCTGGATCTCTTTTGCGGAGGTAAGGCAACAGGTAACCAAAGGTCTAAGTTCTGAATAAAGTTTTAAGAGTGTTTGGTGGCATGCAACAGTAGCCATGTTCGCTATGGAGAAATCACATATATCTGCAAACATCTTGGGCAAATTTAACAGCCAGATATCTGAATGTCTGCAACCTATCGGTCTCGGAATTGTATTTGTTGCCATAGACAATGGCAGTAATATAGTTAAAGAAATGGCAGAAGGTGGCTATTTCAGGATCCTGTGTCTAGTGCATTGCCTCAACCTGGTTGTTCAGGAGTTTCTCAAAAAAGAAGATATGGTCAGCAGCATACTGACCACCTGCAGAATAATCTGCACTCACTTTAGCCATTCTTTTAAAGACAGGAAGCAGTTGAGGATTATTATGCATGCTAATAGAGCATAGATCACCCGTTAAAGCCCTCACACAGCGGGTGCCAACCTGTTCAAACTCCACCTATTACTTGTTGCAACGTCTGTTTGAGCAGTAGAGACAGAATAATGACTGTCATTCAAAGAGGATGGGATGAAATTGGGAACACTATGACCATGGATGCAGACAAATGGGGCCTAGTCAAATGCAAGACACTGATGCTACTCCCTTTTGCGATTTTCCCACAGGAAGTTAGCAGTAGGAGTGGGAAGAACTCACGGAGTTATACTCCGTTGAATTCCACAGACTTATATAAAAACTCTGCTATGCTTTGTGGAGTTCCACCCATCCCTTGTTTCGTCAGAGTTGAAGAATTGCCTGTTGCGTTGTAACTTACTACCATAGAGCATTTCTGAAATAATTCTCCCTAAATTCCAGTGGATGGCGTTGACACTCCTAAGGAAAAGCTTGGATACTTTCAGATTCACATGCAGTTGCAATCCTTCCCACTAATGTGTGAGTCTTTGAGATCTCAGTCCGTGGATGGAAAACATATTTGCACAGCTACACGCCTTTGTCCTCGGAGCCAGAGATCAAGAGAAGTGAACTCAAAGATTCAGCTGAATTAGCCGCTGCGCAGCGTAGAATGTCAGCCTACGGCACAGCACTAAAACAATCTCACTTTTTGTGATGATCACATGTGACAGATAACATAAGACTGTCTGATTGTGTGATTAGGACACCTGACAGATGTATTATTTAACAGGGGTGTTAAAAGATTAATACGTTTACAATTTTTCTGTACTCAAACATGCAGCCAAGTTTGCAGCAGTTTGTGCCAGCAAAGAGTTTGTTCTCAGGAATGCAATGAAAGACTCCATTTTCAAGTGCCATACACTCTGAAAAGAGGCACTTCACACTGCTTGGTGACTGAAACGAGAGGACACAAGTTCAGGGGCATCGTTGCAAGCAAGGTGAAGGACATACTAACAGCTACTGAGAGGCGGCTGGAGTGCCTGTAAACATGATACACAGCCGGGTGCTAGGATACGAGAGGGTGAATCATGCACCATTCTCCGGTAACAGAGGCCCATATTTATACTTTTTGACACAAACCAGGGCCGGCGCTGGTTTGGGTAGTAAAATTTACCGCCAGCTAACGCCATTCCAACACGCCAGGCAGGCGCCTTATTTATGGATTGACATTAGCCGGCGCTGCAGGCTGGTCAGAGTAAAAAAAAAATTACTCCAACCAGGCAGCGCCAGCGTAGGGAAAAATGGGGGTTGTGTGTCAAAAAATGGTGCAAGTCAGGTTAGAGTGAAAAAACATGGCTCTAACCGGACTTGCACCATTTTCTGATGCACAACCCCTTTTGAAATGACTCCTGTCTTAGCAAAGACAGGAGTCATACCCCCCTACCCAATGACCATGCCCAGGGGACTTCTGTCCCCTGGGCATGCCCATCGGGCACAGTGGCATGGCCATTGGGCACAGTGGCGTGTAGTGGGGCCCAAGTGAGGCCCCCCTATGCCACTTAAAAAAAAATACAAACATACATACCTCAACTTAGCTGTACTTACCTGGGATGAGTCCATGGGTGTCCTCCAGGGGTGGGTGGGGGTGGCAGGGGGTGTCCCTGGGGGCAGGGAAGGGCACCTGTGAACTGCTTCCATGGTCAGAGACCATGGAAATGAGCTCACAGGTCCCTTAACGCCTTCCTTCACCCAGGCGTTAAAAAATGGTGCACATCAGGCTGGGCGCCGTTTTTTAAGGCCCGCACCTCGTGTGCGTCAAAATGACATGGGAGTATAAATACGGCACACAGGCCTTAAAGTCATTTTTTGGATGGGAACGCCTACCTTGCATGTCAGTAAAACAAGGGGGTTTCCTGCATCCAGAAAATGCCATAGAGGAATTTTGACATTCACGGGGACAGGCATCATAGTATTAATGTGCTGTAAAGTTTGCCCCGAATTTGCGTCAAAATGTTTGACGCAAATTTGGTGCAAACAGAGTATAAAAATGGCCCTGAGATTGGTAGCCTGGTGGGATGCGGCACAGCAACTAACAAACATACTTGAAGCGAGAGATGTGCATGTCAATGTGCTTTATTGGGATAAAAACTGATACTTTCTCACAACAAAAATGTTCAATGCACATTGAAGGGTAAATCCATTAGTAGGTCTCCCAAGATTCATCTCACTGGCTATTCTGAATCCCCTGTCACACAGTCAGAAACAGCACATGCTATTAGCACCGACTACAGAGTGACGCAATATCACTCCGGAGATCGACAAACCTGAACACAATACTAATTCAGCCAAACAGGCCCACTGTCAGACAAGTAGCGGCTGTACTCACAGACCATGTGAACTTTGTCAATTACGCACTATCTTCACCTGCTGTTCTTTTTCCCAAAATTGTTCATTCAACAGTTAAGTTACATCTTTCAGTAGTCAGTACACATTGGAAGATTATTTGCACATTTGAAAACCTTTCATGTCATGCAGTAGCGTTTCATCTGACAACAGAGTAGTAGTAACATGTTCAAGGAAGTTAGTGGCAGTGCTTATGTAGAAAATCAAGACCACTGTGTGCAGAGCATGTGCAATGGAGCTGGCAAGTATTGCAGAGTACTGATAGGAACTCCACAGTACCTAGGAGCTAGTAATTAGTCGTCAGCTGAGAGCCCTCCGTGCACTAGTAATGGAGAGGGGGTTGTCTCTGCCAGGGTACACAGTCAAGGAGGGGCCCTGTTGATTACTTACTAAAGGCATCAGATGGAGTGTGGGAAGAATTGCAGTCAAGTCAATGGCGAATCACAAGGCTGCAGGAATGGAAAAGATAGGATGCTTGTGGGGGTGCAGCCGATGTTTTGTAAACGAGTCAGGATGCAGTATGCGGCTTCCCCTGGAGAGATGATGTGCAATCCTAGATGCACTCCATTTTTAGGTGGAAGTTCTCTAAAACGAGTCAGGCCAATATTTAAACAGTCTTGAAAACAGATTCCACTAGATGTCGCTATTGGCCTACATATTCAGAGTAAAGTTGTTTGACCAAGGGATTTTTTTTAATTCTCAAAGTTGCTGTGCCCCATCAGAGGAACAGCATGCTTAGCAATGAGTATGTTTTTTTCTTTTGGCAATGATTTCAGTTAATTGAAGGTGTGGGTGCTGGTAAACTTTGCCATGCTGCAGTTAACAGAGTTTAGGGCAAATTCCACACTTCAAGCGAAGTGCGGAATGGCAAAACTTCTCAAACTCCGCCAGCTACCCTTAGTTAGCAAGGAGGACAGTAAAATGTGCCAAGCTATCCTGCTGTTGCATCTGCTACAGGGCCAGCTAAATAAGGTGTCTGAAAGGTTTGCAGTCACAAATGTGGATGAAACCCCAGATGCCCATGCCTTGATTGTGACATAAACCATTCACTTGGCTTGTAATGGAAGGCTGCAAAATGGAATCATATTGTCCAAAGAGTACATCTGTGCCACACTACTTGATCCACTGTACAAAAACATTCTGCCCACTTTCACTCCTTTTTCTGAAGGGGATGTTTCAAAATACAAGCAGTGGATTGTTGAGCAATCCGGAGACCTTAAAGAAGAAGGGCTGAAAATTAGAGTCCCACTCTGAAGTTCTGGGGTACCACCTTCTAGAGAGGGCATTCTTGTCTGACAGCAGCCAAAATCAGCAACCAGAACACTGGCAACAACCAGAACAGAAAAATTGACCCCAAACACTACAGAGGCTTGGTTTTAGGTAGAAGGCCTTAAGTCCAGTGCAGAGGCAAAGGCAAAAGAGGTCGAGCAAGTTCCAGCACCAACAACCATACAGAGGATGTTCTAGGAGTATCTGGATGACCCAAATGAGGAATATGTGGATCAAAACACATTGGTGTATTGATATGGGAAGATGCACCAATGGCCAGAGTCCAACTGGCTTGTGCTGTAGCCAGTGTGTCTTCTGAGAGTGTGTTCAGTTCAGCAGGCACAGTTGTCTTAGTGAGAGGACCAGTCTGGTGCCTCAAGAACAAGGAGAGATTGATCATGATCAAAATGAACTAACATTTCATACCTCACAATTACACCATTCCTGTAGCAGCACAGGAGGAGGATGATTGGTCAGAATCAAAAGTGTTAGCTGACCAACTTCTAAGTAAACCACCTGAGTTTGAGGATGAAATGTACTGGCCTGTCTGAGTATGCTACCATATAACCTTTTAATTATTTATTATTGAACTTCCTTTTTTGCCCAAAAAATAAAATAAAAAAATGGAACATTATGTTTGTGTCTGATTTATGCTGCCCCACCATTTTTAGTCACATGCATGGCTGGATTGGAGTGGGACCAGTGTGCAGTGAAGAAATCTCCACAATTCCTTCAAGACAATGGTGACAATGCTTGCCTCTCTCACATGCCTATCCATCTTTTGCATCACCTAGCAGGGCTAACCCAGAAGATCATTGATTAAGAAGACAGCCAATGCCAAATTCCAATGTGTTGTTTGCATCAAAGATACAGTTGTATACCTACCACCGTACTTGGATTGGAAGAGGTAACTACAAATATTGCACCAATGAGTGATGATATATTATTGATTGTGAGTGATGATTGATGATTTATGTGTGGCAGACAGTGAGGGAGGGTGTTCAACTAATTAGTAAACTTGATTTCCATGAATTACAATGTTTGGTGCTTGATGGGAGACCATTTTTCCTGAATGTGATTGGCCCTTTCAAACTTAGCAAAAATTTACCTGCAGGGTCAGCTCCTTTTTTCTAGTTCTTCAGAGACCAGACCAGTCACTTCAGTTTACAAACACAAATCTACACAGAATATTGCAATTCTAATTCTCTACTTGTTCTTCAACAGCAGTGCACTACAGGTCTATCTCGCTTGGGCTGGGAGTCGGGACTGGGATGGAGTTATTTGGAGTCAAGATGAGGATGGAAGGACGTAGGATGGGACTACCTGAAAAGCTAGACGAAAGAAGTTATTCTATTCAAAGGGAAACCATGATGATGAGGACTCTGATGCCTAGTACTCAACTATGTGGAAAGGAGAGAGGTGTGTTGATTTGGGAAATGCTGCTGAGTGTGTGTGCTGCACTGCTAGCAAACTTGAAACTCCTCTTGTTTTTGCTCTTCCTCTAAGCCTTCTGGTACAATCCTCATGAAGCTTACCTTACTTCTGTCCTTCTCCTTTACTCTGCAATACAGTTTGGGGGTAATTTTGACCTTGGCGGTCTTTTCCAAGACCGCTGAGGGACCGCTGTGCGGAAGGCCGCCAGTGGTGGCGGTTTGCCGCTCGGCCTATTATGACCGTTGGCAGCGCTCCGTCCTTTTACTGAAGGAGAGCCGTCAACAGCCATACTGGCGGGAGGCAGGGAAGTGGAGGTTGCTCCACCTCTACCGCCACGCCAACAGAACACCGCCCACCGAATCACGTCCTGTGATTCGCCGTGGTGGTGTTCTGTTGACGGTGTGGTGTCGGCGGAGCTGCCCCCATAGCTCCCGTCCCCTCCTGGAGGATCGTCGGATCAGGTAAGTCGATCGTCCGTGAGGGCGGTGGGGGGGGTGTTGTGTGTTGTGTGCGTGCGTGGGGGTGCGTGTATGTAGAGGGTGTGTGTGAGTGCGTGTATGCTTGCCGGGGTGTTGTGTGTTTGGGAATGAGTTTGTGTATGTCTGTAGGTATGTCTGTATGGATGTGTGCGTGTATGTTTGAATGTGGGTGTGCGTGTCTGACTGTGTGTGTGGATGTTGATATGTGTGTCGGTGTGTGCGTGTATGTGTGTTGGTGGTGCTTGCGTGCGTGTTGTGTGTGTATGAATGATGTTATGTTGGGGGTCAGGATGGGGAGGGGGGTCCTGCCACCTTTGGGGGGTGGCAGGGATGGTGGGGGGTAGGGGAGGGAGACAGGGTGGGTTGGGGGGTGGGGGAGACCCCTATCAGTGCCAGGGAAGGAATTCCCTGGCACTGATAGTGCTTACCGCCATGGATTTCATGGCGGTTCCAACCGCAGGAAATGCACGGCGGTAAGCCGGGTCGAAATACCGCCGGCGGTATAGTGACGGCCGCCGGGCTGGAGACCCAGGTCTCCAGCCCGTGGTCGTCTCCGCCCTGGCGGGCGGAACGGAGAAGCGGGGGATGACCATGGCGGTAACCGCCATGGTCATGATACCAAAAATAGACCGCCAGCCTGTTGGCGGTCTTACCGCCGCTTCTGCGCCTTCCGCCAGGGTCATAAGGACACCCTTTATGTTTTACAGTCCACAAGCCTTCTCCTCTCTTGCATGAAATGAAAGGCGAAAGATGTGCACAACACTCCTGCTTGGAGCGGTTCAGCCAGGCACCCAAGAGTGATGGACATTCTCGAGAAGAATGCAGATGAACCACCCAATTTAGCAATAAAGTATCATTTTTCCTCGAGAAGAATGCAAATGAACCACCCAATTTAGCAATAAAGTATCATTTTTCTTTTAACAATCATATTTTTTTAGAACTGGGTGGGTTCAATTCACTCCTCCATAATTTGATCTTTTCAAGTCTAGAAGACAGATCATTTAGATATCTAATATATTGGGTATCTGGGTCAGAAGGGCCGTATGCAATGCATTTAAGTGAACTGTGTGATACTCATTCCTTCTTTCCTTTCTACAAAAGACTGATGATTATGTGCTGCTCATTGCCCTGATAAATATTGTTTTTGTGTTATGTTTGGCTTTGTCACAAATTCCCCAAAATACCCTTTCCCATCCATTCATGAAGCCCCTAACCCTCTTACCCCAGGCTGTGTGATTTATTGAGGTGTAACTTAATTTACACCAAATGGATCATGCACTTGGTGGGGCGGATGTGGTTAAATGTAACACTAACTCACTGCGGGATCTTCTATTACCTGAACACAAGCCCACACCAGTTCCACTTACCCAACCACACATTAAAGAACATCATTCATTAACATCAACATTGTCATTCAGGCCGTTGTTATGCGTAAATGCTTAAACTTGTTGACTACAGATTTTGAGTACACTTTTCATGACTTGAGTATTTTGTAACTTTGTTTTCATTAAATTCCATGCTCATCATTGCTCAGAATAAATTACAATGGCTAGTGTGTGCTATAATATGTAGTATTCTTTGATATGTCATGGTGGTAGTAGTCTGTCCTCAGTCTTTCTAAAACTATAATATAAATGTATATGTATAATCCACTAACTCTGTGATTTCTTTCCATTTAGTTGCCTCTGATGAATAACCATTTTGATTAATCCTACATTTGGAGATCACCTCAGTAGGAGTGGGATCTTGCTTGTTGTGTTGCCTTCCATGTTAGAGCAATACCCTACCATAAAGAAGGCACCTTAGGAAACTGGTGTTGGAAGATTGACACAGGGAGCAGCCATCAACTCATCTATTCAGGTAAGAGAAGTATGTGGTGAACTAGTTTATTTAGTACGTAACTAACATATACTGCAGATTAGAGTTTCCGTAGGCAAAATAGGGAATGGCATACCATGTGCCTCACCCTCCTCATCCACCAGCCATTGATACTGTGCCCAGGTGGCCTCTAACCATCGCTGCCAGAGCCGGGCTGCTATCTGCTGCCAGGTTGTGGTGGTAATGGACCGGCAGAAGTAGCTATATCAAGAAAGAAAAAGAAAAGAAAAGAGACAAATTATAAAGAATGCTCTGTGCAAGTACTTGTTTTAAATGAAATAATGGCACAGTGGCAGAACACTGCTGGTCCTCTAGGGCCATTGGATTTTTAACATGATTAGGAGAGTCACAGGGACATGATTTTACTAACACATGCTTCACACAAAATCACTGACTGGCTGAAAGGTGGTAGTCTAACCCTAGATAAAAAAACACAGTGATTCTTTTTCCTCATAAGAGATTTCCTAAAAAAAAGAAAAACACACTGACACTTTGTGTAGAAAAAAAATAACTCTGATTTTGAGTAAGGCATCTTCCACTATGGAGTACAAGTATTCTATTCTTATTGTGCTAAATGACTGGAGGCGTGGGGGCTTGCACATTCAGGGACAAATTTGCTACTCTATGCAGTCTGCAGCTGGGGCAGCTGCAAAGGACACTTATTTATATTTGATTCCAACGGCCCTGCTCTTCTCCAAATGCCTTTCAATTCCATCCTGACTTCAAAGAGGAACATGAATAATATATGTTGCACACATCATGTATAACATGTGGATAATAGATATCCTGAATACTCTAACTAGATGCACTGTAGTACAGGGAAAAAAACAGCATATGTAGATTTTATTGACACGTGCGCCACAGAGTATCCCATCTGCAAAACATGAAATCACAGACACTTAATCCCACTTCCTTCCTGGCCTCACTCTCAAACACAATTTATTTTAATTGAACACAATAGCTGGGCAGTAAAGGAACGAAACTTGACTTCGGTGGTCATTACAACCCTGGCGAACTGTGTTAAAGCGGAGGTAAGACCGCCAACAGGCCGCGGAAAAAATGTTGGAATTACGACCGTGGCGGAAACCGCCAACAAAGACAGCCACTTTAATACTCCGACCGCCACTGCGGTACAAACAGCTCAGCGGTCACCGCCAACAGACGGGCGGAGGACAATGTACCGCCCACACTATTATGACAGGCCAATCCGCCACCTTTTCCGGGGCAGATTCACCGCGGATAAAAACTCGGCGGAAACAGGCATTTCGAAGGAAAAATGCTCACCTCTACACACTCCACGAGGAATGACGACACCATGAGCCGGAACTCCATATTCTTCCTGCACTAGTCTTCCTGCTCCTGTACCAGGAGCACCAACGCCAGTGGTGAAGACCACGGTGAGTACTGCACCTATGATATAGGGGAGGGGGAGGCAAAAAACAGGGACACACACAAGCAACACCCCAACCCCCACCCCCACCCTCACCCACTACAACACACACACCAATGCATATCCAAACAATACAGTAACACCCCCCAACCCCCCCGGAAGAATGCAAAGACAAAAGGAAATGAGTGTAACCATTGTAATATATCAAAATTCAGTAAGCAATTATATACATATATACACTATTAACAAAATATACACCACGATTATTAGTCCAGGTATTGCACCATTCATAGTCCATGGACCACTAGGCCCAAAATGCATGGGCGAGGCCCACACAAGATACCCGAACATGACGGAGAGAACACTGCTGGGGCATCAGATAGAAATACAACAGGCACCTCAGAGGGAAGGGAAGGGGGGGGCACCTCAGCCGGATGAGTGCACGACGCCAGATCCACAAGGGGCCTCCATGCCCATTGATGTATCCTGGGGAGTTCAAAGCCACAGTCTCTCAAGTCTCTTCAGTGGGTGGTTTGCCCACTGTACCATCCTGGGGAGTTCAAAGCCACAGTCTCTCAAGTCTATACAGTGGGTGGTTTGCCCACTGTACCATCCTGGGGAGTGCAAAGCCACAGTTTCTCAAGTCTATACAGTGGGTGGTTTGCCCACTGTACCATCCTGGGGAGTGCAAAGCCACAGTCTCTCAAGTGGATAACAGTTTCCACTGGTTCTGGAGGGGAACTGGTGCCCAGAGTGCTTCATCCTGTGCAGGACAGAGGTAGTGGATGCATGTCCACTGGTTCTGGAGGGGGACTGGTGCCCAGAGTGCTTCATCCTGTGCAGGACAGAGGTAGTGGATGCATGTCTCCACTTGGTCTGGAGGGGGACTGGTGCCCAGAGTGCTTCATCCTGTGCAGGACAGATGGAGTGGATGCATGTCTCCACTGGTTCTGGAGGGGGACTGGTGCCCAGAGTGCTTCATCCTGTGCAGGACAGACGGAGTGGATGCATGTCTCCACTAGTTCTGGAGGGGGACTGGTGCCCAGAGTGCTTCATCCTGTGCAGGACAGAGGGAGTGGATGCATGTCTCCACTGGTTCTGGAGGGGGACTGGTGCCCAGAATGCATCACTCATCCTGTGACGGGCCCAGTCGCATCACTGCCCCTGCCGCTCATGGGCTAGCGGTGCTTGAGTTAGCTGTCCTTGCCCTGTTCGGGGGTGCTTGACTTGGCGGTCCTTGCCCTGTTCAGCGGTGCTTGACTTGGCGGTCCTTGCCCTGTTCAGCGGTGCTTGACTTGGCGGTACTTGCCCTGTTCAGCGGTGCTTGACTTGGCAGTCCTTGCCCTGTTCAGCGGTGCTTGCCCTGTTCAGTGGTGCTTGACTTGGCGGTCCTTGCCCTGTTCAGCAGTGCTTGTCCTGTTCAGCGGTGCTTGAATTGGCGGTCCTTGCCCTGTTCATCTGTGCTTGCCCTGTTCAGCGGTGCTTGACTTGGCGGTCCTTGCCCTGTTCAGCGGTGCTTGACTTGGCGGTCCTTGCCCTGTTCAGTGGTGCTTGCCCTGTTCAGCGGTGCTTGACTTGGCGGTCCTTGCCCTGTTCAGCGGTGCTTGCCCTGTTCAGCGGTGCTTGACTTGACGGTCCTTGCCCTGTTCAGCGGTGCTTGCCCTGTTCAGCGGTGCTTGACTTGGCGGTCCTTGCCCTGTTCAGCGGTGCTTGACTTGGCGGTCCTTCATTGCCCAGCTGGGCTGGGGCTGGCGGTCCTTCATTGGTCAGATGGGCTATGGCTGGGGGGGCCCTCCTGGGCAGCTGGGCTGTGGCTGGCGGGGCCCTCCTGGGCAGATGGGCTGTGGCTGCTGGGGCCCTCCTGGGCAGCTGGGCTGTGGCTGGTGGGGCCCTCCTGGGCAGCTGGTCTGTGGCTGGCGGGGTCCTCCTGGGCAGCTGGGCTGTGGCTGTCGGGGCCCTCCTCGACAGCGATGATGGGGCTGGCGGTGGCCTCCTGGCCAGCGGGGATGATGGCGGTCTTCTCCGCCGTGCTGCTCCTCCCAGACTTTGCGGGTTTCTTCTGCCCCTTCCCCACCTTGGGAAGAGTCACAGCTTAGTCCACACTCCCCCCGGGACCCCTGTGAGCGGCTTGGGTGGCTGGAGTCTTCCCCCTCTCCCGCTGGGCACTGGCCAACTTCTGGTGCTTCACAGGAGGGGGACTGGCTGTGCTCCGGCTCCGTGATACACTGGCTGGCCTTGTGGCTGGTGCACTCGACATACCTGTGACAACAGGCACCACTGGTCCCGGAGATTTTGTGGCTGAGGTGCTAGTACGGGACCTATGAGTTGGACAGGGGGGGTGGTGGGAAATAGGTTAAGGGTGGACAGGAAAAGTTGTTTGGAGACGCTAGGATGGGTAGCTGGAGGGGGTTTGGGAGTGGAGGAAGAGGTGGTGGTTGTAGGAGGTGTAACTTTTGTGATTTTGGGTGCAGGTGCATGCGCTGGAGGCTGTTGTGAGGTGGATGTATGTTGGGTGGGTGTGTGCCTGCGTTTGGGTATCTTGGGAGGGGGCGTCACAGACACACGGGAAGAGGACACAGGGGATGTGTGAATGGTAGTGGGGGTGGTGACTGCACGTGAGCGGGGTGTGCTGGTGGGTGTGCTGGTGCGGGACGTAGTGGCTGTAGTGGCAGTGCATGCAGGTGTGAGTGTAGACGAGACTGGGAGGGAGGAGGGAGACGAGGAGGAGGGGGACACAGTGGAGGCAGTGGATGTTGGTGTGTAGGTATGTGTGTGTTGCTTGCGTGAGTGCCTGTGGGATGTGTGGTGCTTATGTTTGCCTGAGCTTCCCTTGTGTGGTGAGGTGTGTGCAGGCTGGTCTGATGGTGTGCTTGGGATAGGCAGAGGTACAGGGGATTGGGTCTGGGTGTAGGAAATTGGAGGGGGGAGGCTAGACAAAGGGACAATGGCTGCCATCAGTGCTGAGGCCAGAGTTTGAAAGGTACGATGAAGGGCAGCCTGACCAGAATGAATGTCCTCCAGGAATGCATTGGTTTCTTGCAACTCCCTTTCTACACCCTGGATGGCATTCAAAATGGTAGACTGCCCAACAGTGAGGGACCTGAGGAGGTCAATGGCCTCCTCACTGAGGGCAGCAGAGGTGACAGGGGCAGAGGCTGAGGTGCCTGGGGCAAAGGTGATGCCCACCCTCCTGGGTGAGCGGGCACGGGACACACGCTGAGGGGCTGCTGGGAGGGCGGTGCTGGTAGGGGGGGTGGCGGCTGTGCCTGTAGTAGTGAGGGGCACAGATGTTGCCGCCACCACAAGGGAGCTCTCATCAGATGACGAGTCTGTGTCACTGGTTTCAGCTCCTGTCACCGCCGTGGTGCTCCCCTCGCCCTCCGTCCCACTGGTGTATTCAGAGCCCGTAGTGTGGCCCTCCATGCCCATGTGGGACACAGCTCCCTCGTGCCCCGGTGCCACTGCTCCTCCGCCTGATGACGCTAATGCACACAAGAACAGGGAGACCGCAAAGATGGGGGGGGGAACAGAAGAAAGACAGGTTGAGTGCATGGCTTACCACTACCGTTGGGAGACAAGACAGACACAGCAGCCCCCTGCACTACGTTGCGCTGTTGGGCTCTACAGTGCAAATCCTGGGAAATGGCCTACAAGGCTATGGACGACATCTGCACACATAGATGACACAGGTGCATGAATAGCTGTACTTGGCACTCTACAGAGGTGGGGTGGGGGGCCACAGGGCTATGCCTTACGAAGGGGCCTAGCCTACGGAACTCGCCCTGGCCTAGGGAAATCCAGAGCCCTCCTCCCCCACCCAGACCCCTCCACTGCGCGCAAAGTCAGCAGAATGAGAGTGTACTCACCCCCTTGTGTCTGCTGTGATGCCCTCAAGCGCCCATCCAACTCCGGGTAGGCCACCGCCAGGATCCAGAACATCAGGGGGGTCATGGTTCGATGGGCACCCCTCCCACGTTGGGAGGCCATCCCCAGCTGAGCCTCCGCCGTCTTCTTGCTCCAGTGGCGAATGTCCTCCCATCTCTTCCGGCAGTGGATGCTCCGTCTGTGGTGGACCCCCAGGGTCCGGATGTCCTTGGCAATGGTACGCCAAATATCCTTCTTCTGGTGGGCGCTGACGTACATGAAATGTACAGGGGAAGAAGAGAAGTCATTGCCAAGTGCGCTGTCAAAGTGAGTGGCCCCCATCCCTACCCTTGCCATGTGGCACATGCACCCACCTTCTTTCATGCACTCAGAACTCTGCCCCCTTCCTTCTTACAACCAGCCCTCTCCACACAGGCATAGCCCATACAACATGCCACCTGTGTACTTACCTGTTGGTCTGGAGGACCGTAGAGTAGCGTGTACTGGGGGAGGACCCCGTCGACGAGCTTCTCCAACTCCTCCGATGTGAAGGCAGGGGCCCTTTCCCCAGACGCACAAGCCATTTTCTCTTCCAGACCGAGGTCACAGCAGCACTTGCAGTGTAAGTCCTCTCCTGTCGAAGTTTAGGTATCGATTGATTCAACAGCTAGAAAATGGCGGTCACGTCCGAGGCGGTCACGTCCGCGGCGGTGCGTACCATCACCGCCGGCGTACATCGTCATTGGCTCCTGGGACCCATAGGGTCCAATGTTAACCAATGCAGCATTGCGCCGCGGTCTTCGACCGCCTACCTCGACGGTGTACAACACCAGTGCAGTTACCTCACATCCCATTGTCCCACTTTAGAGGTCAGGCAGCCGCCATTTCAGGGGCCCACATGGCCTAATTACCAACTGCGTCACACATACCTAGGCCTACTCTCAACACACATACAGGCCAGATTTTGTGTATGAATCGTGTTCTGTGTAGACTGTGGGTACATACCTCTGAGTTGTTTGACTCTGTGCTCGCTGTTGTCCTTCATAGGCACCATCCGCTGGAACATGTGAGGAGATGGCGGAATCCTCCGGTGAACCGACCGCTGGTGGACCTGTCGACAATGGAGGAAAGAAATCGGATAATCACCTACAGGTTTGACCGTGCCACAATCCAGGAACTGTGTACCCAGTTGGAGCCAGACCTGATGTCAGCAATCCGCCATCCCACAGGAATCCCCCCTCAAGTGCAGGTGCTATCAGTGCTCCATTTCCTTGCAAGTGGGTCTATTCAAACAACTGTGGCCATGGCATCAGGGATGTCCCAGCCTATGTTTTCCAATGTATTGTCCAGAGTGTTGTCTACCCTGCTGAAACACATGCGGAGCTACCTTGTTTTCCCTCAGGTGGAGGACTTGCGTACAGTGAAAGGTGACTTCTATGTTCTTGGACATATCCCCAACATCGTAGGTGCCATTGATGGGACCCATGTGGCTTTGGTCCCCCCCCCACAGGAGTGAACAGGTGTACAGGAACCGGAAGAGTTATCATTCCATGAATGTACAGATGGTATGTTTGGCCGACCAGTACATCTCCCATGTGAATGCCATGTTCCCTGGATCAGTGCATGACGCCTACATCCTGTGGAATAGCAGCATCCCTTATGTGATGGGTCATCTCCAGAGGCACCGTGTGTGGCTATTAGGTGACTCTGGTTACCCCAACCTGTCATGGCTACTGACCCCAGTGAGGAATCCCAGGACCAGGGCAGAGGAACGCTACAATGAGGCCCATGGGCGCACTAGGAGGGTGATCGAGCAGACCTTCGGCCTCCTGAAGGCCAGGTTCCGGTGCCTCCATATGACAGGTGGATCCCTATTCTACTCACCAAAGAAGGTGTGCCAGATCATCGTGGCCTGCTGTATGCTTCATAACTTGGCTTTGCGACGACAGGTGCCTTTTCTGCAGGAGGATGGTCCAGATGGCGGTGTTGTGGCAGCTGTGGAGCCTGTGGACAGTGATGAGGAGGAAGCAGAGGAAGAAGATATTGACAACAGGGACTTAGTCATCCAGCAATATTTCCAGTGAAACACAGGTGAGAAAACATTCCTGCCTACTACAAGTACTTTTACACTTCTACCTCTATCTTGTCTGTCGATTTCACTCAGTGTATGGTCACTGAGTTGTCACTTCCCCTTACGGTTTCACAGGTGTGGGTCCCAACATGTGTCATCTGCTTAGATTCCTCAGGGACTAGAGCTGTGTGACATAGGTATGTTGACATTACTATTTCCTTAAATTTTTGTCACTGTAATTGCAAATACACTATTTCAAAATCACAGAAAGACTTCAGATCTTTTGATGCTTTAGGTGTGTTTATTTACATACAAAATATTGGAGGGGGAAGTTAAATAGTGAGGGGTGATGGCAGAGGAGTGTCCATGGCAGAGTCCAGTATATTTGTCTCATAGGTGCAAAGTGGAGCTGGGGCAGTTTCAATATGGACAGGTTGACAAAGTGGGACAGTGGGTTGACAATCAGGGTGGTCTCATTTCTTGGTGGGGGTCTTGGCATCGTGCTCTGTCTTGTTCCTGGATCTCAGGTACCGTTTGCGGCGTGGTTCTCTGTCTGCAGGGGGTGGGGTGCTGGTGTGGTGGTCCTGTGGCGGTGCCTCCTGTCCACTAGCGCCGGCGGAGGTGGTGGGAAGGTTATCGTCCATGCTAGTGTCAGGGGCCCCTTGTAGTGCCACAGTGTCCCTCCTGGTGTTGAGTAGTTCCTTCAGCACCCCTACGATGGCGCCCAGGGTGGAGCTGATGGTTCTGAGTTCCTCCCTGAACCCCAAATACTGTTCCTCCTGCATGCGCTGGGTCTCCTGAAACTTGGCCAGGACCGTTGCCATTGTCTCCTGGGAGTGGTGGTATGCTCCCATGATGGAGGAGAGGGCCTTGTGGAGAGTGGGTTCCCTTGGCCTGTCCACCCCCTGTCGCACAGCAGCCCTCTCAGTTCCCCTGTGTTCCTGGGCCTCTGTCCCCTGGACCGTGTGCCCACTACCACTGCCCCCAGGTCCCTGTTGTTGTTGGGGTGGTGGGTTATCCTGGGTTCCCTGTAGTGGTGGACACACAGCTGATTGACGTGTCCTGGGGATGGAGGTATGGGCCCGCTGGGTGGGAGCTGTGCTGGTGTTATCAGAGGGGGGAAGGTCTGTGGTGGCCTGTGCCTGTGTGAGGGGAACCGACTGTCCCGAGGCCCACGATGGTCCGGGCTGGTCATCTAGGTCCAGTTGGACAGAGCTGCTGTCATCACTGTGGGCCTCTTCTGTGGGTGGGGTGGAGATGTCTGGACCCTCCTGTCTGGTGACGTTGGGTAGTGGTCCTGCAGGGGTGTAAAAGCATGAATATTGCATCTGTGTGTGTCATGGTGTGCAATGGGTGGGTGACCGTGTACCCCAGTGCTGGCATTCCTGTGTGGGGGCTTGTGTGATAATGGATTAGGGGGGTGTATGGATATGTGCAGTAGGTATGCTTTAGTTATGGGTGTCCATGCGTTGTTGTTGCATGCAGGGCTTGGTGTTGGGATGTGTGGTTTGTGATATTGGTACATTTGTGAGGAGTTGGAGTGATAGGGGTGGGGCGAGGGTGGGGGTATGTGATATCATGCAGGTAGGGTGGGGGATATGTTAGTTAAAGGTTTGATTTACCGGAGTCCATTCCTCCACCGACTCCTGCAAGGCCCTCAGAATGCAGAATCGCCAAGACCTGCTCCTCCCACGTTGTTAGCTGTGGGTGAGGAGGTGGGGGTCTGCCCCAGTCCGCTGAACCGCCTGGTGGTGTCTTGAGACCACGGAATGCACCTTCCCCCGTAGGTCGTTCCACGTCTTCCTGATGTCGTCCCAATTTCATGGGTGTTGTCCCACTGCGTTGACCCTGTCGACTATTCTTCGCCATAGCTCCATTTTCCTTGCAATTGAAGTGTGCTGCACCTGTGCTCCAAATAGCTGTGGCTCTACCCAGACGATTTCCTCCACCATGACCCTGAGCTCCTCCTCCGAAAACCTGGGGTGTCTTTGCCATGCCATGGGGTGGTGTAGGTGATGTGTGGGGTGGTGTGTGTGGTGATAAGTGTGGTGATATGTAGTGGCGTGTGGTGTTTTGTGCGTGGAAGTTGTGTGGGTGATGGTGTTGTGTGCCTGTGGCTGCTAGTTTGTCGATGGTGGTGTCTCTCTCTGGCCTTCTCTCTGTAATAGTGGTCGTAGGGGTTTGTGGGTGATGTGGGTGTGTGTTTTATATTGCAATGGGTGTGTGGGAGTGGTGTGTGTATGTGTATCAGGTGTGTGTATTTTGAATTGTCCAATGTGGCGATGTTTTGTAGAAGTGTGTGTATTTTGAGCGCGGCGGTGTGTACCGCCAATGGAATACCACGGTTGAAAGACCGCCGCGTGGATTCGTGTGTCGTGATAGTGTGTGCGTATTTCTGTTGGCGTGACGGTGGAGGTTTTTCTTTCGCCAGTTTATCACTGACCTTTGGAGTGACGGACTTGTGTAGGTGTCTGAATTTTGTCGGATTTCGAGATGTGGGTCATAATAGCTGTGGCGGAATTCCGCGGTTGCGGCGGTGTGTTGGCGGTCTTCTGCACGGCGGTAAGCGGCATTTACTGCCAATGTTGTAATGACCCCCTTAGTCTGCTGCAGGATAAGGTACAGGGAAAGGTCCTGGCAGTTACAGTGGAGGTTTTGCTATAGAATAGTGGGGGTGTCACTAATCATGCTGTGGCTAAGCTTAGACTTAGTCAGTCACTGTAGTTGATGAATGTCAAAAGGGAAAAATTTGAACAGGCGTACATCCAATATGGAAGCCATATGAACCACTTGTCCCGTAACATGGTGCACAAGCCCAAAATGTTTTTTTTTCAATGTTTTTGGTAGGCTGGGACAGAAATTAGTAATGAATAAAGGAGTGCAGTACTAGAAGGTGACCGAGTGTGCACTGGGAGGGGATGGAAAGACACCTTGTGTTCGTTTTAGTTTGTAATCCATTGAAACCTTTGTAAATGCTGCATAAACAGAAGCAGGAACACATTTCACAGTCAACACTGCAGTGCCAAACTGAACCATGCTGCAGTTAGGTGGGTTCATAGCCCATGAGTCCTGAAATGCCATATGCAGGGGGGGTCATGGATGATGATGGGTGGCATCTGCCTTGCTCAACAAATACTGTGGGTATACTAGTAATTGTCAATAGCCAAGCAATGTGACTTACCACTGCCAGTCCCTGTTGCCACAGAAACCCCCCTTTCAACTGCTGCTGCTGCCTCGTCTGGCACACTGGCGCTGGCAGTGGTGGTCTGTGCAGCTAGAAAAAACATTACACGTTTTAGATCCCTTGTTGTTTTCACTATTTTTTTAACAAAATACAACTGCAATACATTACTATAGTTTGGTTCACCTTATCTTCTCCCCCATCTAAAATATCACTTAGAGCACCTTGTTGATGACAATGTTAGAAAATCCAGTAGTCAAGCCAAAGGTAATGGAGGGGCAGAGATGTGATGATGACTGTGAGTCATCTGAAGCTTAATGAAGGGGTAGAATAAATTGGTCAATGAAGGACATATGATTTTGGTTGTCAAATATAATGGGACAGTCTTCATACTACTTACCTGCAATGCTGCACTGTCATCAAAACTGAATAATGCAGATAGCACAACACTGGGGGGGAACCATACCCTTGGCCGCTCTCTCATAATTTGAGCATGAGCAAGAAATAGAAAGCCTTCTCAACAAACAAGTGTAGAACAGCTTGCTTGGGTCTGCAAACTCTGCAATCTTCACAGTAGAGTACCTAGTCTATTGTCTTAGTCTTACAGTACCAGTCCACAGGGGATATAAGTTAGGGAAGAGAGAGAACTTAATAACCAAGTAGGAGAAAACTAGAGATTAGTACAGACAAGAGGAAGTTAGCTACAGAAACAAGAAAATGGAAAAAAGGATAATACATGGAGGGATAACAAGAATTAACAAACATTAAACTGAACAAAGAGGATTAAAAAAAGTCACAGTGTAAGAGAAACAAGGAAAAATTATTCTAATGAGAAGAGGTTAAAGTTACAGAAATAAATAATATTAAAGAGAACTGACTAGGGCCAGCAGAGCCATCAGCCCCGGCGCTGGTGGTGGCTGTGGTACTTCTACCCATTGTGGCACTGGTAGTGGCAGCCTCAGTCTCAAACTCCAATGCCCTCTTCGCGTCCTTGGGAGCTGATGTAAGAAATAAAGAAGATAACAAAAATAAATGAGTAGAACAGTTAATCCCTAGAAAATAATACAGGCAAATGCAGTAACAAATTGACATTGTATTTTTCTAAATCAGATCACCTATATTTAGCAAGTTGACCTATTCCTTATATCAGAAACCTTACGTAAGCCTTATTCCAAATTTCCTAAACTACATTTTGAGCTAATATATTAGAACAAATGATATTTGCTTTGCAACCCCCTTTGATGGGCCAACTCAGTCAGTTTCCCTTTTCAATGCCTACATGCATACTACACATCACTGGGAGACACAGAGATCACTAATTCACTGATATTACTACTACCACCACAGTACCACTATCAGCCCAAGTGAGCACCTACAGCGATGAGCAGAACCAGATAGCACCGAGCACCTGGCTCGCTCAAATTGTATCACATTATATTCCTAACATGATATGACTCAGCTTACCTCTAAGTGTGAGCAGCATGCCATTTGAAAAAATAAGCATTGTAGGACATTACAGAATCAGTCATTAGAACTCACCAAGCCCCACTACCTGGACATCCTGCAGGTCCTGCAGGCCGTGCTCCCGGTTGAGGATGTCAGCCCAGTGGTGCGTCAGCTGCTATTGGGTGCGCTCAACCCCAATACACCTGTGCATGAAATGGCGCACCCACCCCCACATCAGCTGATGCTCCCACATGCCGTACCCAGTCCCAGACCTGGTGCCTGCCACCTGCTGCAAGCATTTAGGGGTGCTGGCACTGCACACAAAAAACAGTGTGGCCACCTCCTCCTCACTGAAAATGGTGTGGACTGCACCCCCTGGCTGTCATGGACTAGGTGCGAAGAAAAAAAAGTCAAGGAAGAGAAGAAATAGAAAGTAAGAAATGTGGAAGTTAAGGGAAAACAAAAAGGGGACAAAAAGTCACAGAAAATCAAATGAGACAAAAAACATAAAATACACAAATACAAATACACACACTAATATAATACATGTAAAATGGGGGAGGGTAGGTGAATTAAGGTAAGGATTACAAAGATACACACTAGATTAAAAAGTAGGCGCACCATGCACAGATTAGGAAAAACAAGATGGCCACATGCTCATACAACTGAATGGTGCCATTTGTGCTCGCTCTGCAACCCCGAGCGCACTACTCCCACCACTCAGCTCAAATGGGCAGCTGAGCACAACTCCACCCATTTCCAGAGTGAGGCAAAGTTCTTGCAGAGTTTTTTGGAACTCTGCAGCATTCCGTGTAGCAGAACTCCGAGAGCTCACCCTCTGGTACCTTGTCACAGAGCAGGCAGCCTTAACTTAGAAAGCAATGTGTAAAGTATTTGTGCAATAACTCATACAGTAACACAGTGAAAATACCACAAAAAGACTCCACACCAGGTTAGAAAAATAGAGAATATTTATCTGAGAAAAACAAGACCGAAACCACAAAAATCCAATCAGAAGTCAACATGATTTTTTTTAAATTAAATCCAAAACAGTGTTTAGAAGTCACTAGTGGTCAAAAGGTTACTTGAGGTTGACAGGGACAAGTAGGAATATAAAATCCAGGCTGACCGCAGTAGAATGTATCCTGGCTACAGAACACACGAAGGGCCCACTGAACTAGCACCTTGGATGTAGCAAAGCTGTGACGTTAAGGGCACAATGCGTCAGTATTTTTCACGCAGTCGGGTCACTGTGTTGTGTCGCCATCAGACTCCGCTGCAGAGAAGGTGATGCGTTATCGACGAGCCATGCAGAGCATAGCTTAGCCGCACAGGCTGTGAATCTGCTGTCATTGAACAGCCTCTGCACTGAAGGAGCAATGTGGCAAACGTTTATCTGCACCCAAGGCGACGCATCCATTTTCGTAGGAATCAGCTGCACAACCCACTTCTGAGGCCCAGAGCCTGGAGGGGGCACCTCAGGAAAGGGTGACACTCACAGAAAGCAGAGTTCAGCAGAACCAGGAGAGGTGTTGGCAGTCTTTGATGTGCCCAAGACTGCAGGGAACAGCGGTCAAGCCAGAAAGCTCTTGGAGATCACTTTGGAAAGAAGGCAGTGTCCTTCCAGCAAAATCATGGAGCAGCAGACAGCAGAGTAACAAACAGGAAAGCAGTTCATTTGAGTCCTTTGAGTAGCACAGCAGTCCTTCTAACAGATTTTCAGTTCCAGATCAAAAAGTGTCTGATTTTAGGAGGGTCAGAGCCCAAGTACTTATACCCAAAAGTACTTTGAAGTGGGAAAGACTTCAAAGAGTGGCTTTGTGGTGCATAAGCTCCCTGTCACCTCAGTCTTGTCTGCCAGGCTATCTGTGGGGCATAATCAGTCCTTTGTGTAGGGTCAGGCCACTACCATTTTAAGTGTAAGTGTAAGCCCCTCCCATCCTTCCTGCCAAGGAAGACCCATTAGTATGCAGAGGAATATAGATAAAGTTGAGTGGTCTGTGTTTGTGGCTGTCTGGATGGAATGCACACATTCATCCAAACCAGTCCAAATGTGTATTGGAGACAGGCTGTCAGGCATACAGTGCAATAAGAACAGAGA